>NC_141698.1:228440542-229649870 GCF_964263255.1 Lissotriton vulgaris | reverse complement strand
GTTGCTTGCAGATGTTCCATAGCAGAAAAAAGTGAGACCAAAATGTCTGTATGTTCTCTTCCGTGCGATGAGACGGGCACATAGCAGGCACAGTCTCCATGCAAGATACCTCCAAACAGTGTAATGGGCAAAGGATTCCTAAAATTTCTGAGGGCTAAAGACCCTCAAAATGGTGACCAAGAGTCTTTACCATGAGACAGGGTTTTCCGCAGCTCAAGCAGGCTCCTGAAGCTAAGTGAAGCCACGTGAGGCTTTCCCCAACGGTCTGTCTCCTCTTCAACATCCTCCTCAAACTTGATCCATCGAGCAGTCTCTTTCCATTGCATTTCCTGGTTCTTGTCCATCATCAATTCATTGAGTTCAACAAAGACCTGTGGGCAAGAAAAACACAAATGGTATATGAAACACAAGATAGGAAACTGGAAACCAAACAGTGTAAGGATTAGAGATGACTGTGAGAAGCGGGAAGGTTGTGCGTCAGTATTGACAAAGCTGTATGGTATATGTTAGAAGAGACAGGGCTGTATTAGAAGAGAAAAAGGTGTGCATTAGGAGTGACAGGGCTATCATTCTGGGGAGAGAGGACTATGGACTACAAAAACACCATTATGTAGCATGAGCAACAATGTTCTATACAAGGAGAGAGAAAAGTGTGGCTGATGGGAAGGACATGTGTGTAATGGAGAAGTGTGCGCGTCATGCAGGGAAAGGCTGTGTCAGTAAAGATGAGACTTTGGGTTGGGAAGGGAACTGCAGGCGAACTGACAAATATCAGGATGAGCAGGAGTTTGTGAAATGGAGGGAAATGGTTTGTGTTAGGTGGAAATTAATATCTGTTGGGATGCCCAGAACAGGGCTCTGCCAGGACAGAAACAGCTGTATTAACAAATGATAAAGTGTGTGTCAGGAAGGATACATAAACATTTCAGGAGGAACTGAGCTGTGAATGAAGAGGCTCACAACTTGGTTTTAGCGTTGACAGTGCTCTATGGTAGGAGGGAGAGCACTTTGTAACGTTAGCTACAAGGTTGTGCCTTAAGAGGGGCACAGCTTTATGTCACGAGAGAAAGCAAAGTAGTTTAAGGATCATAAATTAAGTGTAAAAGGACGCATTTTTGTAATTGATTCATTTAAAGATTGTATGTAGTGCTCCATAAGTTCTTAATGTGCTTTATAAAGGACTGATAAACAAAAACAGTACACATGACATCAGTATATTTTAGAACTAGAGAAAATTGACTGTAAAGAGTAAAGCTCTGAAACCAGTATGAAACAAGGACATACATAAATGTGGAAAAGATGTGGTGTTAATCGTTTTATGAATGTCAGAAGGATGAGTTATGAAAGGGGGCATTTCCAGAATATGGTTACAGCTCCAAAGAATGCCTGGTTCAAAGTTTTAATGCTCTTTTGGAGCTTTCAGGAATGGGGACTATATTGGTAATCTGACATCCCTGGTCGGTTGATAAGGACAGCCAGATATCAGGAGGTTTGTTTAGAAGTAGTTCCCTACCTTCTGTAACAAAATCTCTGTTGGATATTCTATCTACCGGGAGATTCTGCAACTTTTTTTTCAATAAGACATTTTATTTCCATAAGACATTTTATTTCCATTTATATCATGAAAGGTACAAAATCACTGACAAGCAACTGTAGTCTGTGAAAGTTATAAACTTCATTGGTGCTCTGCCGCATAAAGAACAATTGTGACTGGCTCGTAAGTTAGCCCAGTCCAGGGAAGATGTACCTCCCCCCTCAAGTTCGCCTCAAGCCAACTTCAGTTGACCCAGAGTCTGCCTGCCTACTAGTCCATCCCTCCCCACCCTCTACTGTTGATTCCAAGTGAATTCCTATGTAGCGCCTCCATTCCCTCTAACCTTTCCCTTATATGTGCTGGCAGTCTCGAGCTTGGCGAATGGGGCATTCAAGGCCCATGCTATGATCCATGCCCTTACACTACCCCTAAAGGGACGGCACCTTCGTAGATATCCAAGATTGTGCTATGTCACGCCTGCCAGTCATCATCTGTTAGTGGACCCAGGTCATGTTCCCATGCCTAGTGCAGTTGTGGGAAACAGCCATGGGTATTAATCACCAGGAACCTGTATAGTTTGGAGATTATGTGGTCACCTGGGGGTTTGAGCAGGATTTTGGCTTCTAGAGGGTTGTGCCAGGAGTGTCTCGAAGGCATAAGGGAATGTCTTAGTTGTAAGCATCAATAAAAGTGCCTGCAGTGACTCCTAACTCTGGCTGCAGGTCAGTAAAGGACTTTATTGTCGGCCCGTCCTTCATCAGGTACCCTAGTGTTGAAACCCCAATGAGATCCCACTGTCGGAATTCATGCAGCTCCGTCACCTGTCCCAACAGCCACCCAGTACAGATAGATGTTTCATGAGTCATGCCTTTGGCCCACCCCCAAAGCTTAGGCATGGTGTTCCAGACGCTGAATACAACGCTTGTGTCTGGGGGAGAGAAAGTGCGGATGAACTATCATACAACGGGTAGGAGATCTGGTACCCTGCATTGCCCATCGTTAACAAGCAAATGCCGGATCATCGAACCTTCAAATTCAAATTTCAAATACTTTATATAGACAATCAAGTCCACTAAAGTGCCAAGGGCCATAAACAGAGATTAAAAAGAAGATATCATTACATAAATTTAGCCGTATTATGGTAAAAAATGTAATGGGCAAGTAGCAGCTTCTCGATCATACAGATTCGAATAATTCATTTAAAGGAGATGGTTCAAAACACATTTTTGATAAACAAAACATAATATTTAAAATGTACCTTTTCGATGATGTGTAAATTAGGAAGTTTTCACTCTTATAGATAAATTACAGCATCTTTTAAGGTGAGCTTAACGTGATGTCAATACACTTTCCTGATGCAGCCATATAATTTAAGCACATCATTATTATAAACGGAGAATGAACATCTATAGCAGTAAGAACATATAAATGAAACAATTGTTTCTATTGTCTCTACATGCTTTTATGTTAGCTGAGCAGAAGATAAGAGATTGTGGTCTGAGTAAAGCGAGTTATCTACAGCAGACTTCATGGTTGCATAATTTTTAACTATGACTCTGAGAGCTCGCCCTAGGGCGCAGAGACATTTGAAACAATGTCTTTTTTTCCATAATCATTTGTCTGTTGCATCCACCAATTTTATAAGTTTGGAAATCACCTGTGGCTGAGCATTGTTCAGGAAATAATTGACAGCCACTGGGAATGTCCGTGATCCTTCTTTATTTAGCAGATAACAGAAAGATCTTCTATGTTCCTCAAGGAGAGCAGGGCAGATGCAGAGCAAGTGTGATAAAGATTCCTGGAGCAAGCTACATAGGCGGCATGTTTTAGTGTCAGGTTGACGTGCCCATGGAGATAGAAAATCTAGTGATGAAAAAAAGCCCATCATCAGGTGGAAAAATGTCACTTTATGATATGGTGACAACGGTTCCATGACGTTTTTTTTAAGCCCTCTTCTGGCATAGCTGGTAAGAACTAGGGCAGCATATTCTCTTTCGTTGTAAGCATGGAAGTCAGAGACAAAAGATTCAATTTTAACTTTTCTATTCGAGGCTGCTTTGACCTTAGGATGCGGTCGTTTTTAAGATCCACAAATTGGCAGCGCGTACTAGCTCCAGTGCGGATCATCGAACCTGTTGAACCACCATTCATTAAGAACGAATATGTCGGAGTATGAAAAAATATCCTGGGTGACGATGCCACCACCATAGGTAGATTTAAAGCATTTACACATTGCAATATGTGGGATCTGATTGTTCCACAAAAAGCCCCTCAGTGTGGCATTGACTCAGTTAACAAGCATTAGCATAGCCAAGAGGTCTCACCTTTGGGACATTATAAGTGTTTTGCCAGACCTATTGGCTTTGCCAATGTGTTTAAGCTATGTTGTAGAACAGTGTACCTGCTGTGCAGTGTGTTGAAAAGTTATAATAAAGTGTTATAAGCATTTTTGTTACTTTATATGGCCATCCTGTGAATGATGTCACAATAGGTCTCGGACCCATGGCACACATATTCAAACATAGTTGGCGATTGCTGGAAATGCAGTGCCAGTACTAGGTAAAGAGAACAGTTTTTCCATTCCCTGGATAGCCCCTTTAGAACACACCCATGTCATTAATACGCACAATGTATTCCTTTTGAATACGTGCAGTGAGCATGAACTCTACAGCACGTGCTTGAGGTATGATGGGCACAATTAAAGCCAGTCGAGAACGTAAAAACAAAACTTGTTTCGATCTGTCGCACCTGATGAAAGGCAGCAGGACAGCAAAGTAGGAAATAAACAGGTGTAAGTGGGTGGGTGTTGCTCATAGCTTTCAAGTTATGTATTAACAGAAGAAACAAAGAGCGCTATATTTATTTTACAGAAGAGCAACCTGTTAAGTTGAGGTGAGCAATTGGTAAGATGAAAGATGGTCTTCATTGGCTGTGCTTTTACATTGCCCTAAAAACTCCTATTAAGCAACAATCTTGTTTCCTTGAGCATGTATTTGCCCTGCTATGCATTGATTGAACTGTGAATGAAATTTCTTTCTTTTTCCTGCATTCTGCCTGTGGCTGGATTATTCCTGCAACTCTCTTGTGGTGCTCCTTTTTCTGTGTCGCCCCTCTGGGAAGAACTTTCTTTGACTACACACAATTCCTGTGCTGGATTAAGAGGACTAGTACTAAAGGACATAGTGGTCACAATGCTGACCATGGTATGTTGAGCGTCACAGCACCTCTTTTGAGAACCTTCTGGAAGGAGAAGTGCCTTGAATATTACTGAAGTCGAAGACTATGGGACCGACATCTGTAATGCAGGCCACATAATAAAATGGAGGAAGCGTATTGTGATCGACACCTAGATCATGTGTATGATCTGGCTTTGATCGAGACACATAACTTTGGTGGTGAAAACGCCTGTAAGATGCAATGGCGCAAACAATGGTGATATTTTTTTGAAGTCAGGGGAAAGCAGTTTCAGGCAGTATTGGCACGAGAGTGCATAGAAAACAGATGATAGAGGCAAAGGAGGCAAAGGTTAAGGAACAAAGTTTTTGATGCCCTTGACATCAGCTCTCGTCATTGCCTAGATGGGTAAATGCTCCTCGACATTAACCTTCTGTAACAATGCCTCAACGTTGATATGACGTTGACGCTCCTGACATCTATGCTCTTGTGCTTCTGTAACAATGCCTCAACGTTGATATGACGTTGACGCTCCTGACATCTATGCTCTTGTCGTTGAAGCTCTTGATATAAAAACCCATAACGCCGAAGCCCATGAAGTTGATGGGCATCTTGTTGATGCTCTTGACTTCTATGCTCTTGACGTTGGCATTGTTGACGTCGATCCCCTCGACGTAGACTGAAGAAGATCTCAGTTTGGACCTTCCACATCTGTTTGAGGTAGATGGTAGTGCCCTGGTAGAGGACTGACCCTCTACTCGCTCATCAACGGTAAATGGCAGACCTCTGGTAGAGGACTGGTCCTGTCCTTGCTCTGAAGTCCTACCTTCAGATGATGTTTGCTTCTCCCTTTCCTTCAGAGTACGCTAGAAAACCTCTTGTCACTGAAAATCTTCAGGGAGATGCTGCCTAGAAGGCAAAATCTTGCTCCCGCAGGCAGGTCATTTGGTCAAATTAAAAAGAGTATGTTATTTGACAAAAGAGTACAATTTTCTGTCAGGAAAAGGCAGAAACTACAAGGAAGAGATGGAAAAACGTTGAATGACGTTGAAACAAAAAACATTTTTTTTTAAAAAGAAAGAGCATAAAAAGGCTGAGCTCAGGGCTCCAGGATCCTTTCAGCAGGAGTGGGGAAAAAAGAACCGAAGCAACTGTCACCTGCTGAGCATGATGGGATACTAGTGATCTCTAGGTTCTTAAAGGTGCAGTTTTTTTTTTGCCAGATAATGACAGTCTATGAGGCTACTCTGTCCTGCTCTCCTTCATCTCTATTATAAAAAGGGTTTGTGAGGGAGATTTATGCTGTTTGCATAAATATTTTTAAATTGTACACAAAAACGTTGTCCTGGCCTTTTTTTTTAAACTTTATAATGAAGAATTCGGCCATTGTAGCCTAGGCATGTAGGCTGCATAATCTGCACGTTTCTTTGCAGGGAAAAGTCTACACTTAAGAAGATATATTAAAGTGTCCTGGGGTCCCCGCATCTGGATGGGACTATTCAATGCTTAGGACTATTAATAGATATCCCCTGGAGAAATCCCCTGCGAGAGAACAGTTGTGATCCACCAGATGCCACCAACAGAGCACATCCGCTGTGGCATTCAATGATCTCACCATGTAGTTCGCAAGAAGGAAAATGCCCTGACACTCCAACTATCTCTAAAGACGTAGAGCCGCCTGGCACGGGACCAAGGACCCCACTCTGTCCTGCTTGCTGCAGTACCGTATGGCAGTAGTGTTGCCCATGTGTAACTACACCAGCCTCCCCTTGATGGACGGTAGGCAAGCTTTCAACAACAAACAGAGGGTTCATCGCTCCAACAAAATGATATGGAGCTCAGCTTCTGCTTGAGACTAGAGTCCTAGTCAACTGTGCTCAAGAAACCACCACTACAGAACACAGGCCATCCCTTCTGAAACGTGAATGAAATCAGATTTTCGTCTTACTAGGTCCACTGGAACTTCAATTTACATAGTAGAACCAGCAAGCTTTACCTGGTATTGTCAACCAGGAAAATGCACAGAGATCCAGGACTGAACCGAAAACATCAGCATCATACCCCATATGTCCCAGACTTGCTACAACCGAGGGCATGCCTTGATTGCCCCAATGAATGACAATAATTGCATAGGAGGCAGGTGAACTTTTGTTTCGTTGATTTTTAACCCCAACAATGTCTCAAGGTTCACCGTCGCCTGGAGTTGGCCGACGACAGACTGTGGTGAGCCCGGCTTCAACAGCCAATCCCTGAGGTAAGTGAAGACTAGTATCCCCAATCTCCGAAGGTGGGCCCGGACGACAACCATCACCTTTGTAAACATCCACCGCACACTGATGAATCCAAAGGGGAGCGCTGAAAACTGGAAATGCTTCTTGCCATCCTTCAGCCGCAAGTAATGACTGTGGGATTGCAGGACCACTATTTGGAAATATGCACCCGTTAGGCCCATGGACACCATGCAGTGTCCTAGGTCCAGTGCAACCAAGATATGGGCCAACATGAGCATTTTGAATTTGCCCTTCCACAGAAAGGCATTCAGAGGTCGAAGGTCTAATATAGGCCAATGACCTCCTTCCTTTATCAGCACAAAGAAATAATGAGAGTAATAGCACTGTCCTCTTTTTCTACGTTGTAAACCCTCTGGGTGGCACCCTTGAAGAACAACATTCACACCTCCAGCAGCAGACTGGAGAGGTGATCCTCTAAAAGTTGATGAACATCCTGTATGACCAATCTGTACGACATGATGGATCATCATCCCCCCCACTCCACAAGATGGTTGTGTGCCCTAAGGGCAAACTAAAGCGGCCTAGTGGCAAGTTGCCCCCAGGTGAGGAGACTGGGAGGACCGGTGCCGTCCACAGCCTTCAAAGGACTGGGGAGTCTGCCTTAGTGGGGTGGGGCGACTGGCACCGTCTATGCATCATCTTTGTGGAGTAGCCCCTAAATTTCCAAAACTGATGAGGGAACTGCTTGGCAGGGTCAAGAGCCTCAGAGTGCATACCGTTGCTCTTCTGCCCGTAAATTGCTCAAGAGCAGAATCTGTTTTTTGCCAAAAAGGTGTGAGCCATCAAATGGAATATCCTCGAGAAAGTGTAGGAGAGTAGGGTCTGCTATCCTATGGTCACCCCAATTTTTGCTTTTTGCTTCACTGGTTTTCGACTTAATGTGGCTGTGGGCCTGCTAATCAGACCCACAGCCTTCTGTTCTCTCTCTAAATTCACATACATGTACTATAGGTACATAACCAATTTGGTACTGGTCACCTTATCAGCCCCTGTACAGTGCACTATAGGTGCCCAGGGCATAGGTGCATCCAAGGCCTACCAGGGGCTGCAGCATATCTTTTTCCACCCCTGGCTGGTACTTAAATCGACACAACTGGCTGACCACTCAGCTGGGGCAAGGTGGTGTAATCACCCCTTGCTTAGATATAGTATACCTATATCTAAACCTATATCTGGACACATATATACCTATCAGTCACTCCTATGGCAGGCCTTCACAATCCTGGAGGCAGAGTGCTTGGTTTTATGTGAGATGGTGCTCTAGCATGAGCTGAGCCTGTCTGCAGCTGTCGGGACCAACTCCCTTAGCTGTTACGGGATATTGCCATAACATATACTTTTAAGTGCATTATAATCCTCGAGGTTACTTGCTACCTTTGGTTTGGCTTTATCAAAACATGTCGTGTTTGGTGTCATACGCTTTGGAATACTACCCCCTCGCCAGTCCTGGCGACGGGGGTAGCATTCCCCCTTCTAGAGGGAGAAGACATGTTACTTTGCTAAAACGCGGTTAATCCTAACCAGAGCCTCAGCATCTCAAAATGGATGCTGCTGCCACAGACACAAGTCTGACCTCCTACTGCTGACCGAAACTTGGCAGGGGAGGCCTGGACAAAAGGTTTCCTGTCACAGGGAGGTGCTACACCTCCCCAGACAGGAGATAGTGGATTGGGGCAGGGTGGGCTGAAAGAAACTAGAGACTGCCTGGGACACACAAGGTGTCCCATGCAAAATCCAGTCAAACCGGTTCTGGGGCACTCCAGCCCCAGTCCTGGCGCGAAACTGGACAAAGGGAAAGGGGTGTAACCACCCCCTTCCTGGGTCCCACCCAGGAAATTCACTCAGGTAATTCAGCCCACAGATTTGGAATAAAGGTGGGAGCAGTGCCAACGCACATCAGATTATCTTGACTGAAACTTATGAAACGAAACTCTGGACCCTTCGACATCCCACTCGACATGGAAGACTGAAGAATCTCCCTTGTGGTCAAGGAGTGACCACCCTGTGCAAACAGGCACCATCCAGCGCCTCACTGTTTGCTTTGTTGCAGTTCCCGCCGGAACTGGAGCGACAGAGATCGACAAGACCCAGCTTTCCTGCCTTCCAACAGCCCGATCCACAGTCCCAGCGAATCTGAGACCCGTGGAGGCGACCTGAAGCGTGGGGCCGGCCATCTTGGGAAAACCACGAAATGCTGACCGTGCAGCTCCCGAGGCTCCCTCGATGCTGTGCATTGGGGTTTGAGAAGCCCTAGCCCCGAGCAGCTTTTGCACCAAAGCTCTCCCCTCCACACTTACAGAGTGCTGCGTGGGGCCCTTTTGCATTTTTCTGCTCGACGCGTTGGTCCGGTCGCTTGGCCATTGGCTAGCGGCCCCAGTACCAACAAACCTTTGAATTTACACTGCTAGTCTGGTTGCTCCAGACTGGCCCTCGCTCCCCTGAAAAGGAGCAACCTCTCTGACCTTGCTGGTCCGAGTAAGAAGCGATCTTCGAATCCTGCGTGGGTTGCGCTTGCCAAGGCTTGTTAACTCCAATCCGGAAGCTGACACCGCCGACAGCGAGAGCCTTTGTGGGACAGCTCGGGATCCACTCCTGGACATCCTCGGTGCCCCAGAGTCCACGTGGCAGCGGAGACAAGCTTCACGACAACCACCTGATTGCGCCCGACATTGCCTGGTTCCTTCCTGGTTCCACCCTGGTCACTGCTGAGTGACCCAGACTCTGTCCCCTCTGCTTTCAGGTACTCTACATCTTCGATCCACCCTTGGATCCAACCGGACTCTTCTCTTCTGGCCACCTGCAGCATCTTCATCTCCAGCCACCATCGAACTGCACGACGAAACCCGACACACTTTGGCACCTATGCACCCGCTTCCTGTGGGTGAGGTAACTCATGAACGCCGGTGCTCCTGTAGTGGTTTACACCTCTAGTGTCTAAGTCTAAAGTTTGGTCATTCTAGTCCAGTCGGAAGACTCCTAAAACAGTAACTTTGTAACTTTTACGCACCATTGACTTTGCATTGGTGCATGCGTGTGCTTTTAGCGCTGCACCCGAGTCCCACGGGCTTCTCCCGACTTCATCACTATTAGTCCCGAGTAGCCCCAGCGATTCTCAAGGCATATAGGGGCACTATGAAGCTACATTTTGGAGGACTTCTGAGAGCCATATACGCAATACAACACGTTTCACATTGGCCACAACTATAGACTCTACCAATTGCACATACAAGATGCTGCCACTGCCGATTATATCTAAAGGGTCGAGCCCCGTTGCCACCCAGTACATAAAAATAGTTGAAAGGCACGGTACAGGTAGTAGTAGAAAAACACAAAAAGTTTTTTATGGATCTATTTAAGAAACTGCATTAGGCATGACCATAAGCCAACATCTGACCCACAGTCTACGGCAAAGTTGCCTACTATCCCACCGGACACATTTAAGAACCTTGGCAAATCTATAGGAATTATGAGAAGACAATTACCTTATATTAGAACATTGGAATGTTGGGAGCTCCATTGAAAACAATGGAGTGCTCTGGGCTTATAATGGCTGGTATAAGCCTGGAGCTCCAACATTCCAATGTTTCTTTGTTCACAGCTCTGGCTGTGAACAAAGGGTTCATGGAGCCTGAGGGGATTCCAATCCCCTCACGCTCCCAAAAGGCTTTGTTTTTTTTGTTAGAACATTCTGTCCTCTAGTGGCAGAATGTTCTAATAGCCTTATAGCCCTTCGTAGATGTGCTATACCGCTATTAAAGTCCCTCTCCCTTGTTAAAGGCCCTCGCCTTCGGCTCGGGGCCTTTAACGCTGGAGAAGGCCTTTAATAGATGGTATAGCCCTCTACGGCGGGCTATAAGGCTATAATGTAATTTTACATTCAGCCCACTATGTTTTATATAGTACTACAATCTGTATTAAATATTAGTTTGCATTCTAATGAATAGCGAAATTCAATTTGGATATTCTTACAAAAGTTTAAATATAGTCTGCCAACCATATAAGCAATGTCTGTTGGTCTGCACTAAATCAGACAATGCAAAAACACGTAGAAACTCTCGCTTGCCTCAATTTCGACAAAGCCCACGGGGTTCTACAAGTAGTAATACCTACAATGACAACCCTACTAGAGTGAAGGAAGAAAAGGGGGGAAATAAGCCAACCAAACCAATCTGTATACCCACTCAGTAACAATGTCTTTCTAAGACACGTTGCTTGTAAGGCAACCCCCATCTCTGAGCAAACCAAAAGCAGGCTACGGAAGAACACCAAAATGACTTATACAAATGAATGAACTGTTTAGGTTTTGTGTGTTATATTATCCCAGAGCCTCATAGCCAAAATAAAGGTTTATGTTGTTATCAAGAGTGCCGTTCCCCCTTCAGCACTTTTCAGAAACTTTGACAACGTTTCTGACTGAAATGCTTTAAAATGAAAGGAATGCAAATACAAGCATCAGTACAACGGGTTAGAAGGAGGAAGCTGGAAATAAACACCAACGAGATACTCGCTTTGCTTACTGTACAGAGTAAAAAAGACGAACTGCCTGGGATACATACCACACGACACAATTCCACCACAGTTAGAAACTCTGTTAAGAACACAAAATGCACTAAATGCACTAAATCACCTAGCCGAAGCGAACTTTAAGACTAGAGAAACTTTCGGCATAAGAAATCAACAGATCGATAAACATAATAAAGAAAATCCAGTCAGGCCAGTCGCTGCAACAACTTTGACATGCTTGGGACCCCACAGGCGAAGCACTTCAGCCAGTGTGAGAGGGTTAAAAAATGATGGAGTCCTGGCTATGTATCTCTCCGCGGTGGATTGCTCTACCATCTACATTGTGACAGAGACCTAGTCCACATAAAACGGGCTCTGCAGCCAGAGTGAGAGGGGTATGACCATCAACCCCTGCCTCTGCGTCCAAGGACTAGCCCCAGAGGCCTGCCTTCATTAAGAGTGGCCCTGATCAATACCCACTGTTTCCTGTTTCGGGGCGTACTACTACCAGGATCCCGGTAATGTTGGTAGGAGGGAAAGAACAGAAGTTACAAGCTTTGGTGGAACAATGTTCCGGAATCCCATTTACTGTGCTGACTCCATCATGTTTTCGCAACTATTTTAGCCTGGGACTTTGCTTGCAGGAGATGAAATCTCTGGGTGAAAAACCACAGAGTTGAAGTATTTCTGCAAAACATTTAGCTCTGATGAGGCCGGTGGCTCAGTAAGAAATATCAGGCCACTGACATAGAACGCCAGTCTGCTCTGCTGTCAGTGAGGCAGTGACAGCCCCAAAAAGGACAAACCCCGCAACAAGCGTGACGTGCGCTTCACAGGATTGTAACATAGGTTAGGCTCTTTAAACAATGTTTCGCGGAAGAGACCAGATTGTTTAGGCAGTTTAACAACATTGAATAAAGGCAGCTTTAACTCTGCAACAAGTGCGGCTGGGAAGGGACCGAAAGACCCTCCAGCAAACCTTTCTTTAAAGGACCATTTTCACTGGTAAGATTTTGCCACCAGTTTATCATGAGTTCTTGGGAGTCCCAGAAAAGTCGGGCTCTGCAACGGTGTAATATCAGAGAGGGTCAAAGACTATGTTATAGGTAAAGACTTCCAGAAAAGCCAGTGTGACAGGAGTTTACATAGGGACGTTTACCTTCCTTGCTCATAATAAATACAAAGATACAATAGAATGATTCATGCTCCTTAGCCACGAGAAGTGAGGGCAGGCGCGCAACACCCATTGGCCTCAAAGGGATGGATTGGCAGCCCGGGATGAGACACTTCCCGGGCCCGCTCACAGCCGCACCGAGCATTTCACAGGTCTTTAAAAGACCTTGTGCATGTTAATGGGGCTTTGATGCTGTTTCACCCCTTCGAAGAACCCCTGCGGCTCGAATTTGCCGATTGCCTAAGATTCAGCCCCCCCCCGCCCGAAATGTTTTCTTAGCCCATCCACCGCCCGCCCCCCCCCCCCCCCCCCCCGCCCCGAAATTTGACTCTAGTTGCGCCGCTGAGTGAGGGAGTTAAAGAAAACGACAAAAGATGTAAGGGGAATTTGCTTGGAAGTTTGATGCACTCTGTCACCAAGCCACACATGAAAACCGGTACAGTAATTGTGCATACAGCAACACCACGAACATACGTCGAACATCATGTGCATCCAACATACATGACCGTACAAAAATGAAAACCAAGGTGAATCCACTTCTGGGTAACTTGCTACCTCTACCGTATGCTGACACTTTAGTGAAAAAGCATACCATATGACACTGACACAACGCTGGTCACTAAATGGAACTGAGGACAAGAAGGTAGAGAGAAAGTTAGAAAGATGGAGAAGCAAAGGACATCAAGGAGAAAAGAACGGAGTCGAAAGGCAAAGGGTGATAGAACGTAGAAGGGGGGTAACGTATTATAGAAATAAGGCTTAAACATGGGGAAAGGACACAGTGTGAAGAATATTTAGCAGATTTAAACAGGAAACGTTTGACAGAAAGGAAGCCAGAGAGCTGGGGAGACAGATTAAAAGAGTGAAGGATACGTTTACTTGGAGAGTTGCAGAGTGTATCCGTGATAGAAAGAGAAGCAGTCTGAAAGTGGGGAGAAACACTGAAAAGCGAGAGCGTCAGAGGCAGAAAGATTAAAGAGAGGAAATAAATAGTGCTCCTGCGGACAGAAGACAGATTGTAACCCTGCCCTCCGAAGCTAACGAGAAAGCCAAATAAATTACAATATGATATAATTTATTACAATGCTCAAGTGTAAATGAACGTGTATAAGACGATGGACATTTGCAAATAGTCAAAGGACTACAAAGTGAACCTTGAAGAAGGTTAACAAGAGCATATGGATGGATGTTCACGAGCTACTGAGTGCAAAGCAACCCCTACAGCCCTTGCAACACAGGAGCCCCCTAACCCACCAGCAGGCTCTCATTTCAGCCGAAGGACTTGGAATTTCTGTAGGATATGGACTGACAAGTGAAGCAACTGTAGAGTGAGGAATAAGCGTTTAGTTAAAAAAAGAAAAAACTAGAGCCAAGGAGGCTATAGAGCCTGAGGAATTATTGCCAGCACAGAATTACAACTATGTAAAAAGCTAATTCAGTTTTTAAACTATTTCTTCTCATGCAAATGAAGGTTGACCTTTTATAAAAAAAAACTAGACTTACTATTGGTGTAATGTGAGACTCACGATTTAATGCATTCAATTGTAATAAGTACGACACGAAAAGACAGCATGAATCAAATCCTACGAAATCTTTAATTCAAAATAAAATTAAAAGTTCTGCTACAGCAACCACCAAAACAGGGTTGAAAATGTTCGTTTGTAAATGTTGTCTGTATTGTTCAGATCAGGAGGACTAGACACAGTGGAGTCTAAAGGTCATCTCCAAAGAATTTAGTTTGTACGGTTTGATCACTGGTCTGTTAGTGAAGAGGCTTTACATCAACATATTTCTCAAATTGGAGAGTTGAAGATTGGAGAGACAATAAACACTGAAGGCACAAAAGAAGTGAAAGATATGAGACAGCTAGACAGAGGAAATAAATAGTGGTACAAGGTGCAGAAAATGTAAGAGGACAAAAAGGTGAGAGGGAGACGGAGAGAAAAAGTAAAATAATATATAAAGGACACTTGTTGCTACTCGGTGACACTGTGTGGTGGTCTTGCTGAAAGGTATGCACAAAGCTAAAGGGCATGATGGTACTCACTGAAGCTGGTGGTCAAGCTGTAGAAGTGTGCACCAGAAAACAAACACTTGAATTGACCGAGGGAGTGAGGGAAACCCATGAGTTTGATCATACCACCAGCAGTCAGATTACAAAGGCACACACACACCGGGGGGTTCAAGGCAGCGCTCAATATTAGTTGTTGGCTGCAGATGGGACCCACCTGCGTCCTTTTTTTGGTGACCGCAACATATTTTTCCTTATCCAACTTTGATCCAGGGAAAGAGAGTTAAAAATATAAGGGGCAAAAAAGGTGGAAGCAAAAGGCGGAAAAACAGAGACAAAGAAAGAAAGAAGTGATGTAAAAGAACCCGAAACAGCGAGCTAGAAGGGAGGTGAGTGTCTAGTAGTGGATAAAGGAGGAATGAGGTGGAGCCAACATTGCACAGCCTAAGTATTCAGCGCCACAAACATTAAAAAACGCCGGCCATGAGCTTCTGAGCAAAACTTTCCGCCTCAGCACTTACTGTCTCACATATGAATCATTGGGTCAGGGTAACTGCTAAGCCTGGTGTGCTTACTGCAGGCATACAGGTAGACACCGGCAGTGGGGGTTAGTTTATGTGGTGAGGCTGGTAGTGGTGCTGTAGAGCTATAGACACCTAGAGGCGGTATCTCCTCTCTGACAGGCATACCCTACAGGTGCGCTAAGACAGAATGGATGTGGTTGATGGCAGTGATGTACAGGTACACACGCAGAAGCGAAGCATACAGTACCTCGTGTGGCTGGCGGTCATGCTTCTTCTGACGGGTGCTCAGTCCTTTATGATCCTTGTAGTCTTTGCCAACATGAACAACTTGACTTTTGCTGCTCTTGCGAACTAAGTGTCGTCGGACGCCAGGAACATCTTCAAACCTGTGACCTACATGAAAAAGAATGACATATCATCTATAGAGGGGGCGAATATAGGGGCCCACCTAAATGTCTGGATTCCATCTCCATAGCAAACACCCATCTTGCTGTTTCTCCTTCTTATGGAAGGAGAGCAGAAGAGAGCCGTAATTTATTTTGCTATAAATGGAGAGGCCTGCAGAGAACAGGCCTTTCCTGCTGGCGAGAACTGGACTGTGCGCAGGTGTTGAACTGAATTGCTTACTTTTTCCTCATAAGCAAAAATATCATGCAGTGCTGTCCCTCTCTCGCTCAGACGCTGGAATTCCTAGATTGTATATTTTGTTTGAAGTTGATAGCCGTCTGAGCTAATAGCAAGCCTCAGAGCAAGATCGGACAGACTCCCAGCAGGATTCAAAGAAGGGCATGGAGAACCCCAGCAGGCAACTAAGGTTATTCGAAAGGGGCTAAGAGACGTTTTTATGGGTCGCTGCATCAGCACTTCTACTTGGAAGCATGCCAACAGAAGGTTGGTTGGGAACATTGTGCGCAAAAGTGGATTAAATGTCCAAGGTCAGGGGTGACCAGAACTAAAAACAGTGTTAAAACCCTCACTGGGGAAATCGGACAAGCTAAAGCTGTCTCGAAATGCAAAGTGCAACAAAAACGTTCCCATAAGTGTGAGGTCTGCTGCTATTCTCACATTTAGATCTACAAGGGGCTTAAAAATCAGGTACACTTAATTCAGTTCCCAAATGAAGAGCCGCAGATAAAAATAATCATTTAACCAAATTGCTTTCCTTGGCAGCATTAAACTAGGGAAGCAGTTATAAATGACATAAAGTTAAAATAAGTAACGGTTGTTAGCTCTATTATAATCGATCGGGTAATTATTATGCATATATCTTAATGCTGTATGGTTTGCTACTTTATGGAGACAGCAATACATCGAGTCTTATATTAGAAAGGAAATAAAATGTGTTTCTTTACAGATTAATTAATTGAAAAAGAATGCATTCATTACATTCAGGTACTTGTGAAAGAGGAAAAGGTGCATGATTTGATGCATCAGATCGAAAACACTGACCATTTCATTAACCGCTTGAGGGCTCATAATGGCTCCCGGCCATCATGAGTCACGGTAGTCATGTGCTCATGCCGGCCCCCGGCTTTCATGAGTACACAGCTACTGAGACTCATAACGGCCGGGAGCCATGCCCAGCCCCGCCCCCTCTCGCACCGCGGGGGAATCGACCCACAGCGAAGGGGTTCAGTAGTTCCAACATCTCATGAATACATCTTGATTACCTACCTTGGCCTTTTTATAAAGACAGAAGGAATGGAGGAAATAATCTTTCCTCTGCACTGGCAATGACATGATTGCCACTAAACCAAAATAATCCTAGTCATCGGTCCTCACAGAGCACTGGCAAAGTTTCAAGGCCACATTCTCCCATTATAGAAACATAGGCAGTGGCTCTTAATACATTAAAAGGATTCCTCCCATTACGCATATACTATCACTGCTGCCATCTGTTTATCCAAGAGGGACTAAGGTACAGCACCAGATAGTTCAGTACACACAGGATGCTACACACGCAAAGTGGCTAAGAGAAAACAATGCAAGTGTGGTGCTGTTAACTTGGCCCTGAACCTCGTCTGGAGACTGCTTTGAAGCCAGGGCTTGCTAAAACAAACAAAAAAAACAAGCACACACACCTCTCACCTGTTCTTATGATCCAGTCCCCAAAGAGTCACAAAGTACCTGGAGAATGATATGACTGCTCAATTTCTGAAGATGAATGTTTCTGGTTCTGATTATGAAACGAGGTAAAAATAGAAAAGTCTGTAATTTTAATTGGAGAATTGGTTCCGAAAAACGTAAGATTGTAGATTCCTACCTCTATTTGGGGAAAGTCATTTCAAGTAGTACAAGGATTACTCCCCATACTGAACATAGGTCTTGTAAAGCGACATTGCATGCAAATGGCCTACGCATATTTTATAGCGCTATGGGTCGAAGACATTTTTCAAATCTGCATTTAGTTTTTAAAGCTAAAATTCCTCCCACCTTGTTATATGCTATTGAATCCATACTTTGTTATATGCTATTGTATCCACTTATCCATGTTATATGCGATTGTATCCACTTATCCATGCTATATGCTATTGTATCCACTTGTTATATGCTATTGAATCCATACCATGGATCCACAGAATGGAGCTTCTTGGATATGATCGAAGGTCAAATTTTCTGCAAATTATGTAATTTTTAATACTTTTGTCCCAATAGCCACTATTAGGCTAGAATTTGGCTTGGTGAGTTCGTTTATACAAGGATTAGCTAGGGTAATACGTTGGGGTTACCAGCTAAAGAACAGAGAGCCTTTTTCATTGAGGACTTTTATGCGTCAGGAAATGATTGCAGGACAAATGTATAAATACTCTTTTTCTAGTGATTTCTTCCTGGCACTGCATCATTTCAATATGCAAGAGGATTTAGTGCTGTCTTTTTCTCTCTCAGAATTGAAACCTTTTTTACAGATGTCAAGTGGCATAGTTAGCTATCAGAGAGATGTCAATATATGGAGAGTAAGGGCCAGACTGGAAACAATAGTCAAGGATTCCTCCCCGAGAGTTCCTCAGAAGTACCTTTACTGGAATTTAAGTCACGGTATTCGCTGGTGGCTCATCCTCTGTCGCATGAACCTCTTACCATTAAATGATTTAACCGGAAATCGGTCACTCAACAGGAAAGGTGGAAAAAACTGTAACTTCTGTAATCCGGGTACTCAGAACCTTGATCATATCTTGTTTGTATGTCCTGCTCTGTCTTTATCTCGATGTAGGTGGCTTCGACCAATGTTCATTCAGAATGGCATTAAGAATGTCTCGTCTGCTCGAGAATTTTTTTTTGCTCCAAAAAATTAAACTGTGTGTATAAAACATTTACATTTTTTTAGGGAATTTATTAACATATATTAAATTGTCATAATTATTCTTTAGGTTTGGTTGGCTATGCATTTAACTACATTTCTAATAATATAGCCCTTAAAGCTACGAGCTCTTAAGTTCTCCTCGACCATTTGAATCAATTTCTAACCTGTGGAAAATGTACACCTATGACTGCTGTTATCTCATTGCTGTTGCACATAATTGGGTGTTTATGTGTTTTAAATAAGTTCTAAGGGAAAAGATTTTGCTGCTTTATGATGCACTTGATATAAAATATATGTGGCTGCTATGGTATGATATTTTTCCAAACTGTACCTATATTTAACACGATTTGATCTTTTTCCGTCTCATTATAGGCTGTAACTTATTAAATTGCTTCCTTATGTTATTCTTTCAAATTGCACATGCTTTATAAATATATATTGTATCACCATTCGTATTTCTCACTGGAGGGCTCCTCTTGCTTCCTAAAGGATCCCCCAGAGCTGATTTTGGAAATTTTTTATATCTTTTGATGATCTAAATCTGTTCAAAACGGTATAGTGACGTAGATATAATGTTTTTTTATGAAGTGTTTCTTGTAATTGTTGCTGGTATTTTTATTATGTCTATTTAAATAAACATATTGAATTGACCTTTGTGTAGTTTTGTGAAGAAAGTCTGTCCTCATCACATTTATGCAACTCAGAGAAGATTGAACTATTCTGGGTCATTGCCTAGGTAAAACGAAGTGAAGGACCAAGGAAGGTGTGAGCCATGTAGAGAATTTCTTGAGGTGAAATAGGCGGACAGAATACCTCTAAATGGTTTATTTTACAGTCATTACATAGGCAGTTTTCCAGACACTGCTAATTTCTTCAGTGACTGTACAAGTGTTATTCAGACCAGAATCCTTTCCCATCCTCTGGGCGTAGGATAGAGCCATTCTTCCAGTCATTTTAAAGGAAGAATTTAGAACACAGCTTGCGTTCCGGCCACTACCACAGGTTTTTTCCTCTTTTCACTCTTCCACTTCACATATGGTTAGTTGTCAGAAAAAGGTATTTTTTACAACCACAGTACAGGAGCTTTCCAGGATAGGCCCGTCTTCTAGGGATGGCACAGGCAGGAGAATGCCCACATTAGAGTCACTGTACATGAAGTATCCATGAAGAGGCCCATTTTCTAGGCATAGTGCATGCAGCTCACCAAACTGGGCTTTAGTATGCGGAGTCATCAGATCTTTCATCTTCACTGTCACCATCTCAGGAATTAGGAACAAAAAATAAATGAGGTCCTTGCCTTAAACATTTATGCCCAGCCCTAGACTCACTAAGAATTACTCCTCCTCCAGTCCTAACCCCAGCTTCAAGCTCATCAGAAGTGCCTCTCCTTTTAGACCTACTGCATTCTAAACAAATGTCCTCTCCCTCAGCCGCTAAGCTGGTCCCTGACTCACTGTGCATTCCCCTAACTCTTCTTTGTTAGAAATATAATAAAGAACTAAGGCCCACCAGAATTCTCTATTCCGCAACCTTTATTTTCATTGATTCAGTGGAATGTGGCAGTAGCATTCACCTAATAATAACTGTCTTTATTAGGCAGGGTCTGTAGATTGAGAAGAATGGTGCTTCTTTCTTATTGCAAAGGTTTGTTTGTACCAAGCTATCTGTAAATGACAGAGACTACCTTTCCTTTTCATTGTCTAAGGCAGAGTATATCTCAGTGAAAGAGATTGACCAAGATGAGTGGCATGTGTTTGGGTTGTTGCTAAAGATGTAGAATCACTCTTTGCCTACAATGGCCTATGAAACTCCCCTTTATCAATACTTTATGTTCCCACTGTTAATAGAGCCATAAGCTAGAGCAAGCAGACCGCTTTATCAAGCCTGTCCTGCAATACACACACTATAGCGTGGAAAACTGGCAACAGTGCATGTCTTTTCTCTACACTACTTTTTAGTTTCTTGGTATTGGATCTAAGGGACGTTTCTTTTCCATTACTTTGTTGAGTTTAGGGGTATCTCTGAATATCATTGACAAAGGGTTTTCATTGGGCCTTTAATCGACTTCAAGATTTTTTGTCTCAACAGAGTTCCATATGAGGTAGAGAAAAAGTTCACCAGACAGAATTAGGGGTAAAAGACATCTCACACAAATGTGGAGAATACAAAGACAGGAGAGCACAAAGACACAGCCTATTTGAGTGACTGCAGCTCTTACAGGTTCCTTCCAAGCGGGCAGCAGCATTAGTAGTCATGCATTATCAGTGGGACAGCCTTAGCATTTCGTTGCTTCTACTGGTAGCAGGAAGGTGTTCAGTGCTTAGGGTATCAACACTGAAGCGTGTGGTGACATGGTCTCAATAAAGAAGCCTTTGCCACTAACATCATTTCCCTTTGGGGAAAGGAAATGCATCTTGACTGGATACATTTATGTTTGCCTTGGTGGGAGAGGTAACCAAGACACCTGTTTTTCCAGCATTAGGTGGTGACAATAAATTGAAAAAGTTGATCTGAGGTCTGATCAACCCAAGAAAGGACACTAATCACGATCATGGTGAATGGGATACTCCGTCACAAATGTGACGGATATCCCGTGTGCTGTATTACGATTCCATTATATTTTATGGAACTTGTAATACGCCGGACGGTATATCTGTCGCGTTTGTGACGGAGTATCCCATCCGCCAAGATCGTAATCAGGCCTTAAGTGTTCCTTTGTACCCACACAGCAGCAAAGAGCCAGAGCGCACAATAATCCCAACAGCGTTCTGAATTGACCTGGTCTCTAGACTATTAATAGTTCACTTCGTTGACTACTATTGACATATAAAAGGAATATTTGTTTTCACATTTCTATTGAGTAACAGATTAAGGTCACTTAGAGCATCATCTGATGTGGAAAAGCCGTGATATCTGGGACTTTAAATATTCACATCTGCTTCTTGGGTAGGTGGCTCCTGAAGTAAGGACATAAAGAACTAAGCCACACTGGCAATCTGGCAACACTAGTTAATTAGTTGGAAGTCAACTTTCATTAAGCCTAAAAATATATCAGACACACAAAAAGACAAATTCAGATAAGCAACAGCTGCAAGGGCTGTAATAAATACAAAAAGAAGTCCTTAAGGCACACTGAATGGCAGACATTTTGAAAGGCAATCCTACAAAGAGGTGCAGGTCGAAAGGAAAGCACAGGCAGCAGTAAAAAAGACGTCCTATGTAATGCAAAAACAGCATCTGCCTGGGACACAGGCATTTAGATTGGCAGGAGACACTCGGCCATATCGAAAAAGACAGACGGGGTAATAGAAAGAAGCCGCACTGACATAAATATTGTGTCTAGATTAAAAGAGAGTCTGTGGAAACATAAAAAGCCACAGAAGACCCCAGGCCACAGAGGGCTTTCTGGTACAGTGATACAAATTTATAACCCAAAAGAAGACCTAGTGCTGTGGCCATCCTGTGAATAAAAGGCACCCAGGTGAAGTGCTGAAGAAACTTGACTTATGGAAGAGCATAGGAAGAGCAATGTAGACATGTCATCCACTTCACTTTTCCTAGGGTCTGCCACAAAACGTCAGCTTGAACTTGTACTTTCAACATGCGCAGGTGCTAAACACTTACTCTTCATGAAATCCAAATCTGCAGAGACTAGAGTCTGGGCCTCTGATTCATCTGTGGGCACCTTTTGATAGTGCGCTTCCTCCACTCCTGTCATGCTGCCGATCCGTCGACGCTCGGTGAGGCTGTAGCTTCGGTACGTGGGAGGCGGCCTAGAGAGTGGACGACTAACACTGCTATCCTCTGCAGAGGGACCACTACCGTCAACTTCTTCATTTTCAATTCTTTAAGAAAGAAACATCCAATAATTATGGTGGTATAAGGGCCCAGTATTGTTTGAACTAGTAAAACAAGCATTAAAAGAAGAGACATATCAAATGATAATATGACTCTTTATAAAATGCAGGACAAATGAATCAACCACCATGAATAACACTGGTCCTTTTCACAATGTAGTGAGCAAATGTAGGCCTTAATGTAAAAAAATACAGTACCTAATAAGGAGTGCATTTTAAAATCTATTCAGCACAGACAGGCCTGAATACATGCTAAAGAGCACCACAAGACCAGAACCTATCCAAGGCCATTAGGCTTGATTAGGACAATCTACTGTGCACACTGATGTACAAATGCAACAGTATAGTCAGCATATCATAGGCCAGGTATGTTTTTAGGTCTCGCGTGGCGTACTGCGCACATGGGCAGTCGAGCTCGCAAGATTTTATGTTTTAGAGTGTACTTCACTAGCGAGGGTTAAGCCCCACCCCTCTTCTTCATTGGCTGGCCTCCTAAACGGTGGCCAGCCATTGGAGAAGAGGTCCTAGTGACGTTCTTCTTTCTCTTTTAGCCCACACCTTTTCAGACTGGGTTACTTGACTTATTGTTGGCGTAAAAGGTTTCATATCTTCTTTATGGGGCCACCTGTTTCGCCCCATAAAGAAGATAAAGAACCTTTTACTGCAGCAGTAAGTCATGCCAAGTCCGTCTGAAACAGATGGGGCTAAAAGAGAAATTTCTTTTATTTTAGTATAATCGCGGCACCTGCGCTTTACTTTTAAAATGTTAAAAGTAAATTGCGGGTGCCGCGATTATACTAAAATGAAAGAAACGCACAGTTGAAACCCAGCCACTTATTAAAAAGAAAAAGCATCACTCTCCCATGCCTGCAATACTGCCAGCACCCAGGATAATTTACTTGATGTATATTATAAAGAACTGTAACATATTCAGCGAACTTATGTTTACAGCACATGAACGGTCAAGAATGCGCCGGCCATCCATTGTTAAAGGGCCAAAGCTGTCCGGTGTATACAAAGCCAGACCCCAGACCCACGCTGCCCGCGATTCTCCAATCCCTGCTCTCCTTACAATCTGCTCTGTCTTTTTCAACCAACCGTTGTCTTGTTTCTATGGCTTGTAAAGACTTTCGTACAGCCCTTGTCACATGGGCAGATAGCTGGTTGTCACATTGGCTGCCGTAATATAGCTAGTGCTCATGTCTCGTGACCATGTCCGCCACCCTTGAACAGTTTTTACTGCTACATTTGTTCCATTTTACCATTATTGTTGTGGACAGAACTTTACTGAATAAAAAAGGTTTATAGTGTCAATTTTGCTTCTAAATTGGTGTATAGAAACACGAGTAAAACATGCATGCGGACAAGACCACACACAGACACAACCCCAGGAAGATAGAGATGCACACACGGACGCAAAGATACACACACAAAGACACAAATATTCACACAGACGTGCACGCGCAGGCTCACAAGTACAGGAGTGTTCGCACAACAGAGAGGCATGGACACAGATAGTGGCACGTCCCAGGCACGCACGCACGCACGAGCACACGTGTGGATGGACTGGTGCAGCTGCACACACACATGCCCAACCAGATGCACAGTTATACGCACATATGGGCACGCGTGGAGAGACTGGTACAACCACACGCGCTGCCACAGAGAACGAGACTGCGCAGCGCGATGTGTGCCCCCGGGCGCATAGAGACTGCCAGGTGGGGGTGGCTGGGTGCCAGGGTTCCCCAGCACTGCCAACAGAGAGCGAGACTGCGCAGCGTGATGTGTGCCCCTGGGGGCATAGAGACTGCCAGGTGGGGTGGCTGGGTGTCAGGGTGCCCTGCCCTGCAAAATCCAACACTGTCCATATAACTTGTAATTTCACATAAAGGCACATACACAAATTCTCTCTCTCGCACACATACATACACACACAATCTCTCACACGCACACATATTCTGTCTTTATATCTTTTACACACACAATCCCTCTCACAGTGTGTCTCTCCCCCTCTCTCTCAAACACACACACACAGTATGGACGTGACAATTAGATTCATGCCTGCAGGAGACAGGCGTTGGGGGGTCGCCTGTGAAGACACAACCAAGGATAAGACAAGCACACACAATGTCACCTGTTATTAAGAGGAGCCGTCAAGGGTGGGGGGGTAGCTATCGGCACCAGCTGCGCGTCACCAGAGAGGATTTAATTCTGGGTTATTCACACATTCAAGGAAAGGTGAGAGGAGGAACGGGGAGAGGGGGCAAACTGCAGGCACGAGCAGAAATGTGCACAAAAGCGTGTCTGCACGCCTATGATTACATATGGAATATACGTGTGTGTGTGTATAATATCCAATGTATAACTATGTTAAACTGCCTCTGTAGAACCACATACAAATGTTAATATATACATATCTAAAGAAGCATAGATTATGCAGCGGAAATAAACACCCTTTTCATTACCGTTCCTGCCCGGATCTCACTGCCCTCATGAACAGGTTCAAGCCTTGGTTGTTTTAGAATGTCTATCCTTCACAGGAGCAGCACCCAGGTGAGCTGTGCTATACCAACTGTCCGAAATAAATCAATAAAGATGTATGTGTGTTCGTGAATATACTATGTGTATATATTAATTTTAAATACATGTGGGAATATATATATATATCTGTAGATATATGTGTATATATATATATTACCTACTGGCGGTCGCCAGTAGGTAGTTATAGTTAGGATTTTTTTCAATGCAAAATCTCAAAATTCTATTGTGAATAACTTTGGCGCCGGTTGACGAATCTGCCTGAAAATTTTCCTCAAATTTGCCTCGCGGAGCTCCGGTCCTTCCTTGAAAGTTTGGGGGGGATTCGTGAAGCGGGGGCCGAGATAAAAGGGGGGTCCCAAAACGTGTTTTCCCCATGTTAATTTCCATAGGGCGGTCGAACTCACTTTTAGCCCGAACGGCTGAATGGATTTCCACCAAACTTGGCAAAATTGTAGGGACTGGTAGCCCGATGTGCCTTTGCTATGTCTCAAGATATGTGCTCCAGTGGATTTTGAGTAATTTAGGTTCAAAAAAATATCTATATCTATGGCAGCGCCCCGGTACGCGCACCGGGGAGCGCTCTGGGCGCGCCCGCGAGGTGCGCACGGAAAGCTGATTGGCTCTCGGGTGTCTGTAAACATTCGAAACAGTCCAGACCGGCCGCCATCTTGTGTCTCGGTAGGATAGAGACACAAGAAGTGGAAAAAAAAGGGGGAAATGACCATAAGGGGGCAGGGATAGACCCCCCCCCCCTGACCCCCTAGGTTTGATATGGGGGCCATAAAAGGGCCCAGAGGGGCAAAAAAAGAAAAACATTTTTTGATTTGCGCGGGGGGAGCGCCCGGTACGCGCACCGGGGAGCGGACCGGGGAGCGGACCATGGGGAAAAAAGAATGACAGAGTTTTTAAAAAATGTAGCCTTTTTTTATAAATTGGAGGTAGTTCTAAAAAGAACAGTTTTTTTTCTTCTTTTTGCTGTTTTATATTTTTTAATTGTTTTTTTAACATTTTTTGGGGGTTTTCTGAACAGTTTTATATTTTTTTTGTATTTTTCATGGGGAGAAACGAAAAAACAGGGAATTGAAAATGGCTCAACTGGAGCAAAAAAAAAAAAGAAAAGAAATAATTAGGGTTTATTGGGGCATTTGTGGTTGTCCCCAGCAAGGACGATGAGCTTTACGCTCTGTTCTCCGTAGGAGATGGTCTTCCCACAATGTTTACAGATTATACGGAAATCTGCAACCCATGGCTGAATGCAAGGCATCGTCTCTCTTGCCTCTTGTCCCGACGGAGCGCGTTGCTTTCTTTTGGAGGAGGTGCTTGTAGTTTGGGGAGGGTTTCTGGCCAGTTCCCTCATCTCTGCAGCAGAATAGTTGATTGGATGCCTGTGCTGCATGTGTCTAATCATTGTGTTGTTTCCGAATGAATATTTTTTATTAGGGTTCCCCCTAGAAAGTTCCATGCCACAGATTAGGCAAGTCACCTTGGCTGCATTTACTTTTTTCTTCCCCTCTGGGATCGAAAAAAGCTCCCATATAATGTGTGGTCTTGGCTGGTATGGGGTATTGTGTTCTTCAAGCCATCTTCTCCTCCCCTCCTCCTCCTCCTCCTCCTCTTCCTCCTCTTGTTGACCACCAATGTAATCTTGTGATGGTCCTCTTGGTGGTTGTGGTGGTGGTGGTGGTGCAGATTCACCAGCTGCTGCTGCTACTGAAGCCATTATATAGATCAAAAAGGTACAGAGAGGTACAAACGGGTCTTCCTAAGTCAAAGGACAAAGTCAGAATAAGGAAAAAAGGTGGGGTCTTTCATCATTTGGAAAAAAAAACTGTCCTGAACCAATGAGAAGTGTTATTTTCAGGTCACAAGACCAGGGATTTCATCATTATGAAAACAAAACTGTTCTGCACCAATAAAAAGTGTTATTTTCAGGTCACATGACCGACGCGCTTACGCGTAAACGCGTCGGATGTTTACGTTGCGCGATCGTATTCGCTTGAGTGCTTCCGGGTGCGCTTACGCCATGCGTATCACGCGGATGCTGCTACGCGATACGTCACGATCATGTTTTCGTTCGCGACATTGGCGCTAACGGGACGTTTCCCGGTTCGCGCACCGGGGCGCTTCAAACGACTACGCTCTCCGGGGCACGCTCCAGGGTCGAAAATAAAAAAAACAAAAAAAAATTGTTTAAAATAAAAATAAAATATAGGATTCATTCATTTACAAAAATATTACATTTCATAGCTATAGACATTTGCTATTAACCAAATTTTGAAATTCAAAGAAAAAAACATAGGTTTGGGGCCTTATATATAGTTAGGAATTAGCATTTAAAAAACCTATGAAATTCACTGAAAAAACCATAGGTTTCACACCAGTTATAGTTAGGAATTAGCATTTAAAAAACCTATTAAATTCACTGAAAAAAAACATAGGTTTCACACCAGTTATACTTAGCTGGAAACTTTACTGACATAAAACCATTGAAATTCCATGTTATAGTTAGTTGGACTCACTATAACTTGCGCGTGTAATGCACTGCTGATGACGTCACATATTACATCACTCATGACATGGTCAGTGACATCACTCATGACATCACTGATGACACCATCTTTGTGACAGAGTGACAAACCTCCTTTCAGTGTAATGTAACCCTTAAAATACATATTCGAAAATAGAAATTAACATTTTCAAAAAAATGGAAATATCCATACCAGTTACAACAACCAATTCAGCAATACCACCATCTATATACACATCCACTCATTCACCAACAGTTCTATATAGTCACTCATACATATACTCACTCATCATATGTAGTGATACACCTATACATCCTGTTACACACCGACAGTTATCCAAAAGTTACTCACACACATACTCACACATGCAAATAAACTATTGAACATCCATTTATTTGCATATACAACTATACACACACTACCACCTTACTTCTAAGGAAACTTACACATACTTACTCTCTTAACCAATCACTTATAGAAACACATACTTATTTAAACAGGAACTCTTACAATCTCACATATACTCACTTATAAACATCAATACTCACATATACTAGATTAAAACATATGTCGTTACTGATAAATACACTAGTGAGACAGTCATTCACTCACTAACACACACATATACACACTCATCCACCCATACAGTCCTGCACATATGCTGTCTTCAAAACACATACAAACAGTGAGTCAGTCATTGATGCATCTATGTGCTAAGTAATACCCCCACCAAACCATACAGACACTCATACTGATACTAAAAAAACATCTAATAACCCATATACACACACATGTAGCTACTCACCAACCCATGCAGCCAATTATACACAAAGTGAAACACTGATACAAACATTTAAATATTTAATCAATACTCGCTAATATATGTATTCACTAAAATACACTTAATAAGCCAGTTAACCAATCAATTTTTTTAAAAAAAAACATCCATTAAGACACTTATTTAAACATTTATTCTTCCATCGACCTTTACATATACATATATAAAATATAATTATTTTCAGAAAGACACACATTCACAGGATGGTGTCATCAGTGATGTCATGAGTGATGTCATTGACCATGTCATGAGAGATGTAATATGTGACGTCATCAGCAGTGCATTACACGCGCAAGTTATAGTGAGTCCAACTAACTATAACGTGGAATTTCAATGGTTTTATGTCAGTAAAATTTCCAGCTAACTATAACTGGTGTGAAACCTATGGTTTTTTCAGTGAATTTAATAGGTTTTTTAAATGCTAATTCCTAACTATAACTGGTGTGAAACCTATGGTTTTTTCAGTGAATATATATATATATATAGACATAGAGTACCACAAACTGATCAAGAAGTTGAAAGACAATGAGAACGTCATCATTCGGCAATCGGATAAAGGCGGAAATATAGTGCTATGGCCTCGCAAAATGTATATGGAGGTAGCACTAAGCCAGTTAAATGATCGAGAGTGCTATAGAAGGACTACCGCAAATGAGGTCCAGTTGGCAAAAAACGACATTTATTCCAAATTAATGGCCTGGAGTCAAGTCAAGTCAAGTCAAAAACCACTTTATTCGATTTTGTTAAAAATCATAAAAGCATACTACAACAGTTAAAAATCGTTCCGAGTACATATTTAAAAATAATTTTTTACATGATACAATACAATTTAGTATAATAAAATTCCATATGATACAGTACAAATTAGTATAAAAAAAAATTCATATGGTACAGTGCATTTTTAGGACAGTAAAAAGATCAGTTTAAAAAGACTCATCATGTGCAAAAAAGCAAGAGATACCAAATTCATTACAGTCCCCACAGTTGGGCTTGTACTTTCCTCCTCCTAATTCGAACAGCAGCGACAAGGTAATTTGCCACACTGAACATTACCAGGGGAAAGTCAAGCATTTGTAGGTACAAAAGAGCAGGTTTTGCTTGCATAAACGCTTTCCCCTTCAACAAGGGTAACAGATACTTTTGCCTTGGAACATGATAAAAAGGGCAGAATAACATAAGGTGCATATTGTCTTGTATGGAAAAGTTGTCACATTCACATACAGGTGCTTCCTCGGGCTTGAACCATCCCTGTTTATCACAGAGTACCAAATAAATCTGGTTAAATCTAAACTTAACCAGAAGCCATCTGTGGAACGGGATATTGACTAGGGCAAGATACGGTTGGATGGCAATACAGGTAAGTGTCATATAATGCGCTCTGACCGTGGGTTTTGTTAACTGGCGTTGTTCTCTCTCCAAGGACTTAAGTTTGTAGAAATTTTCCTTGACCCAAGCCAGGTCCGCTTTTTGTAATTCAAGCGGGGAGGAGAAAATCTCTGGACGTCCCAGTTCTACAGAGCACTTGTTGATGTATGCCAGCCAAGCAATATCTTTAAACTTATCCAATTTTAAGCAGTCCAATAAAATTTTGTGGTTGAGGCCTAAGTTGTTATTTGTCCACACTCTTATCCACAAAAGTATAATGGCCTGGAGGATCTTGGGTCTATTAACCATGGATGAGTATAAGTACTTGAAAAACGAATATCCGACAACACATGTAATATACTTTATCCCAAAAATTCACAAAAACAGCTTTAATCCTCCAGGCAGACCCATCATTTCCGCTTGTAATAGCATTCTTGAGAATGTAAGCAAATATGTTGATTATTTCTTACAGGAGCATGTCAAAAATTTGCCTTCCTTTGTCTTGGATACAGGGGATGTGCTCAGGAAGTTATCTACCTTCAAGTGGGAACCTGGTTACCTACTTGTTTCATTGGATGTAACATCCTTGTACACAAGTATTTTTCACAGGGATGGCACAAAGGCAGTCCAGCATTTCCTGAACAGAAGGCCAGCCTGCTTCTACAAACATTCCAGAATGATTGTCTCTATGATTAATATGTGCCTTGACAACAATTTATTTTTGCTTTCCATTCAGTTGTTCCAGCAGACTAGGGGAGTGGCTATGGGGGCCTGCTTCTCTCCCAGTTATGCCTGTCTGCACATGGGCTACTGGGAGGAGCAGGTCCTCATACCCAATTTTAGCACCATCCTAAATTCAAAAGTAAAAAAATGGTTGAGGTATATAGATGACCTTTTCCTGATCTGGGATGGGTCAGAAAGTGAAGCTACTGAGTTCATCAATGAGCTTAATGTGAACAATCTTAATCTAGAGTTCACCAGCAGCATCAGTGCAACTTCCATTTTTTTTCTGAATGTAGATATTTTTGTTAATAATGGAAACTTAGAGACAAGGCTCTACCGCAAGCCAACAGCGGGAAATACTATCTTGCATGCCGCCAGCCACCATCTGCCGCACCGGATATGGAGCATCCCGTACCGGGAAATGCTCCGTATCAGGAAAATATGCAGTAGCGACAAAGAATGCAAGTTGGCGCAAATGGAATGCAAAGCAAGGTTTATTAATAGAGGGTATCAAACCGAAATTATAGACAGGGCAATGAATAGAGCCAACTCCCATGATAGACTGCAACTCCTGGCCCCTGCTGTCTTAAGTAAAAACAATTCTAAACCTGCAGCAGCAAATGAGACACAAATTATCTTTGGCTTTAGTAACCAACATCAGGTTATTCACAAGATTGTGAAACGCAACTGGTCACTCATAACTAGCGACCCGGTTGTTGGTAATTTGGTTACTGGAACACCAAGCATAACATTCAAAAAAGCGAGATCCATGAAGGATAGCCATGTTTCTAGCAGCCCTGAAGTCAGAACCAAGGGCCCGTGGCTAAACAGCAGCAGGGGTTTTCTGAAATGCTCAACCTGCAAGGCTTGCAGGAATGGTGTGAGCAAGACAGAATACATGACACAGTTCAAATTGAATCCTGTTAAGATCAAACAAAAATTGACCTGTGGGACGGAGTACGCAGTATACGTGTTGGAATGTCCTTGTGGTCTGCGATACGTGGGAAGTACCAGACCACAGGTGTACAAACGGATCCTGCAACATCTAAGGGCCATCACCAATGCGAATGCGGCGTACCCCGTTGCACGTCACTTTGAGGAGTGTCATGGCAAAAATACTACTGAGTTGAGATATTATGTCATCCACACAGTACCTCCTCAGAGGAGGGGAGGGGATCGAGAATCCCAACTGCGCAAATTAGAAACACAACATATCATAATGCTCGATACCAAAATGCTGAATGGTCTCAATGCAAGCGAGGATTGTTATACTTATTTATAACAAAAAGTAAAACCAGCATCAGACGGGAATTATGAACTTTAAGTATGAGTACTGATGTAAATATTTTGAATCGCTGCTCTCCACACCCGAATGTATTTATTGATGATTTTACTGTCACTTGTTTTATATTTTATCACCGGTAGCACTTATTCCCTTTTTGCAATTTTTTATATGATATGACTTGCACAGCAGTATTTTGCACATTTACATTGATTTGCCCACTTGGGCATTTTCGAATTCTTTTCCCAAACAGATGTAAGGAAATGTTTGAAGCATCCATGTAGTTCATTCTAATGAATCTGGCTTAGTTGTGTATATTAGTACACTTTTAGCCGTTTTCTACAATACAATTTTATGGATGACTTTTTGTTTTCAGCAATGAAATGGAGTATTTATATTTTTAAACATATTTATATATTTATGTGTTTTATAATTATTCTGAATTGCTGTTACGATTGAACTTTGAAGTATGTGCAAAGTTAGGAGCGCAAATTGCCTTATATTTGGCATTGATAAATCCCTATCTGCGTTAAGTCCATACTATGTGACTATTGTGCGAGTATGTTTTCTATGCCTAGAAAATAATGGCACTTTGCACTTTAAAACGGGTAGTCTGCCCCTATGACGGTGTCATGTGATCAAGGCCTTGTTAGGCCGAAACGCGTCATGGCGGATTGGTGTTAAGCACAATAAAATAACCACGCACCATTACTGGGTTTTGCCTCGTCATTTCTTGGCCGGATTTGCTGTTTGACGACAACTTACCTTATATATATATATATATATATATATATATATATATATATATATATATATATATATATATATATATATATATATATATATTATCGCTCCTGGTGCACCTTGTCAGCAACGGGGCACTCATAGGCGGGTGCCGAGAACATGGTGGTGCTCCGTGTCAATATCGCCGCTCCTTGACTCCCCTCTCCCAGCCGGGAAAGAAGCACGGCACTCGCGGGATAGTTGTCAATCACTTAATTTATTTTTCAACGCTCACACAGACGCGTTTCGGGTAGCCCCTTCCTCAGTGTGTTCACAGATTGTGAACCCAGAAAGCATGTATTTATCAAAACACTCTCGGTCATGAATTACAGAGATAGAGATAGGACTGGTCGCCCTGTATGTATGATGGGCGCCATCTTGGAATGTGCAAATTTCGACATTGTTATTATATAAACAGTGTCCAATTGTTGTCCTCAATGTTTCGTGATAATAATATTATTATATTCACCAAAACAAAAATTAATAAAAATTAACCATTATTTTGCACATTGAAACAACGATCTTGCCGTGGATCGGCGTTTGGCGGTTCCATGTATTGGAGACGCCTGATGTCCTCTGTTATTACGCCGTGTATCGGCATATCGTGAAAGTACTTCAAAGTTTGTTATTCATTCCACATTGATTTCATGGGGTCTTTATCAAAAGGGATGGATTCGTTTCCTAGGTGGACTGCGAGTTCTTCTCCGCTATTCAGTCCCCCAGAATTTTTTGTTTGCAAGTCGATGATAAACCTGGATTCCAGTCTTCTTAGTTTCAATGTCATATCTCCGCCTCTTATGTATGTCGGGATATGATCCAGCCCGAAATATTGGAGCAAATCTCTGTTGCTTTCATGTTTGATTGCGAAGTGTCTCGCCACCGGATATGTCAGATCTTTATTGGCGATGGCATCCATATGCTCCAATATTCTCAGTTTCACAGCGTTTATCGTGCTCCCTATGTATTTCAACTTGCACGGACACATCAAGCAGTAAACCACATGTGTGGTTTGGCATGTTATGAACTTATTTATAGGTCTTCTATCTCTTAGACCTGGAACCTCGTAGCCCAATACTCTTTTGCTGTGTGAGCATGCCTTGCATCTTCCACAAGGGAAGAAGCCTTTCATTGCTGCAAGAGAGTTCGATTTAGATGGAAGATTCTCCAGATGGCTGTGGACCAGTTTATCTTTTAGAGATTTTGCTTTCTTAAATGTCACTAGAGGTCCAGATGAAATGTCCATTCCAATAATAGGGTCGGTCCTTAGTATATGCCAGTTTTTTCGCAGTGTCTGTTTTAAGAAATTTGCATCTTCAGAGAAAGTTGTAATCATGCGGAATTTGTCTTCCTTTTGCTTTTCTTCTTTACTCTTCCGCAATAAATGTTCTCTGGGTATTCTTGTCACTTTCTTGCGTGTGTTTTTCAGATGTTTAAAATCATAGCCTCTAGCTGAAAATCTTTCTATACTTTCCTCTGCAGCTTTTTGAAAATCTTCCTCTCTGGAACAGTTCCGTTTTAGGCATAGTAGTTCGCCATACGGGATGCTTTGTTTTAATTTCACTGGGTGTCCACTAGCCGCATGTAAAATGCTGTTACCAACCGTTGGTTTTCGGAACAAAGAAGTGGTGATTTGATTATTCTTAATTTCGACACTTAGGTCGAGATAGCTCACTGCCACTGAGCTGATCTCGCCCGAGAATCGTAGATTGATGTTATTGTCATTTAGATGTTTCATGTATTGTTTTGCACTCTCCACAGTTCCCTTCCACACCAGGAAAAGATTGTCTATGTAACAATACCAGGTGACAATTTTCGCTGTCCATTCTGTGTTCCCTGCGGACCAGGCCACCTGCTCCTCCCACCAGCCCACGAATAAATTCGCGTAGCTGGGGGCGAAGCAGGTGCCCATCGCGGTCCCAGAGACCTGTCTGTAGAGGTCCCCCTGGAAGAGAAAGATATTGTTCAGCAGACAGAATTCAGTCATTTCGAGCAGCATTGTACTATGTCCTGCAAATTTCAAAGCTCTTTTCTTGCAGAAGTATTCTACTGCCTTCAGACCGTGGATGTTCAATGCGGCTGGTGGACACCATGTGAAATTAAAACAAAGCATTCCGTATGGCGAACTACTACGCCTAAAGATTTTCAAAAAGCTGCAGAAAAAAGTATAGAAAGATTTTCAGCTAGAGGCTATGATTTTAAACATCTGAAAAACACACTCAAGAAAGTGACAAGAATACCCAGAGAACATTTACTGCGGAAGAATAAAGAAGAAAAGCAAAAGGAAGACAAATTCCGCATGATTACAACTTTCTCTAAAGATGCACATTTCTTAAAACGGACACTGCGAAAAAACTGGCATATACACCAGGTTTGGTGCATTTAACCTTCAACGGACACATTGTTGGAGGCCAGACTAAGGGTTTGATTTTATTTTGCAGGAGGCAGAGCCCAACATGGGCTGTATGGTGGTTGGAGGACTATGAATCCCAGAAGTCCTTCGATGACGTCAGCAATAGCAGCTATAAAACAGGACAAATCAGGGACTTGTTTTCTTCCTACGTCTGCCGCTGCATGTCCGCCCCGTGATCAAGGAGCAGAGGGAGCTCTGAAACGCGTTGGGGCTCAATGAAATATTCAGCGCTGTGTCTCGTTGTGCCTCAATAAAGGACTTAACCGTAGTGGCTGAGCTCGCCTGTCATTGCGTGCACCTCAAACTGTGGCAGCGTAACTGGAAATATTTACCGGCTGAGCCAAGTCGGGGAGGTGGCAACATCACTAAAATGTTTGTGGACTGCAGGCTTCGAAAAATTGAGAAACCAAATTGCAGAATAACAGGTTTTGTGCATTTCACCTTCAACAGACACAGAGTTGGAGGCCCGACTAAGGGTTTGATTTTATTTTGCAGGAGGCAGAGCCCAACATGGGTCGTATGGTGGTTGGAGGACTACGAATCCCAGAAGTCCTTAGATGACGTCAGCAATAGCAGCTATGAAACAGGACAAATCAGGGACTTGTTTTCTTCCTACGTCTGCCGCTGCATGTCCGCCCCGTGAGCAAGGAGCAGAAGGAGCTCCGAAACGCGTTGGGGTTCAATTAAATATTCAGCGCTGTGTCTCGTTGTGCCTCAATAAAGGACTTAACCGTAGTGGCTGAGTTCGCCTGTCATTGCGTGCACCTCAAACTGTGGCAGCGTAACTGGGGAGATATAAATATATATTTAAACTAGCAGCCCGTCCCGACGTTGTCCGGGTATGAATTGCTGCCGGCCAGTAGTATATTGTTTTGTAGGATTTCGTTTTGATAGCATTTCTTATCTGTGACAGGCCTGTGAAACGCTCCGATTCACAGTGCACTGCTGATGCACTTAGAGTGCACGTTCAGTAGTGTGTGAACTCGAGTCTCCCTACTTTATTTTTCCTTGCAATATTATATAGCGCGAACTCAACAACATGGCATGAGCACAATTTACATTACAGAAGAACACATTCATTTGTGGTAGGCACGGGGAGACAAAGCGATTTGCCTGGAATCACAGGATGTTGAGCTGATGCCGAGATTTGAATGTAGCTCCCCAGCTCTAAAGTTCGCAATTCTAGAACTTGTGGCGGGAGGTGTGTCTAAAAGTGTATGTTGGTGCTGGCCATCAATGAGAGAGACCTGTGCATTTTTCAAATTGGTGGTGAAAAAATATGAGTATGTTGCTGGAGATGTGGGCTGCCGTGCCACCAATGTACTTACCAGGGGAGGGTAAAAACCCATTGTTCCGCAACTTTCTTTCAGCATACCATCACTCCGCATACTTTCATTACGAAAGTACCATAACTCCGCAATGCCATTATAACGCATGGCATTACATTTTATATGCTTTTACCACGCATACATTTACAACGAAATTCGTTGTAAATGCATGAATGGTAAAAGCATGTTTTTTTTAATGTTTGGATAAGGTAAGTATGGGTATAGGGGTATATGTTTTGGGGTTCTGAGGTATATGTTTTGCGGTGTTTGGGTATTTTAAGGGTTCAGATATAGTTTTGGGTTATGGGGTACAGGGGTAGTTTTAGGGTTTAGGGATAGCTATGGGTTTTGGGGTACAGGGGTATTTTTAGGGTTCAGGGGTAGGTTTGGGTTTTGGGGTTCAGGGGTATTTTAAGGGCTCAGGGCTAGGTTTGGGTTTTGGGGTACAGGGGTATTTTTAGGGTTCAGGGCTAGGTTTGGGTTTTGGGGTACAGGGGTATTTTAGGGTTCAGGGGTAGGTTTGGGGTATGGGGTTATTTTTATGGTTCAGAGCTAGGTTTGGGTTTTGGGGTACAGGGGTATTTTTAGGGTTATGGGGTAGGTTTGGGATTTGGGGTACAGGGAAGGGTTCAAGGCTAGGTTTGGGTTTTGTGGTACAGGGGTATTTTACGGTTCAGGGGTAGGTTTGGGTTTTGGGGTGCAGGGGTATTTTTAGGGTTCAGGGCTAGGTTTGGGTTTTGGGGTACAGGGGTATTTTTAGGGTTATGGGGTAGGTTTGGGTTTTGAGGTACAGGGGTATTTATAGGGTTCAGGGCTAGGTTTGGGTTTTGGGGTACAGGGGTATTTTTAGGGTTTAGGGATAGTTTTGGGTTTTGGGGTACAGGGTATATTTATAGGGTTAAGATGGGTTAGTGGTTAAGGGTGTTGGGGTATTTTAAGGAGTAAGGGTGGGTTATGATTATGGGGTGCAGGGGTATTTAAAGGGAGCAGGGTGGACACCCGGAGCTGGAATGTACAGAACCTGGGAAGAAAAAACAATGAAATATTGGGCACAACGCTCGCTTTTTTTCCCATAATCCCGTGCCTCGCACACGCCCCCAGCACACGCCCCAGCACACGATATGAGACATGGCATGAAGGGCGGAACGTACCACATGCCCCCAACGTTTGTCACGCCCCCAGCACACGCCCACAGCACGACGCAGACACGCCCACAAGGGACTACTTTGCTGGCACAGTTCTTTTAACTTTTAAATGTATATGGTGGGCGTCTGCATAGCCTATGTCCTTCTGCTGCAACTGCCCTTCCCAACGCTGTATTGGGTGTTGTGATTGGTGCTGTACCCACCTCAAAGGTTTGGGCTCTCGCTTTATTATATTAGCATAGATTACTTGCAGTGCCCCAAATCACCTCTGTATGTTTTTGCCATGAGGAAGTTGGAATGATATTTTTATATGATTATATAAAATTGCAGCTCTTATTGCTCTGGGTAAGAATTTGGAATAATCTAGAGGCAAATGTCTACAGCATAGTGCTAACTGATTGTATGAAACTGGATAACTGTTTGGATATACTCTCGTTTAGATTAATTCAATCATCCTTTGCCAGGATGGGTACTCCAGAATATTTTACGAATCCAGATACCCTTAGTAAAGACCTCAACAGCTACAATTAAAACGGTGCAGAGACAGAATATCGAATCTAAAATTTCGACTTGCACAAATATAGAGTTGCAAATATGGTGGGTCAGAAATATCGACATACAGATTATTGTGGTAAAGAAAATTGATTTTAGGTAAGTAATATCTATGTTAAAAATATCAAAGTGTTTAATATCATTTGTAAAAATATAGTTTGTTTATTAATTTTATGTATTTTAGTATTCATTTTATATAAATGTGTTGTTTTTTTATAAGAATTGTTTGTATTTTTAATATATGTGTTACATTTTTAGTAGTTTTTAATTTTTTTAATTTTTTTTTATTTTGCACCTTTAGGGCCCCATTAGGATGTCGGGCGGATCGCCACCGCCATGCGGGCAGTGGTGATCCGCCCGACATCCTTCCCTGCCCGCCACCCATTTCCCCCTCGCCATATTACTATGGCGAGGCGAACGCGACGGACAGAAAGACCGTCCGCCGCTTTTCCGCCCGGTCAACTCCTTGACCGGGCGGGAAAGGGTTTCATATAGTGGCGGTGTCTGGTAGACACCTCCATCCATATTAGGGTGAAGGTGGGGACATGCTTTTCCGTGGCGGCAGAACGGCATGAAGGAATGTCTTGTGGGGGCCAGTTGCGGGCCACCAGGGACTCCGGGGCAGTGGGGGGAGCACATCGGGGTACGCACTTCACTGTATAACGTGACAGGCACCGCATGGTGCCTGTCACGTTGTGCATTGAAGTGCACAATGTGCATTTTTAGCATTGCGGCGGGCGGTGCTGAAATCACCGCCCTCCGCAATGTTAAAAATGCGGGATGCGCCCGCCAGTGTGGCGGGCGCATCCTAATAGCCCCCACGGGACCGCCGCCCTCATGGCGGGCGGTCCCGTTTTATGTCAGGATGGACAAAGTCCGCCCGCCATCCTAATGGGCCCCTTAGTTTTGGTGTTTATAGGATTAAAGGGTGGGAAGTAAATTGTATTATAGTTATTGTTTAATATTTTGTCTGTTTTAACTTTTCACGAGTTAAAGGGTGGGTATTAAATACATTTTAATTACTTTATTATTAGTTATTAATAGTAATAGTTTTTAATTTATAAATATGTTTTAATTATGATTATTATTTTAGAGTTTAATTTAGGTGTGTGTTGTGGTTATCATATTGTTAAAGTGTGTTTGGTTAATTAATGTTTATGAATTTTTTTTCTTAATCATATATTTAATAGATTATTAATTAGGTTAATATTAGGGAAAATGCAATTACAAATATTGAAGTGTTTTGTTATTGGTGGGGTGTTATAGGGTCGGAAATACAATAAATACATTTAGGTATTAATTAACTTGTTTGTAAATATTTTCTACTTGAAAATAATTTTATTTTATAAATGTATTTATTATTTTATAGTATATATTATTTGTAATTTTTTTATATGTAATTATTATTATATTTTAAATGTTTATATATTTAAAATATGTGCTTTTTCATTTCTAAATATTGTTTATTAATTTGTTTGATTTTTTACATTGTAATGTTTTTTATTTTTGTTTTTAACTGTTTGAGGGTAAATAATAATTTTTGTCTCTTCGCTATCCAACACTTTCCCTACTGTTACACTCACTGGAGTGGGAATAGTATTTTTTATCTCTCCGCTATCCAACATGTTCTCTACTGTTGCATTCACTGGAGTGGGAATAAAAAGAATTACCCCTCTGCTATTCAACGGTTATTCTACTGTTGCATTCAGTGGAGTGGGAATAGTAATTTTTACCCCTCTGCTATCCAAACCTTTCCCTACTGTTGCACTCTTTGGAGTGGGAATAGTAATTTTTACCCCTCCGCTATCCAACACTTTCCCTACTTTTGCACTCTTTAGAGTAGGAATAGTGATTTTTACTCCTCCGCTACCCAATACTTTCCCTACTGTTGCACTATTTGGAGTGGGAATAGTAATTTTTACTCTTCCACTATCCAATACTTTCCCTACTGTTGCACTAGCTGGAGTGGGAATAGTAATTTTTACCTCTCCACTATCTAACAGTTTCCGACTGTTGCATTCACTGGAGTGGGAATAGTAATGTTTACCCCTCCTCTATCCAACACTTTCCCTACTGCTGCACTGTTTGGAGTGGGAATAGTAATTTTTACCCCTCCGCTATCCAACACTTTCCCTACTGTTGCACTATTTGGAGTGGGAATAGTAATTTTTACTCTTCCGCTATCCAATACTTTCTCTATTGTTGCATTCTTTGGAGTGGGAATAGTAACTGTTTCCTTCCGCTATCCAACACTTTCCCTACTGTTGCTCTCATTGGAGTGGGAATAGTAATTTTTACCCCTCCGCTATCCAACACTTTCCCCACTGTTGCACTCACTGGAGTTGGAATAGTAAATGTTATCATTTTGCTATCCAACACTTTACCTACTGCTGCACTGATTGTATTGGGGAATTTAAGTTTAAATATTTTTTAATAGTTTATCCATTTAGTAGATGCATACAGGAGCATACTTAAATTGGAAGCTGATGAGTTTGTATTTCGCATCAGCACCTTTCTGAGAACCGTTATATGGGTCCGCAAAATGATGAGTAACCTTTGAAGAGCGTTTTGAAATGCATGGGCTCTTTTAGAAAATTGTCAAATGTGTTTTAAAATAACGTGTTTTTTTGACCAATGCTACTGAAATTGTTCCATTGCAATATGAATTTGTGTTTTTAAACTTGTCGTATTTGATGTGCTTTTATGGATATGGTCCTATCCGAATAAAGTATTTTTGAATTTGAACTTGATTAATAGTTTAGTGTTTTAGATTATTGTAGATTTGTTTATATATTTTAAATTATTGATATATATATTATTTTTATATCATTTAAAAAATTTTAAATAAATTATAGATAACAGTTTATTAATTATTTTAAAGTATATATATATCGGTTCAAAATCTTTATTCGATTCATACAATGAATCATAAAAGTACAAAGTTAAAAAGCATGATACACAATTTATATATTACCTACTGGCGGTCGCCAGTAGGTATATATAGTTAGGATTTTTTCTCTATGGAACTTTTGAAAATTCTATGTCTAATAACTTTGGCGTTTGTGGACGGAATCGGCTGAAATTTTCAGGAAAATGGCACATTTTGTTTCTGAGCAGCCCCTGAAAATTTGGGGGGGTTTCGTCAAGGGGGGCCGAGAAAAAAGGGGGGTCCCAAAACGCGTTTTTTAACATTGAGTTTTCCATAGGGCGTTTGGCCTCACTTTTAGCTCGAACGGCTGAATGGATTTGCACGAAACTTGGCAAAATTGTAGGGACTGTTAGCCCGATGTGCCTTTGCTGGGTCTCAATATATGTGCTCCAGGGGATTTTGAGAAATTAACGTTTTAAAAAACAGATATATCTGTGACAGCGTCCCGGATAGCGCTCCGGTTCGCGAACTTTTCGCGTAACGGAACTTTGCGTAGCGAAGCTGATTGGCTCTCCGGTGTCTGTCAACATTCTAAACAGTCCGGAGCGGCCGCCATCTTGTTTCTCGGTAGGATCGAGAGACAAGAGGAGGAGAAAAACGAAGGGGGAATTTAATGAAAGGGGGCAAGGTAGACCCTTCTTGACCCCCTAGGAATGATGTTGGGGTTATTAAAGGGTCCCGTGGGGCAAATAAAAAAATATTGATTTTTTGCGGTAGAAGCGCTTTCCGGTTCGCGAACCGGGTAGTGAACCGGGACGCGAAACGGGAATTCGCCATTTTGTGTTTCGATTTAATTAAATTACAAGATGGAGGAAAAACAATGTGAGAAATGGGTATAAGGGGGTACGGGAGACGTATCCTGACCCCCTATGTTTTCTGAGGGTGACTGAGGATGCTCATATATGTTGATACTTGTCTTCCAGCGGCTGCGCGTGAGCGCTTTATTTTTTTTTTGCTGCGTGACGTCTGTTAACGTTCGATTCGAAGGAAATCAGGAAGTGTTGACCGCCATTTTGACACTGCGAGTAAATATATTGTTAAAAATAATTGTTATAAATTAATCCGTATTGATAAACATTGTCTGCGCCATCTTGCTTTTTTTCCAAGGGCACACTTTTGTCGTGCACGGCAGCCATTTTAGATGCCTTGACCAGACCCACTCTCTGCACGCCGCCGATCCTCAGCATGGCTCCCCACCCTCGCAAGCATCTCCCCCACGCACTGGTCACCCCCGCTCTCTGTCTTATGCATGGGCCATAAACCTCCCCCCATCTGCGCTGCACATCCATGAGAATCACACCCTGTGCCCGCCCGACACCACCCTTTCACCCTATTCACTACCGCACCCTCTGACATTCCTCTTCCTTTGTGTCTGATTGTCCAGGCCGGTCCCAGGCTATCACCTAGCCCTGCGGATGTAGTTTATGGACTCAACTGTAAAGAATCACCCCTCTTCAAAGGAGTTACAGTAGATCAAGGCCCCCACTCGATGAGATCCGTCACACCACACGCGTTCCTACTATCTGATAACCATCCTGTATTGTGAATGGGGAGGGGATTCTCACTGTGAGGGTGTGTGGGACCGAGCCTGAAGCGGAAGATTCCAGGGATGCCTTTTTGTACATCAAAGTCTTCACAATTATGTGTCACATTAAAAATATATAGCACTCCAACAAAGTAGTAGGATTATAACACTTTAATAACTTATAAATATATACAACGCAACAAAAACAGTAAACACGTTAAAAAAAAATTAATAAAACAGAAGCAACAATGGTCAGTAGCGGTCTGTTGTGCGAATAGTCCGAAGGCAGCCAACGTGCTGAGTTCTGGACGGCACCCAGGTGATGTCACCTGGGTGCCGCACTGGTTTTGGTATCCTACAATGCTGCTCCGAAAAACGGCGTGGGGCGCCCCGGGGGGGAGGGAGGCGGCGTGAACGGGCCTCCCCAGGTGGAGGCTCGTCTGCTGTAGTGGGGCGCCCCTTTAGCGTTTCACTTGCCATTCAGCGGTTTTCCGCCCGCTTTTGCTGCACTGTGCCTCGTCAGTAGCGTTCTGTTGTGCGAATAGTCCCAAGGCAGCAGAACGCGCTGAGATCTGGACGGCACCCAGGTGATGTCCAGTAAGTTGCCGCACTGGTTTTGGCATCCTACAATGCTGCTCTGAAAAACGGCATGGGGCGCCCCGGGGGGGGGGGAGGGGGAGGGTAGGAGAGACGGCGTGAACGGGCCTCCCCAGGTGGAGGCTCGTCTGTTGTAGTGGGGCGCCCCTTTACCGTTTCAGTTGCCATTCCGCCCGCTTTTGCTACACTGTGCCTCATCCGCCATTCAGCTGTTTACCGCCCGCTCTTGCGGCTACAGCGTCTCGCTCACCATGTAGTTGAGTTGCGCCCACTCTTGCGGTGCAGCGATAGGCGGCTGCCACAGGACTCTTAAAATGGCGGCCGGCTCTTCGGATTTGGGCCTGGTCCACTAAAATGGCCCTGGGACACCTTGGAACTCGGACGCTTGTCTGCTAGGGCTTGGGCCCCATTCTCGAAAGCGTCCCCTCAGCCTTGAAGATTCTACAAAAGTCTTGGGGGCCCGACTCCCGCAGGCTTCCGGTGGGGAGTGGCTGCCATGATTGCTTGCGGAATGGCCACGACGGAGCTACGAGATGGTGGTGCTCTCATGCTGACGCCAGCTTCAGTCTGAAACATCCAGAAACACTGTAGATTATCAATTCGATGAGTTCCGGTGGAGCCCCAACGTGACCCGGGAGGGAAGAAATTGCCCTCCCCTTTTTTGAGTGATGGTTCTTGTTGCCTGTCCCCTCTGTTGTCATCTAACGGAACCTTTTTTGATTGCCGAGTGAGAAAAAAAAAGGTGGGTCTTTCATCGTTTGGGAAAAAAAAATGTTTTAATCCAATGAAAAGTGTTATTTTTAGGTCATATGATCAAGCCTTCCATCATTAGGAAACCAAAAGTAAAATGAACCAATGAAAAGTTTTATAAACAAGTCACATGACCTGTTATGCGGCTTTGGGCTATAAAAAGCGTACAAAATCCGTTGGCCCATGAGGCGGCGTCAGTAGCGGACCGATGTGCGAATAGGCCGAAGGCAGCACAACGCGCCGAGATCCGGATGGCACCGAGGTGGTGTCCAGCAAGTTGCACTGGTGTGGCCATCCTACAATGCTGTGCCGAAAGACGGCGTGGGGTGCCCGGGGGGAGGCGGCGCGAACTGCCCTCTTCCGCCTCCCCAGGTGGAGGCACCTCATCTGCAGTGCGGCGCCCCTTAGCGTTTCACACGCCGTCCAGCCGAGTTGCGCCCACACTTGCTGCTACAGTAGGCCGAAGGCAGCACAACGCGCCGAGATCCGGATGGCACCGAGGTGGTGTCCAGCAAGTTGCCGCACTGGTGTGGCCATCCTACAATGCTGCGCCGAAAGACGGCGTGTCCAGCTGAGTTTCTCCCGCTCTTGCGGTACAGTGACTCGAACGCGCCGAGATCCGGATGGCACCGAGGTGGTGTCCAGCAAGTTGCCGCACTGGTGTGGCCATCCTACAATGCTGCCCCGAAAGACGGCGTGTCCAGCTGAGTTGCTGTCACTCTTGCTGCTACAGTACGCCGAAGGCAGCACAACGTGCCGAGATCCGGATGGCACCGAGGTGGTGTCCAGCAAGTTGCCGCACTGGTGTGGCCATCCTACAATGCTGCGCCGAAAGACGGCGTGTCCAGCTGAGTTTCTCCCGCTCTTGCGGTACAGTGACTCGAACGCGCCGAGATCCGGATGGCACCGAGGTGGTGTCCAGCAAGTTTCACTGGTGTGGCCATCCTACAATGCAGCGCCGAAAGACGGCGTGGGGTGCCCGGGGGGGGGGGGGCGGAAGCAGCGCAAACGGGCCTCTCCCTCTTCCCCAGGTGGAGGCACCTCATCTGCAGTGGGGTGCCTCTTAGCGTTTCACTCGCCTTTCAGCTGAGTTCCGCCCGCTTTTGCGGTACAGTAACTCACCCGCCATCTAGCTGAATTGCGGCTATTCTTGTGGTGCAGCGATAGCCGGCTGCAACAAGACTCTCAAAATGGCGGCCAGGTCTTTGGATTTGGGCCTGGTCCACTAAAATGGCTCTGGGACACCTTAGAACTCGGACGCTTGCCTGCTAGGGCATGGGCCCCATTCACGAAAGCGTCCCCTCTTTTGATTGATTGTTCTTGTTGCCTATTTCTTCTGTTGTCATTTAACGGAACATTTTTGGACTGCCGAAAATGTTCTGGTCCGACCGCTGGTTGGTGGAGACATTTTGACTATATCCTGGACCTGCCCGGCCTCGCCCAAAATGGCACCGGTATAAATGGGACTCGTAACTCCTTGTTGTGTACTGGTTGTCCAACCTTGATATCACGAGATACGTATGCAGTTTTGAAGCACATGGCGGGCGGGGATGAGAATTGATTGAACATTTTGACATCCCTATTGATATTAAGTTCTGATGTGTTATTGATTACTGTACTATTGAAAGTTCGAATTAACGTCACCCATGGTACTTGCCCGCAAATGTATATATAGATAATTTTATTGTAACTGGCCCTGTCGTACTTTAATTATAAAATGTACGTCCACCGATTCCGCTATTGTTAGACACCTTAGTTCTTGCAATCTAATGGGTCGCCCGTTACGTTCTTCTACAATGTAAATGTTCCTTATCATATATGATTCCAGTTTGCTCCGTGGCCGGCCCACGTGGTTATAGGCCCGTATTTGTATACTGACATTTTCACAATAAAGGTTTTTTAAAAAAAACATGGTAGTAGAACCTACATTGGTAAAGTTTTGAATATTAGCCACTGTTTTCGAATCAGTAAAAGGCAAGTGAAATAAAGCAGTCCAATTGCATGACTGTTAAAAGGTATAATACGCAGGAACGCAGTAAAGATAAATGGTCAAGGGCTGTTGTGTTTTCTACTCCTGCAACATAAAGTGATCGATAAGAATCTGATATTCAGGCCTATCAGCGACTAAGACAGCAGGCCGAGCCTCTTTTGCTCAACGGCTCCCTCATGGGACGAAGAAACGCCCTTTTTCTCGAAAAAGGAATATATTTTACTTGCAGGACAGTTGTAAATTTTCCGGGAAAATACATTAGCCTGGAACATTATAACATATATGTTTAAGAAAAAAAAATGTTCGAAAGCAATGAAAAGCGTTATTTTTAGCTCATATGACCAAGCCTTTCATCATTAGAATAACAAAAGTAAAATGAACCAATGAAAAGTTTTATTAACAAGTCACATGACCTGTTATGCTTATGTTACGCGCCGCGCGCCGCGCTCTGGATCGCTTCCGGGAAGCTGCGCCTCGCGCACCGGAGTACTTCCGGGTGCGCTAACGCGGCGCGTCATATGACGCATTACGCGACAATGCAGGTCCAGAATATAGTCAAAATGTCTCCACCAACCAGCGGTCGGAACACAACCCCTTTCAGTAGCCCAAAAAGTTCTGTTAAATGACAACAGAAGGGACAGGCAACAAGAACCTTCAGTCAAAGAGGGGAGGGCAAGTTCTTCTCTACCTGTTCACGTTGGGGCTCCACCGGAACTGATAGAATTTGGGCGGGGTGGGTGGCGGAGCCGAGCTGTCTTGCAGCCATCATGGCGTCGAGCTCAGTTCATCTCACTAGTTTCGTATTTCTCATGAGGGGTTGTTCCTAATGTTTCTATTTTAGCGAGGTCAAAAAGAGATCCCATTAGTGGCCTACTGATTTTGCTCGATTCCTTTTGTTTTTTAAAACGATTTTTCACTATCCGCAAAGACTAAACAGAGTATTGCGACTCTGTGCTTGTTTGTTATTAGAGAATGAACCAAAGAGAACCAATTCTAAAACAGTAAATGCTTGGATAACAATCAATCAAATGGAAAGAGAAGCAGGCACGACGGATTACAACGGGGGCAAAGGCCTGCGTTACCTACCCTTCACTATCTGCAAAGAGAGAATACTCCTAAAAGAAAAAAAGGGGGGGGCAGCGTTCAAAGCACATCAGCGTGCATAGACACGAAAATGTTTTTACCTACCACGTACTTGACATTTTAAAGCTTTTCATATTTGCTATTAAAAAACCATTGAAATTCACTGAAAAAACCATAGGTTATAGACCATATATAGTTAGGAATTAGCATTTACAAAACCTTATTTTTCTCACACAAAACCATTGAAATTTCATATATAGTTAGTTCCACTAACTATATATCGCGCACCCGCAATCCACTGCTGATCATGTCATATATTACATCATTCATGACATGGTCAGTGACATCACTGATGACATCACTGATGACATCTCAAATTACATCACTGATGACATCATTCATGTGATAATACAATGAACCTCGTCAGACTCTAATATAACCTTAGATACACTCAGTGTAAACAGACACTCACAGACTGTCACTCATCCATGGAGTTACTCACACACCTAGTCAGTCCTGCAAAGAATCAATCACACCTCCATTTTCTCAACTATACAGTTATACACACCTTACTAATTCAAACATATTCTAACACATAACTAATTTCCTATACGATCCCTAATACAAGTTCACAATGATCCATACAGCCACTCACACATTCACTGGCTCTTATGCATGGTTATATATGTCAATTCTCACATGCACTGTGTTTTACATATGTACTTATTTTGACATGTTGCACTGAGATATCCATTCACTCACCAATACACTCATGCACACAGTCAACCGCCCATGCAGCTGTTTCCACATGCACTTTTGAACCCATACATCTAGTGAATCAACTGCTCACACATCTATGCACAGAGTCATACACCTCCCAGCCACTCATACACATACTCAGTCTCCCATACAAATACTTGGGCAACCAATGAATATCCCATTTAGTTACTCATATAGCTATTGATTAACACATTCAGCAGTTTACAGAACAACAGACATAATGATGTACAAATTAAGATAGTTTAGTCACTAACCCATGCAATCAGTGAGACACATTTAATCACTCACTCATACAGTCAGTCATGCACCTACAAAATCCTTCATCCAGACACTTATACATCCACTCATTCTTCAATATGTAAGACATATTTTAACTTTACAGAAACATACAGTCACTGGATGTTGTCATCAGTGATGTCATCAGTGATGTCACTGACAATGTCATGAATGATGTATTATGTGACATGATCAGCAGTGGATTGCGGGTGCGGGATATATAGTTAGTGGAACTAACTATATATGAAATTTCAATGGTTTTGTGTGAGTAAAATAAGGTTTTGTAAATGCTAATTCCTAACTATATATGGTCTATAACCTATGGGTTTTTTCAGTGAATATATATATAATTCATAAATTCCAAATCCTTGAATTAATGAACACTCAGAGTCGCAGGTATGCCCAGTAGCTGTATTTTATTAAATGCTCGTTACACGTTTTGTCTGTAGACTTGTTCACACAAACAGTTCCAACATTCTTGTGCAGTTAAATAAAGTTCATTGATATTCATGGAACTTAACAGAGGGCTCTACCCGCGATAGCACAGCAGACCTCTTGTGACGTGCAATAAAGAGCATTTGTTTAGCAGGCAATGCAGCAGAATTTCATTATTACGTAATACAACATTTCATTACCTTTCATTCATTCTGAATATCATTTGTGTTATTGAAACAGTTTTTGTTAAAAGCTTTATATAAATTATTATGTTTGTGTGTTTATTTGTTTAATTAAGTATTTTTTTAATATTTTCTTAAAATGTAAATTAAATTAAATGTATTTTGTAAAAAATGATCTTAATCTTTAATATATTTAATATATATTATTTTATGTTATATATATATTTTTATCAATATTTTTTACATCTATATTTTTTACATCGATATTTTTTATTCAATATTTTTGTACTTACCTGTGTAGGTAAGGGAGTCAATATTTTTGTATTTTATATTCTATATATTTAGTCGAAATTTAAACATTATTGTTTTTGTCACCGATAATCTATCCGTGAACCAATTCAAAACCTTTTTACCAATGCTCTTGGCTGTTGCAGCCAGCGATCAATTCTGTCCGGCAGATGGAGCTTTATCGACAACCTCAAATATAACCCGCACTTTATTTGCAGATAAGTCTGAGTGAGAAGCAAACATTTTTGCAGACTAGGTTGCGACTAAAAACAATACACTTGTTGGTAGCTTTTCCAACTCAAGGTACGTGGTTTTCTTCACTTCTTGTCCATGTGATGGCTTCACATATCAATGCACTAAGCACTTTATTTTATTTTGTGCTTTTTACACCTCTCAGTGAAGGCATTTCCTTTGCCCATTACTATTAGCGTCTGGGATTAGGGCTCATGAGATGGTGTTGGCATATTTATTATCTTTGGATAGATGTTATATTTGGAGTATTAAACTATATTTTAACCGTCTTCAGGACTCATAGTAGATACTAGATTATGACTTTGTCTTAAAGTTTTCTTATGGATATCTATTTTATTCAAACAACAGCAAAGGTGCACCACAGAAATTGTAACAGTTGTGATAATAATGATCAATCTCGTAGATGTTGGAGTTCTTCTGCAAATCCTTTATTCAAAACATTTAGTCAAACATAAACAGCCTATATCTATTTTATATTGTGTTTAAATGATAATGTATTTATTACACAATTTGGAAATGTACATGATTTCAAGTAAACTTATATGGCCCAGCAGAGTCAAATAAAGTATTTTGATAATGAGTTTATCACTGTTTATCGTGTATCTTAGTTTAGCACATGACACAGAACAGGTATCGGTTGTTTTGGGGAAGAAGGGAGGGAACCAATAGGATTTTGTATGATCAAACACTGCAAAAGCTCATTCTACATTTCAAAGACGATATACTGTTTAAAATGAATTAAAGAGAAATTAGGCTGTATGCTAAGAGGCAGCAAGAGTGTTCACTTCTCCTTCCCCTCTTCAACTAACCAATGATCAGAGTCCATGGCTGTGGTTGAGGCTGACCCATGGTCGTTAAGTGTGCCCGTAAGGTGCTTTTTTGATTTTCATTGTGCACAGCACCCAGTGAAAACTCAATCTACAAACATAGATGAGCTTGTTTTTGTGTAATGGCTGCCATTAGGTTCAAGTTAAAAAAATGATGCTAGTGAATTGGAGTGCTTCTATGACTTCAGGGTTAATATTATATGTCAAGGTAAGTTCAGCATTGCTGATGATATTAAATGTACGTGTAACCTGTGACTTACAGGTCCACACTATAAAACTGCAATAATAAAAAGGAGTGGTGGGAGCACTAGTGGAGACAGGACAATGGTTTCAATAATAATTTGATAACGTGTGTGCACAGAACAGAAATGGCAACATACCTGTTAAAACCAGTTACCTGGAGGGTGCCACTTGGCTTATATATAACATAAATACATGTTCCTGCTTAACGTTTTTGATTGTGATATATGAATTGCACATTTCATAACTATGCCAAAAACACTCAGGTGGTGTACCCACACGTTGATGACCTAGTGATGCATATTAGAGGGAATGGAGATTTCATTTATAAAAACCAAACAAATAGAAAAGTTGGGGTTTAATCTAAAAGTCAAGAAATCCGAATTCCTTATAGAAAGATCAAAGAAAATCTTTAAGGATGCGAAAATCTTTTCCCAGCAGATGGAGCAGGGATTGCGTCAAAAAACAAAGCCAAAACACTTGGGTATATTTTGGTTCCTCCAGGTGAATCACCAGCTAAGAAGCATCCTAACTTAATGAAGTGAGTTCGGCTATTTGGGGAACAGAAAGATATGGATACTACTGCCTGAGAAGTTAAAGGTTCAAAATGTAATTTCTGCAATACCAAACTAACAGGGACACTAGTCTCAAAATCCAGGTACACCAGCTTTTAGCAGTAGCATATCCTGTCTACCTTTAAATAATTACATTGGCTTCCAGTGGAATCAGGGTACAAATTGAAACAACATTCCCTTTCAACAGTGGTTCCTGGCCTGCATTGATGCAGCCTTTCAACGCCCATGGTTGGTGTGGGACTACGTCCTGCAGCTATCCTAGGGGCAAGCCTACTGAGGTGGGACTATGTTCCCAAGCTATCCAAGGAGCAAGGACGCCCACATGCCTCCATCTTGCCCGCGAAAGAGCAGTACTCATCCCGCAGTGCAGGTCAATTTCAGCAGCCGTTCCCAGCTGGCATTGCCGCTGTCTTAAATGGCCATGGCTGGGGTGGGACTATGTCCCCCAGCTATCCTAGCACTAAAGTGGGGTCGCAAGCCTCCATCTCATGTTAAAAAGAGTATGACGGGAGGAGGAGCTACGCGGGCATCCAAGATGGTCGCGTGAGCAGAAAGCTCCCGAGACCCGCGCCGCCCTTCTTTATCTATCCTTCACCTATCCTGGTCATTTTGACGGGCTTTTGCAGCGATATCTTCACTGATACTAACGATCCTTTTTTGGTCGAAAACGGACCCTAGGGACCATTTTTCTGACATCTGCAACTTTTTGGCCTGCCCGCAGGCGCGACCGGGGACTCGGCTACCTACTGTGGCCGACCCGTAATTGAACAACAACGGCTGCCTGGCATCTGGCCCACCGGAGGTGTACTGCTTTCACTTTCGGTTTCCAGCCTCTTTGTTCTCGTTGCCTCCTACTCTGCCTTCGCCTGCTGCCCTCACAGCCCACACTTTCCTCCGTAGGACTGGCACGGAGGCCGCGATACTCCCACTTCACTGGCACGTCGGAGTTTCGGGATTTTTCCTCCTTCTCACCGTTTCTCCTGGTTACTTGGCCAACATTGACCGCGAGATGGCAACGAAAGCGGAGGCCGAAAAACGCCGGAAGGCTGCAACCCGGGGGGGATCGATCCAGTCTAACATGATCGAACGCTACACCCAGCCGAGAGGCTCCCCAGGGGTCACGAGTGTGGGTGCTGAAGGACTTCAAACGGACATGCCGTCCTCTTCGGAAGTATCACTCCAAGATCTTTTGGCTGCCATCACTGGACTTAAGGCCGATATGAGTCAGCAATTCGAAGCCGTAGTGACCAAAATAGACACGGTGGCGGTGGATGTAACTCTTATTCGTGCCGACTTAGCCAAAACAAATGAGCGGGTGAAGGCTCTGGATCTTAAAACGTCGAGTCTGGTGACGGACATGGCTGAGGCGCAGTCTGAGATTGGTAATCTGCGTGCCTCGCACGATTTGCTGCTCAAGCGGATGGAGGACTATGACAACAGGGCCAGGCGGAACAACATACGCCTAGTCAGAGTGCCGGAATGTGATGGTGCTGTATCGACCGACCTGTTGGTCGAGGAACTTATTGTCGCTCAACTTGCTCCGGCAGGGCTCAGCAAGTTCTTTGCCGTAGAGCGCGCCTATCGTTTTCCAGGAGGACAAGTGAAGCCAGGAAACCCACCGAGGCCTATCATTGCGAGACTTTTTCACTACCGGGACAGAGACGCTATCCTCCAGGCCGCCCGTAAGCACGGCCCTTTGAAATACGACAATAACTCTGTCTCCATCTATCCTGATTTCACTCCCCAAGTGCAGCGACAAAGATCAGGTTTCCTTGGAGTGAAGCGTCGTTTGAGAGATCGGGGCTTGAAATACGCCATGCTGTTTCTGGCCCGACTACGGATCGAATTTCGAGAACGTGCCTACTTTTTTGATCAGCCTGAACGTGCTGCCGACTGGTTGGACTCGTTGCCGGCAGATGACTCTGGAAGTGGAGGCCCTGGTGGTGCTGAAGGTGGTGCAACGGCCCAGGAGTGATATGGGGCCCCAGAGGTTCTGATTGAGACTATGCATTGTACTGTGTAAATTAACTTAGTGCTTTATGGTACTGCCCGTGGCGGTGCGGGAACGGGTGATTTCTCCCTTCCTCCTTGGGGGGTTCTTTGTGTAGATAACATGGGGCGACAGGCACACTGCAGTTGGGGGTGGCTTTTTAGTCAGCAGGGGTGCAGGGAGGGGGGTGTTGTAACGGGTTTCGGTTTTGGGGTTGGTTTCTGGGGACTGGGTTGTGTTTCGTTTAGTTTGTTTTGTCTTGGTTTTCATGGTATTTCACATTTTGCAATGACTTTGATCTGTGGGTTCTGCTGGGGGGTGGGGGTGGAATGTCTTTGTCGCAATGGGGGGGGGGTGAAATGCGGGTTCTTTCTTGGAACGTAAACGGACTTGGTGATAGGATCAAGCGGGGCATTGTACTACAATTCTTGAGGCGCCACACCCCAGATGTTGTATTCCTTCAGGAGACCCACTTGATTGGAAATGCTTGCAAGGCTTTAGACCGCCGGGGTTATCGCCTGGTTGCACATGCTGGTTTCACTTCAGGTTCCCGGGGTGTGGGTATCATGATAAAGTCTTCCCTTGCTCTTGCCATTGACGAGGTTCTCCTTGATGACCGTGGGCGGTATGCTGCTGTTTCTGGGAGGTGGGAGGGTAAACAGATCGTGTTTGTTGTTGTCTATATCCCCCCGGGACTACAGGCTACTACTTTTGCCGATCTTGGCAGGGCTCTCCTTGGGCTTCCGGACGGATTGTTGATCCTGGGCGGAGACTTCAACTCTGTAATGTCCGGTGAATGTGACCGACTTCCCCCTAGGGTATTGTTGCAGTCCCAGATGTGGCTCAGTGAGATGGCTGATACTTTTGGCTTGGTAGATGTCTGGCGCTCACTACACCCCTCACTCCAGCAATACACTTTTCACTCTGGTGCACATGGTAGTCTCTCCCGTATCGATCACTTTTTTATGTTGGCCTCCACACTGTCCACTGTTCGGGAGATGCGTCATCTTCCCCGGGGTATCTCGGACCACTCCCCCTTGCTGATTACGATTTCTGTGGGCGGTCTACTTGGCAACAGGGTCCCCCCGATTCCTTCCTGGCATTTCCGAAACCCCCGGCTCCGCTCAGATTTGATAAAGGCAATAGATTGCTACTTCGCTGAGAATGTGGGCTCGGTCACTTCCCCCACTGTTCTTTGGGAGGCCTTCAAGACGGTTATTAGGGGTTCCGCCCTATCATTTATTGCCGCAGAGCGTAGGGCGAAGAGGGAGGCTGTTGTGGCTCTTGAAACCGAAATTACTGCGCTTGAAAGTGAGCTGGGTGGGAATGACACGCCTGCACTGCTGCACACTCTGGAATTGAAGCAAGCGGACTATAAAGCCTGTGTCACGGATGCTGCTAAATTGTTGCGAGCGAATCAACTTGGCCGACTGTATGATGTGGGTGACAAGGCTAGCAAGCTCCTTGCGTGGCTGGATAAGACTGAACGTGCGAGTCGAGTTGTACCGGCCATTGTTCGTGAATCTGGTGAGAGTGTCTCTGATCCTGGTGAAATTGTTGATTGCTTCGTGGACCACTTCCGGACGGTTTACACGCCTGTTAGTGATCGAGATGAGGCTGATTCCAGGCTACTGTTGCGTGACATTGCCCTACCCACTGTGTCGGATGAGGACTGTCTTGCCCTGGAGGCCCCTTTTACGGTTGATGAGATTGCCCTCGCTATCCGATCCTTGCGCTCGGGAAAGGCGATGGGCCCCAATGGACTCCCCATTGAACTTTACAAACTTTGCCCCGACAAGATGGCCGCCCACCTGCGTCACATGTTTCTCGAGGCGGTTGAGGCTGGGTGCCTCCCCCTTGAGCAGCGCCTCGCTACCATAGTCGTCATTTATAAGGACGGCAAACCTCGTGACCGCTGCGCCTCGTACCGCCCTATTTCCCTCCTTAACGCGGAACCCAAAATCCTTGCCAAGGTACTGGCCAATCGGTTGCTTAAGGTTATTTGCGACCTGATCCACCCGGATCAATCCAGTTTCATCCCCCATAGGAACACGGCCCTCAATCTGCGTAGACTCCACAGCGTTCTCGCGAGAGCTCCAATCCTCGCCGAGCCGGCAGTGGTCGCTTCTCTGGACGCCACAATGGCTTTTGACACTATCGAATGGCCCTACCTATGGGCGGCCCTCGCTAAATTTGGCTTTGGCCCTAAATTCATCGCATGGGTCAAGCTCCTCTATGAACGGCCACTTGCTCAGGTCGCGGTAAATGGTAGATGCTCGGACCCCTTTCCCTTAGGCCGTGGCACACGTCAGGGCTGTCCGCTCTCCCCGCTTCTATTTGCATTGGCGCTCGAACCCCTTGCCGCATGGCTCCGGTGGGAACCCTCTATTAAAGGGATCCGATGGTCCCCAGACCTTGAGGATCGTGTCTCCTTGTACGCGGATGATATCCTTCTTTATCTCACTTCCCCTCAGAAGTCGCTTAACGTTCTTTTTGACGTTCTCACCTCCTTCGGTAAGAACTCGGGACTCATCATTAACTGGACCAAGTCCTGTGTTTACGTTATAGCTGGTACTCTACCGCCTCTACCCCGCAGGTTTCCCATTCTGGTAGCGGCCGACGGCTTTAAGTATTTGGGGATCTATGTATCCATGACCTCATCGGTCCGCTATGAGCGAAATTTGTATGCTCCGCTCCGTAGACTTAAGCAAGACGTTCGACGTTGGCGCGATTTGCCTCTATCTCCATTGGGCCGGGCGGCTCTCTTTAAAATGATGTCGCTCCCCCGATTTCTTTACGCACTACAAAATTTTTTCGACCCTGTTCCAGCTCGCTACTTCCGTGAAGTCGAGAGTTTACAGCGGCAACTGATTTGGGATGGCCGCGCCCGCATTGCTTTGTCCAAGCTCACGCTCTCCTGGTATGATGGGGGTATTGCGTTGCCGGATATTAGACGGTACTACTGGGCCTCGCACCTGAGCGCTATCAACCATGCGACCTATGCTCCGGAGCCCGCTCCCGCCTTTGCCCTGGATAAGCTATCGTTGCCCGGTGGCAATTTTAATAGGGCTCTGTATTCAAAGGCACCCTTTCGACTCCTTACGGGCCCGACGAAATGTGCAGTGCGGGTATGGAGGGACGCTACCGTGGCCACGGGCTGGGGTGGTAGGCTGACACGTAAGACGCCTCTGTATGATTCGGAACGGTTGGGCAACCTGTGGAAGACAAAAGGGTTTGAGAAATGGGACATGATTGGGATCAGCACGGTGGAGGACCTGTGGGCGCGAGGCGCGGTTAAGTCCTTTGAGTCGTTGAAACTGGAATACCGGCTTGATGATAGAGAGCACTTTCGGTACATGCAAGTGAGGCATGCCTTGTCTTCCGTCTTTTCGCCTGGCACCGACATTCCGCAGTCCTCCCCCTTGGAGGACCGAGTTCTAGACGGCCACGTCCCGGATAGTACCATCTCCTTAATCTACAAAAAGCTTATTAACAACAGAGTTGACCAACTCGAGAAGCTCCGGGCTGCCTGGACGGCTGACGGACTTGAATTAGACGACGAGGACTGGCAGTCAGCTGTGTCCTCCCCTAAGGAGGTGGCTATTCCGGCACGGCTTCGCTTTGTCCAGTTGAAGGTCCTCCACCGTGTGTATCTGACTGGAGTGCGTCTGGTGCGAATGGGTTTGGTTTCGGATGGACGATGCAGGCGCGGGTGTGGGATGGATGGTACCTTTCTTCACGTTCTGTGGGAATGCCCGATGATTGCAGAATATTGGTCCAGGGTGCATGATGTTATGAGTCATGTCACTGGGATCCCACTGCTTCCCGAAGCACGACGTTGTCTGTTGAATGTGTGGGAACCGTCTGATTGTAATGCTGCCCAGACACTTTGGGTTACCCTGGGCAATATGGTCGCAAAGAGGGACATCGCGCAGCTCTGGGGCTCCCCTAGATTACCATTGCTCAGTGCCTGGAAGGAGAACATGGACTGGTCCATGTTCCGAGAGAAGACTGTGTATGAGGCTCGGGGGCGTCCAGGGAAGTGGTCCAGAGTTTGGGCCCCGTGGAATACTTATCGCGGTGATATCTGCTCCCCTCCGCTTGACTATGAGGTCCCTCTCCCCTCCTCTCCATGATTTACGTTCCTTCCCCAATTTCACTACATGTTTTGTTTTCCCGCTGTGCTCTCCCCCCCCCTGCCAGAGTCCTTTTTACCGCGTCACTTTTCCCCCCCCACCCCCAGCGACCCTTGCCACTATGATACCATGTGTTTGTGTGTTGTTGTTCTTCTCGACAAAAACATAAAATTAAACCTTTCTTATCCTACCTGTGTGATTCCATGCTCTAACCGATAATGTGGACTTGAAGGATTGCTTCGGCAACGTGCTGTCTCATAATCTACTTTTCACTCAGCCTGTTTATGTCATAGCGGCCGGCCCTGCGGGGTTGTAGGCAGACGCTGTGTATTGTGCATTCGTAAATAAAGGTTTAAAAAAAAAAAAAAAAAAAAGAGTATGACTTATCTTGCATCGTGGTTCAATTTCAGCAACAGTTCCTGGCCCACATTGTCGCAGACTTCATTGCCCGTGGCTGGGATGGGACCACATTCCCCAGCTATGCTAGGGCAAGGCAGGCAGCAAGCCTCCATCTCGTGCTCAAAAGAGCAGGACTCATCCCGCAGCACAGGACACGCCCAGGTGAAGACTGGGCCAAGACGGGCCTTTCTTCAGCCGTCATCGTACAGAAGAGGCCAGCCAGGACCTACCCTCTTTCATTTAAAACCCACTACATAATATCTGCTGGGCCTCTGTTATCCTATTTCTCTCCTTAAAGTCTCTGCTGTATGCTTACTCTTGGACCAGTCGTTACCTTGTATTGGAAGGCTCTGGCAACAATGGGAAAAGGAAAAGCACCAGTACTGTCCAAATCACCAGCAAGGGCCAAAAACATCAAGGAAACATAGTTCTGGCCTACCCACTCATGCTAGTAGAGATCGTACACAGGATGTCATTGACCAACTAATTGAGGAAATAGAGATAATACTAAACACCAATGCAACTACTAATAGAGATAGAACAAACCCTGCTAAAGTGCCAGACGTGTTCAAGAAAAATAAAAGCTCATCTAAAGGCGTTTGCAGAACTGGAGGCAGTTTGTGTAAAGCCAGTGTGGATGCTTCTGGGTCCATGGAACAAGAACACCGAAAGATTAGAGAGTCTTCTACCTGTAACCCACCGCCATTGCCTAGGCAACCATTGTCTTCCAAAGTCTTCATTGTACCCAGCATTCCTTACGCCAACAGGTTTCCCCCTTAACTGCAATAGAGTAATTTTGCAATCCATCCATCGTACCTATGACACAGCCCTAAGCTCAATCTGCAGCCATAGCAAGCATTGTTGCTACATATTTAATTACTATTATTCCTCAGGCATCTAATGATGATTACTTTTTATTATATCATAAATTGGATAAATTAAAAAGTTTAATCACTTTACTATATGAACGAATTAAAAATATGCATAGTAGATCGCCTAGCAATTGATGCTGTGAAGGTTCTTGGGGTAAGGGGACGGGGAGGCTGCAACAAGAGCTACACACTGGAGAAAATCATACAGGAAAGGAGTTTCTCCAAAGGCAGCTCTAATCTTGTGCCCTGGGCCCAGTCTATGCTATTTTAAATCGATTGCCTCTATTAGGTGCAAAACACGAGAGCTCGAACCATTGTGAGAGAAACCAGTATATAAAGTAGAATCTGATCTTGAACGTGCATTGCGTTGCCTGCACAGCCCCAGATTTCCTTTTGCTTCTTGCACTGATCGATCCATTGGTAAGCCTACCTTTGGCGGGAGGAACCTGTTGGTACAAGGACTTTATATTGACAGCACCCTTGCTTATTGGGGAATTCACCTTACATCAATTGTTGTGACAGTTTCAGGAAAGTAATTATCTGACCCAGGTACTTAAACTGGCTTTTGGATCTTTTGAGGAAACTGACTCCTTGATTAATAAAATCTTGTATTGAATTAGGGAAAAGAGTAACTGCCTTTCAATAGTAAGGGCCAACATCGAATATGTTAAACGATGTAGCACAGATTCATCAATCTTCGATCATATCCTTGTGTGATTGAATAATAAGAAATAGGTTGTAGACCTTAGAAACTTTGAATTTCGCACCTGCCATTTAGCGGGGGCTTCTAAATCTGGAATTAGGTTAAAAATACATCCTCCGACCATTAAGTCTATCTTTGATAAACCGAAGAATTTCTCCAAGCCGTGTCTACAAAAGCCTGATTCTGCTGTGGAACCAGAGACATCTAGCCTGAAAGCAATAGATTGACTGGACTGTCAAGTTCAGCTTGTTATATTGGAGGATCGTATTGGGCCAGAAATTATAGCCCCTGTTAGTGCTGCTATCACAGCCGGACCTGACAATCTAAAGTTAAAAGCTACGAGGGATATTGCAATTCAAGTGGCTCTGGACAGGTACCAAATGCACAGCTGGGCAAAGATTATAATTCTTAAGGTGACTGTGATTCTTGAGCTGGCTTTTCTATGATCTCATGGAACACGGCAGTAATCAAACTTAAGTTAGTTGACACTGAATGGACTTCCTACACAGGAGACTATGATGTATGTATGTTTCAGGAAACCTGGGCAATAAATAAGGTGTTTATCAATCGTTTAATGACCTATAGTGTGGATGCCAAGGCCCCAGAGATATTTGGGTGGACCGCTGGTGAGCTACCACTTCAAGTAAATAACGATCTTTTATGTTCACATTCAGTTTTGAGAACTGACTCCCACCGATTTAATAGGGATTTCACTAAAATTTCCTTCTGATCTAATCCTGATACTAGTAAACGCTTATGTTAGGTCTGTGCTCACCAGCAGTGATTTTCCTGTTCTAGCTTCTTTAGATAAATTAATTGATTTACACAAACAATATGCTAAGGTAACAAGCACTGAGGATGACTTTTAAAAAAACGTGCATCAGTGCAGAGATTATAGAGGCCAGGTGGAACTACAAAGCTGCTCTTGCAAAAGCTAAGAGAAACTGGGAAGATACGAATTGGCAGTATTTGCAGTGAATCATAATAGATTATTTTGGTGCATTATATCACACAGAAGTATTGACAATGTAAGCACAAATCATTATGATATCCAGCCTGAAATGTGGGTTGCTCATTCCTCTGTGCTTTATGCCCAAGAGAATCCTGATGACTTACTCCAAAGCCCAAGACCCAGATCCTACACTAAGGACATACTTAATGTAGATGCAGGGGGAGAAGAGTACAATATCTTTTATCCTTGAGGATACCTTTAACACCATCAGTTGTTTAAAGTCAGGAAAAGCCCCCGGCCCTGACAAAATACCTGATGACATTTTTAAATATGAGCCTAAGGTTTGGGTCAGTTATGTCAATCACTTATTAAATGCCATTTCAGCCGGAGGAGGAGAGGGGCATCACTAATTCATGGAGGGAGGCAGAGATAATTCCAGTCTATAAAAAGGCTGATGCCCATTTAATTATAGGTCTGTAAGGCTTATAGATAATTTACAGAAAATCTTTGCTAGGCAAGTCCTTGACAAATTGTTAAATTTGATAGATGAAGAACATGTCCTATTCCCACTCGAAGCTGGCTTTCGCACGAATACTAGCACCTATAATCAGGTTTTTAGATTTGCCCTTCTTTATTGGAAGCATGCACTGCTGTTAAATCAAGGATTACATGTGACATTTGTATGCCCCCGTTCCCCCAGCCTCTTTGCCCTTACAGTTGAATCTTGTAAATTTGGTAACTTGTGAAAGTCATTCACTCTTTTGTGTAAACGAAGATAGAAGCTAATCTTCTTCCTTTTAATAGTAAATTGGAAAAGGTTTTTTTGTGTTGTCGCAACTTATCTACCCCTTCCTTTTACAAAAAAAAGGGTACCTCCCATTAGATTTTAGTACTTTGAGCACAGTTTGTCAACTGGGGAGTTCGTCATTCTCGCCCCCAATAAGGGGAGACGTCATCAGACGTAGTGAAGTGAAGTGAAGTGAAGGGATTTTGTAGAGCGCGGCTGCTGCCCAAAGGCGTCCAAGCGCTGATAGTAGACAATTACTCTGAGGGAGGAGAGGAGGAGGTTAAAGAAAGAGAGGGGGGAATTAGTTCCTAAATAGGAATGTTTTCAATTCTTTGCGGAAGAGCAGGAGAGTAGGAATGGACCTCAGAAAAAGGGGGAGAGAGTTCCAGAGTTTAGCAGCGTTAAGTGAAAAGGATCTACCTCCTGCTCTAGATTTTTTGATTCTTGGGACTACAGCAAGAAAAGTATTTGTGGATCGAAGTGCTTTACCGGGACAATAGGGGGAGAGAAGTGAGTGGTTAATCTCCGGGTTCGCTCTATGAAATGCTTGATGTTGTGATATGCAGAGAGCTTTGAACTTTATTATCTCTCTGAGAGCCAGTGTGAGCCAGTGGAGAGATCGGATCCCTGCCTTGACTGACTGTCTGCGTGGGATCTGGAGCAGGGTGCGGGCGGCACAGTTCTGTGTTCTCTGCAGTTTCTCCAACACATACTCTGGGGCTTCTAGGTATAGAGCGTTGTTGAAGTCCAGCCTAGATTGTACGAGGCCCTGAATGACCACTTGCTTGGCCTCAAAGGGTAATATCGGCAGGATCTTTTTCAACATTCGGATAATCCCGAAGCATGCTGCAGCAGTTTTTGTTGCCTGAGTATTAAGGGTGAGCTTCTTGTCTAACCATACTCCTAGGCTTTTTATATCTTCCTTTGGAGTTGGCATTGGCCCTAAAATTGCGGGCCATAGCTGGTCATAGGAGATAGAAGAAGAGGAGCCGAGGATCATTATCTCGGTCTTATCACTGTTGAGTTTTAAGAATGACATTGTCATCCATCTTCTGACATCCTCCATGCAAGCTGCCAGATTGGATTGGGGGAGCACGCTGCCTTTCTGTGTCAGGGAGACCACCAGCTGGGTGTCGTCCGCATACGATATGATTTTGATACCGTATTTTCGGACGACCCCCGCCAGCGGCCTCATGTACACGTTAAACAGCGTGGGGCTCAATGAGGAGCCCTGGGGCACGCCGCAATTTAGAGGTCGGCTTTTGGAGTATGAATCGCCATCGAAGACTTGAAAGGTTCTTTTGCTGAGAAATGAACTCAGCCAATTGAGGGCGTTTCCTGAGATGCCAAGATCGAGTAATCGGGATAACAGGGTTTTGTGGCATACTGTGTCGAACGCTGCGCTTAGATCGAGGAGGACCACTGCCACTGACCCCCCTCGATCCAAGATCCTCCTAGCTTCTTCCGTAACGGCTAACAGCGCTGTTTCTGTGCCGTGTTTAGGGCGAAACCCTGTTTGAGTGGCATCCAATAGAAGGTTCTCCTCAAGGTAGTTGGTGAGATGGAGATTGACGTATTTCTCCAAGATTTTGCTTTCCCATGGTAGCAAGGAAATTGGGCGGTAATTATTAGGGTCTGAAGGGTTAAGATTCGGTTTCTTTACAATGCTCTCACCATTGCTTGTTTCCAAACGGGAGGGACCACTCCTGTTGAAATGGAACTGTTGAGTAGGTGTAGGAGGATAGGAAGGATGGTCTGGTTGACCATGTTCATCATTTTGGGGGGTGCGGGGTCGAGGGGGGAGCCAGATTTTACCTGAAGTGTAAGTCCTAATTGATAATGGACACTTTCAAAATCTTTGGATTTTGGGAAGACCATTTCAATAAAATCCTAAATGGTCCAGCCAAAACAATTAATACCATTACTATCCCTGATAACAATGAAGAACAGTGGAAATAACTATGGAACCTAAAGAAAAAAGTAATTAGAACCGAGCTGCATGTCGACTTTTTAGTACAGTATTGTAGAAAGGGAATGATTCCAAAGGGCTTACAGGTAAAAAATGAACCTGGATTGTTTGTTAAAAATGAGAAATTCATAGAAAAGTGGACATATATCGCAAATAGTTGCAGTAGAGATTGGTTACTTTTAATAATAGAAACAGCTCATGCGACACTAGTTGTTGAAAAAAGAGAGATAGAAGAGATGGAACAAAAATTAAAAGAGAACCCATCCCTGGAGGATGCGAAACGGAAATTAGAAGAAATCCAAGGTGATCTTGATGGATATAAAGACTACCTGGTGAACAAAAAAGTAACAAGTTTAGAAAAGATAAGAGCATGTACAAACCAGAAGCAATTTATCCATATCTTCAAAAAGATTTTTTTGAGAAACAGATAGAAGAATGGGACCCCAGAAATAATTGGCAACCAAACAAACGAAATAGTGTCAGAAAGGGAGTGACATTCACGGACACATCGTACACAAGTACTGACTCAGAAACAAAGACAGGGCAGGAAACTCAGCCGATAAATGAAAGAGAGACTCAATCAAGTGGAAAGATAGAGGGTTTCTCTATTTTAGATCGACACAAATCAAACCCGAGCCAGAACCCAAATGCTAGAGGACGGGGAAGGGGGAGAGGTTTCTACCCACAGAACCAAGGCCAACAACGTCCCTACATAAGGACGCGGAGCCAAAAACATTGGGACTAAATAGTACAGCCTCAGTTATCAATCTGTCAAATAGAAACTTGACCCAGGATGAGATCTGTGTATTAGAAAAGGGACTGGGGTTCGCAATAGCTGGACCTCCAGATAAGTTTAATTTAGAAAGAGATTTTCGTAGTTTTTTCAGAAAAATTAGGTTATACAAATTTTTCAAGGGAAAGGAGAGGACACCCAGTGACAACAAATCAGGTTTACGCCCCATATCATTGTGTAGCCCGACTGGGTCAATGATTACTAAAGAGGTGGAGACTTTTGAGAGAGTTATAGAAAAAGGGATGGAAGATATTCTGAGTAAAAAAACTTGGACCCAAAATAATCTGACACAAAGAGAGAAAGTAGCACTAAAAAATTTGGAACAATGTTCCAAATTTGGAACAATAAAACCAGGCGACAAAGGTGGCAGCATTGTCGTCATGGAAACTATAGATTATGAGAAGAGAATTCTAACTTTACTCTCCAACCGTAAACACTATTCAGTATCAAACAGACAGGAATGGACAACTCTGGGCAGAAACATTGGGAATTTATTACTGCTAGCAAAGGAGGAGGAGATAATTAACCAAGAAGAATATAGCTATTTGAGAAATGAAACCCCTACTATTCCGGCAATATATGGTTTGCCGAAAGTACATAAAAGTATACAAGACCCACCCATGCGACCTATTGTGTCTAGTCTAAATTCGTTAACAGAGCCCTTAAGCCAATATGTGGACAAATCTATTCAACCCATAGTATCGAAACAACGGGCATACATTAAAGACACGAGACATGATCAGTAAAATAGAGAACACTTCATTTAATTCTGAAAGAGACTGGTTAGTGACCTTAGACATAGAGGCGCTCTATTCTAATATCCCCCAAGATGATACCATAACGATGATAAGAAATCTGCTTGCAAATAAGGATGAAGATCTTTCAGCTCATTCTACTTTCTTGGTGGATTGTATGGAGATTATCCTTAAAAATAATATCTTTCTGTTTAAGGAACAGTTTTACAAACAGACAAAGGGAACCAGCATGGGAGCCACATGTGCCCCAAGTCTGGCTTTCCTTTATGTGGCAGCATTTGAAGAAAAACATATCTTCAATCCAGTGGCCCCTTTTTTTAAAAATGTGAAAAAGTGGTCACGGTTCATTGATGATGTTTTCTTCATTTGGCAAGGGAGTGAAGAACAGTTGAAATCCTTCTTAGAATGGATTAATTTAGGAGATGACAACCTTAAGTTTACATCCTCCTACAGCAATAAATAATACATGCAATTTTTTGGATATCAAAATTAAAAATGTAGAAGGAAGTCTGACAGTAGAATTGTTCACAAAACCAACTGATCGCAACACCATGTTGCACTATAAAAGCCATCACCCGGCCTGCCAAACAAAGAACATTCCTTTCGGCCAGTTCTTAAAAGAAATTGCACAAACAGACAGGAATATGAGAAACACACCAAGGTCCTGACTACTAAATTCATAGAGAGAGGCTACCCAAAATCAATGGTAAAAAAGGCGTACAAGCGCGCTAAATATTACAACAGAGAGAGCCTATTTGAACCCAAATGCCCGAAAGAACAATCTGAAAGACCAACAGTATGTGTAACTAATTTTTCAAATATTTCAAATAAGATGGAAAATCTGGTTAACAGAAACTGGAAGTTATTAAACACCGCAGGCACAGCTCCGTTACCAAAACCTATTTTTGCATTTAGGAGGAATAGGACAATAAGAAACTGTTTGGTGCACACTTACCTGAATAACAGCAGTAGAAATCAAGTGAGAACTATAGATGGAGCTAGTCCAATAGGACATTTTCCATGTGGAAATTGCAAAAACTGCAATCAAATACTGAAGGGCCAATCAGTGGTATACAATAATATATCACACTATCAAAGAACATTGGTAAACTGCAGGACACAAAATGTTATTTACATGATCAAGTGCCCATGTGACAAAGCATATATAGGTGAAACCTCAAGAGAAATGAGACTAAGGTTATATGAGCATAAATCTGCACTACGAACTAAAAAGCAGAGTGCACCTCTAGTAACCCATTGGCAAGAGAAAAAACACAGTATTGAAGACCTGAAATGGTTCATTTTTAGAAGTCGTGAATCTAAATAATAGAGGAGGAGACCTAATGACCAAACGCAAAAAACGAGAACTATACTACATATCAAAATTAGACTCCTATAGGAGCGGCTTAAATAATAGGGAGGAATGGGAGAGGATTCTGTAGATGCAACACGCAAATAGCATAAAGCATCATGCCCTTTGAAGTAGCCGTAAGTAATGAAAGCCAGGGAGATTGAATAAGAATATTCAAGAATAATAACGAATGAAACTAAGAGAGTGTAGAGCCAGAGAGATTTTAGGTTATAGATCTTAAGAATTTCTGCATATGACTATAGATACAGACTATATAAAATACATTTAATATATCAATAATAAATCGAAATACCATGGGAAAGAAGTAAAATCAGTAAACAGAGACGTTAATATAAAATGAATAAATCTTGTTTTTTTAAAATAAAAAAGCGATCCCCATAAGGAAATTGTGGACATAATAACCCTGGATAACCCGAGGGCGGAAGACCCAAACTAAAATGGTGCCCCCACATAAGTTAGAGGGGTTCGCAGTAGACGAGAACGCCATATACGTTTCTGCAAGAGATTGGGACTATGAGACCAATCCAAAATGGCGCTCACGCATGGGCAGAGAGGCCATTGGAAGGATGTGGACACTCAGTAGGGCACGTATAAGTGACACACTAAGGCGAAAATAAACATGAATTTAAGAAATAAGGATAAATCCATATAAAAAATAAAATATTAAAAGGGACGCGAGATTTAAATTAACGGCGCCCGCGCATGCGCAGATATTGAACGATAGATGAATCCAGACATGAATGAGGGCCCGTAAACGCTATAGAATAAGGCATATACAAAAAGTGATTGGATAAATAAGGGTAAATATATATAAAAAATATTGTAGAGGGGTCCCAAGATTGAAACTTATGAACAGCGAGACCAAGAGAAATATATAGAATACGCTTAAGATAGAGAAATAAATAATAATCACCCCATAAACAAAATTAAAAAGAGTGTACACTTGAGAAAAGGAAGGACAATAGTGAATAAAAAGGGACGGAGGAATGAACAAGATCTTCTAAGATGGCCGCCATATTAGTGTAAGAAATCCAGGCATACAACCATCAATTACCAATCAAGAGGGCTAATTGACAATTAGCAGTGAGATAAAAGGGAGGTTTTTCTTCCTCTGAAACCAGTTGCAAACTGAAGAGCAAGCAGGAAGGACGCTCCAGTAGGACCCTCTACAATACAAGTAAGTGAATACGCAGGTCCTAGGCTTTTTAGTGGATAGGCAAAATAGGGCACCACTGATCCTTAGTTTACATTATGTTCCCCATAGGTTCTGAAAATGTATCAAACATCTAAAGACAAGAGCATCAAATGTTTTTTAAAAAGAGACTCATGGTGAAGGTCCATCTGAAGGTGAGGAGGAGAACTAGTAAAAAAATGACTAGACTTGTACTACTTAAGATAAATAGGAGAATGTTGTCTTGATATATATCTTTGTGTCATAGGCATAACAGAAAAAACCCTTTAAAGTATAGCGCCTTCCCAAATATAACTCTATAAATAAAGAGGTAAGAGAAGCGCAATTTTAAAATAGAAGGAAGGGACATAATAAATGAAGAATTGAATAATGAATAACTACTCAAATTGTTATGTTAACAGCTGAAAATTATGAATAACATACACAAGACATAAGAAATAAGAAAAAGGGTACTAAGAAGAAACCCAAGGTAGTGAAGTGTGACTTACATATTTAATAAATTAAAAAGTGATAGCCAATATTGATATTTGACGTTATCTATTATTTCAGACAGCAATGCCATACTCCACACTGGGAAATACAGTGTAGCAGAAGTTTAAGTGATCGACCAGTGAGATCACCGAGGTAAGACAAAAACATATAGGCTTAGAAGAAGATCAGCCTTAATGTAACAATAAGGGAAAAAGTAATTTAAGTTTTTTTTCCCTTAACCCTTAGTCCTAACAAATAGTGGACGTAGAAGAGAAGATTGATTAAATAGACCAGAAATTGGAGAAACCTGGTTAAATAAACCCTGAGTCTGATGAGAGGAATCAGGTATGGATAAAACAACAGGTCTACTCTAGAGTGGATATTGGGCCGTGATGAATAAGTTATTCAGGAAACAGAGAGTGAGATCTTGGCAAGTTACCAAATATGAGGACAATGTGGGGCCATTGGGTACATGTAGTTGTGTGAGTAGTCCAATTAAAACTAGTAAAAAGCGGGAAACGATAAGGAAGATCAATAGAAGAAAGTATAATGAAAACCTAATGTCATGATACTGTTCAGTACTTTATTGTTTCTTTGTTTAGATAAATGTGTAAGAATCAATGTCCTGAAGAAGGTGAAACTATTTTAGAACACCGAAACGCCGCCTCGACAATTCTGTTCAAATTTGATTATTGTTTTTTATTATAATTTTTATTAAATATTTTTATGTGAAATTAAATGTATACATGTTTTTATATAAATTGTGTGATTAATGTGGTTTTAACAATGAAATGATGATGTTTTTAATGTAATGGCAAACGAAGAAATAAAAAAAGAGATATAACATATCCCGCTGTTTGAGTTTAAAGGAGATCCCTCTATGTTTGAATCAGTAGTTTTGTAAATTTGGTAACTTGTGAAAGTCATTCACTCTTTTGTGTAAACAGAGATAGAAGCTAATCTTCTTCCTTTTAATAGTAAATTGGAAAAGGTTTTTTGTGTTGTCGCAACTTATCTACCCCTTACTTTTCCAAAAAAAGGGTACCTCCCATTAGATTTTAGTTCAGTTAGCGTTGCCAATATCATAACATATGCTTTGAATGACGACTATTGCTTTTAATGCGTACTGTACAAATGCAAATTGTATGTGTCCAAACCATTTTTCAGATGCATTTTTATGTATTTTGGGGTGGGACTGTAAAGATATGTTTTAGTACTTAAATTTAGTAATGTTGAACATTATAAAGTGGAGTGGGTGTTGTATAGCGTCTTAGGACCCTAATGTATTTTTCCAGATTCATGCCCTTATATAGGTATAAATCACCCTATCCTTATATAGGCATAGAAATCATAACCGTATTTAGACATAGCTCATGCAGTCCAAATACGGCATGGCTACTTCCACTAGTTCCGAAAATCCACAACGATTTCTTGGAAAACTCGCCTTCAGCAGCTAGGGACTTCCAGCCTGCTTGAATATTGATTTATCCCAGAACTCAAGGAGTTTTCAAAGAACTGAGACTCTTTGATGACGTTATCATGTCCAACCTTACGTCAAACGTGGCACCTTCAAGGTATAAATATGCCCACACTTGCCCTAGCAAACACACAGTGGTTTGGAGCAGTTCGACTATCTACTTGCCCGACGCATATCGCTGCAGCAAGTGCCGAAGGAAGCCGACCCTCCAGCAGACGCACTGAGAGAGACGCTGTCTTTTCTCTTGCCGAGAAATCCAGCTCCAGTGTTTCCAAGCTACCCTTGCGGGTTGTTGGGAAATCGAGTCCTGGGACAGAGAGATACAGACCTCCTTCATTCTAAACCAAGGTACGGAGCTGATTAGACCCTAAGAGAAATCTTGGATAGATTCTTGGAAAAAAGAATACTAAACTTATACTACACCACACTTACTTCTTTCCTCGTTCTAGACTTAGGTTAGGTACACCTGGGTAGGCGTATGTTAGAATCACCAGTTGAGTACTTTTAGTCCTTATTTATTTAATGTATGTATTCCATGTATTTTATGGCTTAGAAACCATACCATGCTTTTACAGTATTATTTTATAATACTCTTCTTGCTGTACGCATTATATTTTGCAACCAGTATTACGATTGTAGCAGTTCACTTTACTTGCAAGAGAAAGAAGACTGTTCAATAAATACTTTTTATTGAAAACGCCCGTCTTTTTATTTCTCTGTACATCTGGTGAAACGAAGCATGCACAATTGACTGAGTGAAATATCTATTTATTGTTTCCACGACTCTGAAGATACGTTTTTATCTTGGGGAAACAAAGTTGTCATGTTTATGCGGTTGTCAGAAACTAATCCCTTCTTGTTCATTCGAGAAAGTTTCTAGTGACCTCTGAGCTAGCTGGCACTCACAATTAAGTCTAATATATTCCAATGAGACCTAGTCGACTTAAGTCCTACGTCACATCTATAGGATAAATTATTCCAATGCGCAGAGCCTATTGGGAATATAGTAACTACACGATCTATCTAACTGTGTTGTGTGTTCATTATGTATGCATGATGCTGCCCCTGGGCCCTACCACATTACATTGTGCTTTGGACAGCGCACGCAACAATGTTACCTCTGGCAGTGGGGAAACCTTTGGTTATGTAACTTTGTCTCGGTAATTGTGTAAGTACATAGGTAGAGACTGGATGATTAGAGTACTGCAAGGAGAGTGTATAGTGAATGTATAAGTGCTTGGGGATTGGGGGAGTGATTGGATAAGTACATATGTTGGCGGAACCTAACACCGAGCACGAGCTTGGCTCTACTTGGCTGCCCTCCAAGTGCCAAAAACGGCAATTTGGGCTTTGCAGGGCCTTGTACTGCTACAGCTGCAACACTCCACTGAATGTGCAATAAACATTCATATCCACACAGATATATCATGTGCACGATCTTTCATGTGTGGAAATATGGATTAATGTAGGGTCAGTGATTCCCCCTACCTTCCATGTTGGCCATGTTGTGGGACTTGGGTCACAACAGAGACACCCGCATCAGTTGATTCCTCATACAGCCCAGGACGGAAACACAGCCAGAGCTCCGGAGTCACTGTTCACAGCCTCACGCAGGACTGGCATACGCCAGGCCAGCCCACTCCTCTTACGCTTACAGGGAGGAACGGCAACGCCACATATCCCAAGTCTTCCCTGTAGTGGTCTGCTGATCACGGGTCTAGTTGTCAGCATGCCACAGCCACTCTCTCACAGCTGGTTTACACCCACACCACAGCCTACAGCACAGGCATCACAGAACACGTGACCATGCCAATAAAAAGTATTGGGTGTACGTGATCGATGCCATTTCCAACCTCTCTTGGGGTGTATCTGTGTGGTGTGCATTTGGGAATGGGGGTCCAGAGGCCTACGACATCACATTCCGCCGGCCAGAAGGTTACATAATGGTGTCCGTACCACGTTACCCAATCATACAGGGTCCATGACTTTTGGGGCACAGACTTGGTGGCACCGGATGCACTGTGGCCGGCACAGGCACACCGCCACGGGATGGTGACTTTCGGTGCACTGAAGTAGGGGTACCGTACCTGCTGAGCAGGTGTGCAGCTTGCGATGATACCCCGTCCCGGAGGTCCGGCAGCTCAGGTTTTGTGTGCCCTGCTGGTCGCAGTGTAGGCCTGAGCCATCAAACAGCGTGGACCTACCGCCACGTGGAATCGCCTCGCTGGTCACAGAGTTAGTGGCACCGCAAGTGCTGAGCGGGTGTGCAGCCTGCGATGAAAAGCCGGGTGCACTGGTATGTCCTCTCCCATGGCGAAATCCAGACCCAGCACCAACTGTGAGACCTGGTGGCCTGTGGAGTGGGGCTGCATGATATGGAGGGTGCCCTGTCTGCGGGCCCCAGGCTTGGGGCTTGCAGCAGCACGTGGTGGGCCCTCTTTTCTACACCCAGGTTGCGAAAGGTGAGCAGAGAGGCTAGTCTGCGCAGCGGCGGGCAGTCACCTCTGGCAGTGGGAGTGAATGGGGTGCAGCAGCCTGGTTGCGCAGGGGCGGGCAGACACCTCTGGGCAGTGGGAGTGGATGGGGTGCAGGAGCCTGGGTGAGCAGGTACGGGCAGACACCTCTGGGCGGCGGAAGTGGATGGGGTGCAGGAGCATGGGTGTGCAGGGGCGGGACAGCGATTTAGGCGTGTGCAGTTGTATGTACTCTGCCATTGCTGATTTCATGCTATGTTTCAGATGAGTAATCTTGAGGGCTGCAATATGTCCCAGCATGTGGTTGATGACACACCGATGGTGGAAAGGTGAGCTGTGAGGGTTTTGTCCACAGTGTCGGCACTCACTCTCCCTCTCCATCTCTTCCTTTCCCTCCCTCACACGCTCTCTCTCTCTCTCTCTCTCTTCCTCGCTCTTTCACTCAGTATCTCTTCCTCTCTCTCACACTGTTTCTCTCTTTCACTCTCGCTTTCTCTATCTCTCACTCTTTCTCTCTCGCTCACTCTTTCTCTCTTCCTCTCTCTAACTCTGTTTCTCTCTTTCTCTCTCTCTTCCTCTCTCTTTCTCTCTCTCTTCCTCTCTCTCACGGTTTCTCTCTCTCTTCCTCTCTCTCTCACTCTTTCTCTCTGTCTTCCTCTCTCTTTCTTTCTTTCTTTCTTTCTTTCTTTCTTTCTTTCTTTCTTTCTTTCTTTCTTTCTTTCTTTCTTTCTTTCTTTCTGTCTCCCTTCCTCCCTTCCTCTCTCTCACTCTTTCCCTCTTTCTCTCTCTTGCTCTCTCCTTTGATGGATGCATGATGCACAATCTTAACTTGCTTTTTGTCTAGCAGGCTGTGATTCACAGATTGACGACCCCCCCACTGACACGGACCTCCCGCCATGTGGCGATGACTTAAGTTCCACTGAGTTAGTGCCACCAGAGCTGTGCGAGTATGCAGCCTACGATGATGTGTGGCCTTGATACACCATCCTGGCAATCAAGACCCAATTTGAATTGTGAGCCTGGCTCGATCGCGTGTGAGCGGCTGAGGAGGTTGCTTCGGCATGGGTTGGGCAGTCTTAGACACACGCTGGTGGCAGAAGGTGAGCAGAGAGGCTTGTCTGCGCAGAGGCGGGCAGCCACCTCTGGGCAGTGGGAGTGGATGGTGTGCAGCAGTCTGGGTGCGCAGGAGAGGGCAGACACCTCTAGGCAGTGGGAGTGGACTGGGTGCAGCAGCCTTGGTGCGCAGGAGCGTGCAGACACCTCTGGGCAGTGGGAGTGGATGGGGTGCAGCAGCCTAGGTGTACAGGGGCGGGCAGACACCTCTGGGCGGCAGGAGTCGATGGGGTGCAAGAGCCTGGGTGCGCAGGGGCCGGACAGCAATTTAGGCGTGCCCAGTTGTATGTACTCTGCCATTACTGATTCCATACTTTGTTTCAGATCAGTACGCTTCAGGGCTACACTATGTCCCGGCAAGTGGTTGGAGACACACCGGTGGCAGAAAGGTGACCTGTGAGGGTTTTGTCCACAGTATCGACACTGACTCTCCCTCTCCATCTCTTCCTTTCTCTCCCTCACACTCTTTCTCTCTCTCTTCCTCTTTTTCTCTCTCACTCTCTATCTCTTCCTCTCTCTCACACTGTTTCACTCTTTCTCTCTTCCTCTCTCTCTCACTCTTTCACTCTCTTACTCTCTCACTCTTCAGTTTCTCTCTTCCTCTCTCTCTCATTCTTTCTCTGTTTCTCTCTTCTTCTTTCTCACACTGTTTCTCTCTTACTCTCTCTCACTGTTTCTCTCTCTCTTCCTCTCTCTCTCATTCTTTCTCTCTGTCTTCCTCTCTCACTCTTTCTATGTTTCTCTCTCTCTCTCTCTCCTTTGATGGACGCACGACGCACAATCTTATCTTGCTTTTGTCTAGCAGGCTGTGATTCAGAGATTGACGACCCTGTAGCAGGGTTTCCGTTCTCCCACAGAACTGTGCATAGAGATCTAGAACCTTAGTGAGTTAGGATGATCCATATGACAACCCCCCCGACCTCCCGCCACGTGGCGATGACTTCAGTTCCACAGAGTTTGTGCCACCAGAGCTGAGCCCGTGTGCAGCCTGCGATGATGAGTGGCCTTTATACACCATCCTTGCAATTAAGACACAATTTGAATTGTGAGCTCGGCTCGACCGCATGTACGCAACGGCTGAGGAGGTTGCTTCAGCACGTGGTGGGCCCTCTTAGACACACGCCGGTGGCGGAAAGTGAGCAGAGGCTTGTTTGCGCAGCTGCGGTCAGTCACCTCTGGGCGGTGGGAGTGGATTGTGTGCAGTAGCCTGGATGCACAGGAGCGGGCAGACACTTCTGGGAAGTGGGAGTGGAGGGACTGCAGCAGCCTGGGTGCGCAGAAGCGGGAAGACACCTGTGGGCAGTGGGACTGGATGGGGTGCAGCAGTCTGGGTGTGCAGGAGCGAGCAGACACCTCTGGGCAATGGGAGTGGATGGGGTGCAGCAGCCTGGGTGCACAGGGGCGGGCAGACACCTCTGGGCGGTGGGAGTCGATGGGGTGCAGCAGCCTGGGTGCGCAGGGTCAACACAGTGATTTTGGCAAGTGCAGTTGTGTGTACAGTTGTGTGTACTCTGCCATTACTGATTCTATACTATGTTTCAGATGAGTAAGCTTGAGGGCTGCTCAATGTCCCGGCACGTGGTTGGAGACCCACCGATGGCAGAAAGGTGAGCTGGAAGTCTTTTGTCCACAGTACCAGCACTCACTCTCCCTCTCCATCACTTCCTTTCTCCCACTCACACTCTTCCTCTCTCTCTCTCTTCCTCTCTCTCTCAATCACTTACTTTCTCTCTCATATTGTTTCTCTCTTTCTCTCTCTCTTCCTCTCTCCCTCATTCTTTCTCTCTCTCTTTCACTCTTTCTCTCTCTCACACTATTTCTCTCTTTCTCTTTCTCTTCCTCTGTCTCTCTCTCTTTCTCTCTCTCTCACTCGTTCTCTCATTCTCTGTCTTCCTCTCTCTCTCACTCTTTCTTTCTCTCTCTCTCTCTTCCTCTCTCTCACTCTTTCTCTCTCTCTCCTTTGATGGGCGCATGACGCACAATCTTATCTTTCTTTTTGTCTTGCAGGCTGTGATTCACAAATTGTCGAGGGATGACACGCCATGGCTGCATCTACTTTTATTTTGTTTAAATAAAATGTTTTATTTGTAAATCCATACATGACTGAGATTCTCATTTGTCCAACCTCACATGAATCTTTTTCATTATAATTGTGCGACATCAGCCAACTTGTTACGTTCCAGATTTCATAAGGATGCTGTCACATTTGTTTGTCGGGGGGGGGGGTTCAGGTGGGTATGACGGACAAGGGGCTGGTGGCTGGGGTTGTTGGGGCACTGTTGGGTGTCAGAGCTGCATGATCGTTGGCTCCATTGCATCTGTTGTCATTCAGGTGTGGCTCTGGGCTGGGCTCCCTTTCATGTTGCAGGTTGTAGTCCAACTTTACACCAGGTAATAATAAAATAATAATAAAAGGGGTCTTATCATGCGCAAACTTAGCCCAATGGGCGTCAAGGCGCCTAATTCAAAATCCAGCTCATAACATGGACCCTACAGCTCAACCTGTGTACGCTCTCGAGAAGCACCACGTTTTAAGGGCCTTTTTAAACAGCGCTAGAGAAGGTAAGGTCTTCATCTCCATCGGCAGGATGTTCCAAAGCTGAGGAGCAACGACGGAGAAGGCTCTGGCTCCCCATCTGGTGAGCTTAAAGCGGGGGACAACAAGTTGGAATAGTCCCGAAGAGCGCAGACACCTTGTAGGATGGTACCGGGTAAGAAGGGAGCTGATAGCGCCTTTAGATCCATCCTCGAGTGCTCTATAGGTCATACACAGAATTTTGAAATAAATTCTGTGTTGGATAGGCAGCCAATGAAGGTGTCTCCTCGCAGCAGTGGCAGAGGAGGCCCTGGGAAGATCCAGGACAAAGCGTGCAGCAGCATTCTGCACGATTTGCAGTCGATGTATAAGGCCCTTGTTGGATTCCATGTAGAGAGAGTTGCAATAATCCAACCTGGAGCCAACAAGGGCGACTGCAATCTGCTTGCGTGCTTGGGGAGACAAATAGCTGCGAATTCTGTTGAGCGTCCTGATCACGCCCCAGCAGGTCGAGACAGTCCGATTCACCTGTAAGGACATCGAGAGCGAAGTATCGAACACTACACCCAGATTTCTGGCAGACTGAGAGGGAGTGGGGCAGATGCCAAGAGAGGGGGGCCACCACTCACTCGACCAGATGTCTTGGTCCTTTCCAAAGACCAGGACCTCAGTCTTGTCGCCATTTAGCTTCAGGAAGTTGGTAACCATCCAATCTGCAACATGTTGCATACAGGACCTGAAGCTAGAGGCAGATGTTGTGACAGAGGACTGAGTAAGTGAAACCATGATCTGGGTGTCGTCGGCATATGATACCACCTCCATCCCTAGAGATCTTACTAGCCTAGCAAGGGGAGCCACGTAGATGTTGAACAGGGTCGGACTTAATGCCGACCCCTGTGGCACCCCGCATTGCAAAGACTTAGCTGGGGAGAGGTGGTCGCCGAGCATCACTCTCTGTTCCCTATCAAGGAGAAAGGAGTTAAGGAGACTCAGGGCCGAGCCATTGACACCTGCCTCCCTAAGCCGAGATGTTAAAATGGCAGGAGACAGAGTGTCGAATGCGGCTGTGAGGTCCAGTAGCACAAGAACAGTTGTTTGTCCAGCATCAACCTTGCGTCGGATGTTATCGACTACAGAGGTGAGAGCAGATTCTGTGCTGTGGTGTTTTCGAAAACCATGCTGGGTTGTATCAAGATACTCCGAGGTTTCAAGGAAAGAAGATAAATGGCGATTCAGGTGAGCTTCTAGGATTTTAGCAGGTGCAGGGAGCAAGGAAATGGGTCTGAAATTTTTCAGGAGGCCGGGATCAAGTGAAGGCTTCTTGAGGAGCGGCTTCACTATGGCCTTCTTCCATATTGATGGAAAGGTGCCTTGATCAATTACCTTATTCATTACCTCAAGTAGGGAAGGGAGGAGGCTGTTCCTGCAATCTTTAAGCTTTTTAAGAGGCAGAGGATCTAGTGGAGAGGAGGATTTTGTCTTGTCTAGAAGAAGATTCAATCCCTCCAAAGACAAAGAGGGGAAGACAGAAAGGAGGCTAGAAGGGGCAGTATCCATTGCCTCAGAAAAGCTTATGCCTGGAGAAGGATTTTCAACCAGGGAGAGGCGTTGTACTTCTAGGGAAGTATGAATGTCAGAGATTTTTTTATGAAAAAAGTCTGCAATGTCGTCACAGAGACGTTGAGAGCAAACTACGGGGTCTGGAAGTTGAAGGGAGCAAAGAGAATCAGCAATTTTAAAAAGCTCCCTAGAGGAAGTGAGTGAACTAGTGAGGTTGGAGAAGTATTCCTGCTTCTCCATAATCACTTTCTGCTTATACTCCCGTAGAGCAGACTTGTGAGCCTCCCTATCCGAAGAATCCCAGGATTTCCTCCATTTCCTTTCGCTACTTCTGCAGCCCTGTCTTAGAAGTCTAAGATGGTCCGAGAACCATGGCGCTGATGGTTTCCGCCGGGCTACATATCGTAGGGATGCAGGGGCAAGCTTTTCTACTGCAGTAGTAATAGAGTCCTGCAGGGATTGTGCTGCCTCATCTGCATCTTTTAATGAAAGAACCTCTGGAGTAGGAACAAAAGGGGTAAAGGCCTCATCAGTAACGTTTCTAAAATTTCTTCTAGAGACAAAAGAAGTAGTCCCTTTCTTAATATGGTGAGAGGTGGAGTAGGCTAAATGCAAGGGAACTGCAAAATGATCTGTCCACACCAACGGTAGAGGTGTGCCGCTGGAAAGTCTGAGATCATTAGAGAAAACCCCTTCAAGAATGTGACCCGCTATGTGGGTAGCACTAGTAACAAGCTGAGTGAGATCACAAGCTCCGAGAGATTCAACCAGTGATATAGTGTCCCTAGAATGGACCTCATCGAGATGAAAATTGAGGTCACCTAAGATGGTAAAGGAGGACTTTCCAAAGTAGGGTTCAAGGATTCTCAACAAGTCAGAGGCAAAATTAGCTCTATGATCAGGCGGCCTGTAGATCAGAATGCCCGTAAAGGAGACTGAAGGGGCACAGGTGATACAAAAATATAGAGCTTCGAAGCGATCTTGGGGCGTAGAAAGTAAATTGACCGTACATAGCAGAGAGGATTTGAAGAGAATGGCAATGCCTCCTCCTCGACGTTTGGGTCTGTCTTGCCTATGTAAGGAGTAGCCCTCTGGAATTGCCAGAAGAAGATCATGACCCGAAGAGTCAGTGGCCCAGGTCTCTGTAATAAAAACCCAATCTGGCTGCCTTTCATCGACAAAATCGTGGAAGGCTAGATTGTGCTTAATTAGTGAACGCGCATTTAATAAAAACCCAGAGTTATGAGAAGTAGTGGGCCGTGGGGGGATAGAACAGAGGCTGGCAGAACTAGTGGCAAGGGGGTGAAAAGAAGAAGAACAAACCATACAGCGGCAAGAGTGTAGAAACTCCAAAGGAGTGAAACGATGTAAAGAGGGGCATAAAGGAGGTCTGAGAGCCAAAAGCGCAGAAAAAGCATAGCATATGAGAGGTTTACCGGGGAGTGATGGAGCGGAGACCAGGTCCAGCCCGACCTGCAGCCCGTCCTCAGCGCGGACGGGCGCAGACGGGCTGAACTCTGGCGTAACTCCGGAGTCAGTCTGGCGTCCCCGCTGCGCGTGACCGCTGCGCGTGGGCATGGCTTAATTTATGTACTGCTCGCCTCCAAGAGAGAGGACTAGAGCGTGCAAACAAACCCCCAATCAAATATGGCCGCCAACGAGACGTGGGCGAGGGACCCGCCTAAGGCGGTGAATCACCAATTAGAGTGCAGGAGAGAGGGGCAGAGGTGCAAGTATGCGTGGCCGGCGAATTTAAAAGCAAGGTAAACACTACAAAATAAAATAAAATAAAATGACCAAAAACGGGCTTTTTAAAATATCCTGAGAGCTGCAGGCAGGTCGCGCTGCGAGTAGAGCGCTGCTGGTAATGCGCTGAGCGGTAAGAAGCGAACTGCCGAGGTCAGAGCAGGTGTAAACTTCCTGGTGCTTACGCACCTTATCGCTTGTTTTGTACTCTCTTCGCCGATCTTGCTGGTTGTTGAGAAAGTTGCGAAGTGGTGTGTTCACTGCTGTTTGCACAGGAACGCCTACTCTGCATCTCATTAGTAATATTTGCCGGGGTCATCCGTGACAATGCTTTTTGACTAGGCTGCTATTGCTGGTAAACTGGTGAAATGGGCTGTTTGCTCCAGTTTGTGAATGGTGCGTTAAATTTATCACCATTTTGGCTGCGATAAAGTGCTGTTAACTCGGTGATGTGTCCTTGAGAGCCGCGCACCCTTCGTATTCACACTAGGGGGGCGCACACCCTTGGTATCCACACTAGGGGGCCACTCTAGGGTCGCGAATCAATACTATTAAAAAAAAAAAGTGTTCACTTTAATTTACATTTGCCTCAAGGACCCCATCCCTCAAGGCATGCCCACATCTACATTTTTTTTCCCAAAGCGGAGTGGGGCCAGGTGGCCCCCCTCCTAGGCCACTTCTAGCCCGAGGACCCCATTCCCTGGGGCCTGGCCTCTCTGCTAGTGACCGTGGGGGCAGCCCCAATGCCCCCACGGTCCCGCCTGCTCCCTGCCTCCTGCGGGAGCCGGCATTCCTTTTGGGCAAGGGGACCAGCTAACATGCAGCTTCCCTTGCCCAAAAGCAATTCTGCTTTGTTTCATTGAACCGAGAGCAGGTTTTCCTCGACTCGCTTCAACAAAGCAACCATGCTCCCTGGGACATTGCAAGAGCCGGCCCTGGGGAGTGGCGGTCCCCAGAGCCATCAAGGGCTCCAGCAGAGGAGCTGTGCGGTTTTCAAAACCCTGGAGAGGTGGTGTTCCACAGGGCTTTGGGGAGCTCGCGAAGCCCACCCCTGCATATTTAATTAAAGCCCAAGGGGATGGCGACCCCCGGGGCTAGTGGGGCGCCTCAGACGCCCCACAAAAATTACAAAGCAAGCCCCGGGGAGGTGGTGGTCCCCAGGACTGCGGGAGGGCCGTGTGCCCTCTCGCACCTAAGTTACATAACCCCGGGGAGGTGGCGGCCCCGGGCTGTGGAGGCCCTGCAGGCCCCCGCAATATAATTATAGGATTGCCCCCGGAGCCTGGCCCACCCGGTGGCTCACTTAAGTTTAGTGGGGCAGCCCCGCTTCATTGTTTTTTATTTTTTTGTCCGGATTTGAGCACCCAGCGTGCATTCTGACATTTTTATTTTTAAATAAAAAATACTTTCTGGGCCTGGGGGTCCTTGTGGGACCCCCATGAGCAGAACTAGGGGTCCAGGGTGTTTCTACTCTGCCCCCTTTTTTTCACTTTTAATATTTTTTAGACGGTTTTCTTGTGACTCGGTTCTACCGAGTCACAAGATGGCTGCCATTACTTCCTGGTTTGGAGTGTTGACAGCCAATCATAGTTAAAAGTGAAGCAAGTGGTTGGGAGGGTGTGCGAACCCACCGCTGCCCCAGATATCTAAACTTTTATTTTTTTAATTTCTCAGCAACTACTGAACGGATTGACACCATTTAAAAAAAGTTGCTTTCTGAATCAAGCACTACCTTTTTGCGAAATTTGGTGTAATTCCGTTCAGCAGTTCGGGCTGTAGACCAAGCTCTACCTTTCTGCCAAATTTGGTGTAATTCCGTTCAGCAGTTCGGGCTGTAGATTGAAATAAAATTTCCTATGGAAATTAACATGGAGAAAACACTTTTTGGGACCCCCCTTTTTTCTCTGCCCCCACTTGACGAATCACCCCCAAACTTTCAGGATAGGAGCTGACCTGGATAGACCTTTTTTTGAGAGAATTTTGAGAAGATTCGTCAAACGTCGCCAAAGTTATTAGCAAATCAAAAAATGCTTTTCCTATGGAAACTAGGTACTAACTATAACCACCTACTGGGGGGCGTGGCTAGCCAGGCAGCGAAATGGCCGCCTCTTGAGCGAGCTCTGCCGGCCGAGGCTTTTATCCTGAATTTTTGCTGCTTCTTCCGTGAATGCCTAACACTAAAAACGCTGGAAAATGGAAGCGGAGGCTGAGGCATTCCTGCTGTCAAACGCGCGAGACCTGAACTGACTTGTGTGTATTGCCATGCTTGTCCGACGTAGAACCGGAGTGACCCTGCTGTGTGGACCGAGGGTAGCGGTGCCCTGCCCGGATACGCGCTGCCACCTGGGACCGAGGCTGCGGAGGTTCCGACTGCTAAGATCGAAACGACTGTGGGCGATACTAAACGACGCCTGCGGAGTTACCCATAGCTGAAACCGCCCAAAAAGACGCTGCCCTGAAATGCTCAACTAGGGAGTGTGGGACTCTGTGGAAGTGAGTTTTGAAGCCGTCCCAGAGCGACGCCATTTTAGACTCGACTGACAACACTTGCACGGCGGCGGCGAACAAACTGTAAAAAGGTACTGAGAAGGACCCGTGAGATTGGGCTACATACGCACTGGCTGGAAAAGGTCGGCTTCCCGTGGCCTGCATACTCTGTTCACCTGCGTGCTAAGGTTGGGGCTTCGGCTGGGGGTGGACTCTGCGCCCTTCCCCCTCCCAAGCATTGCTTCTGAGCGGAAAACGAAATACTGCGCGACAGCAAAGGGCAGAGGAGGGGCCCATAGATCGTCAATAAGTCTGTACCTGGGCGGCGGAGCGTCCTGGGCTGAGCGGCTCTCTAGTCAGGTGGGAGCTGGCATTTGCGCGACCATTGCACGAAACGCGAAACCACTATCATTTGTAACGTGCGAGGCCAGAAAGCTGACTGGTGTGGCGCGGCCTGATCCTTCCTTCAGGGTCCTCGACCACGCGCGCCGCCGCCGCCTTGAGAGACTAGGTGGCATGGACACTTGGAAAGCTACTTGCCCTATGTACAATAATCCCATCCACCTACAAGGATAGCGGCTGACCTGGGATTCACTTACACTACCCTTGGCGGGAGGCGTGCTACAAGCGAGTATTTAACTGCCAGACACAGTATCCAACGAGTAGGGCACCATACTACCAGGCCAACATGGGAAAAGCTGATAATCGCCAGCCCAAAATAACATTTGAAAACAAACGCCTACCAAAGCACAACGATCCAAACCAAGACGCTGAGCCAGATGATGCGCCAAGGGTGAGTCAAGATGACGACCTTAAATCACTCATGTTGGAGGTGTGAAGCAGCCTGAAGAGCACTGATACAAAACTGGACGCCCTGACAACTAGACTGGAAGAGGTGCGCTCCCAGGTCTCATCGCATGAAACGAGGCTGGACTGTCTAGAAAACTGACAGGTTGAGGAACGTGAGTTTCAGCGGGAAGCTAAGGAGCACTTCTCAGCCATGGATAAGCAGTTGGAGACCTTGCGCGTGAAGGCAGATGATTTGGAAGCGCGTTCCCGTAGGAGCAACATCAGAATAACCGGAATTCCGGAGACGACAGCCATCAGGAAAATGGAAGTATTTGTTTCTGATTTATTGCACGAACTCTTTGACCCACATCTATCCCCTGTCTTTACTGTAGAACGTGCACACAGAGCGCTTGGCCAGAAACCCCCGGTGGGGGGCACGCCTAGACCTATACTAGCCAAGTTACTAAATTATCAAGACAGGGACTTAATTTTACGGCTGCCCAGAGAAAAAGGACGAATTACACACAAGGGGAACTTGATATCTTTCTACCCTGATTTCACGCCAATGGTACATCGCCGAGAGTTCTTACCAGCTAAGCGACTCCTCTTTCAAGCTGAGATTCCATACTCTTTGCTATACCCAGCGAAACTTAAAGTATCACATGATGGCACTGCACATTGTTTTAATGACGCTAAATCAGCGCTCAAATTTGCCAAACACGTCTGCGGCTCCAAGGCGACACGGAAAGGCGCTGCAGGTGGTAATGTAGAAGGACACATGAGTGACAATGATTGATAATGGGCGCCTAGTTTGTGTGAAACCATGTGTGGGATATAGCGCTCTTGATGTCACTATTGTTGACGCCTGTACATTGTTGTTCTTTTTGTGCTCGGGAATGGATGCTGGATACCAAATGTCCAATTTCTAGTTTACACTTGTAATATTCATAATGGAATTTTCGCTTTATAATTAGATCAAGTAGATTTATTAGCAAATCAATGTTGGGTATTTGCGGAAATAAAGCACTACCCCTCGACCACCCTGTGAAAACAGGGGTGTATGCGCGTGCTGCCGCGCCTCCGGGTGTGTCTCCCAAGGGTTAAAGTTTCTCTTAACTTCCACGCTTTGCGTGTTTATGGGGGGTTTAAGACACCACCTGTTTAGGGGGTTGATGCGGGTGGGGGGGTGGCTGGGAAAAGTTGGGGGTTTGGTAGGATGCCAGTACTTACGTAATTTGTTGAATATCACCCTGCAAAATAGCTCTGATGGGGGAGCTGTGGTACTGTGCGCACACAGATTGATCATTATAGATGGGAATTACTAAGATCCTGATGTGGAACATTTGAGGTTTGAACGATGGCAGGAAGGCGAGGTTAATGCATACATATTTACAAAGACATAATATAGATGTCTGTTTCTGAAAAGAAAAAACACATAAACTCCCAGCCATCAACGAAACTCAAACATAGCAGATGGGGGGCTACATACTCTGACATATATTCAAACTATGCCCGAGGGGTGGCGATATTGATACGAAAGGGAATGGACTGGAGAGAGTGCAGAATATACATCGATCCAAATGGGCGATTTGTTGTAGTAAGCGGTGTACTGAGTGGCAAACTGGTGATACTGGCAGCTGTGTATGGTCTGAACGCGGATGAACCAGAATTTTTTTAGAGATGTCTGGGCTAAGATCATTATGATGGACTGCGCTACCGTTATTGGGGGAGGGGATTTTAACGTGGTTTTAAACGACTCCCTTGATCGCAGAGGCACGCCTAGACCATTACACCCGCATGCCTACCAAGCTTTACATGATATTATGCTGGAGGGAGATCTGACAGATATCTGGAGAATAAGGCACCCTTATGCACGCGAAGGTACATGTATATCTAGTCACCATGCAGCCTGGTCGAGTTTAGATTTTTGGCTGGTCTCCCCTGATGTGGCCACCTGGACGGCAAATGTTGGGGGTCTGGCCCGTTCACACTCAGGCCATGCCCCGTGTCTATTGGAATTGAAAATTCCTGATGCCCCTACCCATGCCTTTAATTGGCGCCTGCCACCCCACGCGCTTCTTGATGAAGCTTTTAAGGAAGAAATAAGGACAGACATCACAGACTATTTTGATATTAACTCAGGCTCGGTGTCCACTGAATCAGTGCTGTGGGATGCCTTCAAGACAGTTAAAAGGGGACATTGCATCGCAAGGCAGGCGGGAGTCCTTAAGGCCATTAGGAGCACTATAAGTACCATAGAGGGGGAAATAAAAGACCTGGAAAACCTATTTTTCCGCAGACCCCAAGCCTGAAATAGCAGCAGAACTAAAAGAAAAGCTACTAGACTTTGCTGAAGAGGCACAACGGGAACTGAAATTCCTAGGTAAACAAGCTGAAGCTCGGCTCTATGGGGAAGGGGATAGACCAAGCCGCACACTAGCAAGGCTCATTAGTAATGTCAAACCTAATGCATACATACACACGATAGATAGCCCTACAGGCACTACGATTGTAGGTCAAAGTGAAATTCTGCAAGAATTCAGAGCTTTCTATTCCAATCTATACACGTCTACACACACTGCGACTCCAGAGCACCTCGAAGAATTCTTAGACTCCATAGCACTGGTTTGGTTTAACGATGCACATCGGAAATACATGGATTTCCCAGTGACGGTTGAGGATATCTCAAAAGTGATTAAAGGCTTACCGTTAAATAAGGCGCCGGGCCCAGATGGTCTCACCACAGCGTTTTATAAAACACATGTGGAGGAATTAGCGCCAAATTACATGCTGTTTTTGCGGAATCACTAGAACTAGAAGTCCTACCAACGACCATGCGGGAGGCGCTGATTATCACACCACTGAAGCCAGATAAAGATAGTCAGTCTCTGGACTCTTACAGGCCCCTTTCGCTAATTAATGTGGATGTGAAGATTTACGCGAAAATCAAAGCTGACCAGCTGGACCACCCGATGGTGGCCCTCCTGGACCAGTCGGGATTCATACCTGGACGCTCCACATCCCCCATAACCTCAGGACCATATTTTCAGTATTGCACTATCTTCACCCCGCTGTACATGCTGCGGCAATTTTTTTAGATGCCACGAAAGCATTCGATTCCCTTGTATGGCCCTATTTGTTTCGCATATTGAAAAACGCATGGGATTCAGTCCGCTATTTATTAACCTGATACGACTCCTATACACCAAGCCGACGGCACGAGTGAGAGTTAATGGCATGATATCTGACCCATTCGAAATCTCCCGAGGAACTAGACAGGGCTGCCCCCTATCTCCTTTAATATTCGCCATTGCTATGGAACCACTCGCGGACAGAATAAGACAGCATCATGCTGCGAGGGGGATAGGCTTTAGCACACGAAGTTTGTTGATCTCCCTATATGCTGACGATGTCACCCTATAAGTCCTAAACCCAGCTGACAATTTGAACTCTCTGCTACGGGAGTTCATACACTTTGGAGGCCTGACTGGAGTATCAATAAACTGGTCAAAAGCTGTAATATTCCCCCTAACAGATAACACACCCGAGGTACAATCAGAATTTCCACTGCGCTGGGAGGCAGAGGAGGTAAAATACCTAGGTATATGGATAAGCCGCAACCTCCAGAGTATTTGGTCCTTAAATTTTGGACGGGCTATAAGTTGGCTCGAGAGTAAGGTGGCGATCTGGTCGAAGTTACCCCTTTCTATTGCTGGAAAAGTGGCACTGGCGAAAATGGTGATTCTGGCCAAATTCCTATATTTGTTTAAGAGCATCCCGATTCCGCTAACGAAACATTTTTTTACTTGCTTAAGATCTTGCCTTTTATCACTGGTGTGGGCTGGTGCTCAAGCTAGAATCTCCTGGGCGTTATTGACCCTACCGCTCAGACAGAGTGGCCTGGGTGCTCCAGACATGCACCTATACGCCCTATGTGCACAGGCTCAATTCCTGCACTTCTGGTCATACCCGACACCCTATCAACCACATGTGGCGGTTGAGATCGACTCGGTGGCTCCACTGGCTTTGAGTGTGGTACTCTACCATAGTACCATAGAGCTCCGAGACCCACAGACTCAGCCAATACGTTACGATGGGCATGGCGGGAGTTGCAGAGGCGAGCTCACCTCCCGCTGCTATACGCACCGGCCATTCCACTGAAATATAACCCAATGCTCCCCTGCCTGGCGGAGAGTGGAGGTGAGATATCCTTGGCTGGCACTTCATTGCATACATTCGCTGACATATACCCAGATGGGGTGTTCAAAGATCCACAGTTAGAAGTAGAGGGTTCAGCTGTGTCATTCCGGGACGCATTCACTTATCATAAACTGAAATCATCCTGTCAGGCTTTCTGGGAGGGATTTCCGGTTGAACCTCCAACGCTGCTTGCACTCCAAAATATTTTGGCTCGAGCTTCACCGAAAAAACTAGTAACTCGTCTGTACACTACTATGCAAGCCCAAGCCCCGATTGTAATACCAAACTCAATGCAACTCTGGAATAGAGAACTAGACCCACCATTGCGCGAGGACCAATGGTCCTTTTGCTTTAAACAACTGTTGGAACTTTCACCCAACTACAAACTGCGTCTAATACATTTTAAGTTCCTGCATTGATATTATCGCACTCCTGTTAGCCTCCACCAAATGGGCTTAAGGGACAATGCTAGATGCTGGAGATGTGGCATGGATGAGGCTACTTTTTTACATGTGGCTTGGAGTTGCCCTTTACTTACTAATTACTGGACTGGAATTTATGATGCTATCAATCAAATAGTTGGAAGATCTGATGATCCCTCACCACAACTAGGCCTCCTGGGTTTGATAACTGACACTGTACCTGCCAGACGCAAACTACCTGCCCTTTTATTGTTGTATGCCAGGCGCCAGGTGGCGATCAGATGGGGCAGCAGAGTTCTACCTAAATTCACAGCTTGGGTATCGGATGTAACATATGGACACACACAACTCGGCACATACTGGGAGTTGATGCCAGCAGCATCTAGACCCCGTGAAATATGGGAAGCGTTCGTAAACTGGGCACGGGCTAGAGTAAATTCCTCTTCAATTGCGCAAACTACATCTGGAATTGTAGGACAGAATAGCCCAATAAATATGCATACTCCAAGCCCAGGAAGGGTGGTTGAGCTACATCAAATAAATGTAAGCGATTGTGACCTGTAGACGGATCGTTTGTAATAGAAATACAACCTCGCACATTGCCATACCATGTATGCTTATTCCATATACTATCTATCCTTTGAAATGCGTGATGTGTCATGCTGCCCATTTCCCATAGAAATTGCATGTAGCTTAATTTGAGATTGGGTGTTTTATAATGCGTACGATGCATGAAATTCATTCGGCCAAAACTTGAAAGTACTGACCACTACCTGTTTTTTGTTGTTATGATGCTGAAAATTACGAACTATCTTTTGTATATCTCAGTCATATATGAACAGCTGTTTATCAAATGTATTTGCTGTCTCTCATGGACCATATGTACTGTACTTACCTGTAAATTTCAATAAACAAAGTTTAAAAAAAAAACTATAACTACCTACTGGTGTCTGCCAGTAGGTAATATATACACACACACACACACACACACACACAGGCACACACATATATATAACAAACTTACTGGGGATAAAAGTATAAATGCATTAGTAAACAACTTAGCATTCAGTTCAGTATATATGGTTATTATAAGGTCCCTCAAATTTCGTAATGCTCAGTTTAAATAAAATGGAGAGGATATTGCTCTCTTTTGTCAGAGAGGGCCATAAAGTTAAATGATAACAGTAATCACTAAAAACCCAAATCTGAGGAAGTATTCTGACCTGTGCTAAGCTAATGGATAAATACAAAGCATTCACAATATCTAGATTAAATTTACATGTGGCCCCTAATATTAGTTAATGCTCTAAATATCTCCTGCACTAGTACAAAGTGACTGTGAGTGTTCTCTTGTGTCTACTGCTTCTCTAAGTGGGTTTTTACAAAATATGTATTTATTATTATAATATTAATGTAGCTCTCACCTTCCGGGAGCCTCCTCTTTGACTGACGTGGTAGGGTCTTCAGTGTCCCCTCGTAAAAATAATCCTGGGTGGATCTGGTCACTGGACTGTGAGCTGCTGGCCTTTCGATTACTGCTATCATCTTCATTCAAAAAGAACTGCGTGTACAGGAAATATTAATTAAGCTAATCACTGGGGGTTGAGGGCAGTTCAGATTATAAAAAAACAATTGCAGTTTCTTAGAAAACAAACACACGAGAGAGGAGAACTAGAGAGCAGGACAAGAATCATCTTGCAAGCCACCAAAAACCAAATTAACATAAATGAATACAAAATATGTTACATACCTGTAATCATGGTACTTAAGAGAATCGTCCCAGTGTTCGTAACCTGTTGAACCCTTATTCACATATACATAAAAAGGGGTTTAAAAAAGTCAATCCTGTAGGGAAACCAGTCAAGAACATACCTGACAGAGTCTACTTGAAAAAAAACAAATACTTCTTCCCTCCCTGTTCAACTTTCAATCTCAGAAGGATAGCCCACTGATGCAGAGACTGCTCGCTGTATCAGCTGCTCGTGGATGCTGATTAGTGCATTTTTCTTGCTTAAAGTCTTTGGGCTCAAATCAGCTTCTCAGCTCTCCACTGTACAAATGTGCATGGTACTGAATGATAGACACGGCATTGAGATTGTGGAGTACAACTAAAAGTATTGGCCCGGGGGACCTTCGAATGCTGTGACCAACCACCTTGTTGCAGGTGATACTGACAGGGAATTATATACATTTAAATGAGTTAGAACCTTCTGGCAGCACCTTGCATGAGAGTCTCATTTCCTCGATAACAACTACAAAGAAAGGAACAAAGGTGTCATTACTATAGGTCCCCATCTATACTAGAGGTTGGAAAGCTGTATAGGAGTAAAAAGATAAGTGCGCTAATGGTATCCAGTAAGCCCATGATTCTAGGTTGTATAGTTGACGCTGCTAGTAATTGAATGATAGGTATGCCTGAAGGAGAGACTAGGAATGAGCAGATAAACTTTGACCAGATGAAGAAAGTGTTGAAGTTTGTAAGAGGTGCCTATTCATAGAACTTTAGTTGGCAAACTGGGGTGCGTTGAACTCATTGGTAACCAAAGTTGGCTTTGCTGAGTTGCTGAAGAGTCATATGGGCAGCATATCAAAGTTAAATGTTGGGCTTTTGTTCATATCTCACTCTCATCATGCCTCGGTTACATTTTTAATTTAATTGATCAATAAATTGGTAATCTTAAAAAGTGTTTGGGATAGTCTTAAATTACAAACATTTCATTTACAAAACGTGTGTACGATGTTGCAACATTTTTTAATCTTTAGTGTGAGGGAAGAACTCACTCTGTATGGGGATTTGTATGATGTGCCATTTGAAATGTATTAAGAATAAACTGGAAATAAGAAGTAAACAAACTGCGTGTCCAACTCCTTAATAAACCAAGAGTGTAAATTATTTGCACAAATACATGCCACAAAGGGTATCTCGGGTAATTCAACACACTTTCTTTCGAGACCTGGCAGGAATTTAACAATGAAGAGTTTCCACTGATAACCCATTCCCTAAAATTACTCTAATTGCTAAAACATTAGATAAGCCTATTGGGATTCTAGAGTGCTAAGATACAGTTGACAAATACTTTTTCATCTGTTTGTGTTTGAAACTATTAAACTTAACAAAATGAAAAATCTATGTAATATCCCAAAATGATTGCTGAATATTAACCTCACACCCAAAACAGGGAAGAAAACTGCTGCTCTTCTGTTTTGCCCAAACCGGAGGGGCTCCGGACTCGGAGCGCAGTGTGCCTCACGCTCCTGACACGGCGCCCACCCACCGTCATCAACAAGCACCAGGAGGCGCTTGCTTAAATCTTCCAGCTGGCTTCCCCAGCGTGGGACGCCCTTCAGCTGCTGCTCTTCTGTTTTGCCCGGACCTGAGGGGGCCCGGACTCGCAGCCCCAGTGTGCCTCGCGCTCCTGACCCCACGCACACCCACCGTCATCAACAAGAGCCTGGAGGCACTTGCTTAAATCTTCCAGCGGGCTACCGCAGTGCGGGACGCCCTTCAGCTGCTGCTCTTCTGTTTTGCCCGGACCGGAGGGGGCCCGAACTCGCAGCCCCAGTGTGCCTCGCTCTCCTGACGATTCAGAAAAGGGGGTGGTGATGGACAGAGTATCTGAATTAAGCAGAACACTCCTACCCAGTCAACAGATCAGGGCTTGATCCAGCACCGTTTTTTAGCTCACTGCACCATCCCAGCTCAGAACCTGGCTACATGCAAATTAGTCTGTCTCTGGCCCAGTGCATCATGGGAACAGGGCAGACAAAACTACCAAGCCAATTCTTTTACTGGAAAGGAAACAAGCTTCCGGGGACCGGTTTCTGGCATTACAGACGTCTTCGGCCCGGCTTGCTTGAATCCTGATGGTGCAGTGAGCAAGGGACTCATGTCTGAGCATACCCTTCCACGCTTATGGTGGACAAAACGATTCAGAAAAGGGGGTGGTGATGGACAGAGTATCTGAATTAAGCAGAACACTCCACCCAGTCAACAGATCAGGGCTTGATCCATCACCGTTTTTTAGCTCACTGCACCATCCCAGCGCAGAATCTGGCTACATGCAAATTAGTCTGTCCCTGGCCCAGTGCATCATGGGAACAGGGCAGACCAAACTACCAAGCCAATTCTTTTACTGGAAAGGAAACAAGCTTCCGGGGACCGGTTTCTGGCATTACAGCCGTCTTCGGCCCGGCTTGCTTGAATCCTGATGGTGCAGTGAGCAAGGGACTCATGTCTGAGCATACCCTTCCACGCTTATGGTGGACAAAACGATTCAGAAAAGGGGGTGGTGATGGACAGAGTATCTGAATTAAGCAGAACACTCCACCCAGTCAACAGATCAGGGCTTGATCCATCACCGTTTTTTAGCTCACTGCACCATCCCAGCGCAGAATCTGGCTACATGCAAATTAGTCTGTCCCTGGCCCAGTGCATCATGGGAACAGGGCAGACCAAACTACCAAGCCAATTCTTTTACTGGAAAGGAAACAAGCTTCCGGGGACCGGTTTCTGGCATTACAGCCGTCTTCGGCCCGGCTTGCTTGAATCCTGATGGTGCAGTGAGCAAGGGACTCATGTCTGAGCATACCCTTCCACGCTTATGGTGGACACACCCACCGTCATCAACAGGTGCTTGCTTAAGTCTTCCGCCGGGCTCCTGCAGTGCAGGGCGCACGCGGGCAGCGCCCAGGCAAAGCCCGGGACCGTCCTTGCCCGTCACTGCCAGGAAGAGGCAGGGCAGGGCCACACCCCTTACTAGTTGGATTGAACAGTTCCCATCACGATTATATTTCATCTGGATAAGGTACTGTACCAAACTCCATTTGTATATGGGGCTGTCAAAGTCAATGTAATTGGCCTGCAGATGCACATTGTGCTTGGACTGTGTACATTTTGAACTGGTTTCTGTATTTCGTCATTGTTGCTGGTGATGGAGCGAGCTGATGAATGAGATTTTGTTTAAACTCGCAAAGTTAAACTTCCATAACAAACGTAATTGTATTAATAAGCATGAGTTGAAAGAATTAACCAACTTAGTTTTAAAAATGCATACATTCAGAAAAACATGTGGGACTAATTTTTATGCTCTATGTTGCAATTGCAAGTATGTGGAAAATAATAAACTAACCTTGTCTATTGTCTTTGTCAGTATTAAATGCGGCTGTTTAATTAATGGCATGTGCCTATTTGTGTGCTTATGTTATGTTATGTCTTTTCTGTGGCAAAAAGCTCGTGGAGAATCCTTATGGCCTAAAAGAAGAAGGTTAATATAAATGCTGCTTTGTGTGCTTAGCTAGGTAACATAAATTAACGGGATAATAATTAGCAAAGGGGGTGGGTAACAGAATGGGTCTCAATTCTCTAATTAATTACTGTTTTGTGTTTGTTTAAATACTAGTTTCCGTGAGAGGCCTTAGGCCTACAAAAGATGGCGTTTTCGAATCCTGTCCAGAAAGGAGCCTTGCACAGTGGAAAGTTTTACCACGTCGACAATTTTGTCAGAAAATACTGTTGAATAAGTTGTGCTTAATGTGCTCATGGAGAGAATGTCCAAGGACAGGAAGCAGCAAAATTGCCAAGGCAAGGAAGTCATGAACTGTAGCTCGAGTAAAATATACTTTTACAAGGAAGCGAAATGACACGAAAGCAAATGACAATAGGGCTAAAGAAAAGCCCGTTCTCGGTCTGGAGATGGTTATGACATACTGGTGGACTGACACAGCTCAGCCAATGACAAGTTTGGATTTATGGAGAAGAATGCAAAATGTAGTTACTTTAGTTAGTTAGAAAGGTATAAAACCAGGCTCACGGGGAGGAGTGAGTCTCTCCTCGTTTTCTGATTCCTGAAAGGCGTGACGTGCTGTTGGACTCTTTGGCGCACGTAGGACAGCAGTCTTTTATGATTATTCTTTTAGGTGAAGAGAGTTTTAGACAGGGAGATAGAATTTAGGGAATGGAAACTTATATTTTGTTTAAATTCATGCTAACTGATTTGTCTTTAAAATGTCAGTCTAAAAGTCTTTTCCTTAAAATGATGATTTTACTTTGCTAATAAAATAAAGATTCTTGATTAAAAATGCTCTTTCTTTGAAAAAATAAAGCTAATAAAATTAGATTTTTCAAACAACAAGCTGGTCTTGTTTATTCATGGTCTAGTTACCATTAGTTCAATCAATTCGCCTTAGTGACTTAATTAAATGACATATGTTTTTAAAACCATGGTAAGAAATTATAAACTGCAGTTGTAAATAAATGTGTAAATAGTTTGTGAATAATTCTGATTAATTAGGTCACATGATTCAGTTGCTCAAAAATTGTCTCGTTAGTTTATGGACCTTGGTAGTGATTCATGATTAATGGTGAGTATTGTGGAGATGAGTAGCGTTTGTGAGACAGTTTTTCATTAGGAGCGCTGGATCAATTACTTGGTAGCAGAGTTACGGTTACTATGGTAACTGACATGTTACATGATAATTACATAGGATACATGTCTAAAACATGTTAAGTTTGTTCAGTTGTTACATGTAGTCGAAATGTTTTTTCCAGTAGTGTGAAAATTCCTAGTTGTGCCGGCATGAGTAGTGTGACAAGTGAAGTTACACAGTGCATTTGTTCTGTTTCAAAATAGTGGTATTGTCATATATCACAAGTGTTGTGGACGTACAGCACAACCTTAGGGATCTTAGGTGTGTTAGGTAGAATGTATAGTGAGGATTGTCTATGAAATTGTAGCTTTTGAGTATAGGGACACCTGTCCTGTTTTTAAAACTCACTGTGAAAAGAGTAATAGAATTTATCCAAGCTTGAGTGAAGGGTAAGGTAGCGTTGTCTGTTCTTACTGGCAAGTGAGGATTTTTTATTGGCTGGTTAAAGTCCTACCAAAAATTTCATGTATGAATGGTTAGGGATTCTTTCTGTATGATTGCGTGTGTTAGAAGGGTAGAACAAGGCTACTTGTTTTATCAACAAATTTAAAAATCTTGTGAAAATAGCGTCGTCTATTTCATGCGAAAGGATACTTGAATGATTGAGAAAGCTATCGCTTTATTTTAGCGAAACAGACAAATGATTTGTTTTTGTGAAGTTACTAACTGAATTCCATTGAGAGTTTTGTAAAAAAAATGGCGCTGTGAAAATATTTTGTATAGGAGGTGTCAGTGTCAGAGCAGAGCGAGGACAGCGAAGCTGCAGCGGCAGCATACGTCACAGGGTTCGCGCTGTGATTGGCTAGCATACGTCACAGTATTTGCACACTGATTGGCTCATGTGACAAGGCAGGCTTGTACCTGATTGGTTCATTCTGAAATTCAGTAATTTTATTGGCTGAACAGAGTAGTGACGTGACTGAACCTGATTGGCTTGTTGGTGAGTTTCGCACACGGATTGGTTGGAGTAGCGGAACACAAGAAAATATTTACGATCTTTTTCGTAGAAAGCGGATTTTTTTTTTAAACATGGATTATTATTACATGAAAGAGGAAAAGAAGCATTCATGGTTTCAGAAATTGAAAAATATTTTCAAAAATGACAAGAAAATTGAAACGCGAGGTGGAAGATTACTTCATAAGTACAAAACACCCGCAGCTTACATGTCAGGTGAATATGGTTATCATACTTGCCTTTGGATGGAGAATTGGATGGAATATACCGCAAATGATGGTGTACTGGCATGGCCGGAAGATGGGTCATTTAACATTAGGTGTTGAAAAACTTGAGAGAAAAAATGATGTCTCTTGTGCCAAAACCTAGACCTACACAATTTGAGGCTTTAGCTGAATGGGAGGATGAGATGTTTGAATTAGAACGTGAAAACAGGGGTGTAACAAGAGGCACTAGATTAGACATTAATAGAGAAACTCATGAAGATAGAATGCGTCGTTGGAGACGAGCAGAAATGTGTAATGGTTTGTACCCAGCAAGATTTAGTGAGGAAACAGGTCAAAAGAGTTCTGCAAAGAAAAATAATATTGGTGAAAATAGTGAATTAGAAGAATCAGTTTTAGAAGAGATTTACATCACAAAATCGAAACTGCCACCTTATCAACCAGTTTGTTCATGGTCTACCCCGAGAATTCCTCCAGGAACTTCTCCAAGTGCTCCTCCTAGAGAAATTAATGATGAGTCTCCCCTTAGATTAAATCAGAATAATACAAAATTTCCTGAGAGAGTAGAAACAAGAACTAATTCTAGTACATCTGGAGAAAGTAGAAATTATGCTGAAACTCCAGTTCAGGGAAATAGAATCCCAAGAAATGTAATGGGAACAGAAGGATGTGGGGATATACCAAATGCAGAATACATTTGATCAAAAGAAGAGTTAATACAGCAGTTAACTAAAGGCATGGAAGCGGTAACGGTACCAGTAACAATTGGACCTGTTCTTCCAGTTTTTGATCAAAACGAAATTAGACATTCAGCTCTGACTGTTCCATTAAACGCAGAAATTCAGAAAGTGGCTGAAAATTTTAATTCAGATTTAACAGAAATTCACCAAGAGAAAAAGATGCCAGACTTAACTTTTAATAAAAGTTTTTCAAATGGTCAAACTCCATCTGCTGCAGGATCTGATTCTGGAACTCCAGAAAAGAGCATAAATAAAATAGATTTAGCACAGACTCCACAGCCCCCAGAATTTAAATTACTTGATGTTGCAAAATTGAAGGCGGATTTAGAGGAATTGATTATTGGCACAATTGGACCTGACAGTTTAAAGCTATAGCAGGATGATGAATTATTGTTTATTTGTAAAAGTATACAATGGAAAACGAAAACAAAACCAAGTATGATCAGTTAGAGGAAATGGCTGCTGAATTAGAAATAGATTTGAGTAGACAGAAAAAATTGCAGAAACATTACAGAGTGGATTTCTCTGAAAAAGATATTGAAAACATGAACACCACAGGAAGGATAATTCATATAAAAGAATTAATTAAGATTAGGTGAATTAAGCAAATCGAGAGTAAAATGGACAAAGAAAAGAGAGGAAGACAAAAGAGAAAGAGGGGAAATAGCAACTGAGTTTCCTATGTGAGAAATAGTTGGCGGAGGGTATGTTCATGTTCCATGGACAAGACAGGATATTTTGCTGTTTACAAATGATTTTCCCAGACTGAGAGAAAAACCTGTGGAATGGTATCGACAGGTAGAAAGATTTGTTAAGGTTTCAAAGGTTCTGTGGATTGATCTTGATGGATTCTTTGACATTGTTGTTCCTTCAGATCTTTGGACAGAATGTAAAATTTCTATAGATTGGCCCAAAGAAGAACCTGCTTGAGATAAAGTAACAGGTGCACCTTCACCTGATGTTATCTGTATGATAAGGTGATTGTGTGGTTGAAAAACAAGATTCCCCCAAAAGAAGTCGATTGGGTTAAAATAGACAGAACAAATCAGGAACCAAAAGAATCAGTACATTCATTCTATGAAAGATTACTGCTGGTATTTAAACAGTACAGTGGTTATGAGAAATTGAGTGAAAAGGATATGAGCCATTTTATATACAGATTTGTTTATGGCTTGAGACCTGAAATTGGTGAGATGATTAGATCAAGAATAGTTGGTTGGAAATCACTCACAGTTTTTTATTTTTTATTTTTTTTAAATTTGTTTTTATTGCAGAGTTAGAAACCACAGAATACAATTAGTCAACCAGTCCACTCGTGACGTCCCCCCCGATCAACAGTAAAACGTATATCATACACAGCCATTCAGCCCGCATCCCGGAGGCCGGGCGGCATAGTACTCTACTTAGTAGGAAAACATCACGGTGAGCGTCCCTTAGGGACCATGGTCGAAAGATCGTTTTACGTATCTGCATTTTACCCCCCCCCCACCCTCAACAATGCCTCTGTCAGCCATTCCACTTACGTGAGCAATGCTACTGTCCGCTTCCGGACCCACCCCGAGCGCTGTAGAGCCTATCATGTCTGGCCGCTCCCCCCAGCCATCTCTTACTCCGCGCAGTGCCCTACCGGCCCTACTTAACTCGAAGTCGCCATCGCAGACAACCAGCTACTTGGCTTCCGACCCACCCCAAACTCCCACTGAACAACCCCCCGATGTCCCCACCCCGGCAACTGCTAATGGTGTGTGCTTCGTCCTGATGTGTTGGATGGATCCCATTACAGTGTCAATGACAACTGTGTGTTCGTAAGCCCCGCAGTGTCCACTGGCCCCATTCCCTCAGTCCTCATCCTCCACCAAAGAGTCACGCAAAGCCTGTACCACCAACTCCCACGCACGCGCTACATCCAGGGCCTTCTCATTACCAAGCTTGACAGCCTGCTTCATCCGGAGCACACTCTCGCATTCAGACCACCGCAGCAATTCATTCTTCCACCTCCGTATTGACGGCCCGCCCTTGGACTTCCAATGCCATGATATTTCCCTTTGCGCCAATATCAGACCCAGATCAATAAATTTGCTCGTCACCTTGGTGTGTTTGGTGTGCGGGAACCAGAGCAACAAGCACGCCGCCATATCGAAATCCACCTCCCTGTCGGTCACTTCGTTTAGTAGGTCCCCCACCTCCACCCAGTAGGCCTCCAAATGCGGGCAACCCCAGAACAAATGATCCATGTCCGCTCCTGGAGACGAACACCGCGGGCACCGAGCGTCTTGTACCTGGAAGTACCGCCGTATTTTTTCGGGGGTCAGGTAGGCCCTATGGAGCACATAGAAATGCACTTGCTGGAAGCGCGCATTTCTCGTGCCTTTCCACGTGCGCCGTAAAATGTGACCCCACGCCGTGTCTGGGATGGGCCTGCCTACACTCTCCTCCCATTTAGCCTTGAGCCCCTGGAGCGGTTCCAGTCCCTCGTTCAGCATCCTGTTATGGAGGCATGTCACAGCCTTGAATGTGCCCGCCGCCATCACCACATACTGGCATGCCATAGTCGTGGTCGGTTCCATGAGCCCTCCTTTCCAGTGCTTCTGTATAGCCGCCACCACCGCCGCATGCAGGAGGAAACCCCCGTCAGGCAGCCCGAACTGTTCCCGAAGCACCTTGAAGGGTACCAGAGCCCCATCGATGTACAGGTCGCCTACCACCTGTAGGCCCGCCTCCTCCCACTCCAGCAATGGGGACCAATCACCCCCGTGTGGCAGGGCCGTCAGCATACCGATCGGAATTTCCGGCGCATAAGGCCGCGTCGCCTTCGCTCTCCTAAGGCTCCTCTGCCAGCACAGCCTGAGTGTCCGTTCCTCCATAGTGAGGCCCCGCAACTCAAGTCTCTGCTGCATGACGATATAGGACAGCACATGGCGTTGTATCCCCAATTCTCGGTCCTCCTCCGGACCCCTAAACACCCTGGCCACATTTTGCGTGAGGACCTGCAGTTGCGCCGCCAAATAATATAGTTCAAAGTCGGGTACCGCCATACCCCCCTCAGTCTTGGGGCGAAGCAGCGTGCTCAGAGCCACCCTACGGCGGCCATGTCCCCATAGGAAACCAGTAATCATCGTCTTCAGGTCTCTAAAGATCCCCTGAGGAATCCAGATAGGCAACGTCCGGAAGTAGTACAGGAAGCGGGGGAGCGCCACCATTTTCAAAAGAGCAATCCTACCCAGAACTGTCAGCGGGAGGGTCGACCAGAAGGAGATACTGCCCCTCAATGCCCGAACGCACCGACCAATGTTGCCCTCCAATAGGTCCGCAGTCGCGTGGTAGATACGGACTCCCAGATAAGTGAAGCAAGATGGCTCCCAGACCACCCCCAGGTCGCGAGCAGGGTTGGGCGACTCCGCTCTCAGCGGAAACACACAGGTCTTCGCCCAGTTGACCTTAAGGCCCGACAGCCGGCCAAACTCCGATAACAGGTCCATCGCTCCTTCCAAGGCCCGCGCCATGTCGTCGAGGTACAGGAGTAGGTCATCCGCATACAGCGATATGTGATGCTGCTGCCCGCCGCTGGCTATCCCCGCGTATTTGTCACCCGACCTCGCATGGACCGCCAAAGGCTCCATCGCCAGAGCAAACAATAGGGGGGAAAGAGAGCACCCCTGTCTCGTGCCCCTACCCACCGGGTATGCCGCAGACACCAGACTACCTATACGCACCCGCGCCGTCGCCGAGGCATATAAGACCCTCGTCCACCGGCGGAACCCCTCGCCCATGCCAAACCTCTCCAGCACACCATCCAGGAAAGCGCATTCCAAACTATCAAAGGCCTTCTCAATGTCCACGGATAGGACCGCTTGGGCCCCGTCCCCATCCAAGATGGCGTCCATTATCCCCACCAGGCGGCGAATGTTCAGCGCCGTGCTCCTCGTGGGGATAAACCCAGCCTGATCTCTGTGCACCAGGCCCGTCATGTGTGGGGCCAGTCTGGTGGCTAGAATTCGGCTCAGGATCTTGTAGTCCACTGTCAACATAGACAGCGGGCGATAGGACCTCACATCTGTTGCATCCCTGCCAGGCTTTAGGAGCGGCACAATCAAGGCCTCACGCATGGACCCCGGCAAGCCCCCTGTCTCATAAGCTTCCGCGTACACCACCAGTAACCTGGGGGCCAGGCTGTCGACATACTGCTGATAAAATTCTATTGGTAACCCGTCCACCCCGGGCGTTTTATTGCGAGCCATATGTTTAATGGCCGCCCGTATTTCAGTGAGCGTGATCGGGCCGCCCAACTCTTTCGCATCCTCTTCGTCTAGGACCGGAAGCTGCCTCGCCCCTAGGTACTCCGCTATTTCCTGGACCTCCACTCCCAACTGACTCTGATACAATTCTTGATAATACTCCCGAAAGCACTCCAACACCGCTGCCTGGGAATACACCATCCCCCCCGTGCGTTGCTAATGCTAAGGATCGGGCAGCCCCTAAGTTCCGGGTTAGCAAGTCTGGCCAAGAGCGTGCCCACCTTGTCCCGTTCTGCATGCGCTCTGGTGACGTACTGCCTGTAGTCGTAACACCTCAACCGTTCCGTCTCGGCGGCGACCACTTCCTTCGCTTCCAATAACTGGGTCTGTAAGTCCGGCCTGGCCGGCCTGCGACGCTCCAAATCTCTCAAAGTCTCTTCCGCTTTCATAAGTGCATTCAACACAGTCGTACGAGCATTCGAAAACCTACCCAGACACACCCCTCTCACCACCACTTTCATTGCATCCCATTAAATGGACCTACTCGCGGCCGTACCCTCGTTCTCGCCAAAGTAGCGCTCGATGCTTTGCTGGACAGCATCATTAAATACTGAGTCCTCCAGCGTATCTGGCCGGAGCCGCCATGTTGGTATCGCTGAGCGCTCCCGCTGCCACTGGATGTGTACCAAAAGGGGGTTGTGATCCGAGATGGTTCTAGCCAGGTACTCCGTATGGGAAATCAATGGGGCTAAGGACCCACTACATAACACTGAATCTATCCTCACATGTAGTGCGTGGAGAGCAGAGTAAAAGGAATAATCCCTGGTGTCCCTGTGCTGCTCCCGCCAAACATCCAGCAACCCCCATCTGTCCTGCCAGTCCTTCCTATGCATGGCCAACCTGCGCACCGGGGAGTCCACTAGGGGGGGGTGGGACCTATCCAGAGCCACATCCGTAATCGAGTTGAAGTCCCCCCTAACACTATCGGGCCCGCCAGGAAAGAGGCCAAGGACCCAGAGAGGCCTTCAAAATATCGAGCCTGATCAGTATTTGGCGCATACACACAACAGAGAACCACATCCCTTCCATACAGCCTCCCCTCCACTGCTACGAACCTACCATCAGGGTCCACTACTTGATTCAACACCTGGAACGGTATCCCCGCCCTCACCCAAATCAGTACCCCCCTGGCATATGCTGAGTAAGTGGTGCCGAACACCTGGCCCCGCCATCTTTTTTGCAACGCAGCGCACTCTTTTTTGGTCAGATGGGTTTCTTGTAGCATAGCAATCTGGACCCCCCTGCGCACCAGGTATGCGTGTACTTTGTGGCGTTTAACCATAGTTCGCAGCCCCCGGACATTCCACGTCAGGCATTTCAAGTTAGGTAATGTCCCCATACCAACATCGATCAGTCCGAGCCAAATAACAAAAGTTCACATCCCCCCCAAAGCAGTTGCCCCCCCCAGAACACACCCTGAACAAAACAACACCCCAAACCCCACTCCCCAGGACAGAGCCTACGAACCCAATGTCAGCCCCCATCCAAACCTCGAACAAACAACCCATTCTCCTACCCTGTGGTCTCCACCACAGAAGGCCTTAAGGGCCCAAGGGGGGTGAGTTATCGCCGACCCCAGCTAGCGGAGCCCACAACCCACGCCCTCATCCCATTCTGCGCACTCAGCCCCCCTCCCGGCAACCCACTCATCGCCAACAGGATACCGCCCTACCATCAGGTCTCGACCAAGTCCCAACACAGTCTCAACCGCAAAATATCCCATCAGAAGTCTGGGGGGTCACCACCGGCCCCTTCGAGCTTTCCGCTTCCGAGAGGTCCTCTCCTGTCCTGCTGCCTTCCCCGCCCGAGTCCGTTTCCACCAGATCATTGTTCTGTTGCGACCCCGTGATGGCCGCCGTTGCTGCGAGCGCATCTCTCTTTTCCGCAGCCATTTGAGCCTCCCGTTTCTCCCGCTGGCGCCTGTTGCGGGACCGGATGCGCTGCGATTGTCTAATCCGGGGTTGCTTAGGCTGATCTCGCCTACTTTTATGCGACCTGTCCGTCCCCGCTCTATACGATTCCAGCCACTGCCACACTTCGTCCGGAGTCTGGAAGAAGTGCGTAGCCTCATCCAGTATGACCCGCAGCTTGGCCGGGTAGAGCAAGGAATATTGGATGCCCTCCTCCCGTAGCTCCTTCTTCACCGCTAGGAACGATGCCCTGTTCTTCTGGACCGCCTGAGTGTAGTCCGGGAAGATCGTAACCTTGCTGTTTTCCACCTCATACGGGCCCGACATCCTAGCCCTCTGGATGAGGAGATCCCGGTCTTTATAGTGGAGGAGCCGCACCACCATCGGTCGGGGGGGGCGGCCAAGCCCTGGTGGGCGAGCAGGCACCCTGTGGGCTCGCTCCAGAGTAAAGAAAGGAGTAAGCCCCTCCGGTGCCACCACCGTGCGGAACCAGGTCTCCATGTAGGCCACCGCATCCTCCCCCTCAATTCTTTCCGGCAGGCCTACGACCCGCACGTTGCTTCGCCTATTGCGGCCTTCGGCATCCTCCGCCCGTCGTTCCAGTGAGTCCAATCGGGCCAGTATGTCTGTGATCTTGTGTTCCGCGGTCACCACCGACGGTTTCAGGTCCAATAACAGCTGATCATGGTCCTTTACCCTATCCGCCAGCTTTGCATGGTCCGAGTCTCAATAGCCCCAGTCCTGTGGCCACTTGTGCGATGTCCTGGTGCAGCGCCTCCTTGGTCGAGGTGATCGCATCGAGTATGGCGTCTAGACGTCGGTTCTGCCGCTGCTCCTGGTCCAACTCCGGTGGGGAAGACTCACCCATCTGAGACGGTGCCGCCAGGTCCCCCTCAGCGCGCTCCTCAGCCACCAGCCCTCCGGCCGCCGCCATTTCAGGGTACTGCGTCACAGGCCAAGTTGCCCGTCTAGCTTCCGCCCTCGTAATTCAGCGCCAACTCTCTAATATTGAGCAGGATCAAGTGCCACCGCCGATGCCCTCAGGGCCAATGGCCAGCGTGGCGAGCACTGTTCAGCCGACCCCCTCGGAGGCCTGAGGGGGGAAGGAAGGAGATAGAGATGGCGGCCAGCGAGGGTCCCCAAAGTCCGGGCGGGGCGGATCACTGTCCTCTGGCCTCCGGAGCTGACGCCTCTGTCCCCAATGCCTTGATCTATCGGCTGCAGGGCTTCCCGCCAGTCGGCGACAACTCGGCTCAAAGTTGATGTCCGGGGCTGCCCGACCTCATCACCGCCATTTTCTTCTCACTCTCGGCAACACCTCGGCCGTCGCCCAACTCGGTCTCCTCGGGGCCAGCAGTCCCCCAGCAACTTTCCGTCTGTGCCCAGCTGTCCCCTCACACTTCAGAGGGCAGGATTGTCGTCCTCGGGTCGCCCAGGGTGCAAAAAGCAGGAGAATTAGCGGGATTCCGCGCGGAGCTGCGAGCTCACGCCGCCATCCCGATCGGCATCCAAGCCACGCCCCCGGAAATCACTCACAGTTGATGACATTCTGAGAAAAGCAAAATACTGCAGTGATGAGATAGATGCTAAACAAAAGAAGCTAAAAGAAAAAGCAATGTGGGCACAGGTAAAAGTGGCTGAACATCAACTTGCAACTTTAGAAAACAAAAATGTTCACCAGAATCAAGGGAAATTTAAGGGTAATTTTAATAAGCCAAAATTGATGGGTAATACTGAAGAATTAAAGCAGAAACTCCCATGTTTTAATTGCGGCGAAATTGGACACTGGAAGCGCGAATGTAAGAATACGCCCAGAAATTTTAAAAATACATCATTAAGTCCACAGATACAGAATGAGTTAAATCAGCAGCAACAGCTACAGCAACAGTTAAATGAGATAAATCAGCAGCAACAGCTACAGCGACAGGTAGTGAATCAGCAAAGCCAGATTCCACAACCGCCACTTCCAAATTGTGTAAATATGCAGAGATACAATACAGAAACAGGATTCTGTGGAGGTGAACAGGTAAACAGATCGCCAAGAGTGAATGTGTCGAATGTTTCTCAACAATATTGGTTGAAATCAAATGATGGAAGTGAATCTGAGGATTACTTATGACGGTGCCTGAGAGAGGAGGAAGAGTGTGTGCTTGGAGCCACTCTCGAGGTAGATCAATCTGGTCCGTTTGTTAATGGTAAAGTGAATGATGTAGAAATCACTTTTCTAGTGGACACAGGTGCTACCCGTTCTACTGTTAGATCAGTGGAAATAGAAAATCTACCTCTCTCTGGGGACACCATCCAAGTAGTTGGCGTACCTAATCAACAGATTAAAACAGATTTAACAGAACCAGTTAAAGTTGAAATTGGTAAATTTAAAGACAAACATAGATTTGTAGTCTGTGATAGCAGTCCTGTAAACTTGTTAGGAAGGGACATCTTTTGTAAAATGAATTGCAAAATATATTGCTCACCGGATGGTATTGAGCTCCAAACTCCGGAAGAAGATGGCCTTTATAAATTAACAATGTTAATGGTTGAAGCAGAAGAAAGTAAATTATTTCCTGCTTTTGACAAAAATGATTTACCTGAAGAATTAAAAGAGACAGTCAATGCTAAAATTTGGGATTTATCAGGAGACGAAATGGGTTTGATGAAACATGTAGACTCAGTAAAAATAACAGTAAGTCAAGAAGCAAATTATCCAAACATTCCTCAGTATAAAATGAAAGCAGAAGTTATTGAAGGTGTCATACCTGTAATTGAAAAATGTATAAAACAAGGGCCCAGATGTAGGTAATAGCAAATTACCGAATGGTAAATACCAAATTCTACCGATTCGGTATTTACTATTCGGTATTGCTATGTAGGTAAAATATTCGATAAAAATACAGAATCGGAAAGATTCGGTAATTATCGAATTGGTAATTACCGAATCTGTATTTGCCATTGATTCCTATGGGCCTTGAAGCCCATAGGATTCCATAGCAAATACCGATTCGGTAATTACCGAATCGGTAAATTTACCGATTTTACAAGGGGGACAGGGTGTCACTTTGACTCCCTGTTTCACCCCTGTTTCTGGATTGTGTGCCATGTGACACACATACATGCCCTTAGGGCATGTCTGTGTGCCACATGGCACAGGTGTACATGCACAGATGTGAGTGTACACTGGAATTCGTTATTTACCATGGAATAGTATTCCATGGTAAATAACGATTCAGTAAGGGCCTGTGGCACTGATTACAGTGCCACCTACTTATGGATTTACAGAATCTGTATATTTACCGATTCGGTATTTTACCGATTCTGTAAATTTACCGAATCGGTATATATACCGATTCTGTAAATATGAGGCCCCCTACATGTCAAATCCCAAATACCGGTCGGTAACGGCCAAAATCGGCCGTTACCGACCGGTATTTGGCGACCTACATCTGGCCCAAGGTGTTTTAAAAGAAATTGAGAGCAGTCCATGTAATTCACCAATTATGGGAATCAAAAAGCCAAATGGAACTTTCAGGATTGTTCAGGACCTGAGAAATGTTAATCAAATAGTTGTTCCATGTTGCCCAGTTGTACCAAACCCAGCGGTAATTCTATATCAGATTTCGCATGATGCAGAATGGTATACAGTTATAGACCTTTGTAATGCATTCTTTACTGTTATATTGCATCCAGAAAGCCAACATATTTTAGCGTTTAGATTCCAAGAGCGTATTCTAGCATGGTGTCGTATCCCTCAAGGGCATACAGAAAGTCCATCTATTTTTAATCAGTTGCTAAAGAAATCCTTGGAAAATCTAGATTTGCCTGGAAAATAGACATTAGTGCAATACATTGATGATCTCCTTGTAGCTGCAAAAACAAGAGACAACTGTGTGACAGATACCATTACTCTTTTGAATCATTTGGCAGATGAGGGTCATAAAGTGTCTCCTGCAAAATTACAGTTTTGTAAACAGGAAGTAAAATATCTTGGGCACAGGATTGCAAAAGGAATTAGACAAGTGACAATTGAAAGAATAAAAATGATCCAAGCAATGCAACCTCCAAAAACACAGAGACAGGTCAGAATGTTTCTAGGAATTATAGGTTATTGTCGTCAATGGATTAGTGGATTTTCAGTGATTGCAAAACCATTGCAGAGACTGACAAAAGCAGACATAAAAGACCCGATTACCCTAACAGAAACTGAGTTAGAGGCTTTTGAGCAGTTAAAAATAAGTTTGTCCGCTGGGGCCCCTTAGTCCGTTTCCTTTCCAAAGGTCTGCCATCAGCGGTGTGCCCGTCCACAGTTTGGTCTCTCCACCTATTTCAAGTGTGAATGCTGTGTTGGGAATGACTGCCAGAGCGAATTTTGTCACCACCACTCGGTGAGTGGGGGGGAGGGAGGAGGGAGGGTTCTTTGTTCATTGTTTTTCTGACGACACGCTCAATGGCAATACGGCTGGCACAGGACATCCACGGCAGGCACGCTTCTTTCCGTGTGGCTCTTCTAACTAATAACGCATACACTCCACTGTGACTCTTGGCCAGTGAATCTCCTATGACCTGGACTGCACCTTCTCCTGCCTTCAGTTCTGCTTTTTTAAGATGAGTGATGACCATCCACCATCCCTGCTGTCCTGTTGACTTGCCTTATTGATAGACCCCTGTGTGGGAAGTTGTGCAGAGTTGTCGCTTCTTTTCTCTTCCTGTGTCCTCTTTTCTTGAAAATAAAATAAACCTTTTTAAAAAAAAATTAAGTTTGTGTGAAGCTCCAGCATTAGAAATGCCAGAGTATGAGAATGAATTTGAGCTGTATTGCAGTGAAAGGGAAGGATGTGCATTATCAGTTTTGATTCAAAGACATGGGAAACTGAGAAAGCCTATAGCCTATTTCTCAGCTGTTCTTGATCCTGTTGCAAAAGCATTACCAGGTTGCTTAAAAGCAGTGGCTGCAACAAGTGTGAATCTGGAACAAAGTGAAGGGATAATAATGGGGTTTCCTGTAAAAGTATATGTGCCCCATTCAGTTGAGATTCTCCTTACCAGAAGCAAAACTCAACATTTGACGAGTAACAGATTGACAAAATATGAAAAAGTTATTCTGGGATCAGATAACGTTTCTATTGCTAGATGTGTGAATTTAAATCCTTCCACATTGTTGCCTGATGGTACTGTGACAGAAATCAGAAACGAAAATGACATTGATCATGAATGCTTTAGAATATTGTACCAAACCTAGGCAGGACATTAAAGATGTTCCGTTGACTGAATCGGATTTTTTTTATTTTGTTGATGGTTCATGCTTGAGAACAGATGAAGGCATTCTGAGTGCAGCATATTCTGTCTGAACAGTTGCAGATGTGGTTGAAGCTTCTTGTCTCAAAGGAATTCGTTCAGCTCAAAAAGCAGAATTGATTGCTTTGATTCGTGCATGTGAAAGAGCAAAAGGGTTGAAAATTACCATATTGACTGATAGTCAGTATGGGTATGGCGTAATCCATGACTATGGCCAGCTCTGGTCTCAAAGAGGTTATTTAACTTCTGCGGGAACACCTATCAGAAATGCAAAATTGATCAAAAGGCTGATCAATGGCATTCGGCTACCAGAGAAAATTGCTGTGGTAAAATGTACAGCACACAAGAAGGGAGATGATTATATGACAAAAGGAAATGCATATGCTGATGAAATCGCAAAATTTTGCGCAAAGAATAATATGTCCATTAATCGGGAAAAAGACAATGAACATGTTTTGAACTCACTTATGCTAACATCTGTAGTTGAGACATGGCAAGGAGTAAAAGATTTACAAGATGAGGCAGATGATGAGGAAAAAGACACATGGTTAAAAGCAGGTTGCAGACAGCGAGAAGAAGATGAAATTTGGGTTTACAAAGATGACAGACCAGTAATGCCAAACTGCATGATTGCTGACATGGCCCGAATGTATCATGGTCCAGGACATTTAGGAAGACATTCAATGATTAGGTAGTTTAGGCAGACATGGTACAATCCAAAATTCAGAATAATTGCAGAATCTTTTTGCCAGAGATGCTTGATCTGTCAACAGATCAATCCGAACAGAAAGACAGTTGTAAGCTTGGGAACCACAGGATGGGAGGGTGGTCCTTTTACCAGGTTACAGATGGATTTCATTGATATGCCTCCGCATAACAGATTAAGATATGTCTTAGTGATAATCTGTCTGTTTTCAAGATGGGTGGAAGCGTTCCCGACTCGTCACAATGATTCAGTTACTGTGGCAAAATTGCTTTTGAGAGAAATCATACCTAGGTATGGAATTCCGGTGACGGTCGAAACTGATCGTGGCACACATTTTGAAAACAGACTGTTACAAATGATTTGTGAAGCACTCGGTATAAAACAAAAGCGACACTGTGCTTACAGACCAGAAGCATCAGGTGTTGTTGAGCAAGTCAATGGTACAATCAAGAATAGGCTTGCGAAAATGTGTTTGGCTACAGGATTGAAGTGGACTGATGCACTTCCACTTGTTTTGATGTCTTTGAGAAGTACTCCAGATAGAAAAACTGGTTTAAGCCGACACGAAATATTGATGGGCAGAGTAATGAGACAATCATTTGTTCCAGTTGATAAAGTACTAAGTATAAATGATAGTGCAATTATGGACTATTGCAAAAACCTTTCTGACGTGGTGACTTCTGTGTTCCATCAGGTGGGAACTGAAGTATTTACAAAGGAAAAAGAACAGGATCATGATCTTTTGCCAGGAGATTGGGTGAGGACAAAGGTTCATCGAAGAAGAAATTGTCTGGTACCCAGGTGGCAGAAGGCAAGACAGGTGATTCTTGTCACAACAAATGCAGTAAAGTGTAGAGGTCTGAAAAGGTGGATACATGCTAGTCATACCATTCGAGTACCACCACCTGAGAATCCTGACGAAGAAGGTGATACAACAACTGATTCAGATTCTGAAGTCGACATCTGGAAGATTCAAATGCGAATGAGGCATTAAATGAAAAAGATCTAGAAATTGTAATAGTAGACTCTGAAAATGAAGATCTGCTAGAAAAAGAAGCAGAAAAAGAGTCTGATCAAGAAGTGAATCAAGATCAGGAGAGTATTGAAAAGCAGACTGGAAGCTCTGGAAGAAGGAACGAAAATTCTGAAACTGGTGGATTGGAAATAATTGAAGAAGGAGAAGAAGAAGACGAATTGCCAAGTACCAGCTATAAGGATGATGTTCCTAACAGAGTGAAGCTGCAGAGTAAAGAAGTGCCTGAATCTAAAGTTGATATCACAGAGAGCGAAACAGATGAAAGTGATGATGAATCAAATGTGAAAAGATCAAGAAAAAGAGCTTGGAGAGCTAAGTGCAATCAAACTGAGCTAAAGAAGAAACACTCAAGAAAAGAAGATAATTGGCCAAATGAAAATGAGGGCCTGAAATTCAAATTAGTGAATAAATCAAAAGAACAGGTTAATGAAATTTCAAGTCAGAAAAGTGATTCAGATAAGAAAAATCAAGCAGGAAAGAGAATAGAAGTGATTAGCAGTAGAGCAAAGAGAGTGTTAAAGCCTAATCAAAAATATAAGTCACCTGAATGAACCAACATTATCATTCCACCAGTAGTGGAAGTGAGCAGTAGTAGCCAAGAAGATATAGATGACACAAGTGACAATGATTACATTTGTTTTCATATAAGGTTGAAAGTTGTAGGTGACATAAGGTCGAAGAAAATGTGTTAGGTGATACAAGGTCGAAGAAATTGTGTTAGCTGGAAAAACACATTGATTTAAGACGTAAAGTCGAAGAAAAGCTGTTAGAGGATTCTTTAATTTTGAAAAAAAAGTAAAAAAGGGGAGTGTATATTTAGTGATTTTTAAATTTTTTTTTTTTTTTAAAGGCTCTTGTCTCAAGTAAATTGCCTAATTCTAACAATAATTGGAGATGCTCTATTTTTAGAAGATGTTGCAAAATGTCTTCTATTTGTGTGATTTTAATAATTCTGGTTTGGCTAATTTTAGCTGTCATTTTCCCTTTTGGAATTAACATAGAGATGTACAAAGCTAATATGACTAGTAAAGTCGAGGCTAAACAAGTTATTCATTATGTAGTAGGTAAGACTAATAGAGTCATTGAGCACAAACGAGAGATCCACCAAGATAGATCTGTTGGTGATTTTTCTAGTAATACTTTTTCTAGACTTTTATCTGAATATGTTAAGGTGATGACTGTGAAAGATTGTTACATCTGTGTGAAACTACCTGCTTCTGTTTCGGAAGGGGTATTTATTTTTATTTATTTATTTAAGCTTATATCGCGCACAGCTACCCACAATGGGTTTCCCGGTGCCAGGGATAGACTATAGAAGAAAGGAGGGTGCATCACCTGACTTGAGGCCACAACCGACTATTGACCACGTTTAGTAAAAAGCAGGGTCTTCAGAGCCTTACGGAAACGGAGTAGGTTGGTCTCTGATTTTAGTGCCAGTGGGAGGGAGTTCCAATATTTAGGGCCCAAGGTAAAAAAGGAGCGGCCTCCCATTTTTGTCAGTTTCCATCTTGGCACTGTGAAGTTGCCAGTGTCCGATGACCTTAGTGAGCGTAGGGGTCTGTAAGGTTTTACCAGCCCTTGAATATAGGCTGGGGCGCTGCCCTGCTTGGCCTTGAACATGTAACAGAGTGCCTTAAATTTAACACGTTCAGGGATGCTCAGCCAGTGAAGGTCACGCAAGGCGGCAGTGGCTGAAGTGCGTCTAAGTGGGTAACATATAATATGCTTCCTCTTACTTATGGCATTACTTGTAGTGTAATAGCTAGTTTGTTTTATAAAACTGGACGTCTGGAGTATTATTACTTTAATTATGATGAGATTTTTGCAAATTTAAAGATTGACAATAGTCTAAATAAACTGAAACATGCTAAACAGATGAGGGAATTTTTTATAGTGACTAATGAACTCACTTACGAATATGCTTTTAGAAACAATTTAACATGCTGTAACAGCCGGATTCTCGGACCAGATAGGATCAGCTCCTCAGAGCACCTCCAACTCAGCCGGAACGTAACCACCTCCCTCCTCAGGACCCATCTGTCCAGGCACCTGGGTACCTACCTGAGGATGGGGAACTCGCAATATACAAGCTCATATCATCAGAAACACCACTAAATCTATACGGATTACTAGGAATACTCACTGATTACTAATGCCACTCTCTCTCTAGCAGCAATCTCACTACACACCGTGTCCCTCCGGTGCTCTCACAAGCCACAATCTTGTGGGTATACACACTGACCACAATCAGTGCTCTCACTAACGCCACCTTCCCCAGCAGCGATCTCACTACACACCGTATCCCCCCGGTGCTCTCATTAACGCCGCTACACAACGACGATCACTTTCCTGTGAATACCTTTGGAAGGAATCTTTCATTGGCTACTAGGGATATGATACTACAATATTATGGATCACACAACAACTTACCGAATTAGAGGATGTACAATCTATTCTCCACCTCAAGGGGCCCCTCTCTCCCTCATTGCTCAGTCACTACTTACCTGACCGGGAATTACATCCGTTCATGAAAACAATGCCTGACTAGAAGAACAGGTTACCCTGATTGAACAAGAATACGAGGCACATGCTGGTTCACTAAGAACTGGGGTATCTTTATTACAATAACAATAAAATGGGAATAGACACATACACAGATCTGCGGGTGGAGGGGCGTGGCTAAGGCGCCGATGTAGGTGGAAGCGGGACTCCGGAGCTCCTCCGCGCCCGCCTCGCACCACCACATATCCTGCGTCCCGGCTCGGACCCCGAGCCCACAAGAGTGCCGTCGACCTTATTGCGCCATATGTTTGTTTGAATTCACGTACTGTGTAAAACAATGGGTTGCTACGATTTAATTCTAGTCTGTAAAACAGATTAATAGTACAGACCGCTTTTGTGCGCTTTTACATAATTGTTTTGTCATACGTTTTGTCTTGTCCTTTGTGGGTCACAGGCTGTGCCCACTTTTGTATAAATATTATATTTACACTCTTAACCTGAAAAATTGAAAAATAAAAAACTCTGTCCGGCTGGACAGAAGTCATATATACTATCTAGTATATGTCTATCATTCCGTTGATCCCTAAATTACTAGGGTCCTCTGTTCTGTAAAATATACTACTGCCCAAGGACCCTAGTGCTATTCCTTTTGGGTTTTCCCTTGTTCTGTGAAAATATAAGGAGGGTATCAGGAGCGCGTAGGGGGAATCCGGAGGTCTGGGGGCCCCTGTATCTGCCCTCACTGAACTTTTGGCGGAGAGCGAGGCACCCGGGGAAGCGAGCGCCCAAAATGGCGGCCGCCGTCCCGGCCTGAAACGCCTGGCGGCGGAGCCCTGGAGGAGACGAGGAGCCCTGGGACGCTGTGGCGGCTGGCCGTTTGTTGGCAGGGACCCCCTGGCATCCGTCGGAGGTGAGGAGCACAGGCTGGCACCACAGTACGCGGGACCGGAGGGCGAGGGACGGGCTGTTCGCCTGACCCTAAGATGGCGCCGCCCGAGTGCCTGTGACTGCATTGGCGGCCGTTTGCGGAGCCCCTGGGACCTCGTGGGGTACTGAGTCCGCTCTCCTGAAGGTGGGTTAGCCACGGAGCCCACACCGCCAGCGGGCCAGTGGCGTTCGGACAGTGACGGCGAGGAGAGCAGGGGAGGAGGCACCGGCTGCCCGCTCCCACGAGGCACCTGCTCTGAAGGCGGGAAGGGGCACCTACCTGGCCAGAGACGCCCGTGTGCCGAGTGCTGCATCGGGACTGGTGCTTGCAGGCGCGAAAACAGCCTGAGACTCCCAGACGAAGGAGGCCTCGCCAGGCGACCAGACACACAGCACTGGTGTCCCACGGTCTTGGTGGAGCGGGACCTGACCCTTGGGCTGCTCCTTGATCTAGACCCCGCGTGACGCGGGCCCAGAGGTACGCGAGAGCGGAGTACCTGTAACGGAGCTGGTGCGGAGAGCGGGAGCGCCGGCGGCCACCGCAGGGGCACACGAGGCTAGCTGCCCACCAGCATGGTGCGAGGAGGCAGAAAGAAGGGCTTTGAAGCCCTGAAGCTGGATGACCCGGGACACCTCGTGGAAGACGACCCGCCAGGGCCTGGGGCGGGGAGCTCGACCCACCCGCGGGATCCTTCCCTGGGGAACATCATGCAGGCGATCGTGGCGTCGCGGGAAGCCCTCGAAAAGCGCATGGACACCATCGGTTCGGACCTGACCCTGCTGAAGGACGACCATAGGAAGCTAAAGGAGCGGGTGGCGACCTCGGAGGTTACCCTGAAAAGTCTGCCTGGGGACGTAGCTGCACTAAAGACATCACTGGCGGAGATGGCGCAGAAGGTACGAGTGCTGGAGCTCAGGGCTGAGGACAGCGAAGGGCGCTCTCGGCGCAATAACCTCCGCCTCGTGGGGGTCCCCGAAAAAGTGGAGGGGCAGGATGCGGTCTCCTACCTGGAGGGCTGGCTGCGGACTGAGGTGGCCCTGGAAGGACTTTCCCCATTCTTTGCCATTGAACGGGCACACAGAGTCCCTGCGTGCCCCCCCAAGCCGGGGGGGCCGCCGCGTCCGATTGTACTACGTCTCCTGCACTTTAGAGACAGGGACCATATCCTGCGGAGGGTGAGAGACCTCCCGGACCTGAGATCCGACAATAGCAGGGTCATGGTCTTCCCGGACTTCACTAGAGACGTGCAAAAACAACGGGCCTCCTTCCTGGCGGTCAAGCGGAAACTGAGGTCGCTGCAGCTGCCCTATGCTATGCTGTTCCCGGCGCGGCTGCGGGTGGTCGCTGGGGAGCGCGCCCACTTTTTCCTAACACCACAGGAGGCTTGGAGCTGGTTGGATGCCAGGGGGGAGCCGGGAACGGATCCCCCGCCGCAGACCCCACCCAGGAGATGCTCCACGGAATCGACGCCGACACGACGATCTGGCTCCCCATCGGGATGGCAGCAGGAATGAGCCAAGGCGGTGCAGGCAGTGGCGGCCATCAGCCAGGGAGACGCCAGCCCCTCCAGTAGCCCATCGGAGCAGTCGAAGACCAGTGCTCCCAGCCCTGGCTCCAGCAGTGGGCACGAGCTCTCGGAGACGGACCTGCCGGTGGTGACTCCCCAAACAGCGGATGGTATTCTTGGCTGATCTGGATCGTGGGACACTGGCCGCATATGTAAGGTACTTAGGTATTGATGGGGGCCGCTTCCGGACGCTATGCAGTGAGGTGCGGATACCCCCAGGACCTATCACTGGGATCTTGGGGGAGGGGAGAGTCGGGAGACCTCTCCTGAGTGTTGTTGGGGGAGGTGGGGCGGGGGCGGGGGGCTTCGGGCCTGCCTGGGGTCGGCGCCACGGCCGCTCCAGCCCTATTCTGTAGTGACACGCTTTTGATACTTGGGTTTGGATGGGGTTTCCATGTTGGTTGTCTGTCCTGGGGTGTGGGAGTTGGGGTAGTTTGATTACACAAGTTGGGGGGGGGGGGGGAAGGGGGTGGGACCTGGGCGTGCTGGGGGGGTCACTGAGAGGGTAGATAGGACACAGAGGACTCTACCATGGGATCCGACTTAGGCTACAAATGTCTCACATGGAACGTAAGGGGGATGCACTCGATGCATAGGCGTCACAAGATCCACTCCTATCTAGTCAGGCGGGGCATTCACATCGCCTTCCTTCAGGAAACGCATCTGCTAGCTAAGGAAGGGAAGGCGCTGCAGCGACGTTGGAGGGGGCAGGTCTATCACACTGGCTACTCTGCTTATGCTAGGGGGGTGGCCATTTGGATACGGGCGGGGGTACCTTTCCAGTGCACACAACAGGTAATTGACCCGGAGGGGAGATACATAATGATACGAGGCAAGCTAGATGGGAGGGACCTTAATCTGGGATGTTTGTACGCCCCGAATGTGGACCAACCTGCATTTCTCTCTCTACTGTCCAACAAACTGGCCCCGTTCTTAGTGGAACCCTTGCTCCTGGGCGGCGACTTTAATAGTGTGACTGACACTGCCCTGGACAGATCGCACCCCCCCCTACTGAATGCACCAGCTGGCAAACTTGCACTTGCGCGCTCCGCCTGGCAACGCCAGTGGGGACTGGTCGACTCCTGGAGGGCTAACCACCCGTCGGACAGGGACTACTCGTTCTTCTCCGCTCTCCATGAATTGCACATCCGTATAGATGCCTTCCTGTGTTCCCAGGACGTGCACGCGGAGGTGTGCCACAGTGAGTATCTCACGCGCTCGATCTCTGACCATAACGCGCTTCTCGTGCGGATGCGCTGGTCGCAATTCCGCCCGAGGATCCCAGCCTGGAAACTCCGCCCTGAGGCACTAGACGACCAGCTCTTCCGAACCACAATAGCCTCGGGCATCGAAGCGTACTTCCAGGTGAACGCGGGCACGGCGGGCTCGCCTGCGACGGAATGGGACGCCTTCAAATCTGTGATGCGGGGCCAGTGCATTGTGACGTCATCGGGGGTGCGGAGAACGTTACTGGAGGAAATCGCGAAAGAGGACGAGACACTGCGGGGGCTGGAGAGGGCAAGGCCTGAACGACCGGACACTCACGAGGCCCTGCTGGAGGCGCGAGAGGCGGTGGCGGCGACGGTGGAGCGCCTCCGGTGCTTTGACTACAAGGCCTACCTTACGCGAGCGCACTCGGAACGTGACAAGTCAGGAGCTCTTCTGGCCTGGCTGGCCAATCCGGCTCGCCGGAGCTCGGTCATCCTTGAGCTCAGGGACCACGCGGGGGCGGCGCGATTTGATCAACAGGGGATCAATGAGTTGTTCTATGACTACTACACGGAACTCTACCGCAGCAGGGTCCTCCCATCGCTGGAGGAATTCCAGGCCTTTATGGAGGATCTTGACCTGCCGGAACTGGGAGAGGAGGACGCGAAGCGGCTCGGGGACAAGATCGAGGAGAGAGAGGTGCGAGTCGCCATCAAGAGCATGGCGAGGAACAAGACGCCGGGCACCGACGGAATCCCAACGGAATTTTATCTCACCTATGCTGATCTCCTTGCGCCCCGGCTGACGTGGCTATACAACGAGTCGAAGCGACTGGGTCGTCTTCCTGCGACAACGGGGGAGGCGCTGATCGTCCCCCTGCTGAAACCGGGCAAGCAACCGTGGGACAGAACAGCGTACCGCCCACTGTCCATGCTCAACCTGGACTACAAGATTTTAAGTAAGATCTTGGCGACGCGATTGCTCCCCCACATGCCCATGCTGGTTCACGCGGACCAGTCGGGCTTCATCCCGACACGCAATACGGCGCTTAATGTGCGACGACTCCTACATGTACTGGAGGCTGACACCTATGACGGCGATGAGGCAGTGGTGTTTGCTCTCGATATGGAGAAGGCCTTTGACAGCCTGGAATGGCCTTATCTCTTCCACGTTCTGCGCACGCTGGGCCTCGGCGAAGGCTTCGTAAATTGGACCATGCTGCTCTACCAGAACGCGACGGCGAGGGTCAGAACTTGGAGGGTCATCTCTGAGATGTGCATGGTGGGCAGGGGCACCCGCCAGGGATGTCCTCTCTCCCCCCTGCTGTTTGCCCTGGCTGTCGAACCCCTTGCGGCGCGAGCCCGGCTGGGCCGGGGGTATCAGGGCCTGGACGTCTATGGACAGGTACACCACATCGCATTGTACCCAGATGATCTGCTGATGTTCCTGGCGAACTCGGCGGACTTCCTGCATGGAGCTAAGACCCTCCTACAATCGTTGAGCAGAGTATCAGGCCTCTGAGTGAACTGGGCGAAGTCCCACCTATTCCCAGCCCGCCCACGGAGAATATGCCCACAAACCACGGAGGGCGTGACGTGGGAGGAGAGGAGCCTGCGATACCTCGGCACCTCGATCTTCCATGACAGGGCGGATATCCTTGAGGGAAATATCAGGTCGGCAATCAGGCACACTAAAGGGAACTTTGACTTTTGGAGCACGCTCCCATTGTCACTCATGGGGAGAGTGGCGCTACTCAAGATGGTGACCTTGCCGCGACTGCTTTACTTCTTCGGGACCCTCCCAATCTGGATCCCGGCAAGCTACTTTCGGCGGCTGCGATCGATGGTTATCGGCTTTCTGTGGGGGGCGGGCAGGCGCAGGGTGGCGCACGCCACACTTCTCCGCCCTCGGGCGGATGGAGGACTGGCAGTGCCGGACTATGAGCTCTACTACCTGGCGGCGCAACTGCAATGGCTAACGCAGTGGGTGGCAAGAGCCAGAAAAGGGGAGGACGGATCAGGAGAACCGGCGGGCCCGGTCCAGGTGTTGTCCCGGATTGTCCTGGGACTTCCGATGGGAGATTTCCACCTCACCCAGGAATTTGCGACGGCCCGAAAATGCTGGAACAGATATCGCCGAAGGAGCGGTATTACGGTTCCGTACGCACCTGAGATCCCACTTAAACTCTGCGGGGCACTTCCGCATGGGGGCTCGTGGCGCGGGCTGGATGGTTGGGACCAGCAGGGGCTGTCATCCATGGGCGACCTTTACGAAAACGGGGCGCTGCTGCCCTTCGACCTCCTGAAGGACCGCTTTGACTTGGCGGGTGGGGACTTCCTCCTTCACGCGGCACTAACGGCAGCGATCCGTAAACACTGGAAGGCGGGCATGTTGGAGCCGCTGCTGTCTCTGTGCTGCCAGTACGTCGTGTCGATGGCGGGGACGGTCAAGGCTGTCACGTGCCTATATCGACGCATGGTCTTGGAGTTCGTCGCCCCACTGCTGGCCCTGAAGGCGAAATGGGAGGCTGACTTGGCGACTGAGATCCCCGAGGAGGCATGGAATGGCATACTGGAAAGGGCCCGAAACGGGACGCGCAACGCGAGGTTCCAGCTGGTGCACTTTTATGTCCTACACAGGGCCTACCTGACCCCTGACAAACTGCATAAATACTTCCCGGCCCACCCGGCGTCCTGCCCACGTTGCCCGGCGGACCTCGCCGATTTTCAGCACATGTTCTGGTCCTGTCCTGAGCTGGGTTCCTTTTGGAGAGAGGTAGTGGAGGTTCTGAGGGAGGTAACGGAGAGGGACCTGCAACTCACCATGGCACACTGCATCCTACACTGGTTCCCACACACATCAAAAAACAAGGTTACTAGCAAATTTCTGGACCTGGGGCTCCTCCTGGCGAAGCGGGCCATTACGTCCCAATGGAAGGCGACCAGGGGCCCCACGGTAGAGCGCTGGAAGGCTGAGCTGCATAAATGGGCCCGGTGTGAGGGAGAACTTCGTCTGCAGGCCGCGCTCAGGGCAGGCAATGACATGGCACTGGAGAGGGCCAGGGCGTGGGAGGGGCTGGTCCTGGACCTCACGCTCCTGGACATGGACGAGGAGGACACCCCTGTGCATAGCCCGGCTCCGGCGGTGCACCCGCCTGACGTGGGGATGACTTAGGCCCCCTCTGCTGCTCCCCTATTTGCATTCCATTGTGATGACTTACGGATGGTTGCTGATGAATCCTGGTGCTTTGCTTCGGATCTGGTTTAGCCGGGAGGGTTGACGACTCAGTTCGGTGGTACTCTAGCACGCCTGGGGGGGTGGGGGGTGGGGGGTCCGGGCGGGGGGCGGTTCTGGGAGGTTCTGGGCGAGGGGAGGGGGTAGGCGGGGATGGGAGAGTTGAGGGGGGACGGGGGGATGGCTGTTCAGTAAGGGTAAAAAGTGACTCTTGGTTCAACTGGACTTGGGGCACGGAAGAGGGAACGTGAGGACTGAAAAGCAGCACTGCCATTTCCCGACCGCCTGGTAGTTATGAACCAACACAGTATTCTCCAGCGCAGCTTTTTCCCCTTGGTATTGCCGCTCAACCTCCGGGGTGTGAGCTGAATGGCTGTGTGACACGGGTGTGGGGTAGTTGCGCATTAATTGAGCGCCAAGGGAAATGACTCGAATATACTGTATGTATCAATGACCTTGCTGCAATAAAAAGATATTTACAAAAAAAAATACACAGATCTGCGGGGTCTCTGTAAAGCTTTATTACTATACTACATCCACATGTAACTAACAGGGACTGTCACACCGCTGAAAGAAAAAGGATTAGCAATACAATAGCCTAGGAAATAAAAGACAAGATTAAGGTGTAAGTGTAAAGCAAACTAGTTTAGAATACCTCACCCTATTAGAAGGAATGTTTCTCTCTCTCTGGTGGAATCTGGGCTCTCTCTCTCCCTTCGTCACCACAGCTTCACTCCTCTGGCTCAACTGCTCCAGCTGGCAGCTTCAACTCCCCCATCTGACTGGTAACTGCTTTAATGCATTCTGATAAACTGGCAGCTCCAGCTGATAGTTCCAACTTCGTTCATCTGACTGCTCTCTCCAGCTTCAGCAATTATCTGCCTTCTCTCTCCATTCCAGAAAACCAATTGAACTGAACTGTACTCTTCAGCTCCAGCAACCATCCTACTTCTCTCTCTTCAAGAACCAAACTGACTCTCCTCCTCTCCTGCACTTCGCTAATATGGAATCCTCTCCCCTCATGGAAATTTCCAACAGAGGGCTGCCTCCCACCGAATTCCTGTGCTAGCTCCAGAGCTCTCTGCGCAACCGCAGTGCGCATCTGCATGTTACGTCTGGGCCCAAGAGACAAACACATTCTTCCGATAAGAACCAGTCCTGGCTGGTTTTCCCCTAGCAGACAACAGCTTATAACTAAAACATTACCTTTACCCTGCAAGCATCTCAGTTCTGCAGGGACAGAAAGCAAAATGGAGTCTCTCTAGTTCTGGGCCTTGTAGGCCTGAGAAGGATGAAATAACACTTAACTCTGTCAGAGTACCTACACAAACCATACCAATATGTAATATAAAATCAGGACTACAGGATCCACCCTCTACTATAGGCAGGATAATGAAAGGACACATAATTATGTCAAAGCCAATAGGCAATAGATGGATTAGAGTCAAGGATAAGGGATCTATCATCATATTAAGCAGCTATCCTCTAGTTTATGCTTCTAGGTCTGGGAAAAAGGGCTTAAAGGGGCCAACACAAGGTAAGAATACAGATTCAAGATGTTAGCAAGCTTAAAGTCATCATCACTCAGAAATAGAGCCAAAAACCATGTCAGGACACATGCAAATTGAGAACTGAAGAAAAGTCTCTCTTAAACATGGTTGAAGAGAGAAGAGCAATTTATAAAAGAAACGAGATGCTGAAACAAACCAAATCTAAGTTTTGGCAGAGTGAGGATGAAAAGCTTAATGGTAGAAATGAAAATGTTGCTATACACATAGATAAACCTGTTAGTGGAAAATTGTGCATAAGGAGAGATAATACTCAATTCGATTCTACAGCTCTATATGCTAAGAACAGATGCCTACTGGGTAAGTAGCATTTTCCGTATGAGGCATATGAGCTGTAGATCATATGCTTTGCATAGACTGCATAGCAGTTATCTCCCAATGCGGTGGCTAACCTGTACCTGTTGCAGTGATTTGAAATAGTGTACGTACAACTGCCTGGTCTACTCTAGCTTGCTGTGCTGCTAACACATCCACGGAATAGTGTTTAGTGAATGTGTGAGGTGTAGACCATGTTACAGCTTTGCATATAACATCTACGGGTATGTTTCCTAGGAATACCATAGAAGCCCCCAGTTTGCGTGTAGACTGTGCTCCAGGGGGGAACTTTTAGTGTTCGTTTTTTTTAACTTTATTTATCATTTTCAAAAAGAACAAAAATGAAGCATTCAATTATGTATCATTGCGTTACATCTGGACACATGAATAAAGTTACGAGAGCCGGAGCATACTCCTATAATACAATTGACCAAGAAATAAGGAGTTTAAAGGACTGAAACATTGCAGAAGTTGCCATTAAAGAGTCAGGAAGATACAAAATACCCCAAACGTCAAAAATAAAAATGAATCAGTGTGTGGGGGAAAGACCATAATAGAGAGATGCACAAAACGATGATCTTCTGATCGTACAAATCCAAATTACAAAATGAAACAGAACAAATCATCTCAGCCCACCCCTTCAGGCACAATGTGATGATCTAGACGAGTCTGTCGTTCCGCAACAATTTTGGTGAGGTATGTACGGTATGGGCCCCAGATGTCGATGGGGCTAGAGGAAGAGGGAATCAGGGTTGAAAATTTCTCGCTGGTAGTATTGCAGAAGGCCAAACTCCTGAGCCAAGATGCATGTTGCGGAGGGCGTCTGTCGCACCACAACAATGCCATCTCACACTTGGCCAATAGGAATCCCAGTGCTGCGAGCCTACGCACATTGCCTGGAAAATTGGCAACATAGCGCAGTAGGGCAATTTCAGGGGTGGGGTCGAGGTTTAAAATGTAAATGTATTTGAGCTTATATAAATGTATTTGAGCTTATATAGCGCACAGCTACCCGCAGTGGGTTTCCCGGCGCTTGCTTAGGGAACCCGTCCTGGTATTCCCCTGTGAGATAACCCCGGCAGGGTATCCACAAGGTGAAAGCCAGGCATCCCGCCGCGAGGGGCCGTTGTGGAGATTAAGCAAGCTATTGCCCAGAGTCGCAGAGAGTGAACCCGTGAGTCGAGAAGGCACCGGAGCGAGAATTATCGAGTCCGTGGAATTTTTAGCCCAAGACCCACCGAGGCGGGGAATTGAACCCTGGTCCAGGGCCGATCTCAGCTTCCGGGTCTGCCGCCTCTAACCCCTGAGCCACACTTCTCCATAACATACCATAACACTAAATGTGCGGTGAACTTGGGACGAATAGTCTTGAATAAGTGGGCAAGACCATGAGAGGTGTATGAAGGCTGCGAACGGGGCTTTACACTTAGGGCAAATATGAGAGCGGTCGGGATCGATACTGTGCGAGCGCGCTGGAGTGTGGTACAGTCTCCGCAAAAATTTAAAATGTAAAAGCTTATGCCTGCTATTTAGGGAGACTTCTTTAGTAGCCCTGCAACACCACTGCCACTGTTGATCAGAAATAGGATAACCCAGGTCAGCCTCCCATGCAGCCCGTACCCTGGAGTCAAGGGAAGGGAGGCAAGCACTGCACATATGAACCAATTTGGAAACTAAATGAGCACCCGAGGTGTGGTTCTGAAATTCTGGACCCTGCTATAATATGGTACCGAGGCCCAACACTCGGGTCACAAAATATCATCCTACCATGACGAATTTGGTGTCTACAGACCGGTAATGATTAGGACATTATCCCTATGCATTTGCGTCGTGATTAAGTGATGCTATCGCCCTTAAATCATCGTTTCCGTCCCGAACTCTCAGACTCCATTTTGTGAACGGCATCCATCTTGTGGCTTGCCCTCATATAGTCAATTGATTAAGGCCGAGTTTGATCTGAAAGGACACGTCCACCTTAGCTGACTTCCCCATGACCTGGCCGAGCTGACTCCACTGCCTCCAGCTGAACCTGTTCGGGCAGTCCCTCGCCCAGTGGCCGAGTAAGATAGCATCAAGGCACGACATGCCATAAACCATTCACTACATACAGGCCATGTTATCCACACACATACACCTGTCCATGTCCCTTGTTTATGGCTAGTTTTACGAAGAGGAGGTGCCCGAATTTATTGGGGTTTCATCGATATCTGATGGTAGTTCTGGGCCGAGCTGGGTAATCTATCACTAACTGTACACACGAAATTATAGGCTGACCGTCATGACTGTGCTTTTCCTTTTATTAAACAAATATGTATATGGTTGCATCATAAAATAAAGAATTCTTGCCTGAAGTGTAATATTTTGTATAAAAGGAGATGGCTGGTTCTGTAAAAACGAACAGTCTCCTGAGAACTTACATCCCGTGCTGTTGTACTTCTAGGACACTTGTTACTTGGTTGCAGCCAATAAAACTCGATCTCTGACTTCACCTAGAAGACTCTGTGTTTCTGTGGTCCGGAACAGGGAGAACTCAGAGGTCTTCGGGTGTTATCCCCTGGCACCACCAGGTTCCTAAAAACCCGGCACCTCAGTTGGCGCCCAACTCGGGGCGGTATCAAGCGGTATCGGTCCAAGCCAGATGTTCGTGAGGAGCTTCGTGTGAAAATTCCAGAGGACGGCCAGCCACTTCAGCGACCCCTGTATGTCGACGTGGTTCCGAAGGTCTTTGCTGCGAGGTTCCCCGCGTCCCGACGGCTACGAAGGACTGCTGCCCTGACTATCGCCCTGTTTTGGACCCAGTGATCCTTGGTAGAGCGAAACGATAGACGAGTCTTCTAGTGACGTCATCGATCATCAATACTTCAGTTAAGTATAAGTGGAGCGTCTCCCAGTCCTTAGTTTTGTTCTTAGTTTTGGTATCTTTGAGATACACCTTGTTTGGAACTTGCAAGCGCCAAAACCAAGGGATTCGTGTATTCACGAAAATATCGTATTCGATAATCCTTTGAAGTTTGAAGCTAGACTAGAGAGCGAAGATGCCTGGTCTTAGCAGACTTGGAAACTTGTTTTGTCTTGGTTGTAGTAAGGATTCCCGATTAGAGGATTCGTGTCCGGTTCCTCCGATTGGAACTCCAACATATGAGCTCTATATAAAGCACGGAGTTGGTCCTATCACATATAATGAAGTATGGATGAAATACACCAGAAAGGATGGTGTTTTAAAATGGCCCCAATATGGTAGCTTTGACGCAGAAGTTTTAGATAACCTCGAGGTCAAATTTTTTAAGAAGAAAGCCCGGCCGGCGATGTTTGACTCTTTCCGCTTGTGGCGCAAAGAAGCCAAACAGAAAGAAATGAAATTAGCTAAGAAAAATAAAAGAGGTATGTCCATGGTGCAAGCCGACGTTGCATACAGAGATAATGAGGAAGAACAAGAAAGTGAACAAATGCTCAGAAGCAAGAAGTTAGCAGTAGATAAATGCTATCCAATGTTGCCCCATGAAGGACAAGGTTCAAAAAGGACATCAGAGAAGGATCCATTAATGTCCCATTTACTGAGTTCACCACCCCCATATGCACTAGATGCTACTGCACCCCCGAAGTGCTTTGTTATACCACGCCCGGCGCACGAAATGCAGTTCTTACACAAGCACCAGCTCCTCTTCAGCTGGTTCCTACTTCTCCGGCGCAGCCTTCTCAAGGGCCGCCGCCTTTTCTACATACTACATCTACTGTTTCTGCGACTTTGCCTACTGCTCCGACTGTTTATCATGATGCTACTTCTGCCACTGCCTCGACTTCCTCTGCCATTGCCTCGACTTCCTCTTTACATCAGCCTGTCTTTTCCGGCACATCTGCCTCTCCGCAAGCTTCTTCTTCTGTTCGACAGAGAGTGGCAAGTACTGTCACTGGTCTGTTCTCACCTTTCTTTGGGTCGCCTAAGACGACCCCTAAAACAGGACGTAGGCAGTTGCGTAGTCAACTGCCTGATTACGAGGAAAGAGAGGTGCTGAATGAGTTAGCACGTAAATGGGTTACCGACACTGTAAAATATGATGTTCAGTCTGTTATGGAAGTCTTCCGTCAGTGGGATGCACCCACTCAGAGATATGTATTCGAAGAGATGTGTGTATATCTTTGCGAAGATTTGGAGACAAATGATCCAAAACGCAAAATGAAGGAATTATTCCGTATGCGTTTCAAGTTCTATGAAGGCATGATTGTAGGTGCCGATGTTGAACGAGCAATAGATTTATTGTTATCTTATAGGAGTAAGGGAAACGTCTCTAGATCACTATATGAGGATGACATGTCAGGTAGGAAAAAGCCGCGACAGTATCCCATGAGAGAGGTTCCTCCAGTTTGGAGGGAAGGTGATGCGAACGCAAATCCACCAATTCCACTACATTTCCAGCGTGTTTGGGTACATGTCCCCTGGAAAAGATCTGAAGTCTTAGCGCTCAAACAGACATTGCCTGATCCCCGTAAAAATCCAGCAGGATATTATAAGGAGTTGTCACAGACTGCCAGCTCATGTATAATGAATTTAGCCGATGTAGACATGTTGTTTGGGAACGTTGTTCCACAGCCTTTATGGAGTAAGATTCGTCATGCAGATCATGATCAAGAATTAGGTGACACATGGGCTAATATTGCCGCTGCTGATGCTAGACAAGTTGGTGGTTCTAAACCCGAGCCTTTGGTAGCTGAACTTCCTGGTAGAATTATCGCATATATGAAAACTTTAATGCCTGAATTGCGTGTTAATTGGGACAAGCTGTCTGCGTGCCAGCAGAAGAAAGATGAGAATGTGTCTGACTTCTTCACAAGATTTGAAGAGACTTTCGTCGATCATAGTGGTCAGGATATGGCTACCGAGGGTGGCCAAAGATTGTTTGTAGATAAGTTCGTACATAATATGCTTCCTGAACTGTGTAATAAATTGAAAGATTCCGAGAGTGCTTGGGCTGTTTCCACGTCAGCGCAGATTTTGGCCACAGCCCAGTACTATGAAAATAGGCGCAAAGACAAGCTAGATAAGGCAGACAAAAAGACTAAAGATTTGAAAACTAAAGCCCTTCTCCAGCAAGCCTATCCGCCTCGCACTCCTAGTCAGCCCGATTATCAGCAACCTCAGCAGTATTCGAGAAACTCACAAAGGTATGAGGCTTCTCAACAGCGTTTGCCTTATGGTCCGAATCAGTGTGCGTATTGCAAGGAAGAGGGTCATTTCAAGAGTAGTTGTCCAGCCCTATCGCGACGTTTGAATGGTGTCTCTGGTTCAAGAGGTAGAGGTGTTCAACAGGCTCCTAGGGGTAGGGGCCGTGGAAATGTCCCCCAGAATGCTCGTCCTTTTCTGCCTCAGAATTCTATGAATAGCTTTGATCAACAGAATAATGCGTCTTCTAGGTCAGCTCAGTACTATGCTGATGACTATTACGCAGAAAACGAGGATGAGGGTAATAATTGCTAGGACAGCCATGGACAAAGAGAGGGAGTTGTTTCAGTTCCAGTAGATCAGAATGGACCTTATGTTGAGGTGATTACATCAGGAGTGTCGGAACCTTTTCTGCTGGATACTGGTGCTACAAAAAGTTCTATTATGCACTCAAAACTTCCTGGCGCACCTTTGTCTGGCGAAATGAACGTTTCAGTAGGTTTTTCTGGCGCCCCTGTTAGAAACCCGATTTCTAGTCCTATGCCCCTTTCTGTTGGGCCATGTGAATTAGAAGCACCCCTCATTCTTACAACAGGTTGTGGCGAAAACTTGTTAGGGTTGGATTTGTTAAAGAGATTATATGCGACTTTGTACAGTTCTCCTTCGGGAGTACAACTTACTCTAGGTAAGAAAGTGATTTCCCCAATGTATTTGTCAAAGGAAAATATTCCAACTGAATTGTCATCTCTTCCAGATATACTTTGGGCTACTGGTTCTAATGATGTGGGTCTTTTGGAGATAGCACCATATGTCATAACATTGAGAGCTAACGTTAGGTTGCCACGTATTCCCCAATACAAGATCTCTAGCGAATGTGAAAAGGCTTTGTTAACGATCGTTTACGATCTGATTGAGAAAGATGTAATTGAAGAGACGACAGGAAACATTTGTAACAGTCCTATTTTGCCAGTTTTAAAGCGTACTGATCCGTCTCAGCCACCTGTGTACAGATTTGTGATTGATCTCAGAGAAGTGAACAAAATTGTTGTGCCACAGTTTCCAGCTGTTCCCGACATTACTGCCCTATTGACAATGGTTCCAGCTTCAGCCACTTGGTTTTCGGTGATTGATTTGAAGAACGCTTTCTTCAGCATCCCGATTGCTGAGGAGAGCAGAGATATTTTTGGCTTCAATTTAGGAGGACGAAGCTTCCGCTTCAAACGCGCTCCTCAGGGCTACTGTGAAAGTCCATCTATATTCAGTCAAGCTCTGAAATCACAACTTGACACGATTGTTCTACATGATGGTGCGACTCTGATTCAGTATGTAGACGATTTGCTGATCGCTGCAGATACTGAAGAGATTTGCAATGAAGCCACATTGTCATTGCTGCGTCATTTATGTGACATGAAGTACAAAGTCTCTCTTTCGAAACTGCAATTTTGTCGACAAGAAGTGAGCTACTTAGGTCACATCTTATCGAAGGAGGGAAGGAGACTGACCCCTGAGAGAATACAGGCAATTACGAAATTAGGTGTCCCGAGGACACAGAGAGAAGTGCGTGCTTTCTTGGGCATTACATCATATTGCAGACAATGGATACCAAATTTCTCATTGTTGGCTAAACCTTTGCTGGCACTAATCTGTAAAGATACACCCAATCCTATGCCCTGGTCTGAGGATTGTCAGAAGAGTTTTCACGAGCTGCGTGATGCGTTGTGTTCGGCTCCTGTGTTGGGTAACCCCGACTACAGTAAACCTTTCACATTATACGTCCATGAGAGGGAAGGTTGCGCATTATCAGTCCTGACACAATCCTTTGGGGACAAACAGCGTCCATGCGCGTATTTCTCAGCGACTCTAGATCCTGTAGCTAAGGCATTACCAAGTTGCTTGAGGGCCACTGCTGCAGCAGCTGTCTGTATTCGACAGTCTGCTGGGTTAGTAATGAATAACACTCTGATCATTATGGTCCCACATGCAGTAGACATTTTACTAAACAGAACGAAGACACAGCACTTAACTAGTGCTCGACTGTCAAGCTATGAGTTGACACTGTTAGCGAATCACATTCACATAAAGAGGTGCGATACACTCAACCCCGCCACGTTATTGCCCATTCCAACAGAGACAGATGAGGTCGAAATGCATGATTGCTGTTTTAGGACAGAAGAAGAGACAAAAGGGAGAGTAGACTTATTGGACACTCCCCTTCCTGAATGTAATGATGCTTTATGGGTTGATGGTTTATGTTTCAAGTTGCCAAATGGTGATACGACTGCAGCATATGCTGTGACAACATTGCACACGATTGTAGAGACTGCACGTATCCCCTACCATTCTGCGCAAGCAGCAGAGCTGATTGCACTTACAAGAGCGTGTATGTTGGCAAAAGGAAAACGAGTGAATGTGTATACTGATAGCCAATACGCCTTTGGCGTGGCTCATAGTTTTGGACGATTGTGGCGTGAACGTGGGTTCCTGACGTCGCATAGTGCAAAGATACAACATGGTCAGCTAGTTAACGAGCTTCTCGAGTCACTGACCTTGCCACTACAAGTTGCGATTGTAAAATGCAGTGCACACAGAAAGATTCAAGATGATGTTGGTCGTGGGAATGCATTTGCGGACGAAGTTGCGAAAGAGACTGCAAGGAACGCAATCCGTCAACAAATGTAAGGTGGCTTCGATGTCAATGAGAGAGAAATGTTAGCATATGTCGAGGAGCACCGGGCGCGAGCGAGTTTTAGTATCTGGGGAAGAAGATGTGCTATCTCTGATTGGGTTGAACAAAAAATTAAAGTCCCCTCCAACAATTAGCAAACCTGGGTCAAGATTAAGAAGATGGACCTGTAATTCCTGGAAAAAAGAAGGGGTGTCAGCGTTAGGACCATAAATTCCTCTCCTTTTTCACGTGCCGCACGAAGAGCAGAGTCACAGTCGCGAAAGTTCATGATCCTAGCAATTATAGGACGTGGGGGTAGACCCGGCTGAGGGCGGGGACCCAGGGGTCTATGGGCCAGCTCCACGACGAATCCCTGCGTGAACAGCTCCCTGCCAAATAGTTCGATGAGGAGATTCTCGACGAAAACGTCCAGTCGTCCGGTTTGTGTCATCTCCGCCACGCCAAGAATGCGTATGTTGTTGCGTCAGCCACGCGCCTCAATGTCTTCATTTTTGATGGCCACTTCCTTCAGGATTTTCTCGGCACGTTCTAGGCGTTTCAATGACTTGGTAGCCGCATCCTCTATATCAGAGGCTCGGGATTCGACAACGTCCAGTCGCCGGTCATGGGCCTGCACTTTAGACCCCATGTCAGCCAGCTTTTGCTCCAGAGTGTCAAATCTACCGTCAAGTGCCTTAAATACGACCCTCATCTCCCCCATCATGGCCGTGACCTGTGAGGTAGTATCTTCCCGGGCGGGGGCTTCTGTTGCACCCTAAGAAGAGCCAGGGGGGCATCAGTAGAAAGCAGGGAGGTCTTATCGAAGCTGAGCATGCGTTGGTTAGGGTCTTTTTTCCCCATGTTGGTGAATGGAGAACAGGGAGTATCAGACAAACCGTAGCAAAGCGATGATCACCTAGAACCAGGCCCAGTAAGCCGACAACCCCACGCTCAGTCTAGCAGGGCCCAAATTGGACGATGTGAAGCAGACAGTGATCAAATGGCCGTCGCGCATCAAAGAAACACCACAAGCAGATAGCCAGCCTCAGGGAGTAGAAGGGAGCAACACAGCGTAGGGACCCATAGCAAGAGGGCGGTGGCCGCAGACCGCGTGCACGGTAGGATCAGCTGCAAAGCGGACCGCGGTACAGGATGCAGCACAATGGCGGGTGAGCGAACATCCAGACGCCCCAGCTGGGACCGAAGAATGACGCCTGCAACACACGGCAGCAATGGTACCGTTTTTTTAAAAATCAACACAGGCGTCGTAGAATGGTGGGGCAGCGTGATCTGGCCAATCGTCTGGCTGGGGCTGCCACAAGGGCGAAACAGGCCCAGTGGGGCCTGCAGTGTGGTAGCTGCGGCCTCTATGGGGCTGCGGGATTAGGCACGAGGGTGAGGCGGGCCACCACAAACCGACAGGGCGCAGACACCCAAGGCGTCCGCCACGGCCCACAAGCCCAGTCGCGGCGCCCAGGACACCGCACATCAACCCCCCGGGCCCGTCGGGAAGAGCCGCAAATCGAGCCCCCGGCTCCGGCCTACGCACTAGGCCCAAGGGCCAACAGCACGCCCCAGAGCCACAGCACCGGCGCGGCCCCCACCCAAATCGGGCCAAGGAGAAAGCGAGGGCACCCCGAGCGAGCACGGGGCAGGGCGAAAAAAAACTCTGGCGCAGCACTCACCTGATGGCCGGATGCAGTTAGGGAGAACGCCGAGGGGGGTGGCGCTCCGTCCCCTCCCCCGATTTTACCTCTCAGGCCGCTCCCGAGCCCCAGGCTAGCACCGGGTGTCAGCAAATCGCTTCATCTGTAGGATGGAGTTGGTCTGCAGGTTCAGGACCGCGTTAGGGCTGCAGGATGTGGGACGATGGACGCCCGAAAGGCGGAGCTTCAATCGGGGGCGGCCATCTTAGTCGCCTCCGTGGCCACGCCCCCCAACTTTTAGTGTTCGTTTAGCCTTTGCACAGCATATTTGAATCCACTTGACTATCCACTTGCAATACCTGTTTTTGATATAGGATTGCCTTTGTGTGGCGGAGCAAAAGTGACAAAAAGCTGATTTGTGTTATGGAAAGGTTTTGTCCTTTCAATGTAATAAAATGATGGTCTTTCCACATCTAATGTGTGTAGGGCACGTTCTGCACTGCATCTGGTCATGGGAAGAACACAGGCAACTCCACAGATTGATTAATATGAAAAGCAGAAATTACTTTAAGAAGGAATTTAGGATTGGTCGGAAGAACTACTTTGTTCTGATGCATTTGTAAAAAAAGGTTCTTCTATAGTAAATGCCAAAAGTTCACCCACTCTTCTGAGTGATGTGATAGCAACTAGGAAGGCAACTTTCCATGTTAGAAATGGCAGTTCACATCTGTGCAATGGTTCAATGGGTGGACCCATTAATCTGATGAGAACAATGTAAAGATTCCACACTGGAGTCGGTCGACGTCTCGGGGGAATAACCCTTTTGAGTCCCTCCATAACCGCTTTAATGACAGGTACTCTAAAAAGAGATAGATGCTATCTATTTTGGAGGTCTGCAGCAATAGCAGCTAGATGTAAACGTATGGATGTGTATGGTAAATTGGAATTTTGTAGAAGTAACAAATGGCATATAATGTTTTGGACAGAAGCATCAAGCGGGTTGATATGGTTGTTATTAAAGTAAATCACAAACCGCTTCCACTTTGCTGCATAACAGCCTCTTGTGGTAGGACGTCTAGCTTCCTTGATAATATTAATATAGTTTGGCAGTAGATTAAGATAGCCAAACTCTAGGACTTCATTTACCAGATTGCCAGATTGAGTTGACTGGGGTCTGGGTGTCTTATGTCTCCATGGCTCTGTGTGAGGAGATTGGGTGTAAGATGTAGTTTTAGATGAGGAACTACCGAGAGTTCCAACAGGGTTGTGAACCATGGATGATGTGCCCATGTGGGAGCAACTAGGATTAGTGTGAGGGACGCGTGTTTGAATTACCAAACCCCAGATGGAATGAGTGGGAGAGGAGGAAAAGCATAAGCAAATATCCCTGACCAATTCATCCATAGTGCATTGCCTTTAGACAATGGGTGTGGATACCTGGATGCAAAGTTTGGGAATTTTGCATTTAGGGGCATGGCGAACAAGTATATGTCGCCAAGCCCCACATTTGAAAGAATGGGAGGAGAACTTAAAGATGTAGTTCCAATTTGCGGATTTGCTGTGCCTGGCGACTTAGCAGATCTGCCATCTGATGTCTACACCTGGGAGGTGTTCTGCTAGGAGATAGATTTTGTGACAAACGGCCCACCTCCAGATGTCCTGGGCAAGGTGGGACAGTTGGAGGGAGTGTGTCCCCCCTGTTTTTGAATGTAGTACATGGCTGTGATGTTGTCTGTACGAATTAGTACAGTCTTGCTTACTAGCTGAGCTTGAAATGCTTTCAAAGACAGAAAAATTGCTAACAGTTCTAGATGATTTATATGAAGCTGTTTTTGTTGGAAGCTCCACATGCCTTGAATTGTGTGGGTTTGGAGATGCGCTCCCCAACCTTTTAGTGATGCGTCTGCCGTCAGTACTATCTGTGGAACCGGGTTGCTGAAGGGCCGCCCTTTCAAAAAGTTTTGTGTGTTCCACCACTGCAGAGAACGATGGGTGCGGCCGTCTACCAACACTAGATCTGATAATTGACCTTGGGCCTGGTTCCACTGACATGCTAAGCATTCCTGTAAGGGACACAGCTGTAGTCTTGCATAGGGAACTATCAAAATTCAAGATGCCATAATTCCCAGTAATTGCATGAACACTCGAGCTGGTAAGGAATGTTGAGGCTCAAACTGAGATATCAGTTTTTGAATATTCCTGATTCTGGATGGAGTTGGGTATGCTAGAGCTTTTAGTGTGTCTATGGTAGCTCCTAGATAGTCTTGAGACATGGATGGTTGGAGATGGGATTTGGTCTGATTTGCAGTGGATCCTAATTGGTGAAGCAGTTGCACAGTGTCTTGTGTGTGGCGTAGACAGCTGATATGCGAACTGGCCTTTATGAGCCAGTCGTCTAATTATAGGAAGAGGTGAACATGTTGTCTTCTCATGAGAGCTGCAACTACTGATAAACATATTGTGAAAACCCTGAGAGTGGTTGTCACTCCATAGGGAAGGACTTTGAATTAATAATGTTGGCCTTCTACCACAAACCTGAGGTATTTGAGGTGCAAAGGGTGTATTGGAATATGAAAGTAAGCGTCCTTTGAATCCAGAGTGGATAGAAAGTCGCCTTGCTGAAGGAGAGGAAGCACTTGTTGGAGTGTTACCATATGAAAATGATCCGACTGAATGTGTAGATTTAGTTCTCTGAGGTCCAAAACAGGTCTCAGAGAGCCTTCCTTTTTGGGAATAAGGAAGTAGAGGGAGTACACTCCTTTTCCTTAGTGTTTCAAAGGGACTGTTTCTATTGCCCCCTTTTGCAACAGAGAAAAAACCTCTTGCTTTAGAAGGGTGAGATGGTCTTGTGACATGAGGTGCGATCTTGGAGGAATATTCGGTGGAGTGCTTGTAAGCTCCAGGCAATACCCAGATTGGATCATTTGTAGAACTCATTTGTCTGATGTGATCATATTCCAAATGGGTAGAAATTGTGAAAGACGTCCCCCAACAGGAGTGAAATGATCGGGGGTATGGGAAATAAGACACTGCTTGTTGTTTGCAGGGGAGGTGTGTGTTGAATTACCTCTGCCCCTTCCCTTGCCGTTATTACCTCTATATCCTCCTCTAAAATAACCTCTTGAAGAGGGTGATTGATTGTTGTCTGTGTAAGAGGAGGAGGAATTGTCAGTAGATACACTTTTGGAGCCGCCCCTATATTATGAGCAATCAAAGGAACCCTTGTTAGAAGGTGATTGTAAGTCTCCCATGGATTTAGTAACTTTAGTATCTTTTTTCATCTTTTCTAGCAATACATCGACAGCTGGGCCAAAAAGATTTTCTTTATCAAAAGGTTGATTAGGAATAGAGGCTTGTACTTCAGGCTTGGACCCTGAAATCCTTTGCCAAGCATGTCTACGGAGTAGTACACTAGTGTTTACTGCCTGAGCTGCTGTATCTGCCTGATCTAACGCACACCTGATAGAGGTATTAGTTATAAATTTACCATCTTGAACAAGGTCACTGGCTTTAGGCTTAGACTCATCCGGTAGGAATTCAATGAGTTTTTGAGTGCGTCATAATAAGCTCTATCATTCCTTGCCAACATTGCTTGGGCATTGGCAATACACCAATTACTAGCCGCTTGTGAGGCTATTCTTTTCCCTGAACCTTCCAATAATTTGGACTCCTTATCAGGAGGAGGGGCATACCTTGTTGTTTGAGAGTTAGCTCTTTTACGAGCATTGGAAACCACCAGCGAGTCTAAGGGTAACTGGCCTTTGATATACACAGTTTTCTCCACCCTCTGAGTGATGATCCTAGCTCTTACAGGGTCTTTAAAGATATCTTCAGTTTGTTTGAGCATCGTCTTTAACATTGGTAATGTTTATGTAGCCCTTTCAGATGAACTCAGTGTCTCCAACAAAAAATCCTCCTCTAAACTTTCCTTATGAAGATCTAATCCGTGATATTGTGCGGCCCTATTAAGGAGTTCAATGTACCCAATCTTATCATCTGGAGGCGAAGTCCTGGATGGATATAGGTCAGGGTCATTATCTGGTTGAGGTACATTATAATTATCCCATGGATCAGGATCCTGTGGTGCATCCTTGGGGAGCATAGTCATCTAAATCCCCATTCCCTATATCCTGTGGTGATACTGGAGTAGGGGAATGTGTAGGTGTAATGAGTAAGTCTTCGTGAATGGGTGAACAAAGTGAAATATAAGAAGGAGGAAAATTAGTAGGCACATTTTTCTACTTTAAAGGGATGTGGTAGTCCCCTTTTAAGCTCAATTTCCTTTTTTCAGGAAGTCTGGCATGAATATATCCAGTTTCAGGATTAATCACGATTTCCTTTTGTTTTAGATTCAAAGATGGATGTTCGGTCCGAGGTTCTTCTTTAGTTGTGGTACTTACTTTAGATGCCGATTTTGGCATCAAAAGTTTTGGCTCCAAAGATTAAGGGTTATGCAACGGTGGTACGGAAACCAGAAGATGTTTTGTTTTTGACGCTGTGAGGAAGGGTAGAGCCAGAGCCGAAAGCCTGATGTTTATGTTTGGGCGCCGAGCCCACAGGCGGGTGCTTGAAACCTTTTCTCAGTGCCAACCTTGGACCGAAGACAGAGGAGGGGCCGGAGCCTTTTTCCTATAAAGGAGATGGAATGGGAATGACGTCTCTTTACTCCTGATCCATTGTCCTGGTGTGAGGTCATCTGCATCAGAGTTGGATACAGAGACATGCTCCTCTTGCATTTCGGCTACCTGCGCTTGCAATTCTTCTTCTTCGGACTGTTCTCCAAGGAGGTCCGTCGCAGAACCGCTTTGTTAGTACATTTCATGACGTCGAGCGCGACGATCACGGAGGGTTTTCTTCAAACGGAATGACCGACATGCGTTGCAGTCTTTCTCGCGCGGTCCGGGGACAGGCAAAGGTTGCACACTTCGTGCAAGTCGGTGCGCGGAAACTTGGCGCAACACCCTGGACATAACTCGAATGGAATCCGTTCCAACAGCTGCTACCGATCCCGGTGAGGGTAGGCAACGGCCTTCCACAAATGTTCTGATCAAAGGTTTTCAAGAGAAACAATACATGGAGAATGGGAAATGCAATTGATAAACAATACTGTGGAGAGTAGTCGAAGGGGGGGCCGGAAGAAACGGTGTCGAACCGGAGCACAACAATTCACATCCGAACCCGATGGCGGAAAAAAACAATCTAACAATGGAGTCATTGCCTGTACACGCTATTACCGAAAGGAGGAGTCACCTACCTCGTGACTGGAAAGACTTCTTTGAAGAAAAACAAAGTGCAAACATCCGGACCCAACACTAGATGGTGATCTATCCAAAGCATATGATCTACAGCTCATATGCCTCGAACATTAAAGTTTCATTATGCACTGTGACAAAGATGACTGAAAGGTTAAGTAATAGTACTGCACCTACCCCGTGTCTATCTATAGTGGTTTTTAGATAGACCACTCTATATAGAGATTATGGTAGATTCAATTCCAATTCCTGGGCAGAGGTATGTGTATTAGTCAAAAAGTAGCAGATTTTCTTCAAGATAATTGCTATTCGGCATAAAGCTACTCTATCCAAGTAACACACCATTAGAGATGTTTGGCTCTATAGTGTCTAAGTTGTTTTGCTTAACAAGTATTTGTATGTATGATGTCTTGAGTTCCACTGGAAATGTGCCTGTAGCTAGTGAGCCATTGATTATGTTTATTATAGATACTAAAACCAAAGGTAATCTTATGATGATCTTGAAAATGTGGAGGGGGCATGAAACCGATGGTGAGCTATGATCAATGCGGTATTACTGTAGGAATAGGAGAATCTGGCAAAAATTTCTAAACGTTTCCTATTAAAATGTTTTTAAATCAAAGCATTAAATCCGCCCAGCAACCACTTGCACTGAATGCTGTCTTCCTAGATATGACTGGCACCCGCCTCCCACAAAGGACCTATGGTGTCCTGGTGCTAGAAGGGGATTTTAATGGGGTATGGAATGGTCCCTAAATAGATCTAACGCACAATATACACACACGTTTATTATAGATTTAAATCTACAATGAGATCAACAATAAAAGAAATAAACATTTCATCAATCAATACATTTAAGAAAAATAAACACATTTTTTGATTTTACAGTACCCCAGTCAGTTTCAAGACTCATCTCACCTCTTAATACATATTTGAAAAAGAGTTAAATATTTAAAAAATATTTAAACAACTTTATAGCCCATCATTCAATTTACTTTTGTTATTCACATCACATCATCAACTTCATTTTGGTTTAAAAAAAAACAGAAAACAATACAATGTTTAAAAATACTTAAAAGAAACTTATCATCATCCTCAAAGATAACTCTCACTTCTTTCAGAGGCATGGACCTGGATTGAAGAGCACCCCCCTTTGAGGCATAGGCTGAAATCAACAGAGACCTCATACAAGGATACCCCCAAGGGATCGCTCCCCAAGCGACATCAGTAGAAGAGGACACACCTATCCACCGGGACACGCAGGGCACAGGGGGACACCCTTCCGCTCTGAGCCCCGAACAGGCGGAGGGGTCCAACTCTCGGATTCCAAGGAAGACTCAACAAGTGTTAAAACTAGAAGAATCAACCCAGTGACCGAGAGCAAAATCGCCTCTGACCTGTCTGATAAGGAGTACTCAGCAGATGAAGACAGTGGCCACCCGCTTCTCCCAAATATTAGACGTATGGAAGCATCAAGTCCTGAGGTCTTCAACCAGATTAAACAACAACAACTACTCAAGAGTGGCGAAGAAGGATGAGATGCTGGGGGCCTGTAGAATGCCGAGTAACAGTAAGATAACATTAAAGGTCCTCTGACATTGACATGTTAAGCCTTGGGGAGCGACTAGACTGGTTATTGAGTTAACATTTTTTTCTTTGGTTTGTTCATAAATGATTGACTTGGGGGAAGGGAGGGGATACAGACCTTTCAGGCTTTACCTACGCCATTGTGGTCCAGTTGATCAGTAGGGGAATGGGAGTGGGAAGTGGGAGAGTGTGGGGAGGGGGTTCATTGGGAGTTTGGAGAGATATTGTATTACATATGGTAATGGTCTACTTATTTGTAGCCCGACGCTGGGATATCAAGATCAGGGACAGGGAAATGGGCGACCAGAGTTGACACAAGACAAGTCCAATCCACCACATAGGAAAATTTAGATATGACTACGGGGTGAGGGAGGTTACTCAGTGTTTTTTTTTTTTTTGTAACATCATTTTTATTGCAGTACCAAAGATTTGTATATACAGTACTAAGATAAACATTAAATCAATACAGTGTGGTGACGCACTATTGTCCAACGGCCAGTATTACACAACTCGTAATCCTCCATCCAGAAGGCCGGGTTGCGGCGGCAGTGCGTCCATCTCCTGCATCTTCTTTCGATTCCCATTGATTGAAACCACAGGAGGATATGGACCGCTTTTGAATTTTCACCCCTCCCCCTCCCCCTGTCAACAACCCCCCAAACTCCCCAACATCCCCCCCATGGCTGCGCTATAGTGGAATTCCAGGAAATGTAAGTTCTGGTATGTGCAAGAAGGAATGTGACATTCGCTAAGGGTGTGCTCCCGGTGTGTTAATGGGGTCGTCTACATCAGAGTCTGTGTCTCCTCCCTCCTCCTCTCCAGTACCATCTCGGAGTGCCTGCACTAGAGTCTCCCACGCTGTCGCCCTCTCCAAGGCTTTCTCATCCGCAGCCCTTCTAGCCAGTTGATATCGCAAGGTACTTTCGCTCGCCGCCCACTTTAGACATTCATTATACCAATGCTTATACGTGGGCCCTTTCTTAGATTTCCAATTCCTGGTGATTTCCCTCTTCGCCAATATCAAACCCACATCTATAAACTTGCTGGTCGTCTTATTTTTAGGTGTGTGAGGAAACCAATGTAGCACTCCCACCACTTTGGTATATTGTAGCTCTCTATCCGTGGCGTTGTTCAGTGTCCTCCCAATCCCCTGCCAATAATCCCTCAACTGGGGGCAGTCCCAGAGCATATGACCCAAGTCTGCCTCCAGTGTATTACATCTAGGGCAGGCCGCCTGTTCCACCCCAAAATACTGCTTCAGTTTCCCTGGTGTAAGATATGCCCTATGAAGAATGTAGAAGTGTATAAGTTGGAATCTGGCGTTTCCCGTGCTCTTTCGCGCCCGCCGCAGCAGTTGGCCCCAGGTGGCGTCGGGGATCTCCATTTGGAGGTCCAGTTCCCATTTATCTTTCAGGGCAGTGAGCGGCTGCAGGGATTCTCGTATAATTCGGGAATACAGACAGGTCACTGCCTTAAATGTTCCCGCCGCCATCATCGTATATTGGCAGGCCATAGAAGTAACAGGTTCCTGCAGCCCTTCTCCCCAGTGCTCTTGCATGGCTCCAGTCACTCCCGCATGCAGTAAATAATCTCCCCTGGGCAAGTCGAATCGGTCCTGCAGAGCCTGGAACGGAAGCAATGTCCCGTCCTCATAGAGGTCGCCCAACACTTGTAGCCCAGCCTCTTCCCAACCCTGCAGTCTCGACCAATCCCCGCCATGAGGTAGGGCCGTGATCATGCCCAGCGGGATCTCCGGTGCATACATTCGCCGGATTCCCGCTCGTCTACGCGCCTGGTTCCAGCAAAGCCGAAACGTCTGTTCCTCCACCGTCAGGTCTTTGACGAGCAGTCTCTGATGAAGGGTAACATACGCAAGCACATGACGTGGGGTGCCCTCGTCTCTACCTTGGTCTGGGCCTCGGTAAACCCTCGCAACCTCCTGGGTAAAGGTTTGCAGCTGTGCCGCCAGGTAATAACCCTCACAATCAGGAACCGCCATACCTCCCTCATCTTTGGGCCGCAAAAGGGTATCTAAAGCTATTCGTCTCCTACCTGTACCCCAAAGAAACGCTATAACCAGCGATCTCAACCGGCAGAAGACGGAGCCGGGTATCCAAACCGGCAGGGTTCGGAAGCAATATAACAGCCGTGGGAGCGCCACCATCTTCAGCAAGGAGACACGGCCCGCCACTGAGAGTGGTAGAGTGGCCCAGAAGTCCATGCTCCCTTTCAGGGCGTTAATGCAACGGGTGATGTTACCATCCAGCATATCTGCTGGTGTATGGTATATATAAACCCCCAAATAGTGTAGGCAATGAGGCTCCCATCTGAGCTCCCGAGTGGTGAGAGGGCACGGTTCTCCCTGTCGCAACGGGAATAGACAAGACTTGGCCCAGTTGACCTTCAGGCCCGACAACCTCCCGAACAATTCAAGGAGGCGCCTCGCCCCCTCTAGTTCCACATCTGCATTAGCCAGAAACATCAGCAGGTCGTCAGCGTACAGTGAAATAGCGTGTGGTCTGGCCCTATAGGCCAGTCTCATATAATAGCGTCCCGATCTGGCTACCGCTGCGAAAGGTTCCATCGCCAACGCGAATAAAAGGGGGGAAAGTGAGCATCCCTGTCTAGTGCCGCGGCGCACCGGATATTGTCCTGAGATCAGCGAACCCACTCGAACCCTCGCCGTGGCCTCCGTGTACAACACTTTGGTCTAGCTGATGTAGCCCTCCCCTAGCCCAAAACGCCTCATCACTCCGTATAAATAATCCCACTCTAGACTGTCGAACGCTTTCTCGATATCTATGGAGAACACTAGGGGTGTAGTCTCATCCGACAACCGAGCGCCCAGCAGCCGAGTCAGCCTACGGATGTTGTGGGTGGTATTCCGCGTAGGGATGAAACCGGACTGGTCTTTATGAATCAGGCCTGTCATGTGAGTTAACAATCTGTTAGCCAATATTTTACTCAGAATCTTATAATCTGTTGTGAGCATAGATAATGGGCGATAGGAGGAGAGGTCACCACTCGCTCTACCAGGCTTCAACAGAGGAACCAGCAGAGCCTCACACATGGAGTGAAGTAGTCTCCCTCTCGCCTTCGCTTCGTTGTAAACCGATTGCAACTGCGGGGCTAAGTACTCAAGATATTTACTATAGAACTCGATCGGCAGACCGTCAAGCCCCGGGGTTTTATTCCGAGCCATCTGTTTCACCGCGCAACCTATTTCTCCAATCGTTATAGCACGGCCTAGCTCCTCCGCCTCCGTTTGTTCCAACTGTGGTAACTGCAGCCCCCCAAGAAAGGTGTCAAGCTCCTCCTCTCCGCCCACCGGCCCGCTCTTATACAGGCCCTCATAATACGCCCTGAACCTATCCAGGATCCCAGCCTGGGTGTGGCAAAGCCCGCCCCCTTCCACCTCGATGGACACTATTGGAGTACCTCGCCGAAGCGGGTTGGCAAGCCAGGCCAACATAGTCCCCGCCTTATCGCCCTCCGCAGCGCCCTAGTCAGGTAGACCTTGTGATCGAAACTGCGTAATCGCTCCAACTCCACCGCCACTGCTTCCCTGGCTTTACTAACCTCTTCCTGTAGTTCGGGATGGTTCGGGCGCTCCCGTTCCAACTTCCGCAGTCCTCGCTCCACACGGTCGAGGTCATCCAACAGTGTTTTGCGGGCACCCGCAGTGGCCCCAATACAATGCCCTCGGACCACCACCTTAAAAGCATCCCACTCCATAGCCCTGGTGGACGTAGTGCCACTGTTCTCCTCAAAGTAACGAGTCACTCGCTCCCCCAAGGCTTCTCTAAATAACAGGTCATCTAGTGTATCTGGCTGCAATCGCCAAGTTGGGACACAAGAAACATCCACCATCCAGTTCAGGGACAATAACAAAGGATTATGGTCAGACAATGTGCGGGCTAGGTATTCCGCACTTCCTACTGCCGCGAGCACGGAAGAAGAGTACAAGAACACATCCAGCCTGACATGCAGGTCGTGTATACTAGAATGAAACGAGTAATCGCTCGTCATGGGGTGCAGTGTTCTCCAAGCATCCCCCAGATCCCAGCTCTCCTGCCAATCCAATCTTCCCTTCGCTAACCTATGTACTGGTGACGAGTGTAACGGGGGGTGAGACCTATCCAATGTGGTGTCCACTACCGAGTTAAAATCCCCTCCCATGATCATTGGGCCCGCCAAATTGCTCGCCAGCCTGCCCGAGAGTGTTGTCAGGAAGGCGGGTAAATCTACATTCGGAGCATACACACTACACAATGACACTATACGCCCCCTGAGTCTCCCTTCTACAGCCACAAACCTGCCTTCTGGATCTACCACTTGTTTGGTGACCTGAAAGGGAACTCCAGCACGTATCCATATCATGGCGCCCCTTGCAAAGGCCGAATACGTTGTATTAAACAGCTGCCCCCTCCATCTCCTCTGTAGCGCCACTCCCTCTTGTTTCGTGAGGTGTGTCTCCTGAAGAAAGGCTATATGTACTCCCCTGCGTGTCAGATAAGCATGGACCTTGTGTCTGCGCACCATGGTATGTAGACCCCGCACATTCTAGGTCACACATTTTAAAGCCCCCGTATTAGCCATAACCCCCTGCATACCCGGACACAACAATGACAGTTTCCAACCATGCGCTTATGCCAACACAATGCTGAACCCCCCACCCACTCCAAACAACTGAACCCCACTCCCTTCCAACCCCAACCTGAGCTTCCCAAACTACTCTCGGTTCCCACCCCCCCAGGACAGGCCCCAACTCGATCAAAAGAGAACCCATCCAAACTATTGCAACTAGGTAAACCTCCCTCAAAGAAACACACTACAATTCGCAGCCTCCACTGCGATGACCTTAAGGGCCAGTAGGGCGCGGTCCGATACCGAAGGAGTTCGTCAAATCTGGTTAGCCCCGCACATCCCGCCCCGCGATCCCCTCATGATCACTCACGAAGTTCCATATTAATGTCAATCTGCATCTACGGGCACGGCATCCCTGTAGCAGACCACCAAACCGTTCTCCAAAGCAAGTCTCTCAGGCCTCGACGATCTCTCCCGATGTTTGTGGCATCACAATAGGGCCCCTGGCGCCGCCAAATTCTGAAAGGTCTGTTTCCGACCCCGTACCCTACTCCTCCAAGTCTGTGCCTTTCTTGGACTAGCTCTGCACCATCCCTGAGAGATCCACCACCGCCTGCAAAGCCGCCTTTCGCTCCTCCTCAGTCTGCGACACTGTTGGTTTCCCAGATCTGTGCCGATTCTTCCGAATCCGTTGCGATTTCCTGGTCGGTTGTTTCCTCCGTTCTTCTTCCGCCCTAAATCTTTGCCCCGTCTGTCCCGGCCTTATAAGTGTCCCACCATGCCCAAGCGTCCGCGGAAGTGGTAAAGAAAAGTGTTTTATCGTCTACCACAACCCTTAGCTTCCCTGGGAAGAGGAGGGAGTATTTGATGCCTTCAACACGGAGTTCACGTTTAAGCGAGAGGAAACTAGCCCTGAGTCTCTGTGTTTCGAAAGTATAGTCCCGGAACAGGGTGACCTTGTTGTTGCAAACCTGGAAGGGCCCTGCCTCCCTGGCTCTCTGCAGTAACCAGTCCCGGTCCTTATAATGCAGCAGTTTAAGCACTACAGGGCGAGGGGGCAGACCAGGGGCCGGCGGTCGGGCCGGGACTCTGTGGGCCCGTTCCAGCGAAAAGAAGGCATAGAGCCCCTCCGGTGCCACTTCAGTGCGTAGCCAATGATCGAGGTAGCCTACCATGTCGTCCCCCTCGGTTTTTTCCGGAAGGCCTACCAGGCGAACGTTGTTGCGCCTACTCCTGTTTTCAGCGTCCTCCGCCCTCCTCTCCAGTACTTTTAGTCTGTCCAAAGCATCTGCCATCTGGCCCCCCAGTGTCTTATGTTCTGGGGCCAATTCTTGCAGGGATATCTCAACGCTCTTGACCCGGGATTTAAGTTTATCGTGCTCAGCTTTCAGGAGACCTAGGCCTGTCGTTACCTGGGCAATGTCCTGCTGTAGAGCATCCTTCGTGGTTGCGATAGCCTCCAGTATACGGTCCTGCATACGTTGGAGAGCAGAGTGGCCGTGGTCCGCTCCATCAATCGTATCTGGGTCAGCCGCTCCGTCCCCCTTCTCTTTCGGCTTCCCCATCCCAGTGCCAGCAATCGTTGGCCTCGGCAGCCCGATCGGCCGCTATGTTCGGCTATCGTCCAATCTCCGCGCAGTCCGTCAGCAGTTCAGGACTCTCTTCCCTGGAGAGTTCCCTGGAGCAGCAGGGCTGGAGATCCGGAACACTCTTAAGACACCGAACACTGTTCAGGCCCCTCTCACGGGGTCGGTCCGTCCCCCGGAGTCCGCACACCGGTGGCGGGGTCCTCGATACCTCGGTCCGCACACAGAGAGTGTAATGGTCACCTCACAGGGCTGCCGCCATTTTAGGTCTTCCTCGGCAAGGTCCCCTGCCCCCGCTCCACCGTCGTATCTTCCCCAAAGTGAGAAGGTGGGTCATCCGAGCCGTCTCGCAGGGCCGAGGGCAACCCTCCGATCCAGCAATCACTACTGGTTCTGGAACGCCAGAGGTGCAGAACGGCCAGTCTCCTTTGTCCTCTGCGTCACCAGCTCAGGCCTCAGGAAGCCATCTTAGATCGAAGCTGACCGTTCCTGCAGTACTTGCTAAGTTCGATTTTCTGGAAGATAAGCAGCCGTAGTCCGCAAACCCAGGACGCCGAAGCCTCCGTGACACCTTCAGCCAATGAAGAATCCAATTTCCGTTGGAATTCGCGTGGAATATCAGGATAATATCCGGGATCGGGCGCGGAGCTCTGGGCTCACGCTGCCTATCTCCTCAGCATCCAAGCCACGCCCTGGGAGGTTACTCAGTGTTGATGTGGAACATCAACAGACTAGGGAACAAAATCAAGAGGGGGCTAGTAACCAGGTCCTTCAAAAGACTCAAACCTTATATAATCCTTCTGCAAGAAACACACTTATTGGGTACACATTGCACCTTCCTGGGGAAGGGGGCATACACTACACTTGATGGATTCTCACTCGGATCTAGCAGTGTCGCCATACTAATTAAAAAATCATCTCCCTTTCATATGAATAACAATTGGACAGATCCAAATGGTAAAAACATGGCAGAGCAAGGGACTTGGGCTTGGGGAAAACTCACTCTGATTAGTGTTTATGCTCCACAACGACTACAGATTCAGACTTTGGACAAAGTAGCTGAGATACTTTTCGAGTCTGGACCTTACACACACATAATGGGGGACGACTTTAACGATGTGACAGATCCATGTATAGATCACTCAAGCGTAAGTGCAGGGGCACGTGAGCTTACCCCCTTGGCTCAGTTCCTGCTCCCTGGGACCAACTGATCTCCGACTCCACCCGGTTGACCGCACTTATTCTTTTTTTTCGCGTGCTCATAGAGAGTCTACCTCTTTGCACCAGCGGGAAACGTGGGCACAATGGAAAGGGCAGAAGACCTAGCAAGAGGCATATCTGACCACTCGCCCCTCTGCTTGACGGTGGGAGGGGGACCACATAGACACCGACAGGAGTGGAGGCTGAATGCCTGGGACCTGAAGGACAGGTAGATGGCCTCTAGGATCCAAATTGATTCAGAACTGTATTTAAGCGAAAACGAGGCTCAGTACCTTTGGCAGTCACCTTATGGGAGGCCTACAAGACAGCTTTATGGGATAGAGCACAAAATATAATAGCTATCAAGTGGAGGGACGAGTCCCACAAGATTGAAGCCTTGGGACATAGACTCTTAGATCTTGAGAGGCCTATAGACCCCAGTGCTGACACTCATATGCTTTGCCAGACCGCGATAACACGTAGGGAATATCGGGCGCTGGTGGAATGGGAGGTGAAAACTCAGCTCCAAGCCTCACAACACCTACTCTATGAAAAGGGAGACAGAGCCAGGAAACTTCATGCTTGGCTGGCTAAGAAGGAGAGAGAAACGAGATGGGTGGCAATGGATTGTGACAAGGAGGAGACGCACACAACAGCACCTGCCATAGCTGGTGCCTTTGCCCAGTACTATAAAGAACCCTACAAAGCCAGATCACTAGTAGATGACTCCCAAATCAGTAGCTATCTTAGCACAATTGATAGCATCACCCTTACCCAGGAAAGGAAGAGCAAACAGTCCTTGAAAAAGACATCACCCTGATTGAAGTTATGGATGCAATTAGTAGGCAGAAATCAGTGAAAACCCTGGGTCCGAACAGAATCCTGGCGGAAGTTTTCAAATACAATGCTAGCTTACCAAGCCCACACCTTCTAAATATGTACCTTGCAGCACAAGACAAAAGGGCACTCCCGCCAGATCTCTGTAATGCTACAGTGGTAGTGATCTATTAGCCGGGAAAGCCCCCCACGGACTGTGGGTCATAACGACCTATATCGCTACTCAATGTAGAGACAAAGATCCTGGCCTCAATCCTCACCACATGCGTGCTACCGGTAATCACATCACTTATTCACTGTGAACAATCCAGCTTTAAGCCTAAACGAGCTACGCACTTCAACCTCCATTGTCTCGTCAACTGGTTAGATACGGTGAAGGGATGGACCACCCCTCTCACTAGATGCCAAAAAGGCCTTTGATGCTGTCCATTGGTCGCACATGCAACAAGCCCTCTTAAAGTTTGGGTTTGGTCCTGTTTTTATGGCTTGGCTAGAGTTACTATACACCAACTCGAGAGCCAGAGTGCGAGTCAATGGTGTGATGTTGGGGGGCGGAGCCGGGCCGGCGGGCAAGATGGCCGCACCGAGTCCCGGCTCCGCCGACCTTCTCTCCTCACCGCCTGTTTCGCTTGCTCGCACCGTGAGAGCGCGGAGCTCCCGTGCGTCGGAAGGGACGCTGAGGTGAGGCATCCGACTCCGGCAAAATTCCTGGCTCCGGGGACGGAGATCCGCTCTCCAGCGCAGGGCGGCCTGCCCGATGCCGACAACCGGGACCTTGCGTCTCGCTACACCCGACCGCCAATGCAACAACAACGGACACATCGACCAGTGAGGCGCCGGTCTCCCGCCAGGGAGCTTAAAAAATACCCTCGACATCGCTGAAGCCCTTTCCAGGTGCCATCCACAATCCTCCTGTGCTGCTTGCTTCTCCCCCCCCTCTACTTCCCCCCCCAGCGATTTTTGTTGGCTGCCGGACTCTGAGAATTGCTCCCTGTCTATCTGGAGCATTTTGCGTGCCTGCAAATTGAATTGTCGTATTATCTCCAGCTTATGGGCGCCGGCGAGAGCACGATGTTAATGTGCTTTTTGTGCTGGGGGGGTCCACAAACAATATTTAGTGGTGGGGAGAAGGGCATTTTGTGTTGCCCATTGTTGATGCACAGGCAATTCGCCATCTTGACTGGGAGGGGACCGAAGACTCCTAAGCCTGCCTGTTCTGCGCCGTAGCGCTGCTTGTTGGAACAGTGGCGATCCGATGGATTATACCTTGTGGCGGCGGCTGGGTGTACTGGAAGCCGGGAGACGGCGACTGTATTTCTCTGATGGGCCGCGGACCTACGTTCTGGTGATGGAGGGGAGTAGCCCTGATTCCTATTGAACCGATGTTTCACTGTGGCCGTCACCAGCTTCGCTCGTCACTTTCATTGTGGCAAAGGTTACTGCTATCACGGTGGGGCAGCGACTCGACGTAGAGGTGGCTTACTGATGGCAACACTGCGGACTTGCTCCCTGGGGAGACTTTCTGGTGTCTCACGGCGGATCGGCTACAGGACAGCGTACTCCGTGGACTACGATCGGTGGTGGCGGATTGCTCGTTCCATGTGACTTTGGAGAGGTTTTGGTTATTTCTGGACTGCCATGACTGTTTCACTTTGTGATTTCTACCCCGGTCCGGCATTTTGGGGCGGGTGGGACCTGCATCATTGATCCTGTTTGCCTGTGAGAGTCGAGTGTGCTTAGGGCGCCATTTCAGCGGCTGGGGGTGCACTATGCCCCCCCCGTGGGACTTGGACTGCGTAGCGATTGATATATCCTGTTTAAGTAGGTGCTCCCAATATTGTGCATTGCTCTCTGATTCATTTTAAAGGTGGGTGAAGAGGGGGAGGGTTGGGGTTCCCGCATCGGGAGTCTCCCCCATGTTTCCTCCCTATCGTGGGCTGTTGGTTACTTCTTTCCTTTTCTTTTTTATCTCCTTCTTTCTCTTATTCTCTTGTCTATATTTCGGGTTCATAATGGGCGACAGGCACGCTGCTGGGGGGGTAGGCCGTAGCCACATGCAGGGGTGCAGGGTGGGGGGATGGGGGAGGGGTGTTGTTGTTTACCTATTTTTCTTTGTTTCTATGGCCTTCTTATTCTTTTTGTTTTTGACTAATTCTATTTTCCCCTTTTCCTTATTCGGGACCTTAGTGGTGGTAGTTCTCTGCACACTTGCATTACCTCGATTATTGAGGGGGATTTAGACTGCTTTGCTATGGCGATCGGGACCTTGTTGGTGGGCGGACTGCTTGTTTATTGGCTATCCTGGTACCGAATGGAATCATTACTTCCCACTGGCAGTTCTCCTGGACTATGATTACCCTGCCCCTTGAGCTTCCTCTAATTTGCTTTGATTTATATATATTGCCACAGATCCTGCCCCTTTTACTTTCTTTTAAAATTAAACCTTCATTCATCCGGTTGTTTTTTGCAAAATTGCTCTCCTGGGTTGCAACCGAGCATTTGTGGGACGGAGCTTTGCACTGCCATGGTCTAATTGCTTTGTTCTGCTTGAACCTGTTCCAATGGCTGATTATGATGTTCTGCTTTGTATCGATTGTAACTGACCTCATCTAATAAAGGTTTTCCAAAAATAAAAAAAATAAAAAATGGTGTGATGTTGGCTGCTTTGCCAATACAAAAAGGCACTAAGCTGGGTTGCCCTCTGTCCCCTTTACTGTTCGCTCCTGCATTGGAACCACTGGCAAACTTGATTAGGGCACACCCTGAACTGAGTGAGTTCAGTGACGAGGTGGGGCTCCTCAGTTATGAGCGTATCTCACTCTACGCTGATGACATACTGCTGTATGTCACCAACCCTGACAAGACACTTACCCCTGATCCTGCAACTATTGGAAACATACAGCAGACATGCTAGATATAATATTAACTGGGACAAATCCAAGCTCTACGCAGTCGGGGAGACTCTGGACATCCAAGAGCTTCTAGGATCCCTTAGAGTAGTCCAGGAAGGGTTCTGCTATCAGGGCCTATATATCACCACTAATGAGATGGTGAACCTTAACCAGAACATAAAACAAGTCCTAGCGGAATTCCGTGAAGATGTGGGAAGGTGGAGACAACTTCCTCTGACGTTACTAGGCAGAGCCACCATGTATAAAGTTATTACACTCCTAAAACTACTCCATATATTCCCAAAACATACTGCAGACTGCGAGAGATAATTTTTGCGATGATTTCCCTACAGCAACGCCTACCTTCTGTTACACTCCATCGGCCTCATTGACTGACCCCAAGATGGCCGCCCAGGCTTAACTCCTGGTAAACCTCACCGGCGAGTTACCGATCAACCCACGAAAAGGGGCTTGGCCACCACAACACCGCGCCCCGATCTGCTGGTCCCTAAAAGGAATGACGTGGGCCCACTTCATCTCTGCCATGCTGCACTTATTTGCACTCTGCCTGACCCATGATGCCTGACTGCTTGAAGGCCACCCAGAAGTCGCTCCCCGAAAACTGCACCAGTGAGTTACTGAACACAAAATAAACAGCATGATAACCGTAACTACACACCTTGTATCAGAAATGAAGTGGCACGGGCCATACAACAACACGACGACCACTTTTGCACTCTTTCTGCCCTCAGTGCCTGACCCCATGATGGCCACCAACCAACTAAACCCAAAAAAAGTGGCTTGACCCCTCTACACGACCCGACCACTGTAGCAATCTACCCCGACTCACCAGTCACAAAGATTGAAGTGACCCGGGCCAGAATCAACGGGATTGCTGTCTCTTCATCCCTACTTGTCTGCAATGCCATTTTGCACCATACTTATCTGCAGTGCCTGACACCTTCTGTGCCTCAGTGCCTGACCCCATGATGGCTGCCCTGGGCTCACTCCAGGACTAACTAACTGCTCCGGTGAGCCACCAAACAACTCCAAAAGAAGTGCCCTGACCTCAGCAACATTATACTAGACCTGACCGCCGTAACAATCGACCCCGACCCGCCGGGCTGTGCACTGCCTGACCTCAGGATGGCCACTCATGGCCTCCATACAAAACGCTCCTGGTTGCCCAAACTGCACCAATGAGCACAGGAAAACTCGTAGACGCCGAAAAGGCATTAAATCGGGTCACATGGGCATATCTGTGGGGATGCTGGAACTAAAAGGATTTGGCCAGGGGTTTATAAGATCAATTAGAGCCACGTATAGCGGACCTACACGCCGGATTCAGGTAATGGGCAGGGAGTCAGGGGAAGTAAGGATAGGTAGGCGTACCCGACAGGGATGCCCGTGCTCACCCATTTTATTTGCTGTATATATAAATCCACTTCTGCAAAAATTGCTTCGAACTGACAAAATTAAATCAGTTTTCACAAGGGGTTATCAAACAAAAGTCCTATCCTACGGGGATGATGTGGCAATTATAGCTACCCGGGGGAAGCAATTGAAGAAATCATACAGATAACAGAGATGTTCGATAAAATATCAGGATATAGTTTGAACGAGGAGAAAACTATTGTGGTCTGTATGCATAATTTGGATTACCAGGACGAGAGGAGAGCGGATTCTGCAGTTTATCTAGGGGTACGGGTTATGGCAAATGTGGATAACATAATAAAAGCTAATTTTGACCCACTCATCAAATCTGTAGCATTGGAGTTAAAAAGGATTAATGGCCATCATTTGTCAATTATAGGAAATGGACATTTTTTGAAAATGAGCTTTCTACCTAAATTTCTTTATCTGTTGTAGGTCAATCCCGGTAGCAATTGATGATAGTATGCTCAGAAATATGAACTCGATGTTTTAAAATTTTATTTGGCAGTATGGTAAGATACGGAGGTCATTGAAATTAATGGCATTGACGCAAGAGCGAGAGGGACTGGCTATACCGAATATTGTATTATATTTCTGGGCTGCCTTTTTACATCAAATATCATACTTACTGAGGGTGGGTGAAACGGAGTGTCTTAATACAGGGGAAAGAATCCCAACAATATTCGAGTTAGAGTATTCAATATATTCAAGTTGAGTATGGTTATTACAAGAAAGGGAGGTTTAAGATCATAAAGAGTGCAGGGCGTATAAGGAAGCAAATATCTAAATTTATGGGAATTCCTCATGTAACACAGTATACACCCTTGTGGTATGGCTCAATTTTTTTTAAATCCGCCTTTGATTCAGTGGGGCGGGAGTGAGAGGCTAAGGTTATAATCAACATTGGAGATTTTTTGGGGGGGAACCAACAGTCGCAATTTCCCGACTTACACCATAGGTTTGGGATACAGCATAATCAAATTCTTACAGGTTAGGATTATATTAATGACACACAGGCCAGGGTAATGATTAAGAAAAATACTCAAATGGAGTTAATCAGTAACAGACTATGTTGAATAGGAGTGGTATATAAGCTTTTGTTGGCAAAAATGCCAGATGACCTGGAGCAACCAGAAACATCTTGGACAGGAAAATTGAGTAATCCAGACCTAGACATCTATAGAACCTTGGATCTGTCAGCAGAAACCCTTATCCTCTAATCTAAAAGCACAGTTATATAAAACGGTATTTAATCTATATTTTACACCGGCAAAACTGTTTGCATGGGGAAAGCGGGACAATGATCGGTGTCCGAGGTGTGGGGAAGGATCAGCTACATTAAAGCATATGTTTTTTGATTGTGATCAACTGACCCCATTAAAATCAGGGATCTTGGGATTCTGGAGAAACATATTTTGTAGGGGCTTTGATCTTACGCCCACACTGGTAATCCTGGGTCATGCTAGCGTACTCAGTTCTAATAAGGAACAAGAATATTGCTTGTTCATAGGCACAGCAATATTTTGAATCATGCTGGCAGCACAATGGAAGGATAAGAAATCACCCACATGTTAGATGTGGCTAGCACGGCTGCTAGGAGTTTGGAAACAGGAGGCAGCTCTTTATACATGTAGCGGTAGGAACGCCAGAAAGCGGGGGGGAAAGAATTTGGGCCTGTATTGAAAATTGGAGTGGGGATGTGGCGGGGCGGGGAGTGACATAGGTTTATTGTATGTAACAGGAGGTTGGAAATCTGTTTTAGGCCACATATCATGTACATAGAACGAAAATAGACATTATAGGTGCACATGTTATATATATTTTGTTTTTCTTCTCCTCTCCTGGTTAGGAAGCTGGGTAATATGCATTGTAATATTATCATTTGTAGATTCCAGGAATCTCGTTTTGAAGTATGGTGCTTTTGTTTTATATTTTGTACTATTAAGATGTCTTCTCTGGTGTGAATAAATAAAAAAATAATCAAGGTGACTTGGGCCCGCTGTTAAGCAACTGGATGCCTGACCCCAAGAGAGCGGCTCACTAATTCAAGCAGATCACTGTCCTCAACCTCTCTCACTACCCAAAGAAAGGGCGGCTCACTAACTTAGGCGGAGCACTGTCCTCTACCCCGCTCTCTACCTCCACTGCCACCGCCATCACCATCCCACCCATCGGGGAAATTGGCAAACACCGACACATGGACCCCCATATACAGACGGCACACCACACTACACCCCCGCCCACCTCATGTGACTAGTACCTAGGATGGCGGCTCCCGACCATATTTAACGTACACCGTCGGACAAAGCCCCTGACTCCCCCAGTGGAAACGAAACCCAACCTACCACTAAAGGAACTAGCCTCCTGTCCAAACTAGACAAAACGCCTTCTATGACGCCAACCTACTCCAACCCCCCCGCACCGAACTACCTACGATCGCATGTCCCAAACTCCTTCTCGATTAGTTTCCCCCTAACCTTTCACACAAAGCGAAAAAAAACTTCAAACACAAACTGATTAGACAACACCCAGAATCACTATTTGCGTACATATATCACTGCTCCTCCAAAGGCCAGATAAAAATGGTTTTAATGTTCCACACTGAAAGACCCGAAAAGTGGAACTCCATTCTCAGATCACAACTCCACATTTCCAGAACTACTAACACTCCTCATACCTGCAAACTGACAATCTCAATCCCTAAACGCACTATGCGGAGCGGGAACACCTCTGTGACCATCTACTCCAACGGCACTGTCCTGATCCAAGCCAACAATGACAACCTAAAGGCATTTGACTCACTCTTACCCTCACTTCGGACTGCCCCCTCTCACCCACATCTCCCCCGCCTAACCCACCCTTATTCCCCGGACAGCGGGACGCACCAGCAGAGCACACCTACCATTTCTGTGCCTTCTATCAACAACACCAGCTGTTCGCCACGAGACACCACCCTCACCTCTGCCACCAAGAACAAGGCTTCCCTTCCCCCCTCCTACGGTCACCTCGACCACCCCCTGCTTACAACCTCCCCAAAAAAATAATGATCGACCTCAACACACAATCAAAGACTCCCAATTACCTCTCTATACCCACATTCAAAAGAACGTGGAAGCCACTACACGACCCTACACACCCCGCGCCCATGGCCCTGTTCAAAGCCTACACGAACAGCACAATAATAACCAGATGGCAACATAGCATCGTCAGGCCATCCTCCTTTCGGGATGACCGAACCCCCCCACCCCCACCCCTGAAGAGACGGGGCAGTGTCTCACCCTGCTCGAAAGCCAGCTAGCAACTATAATCCAGGGCTTCAACGAAATCCTAACTAACCTCGCCACACTCCGAAAGCCTTCTCAAAATCCCCACCATACTCCCACCTTCCCTAACCCCACACACCAAAGGCTTCCCAAGGCTCTCCACCCCAGTGGATCTCAACCGCCCTCTCAAATCAGATACAGAGACCCAAAGGAACATGAGAGGCTATGTCCTTGAGTGAAGCAGCAGATCTTGCCTCCTCGTTTGACACCCCACCTACTGCCACCCCTCAATCCAAGATTCAGGTGATTACCGGATTCAGAAGAGATCACTCCCCTCTGACACCCCCAAGACCCCCAGCCTCCCTCACTAACATCCCCATGGTCCCCCTAAGGAAAAAAAAAAAAAAGTGGCACCCTCCACCAACTGCATGCTCATAAACTGCAGATCAGCCATCAAACATGCCACCGAGCTAGCAGAATCCATCCTCACCCGAGATAGACATAGCCTTCATCACCGAGAATTGGCTAAATGATTGCTCGTCACCAATCATGGAAACTCTTGTGCCCCCAGGCTTAGCAATCATCAACAAAGATCGAAAATACCAAAGAGGCGGGAATATAGCAATCATTCACAACAACAACAATGTCTGTGACGGAAATCAACACCTTCAAGCATAACACCATTGAATGCTTAACGCAAACATTAACACAACCGACAACAAAACACTACACTGCCATCTCCTATACCATCCCCTGGGAAAACCACTACATTCACCGAACACTTGTCCAACCTGATTGCGCATTGTTCACTCTGAGACGCCAACAACCTAATTCTGGGCGACCTCAACCTACACTGGAATGAAAAAAACCACTCGCTAATCCAAAACCTGAACGAGCTGCTACACAGCAACAAACTTAGTCAAGTCAAGTCAAGTCAAAGAATTTATATAGCGCACTACATACCCAGAGGGTCTCAAGGCGCTTAGGAAGGGGAAGAGGATTACTTGTCAAATATCCACGTTTTAAGTTGCTTTCTGAATGCTAGGTGGTTCTGGGTAAGGCGAAGGTAAGTGGGGAGTGAGTTCCATGTTTTAGCAGCCAGGTATGAGAAGGATCTGCCTCCCATGGTTGTCTTGTTGATGCGAGGTACAGTGGCGAGGGCTTGGCTGGAAGAACGTAGTTGGCGGGAGGGGGTGTAGAAGGACAGTCGTGAGTTGAGGCAATCTGGTCCGATGTCGTAGAGTGATTTGTGTGCGTGGGTTAGCAGTCGGAAAGTGATCCTCTTATTGACGGGTAGCCAGTGGAGGTCTTTCAGGTGACCAGAGATGTGTTCGTTACGCGGGACGTCTAATATGATCCTGGCTGAGGCGTTTTGGATTCGTTGGAGTTTCTTCTGGAGTTTAGCGGTAGTACCTGCGTAGAGGGTGTTTCCGTAGTCCAGTCGGCTCGTGACCAGAGCATGGGTGACTGTTTTTCTGGTTTCGGTGGGGATCCAGCGAAATGTTTTTTTGAGCATGCGAAGAATGTTGAAGCAGGATGAGGATACGGCGCTGACTTGTCTATTCATTGAAAGAGAAGAATCCAGGATAACGCCTAGGTTCCGTGCGTGGTCTGTCGGGATGGGTGCTTTTCCAAGGGCTTCCGGCCACCAAGAGTCGTCCCATGCAGAGGGGGATGTACCTAAGATGAGGACTTCTGTTTTATCTGAGTTCAATTTCAGACGGCTGTGTTTCATCCATTCGGCAACTTCTTTCATTCCTTCGTGAAGGTTAGTTTTGGCGGTGCTGGGGTCATTGGTGAGAGATAGGATCAGTTGAGTGTCATCCGCGTAAGAGATGATGTTGAGGTTGTGTTGGCGTGCGATGGCCGCGAGGGGGCTCATGTATACGTTGAAGAGGGTGGGACTGAGTGAGGATCCTTGTGGTACGCCACAGATGACTTCAGTGGCCTCGGACTTGAATGGTGGAAGGCGGACTCTCTGGGTTCTTCCGGTGAGGAACGAGGTGATCCATTCAAGTGCTTTTCCTTGTATTCCGATGTTTCTGAGGCGTTGTAAAAGGGTGCTGTGGCAGACTGTGTCGAAGGCTGCAGAGAGGTCGAGGAGGATGAGGGCGACTGTGTCTCCATTGTCCAGTAGTGTTCGAATGTCGTCTGTGGCTGCGATGAGGGCGGTCTCAGTGCTGTGTTTTGCTCGGAAGCCAGATTGTGAGGAGTCGAGGGATTTGTTGGCTTCGAGGAAAGCGGCGAGCTGGTTGTTGACAGCTTTCTCGATGACTTTGGCCGGGAAAGGAAGGAGTGATATTGGGTGGTAATTTTTGAGTTCGGTGGGGTCCGCTGTGGGTTTTTTCAGAAGGGCGGTGAGTTCAGCGTGTTTCCAGCTTTCCGGGAAGGTGGCGGAGTTGAAGGAGCAGTTGATGACGTCTCGGAGGTGCGGTGCTATGACGGAGTCTGCTTTGTTGAAGATGTGGTGAGGACATGGGTCTGTGGGGGATCCTGAGTGGATGGAGTTCATCAGGCGGATGGTGTCCTCAGTGGAGATTGGGTTCCAGTCGTTAAGGGTGTTCAAGGGGGGAGAATGTTCCTCATATGGTTGGGTGGGTTGGTCTCCGGGTTGGTTGTCGAAGCTGTTGTGGATGTCTGCAATTTTGTTGTGGAAGAATGAGGCTAGGGAGTCGCAGAGGGCTTGAGAGGGGGTGATGTCGTTGGAGTTGGCCGAGGGATTGGTAAATTCCTTGACGATGTTGAAAAGTTCCTTGCTGTTGTGGGCGTTGTTGTCTAGTCTATCCTTGAATGCTGTTTTCTTGGCCTTTCGGATTAGTTGGTGGTGTGAGCGGGTGGCGTTTTTGAAGGCGTCCTTGGTGCTAGTGGTTGGGTCTTTTTTCCAGGCCTTTTCAAGGGAGCGGCAGAGTTTCTTGGACTTCTTAAGACCATCGTTGAACCATGAGGCCTTCTTGCTGCCAGGTTTGCTTTGACGTTTTTTCAGTGGTGCTAAGGTGTCGGCGGTGTTGGATAACCATAGGGTGAAGTTGGTGGCGGCTTGGTCTGGGTTAGAAGAGTGGGCTGGGGTGTTTGGAAGGAGCGATGAGGAGATCTGGTCGATGGTGATTTTGTTCCAGTTTCTTTGCAGAGTTGGTTGGAGGTGGTTGATGGGTTTCGGCTTGTTGTAGGTGAAGTGAACGCAGCTGTGGTCAGTCCAGAGGAGATCCGTAGTATGGCTGAAGGAGACGTGATTGCTGGAGGTGAAGATGGGGTCGAGTGTGTGACCTGCGATGTGGGTGGGGGAAGTGACCAGTTGTTTAAGTCCGAGGTTGGCGAGGTTGTCCAAGAGGGTGGTGGTGTTGCGGTCGTTGTTCTTTTCAAGGTGAAAGTTGAGGTCTCCCAGAAGGATGTAGTCTTTGGAGGGGAGCGCGTGTGGAGTGATGAAGTCCGTGATGTCTTCACTGAATTTTGCGCGGGGTCCTGGTGGTCTGTAGAGGAGGGTGCCTCTGAGTGTGGTCTTGGGGTCGATGTGGATCTGGAAGTGAAGGTGTTCAGAGTTGGCGAGATTGACGTCAGAGCTGGTTGAGATGTGGATAGATTTCTTATGGACGATAGCGATTCCTCCTCCTGTGTGGCCGGTACGGTCCTTGCGTGTGATCTTATATTCTTCAGGGATGGCAATGGTGATGTCTGGGGCGGAGGAAGCGTTCATCCATGTTTCTGTTAGGAAGGCGACGTCTGGAGAGATGGTGTCTAGTAGATTCCATAGGTCAATGGCGTGTCTGTGGACCGATCGGGTGTTGAGAAGGATGCATTGTAGGTGATTGGGGTCGGGAATCTGTGGTGTGGTCGTAGCGGAGATGTTGTCGGTGCCGATGAATTTGCAGGAGTAGCAAGAGAAAGGTCCATGGGTGTGTCCAGGAGCGGCTTGGACGCAGTTGGGGGCGCGACCGGGGTTAAGGGCTAGGAGGGTGGCGGCATCGTAGGTAATGCGAGAGGCCTGGGCGGCGCGAGGGGCAGGGGGTCTGGCGCTGGGCGCGGTCCAGGCGCGGACGGGCGTAGACGGGCTTACCTTTGGCGCACCTTCGGCGCGGATTGGGCGCGGTCGCTGCGCGTGAACGCTGCACGCGGGAACTCCTGTCATATATGGATGGTGGAGGGGGAGGGGCGAGGGAGGAGCAGCTGGGAGGCGGGAGCGGGGCGGAGATCAAGGCAGGGAGGCAAAAACAACAACAACAGGAAGACACAAAATGGCAGTCAGCCCAAATTCGAAGAACGGGTTGGGGCACACTATGATCATAAAAACGCTATCACTAAGGCAGTGGAGCCGGCACAGGGCACAACCAGGCACAAAAATCCAGATCACAGGCAACACAGATAAACAGAGCGTAGCAGCGCGTTATTGCAGCCTAGCGCCGCGGTAATATGCAAATGAGCTCGTCAAAACGGCAGAACACCGTTAAACAGTGGAGCTGTCAATTAAGGCGATCTAGCGCTATAAGCAATGCCGTAATGGTCAGTGCAGGCAACAAATTGGCACAGCAAGCAATGCAGTAATGGTCTATGCAACAGACTGGCACTAGCGACGCGTTATTATGTAAATGAGCAGGTGAAATCGGCGATACTGCGCGAAACAGAAGAGCTGCCAATTAAGGCGATCTAGCGCAATAAGCAATGCGGTGATGGTCAATGCAGGCAGCTATGATACCAAATTCGATCTCGCAGGGCAGGGAGTAGCGTTGGGGAGCGACCGTATCCGAAGGAATCAGGACGGTCACGGAGGTCAGTTGGAAGGGTGCAGCCTGACCAACAGTGGGAGGGAGGAGCAGCTGGGAGGCGGGAGCGGGGCGGAGATCAAGGCATGGGGGCAAAAACAACAACAACAGGAAGACACAAAATGGCAGTCAGCCCAAATTCGAAGAACGAGTTGGGGCACACTATGATCATAAAAACGCTATCACTAAGGCAGTGGAGCCGGCACAGGGCACAACCAGGCACAAAAATCCAGATCACAGGCAACACAGATAAACAGAGCGTAGCAGCGCGTTATTGCAGCCTAGCGCCGCGGTAATATGCAAATGAGCTCGTCAAAACGGCAGAACACCGTTAAACAGTGGAGCTGTCAATTAAGGCGATCTAGCGCTATAAGCAATGCCGTAATGGTCAGTGCAGGCAACAAATTGGCACAGCAAGCAATGCAGTAATGGTCTATGCAACAGACTGGCACTAGCGACGCGTTATTATGTAAATGAGCAGGTGAAATCGGCGATACTGCGCGAAACAGAAGAGCTGCCAATTAAGGCGATCTAGCGCAATAAGCAATGCGGTGATGGTCAATGCAGGCAGCTATGATACCAAATTCGATCTCGCAGGGCAGGGAGTAGCGTTGGGGAGCGACCGTATCCGAAGGAATCAGGACGGTCACGGAGGTCAGTTGGAAGGGTGCAGCCTGACCAACAGTGGGAGGGAGGAGCAGCTGGGAGGCGGGAGCGGGGCGGAGATCAAGGCAGGGAGGCAAAAACAACAACAACAGGAAGACACAAAATGGCAGTCAGCCCAAATTCGAAGAACGGGTTGGGGCACACTATGATCATAAAAACGCTATCACTAAGGCAGTGGAGCCGGCACAGGGCACAACCAGGCACAAAAATCCAGATCACAGGCAACACAGATAAACAGAGCGTAGCAGCGCGTTATTGCAGCCTAGCGCCGCGGTAATATGCAAATGAGCTCGTCAAAACGGCAGAACACCGTTAAACAGTGGAGCTGTTAATTAAGGCGATCTAGCGCTATAAGCAATGCCGTAATGGTCAGTGCAGGCAACAAATTGGCACAGCAAGCAATGCAGTAATGGTCTATGCAACAGACTGGCACTAGCGACGCGTTATTATGTAAATGAGCAGGTGAAATTGGCGATACTGCGCTAAACAGAAGAGCTGCCAATTAAGGCGATCTAGCGCAATAAGCAATGCGGTGATGGTCAATGCAGGCAGCTACGATACCGAATTCGATCTCGCAGGGCAGGGAGCAGGGAACTGCTCAGATGAAACCCATAACAAAGGAGCTGTCATGGAGATGGGCTTTGCCTTCACACTGTGTTAAGTTAGCATGAGCTTATTAGAAGTTTAAACGCCATCTTTCCTTTCAGCTGCTTCTGCACACAGCACATATTGTTATTAGTGCGTTGAGCCTAGTAGACTATTTTGCTTCACACGAGAATAATATGTTTTTCCTATAGTATCAGCTTTGCTTGGTAAGCTATGTCTGTACAGTGAGTGCTGAGGCCTTCAAGGTTATTTCAACACAGTGGTTGTTGTTCGGTCTGATCAGCGCACGTCCTAGACATAACACATGTAAAGCTGTGGCCAACTCTGGCTTTTGGCGCGTTTAATAATGCACTGTGCAGAGCATGCACACACACTTGATGAATATTCGCATACAGAGAGTTGGTGTAGAAGATGATGTGATCCCTTTCTACTAAAACCAGAGGTATGGGGCCGCCCTGCTAAAACCCAAAGAGACCTTCTTTAGATATAATATAATATACTAGCAAGGGAGGGTAAGACTTAGGTGTAATTTAGCCTTCTTCCCTTTAGAATTTTACCATGCTTTCTCCCTTTGTATTTTATGGAATAGTAACTATGCTGATAACCTTGTTGCTTGTAATATGTTTGCTTGTATTAGCTAAGATACTGTGCCTGAGAACACGGCAATAGAAATAAATATTTCAAACTTGCACTTGTCCTCATTTACTCCTCGTTCTGGATTGGTGTGTTAGTATAACGAAAGAGTGTTTATGTGTTCCACGTGACCTGAGGTGTTCTAAGTTCATGTTCTGGCTTGTGTAATCATTGGGGGTTTGTAAGAAGCAATGAGACACTGATTGCTAGTCTGGTAGGGGATTTTGGATACTAAGGTGAGTTTTGGCACACCCTAATTCACTGAGGTTCCAAGTCTCTATGTACAGTCTGTGTAGAAGCAGAATACCTGCGACATGGCGCCCAACCGTTGGTGGTCTTATTACATGACACTTGACTAGTACTTCATTCAGTCCTTAACCCCTTCACTATTGTTTCCGGAAGACAGTGGTGTCAGACAAAACCTACCTATAGTTACACAGGTCTTTTCAAGCTTGAAACTTTTCAAACGGTTTCCTTTTGAATTACTACCCAGTTGTGCTACATAGTTTTTTATTGTACCTTTTTCTTACTGTGTCGTTATGGCTGACGATGGCATACCGCAGCATAGTCGTATCGCGGTTCGCAATCATTTGCAAACTTATAACGTCGGATTAGAGGGCATGGCAGTGATTATGGTAGTGAGTGCGGAAGTAGCGTACCCTTTCGAGATTTTTTACTCGTGGGTGACCTTCCCTGCTGTGAACGCAAATACTGGTGTGTTCGACACTTATGCTCCCACTGCCGTGCCACAGGAATATGTTCTGTATAGGACACAAGAAGTTCCAATTAATGCTTGGCAGCATCGAGTTTGGTTTAATGGCGCCCTACCCCACACTTTGTTAGTCACAAGGTTAGGTCCTTTGTCCATTCCAGACACTACCTGGCCTGTTTTGGCTGATCTACACCGCATCCTCGACATGGAGCGGTTCCCGTTGCAGATTTACGGCTGTTGCATACGGTCGGAACTAGTGTAATTCGGTCGTTAGTACAATACATTACCCGCAATCTCCCGGGCGGGGCCCCAGGTGTTGCGGCGCTTCCAGCCGGACCGAGCGGAATGACGCTTAGTCCCGACATGCTTAATGTAGTGATGGGCAAGCGCCCCCAGGAAAAGGATGATATGCCTTTCTGGCTTGCCGAGAAATTTGACCAGTTGGAAGCAGTATTTCCTAACACGACTCCTGTTGAGAAACACAGGATTCTGACAATTAGTTTACCGAAAGACTTGATACCAGAAGCTGGTGACTGTGAGTCTTGGGGTAAGATTTTTGCGGCGGTGTATACGAGGTGCTTTGGCGCTTCGTTAATGACTGTCCTTCCCTCGGTTATTAAGCGTGTTCAAGATGAGCACGGACCTGAGGCAGCGGTCGAATTAGGTATGCGGCTGTGCGGCAGTTTTGACGTAGTTTCCGATCTCGTTCTTGTGAATGTCAAGGGAGAGGCAGTAAGCTTTCAGGTGTCTAATGCTTTGCAGGCTGTTCCTGATGCCGATAAACCCCGTCAGTTACAGAGAAATATTACGGCGGCTTATAAGACCGTAGGCCGTAATAGTTTGGGTGTCAAGCCTTTCTCTACAAAAGAGAAAAAACAACCCCAAGGGCAGAAGTCTGAGACGGACGACCAGCCCAAGGCTAAAAAGCAGAATTGGCCAAAAAAACAGAAAAAGGGTAAACAACAGCAACAGAAACAGGGGTCACATCCTGCATCTTTAGCGCCTGCGTCTACAGAACGTGTTTATGACTTGCGCGATCGCGCAACGATAAAATCACCTGATCGTTTTCAGGTTCTTGAACAACGCTCTCCTCGTTCTCTTCAGGACTCATCGGCCTCATCGACCGGTGGTGGAGGAGGCGGAGGAGGTCGGGGTGGCCAGCAGGGATGCGACCAGCCCCGCCCCAAAGACGGTAAAGGCAAGCAGGATGATTCAACACCGAAAAGACCCCAGTTTCAGAAAGAGAAAGTTGCCGCTTTAACAGCGAGCTATGCCACAGATAGTGAGAACGCGGCTTCGGAATCTGACATGGGCGCTGACATTGTTGGACAGCGCGGAGGAGATTACCATAGTGCGAGAGGCCCTGCGTCCACTACTGAAGGTGACGGCGACTGACCAATATGTTGTTGTGGAGACAGCTGATACTAGAGTAGCTACCCCTGATAGACTTTATGAAATAGTCCTTTTAATTGAAGGTGACATACAACGTACCATAAAGGGGGTATTTTGGAAAAATCTTATAACTACCTATGACATTTTGTTAGCGGAGGATGACTGGCCCCCACCTTTTGTTCTCGCAGCTCCGAGAGGGGAGGAGGTGATCCTCCCTAGTTTCGCGCACACGGTCTCGAAAGAGCATGCGCTGAATTTTGCAGAAGAGTGGGCTAAGGCTCTTGCGCCGGCTTTGTACCGTACACATTGTGGGTGGGATGAATTTTCCCCACACCACGAGATTCCTTTACAGTCTATGCCACAGCCTCAACCTCAATATCCAATCCGACGTAAAGCTAAGGCTTCCGTCGCCGAAATCCTTGAACATTTGGAATATCAAGGTGTAATTGAAACTTGTGTGTCACCAATGAATAACCCACTTTTTACTGTGACTAAGCCAGACGGCTCGTACTGTTTGGTATTGGATTACCTGCATTTAAACTCGCATTGCCGTACCTGTGCAGTACAGAATACCCACGGCTCTGCTCTTGTGGATGGTCTTGTGCGAAAAGGGTTTAAAAACACACTTGACATTTCCAACGTTTTTTTTGCCCACAATTTGGATGGACTGAGTTCCCAATGGACCAGTTTTACCTGTGGCGGCAAACAGCGCCAATTTAAACGCTTAGCGATGGGCTATAAGAATAGTTCAGGCGTGTTTGCTGCCTGTATTGTCTCTCTCTTGGAGAGGGTAGACACGGATGCGTGTTCGTATGTGGATGACATATATCTCACAGACGACGAGCTTTGGCGCATCTGTGTCGCGTTGACCGCATAATTTATAACTTTGCGGACTTTGGTTACAAGTTCAACTTTGCGAAGTCTCACATTGCAGAGTACACAGTGTTGTTCCTGGGCTATGAGCTCAACAATAAAGGCTGAGGCTTGGCTCCTCACTTCTTGGAGAAATGCGCACAACTGCGCGCTCCTACAACTCTGAAAAAATGACAGTCCTTGCTGGGATTTTTGAATTTCGGGCATACTTACATTCCCGAATATGCCTAGCGTATCAAGCCTTTGTATGCTTTGATACAACCTACTTATACTAAATCTTGCTGGCTGCCAGAACATTCAGCTATTTTGCACTCTTTGCAGGCTGATCTTCTAGAATCTAAATTCTTACTGACTCATGACAACCACACCAACCTGGTGATAAGAATCATCCCTGGGGCGGGGCGTTTCACGTACCTTACTTTTTTTTACGAGGGAGACACAGTATTTTTTTAAGGTTTTAAGGTTTTTAAGGTTTTATAGAGCGCGAACTTGACCCGTGAGGGTATCAGAGCGCTTTACATATTCATAGAGTAATACAGAAGGAGAAAACCTGTACATCAGCGATGGGTCATGGGGAAGGCAGGATATCACATAAGTACAGTACAATAGGGATAGGGGGAAACTATACATCAGGGCATTTTACAGAGAACAGGGTCATACAATAGGTAGGATAACACACGCGTCATGTACAGGGTCGCAGGATGAAGCATTAGTCTCTCAGGTAGCTGTTGAACAGGTTTATACAAGGAATTTACCCATGAGGAAGGATTTAGCCTCTTTTATGAAGCGTGCCAGGGAAGGGATTTTTCTGATATCAGGGGGGAGGGAGTTCCATATTCTTGGCGCAGTCCCGGTGAAAGCCCGATTGTAGGTTTTTATTTTCAAAAAGCGTGCAGGCCGGAGGAGGAGGGCATTGGTCGATTGTAAGTTTCTGCTTTCACCGGATATCTCCAGCTTCTGTGCAAGATACGCCGGGAAGTTAGAGTGTAAGGCCTTGTGCGTGATGCATGCCAGTTTGAGGTGGATCCAAGCCTTGAAGGGGAGCCATTTCAAAGCTTTCAGGTGAGGAGTGATATGATCAAATTTTCCGGAGCCTGTAAAAGTCTGGCGGCTGCGTTGAGGCAGGCTTTTATGGGATTTCAAAAACAATAGAGCCACCCAATAATCCCCTAGGGACTGGGTATCGTCAATAACAATAGCAAAAAGTATCCCTAAAGGAGTCATTCATACAATAACTTTAGTATTTGATCGTGTCATATCCCTGAACACTTAATTAGTGATGGTCACAGGAGCTTGAATGATAACAACAGTTTATCAGCCTTTATGGGAGCCAGCGAGATCTTGGGTAAGCTGGAGAGGGTGGAGCAACCATATTCCAGTTGAGAGATAACTAGTGATTGGACTGCTAGTTTTAGGTCAGGAGGGTCAAGAAAATGTTTCAGTTTCCATAGGTAGCTCAGGTGGAATCTGGCCGATTTGGCCATTGCGTTGATGTGGTCTCGCATGTTTAGGTTGTAGTCCAAGGTAATTCCCAACGATTTAGCCGAGTCCACAATGGTTGGGGAACAGTTTAAGTCTGTGATGGCTTTAATCCATGACTGGATCTCGGGGTTGCTCTTGGGTGGGGAGATTAAAAGGAACTCAGTTTTCTTGGCATTGAGTTTGAGTTGGTTGGAGGAGAGCCATCTGACGGTCAGCTTCAGGGCCTCATTCAAGGTGAGGATCTCCGCAAGAGAAGAGATTTTTATATAGATCTGAGTGTCATCAGCGTACATATGGAAGGAGATATTTGCAGTGCGAAGGACTTCGGCAAGGGGTTCTAAATAGAGATTTAAGAGGGTGGGGGACAACGTTGATCCTTGAGGGACTCCCACCGTGACCACGGAAGGAGCAGACAGATCGCCATTGATTAGGAATCTCTGGGAACGGTTTTGGAGGTAGGAACTAAACCAGTCAAGGACTGCGCCATCTAATCCCATCCTCAATTTGAGGCGTTCTAGTAGCATCTCGTGGTTGACCGTGTCGAAGGCGAGGATAGATCCAGGAGGATTAGGAAACAGGTTTTGTCTTGGTCAAGGTCTTGAAGAGCGTCATCGACAATGTGGAGCATGGTTGTTTCAGTGCTGTGTCCTGGTCGGAAGCCGGATTGGCAGTCGTCGAGAAGATGGAAGTTGTTGATGTGGTGGCTAAGCTGTGTTTGTACTCACTTTTCCAGCACTGGTGAAGTAGTGTGGCTCACTGGTTAGAGGCGGCAGACCCGAGAGCAGAGGACGGCCCGGGACCAGGGTTCGATTCCCGGCGCGGCAGGTTTCTGGACCAGGGTCAGCGGACTCGATAATTCTCTCGCCTCGGTGCCCACTCTGATCAGCGATCACACTCGGCAACTCTGGGCATTAGCTTGCCTCATCTTCACTAACGGCCCCACCAGACCGCCGGGGATGCCTGGTCTCACCCTGGAGATACCCATTAAGGGACCATCTCTCAGGGAAGCCAGGAAGGGTTTCGCAGCGGTCGAAGCGTGGAGATACTCCCCCGGGAGTGATTCTAGCGCTATATAAACACGCAAATTAAATTAAATTAAACTTTGGCCAAGAGATGAATGTTGGAAATTGGTCTGAAGTTGTCTGGGACGCTGGGTGGCGATTCTTAAGGAACGTGCGCTGTCGCAGGGAAAACGCATATTGGTTGTTACCCCGTATCCTGCACTTGAGGCAGTGACAAAGGCCAGTGTACCGAATTCTAAAGCTTTGCACCCACGGTGGATACAATGGGCAGCATCATTGACTTCTCCGGATGTCACGTTTATTTTTGATGCCTCCTTACAGTCGCAGGAGTTTTTGCAGTATGAATTTCTTTATCCTGCGCCTTTGGCTATGCGGCCTTTGGAGGATTTCCATTACATCATATACACTGATGGTTCAGCGCAAGTTGCGCATGGGTCTAAGCACGTATACGTTTCCGCTTGCGCCCTTGTGGTAGGTGCCATGGTTAATGATGAGTTCAAGTCCAGAGTCATGCACACGCAGGCTTTAGGGGACTGCACCGCACAATTAGCAGAGCTTCGTGCTCTGATGCTTGCATTGGAGTACGCTGATCCTAGTGTGACGGATCCTATTGTGAGTGATTCCTATTATTGTGTCCAGTCTTACAATGAAAACTTGTTCTTTTGGATTCAGAATGATTTTCGTGATTCTAAGGGTAGCACAATAAAACATAAAATGATCTGGGTCCGAGTGGCTGAACTTAAAGAACAGTTGCCACTCCTGTTTGTAATTCACACTCTTGGTCATCAGCGTGTGGGAGTCCACGCTGTTGGCAATTCGTTGGCTGATGAGGCCGCGAAATCAGCAGTATCGACATATTTGGTTGCTGCAGTTACACGTTCCAAAAGTAGGATCGATGATGATATCTTGGCAGCTGTTGCTGCAACTGAGAGGGGAAGTAAATATCCTAAGGGATTCCCTTCGAAGTATTCATACCTCTTAAGTCCTGATAAAGTTCCTTATGTGAAAATACCGGACGTTGGTGAAAGGTTAATTCCCAGTGCGGACCGCAGGCCCAAATTGCTTAGTGCAGCCCATGAAGATGTTGCGTCTGCGCATGCGGGCGTTTCAGCTACTGTAGCTCAGTTACAACAACATTTCTGGTGGTGGGGACTGTACAAACAGACACGTGATTATGTCCTTCAAAGTGACATTTGCCAGCAGATTAAGCCTTCAACTGCTACGCGTCCGTCCCAGACACAGTTGTACATTTCTAATAAACCACTTGGATGTGTTTATTTAGATCACTGCGGTTCTTTTTCTTCTGATACTGCGTATAAGTACATCTTAGTAGCAGTTGATTCATACACACGCTTTGTGTGGGTGTGGCCACACTGCAGCGCTGATTCACGAACTGTCATAAGAGACTTGCGTGTCTTTGTAGGGATTTTGCCTGTGGTACCTTCCATTCGGATCAGGGTCCGGATTTCGTCGCTAAGGCGTATAAGGATGCCATGACTTTGTTGGGGGTCCAAGTCAAGTTTTCGTCTCCATACAGACCTGAGGGTAAAAGTGTTGTGGAACGAATAAACCGAGATTTAAAGCAGTCTTTGACAGCTAGAGTTATAGGCACTGGCAGGAACTTGCTGGCCCACCTCAATGGCGTGCAGCGTGCTCTTATTAATCTCCCTAGAACGTCTCTGGGTGGACGGACCCCATACAAAATGCTCTTTGGTATCAAGATGTTTGTACCGGACCTTGACGGTCTAGACCAGGCGGCTGTTGCTGCCTCCTTTGACGTAGATGAACATTGCAATGTTTTACAGAATCTACAAGAGACAAGAGACAGTCTTGCAAAGAAACATTTGCCCTCCACCTCGGATGATGCGTTGCAGATCCCAGTAGTTGGCTGGCTACCCCAAGTTGGAGAACTGGTTTGAGAGAAGATCGAAAACAAGAAAGAGTTTGGTCCCTCTTATCGAGCTCCGGTTCCTGTGTTTGGTGTGAAGGGCACTAGAACAGTCATTTTACCACCACTTCCAGGTCGTAAGGAAAACAGGTACATCTCCATTGACAATGTCAAGATACACAGAGTGGCCGATTCTTCTTAGTATGACACCGGCGGTCTCATGTCCTTCGATTTTGAGAAATTCTGTTTTGGCTCCGGCTTCTGATCCAATACCTGATGTTGCCATCGAGATGCCTACAATTTCTAGTCCTTTATTGAGTACACTGCCTGGTACTCAACCTAATGAAACAGACTACACTTACCCAACTGACTTATCGATGCCTGATTTGCAAACTCGTTTGACTACGGAATCCAGATTTTCATTTGACACTGATTCACACACATCGGGGAAGCAGTTAAGAATTTCTGTTTTTGCAAAACTGTTTTAAAAAAAAATGTGGTTCCCCCTTGCACCTACATTTGGCTGGTGCTTTTTTCAATTTACCTTTTTATGTCAATTGGCTTTGTGGTGTATTTTTTCCGACTCGTGAATGTACACTATGTCGAGGAGAGAACATGCATCCGACATATCAATGAAACATTGGCTCCCCATTCCTCATCACACAGATTGAAGAGAGACTTGGCCTTCGTTAACATCACTGCTTGGCCTGTCTTAGATGGGATTGTATGGGATGCTGTTCGATTTCAAATCCATGGGCCCACTGAGGTTATAAATGTCCCTAATGTGCTTAGAGTTTCTATGGGGGATGTAATTAAACAAAATATACGTCCTAATGATTGAGATGTTCAGGCCGTAGAAGCTTTGTTTTCTGATTTAAAATATTATGCTGCCTATGATGCTGAAGATTTGTATTTAGAATCTGCTAATTACGGTGATTTGTTTTGTTACCAACATTTTGGCAATCATTACCTCCATAAAGCTAATACCAGGAGGAACACTGTGAATTATACGCAATGGGAACATTGTCCAGCTCCTATATAGGGCAGTTCTGCTTCCTTTTTGAAGAGGTTTACTTACTTTACCGATTTTAAGCAGTCGAATCCCAATGCATTTTATTTTAAAATGACTGAAAAGTCCACATCCAAAGTTAGACTTACCAATACCAAATTATTGTATTCGAAGTCCTTTCTAGACCAGTTGACTGTTGGGGGCTACGAGTTGTGGAAGGATACCATTGGCCTTAAATCAGTTTGGGGTTGTAAAAGCTGGCAAGTGCAAGGCACTGAGGCTTTGCACCGTGCATGCCTCATCCCGAACCATATGTTGTTTTTGAATTCTACGATTTCACAGACAACTTGCTTTGGATTGGCTACTACTAAAAAATTAAATGCTCCTTCGTTTCCTGAATTAGAAGAAAATTCTGGTTGGAATAATGCCACAAAATCTTCAATGAAAGAGTTACAAACTCTGTTGTTGAATTCTTCCTTTAACATTTCAAGTTTGGATCCCAAAGGCTGGTTGCTCTGGCACAAAAGAGCTGACTCTTGCCAGCATCGTTTTCTGGGTATGGCAGAAGGCTTTACACAGGTCAGGGTGGATCCCTGTTTTGAAAGTGGTCATTCTGTGACTACCTATTCTGTAGGCAAACTGTGTCAGAATTGGCTCAAACATTCTACCTTGGCGTCAGTTAAAGTACATTTGTCTAAACTGACTGACGATGTTGATCTGAATGATTTTATTAAGGGCCTAGCTAACGGTAGATCTAAAAGATGGATATATGCTATTTACAACGAAGTCTGGAAAACATCCCAGATTGAGGCAGCTACCCGCATTAGGGCTATAGATCAAGCCAATTTAGAAAAAGGGCTAGCGGTTGTAGATAATTCCATAAACACACTCTCTTCCCGCATTTACACATTAGACAATATTGTATCATCTGTTGTTGATATTGTGCAAGATGAAGTGTCTGTTCTGTATCATGGTCAAAATCAATTGCGTTCTATTATGCAGTTTGCATGGACACTGCAGCCCTTAAAGGCAGGAAAAGTGCCCTGGCATTGCATGAATACATCGTCATTGTTTGCCCCATTTAATTTGAATGACAAGCAACGTTTACTGTCGATGAAAGGGCATCTTTTTCTATGTTACACATTGAAAAGTTGGAACCTTTACCAATCTCTGTGGCAATAGCCAATACTGCAACGTGGCTTATCCACGGTTTAATAACTCTCCCGTTTCCTCTGTTCAAGTTCGAGGGATGTATGAAGTACTTTGCCATTGGTAGATATGAGCCTCTTGGCAGTGCTTATCTCCATGAAGCTTGGTCGCTTCCATTTACCCATAGATGCCTTAGGGAGGGAAAGGAAGTTTATTTGAATGGTGAAGATTGCACTAAAACACTGGATCACTCGTTGATATGTAGACATATCCAATTGCACAGCTCCTGTAATCAGAATGAGCCGAATTTGGCTTGTATTTTAAAAGGTACACCAGTGCCTGCTATCGTACCTACATTCACATTACTGGCAAACGGGAGTTATTTACTTTTAAATAATGAAGATTGTTGTGGGTTAGTTGCGGGAATTGCTTATGTTGTCACCGTCAGTGAAAGGGTGGTTTGCTGTAAAAATGTAATGTATCCTCCTCTGCATGGGAGACTTGATGTTTCCATCTGGCCCAAGATTCCGACCTTGAAAGCAGAGTTCAACAAGATGAGTCGCATAAGAGCTCTATTGTCTCAATAAGAAGTTGCCATCACATCTGCTCGTGAAACATTTGTCTTTCACGTAGCTAACACCCGCACAGAAAAGCATGCTTTATGAAAAACTGATTTGCCATTGCATTTCGGTGAGTTAATTCACACTATCTTCAATGCATCCTCCACAACTGGGCTGGGTCACTTTTTTAAAGTTGTAAGCAGTGGCCTTGTCACTTCTTTTCATACTATATTTGGTGTCTTTCCAGCATTTTTTCATTCTATTTTTTCCAGCCTGTTTGGTGGATTTCCCTTACTACTGGCTCTGGCTGCTGGCCTGCTTTTACTGTTTTGCTTGTTTCAGAATGGCTGCACATCCTGTGTTACAAGGAGAGCTGTCTCGGCTGGGGCTGCTTCGCGCCCGAATGCTTGAGTACTATGGAGCGCTGCCTCTTGCTACATTGAGTGCAGCTTATGGATTATCGTTTCGATTTTCCTACTTTACATGCGTCCAGCCTGTCTTTCATTGCCTGAGTTGCGACTTCGAATGGGCCCTGGATTTGTGTCTCTGCAATACTGTGTCTCCCGATGCGGATTATAATCAACCTATGAGCCCCTTAGTTGCTCATGAATTGCTTTGTTCTGATGGAGAGATTATGGCTTTTGAAGCGATGCATGGAGTACTGGGTCGTTGGAATGTATTCCAGCGGCGCAAGATTTCTTGGCACGCAGCTTCATTGAAAACCCACCGAGATGTCCTCTGATGGTCCTAGAGGCTCCGGTCATTGAGGAACATGTATGCTCTTTCCCTTTGTTAAATTGGATGGCCGAGTTATTTCCGGATGAGAACAGTGACTTCCTGTTGGAGGCTGTTGCTGCATATTTTGCATATTCATTATTGGGATGAGGTATATCTACTCTCTCTCCTCTATGACCGACGGCACTTATTGGACATCGGATATTTTATTTTTTGACTGTTTCATCAATATTTTTTGGGCCCAGACCTATTGACTTCGCTGTGTCCGGAGGTTACATTTTAATTTCTTTTTGACAAATTGAACTGTTGACAGACTATGAGCTTTTGGCTTCAAATTTTTTATCTCTATCGTTCTAGGAACAAATTGGATACTTATGTTCCGACTATTGTTCTTGAATTCTGCATTCCTAAATTTGCCCCTTATCTTTTCTTATCTGTGCTCAGATCAACGGAGTGTGTCATGGAAATAGGCTTTGCCTTCACACTGTGTTAAGTTAGCGTGAGCTTATTAGAAGTTTAAACGCCATCATTCCTTTCTGCTGCTTCTGCACACAGCACATATTGTTATTAGTGCTTTGAGCCTAGTAGACTATTTTGCTTCACACGGGAATAATACGTTTTTCCTATAGTCTCAGCTTTGCTTGGTAAGCTATGTCTGTACAGAGAGTGCCGAGGCCTTCAAGGTTATTTCAACACAGTGGTTGTTGTTCGATCTGATCAGCGCAAGTCCTAGACCTAACACATGTACAGCTGTGGCCAACTCTGGCTTTTGGCGCGTTTAATAATGCACTGCGCAGAGCATGCACACACACTTGATGAATATTCGCATGCAGAGAGTTGGTGTAGAAGATGATGTGATCCCTTTCTACTAAAACCAGAGGTATGGGGCCGCCCTGCTAAAACCCAGAGACCTTCTTTAGATATAATATAATATACTAGCAAGGGAGGGTAAGACTTAGGTGTAATTTAGCCTTCTTCCCTTTAGCATTTTACCATGCTTTCTCCCTTTGTATTTTATGGAATAGTAACTATGCTGATAACCTTGTTGCTTATATTATGTTTGCTTGTATTAGCTAAGATACAGCGCCTGAGAACACGGCATTAGAAATAAATATTTCAAACTTGCACGTGTTCTCATTTACTCCTCGTTCTGGACTGGTGTGTTAGTATAACGAAAGAGTGTTCATGTGTTCCACGTGACCTGAGGTGTTCTAAGTTCATGTTCTGGGTTGTCTAATCATTGGGGGTTTGTAAGAACCAAGGAGACACTGATTGCTTGTCTGGTAGGGGATTTTGGATACTAAGGAAAGTTTTGGCACACCCTAATTCACTGAGGTTCCAAGTCTCTAGGCACAGTTCTGTGTAGGAGCAGAATTTCTGCGACAGAGCAATCCTAGATGCCATTATCGCCCAACATGACACAGTCACAATCGATCACATCCTGCCCGTCAACTGGTCCGACCACCACCTAATCCTATTCCACATCACCCAACCGATCACATATCAACCTCCCACCCAAGACCCTCCAAATGGACGAGAAATCTAACTCAGATCACCATGGCAGACCTATAGGAAAGAGTAAGCTTGCGCCTTCCTATCTCCATAGATGATCTCTCCACAATGGAACTCACCTCTCACTATAACATTACTATGACGTCCATCCTAGACCAATTATCCTCCCTGAAATAAAAAAATAACCAGGAACATTCCTTCCAGATCCTTGTTCAACACAGACATCAACGCCGAAAGAAGACAACTAAGAGCTACAGAACGACTATGGAGGAACAACCCCTCCACCGGCCTACACAAACAGCTCAAAGCAGCCCAAAGGAAATACAAAAAACACATCAACAACGAAAACACCACCTTTTTCAGCACCACTTTGGCCAACGCGATAAACAGGACCAAGGAACTCTTTAACATCATTAGGCAACAAATTTCCAAGCCCTCTGCAACCTCAGTTCAGGCCTCCAAAGACCTGTGTGACACCTTCGCCAACTTCTTCAACGACAAAATCCCCAAAATTGAGCTCCCAATTGACATCAACCTCAATCCCTCCTGCAAAAGCCCAGCTGCAGAGACCGAAGTCAGCACACGCTAGCACCCCACAAAGACCTGGAAATCCTTCAACCCCATCCCTGAAGCTGAGATTCTCAAACTGATCTCCATCTCCAAACCTGCATCTCACGTCCTAGATCCTATACCCACCCAATTGACCAAAAAGCTGAAACTCTCCCTAGCCCTGTTCTGGTGCAAGATCATTAACAGCTCCCTGAGAACTGGCGTCATACCAGACTGCCCCAAAGGTGGCCAAGTCACGCCACTACTGAAGAAACCAGGCCTTGACACCAACGATTTGAACAACTTAAGACCCGTTTCCAATCTCCCCCTCTTATCCAAAATCCTAGAAAAGTGCGTTCTCCTACAACTGACTCAGCACATGGACAGTATCAACCTTCTAGATCCCCACCAATCGGGCTTCAGAAAAGGCTGTAGCACTGAGACCGCGATCTTCGACATCCACAAGTCTCTAGATAATGACCAATGCTGCCTACTCATTCTTCTGGACCTATCGGTAGCCTTTGACACAGTTGATCACAAGCTACTCGTTAAGGCTCTCCAAGAAAGGGTAGGTGCAGATGAGGTGGTCCTACACTGGTTCTCCTCCTTCCTACACAACCGCTCCCAAAGGATAAAAATCAAAACCTTTATGTCCGACCTACACCGAGTCAGCAGAGGCGTCCCCCGAGGCGCAGTGCTCTCCCCTCAACTGTTCAACATATACATGGAACCCCTCACCAACCTACTAATAAAAGCCAAAATACCCTTCCACCTTTATGCTGATGACACCCAGATCTATCTAGAAACCTCCTCCATTGATGACATTCAGAGACTCAATGACACTCTAAGAGAAGTGCAACACTGGCTATCAATAAACCACCTAAAACTCAACCAAGATAAAACAGAAATCCTCCTCATCTCCAACAAAGAAGAAAAACTTCAAATCGTAGAATGGCTAAAAGCAATTTGATGCTCTCAACGGCAATCTCATTCTGGCCAACTCTGCAAAATCATTAGAAATCACCCTATACTCAAAACTCGACATGGCCAAACACATTAAGAACTCCGCAAAGAGTACCTTCCTTAATCTGAAGCTACTCAACAAAATAAAACCCATCATCCAGCCCAAGGACCTCAAACAAGCCACTCAATGACTGGTGCTATCTAGACTTGAATATGGGAATGCAGTCCTCACTGTTACAGCAAAATCCCACCTAGCTCCCCTCAAAACAACTCTCAATGCATCAGCCAGAATGGTCACCGGAGTTAAGAAATATGATCACATCTCACCCGCACTCAGAGAACTGCAATGACTCCCAGTTGAAATGCGTACCAGTTTCAGAACTGCCTGCCTCACGCAGAAAGCCCTGCACACAGGGAAACCTGATTACCTGGCCTCCAAACTCAAGAAGGCCCATCAGACAAGGAACCTCAGGAGCTCCAACACCCTACTACTCATCCCTGTGAAAACACGCAAACAAAACAACGCTGCACGATTCTTCGATGGAAACGAGCCCAAAATCTAGAACTCCATCCGAGCTGATATCAGGACTATTTCCTTTTTAATAATATTTTATTGGCAACACGAGAGAGAAATAATACAATTTGACGAAACAAAACATACCAAGAAGGGAGGGATAGACAACAATTTAGCAGAATGAAAAAAATGGAAATAATTACTTTACAGTTCAATATTATATAAATCATGACGTAAGAAAAGAAACAAAACGTTGTGGGGAAATATACCCCGTTAATTAACAAAGTTAGGGCTGAAACTTATATAAATGTACCCCAAATTTTGTCAAATTTCATTAATGATCGGACACCTCTTAGTCTTGTGAGAGCGTGGTCCATGGAATAAATTTCATTGACCAATGACCACCATTCATGATGTGAGGGGGCTTCGGGTCGATCCAGGCTTGAGCAACAGTTAGTTTGGCACATGACAATAATATGGTTACTAAAGATTGCTGCGGGATAGTGATGAAGTGTATGTCTAATAATACTGTTAATGCCGTGAGAGAGGGCGGCCTGATCAATGTTATTTTCAATATCTTGTCCAGAGCTGACCAAAATTCAGTCAGAACCGGACAAGAAAACAGCCTGTGCTCCAGATCTGCCGCAACTAAATCACATTTGGGGCATTTAGTACTATCGCTAAAAGAAATATTTGTAGACCACTCGGAAATCCTTTCAGGTGTATGATATAGCATACATGTGGTTTTAAATTGCTGTAATCTTAGACTCAAAGTTGAACAAGGGTTTTGATATTACATAAGGAGGAATCAATCCTATTAGAAGTTATATTAAGCCCCAGCTTAATACTCCATTTATACGCTAGTTTAGAGCAGTCACTGATTTTATAAGCATTGAGACACTTGTAACCTTCACTAATTAAAGATTTATTTTTGTGTGAGTAAAAACAATTCCAAATATCAGAATCGAAAATTTCACGTATTTTCATCTTGCGTATAAGAAAATCATAAATTTGAATGTATTTAAATCTCATTGATTCTGTCAAATTGTATACATTTTTAAGTGTCTCAAAGTCTAAAAAGCTGTGAATACCATATAGACCCCCTAGGGCCAGATGTAGGAGCCCAAATACCGGTTGGTAACGGCCGAATTTGGCCGTTACCGACCAGTATTTGGTGATTGGGATGTAGAGGCATCATTTTACAGAATCGGTAAATTTACCGAATCGGTAAATTTACTGATTCTGTAAAATACCGAATCAGTAATTTTACCAATTCGGTAAAACCCAGATGTAGGTGGGACTCTTCTGAGTCCCAAAGGCTTTACAGAATCGGTATTTTACCACCCAATCCAATTGGGTGGTAAACTACCGAATTCAGGTGTGCATGCACATCTGTGCATGCACACCTGTGCAATGTGACACACAGACATGCCCTTAGGGCCTGTCTGTGTGTCACATGGCACACAAGTCCGGAATTGGGGTTAGAGGGTGTCAAAGTGACACCCCCTGCACCCTTGCAGGATTCAGTATTTACCGAATCGGTAAATACCGAATCAGTATTGCCCATTGATTCCTATGGGCTTCATGGCCCATAGGAAACAATGGGCAATACCAATTCGGTTTTTACCGAATCGGTAAATACCGAATCCTACCGATTCGGTAATTTTCAATTTGGAATTACCTATATCTCCCCCCTTCATATTTACCGACTCTTAAATACCGAATCGGTAAAATTCGGTATTTAAGAGTCGGTAAATATGAATTACCTACATCTGGCCCCTAGTGTCTTTAGGCCCGATGTAGCTAAAATTGATTTACCGATTTTCAATTACCGAATTTTACCGATTCGGTAATTGAAAATCGGTACATCAATGTGGTGGACATGTAGGTATTTCCAGATGTGTAAATACCGACTCTGTCACATTCGGTATTTACCGATTCTGTAAATACAGAATCTGTATTTACCATTGATTCCTATGGGCTTCAAAGCCCATAGGAATCAATGGGAAATACCGATTCTGTATTTACAGAATCGGTAAATACCGAATTTTGCAAGGGTGCAGGGGGTGTCACTTTGACACCCTCTGGCTCCCCACAAATAGGCATGTGCGCCATGTGGCACACAGACATGCCCTAAGGGCATGTCTGTCTGTCACATGGCTAGGTGTGCATGCACACATGTGCATGCACACCTGAAATCGGTATTTTACCACACAATAGGATTGTGTGGTAAAATACCGATTTTGTAGGGCCTTTGGGACTCAGAAGAGTCCCACCTACATCAGAGATTTACCGAATCGGTAAAAATACTGATTCGGTATTTTACAGAATCGGTAACTTTACCGAATCGGTAAAGTTACCGATTCTGTAAAATTGTGCCCCTACATGCCAAATCATGTATACTGGTCGGTAACGGCCGAAAATACCGATTTTCGGCCGTTACCGACCGACCTACATCTGGCCCTTTATGACATAAGCAGACCAACTATTGGCCATACCATCATTAAAAATCCAAGGAAGTCCCGGATTACCCCATAACAGCAATTTGGGATGAAAGAAAGAGGTTTCACAGAATGCCAAGATGTAAAACCAAATCTTGGCTGTAAGTTTGGCGGTCTTGAATTTCACCCTTTTGAAATAATTAGGGTCATTGACTTTTAACAAAAACATATTAGAGTCAGAATTTAACAAAATAGTTTGAAAATAAAGTTGGGTGTCCGTATTAAGTAAACAACGTAGACGGCCAAGAAAAGTAGCCTAAAAATATAGTTTAAAATCAGGGAAGTTAAGCCCACCATTGTCTAAAGAACCTTTGAGTAACGCCATGGACCTACGAGCTTTCCGGTTTCCCCAAATAAAGCTACTAAATATCTCATCAAGTTTCTTGAAAAACGAATTACTAAGTGATAGCGGAATGGACCGGAATAAATAAAGAAACTTGGGAAGCACTTTCATTTTAATCACATTGATCCTGCCAATGATATTTAAAGGAAGCTTATGCCATTTTTTTAAAGACAGAACAGTTGCTTTTAATAAAGCATCGTAATTAATTGTTGTGAGAAGTTGGCCTGGCATATGATGATCACTATTCTAGTGAGCACCTTGCACCAGTCCAAACGACCCTTATGGTGATTGGTTGTAAGTCAACCTTATAGACCAGCTATCCTAATGGTAGCATGGACAAAAGCAGCCTTAGGCTAAACTCAAGAGGGCATGTGAAGCCAGCTGTTTTACCATATGCAATCCTTTTAATACCAAATGAAAGGAAACCACACAAGTTATATATTATAAAATATATGTATTTATTACTAGAATAATCCCCTGTACTCTTTATGAGGAGAGAGGCAGAAGCGTTAAACAAAGAACTTCATATAACATACAAAAGTTGCACAAATATGGATAGGCCCGGGTGGCCCCTAAAACCATATACTAAAATAGTGGTATAAGAACCACGTCACGAACAATGGTGAGGCCTAGGGCCTTGAGAATCGCTGGGGCTACACTGGACTAACAGCAGTTAGGACGTAGGAGGCCCACAGGATGCGGGTGCAGTGTCTATAGGCACACGCATGCACCAATAGAAGTCAAAGGTGAGTAAAAGTTAGAAAGTTACAGTTTTGGAAGTCTTCCGACTGGACTAGAACTTAACCACTTTAAATTAGGACACTAGGGATGTGAATCTTTACAGGAGCACCATAATACTCTTGTTACCTCACCCACAGGAAGCGGGTGCATAGGTGTCAAAGTGTGTCGGGTTTCGTCGTGGAGTTCTATGGAGCCTTGCTGGAAAGATGCTGCAGGCGACCAGGAGCAAGATTCGGGTTGAATCCAAGGGTGGATCGAAGATGTAGAGTACCTGAAAGCAGAGGGGACAGAGTCTGGGTCACTAGCCAGTGACCAGGAAGGAACTAGGCGATGTCGGGTTGCGATCAGGTAATGTCGTGAAGCTTGTCTCCGCTGCCACGTAGACCAGGAGGCGTCGACGATGAATATGAGGTATACACTGACTGTCCCACGAAGGCTCTCGCTGTCGGCGGTGTCGGTTCTCGAATCAGAGTCAACAGGCCTTGGCAAATGCAACCCACGCAGGAATCGAAGATGGCTTCTGGATCAGACCGGCAAGGTCTGATGGGCTGCTCCTTATCAGGGGAGCAAGGGCCAGTCTGGAGCAACCAGACCAGCAGCGAAAGTCAGTAGGTTTGTCGTCACAGAGGCCACTAGCCAACGGGCAAGTGACCGGAGAGACGCGTCCAGCAGGAAAATGCAAAAGTGCCACACGCAGCACTCGATGAGTGTGGAGAGGTGATCTTCGGTGCAAAAGCTGCTCGGGGCTGGGGCTTCTCAATCCCTAATGCACAGCTTCGAGGGTGCCTCGGGAGCTGCACAGAAAGCACTTTGCTGGCTTTCCAAGATGGCTGGTCCCACGTCTCAAGTCGCCTCTACGGGTCTTTGCTTTGCTGGGACTGTGGATCGGGCTGTTGGATGTCTGGAAGTCCAGTTCTTGTCTGTCTCTGTCGTTCGAGCTCCGGCGGGAGCAACAAAAAAGAAAACCTTTGAGCGCTGATGGTGCCTGCTTGTGCAGGGTGGTCACTCCTTGACCACAAGGGAGATTCTTCAGTCTTCTATGTCGAGTAGGATTTCGAAGAGTCCAGAGTTCTGTTTCAAAGTTTCAGTCAGGATAATCTAATGTCTATGGACACAGCTCCTACCTTTATTCCAAATCAAGGGGCTGGATTACCTGCTAGGTCCTTCCTATGGGTGGGACCCAGGAAGGGGGTGGTTACACCCCTTTCCCTTTGTCCAGTTTCGCGCCAGAGCTGGGGCTGGAGTGCCCCTGGACCGGTTTGAACTGGGCTATGCATGGGACACCTTGTGTGCCCCAGGCAGTGTCTAGTTTCATTCAGCCCTCCCTGTCCCAATCCACTATCTCCTGTCTGGGTGGTGCTAGCACCTCCCTGTGACAGGAAACCTTTTGTCCAGGCCTCCCCTGCCGGAGTTTTGGTCAGCAGCAGGGGGCCAGACTTGTGTCTGTGGCAGCAGCATCCATTTTGTGATGCTGAGGCTCTGGTTGATTTAACCGCGTTTAAGGAAAGTAACATGTCTTCTCCCTCTAGAAGGGTGGAATGCTACCCCCATCGCCAGGACTGGCGAGGGGGTAGTATTCCAAAGTGTATGACACCTTACACGACATGTTTTGATAAAGCCAAACCAAAGATAGCATTTAACCGCGAGGTTCATAATGCACTTAAGGGTATATGGTATGGCAATATCCTAGAACAGCTATACGGACATGGTTCTGAAAGCTGCAGACAGGCTCAGCTCATGCTAGAGCACCATCTCACATAAAACCAAGCACTCTGCCTCCAGGATTGTTAAGGCCTACCATAGGAGTGACTTATAGGTGCATATGTGTCCAGATATAGGTTTAGACATAGGTATACTATATCTAAGCAAGGGGGGATTACACCACCTAGCCCCAGCTGAGTGATCAGCCAGTTGTGTCAATTTGAATGGCCAGCCAGGGGTGGCAAAATATATGCTGCAGCCCCTGGTAGGCCTTGGATGCACCTATGCCCTGGGTACCTATAGTACACTCTACATGGGTTCATAAGGTGACCCAATATCCAATTGGAGATGTACCTAGGGTACATGGAGTCCATTTTAAGGAGAGAGCAGATAGCCTTGGGCCCTGATTAGCAGGATCCCAGGCCAACTAAGTCGAAAACCAGCTAAACACTAGGCAAAAAAATCTGGGGTAACCATAGTCAGGTATCCACCTTCCTACACCCCCCCCCCAAACGAAAGGAGATAAGGCTATCCTTGACCAGGTAAGCCTATATTGCCTAGGTGGCTATATAAGGAAGTACCTGCACTAGCATGGTTACCCCCTGTCTCGTGGTCCACTAAGCAATCCCTCACCCTAGGGGTATCAGAGGGTCTCCACCATAGCGAATCTGTACATGTGGTGTGTTTTGGCAAAGTAAAAAGCTGGTGTTGAGATGGAGTACTGAAGTGAGGCTCCACTAATGTAGGGCTCAACTTCCTCCAATCACAATTCACCATGGATGCCTTTCTTTCCATGACTGAGTTGCACTGGGCTCTCAGGGTCAACCTCTGGCTACCTACAGCTGGAGGATGGGTCCCTTTTGTTGGCTTACTGGAGGGACAGGTCAGGTTTCAGGCCTTTGGGTCCCAGGTTTGGCTCTGCCCAACAGAATCCATCTGGGGGAGGTCCCTAACTAAGTGTAAGGGGGATCCCTCAGGAGTTTTTGAAGTTTTCACCTTGCTAGGGCTGCTAGCTTTAGTGCCACTACTCTGCTGGTGGGGGGGTTCCTGTGGACAGGGGGCCCTTTGGGGTCAACCACTGGCCTCCCTGACCTCTGCAGCCCTGGGCTGACTGAGGCAGGGTAGAGAGGGGCAGGTTACCTGCTCCAGACTGGGTCCCACCTTGGAAGGGTCCACTGACATCAGGGGCTCTGCCAGGCTAGGCCTGACTACCTCTGGGGCAGTTCCTTCACAAGGGGTACGGTCAGTTCCCTGAGGAGGCTGACTCTCACCTAATGTCTGGTGGGAGGGAGACTTTTCTTCCTCCCCCATGCTATCTGTTTGAGTGGAGTGATCCATAGTTTCAGGCTTCACAACACTAAAATCTGTTTGAGTTTGGGCTGTGACCATCACAGCCCTACCAACCTTTTCAGGAAGGAACTCAGTTTGGGTGTTGGCTGTGGTCATCACAGCCCTGTCAAACTTTTCAGGAAAGTCTGCCTGAGCTTGGGCTGTGACCATCACAGCCCTTCCAACCTCTTTAGGAATGAATTCTGCTTGGGCTGGGGCTGTGGCTATCACAACCCCACTAACCTTTTCTGGAAGGCCTACCATTTTGGAATGGGTTTCTTGTTCAACCTCAGCCCAGCCCAGGTAAAAGTTGTCCTGAGGGAACTAGACTGTCAGTCACCATAGTGATGCTAGCCCCTGTATCTCTGTAGGCTTCAACTTTCTGGCCATTGATGTGGGGCTCCTGCCTATACTTTCCCAAAGTGTTGGGGCAAGCAGTGAAGTTGGCAAACCCCATGCCATTTTCACAGACAAGAGTAGCTGTGGTAGGGGGCCTGGTTAGGCCAGAGTCCACCTGTGTTTCTCAAGTAAACCCAGCCAAATTCTTGGGGGCACTCCCACCAACTGGGGGGTTACTACTAGTAGTAACAGGAGATGTTGGAGTATTACTGGGAGTAATATTGTCCTTGTTGCTGGCCTTGGGGCAACTGCTGTCAGTCTTCCAATGGCCTGGCTTTTCACAGGCATGGCAATAAGGTTTCTTAAATGTAGAGGAAGTGTTTTGGGACCCACCCCCATCTTGGGAATTTTGGGGCCCTGGGGAAGTCTTGTCTTTAGATTTATCCCCACCTTTCTCTTGAGGCTTGGTAGAATCTTTCTTCTGGTCATTACCCTGACTTCTAGGCCTAATCCTGGTTCTGACCCATTTGTCTGCCCTCTTACCCAATTCTTGTGGAGAGGTCAGATCTGAGTCCACCAGGTGCTGGTGTAAAAGCTGGTTTTGACAATTGCTAAGGATCTGCTCCCTCATAATCAAGTTATACAATCCTGTATAGTCATGTACGTTGCTGCCCGGTAACCAGCCCTCCAGAGCCTCAGTAGCACAATCTACAAAATCAGTCCAGTCCTGAGTCTGTGTCTTCTGGGTATCCCTGAACATTAACCTGTACTGTTCAGTGGTTAAGCCAAACCCATCAATTAGAGCACTCTTCAGGACAGAGTAGCTCTTAGCATCCTCGTGTCTAACAGTGAGGAGCTTGTCTCTTCCTTTTTCTGAAAAGGAGAGCCACAAGATTGCTGCCCACTGACTCTGGGGAACCTGCTGAACCATGCAGGCCCTTTCCAAAGCAGTTATCCACTTGTGGATGTCATCCCCATCTTTGTAGGGGGGCACAATCTTACTCAGGTTTCTATGATCATAGGACCTGCCTTTATCCTTGGGGATATTGCTGCCACCAGGGGAATCTAATCCACTTAATCTTTGTTTCCTTGCTAAAGCAAGTTTAGCTTGGGCCAGGGCTGTTTCCTCTTTCTCTATCTGAAGTTGGACAGCTCTCATCCTAGCCTCATGCTCTTTTCTCTGAGGGGAAGTCATTCCCCTTTGAAAACCCCTTGAGGCATTAGAGTGGTTAGATTCCCTGGAAGGAGATCTGTCCCTTCTATTGCCTGGGAGAAGCCCACTATTAGGTCTGGAGGGGTGAAACCCTTCTCCATTCCCATGTAAGCTTAGGTTAGCCTGGCTAAGCCTTCTGACCTGAACCTGGCCGTCCCCCTGATCATCTGACTCATCCCCATCTACCTCCTCAACTTCTGGGGTGATGGTTTCAACATCTATGGGGGCTCCTTCTCCTGTATTACTTGAGGGGCCTCCTCCAGAAGCCTTCTCAAGATCAGCTGTATCTAGGACATGTATCAGGATTGGGATGGTAGGGTTATGACCCTTTTTCAGCCTCCTTGAGGTGCACAAGGCACTCAATTCTCTGAAGCTGAGTTTTTCATAGCTGGAGGGTGCCTTGGGAGGGTCACTTTCGACAGGTAGAGAACTGATTGGTTCACCTGTGCCAGCCATGACTAGTGAGGTGTGGGTGTGTGCACCTACCTACACTAAGTGTTTACCTACTTGAACCTCTCTAGGAGTTGTAGTCGGGATGTGATAAGCCCTTTGGTCTAAAACCACTACGTTCAGTAGAACTTAAGTATTTAAAGCTTTATTTATATGTACCTATGGTACTTGATGTGATCTTTCAAATGATATTGTCAAAGATTACAATTGGTAAAACAACAGCAAGCTCAAATCCCAACCGCTGCACACCAGTTGGCCTGGTATATGATGATCACTATTCTAGTGAGCACCTTGCACCAGTCCAAACGACCCTTATGGTGATTGGTTGTAAGTCAACCTTATAGACCAGCTATCCTAATGGTAGCATGGACAAAAGCAGTCTTAGGCTAAACTCAAGAGGGCATGTGAAGCCAGCTGTTTTACCATATGCAATCCTTTTAATACCAAATGAAAGGACACCACACAAGTTATATATTATAACATATAAGTATTTATTACTAGAATAATCCCCTGTACTCTTTATGAAGACAGAAGCACAAGCGTTAAACAAAGAACTTCATATAACATACAAAAGTTGCACAAATATGGATAGGCCCCGGTGGCCCCAAAAACCATATACTAAAATAGTGGTATAAGAACCACGTCACAAACAATGGTAAGGCCAGGGCCTTGAGAATCATAGGGGCTACACTGGACTAACAGCAGTTAGGACGTAGGAGGCCCACAGGATGCGGGTGCAGTGTCTATAGGCACACGCGTGCACCAATAGAAGTCAATGGTGCGTAAAAGTTAGAAATTTACAGTTTTGGAAGTCTTCCAACTGGACTAGAACTTAACCACTTTAAACTAGGACACTAGGGATGTAAATCTCTACAGGAGCACCGTAATACTCTTGTTACCTCACCCACAGGAAGCGGGTGCATAGGTGTCAAAGTGTGTCGGGTTTCGTCGTGGAGTTCTATGGAGCCTTGCTGGAAAGATGCTGCAGGCGACCAGGAGAGAAGAGTCCGGTTGGATCCAAGGGTGGATCGAAGATGTAGAGTACCTGAAAGCAGACGGGGCAGAGTCTGGGTCACTAGCCAGTGACCAGGAAGGAACCAGGAAGGAACCAGGCGATGTCGGGTTGCGATCAGGTGATGTCGTGAAGTTTGTCTCCGCTGCCACGTGGACCAGGAGGCGTCGATGACTACCAGGAGGTAGACACGGACTGTCCCACGAAGGCTCTTGCTGTCGGCGGTGTCGGTTCTCGAATCGGAGTCAACAGGCCTGGGTAAATGCAACCCACGCAGAAATCGAAGATGGCTTCTGGATCAGAACGGCAAGGTCTGATGGGCTGCTCCTTTTCAGGGGAGCAAGGGCCAGTCTGGAGCAACCAGACCAGCAGTGAAAATCAGTAGGTTCGTCGTCACAGAGGCCACTAGCCAACGGGCAAGTGACCGGACAGACGCGTCGAGCAGGAAAATCCAAAAGGGCCCCACGCAGCACTCGATGAGTGTGGAGAGGTGATCTTCGGTGCAAAAGCTGCTCGGGGCTGGGGCTTCTCAATCCCCAATGCACAGCTTCGAGGGTGCCTCGGGAGCTGCACAGAAAGCACTTCGCTGGCTTTCCAAGATGGCCGGTCCCACGTCTCACGTCGCCTCCACGGGTCTCAGCTTTGCTGGGACTGTGGATCGGGCTGTTGGATGTCTGGAAGTCCGGTTCTTGTCAGTCTCTGTTGTTCGAGCTCCGGCGGGAGCAACAACAAAGAAAACCTTTGAGCGCTGATGGTGCCTGCTTGTGCAGGGTGGTCACTCCTTGACCACAAGGGAGATTCTTCTACGTCGAGTAGGATGTCGAAGGGTCCAGAGTTCTGCTTCAAAGTTTCAGTCAGGATAATCTAATGTCTATGAACACAGCTCCTACCTTATTCCAAATCAAGGGGCTGGATTACCTGCTAGGTCCCTCCTATGGGTGAGAACCAGGAAGGGGGTGGTTACACCCCTTTCCCTTTGTCCAGTTTCGCGCCAGAGCTGGGGCTGGAGTGCCCCAGGACCGGTTTGAACTGGGCTATGCATGGGACACCTTGTGTGCCCCAGGCAGTGTCTAGTTTCATTCAGCCCTCTCTGCCCCAATCCACTATCTCCAGTATGGGTGGTGCTAGCACCTCCCTGTGGCAGGAAACCTTTTGTCCAGGCCTCCCCTGCCGGAGTTTCAGTCAGCAGCAGGAGGCCAGACTTGTGTCTGTGGCAGCAGCATCCATTTTGTGATGCTGAACCTCTGGTTGATTTAACCGCGTTTAAGGAAAGTAACATGTCTTCTCCCTCTAGAAGGGTGGAATGCTACCCCCATCGCCAGGACTGGCGAGGGGGTAGTATTCCAAAGCGTATGACACCTTACACAACATGTTTTGATAAAGCCAAACCAAAGATAGCATTTAACCGCAAGGTTCATAATGCACTTAAGAGTATATGGTATGGCAATATCCTAGAACAGCTATAAGGACATGGTTCCGAAAGCTGCAGACAGGCTCAGCTCATGCTAGAGCACCATCTCACATACAACCAAGCACTCCGCCTCCAGGATTGTTAAGGCCTGCCATAGGAATGACTTATAGGTGCATATGTGTCCAGATATAGGTTTAGACATAGGTATACTATATCTAAGCAAGGGGGGATTACACCACCTTGCCCCAGCTGAGTGATCAGCCAGTTGTGTCAATTTGAATGGCCAGCCAGGGGTGGCAAAAGATATGCTGCAGCCCCTGGTAGGCCTTGGATGCACCTATGCCCTGGGTACCTATAGTACACTGTACAGGGGCTCATAAGGTGACCCAATATCCAATTGGAGATGTACCTAGGGTACATGGAGTCCATTTTAAAGAGAGAGCAGATAGCCTGGGGCCCTGATTAGCAGGATCCCAGGCCAACTAAGTCGAAAACCAGCTAAACACTAGGCAAAAAAATCATAGTCATAGTATCCACCTTCCTACAATTGTAATTACCTCACTAATTTTAGATGGTATTTTAACACCCAGATAGGTGGTGATCTTACAGATACCCGATATTGCTACCACTGGTTTGCAATTTACGACTATTTTTGTTTTGTTAATATTTAATTTATATCCAGAGACGGCTCCGAATCTACTAGCCTCGGCCGTTATCCCCTGTAATGCCACTGCAACATCGGTGGAGTAGATAGCAATATCATCGGCATATGCCGTAATTTTCAGGGAGTGAGGGCCAAATCTAAAAGGGATTATTCGAGGCTGTGTCTGTAAAGCATGAAGGAATGGTTCCATTGAGAGAGCAAACAGCAGGGGTGACAATGGGCACCCCTGCCGAGTGCCCCGAGATATAGCGAAAGTAGAAGACATCAACCCAGAATAGCTCATTCTTGCTATAGGATTATCGTATAAGGCTCGGATCCATCTTACAAATTGACCATTGAAACCAATAGTGGCCATTACGGACCAGAGATAATCCCACCCCACTCGGTCGAAAGCCTTTTCGGCATCCAGCAAGATCGTACCGAGTAGGGAGGATTCAGTCTCCGCTATATCAAAGGCGGTTATAGCCATGTTGATATGGGCGGTGGTATCCCTTCCAATTACAAAGCCATGTTGCTGTGGATTTACTATTTTTAGTATAAATGGAGCCAGTCAAGTGGCCAAAACTTTGGTAAAAACTTTGGCGTCCATATTTATAAATGAGATGGGTCGATATGACCCACACTCATCAGCAGGTTTACCCTTTTTCAGAAAGAATACCATTTTAGCAATATTCCAGGAACTCGGGGCTTTCCCATTTTTACCAATAGATCTAATAACCTGATGAAAAAGGGGTAATAGTTCATCAATACATATGTTATATACCTCTACTGGGAGAGTATCTTCCCCTGCCGATTTTCCCGATGGTAGGGAAAAAATGGCTTGCCTGATCTCTAACAGGCTGATGTGGTCAGACAATTGATCAAGCCCGGGTGTACCTCGGTTTTCCTTAATATTGCTATCCAGGTAATCTTGTATCTTAGCCGGACTAGGGTAGTTCTCCGGAGTATATAAAGTACTGTAAAACTCCACAAATTGTTCTAATATCTGTGCCGGCTGATCATATAAGATGTTATTAGAGCCTCTTAGGCTTTTGATCAAAGTATTAGCTCTATCGTCCGCGACTTTATAGGCCAGAATTTTTCCGATTTAACTCCGCTCTCGTATTGAGAAATTTGAAATTTGTGTAATATCGCACTACTTTTTTCCCCAAGTATTGTTTTTAGAGTTGATTTTAGGTGCCCTAACTTTAACCCCAGTTCGACCGCATTGGGAGAGCCTAAACGTAAAGCATCAGCCAACAGCAGTTCTTGTGATAGAATATTAGCGGTCAGCTTTTTATTTGTTTTACGGCGTTCGGAGTTCTGTCTGAAGACAAATTGTTGGGTGAACCCCCTAATACTGGCCTTACAGGCATCCCAAACTGTAGTGCATAAGGTAGAATTGAGATTGATTTCGAGAAATTCTATGAGATGTAATTTAAGCTCCGAAATGAACCCTGTGTCTGATAATAGATGCCTGGGAAAGGAGAACATCCCCAGACCCTGAAGGATTGGTGGGGTATTGAACGTAAGCAGAATAGGGTTATGGTCTGAAGTGACACGTGGGAAAATCTCGATAGAGCAAGTATTCACAACACTGTCTGCAGCCCAGGCCATATCAATGCGGCAGAAGGAGGGGTACAGTCCGATTCCAATATTCTTAGCGCCTCTTCACACCTACGTGTTCCTAGATTTTGGCAGGCTGGTTTTATCCATTTGCGTCGAGGATTAACATATAAAGGACAGACAAACAGTATATGGGCCGTATTCTCTATCGAATCTTTGCAGTAGGGACATTTATCATCCTGGTTTATCGACCATTTACAAGTGAACACCTTTATGGGTAGCGTCCCAATTCTAAACTGAAAATACAGTTTTCTATAGAGTGGTTTTTCGATGATGTCCCAGTAAGGCTCACAGTATGGTACAGATTTGATGTTTAAATAGCGTCCTGTTAAGTTTGTGTTAGAGCCTATACTTTGGGTGGACATCCATACCATTTTCCAATACATGTTCTTTAGTGTGTCCTTTGAAGGGAAACTTTCAACATTGGATGAGTTCCACAGATGGTCTAGTTCCAGCTTACTAAGCAACCCTTTTATTTCTTTTAGCCACAAGATCGAGTGAAAACGGTCTGCCCTAATGATGTCCTTAAGTGCAGTTGCAAAATGCACAAGTTCAGGGGTGGTCATGAGGCGTCTCCAGTATAATAACAGACGTAGTCGAGCCAAGTCCTTGATGTTTTTCCTACCTAGCTCATACGCCAATGCCACGGTAGGGGTACTTTGGGGGACCCCAATCAGACGGCGAAAAAAACTATTTTCCGCCAATGTTAATTGCTTCAGATTGGAGAAACCCCAAAGTTTCGAGCCGTATAAAGAGGCACTGATCACTTTCATGTTATAAATTTCGAGGGCAGGGGTAATAGGCTTGGTCTGTGAGGCTTTATATTTGTGAGCCACTACTCCTGCCAGTTGGTGGAACTTTAAGACAGCCGTATCAATATGGTTTTTCCAGCTCAGGTTACATTGGAGGTTTATTCCCAGGTACATGAATGCCTCGACTTGTTCTAGGGGGATACCATTAAAATTTATTGAGCCCCTGAAGGTATTCCGCTGGTTTAAGCACATGAACTTGGTTTTGGATGTATTTATCTCAAGTCCATGTGCTTTGCAGAACTCTCCGAAGGCATTTACTGACTTCTGGAGCCCGCTAGGTATACGGGATACTATGAGCGTGTCCTCCGCAAACATGAGAAAAGGCACACGCGCTCCAGTCAGAATCGGTGCATCAGTGGGGGAACGGCTTAGATGATTTACAATACCATTAATATAGATGGAGAACAGTGTCGGTGCCAAGACACACCCCTGCCGAACTCCTCGTTCAACTGGGAATGTGTCGGTCACCACACCCTGAGCACCCCACCTGATTCTAGCGTAGTTGCTCTCATGTAAGCGGACGAGTAGCGTCAATAGTTCCGGGGCCATCCCAGATCCAGCAAGTACCCCCCAGAGCTTGGAACGAGGAACTAGATCGAAAGCTGATTTTAGGTCTACAAATACAGCATAGAGAGTTCCATTAGTAAGCATCACGTTCCTCCAGTAAAGGGCTATAAAAAAAAAAGACCTGATCTACTGAGCTTGTACAAGGGCGAAACCCGGCTTGATAAGGGGATAGAATATCATTTTCATCAATCCAGGTTTGTAGTTTATTTTGTATCAAACGACCTATTATTTTTTGTGCAGAGTCTATAAGACTAATAGGTCTGTAATTGCTGGGTAATGATTTATTTCCCTTTTTATAAACTGGGATTATTTCTGCGCCCTTCCAAGAGGTCGGTATGGGAGCACCTCTGGCCACAGAGTTTGCTAACCACTCAAAGTACTGGCACCAAGTTGGGCGGTCACTTAAGAACACATCAGCTGGTATGGCATCCATTCCTGGGGCACGACCCCCTGTCACACAATCCAGCGCTACACTGACATCTTTTATAGTGAATAGCTGGCGTTGATAGAGAACTGCAGGGGGTAAAGAATATTCCCCTTCAGTTGGCACACACGCGTATTGTGGCCTAAAAAAATTCAACCCATTGGTTTTGGGCTACATTATTTTGTGGGGGTTGGGCCACCCCTCCTCTATCCCATTTGACCAGAGCCCAAAATTGACTCTGATTCTTTGCGTCACAGGCAGATTTCAAATCACGCCAGTGGGCCTCGTCCCAGTTTTTCTTAGCCTCTTTTTGAACTTTCCTGTAGGTGTCCCTCGCTTTTCTCACCCCCAAGATATTCTTATTTTTAAGTTCTATGCTAAGGTTCTGACGGGCTTCTCTACAGGTCTTATCATACCATCCTAATTTGGGCATTTTATTCTGGAGGTTTCCTGATTTCTTCTCCTTCTTAAAGAACTCCTGAAGCTTGGTAAAAAAAGTTGTGTGGGCATCAAGCATGATTTCAGGGAAGTTTTGCTTGTTAACGTGCGAGTTAATCTCAGCTACTTCTTCTAGCACAACTTTTTTAAGCTCCTCTAGTCTCTCTACGTTCCCAATTAATCTACCCCATTTAATGTGGAGCTGGTTGCTCGAAGTTACAATATCTAGGGTAGTTTTACCTCCCCCTTGGTTTGGTTTTCTTGATCCTACATTTGCTTTAAGGCCCATACAAAGAGGGTTATGGTCACTCTCCATTCGGGTTTTAACTTCCATGTCAGTCAACCTGTGTCATAATCTGACATCCACTAGGATGTAATCTATTCGACTAGAGAATCTACCGTTATCAAACGTTTTGTTTCCCTGTCGATCAGAAGGGGTTCGTCCATTTGTTGCTCTAAGTCCTCTAGCTAAACATAGGGCCTTCATTTGGATAGCCACCGCCGTCCATCTAGTAATTGCGGGAAGTTCTAACTGTGGAATACCCCACTTGCTATCCTCTTCTTCAGTTAAGGTTTGATCTTCTAGGCCGAGCGGTTCAAAAGTGGTATTAACATCGCCCCCAACAATGGAAAGCAGATGATTTGGGAGAACTTCGAGCTCATGATCCAAGGCGGTTATAACTTCTGATGTTTTACCACCCGCTACTCCCCTGGCATAGATATTAAATATGACCATCCCATAACCATTAGCCCAGGAAAGAGTAATTGACAATATATCGTCAATTGAAGAGCTCCTTTGTTGGATACTGCAACATAAATTTTGGCGAACCCAGATTGTTAGGCCCCCTACCGGTCGACCCTTGGGGTTTTTATGGCTGGGATATGGAAATTAAGGTAACCTAGATGATATATTGGGGTCACAGACCATGTTTCTTGGAACAGTAGGATGTCAAACTGATCTATAAATGTACACCATTCGGGTGATGTCAGCTTGTTTGAAATCCCAGCAATGTTCCAGGAGAGAAAAGACAACCCTGTCTCTACTGTTCCCTCTGCCACTACATCTAGGGGGACATGGGGTAGAAAAGAGCCTTGTAAATCCTCCCCCATCCCTATATCTAAATCAATATTGCTGTTATGATGGCGTGTGAATTCAAGCACAGATACAACTAGGTCAGGAGCGGGACTTGGTTCTACCATTGGGGGGTCTAGCTGTGTCTCCAGGTATCTATTCTTGTTTCTACCACTTAGAGTAGATGTTTCCTCTACCCTTTTCCCCGGTAACGAGGGAGAAACGTGTGTCAGACAAGGGTCCTTCTCTATGGGGGTGTCTACATTTTTTAACTCCACTGGTTCATTAGACACAACTCTGTCAGGCAATTTGAGTCAATCACACTCATTCAGGTTTGACAGTGCCCCAAACCGATTTTCAAGATTAATTTCCCATTCACTAGGTTGGGAGACTCTGCCCCACTTATGTGACACCGGGTTCCATTTGGTCTTTAGAATGCTCGGATTCCCTATTTTACTACGGTGATAAAAGAAATCCAGAGTTAGCGGAATAATGTCTGTACTCCTACGTTGTGGAGGAAGAATGTTCCTTAAAACCTCAGGAAGAACTTCTGGGTTTAGGAAATGCAAGACTACACAGTCACTTTTGAATTTTTTGACACCATTCCCTATACATTCCACCCTTCTTGCCATGGTGATTTCCTCAGCTAACTGCTGTTTACCCCAAGGGGATATCACCATATTGTTGGATAGCCAGTGAAAAGCTTTGCTAATCAAAGAAGCAGTAGATTCCACTTGGCCCGGCTTTAGGGAGGGTACATTAGCCAGGACCAAAACTAAAGGGGAAGCCTCTACAATTAATTGGACCAGGCCTTTCTCAATGCCTGTACTCGTGAGTTTGGGTGGGAGAACTTCAATATTGGTTCCCTGATTAGTATTGGGTTCACAGTTAAGGGGCGTTTGCAAAATTGGGGTTGTTTTATCCCTGTCCTCTATCCCTGCGTCTGGTGCACTACCTATGGGATCGGGTCTATTAGAGGCTGGGGTTGGTATATTGCCCACCTTTTCCACTATCTGATTTATGATACCCCCAAGCCTATTTACCTCTGTTGTTAGATGGTCAATTTTGGCTAACAACGGTTTAACAACACTTCTGATCTTGGAATCAATCATGTTCACAAGTGTTTTGATTTGATCATCCTCCAGTGACACCTTCCTACCTAGCTACCCTGTTGTCTCTTTTGTGGATATGGTTTTAAGAGGGGAGACAATCCTTTTCCTGCTAGAGCGTAACCCACCGCGTTTATTCTGGCCCTTTCTACATGCTCTTACTGCTCTAGTTACTGGGGCAGACATAGGGGGGGGGGATTTTTCTGGGGTCATGTTAGATTGAGCTAGGGACTCGTTGACCAAATTAATAGCAGTTGGGGTGGTTTGGTCAAGGTTATCTTCCTGAGTGAATACATTATCAGGGAAGTCACTAAAATGTACCTGTATCGGAACTTCGACCACGTTTGGTTCTAGTGAGGAGTTCTGTATGGGGATTGAGGGAGTGGAGCTCAAGCCCAGGGATATCCTTCTTGAACTGTTTATTTTACTAACTACTTGTACTAGGTAGTTGTCAATAGTGTTAGAAGCTGAGGATGACTTCTGCCTGGACATTTTGCACTCAAAAGAATGGTACCACAATTACACAGGAAGCTCAAATAAGCCAGTGGTTAGCAAATAGCAAAGGAACCCAACATAAACTATACTTGGGGGTGTTAATAACGATAAGTCTTATAATCGAAGCTCCGCAGGGGGACCACGAGGACAACAAGATAAAAAACCAGGCCCAGTCCAGTCACGGTCAGTCTCGGACTGTCTCAGACTGTCCGCCCTTTGTCCGGGCTTCGTCCCGAGCTGCGTCCCGCGCACGCGTCCCGCTAACGCGCTGTAGGACCGCCTAAAATACCGGACACAAGCTGAAGGGGAGGAGACACGGGAAAAGGCGGCAGGTGTGCGAAGTATGGAGAACACACTGCCTGGTGGGCCTCGCAGTCCCGGTCCCAGCTGTCAGTCAAAGCTCAAGAACACAATCACCGGCAAAGGCAGCTCACTTCCAATTCAATAGCGGCAAAGTAATATCCCAAGAAACCGACACTCACTCAGTCACCATTCATACAATAGACACTGTGGGGGGAAAGGTAGAGAAATCTAAACAAAAAGTATAGGGGGCTGAGGTGTTCCGACCGGCCAGCTTAGAAAAGCGTAACGGAGCAGATACACACTCATGAAGGTGTGCCGTCCGGCTCCAGGGGGGAGTGTAGAGCGGAACAGCAACTCCCTTACAGACAGGAACGGGATCCGAGGTGTTCCGCCCGGCCCTGACAGCCACAGCAGGGCGGAGCAGAGACACACTCGCCGAGGTGTGCCGTCCAGCTCCACTGGGGGAGGTAGAGCGGAACAGCGACTCCCTCACAGGGGAAAAACAGAAATGGTAAATCACACAAAAGCCGTGCGCCTTACAGAGACCAGGACAGAAGACGCTTTTCTAAATGAATGGTACAGTAAGGCACGTAACAAGAAGGGAGAGGGAAAATGCAGCCAAGGGGGAGAAGCTGCCACAAAATAAATACCGCAACACCAAAGGAAGGAACCGACACCAAGGGGAGCGGGGTCAGGAACCAGGGCAGCAGTAAGGATTCTCATAGACGCCACAGGAGCTGGCTTCGGCGGGACTGGAACAACACGGAAGTGGAAGGGGGCGTGGTCACGGAACGAGTCAGTAAGCCAAGCGTAAGGCTACGTGTGAGGCGTTCCTTTAGAGGGATAAGGGATTGTCTATAAAGTGTGCTTCCCTGTTCTGTGCTTCAACCCTAACCACAGCTCAAGGTCTCCTTCTTCTCCCTCGAACCCTAACAGTATCTCCCCGCAAAGGCTTCCTCCCAGGGCGTGGTTTATTAGGATGAAGTGCATGAAACCTTCTGATCAATCGAGGGTCGTGCACGTTTTCGATAGGTTCCCAGGTTCTGTCCTCCGGGGAACAACCCACCCAATCAATGAGATATTGAATTCTCCCTCTGTATCTTCTTGAATCCAATATTTTATGAACCTCATATTCTTCTTCTCCATTTATCATGAGTGGGGGAGGTGGATCTTCTGGGTGCAGTGGGGGGACATATTTCTTCTGGGGTGGATTTTCATCTGGGGAGGGAGTTCTAGTTTAAAGGTAACAGGAGAAACAAGTTTTTGGATTTGGAAGGGACCAATAAACCGAGGTTGCAGCTTTTTGGGGCCCTCTAATCTTAGGTTTCTGGTGGATAACCACACTTTATCACCCACTGCATATGTGGGTTCGGTTTTCCTATGTTGGTCTGCTTGTTCTTTCATGGCTTCCTTAGCTTTAGTTAGTTCTGTTTTGGCTTCTTACCATACTCTTGTGATATGAGTATGGTGCTCTTCTAGGGGAGGAATATTCTGGATTGAAGAATGAAGAGGAATAGGCAACATACGTGGATGATATGCGTAATTAAAAAAGAAGGGAGAGACCTTGATGGAGGAATGTATGCTGTTGTTGTACGCAAATTCCGCTAAGGGGATGACCTTAACCCAGTCTGTTGGAATTCCTGTTAGAAGACATCTTAGGTATTGCTCCAGGGTTTGATTGGTTCTTTCGGTTTGGCCATCGGTCTGGATATGATAGGCTGTAGACAACCGATGATCAATACCTAAAACCTTACACATGCCTTGCCAAAATTTTGAAACAAACTGTGGGCCTCTGTCGGAAATGATAACAGAGGGCAAGCCATGTAAACGCACAATCTGATCTAAGAATACTTGTACTAACTCTTTAGCAGATGGGATTTTCCTGAGGGGAATGAAATGTGCCATTTTAGATAACATGTCTACCACAACAAAAATTGTGGTAAACCCTTGGCTAGGAGGCAGCTCCGTGATAAAATCCATGCTAAGGGAATGCCATGGTTCAGGAGGAATGGCTATGGTCTTAAGTAACCCAGTAGGCGCACAATGAAGCTCCTTCTGCCTGGCACAGGTTGTACATGCTTAAACATACTTTCTTATATCCTGAGTTAGTGTTTCCCACCAAAACCAACGCTGGCATGTGTCTATTGTCTTATTCATCCCTGGATGACCTGCTAAGGAACTGTTGTGACACCATTCCATCACTTTTTCCTGTAACTGCCCCTGGGGTATATACAACTTGTTGTTATGATATAAAAGCTCATCTTAGGCGCTGTTTTCGGGGTCTACTGTCCATTGAGTGTCAGGAATCTCTCTGTATTGAGACTAACTCTCCAAGGAAGTCAGGAGGGGAATGATCTTCTGCTCCTACAATCTTATGGGCAGGGATTACCCGTTGTGGTTCTTCTTTTTCTAATGTAGTGGAATGTCCCAGTCTTGATAGCGCATCTGCTTTCCCCTGTTCAGGGCCAGGGCGGTACGTGACGATGAAATCGTAGTCACTGAAAAAGGACACCCATCGCATTTGTCTGGGAGTGAGGGCTCGTGCGGATCTAAAAAACGGAAGGTTTTAGTGATCAGAATATATGGTAATCACATGAGGAGACTGTGAGAAGTTGGCCCGATATGCAACGTTCGCTATTCTAGCGACCGCTATGTATCGTTCCAACGACCCTTATGGTGTTTGGTTGTAAGTCAACCTATAGACCAGCTATCCTAGTAGCGTGGATACGAGCAGTCTAAGGCTAAAGACTCGAGAGGGCGCGTTAAGCCAGCTGTTTACCACACATGTACCCCTTGAACACCCAGTGAAAGGACACCACACAAGTGTTATGAAAATAAACAGGATATTTATTAAGATTCACAACAGCCCTGGACTCTTTATGAGGACAGGGTACTAAGCACAAACCAAATCTCTTAGGAAAATACTTCAAGTGCACAATTAAAACAAGTGTCCGAGGACACGGAAAGTTTAAGGTCTCGGGCGGACCCGATAAGGCAAGTCGGAAGCGAGGGACTCGGGACCCTAGAGTAAAGAGGCTATGCAGGCACCGAAATGCCGAGTTACCTAGCCACGAGGGCTGCGGCTGCACAAGTCTTACAGGCGTCGGGGTCTTCGCTGACGAGCCAGGAGCCGGAAGAAAAGGAGTTGCTGGCCGGCGACCAGTGCTGAATAGTTCGTAGAGATCCAAGCCTGGATCAGAGTTTGATGATACCTGAAAGCAGAGGGGACCAAGTTCGTACTACTAGCCAGTAGTCAGAGGGTACCAGGAAGGCACCGGTTGGCCGTCACCTCGACCAGGTGAGTGGGCGACGCTAGGCTCTGCAGTCTCACGGACCAGGAGGCGTTGTCGGCGACCACGGTGGAGGTGCGAGCTGTCCCACGAAGGATGATGCTGTCGGCGTCGCTGGGCCCAGGATGGGGCAACAAGCCTTGGCAGATCTCAGGGCCCCGTGGTGGGCCTAAGATGGCGTCTTGAGTGGACCAGGAGGGTCCGGGGTGCTTCTCGCAAAGATGGAAGCAAGGGCCAGTCTGGAGCAACCAGACCAGCAGAGTTGATTGTCGGATGTCGTCACAGAAGGGCACAAGCCAGCGGCAAGTGACCAGACAACGTGCTGAGCAGCGAGCAGAAGGGCCCCACGCAGATCGTGAAGATGCTGGGAGACTGCACTTCGGTGCTGGAGCGGCTCAGGGTCGGGGCTTCTCGGACCCCAGAGCACTCACCAGGGAATCGCTTCGATGGTCGTGCTGGTTTAAGAGCGTGCAGGTTCTGATGATGGCCGGTCCCTCGAGATCTCGTCGCACCCACAGATCACAGCTGAGCTGATGACGTGGGTAGAGGTCAGAGGTGCCAGGGAAGCCGGTTCTCGTCGAGCTGGGCCGTCGGATTCCTTGAGGAAGGACGTACAGCAAACCGCAGAGTTCTTAGATGGTGCCCGCTGATGCAGGGTGACTACTCCTTAGTCACAAGGGAGAAATCTTGAGAAGAGTCTCGAAGTCCTTTCGTAGAAAGTATTCTTGATTCAAAGATGATCTAATTTGGAAGGGTCCCCGCTCCGGCCTTTATTCTAAAGAAAGGGGTGGGTACATGACTAGGTCCTGCCCTAAGGGTGGGACCAGGAAGGGAGGTAGTTACACCCCTCTCCCCTGCCGGACTTTCCCCAGGCCAGGGCGGGCGCCCCTGGAACTGGTTCTGACCGGCAGATGCGTAGTGAGCACCGGGGTGCCACTCCGCAGTCACCTTCTCGCAAAAGCCCTACCTACCCAGAATACACAAACCCTGTCTGGGACGGTGCGAACACCGCCCTCGACAGGAAACCCTTTGTCCAAGCGCTCCTCGCTGGAAGGACTCCCAGCAGCAGGAGGTCAGACTCGTGTCTGTGGTGGCAGCATCCATTTTGTGGAGCTGAGGCTTTAGTTAACTTTAACCGGGGTTCACAGTTACGTACATGTCGTGTCCCTCTAGAAGGGCGGAATGCTAACCTCGTCGCCAGAGTTGGTGAGAGGGCAGCATCCCGATTCGTATGACACCTTACTCGACATGTCTTGATAACGCGACACCGAAGTTACCGATGTGGTACGCGTTATCATGGAACAGCCATTGGGTCTTGATTCCGCAAGCTGCAACCGGGCTCGGCTCGGGCCAGAACCTAGTTCACACGAGCCCACGCACTCTGCCTTCAGGATTGTCAAGGCCTGCCATAGGAGTGACTGATAGGAACTCGGGTGTCCATTGTATGGTTAGATATAGAGCTACTATACCTAAAGCAAAGGGTGATTACACGACTTTGCCCCAGCTGTCATGCAGCCAGTTGTGTCAAATTTAGGAGGCCAGCCAGGGGTGGCATAATACATGCTGCAGCCCCTGGCGGCCCTGGGTACACCTATGCCCTGCGTTACGGGGTCTGATAAGGTGGCCCAGCACCAATTGGTAAATGCACCTAGGGTACATATCGTAATTTAGAAAGAGAACAGCCAGGCTGGGGGTCTGATTGGCAGGCCCACAGCCAGAGAAAGTCGTAAACCAGTGAAACAAAAGCAAAAAATCTGGGTGATCATAGGATTGCAGACCCTACTCTCCTACATGACCCCCCCCCCCAAACGTCGGAACAATAAGCTAACCTTGACCAGGTGAGTCTTCTTGTTCTAAGTGGAAATATCTGGAGAGCCCATCGGCATTGCCATGATCAGTACTAGGTCTATGTTCCACTGTAAAGTCCATCCCCTGTAGGGAAATGGACCACCTTAGCAGTTTGGGGTTTTCACCCTTCATCTGATTTAGCCACAAGAGGGGCTTATGGTCGGTCTGAATCTTGAAGTGAGTGCCAAACAAGTATGGCCTCAGCTTCTTCAGGGCCCAAACCACAGCAAAGGCCTCCCTCTCAATAGCTGACCAATTCTTCTCTCTAGGGGTCAGCCTTCTGCTTATAAAAGCAATGGGCTGGTCTTGACCATCAAAATTCAGTTGAGAAAGAACAGCTCCCACACCCAACTCAGAAGCATCTGTTTGGACAATGAATGGTTTGGAGTAGTCCGGACTCTTGAGGATAGGCGCCGTGCACATGGCCTGCTTTAGGTCATCGAATGCTTTTTGACAGCTCGCTGTCCACTGAACCTTTTTTGGCATTTTCTTGCTTGTCAGTTCGTTTAATGGTGTCACGATGGAACCATAGTTCCTGACAAACTTCCGGTAGTATCCAGTCAGGCCCAAGAAAGCTCGAACCTGAGTCTGGGTGGTTGGAGGAGCCCAGTCCCTGATTGACTGTATCTTGCTCTCCAGTGGCTGAACCTGGCCTCCACCTACAAGGTGGCCCAGGTATACAACCTGTGTCTGCCCTATCTGGCACTTGGTGGCCTTGATAGTGAGGCCTGCGGCTTGCAGGGCCTCTAACACTTTCCGCAGGTGGACCAGGTGATCCTCCCAGGTGGAGCTAAAGACAGCAATATCGTCAAGATACGCCGCACAGAAGTCATCCAGCCCAGTAAGGACTTGATTCACCAACCTTTGGAAGGTGGCAGGTGCATTTTTCAGACCAAAGGGCATCACCACGAACTGATAATGCCCACCAGGGGTTGAAAATGCGGTTTTAGGCTTGGCGTCCTCAGCTAACCTGATTTGCCAATACCCAGCTGTCAAGTCAAACGTACTTAAGTAGTTGGCCGAGGCCAATCTATCGATAAGCTCGTCTGCCCTCGGTATTGGGTGGGCGTCAGTCTTAGTGACTGCATTGAGACCCCTGTAGTCTACGCAAAACCTCATCTCTCTCTTACCACCCTGGGTGTGAGGTTTCGGCACTAGAACTACGGGACTAGCCCAAGGGCTGTCCGAGGGTTCAATGACTCCCAGCTCCAACATTTTCTGCACTTCACTCTTGATGCAGTCTCTAACGTGATCAGGCTGCCGGTAGATTTTACTCTTAACGGGCAAGCTGTCACCAGTGTCAACCTCATGGGTGCACCAATCGGTCTGGCTGGGTGTTAGAGGAAACATATGTCTGAACGACTGAAGAACCTGTTTACAGTCGCTCCGTTGACGTTCGGAGAGGCTGCCACAAAAGACAACACCATCTACCGATCCATCGTCAGGGTTCTGAGTGAGCAGGTCGGGGAGAGGGTCACTCTCTTCTTCCTGTCCCTCATCTAGGGCCATGAGCAAACTCATGTCCTTCCTGTCGACATATGCCTTGAGCCTGTTGACATGAAGCACCCTGTGGGGGCTCCGGGGAGTTCCCAGGTCGACCAGGTAGGTGACCTCTCCCTTTTTCTCCAGGATGGTGTAGGGCCCGGACCATTTGTCCTTGAGTGCTGCTGGGGCCACTGGCTCCAACACCCACCCCTTCTGTCCGGGCTGGTAAACAGTCAAGACAGCCTTTTGGTCATGCCAAGCTTTCTGGAGTTCTTGGCTGGCCTTAAGGTTTTCAGATGCCTTCTCCATGTATTCAGCCATCCGCGAGCGGAGGCCAAGCACATAGTCCACTATGTTGGCTGCAGGCTTTTTGAGAGGTCTCTCCCATCCTTCCTTCACCAAACACAGGGGTCCTCTTACAGGATGCCCGTACAAAAGTTCAAAAGGGCTGTAGCCAACCCCCTTCTGTGGGACTTCTCTGTAGGCGAACAAGAGGCAGGGGATCAGGACGTCCCATCTACGCCGAAGCTTTTCAGGTAGTCCATGAATCATCCCTTTAAGGGTCCTGTTGAATCTCTCAACAAGCCCATTGCATTGTGGGTGATAGGGTGTAGTGAACTTGTAGTTGACACCACATTCCTTCCACATAGCAGTTAAGTAGCTCGACATAAAGTTTGCACCTCTGTCGGAGACGACCTCCTTAGGGAAGCCCACTCTGGAGAATACTCCAACTAGGGCTCTTGCCACAACAGGTGCTGTAGTGGTCCTAAGGGGAATAGCTTCAGGATACCTGGTGGCATGATCCACTACCACCAGTATAAACTTGTGCCCTGATGCTGTTGGTGGTTCCATGGGACCGACGATGTCGATCCCCACCCGTTCAAAGGGCACCCCCACCACAGGCATTGGTATAAGGGGGGCCTTTGTCGTGCCACCTGACTTACCACTGGCTTGGCAAGTGACACAGGAGCGGCAAAACTCCTTGGTATCTTCGTTCATATGAGGCCAGTGAAAGTGTGAGACAAGCCTGTCCCACGTTTTCGTCTGGCCTAAGTGACCTGCTAAGGGAATCTCGTGGGCCAAGGTAAGTAGGAAACCACGCTGAGACAAGGGTACAACCAGCCTCCTGGTCATGCCAGGCTTGGGGTCTCTTGACTCAGTGTACAGGAGTCCATCTTCCCAGTATACCTTGTGGGTACCTGTGGCGTTCCCAGCAGCCTCAGCAGCAGCCTGCTGTCTGAGGGGTTCAAGAGAAGGGCAGTCTAACTGGTCCTTCCCCAGGTCTTCCCTTGAGGGTCCCCCTGAACCCAAGAATTCAACTTGATCAAGTTCGAACTCCCTAGGCTCAGTTTCCCTCAATTCCTGTAGGTCAGCCTCCTCTGAGACTTGATCCACGACCTGGGGCAAGGGGGAAGGCGCAGCCTTAACCCTACTGCTCTTTTTCTTGGGAGGTGTCTGGTCCGTTGTTCCAGGATCCAGCACCTGTTCAGTGGGGCATTTCCTGACCTGTGACCTGGTCACAGCGAACACATGTGCTGGCAAACCTAACATTTCCATGTGAGTCCGGTGCTCCACTTCTGACCATTGTGATGACTCCAAATCATTGCCCAACAAACAATCCACTGGGAGGTCTGGACTAACTACAACCTTCTTTTGGCCAGTTACCCCTCCCCAGGAGAAAGCTACAATTGCCATACTGTGATTGGTAGTGACATTGCTTGCATTGGTCACCAGGAATTCTGTACCTGGCATGATCTGTCCAGGGTCCACAAAGTTAGGCGTCACCATGGTGACGCTGGCACAAGTGTCCCTATAGGCCTGAGCCATCTTTCCATTTATGAAAGGCGTCTGTCTGTATTTGCCCAAGGTATTGGGACTTATGTCAGGGGACACGTCCGCGTCCCCTGTACTGACAAGGACAGCCTGAGTGAGTGTGCCAACTAAGTTGTCACGCCCCTCAGAACCCAGGGTTAACCCTACTAAACCCTTGGGAGGCGCACTACCACTGCTGACTGTACTAGGGGGCACAGGTGCCTTAGGGGCTGCAGTGGCAGGAGTCTGCCCTCCTCCTTTCTTGGTGCACTCACTAAACCAGTGAGATTTACTTTTACAGTACTGGCACCATCTTTTGGATTGGCCTTCTTTCTTCTTTTGGGGAGCCTGACCCCCTCCCTCTTTGGGTTGTTGGGGACCTGTCGAAGACTTCTGGTCATTTTGTTCCCCCTTAGAATCTTTACCCTTCTGGTCTGCTTTCTTCTGACCACCTTGATTCTGGCCCTGGTTCTGTTTAACTCTCGTGCGAACCCATCTGTCTGCCTTCTTTCCCAATTCTTGGGGAGAGGTCAGATCCGAGTCGACAAGATGCTGATGCAACAACTGGTTCTGACAATTGTTTAAAATGTGTTCTCTCATCATCAAATTATACAATCCTTTGTAATCAGTAACCTTACTGCCCAGCAACCAGCCCTCAAAAGCCTTAGTGGCACAATCGACAAAGTCAGACCAATCTTGAGACTGCGTTTTCTGGGTATCCCTGAACAGCACCCTGTACTGCTCAGTGGTTAGGCCGAACCCTTCAACGAGTGTATTTTTCAAGACTTGGTAATCGTTCGCATCCTCCACCCTTGTGGTGAGGAGCTTGTCTCTTCCTTTACCTTCAAAGGAGAGCCACAAGATAGCTGCCCACTGACTCTGGGGAACACTTTGCACAGTGCAGGCCCTCTCCAAAGCAGTAATCCATTTGTGGATGTCGTCCCCTTGTTTAAAGGGGGGCACTATCTTCCCAAGGTGTTTCGTATCGAAACTCTTTTCCCTATTGCTAGGTACATTGCTGCCACCAGTGGGGACTACCCCACTTAACTGTTGCTCTCTCGCAAAGGCAAGCCTTTCTTTGGCCAGGGCAAGTTCTTCCCTTTCGATCCTCAGATTAGCTGCCCTTTCCTTAGCTTCGTACACTCTCCGCTGAGGGGACGTCATCCCTCTCTGAGAAGAGTTGCGAGAGCCATTGGTTTGAAGGGATCTGCCAGAGTCTCTTGACAGAGATCGGGCTCGTCCATTCCCAATGTTAAGCTGACCTGATAGTGGCCCCAGGGGTCCCCCAGTACCGCTATCATGTTTGCTTAAGTTGGACCTGCTTAGTCTGACGACTTCTACCTGTCCCTTATCTGCCTCATCCTCAGAGGGATCCTCATCCTCATCATCCTCCACATCTTCGTTCTCAGTTGCGAGGTGGATGAGGTCAGGATCGTCTCTGGTTCCCTCGAGGGGAGGCATGTCTCCTTCTGGATTAGAAGAGCTAAGACGGGTCTCAGCTTTTCTGGCATCATAAGTCTCCAAGAGACCAATCAGAAAGGACGTGGTGGGGTTGGACCCCTGCTTGATCTTCCGGGAGTGACACACCTGTCTTAACTCCTTGAAGCTCAGCACAGTATATCTTGAAGGGATGACCTGTGGAGGGTCAACTGACACAAGGGGAGACTCAGAGTTTCCTCCTTTGTCCGACATACTGTTTCTAGTGTGGTGTAAGTGATGCACCTACCTACACTACGTGTTTACCTACTGTTCCCTTGCTAAGAGTTGCAGCCAAGGTGTGCTAAGCCTTGAGGAGCTACAACAGCTGGTTCAGTAGAACTCAGAGTATTCTAAGCTTTAGTTATATGTACTAACAGTACTTGTGTGATCTTTCAACAAGATATTCTTAGGATACGTGTGGTAAAACAACAGCAAGCTCAAATCCCAACCGCTGCTCACCAATGTGAGAAGTTGGCCCGATATGCAACGTTCGCTATTCTAGCGACCGCTATGTATCGTTCCAACGACCCTTATGGTGTTTGGTTGTAAGTCAACCTATAGACCAGCTATCCTAGTAGCGTGGATACGAGCAGTCTAAGGCTAAAGACTCGAGAGGGCGCGTTAAGCCAGCTGTTTACCTCACATGTACCCCTTGAACACCCAGTGAAAGGACACCACACAAGTGTTATGAAAATAAACAGGATATTTATTAAGATTCACAACAGCCCTGGACTCTTTATGAGGACAGGGTACTAAGCACAAACCAAATCTCTTAGGAAAATACTTCAAGTGCACAATTAAAACAAGTGTCCGAGGACACGGAAAGTTTAAGGTCTCGGGCGGACCCGATAAGGCAAGTCGGAAGCGAGGGACTCGGGACCCTAGAGTAAAGAGGCTATGCAGGCACCGAAATGCCGAGTTACCTAGCCACGAGGGCTGCGGCTGCACAAGTCTTACAGGCGTCGGGGTCTTCGCTGACGAGCCAGGAGCCGGAAGAAAAGGAGTTGCTGGCCGGCGACCAGTGCTGAATAGTTCGTAGAGATCCAAGCCTGGATCAGAGTTTGATGATACCTGAAAGCAGAGGGGACCAAGTTCGTACTACTAGCCAGTAGTCAGAGGGTACCAGGAAGGCACCGGTTGGCCGTCACCTCGACCAGGTGAGTGGGCGACGCTAGGCTCTGCAGTCTCACGGACCAGGAGGCGTTGTCGGCGACCACGGTGGAGGTGCGAGCTGTCCCACGAAGGATGATGCTGTCGGCGTCGCTGGGCCCAGGATGGGGCAACAAGCCTTGGCAGATCTCAGGGCCCCGTGGTGGGCCTAAGATGGCGTCTTGAGTGGACCAGGAGGGTCCGGGGTGCTTCTCGCAAAGATGGAAGCAAGGGCCAGTCTGGAGCAACCAGACCAGCAGAGTTGATTGTCGGATGTCGTCACAGAAGGGCACAAGCCAGCGGCAAGTGACCAGACAACGTGCTGAGCAGCGAGCAGAAGGGCCCCACGCAGATCGTGAAGATGCTGGGAGACTGCACTTCGGTGCTGGAGCGGCTCAGGGTCGGGGCTTCTCGGACCCCAGAGCACTCACCAGGGAATCGCTTCGATGGTCGTGCTGGTTTAAGAGCGTGCAGGTTCTGATGATGGCCGGTCCCTCGAGGTCTCGTCGCACCCACAGATCACAGCTGAGCTGATGACGTGGGTAGAGGTCAGAGGTGCCAGGGAAGCCGGTTCTCGTCGAGCTGGGCCGTCGGATTCCTTGAGGAAGGACGTACAGCAAACCGCAGAGTTCTTAGATGGTGCCCGCTGATGCAGGGTGACTACTCCTTAGTCACAAGGGAGAAATCTTGAGAAGAGTCTCGAAGTCCTTTCGTAGAAAGTATTCTTGATTCAAAGATGATCTAATTTGGAAGGGTCCCCGCTCCGGCCTTTATTCTAAAGAAAGGGGTGGGTACATGACTAGGTCCTGCCCTAAGGGTGGGACCAGGAAGGGAGGTAGTTACACCCCTCTCCCCTGCCGGACTTTCCCCAGGCCAGGGCGGGCGCCCCTGGAACTGGTTCTGACCGGCAGATGCGTAGTGAGCACCGGGGTGCCACTCCGCAGTCACCTTCTCGCAAAAGCCCTACCTACCCAGAATACACAAACCCTGTCTGGGACGGTGCGAACACCGCCCTCGACAGGAAACCCTTTGTCCAAGCGCTCCTCGCTGGAAGGACTCCCAGCAGCAGGAGGTCAGACTCGTGTCTGTGGTGGCAGCATCCATTTTGTGGAGCTGAGGCTTTAGTTAACTTTAACCGGGGTTCACAGTTACGTACATGTCGTGTCCCTCTAGAAGGGCGGAATGCTAACCTCGTCGCCAGAGTTGGTGAGAGGGCAGCATCCCGATTCGTATGACACCTTACTCGACATGTCTTGATAACGCGACACCGAAGTTACCGATGTGGTACGCGTTATCATGGAACAGCCATTGGGTCTTGATTCCGCAAGCTGCAACCGGGCTCGGCTCGGGCCAGAACCTAGTTCACACAAGCCCACGCACTCTGCCTTCAGGATTGTCAAGGCCTGCCATAGGAGTGACTGATAGGAACTCGGGTGTCCATTGTATGGTTAGATATAGAGCTACTATACCTAAAGCAAAGGGTGATTACACGACTTTGCCCCAGCTGTCATGCAGCCAGTTGTGTCAAATTTAGGAGGCCAGCCAGGGGTGGCATAATACATGCTGCAGCCCCTGGCGGCCCTGGGTACACCTATGCCCTGCGTTACGGGGTCTGATAAGGTGGCCCAGCACCAATTGGTAAATGCACCTAGGGTACATATCGTAATTTAGAAAGAGAACAGCCAGGCTGGGGGTCTGATTGGCAGGCCCACAGCCAGAGAAAGTCGTAAACCAGTGAAACAAAAGCAAAAAATCTGGGTGATCATAGGATTGCAGACCCTACTCTCCTACAGAGACCCCAGTAAATAATGTCTCCATTCTTGGAATGCTAACTTTATAGCCAATAATTCTCCTTCCCCTACTGTGTAGTTTCTCTCAGCTGGTAGTAGGGTCTTCGAAAAATATGCTATAGGGTGTAGTTGTCCAGAGTCACTGTCTCTTTGAGATAGCACCCCACCCACTGCGTATTGGGAGGCATCTGCTTCCACGAAATATGGCAAGGCGTTATCTGCGTGTTTGACAATGGGGGCTGACGTGAATTTCTTCTTCAGTGCACGGAAGGCTTGCTCAGCCTCTGCAGTCCACCCAAAGACGACTCCCTTCTTCAACAATTTCGTTATGGGTATGATGGTTTCTGAGAAATTGCTGATAAATCGGCGATAAAAGTTCGCAAAGCCAAGGAAGGACTGTACTTCCTTAATGGAGCTGGGACTAGGCCAATGAATGAGAGCGTCAATTTTGTTAGGATCCATTTGGATGCCTTCAGGGGTGATGATGAACCCTAGGAAATCAATATGGGTGGTGTGAAATGTACTTTTATCAAGTTTGGCAAACAGCTGATGTTCTTGCAGTTTACTGAGAATTTTCTTGACATGGCCAATGTGTTCTTGTTCTGTTTGAGAATAGATCAAAATGTCATCGATATATACAATGACGAATATATCCAAGTATTCCCTTAAGATGTCATTAATAAAATACTGGAAGGCAGCGGGCGCATTGCATAAGCCGAACGGCATTACACAGTACTCGTATAACCCGAATTTAGTTCTAAAGGCCGTCTTCCATTCGTCCCCTTGTTTTACACGGATCAGATGATAAGCCCCTCTCAAATCAATCTTCGTGAAAATTTTTGCCCCTCTCTCTTGGTCTAAAAGAACTGAAATGAGAGGGAGGGGGTATTTGTTCTTAAAAGTAGCTTTGTTCAAGGCTCGGTAATCCAGGCAAGCTCTTAAGCCCCCTTCCCGTTTGTCAATAAAAAACAAAGGCGAGGAAACTGGAGAGGTGGAATTTCTAATGAATCCTTTGGCCAGCATGTCGTCCAGGTATGTCTTTAGGTATTATGTTTCTGAAGGGGTAAGAGCATAGATTCTACTGCAAGGTAGTTCGGCCCCCGGAACTAAGTCTATTCTGCAGTCATAACTGCGATGAGGTGGCAGTTTAGTGGCCTCAACTTCATTGAACACAGACTGAAACTCAGCATAACTGGCAGGGAGGGTTTCAGTGGCAACACAATACAATGGGTGAATGTCTTCTCGGGCTTCCCGGTAACACAGTCTCATACAATAGGATGATTTCAGGGTTACGGTTCTGGCACTCCAATCGATTTGGGGATTATGAAGCTGAAGCCATGGCACCCCAAGTATGGCTCCAAAGGTCGGGCGTCGATTAGATCAAAGACAATCTGTTCAGAGTGCCCGTTATCAAACACTAAAGTCAACAGATTAGTATGGTACGAGATGAGCCCCGAGGTGAATTCAGAACCATCGACCGCTCTGATCAATTCAGGATGTTCTTTGGCAATAACAGGCAATCCCAACCTTTTTGCCAGACAAATATCAAAGAAATTGCCAGTGGCCCCGGAATCCAGAAGAAGAGACATGGTGTGTCGCCCCGTAGCAGAACAGATTAGTGTAACAGTTAATGTGAAGTATTTTATCACTTTTGGTACAGTGGGTCTGGTTTTGGAGATCTTAGAGGACTGTACCCTTGAAGATTCGATCTCCCCTATCTTCAAGGTTTCTAGCTTTCCGGAGGTACAGACCCACTTGCGACTGTTCTCTTGGATTCTCTAGGACAAACAGGACACTCTTTGGCATAATGCCCTCCTTTCCCGCAGTATAAACACAAATTGTTTTATCTGCGTTTTTCTTTCTCTTCCACAGAGAGAGGTCCTTTTAATCCTCCTATTTGCATGGGTTCGGAGGTATCCTTATTGTCTTTCTTCTCCGAACGTATCACAAGGTATTTGGGAGTGATTGAATGGGTTTTTTCTCCTCTTCTTTCATGTAATCTATGATCCAGTTTTACGGTCAATTCAATAAAGGAGGAGCAGTCTTCCGGAGGATTCACGAGTTGAGATAACAGGTCTTTAAGTTCATCACATAATCCACGGTAAAATAAGGACGTCCTTTTGTCTTCGGGCCAATGAGTCTCTGCCACTAATCTGTTGAAACTAGTAATGTATGAGAGGAGATCTTTGGATCCTTGTTTTAGGTTTAGAAGGGCATTGTCACTTGCCTGCATGTATGTGTGTCTTGCGAATAGGCTCCGCATTTTCTCCTGAAACAGAGTGAAATTATACAATAATGGATCATTGTTCTCTACTAAGGGGACAGCCCATTCAGCGGCGTTGCCCGCTAAGTAAGATATTATGAATGCCACTTTAGCAGCATCATCTGGAAAAGCAGAGGCTTTACATAAAAACGGAAGTTGGCATTGATTTATAAAAATGCCATACTTCGTACTGTCTCCAGTGAATCTTTCAGGCATAGCTAGCGGGACTGGACTAGGTGTGTGTACTGTCACTTGTAATGGAAGGGGAGTTTCAGGGTTTTCTCTAGGGAGTGAGTGTGCAGAGGATGAAGGCAGGGAAAACCTGGCAAGTTGGATGTAATTCTTTCGGGTCTTAGGAATAGTGCCTGTCTCTCTGCCCTGCGAGCTCTCTTGTACTCTTAACTGGAGCACTTCTTCTTGCAGTCTTTGGTTCTCATGCCTCAATCTCCCTACTTCTGCCTGTAAATCCATTAGCATTGTGGATAACTCTTCTACTCTAGGGGCCTGAGCGCCAGAATGGAATTCCTGTTCCATACTAACGCTTTCTGTCATCTTCGCTCGGGGGGATTTTAAAAAAAATGTGGGCTTGGCTTTCTGTCAGGAACAGTTGCCAGATCCACAGGAGCGAAGATGAATCCCCCAACTTCCAAAAAGCAGCACTTAAAGGAGAACCTTGAAACTCGCTTCCAAGATGCTGCTCTCTAAAAGTATGGGGGAATAAAACCAAGGAGTGTCCACCACTCTCCCCATAGGATGAGAATTGAGGTCGTGTAGAATGGCAGCCAGAGAACGTACATGCTAGAAGGAAAGAACAATAAGCACCCTTAATTCTTATGCAAGATTATAAAAACTCTCGAAACATTGAGCTGTGATTATTGTCACTTCGCACTCACCAGTGCTCGTTTTGGAATAATTCCTTGAAGTGGAGGGTCTTTAAGCATTCAAGAACCTCCTGGTCAATGGCTGGAATGAGGGTAGGAATCCAGAGGTCTGAATAGAGAGACCTAAACACTCACTCAGTCACTATTCATACAATAGACACTGTGGGGGGAAAGATAGAGCAAACTAAAAAAAAAGTATAGGGGGCTGAGGTGTTCCGACCGGCCAGCTTAGAAGTGCGTGGCGGAGCAGATACACACTCACGAAGGTGTGCCGTCTGGTTCCACGGGGGAGTGTAGAGCGGAACAACGACTCCCTTACAGACAGGAACGGGATCCGAGGTGTTCTGCCCAGCCCTGACAGCCACATCAGGGCGGAGCAGAGACACACTCGCCGAGGTGTGCCGTCCGGCTCCACTGGGGGAGGTAGAGCGGAACAGCGACTCCCTCACAGGGGAAAAACAGAAATGGTAAATCACACAAAAGCTGTGCGCCTTACAGAGACCAGGACAGAAGACGCTTTTCTAAATGAATGGTATAGTAAGGCACGTAACAAGAAGGGAGAGGGAAAATGCAGCCAAGGGGGAGAAGCTGCCACAAAATAAATACCGCAACACCAAAGGAAGGAACCGACACCAAGGGGAGCAGGGTCAGGAACCAGGGCAGCAGTAAGGATTCTCGAAGACGCCACAGGAGCTGGCTTCGGCGGGACTGGAACAACACGGAAGTGGAAGGGGGCGTGGTCACGGAACGAGTCAGTAAGGAAAGCGTCAGGCTACGTGTGAGGCATTCCTTTAGAGGGATAAGGGATCGTCTATAAAGTGTGCTTCCCTGTTCTGTGCTTTGACCCTAACCACAGCTCAAGGTCTCCTTCTTCTCCCTCGAACCCTAACAGTATGAATCGTGATTCTACAGCCGTAGGCACACTCAACGCTTTTAAGCGGATTGTCTCCACAGCAGGGACACTGCTATCTGTACCAGGACAAAGCAAGTCTATTGGTGACCCCAAGTGGTTTAACCCTTCATGCTCTAAAGCCCCAAGAGACCTAAAGGCTGCATTAAAAGTAACCCCTAGGGGCAGCACACAGATCCGTACCTACCTATAAAAAGATGTTGACTGCTCGGAAAAGGGAACTGAAGGAGGACACTTGGCAGGAGCTCTCAGATCCCCTGACTCTTTCCAATAGCTCCAGATTTTGGAACATCATTAATAGACCTCTTTTTATAAGGGAAAGAGCTGAGGATCTGGGCACTAATATAACGGAGGATGAATGGGTGTCCCATTTTAGTGCCATTTTTAAAAGTGCGTCAACTTTACCCCAGCTGCAGTCAAGATCTCAGAATGGGGAAGAAGTTGTATTTACGGAACGAGAAGTGGAGGATGGTATCACCAGTCTTACAAGCGAGAAGGCTCCAGGACCGGATGGCGTCCCACCGGACCTTTTTAAATCTAACCCCTTTTTATGGTCATCAATCCTGGTGGCTGTGCTGAATGCGGCTGCGAAGGAAGGGTGCCCAGAACCATGGGGAGTTTCTACAATTGTCCCAGTATTCAAAAAGGGAAATCGTAACTGTTCTATGAATTATAGACCAATCTCCCTTATCGACTCCGTGGTTAAGGTTGTAGGCGGAGTCGTACTAAATAGATTAACTGCCTGGGCGGAAGAAAATAAGATCATATCCGATATTCAATGTGGGTTCCGCCCTGGTTGCTCAACGGTGGCACAATGTGTCAATCTCTAGCTAATCCTCGGAAAGTACACCATTGCCCGCCAGGGGACAATCTACATGGCCTTCATGGACCTTTCCTCCGCTTTTGACTGCGTCAATCAGGGAAGGTTGTGGCAGTCCATGAGGGCCATGGGGGTGGAGGCAAATATGGTGGACTTTCTGAGGGATTTACACAGAAATACTTGGGCGAATATTATATATGCCCAGGATTTAAGGGTCAGTAGGGATTTTAATACAGAAAGGTGGGTACGGCAAGAGTGTATCCTAGCCCCCTTCCTTTTTAATCTTTACATTAACAAACTGGACAAAACCTTGTGGGAAACTGGGGTTGACTTCCCGTACGTGGGACGCAGGGGGCTGCCCGTCTTGCTATATGCAGACGATGCGGTTCTCCTGGCACGGACCCCCAAAAGTTTACAGATCCTGCTTTATACCTTTTGAGGGTTTATGGCCGAGCGAGATCTGGCCATAAATAACACGAAATCTTATGCAATGCAGGTAGGGCTCCGTTCAAAACGACAGTATATATATAGGGTGAATGGAGAAAGAGTACCGATATCCCCTACTTTCTCCTACCTCAGCGTCCTACTGGACGAACGCTTGGACTGGGGCGCCTTAAGTAAGAAAAAAAGGGGTGAGGTGACCAGAATCAATGCAGCGATCTTTAGCTTTGCAGCTAAAATGGGCAATCTCCAATGGCTGCAATGCTGAAAATCTACCAAGCCAAGAGTGTATTGATAGCCACCTATGGGAGCGAACTGTGGGGTTACACTAGTGTGGAGGGTATTCAGGTGACAGAAAATTATTTTTTAAAACAACTGCTGGGCGTTCCTAAAGGAACTGCAAACTTTACTGTCCATGAAGAAACTGCCCTCCCATATATCTGTGATACCCTGGCTATGCGTCCGCTGCTTTTTTGGTTAAAAAGTTGGTTAAATAAAGATATACACCTTACACATAAACTACTAAAAGAGATTTTGAGCCTGGACCACATGATTGATATACCATGGCTCAAGTATCTAAAGGGGTGTTTTAGTGAGCTGGGCCGTCCGGAACTATTTTCATCACCTGATTGTATCACTAAGGCAGACGTGGCCCTTGTGAAACAATCTTTTATATCACGTAAACAAGCTAAGTGAGAGGAGACGGAATTGACGAAAAAAGGCATCGGTAATCATATGATGATAAGAACATCTTTAGTAATGGAGCCATGTCTCTCGTGGCCCCTGACAGCGCATGAGCGCTTTTTACTAATCAGGTTTAGACTGGACTACTTCCATCTTTTATTAGCTGTACCAAAGGGGAGCCACAAAGGACAAGTGTTAGCACCTTGTGGCTGCGACAATATGTCTCCTCAGGACCTGCTACACTTTGTGTTCTTTTGTCACATTTATGAAGCACCCCGGAGGTTGTTTTTAAAATCCCTTTTAAGAAAGCTAAACTTCCTACAGGTACGCCCGCTCTCTATTTTCTGCAACTGTTAAAACCAGAATATATCCCGTTTGTGGCTGGTTTCTTGAAATGCTCCTTAAGTTATAGAAAATGTTTGGAATCCTAGGGAACTTGGATGCAGTATCGTAATGAATTGAATTTTTTTTTACTAAATAATGTGATGCCCTTTGACCCTATAATCATTGTATGTAAAATGGAACAATTGTATTTATATAACTCGTATATATATTTTTAGTCTTGTATATTTTTATTGATGAAATGCAACTTTTATGGTTTTCTATTATGTGAACCGAATAAAGTTTATTGGACTTGAACTCATCAGAGTTTGGCCCGTAAACCACACAGAATACATATTTACGCTTTTCAATAGACAATTGCACAATAGTCCATCTTCCACCTTTATCAAAAGCAGTTTTAAGAGTTTCTGCTCTAACAGCCAGATTCATGAAAAGAAATTGCGCTCGCAAAGGGCCAGATTCTGAGAATCTGGCCCTTTGCGAGCGCAATTTATGCATTTGGGATTCATCATCCCAAATGCAAAAATCGCTATTTGCGAAATCGCATATTTGCGAGGAATAGCATTTAAGGAATCTCTATTAGAGATTCCTTAAATGCAATTCATTAACCAATTTTAAATTGCGAAATCGCAATATTTGGCCGCTATTTACCACAAAGTCTGACTTCGTGGTAAATAGCGAAAAAATAGAAAAATGCACTTTAGTGCATTTTTATCTGTTGCATGTTACACACACACATGTCCTTTGGACATGTGTGTGCGCAACACCTGTGTAAATTTGCATTTCAGGGGTGCTACAGGGTGTCCTTTGGACACCCTTGGCACCCTTGAAATCGCTATCTTATTTGCGATTAGCAAATTGCTAATCGCAAATAAGGAATACTCCCCATTCATTCCTATGGGCCTTTAGGCGCATAGGAATGAATGGGGAATTATTCCTTATTTGCAATTAGCAATTTGCTAATCGCAAATAAGGAATGTGTAGGAATTGCAATTTATTTAGCGATTCCTACATGAATCCCGTTTTGCAAGTCCTTAATAGCGAATCCTTAATAATCGCTATTAAGGACTCGCAAAACGGCTCTTTCATGAATCTAGCTGATAGTCGTCTATCTTTGAGAATAGCAACCCCTCTGATTGAAGCATTTAATACAGAACAGATTATAACATCAAAACCAAGTGGTCCCAGTAACTTTCTATCTTTATGGGCAATATGAGTCTCTGATAAACAACTAAGTGTGGATCATAAAGTCTTAACTCTTCTTGAATAAATCGTCTTTTATTCTTGCTATTAAGACCTGCAACATTCCAAGCTAAACATCTTAACTGAAACATTCAAAAACAATTATACAGTTTTTATCATTCTGCTCAAAAAAAGAATAAGTATCTCCCTCCTATCAATTTCAACGAATCTCTTTCTCGTGTTGCTTTTTTCAAAAATAATTTCCCCCACACAAAAAATACCACCCCCCCCCCCCCCCCCCGGAGAACCTGGGAAGCCCACCCCCCTCCCCCCACTCCCTCACCCCCCTCGGGAGGGAACGCCCCTCTGTGGTCTGCTGCCGCTGGATGGGCAGCTACAGAGAGAAGCAGCCTGAGGCTCAACCTATTACCCTACAAAAGAAAAAACGCAGGAAGAGAGAACCAAAGAAAAGACCAATAATGTAGTCATAAAAAGAGAAGGAAGGGATTATAATAAAGAGAAGAAAGAGAAAGCAATACAGGGAGAAGCAAAAAGAAAAAATAAGAGAAAGGAAGAATCAGAGAAGAAACAGGGCAAAAATAGATAGAGAGATGAGAGAAAAAAGAAAGGAAATAGGAAATCCAACCTCTTTAAAGGCCCAAAATCTAGAACTCCATCCGAGCTGATATCAGGACTGTTTCCTTTGTAAAATAAAAAAAACTCCTAAAAGTCCTCTTCCTCAACCGTGCCTTCCCGAACCAATAGCCCACTCCGAAGCGCACAAGCCTGCACCCTGCAGCACCCTGACACTGTGTCATTAAGACCTACCTCTTTCCCGCTCCCCGACGCCTTCCTTGTTCCCTCCTCCCTGAAAGAGGTTCAGCCCAAGACAATGTGCACTCCTCAAGGTTATATCAGGACTTCCTTACCTCAATGTTGCACAGCACGCTGGGACTTCTGAACCAATATGTATACCTCTGTCTTACTGTGTGACTCTTGCATTAAAATTGTTGTAAAGCGCTCTGATACCCTTGGGTCTGGCCAGCGCTATATAAAACTCCTTAATAAATAATAAATAAAGATTAATGAGGAACTACACACACTTCTGTGGGACGGGAGCCACCCGAGAGTGGCTCTGCAGACATTACAGCATAGTAAATATAACTGGGGATTTGCCCTGCCTGACATACATTATTACACTATTACAGGGCAGCACACCTATGGTAATTAACGAATGTGGACCGCCCAACCTATGCCCTGGAAAGGCTCCAATTCCAGAAACACACATATCTCTACTACATTTATGGGAGAGGGAGTCTGTTGCTTACTACCAGCACCCCAAAGAACAGTAGAAGCCTGGAAGGGAGCAGAAAGGGAAATGGAATGGAATAAGAAACTAACTAGGGGGACTCAACTCTGGGAGGGCACGAGAATGCCAGAAATAAATAGGCTCTAAGATTTTAGGCACTACAACATAGTCAGGATTTCCACACTAGGTGATATTTTAAAAGAAGGAGCCTTGATCTCTTTTTTTTTTTTTTAACTCTTTATTCTCGACTGCATAATAATAATTACATCAAATTGAACTTACTTTCTATGCAGCAGATTTTCTCTTTTTCTCCCCAACTGGACATATTGACAATTTGCATAATCATCATGGCACGTCATGTAGCTAAAAATATTTATAATATCCTAGACATTTCTCTGATATGCTACTCCGTGACACCACTTGCAGGAGCATCGTTATTGAGTACAGTAAGTCATTTAAGAACCCAAGAAACAAAAAAAAGAACCATAACCCCTGTCCCTCCCTCCCAGTAGCTCCCACCCCTGCCCTACCCGTCTCCTGGTCGTGATAAAAGCCAGAATGTGTCACTCCTCAACAGTGATGTCGAACTATCACATTACAATACAAGGGTTACGAATAGCCTGCAAGTTTGTGGGCTCTTGCTCATCTCAACTACACATTCGGGCACACAATGTGGTCTTCTTTACGGCCTATCTGCCTGCGATGGTACCAATTCCATCCCTTCCAAGTCTATCAGCATGATCTCCCAGTCCTGTGCTATGGGATACTTCCGCTGGCCCCTCTCTTCCTCCTATCGAAGCGCTGCACCCTCCGCCCTGCCCCACCTCACTAGGTCAGTCTGCCACAAAGATGTTCTGGGTGGTCTGGGGGACTTCTATTTCATCGTCAAAGCTCTGACTGCTAATAACAGGGCCAAATCCAGAAACTTCAGTTTAGCTTTTTGTGTTTTAGAGCGTGTACGGGACCCCACTAGACAGTACAAAGCTTCCTCCGGCACCGGCAGGTTAGTAACGTTACGCAGTACCTGACAAATCTCTGCCCAATAACTCCCCAAGTGTGGGCATGCCCATAACATGTGGAGAAATCCAGCCTCATCCTCCCTACAACGTGGGCAACAGTGGGGGGAGTCCGGGAACATTCTGTGTAACCTCTGGGGAGTTAGGTACGCCCTGTGGAGCACCATCACCTGTATGAATTTAAATTTCACATTCCCCGACACCCTCTTGGGATGCTCAAGGATAATCTGCCATGCCCTATCAGACAGTAACTCATCCGTGTCCTGAACCCAGGTTTCTCTAAGTGTAGTGAGTGGGAATGTGCATGTTCCCTGATCCCCGTGTATAGCCATCGCACCAAATGGCCTCCCGCTCCCATATAATAGAGCAAGTGAACCAGGTTGTGTTGCATGGGTCTAAGTCGTTGTGGAGCCCAGGTATGTCATATGTAATGGGACACTGTGGCGTGCAGCAAATATAACCTCTGGGGGGCACCCGTGACCCGTAAAAAGGAATCATGATCCATCAAGGTATCGTCCCCAAAAAAGGCGCCCACCTCAACTACTCCAGCTTCCATTCAGGGACGCAGTTTATGCTGTGAGAGTCTACACTGCGGTGTCGGGATGCCCAGCAGGGGAATGTTCAGCACAAAGGGTACTGTCGCTGAAGTGTATGCTAGTGCCTTCTTCCAGCACAGTAGGGCCGTGCCCAGAAGAGGGTGGCAATCCAAAGGGAGCTTGCTTCTGGGTAATAACTGGGAATGTAGTTCTCCCCGTGCCAGCCGGTCTGCTGTGAAGTCAATCTCGTGTAGGTTCTTGCCCGCTACCCATTGTGCTAGCCACTGGAGTTGGCTGGCATAGTAATACCCACGGAAGTCCGGTGCCCCCAGACCTCCTAATCTGGTCCCTAGTTGGAGCTGACGGAGACTGATACGTCTCCGCCCGGAGCCTCAGATGAGGTTTATCAAGATCGTGTTCAGTGCATTAAATATCTGTTGAGGGATAATGACAGGCAAATTAACAAAATAATATAACAGGCGAGGGAGCATGACCATCTTTGAAATAGCAATCCGACCCATAACGGATAGGGGCAAGAAAGTACAAAACCCTACACTGCTACGGAGGCGTGTAATAGCTCTTCTGATGTTGCCCTCAATCTGGTCCTCAGGCAATCTATACACCTGTATGCCCAGGTATCTGAACGTGGTCTGGGCTACCGGGATCAGATGTCTCCCAAAGTGGATGAAATGGGGGTGGGGCGACTCTCTAAAATAGAAACCAGTGGACTTTTCAGGGTTAATGGCCAGACCGGACACCTCCTCAAATCGGCTAAAAATATCATATAGTGTAGAGTGGTCTGCCTCTAGGTCGCGAAAGTACAATAAAATATCATCTGCATAGATGGATATCAGGTTGTGTGTCCCCCTAATCGAAATACCCATCTGGTCCCCATGAGCCCGAAGGGCTATGGCTAGGGGCTCCAAGGCCAATACAAACAGAATTGGCGATAGGGGGCAACCCTGTCGAGTGCCTCTGTATACTGGGTAGCTTTCCGATATGTATCGGCTCGTGCGTGCCTGTGCCGGAAGGTCTGTGTATAATAATCTAATCCATTTTAATAAGGAGTCCGGGAAGCCAAAGCGCTTCAAGGATTCAAACATAAACGTCCATGACAGAGAGTCAAACGCCTGTTTGAGGTCCAGTGCTATACAGCCTGCCTGAGAGTTTTCTTGTGGCGTGGCTGTCAGTAGGGCATGTAGTCGCTGTGTGGATATTCGACAAGTAACTCCCCACCTTTCTTCAAGCGCCTTGAGACCCTCTGGGTATGTAGCGCGCTATACAAATCTTTTGACTTGACTTGACTTGACTTGAGATGTACCCCTTCCCGGAAGGAACCCGCATTGGTCTTGATGCACAAGAGCGGGGAGATGAGATTGTATCCGCAGGGCAATAGCCTTACTAAGGATCTTGTACTCTGTAGAGAGCATTGACAGGGGCCTATAATTTGTCAGTTCGAGCGTATCCCTTCCCGGCTTGTGTATGGATGTAACCGGGGCCTGCATCGTTGATGCAGGTAAGTGACCCTCCTCAAATGCCGCCTTATATACCGTGCCTAGAACGGGCACTAGGATTTCAGAATATGTCAAGTAAAACTCTACTGGAAGCCCATCCATGCCCGGCGTCTTATTTCGATTAAGGGACCGGATGGCAGCGCGTATCTCGTGTTGTGTAATGGGACCGTCTATTTCCCTCTGCATGTCATCTGACAGGACCGGAAAGGGTAGAACATGTAGGAACTCAGCCACATGGTCTGGGTCTTCTAGGGGAAAGGGAGCATGTAACGCTCTCAGGTGATCGTGGAACGCGTTATTAATCTCAGACTGCGTGTGGAATATGATGCCCGATATGTCACGGATCTCGGTGATCACCGGAGGGTCTGGACGATCTCGTACTTGGCGGGCCAGTAAAGTGCCTGATCTATCGGCTTCGGCATGTTGAAGGCGTAAGTATTCTTTGTGATCAATGGTCCTCAGTGTTTCTAGTACTTCCGCGTGATCAATGTTTTCTGCCTGCAGTTCTCCCCTCTTCCCAGGGTCCACACTTGCCTCCCTCTCTAGTCTTTTCAGTTGGTCCTCAACCTCGCGAAGTTTATTAAAGATTTCTGGCCTAGCCCCCACTAACTGACCAATGGCAGCGCCCCGCACCACAACCTTCATAGCATCCCATACCACCAGGTTAGACGTAGCAGAGTCCCAGTTTTCTGTGAAGTAATTATTCAAGGTGTCAGACAGGGATGTACGAAAGGGGCCATCCTCTAAAAGGAGTGGGTTTAAGCCTCCAGGTGGGCACCGGGGTCGGTACCCTATCCCAAAGGAGGCCCAGCGTCAGAGGTCTATGATCAGAGAAAGTTTTGGCGAAATACTCCGAACTACCTATCTTCGTCACTAATGATCTTGAACACAGAAATCTATCAATCCTGGTGTGTAGGTTGTGTACGGGGGAATAATAGGAATACTCTTTATGATTCGGGTTTAATTACCGCCAAGCATCAACCAGTCCCCAGCCCGCAGTCGAAGCCGCAAACATCTCAGTCAATTTTGTTACCCCAGCCATCTAAAGAGGGGGATGCGATCTGTCCAGGCCTAGGTCTAATACCACGTTCCAGTCACTGCCCAATATCCAAGGGATATCCACCCAATCCGACAATACCAGACCCACTGTGCAGAGAAATGTATCTTGATCAAAGTTTGGGGCGTATATACTGCCAATAACTATCAATGTACCATCCAAGGTGCCTTTCACTATGATATACCTGCCCTGATGATCTACCCTCCTCTCTATTTCTACAAATGGTGTCCCATGTCGGACCCAGATAGTCGCCCCCCTGGAAAAGGCAGAATAGGACGTGGAATAGATAGTACCCCTCCATTTCTTTCTCAGCGTCTGAGCTTCTGATATCGTGAGGTGGGACCTGAAGAAATGTTATCTGTGTGTGATGTTGTAATAAAAACGCATGAATCCAGTACCTTTTCTGTATTGCCCAAGCCCACGCACATTCCAGGTAGCGAATCTATAGGACTCTACAGCTTCAGCCATAATCCCCTTCTATCGGACCTCGGAGTGTTAGTAGGACCTTCTCAGGACTTTGTGTGATTATCAACCAGGAGACGTCTTTTCCTAAATTCCCCACCAAAAACTGAACTAACTTGGTGCAGCAAAATAACAGCGCTGAGCTGAACAGAAAAACCATGAACAAAGAAATTCAAACATAAGTGCAAATGCCATTGGGGGGGTGGCCATGCACCCTGCTAGTCATTTTAACTGTCAGACCGGGTGCCGCTGGCTCAACGGTGTACGGGCCCGGGGGCATATCTTTTAGGAGCACACTCTTAGTTGCCGACTGGAGTTATCCCTATAAGGGGGACAAATAGTTCTGTAGGGGTGCAGCAAACCAGGGCGATCCCACCTCGGAACCCCGCTCTGCAAGGGAGGCAGCCCTCCCAAGTCCCACCCCAAGAAACCAAGATAAATACAGTTCCCCAGCCCCCCCGATACCCCACTGCATGCCAAAACCATGATATAATTACCAATTATCGCTCTGAAAAAGGATACCAAGAGTCATTGTGTATTCTGTCCACTCCGCGCGGAGCCATCTATCTCCTCAATTGTCCAGCATTTCATCTGCCGCTCTGGGTGTGACGGTCGGGAACAGGACCACGCTGTGGTCCGAGTCAGGGTGGACCGTGCTGTCCTTCGAGTCCGTGACAATCTTCTCCTGGTCCTCCCGAAAGGTGCCCACCATAGCTAGCGCTCCCAGCTGGTCTTCTTTCTGTTGCTCCCGCGATGTGCCACGTCGTCCCAATCTCTTCCCCGTGCCAAGGGGGTCTCCGTCTTCTTGTCCGGATCCTCCTCTCGAGCCACCGGCAGTTGTGCCGTCTATGCCTATCACTTCTAACCATTCTTCCACATCCGTGGGCTCTCGAAGAAGTGCGTATTCTTATAATACACAATCTTAGGCGAGCAGGGAACAGAAGTGCATATTTCAACTTGGCCTTTTGCAACCTCTTTTTCACCTCCAGGTATGAGGAACGTTGCTTCTGGACTACATTGGTATAATACGGGTAGAGGGATATCCGTTGATTCTCATATTGTATAAGAGATTTCTCTTGTGCCTTCTGTAGGAGGACATCCCTGTCTCGATAATTTAGTATCCGTACAATCAGGGGGCGAGGTAGGCGGCCCAGTCTAGGTCTACCGGTGGGAATTCGATGGCCCTCTCCACACAGAAATGTGGTGACAGCCCCTCCGCAGTGACGTGGTCTCGGAAACATTGTTCCATAAAGTCCGCTGCATGAGTCTCCTCACAGCGTTCCGGAAGGCCAATAACGCGGATGTTATTGCGTCGATTGCGGCCTTCCGCATCCTCCACACGATCCATCAGGGAAGCAACTTGCTGTTGTAGCTGCTGGATAGAGGTGGTATGATCCGTCACCGCTGGAGTAAGGTCTGCAATAGCAAGGTCTTGGTCCTTCACTCTATCGGTCAATTTACTGTGATCCGCCTTGAGCAAGGATAGGTTGGTGGTGAGAGCCCCCAGCTGCAGCTCCATTGCCGACCTGGAGTCCCTGATCTCTTTCAGGATTAAGTCTAGTTTATCCGCTTGTTGTTCACCAGCAGGGCTCGACTCAGAGGCCCCCAGCGGAGCCCGTCCCACCTCAGCACCCAACGCATGGTGTGTGGCTGTAGGTCCTTCTTGACTCTCCGGTGCTTTCGCTTCCTTTCGGACCATGGCGATTAGGAGCAGGGTCTGTCTGACCCTTGATGTGCAGGCACTGCACAAGGAAGGCGCTATGATATGGAATGTGTCTTTGGGCCGGGGTCACCGCACTTCGCCAGGGGTAGGAAGAGTAGCAGTCCGGCAAACTGAGGGAGGGCGGGGGTGCGGACCCACCACAGCATTTACAATGGTGAAAGTCCACTGGTTATCCTGCCACCATCGGTCACTCCACGAACTTTCCCACGGCCACTCAGAGTTCGCCACTCCCTACATCCCAGGCCGGGACGGGTACCACGTTCCAAGAGAGGGTCACAGCGGCTAAGGCACTGCACCACCCTCCAACAGCCAACTCGTGCAGCAGTGGCCCAGCTCCCAACCGCTTCCACCCGAGAGCTACCTGTACATGCCCAAATCAGTTGTCCGGTAGCAGGTTGGGCCCTCAGACCAGCAGGGTGTGCCGATGTGGGAAGGAGGGGCTAAACCAGCCCTCAGAATGCTGCACTGGCTGCCTGTCCGTGAAAGGATACAGTTTAAATCTCTTTGCATTGCTCACAAATCATTGCAAGGCAAGGGTCCCCCTATTTTGAAGGACTTAGTGCTCCCCTACAAAGCTAATAGGCCCCTCCGCTCAGACCATGAGTCTCGAGCTAAAGTTCATAGAGCGAAAAGGGTGCGATCAGGTGGACGACGGTTTTCCATTAACGCAGCAACCTTGTGGAATTCTCTGCCGCTGAAGCTCCGAGCTGAATCCAACCTTCTTTGTTTTCAAAAGCTCCTAAAAACTTTTCTGTTCTCCAAGGGCCTTTAATTCCTCTCTCTGTCTTCAGTAGTCTGGGTTCTTTAGCGCTGGGACGCTCTCGGGTAACCACGCGCTTTATAAATTTGCATCCAATCCAATCCAATCCAATCCAATCCAAGACTTCAGGGTATCTATCTCCAGCTCCGCCAGTAGTGTCCGTCCCCTCTCCTGGGCAGATCCGCAGTGTCCACACTTCGCAGTCCCAGGCAGGCACCCAGGTCCCTTCAGCGGTGGGAGAGGGGGAGATGAGGGGGGTGTGGGTGGGGGGGGCGGCAGTTCACACCCCGTCACGTCTGGGCTCCGCGCCGCCAGTCACCCAGCGAGGGCCCTTGAACTAAGCAGCGTGGGGGGGCCCCCTTCAATGCAACTGGCGTCTCCCCCTCTTCTCAGGATTTGTGGTCGCCTACCTCCAGATCACCCCAAGCGGTGTCCCGGCTCTCCGCCGTCCCCCAAAAGCAGGCGGTTCAGGTCTGATCCCGACCGCTAGGAGCAGGCAGCCCAGCAACGCCGGTCCTCGTCTCTACCTCAGGGCCGGGTGAGTGCTCTCCGGGGCAGTAGGCAGTATCCGTTGAGGGACGTCCTTTCCACAAGTCCCCGACGAGCAAAGCACCAGCAGGGGCCTCAAGGCCCGAGGGCCGAGCACTTCCGGCGTCTCTCGCCCCGGCCGGTTCGGGCTCCGCTCCCACTACAGTCCCCGGCTTTTCCCTGGATAAGGCCGCAACAGGCCCGAGCCCCTGCAACAGGTGTCTGCGGCTCTCAGCTCCCGTTGGCGTCACACAGGATCTCCAGGGGGTCCCGCTGGCGTCCCCTCACCACATCAGCAGCTAGGGTCTGTCCAGTCGCTCAAAGCCAGGAGAAAGCCCCCAGGCGGACCCGGAGCTCAACAACAGCCGACCGCCATCGTGGCTGGCTAGCCACACCCGCGAGCCTTGATCTCTTTTGACATGCTCCAATCTGAGTACCAACTGAGTGACAACCAGAGATATAAATATCTTCAACTGAAACACCCCTGGAGGGCGGGAAAGGATAGATGCCACTGACATCCCCGAATTTGCGCCCCTAGAGGGTAGACTAGTACCCTCTAGGGTACAGGAGGAAATACTCAGAAAAGCACTCTCATGGACATACAGAACACTAATCAATAATATCCCTGATAAGCTGAAATTCCTTAGATCCAAATGGGAAAACACCACAGGACCATTAGAGGATATTGACTGGGAAGCTGCCATAATACACCTAAGAGAGGTGGCTATCAAGTTATGACTTTACTTGATACAGCTCAAAATCCTACAAAGGGTATATTTCAACAGGGCACGCTGCACACAATGGTGAGAGCGAAGACTCCTAACCGCTTACGCTGCAAGACAGAACAGGGTACATTTATACATACACTTTGGGAAATTCACCACATTAAAACCTACTATTTCCAGATACTAAGGGAGCCGAACGAGATACTAGGAGCTCAGCTCCCCATGGATGCAAAATACATTCTATTGGGGGTTCCCTCTGAAATAGATCTCCCCTGCACTAAACTCCTATTAGGTAACTTAGGGTTGGTAGTTACAAAAAGGGATGTAGTCCGATACTAGGGAGCGAATAATCTCCCTTCACTGACAGAGTGGAGATCAAGCATGGATATATATATGCTCACAGAAAAGGTGAAGGTGACATATAAAGCGAGAGGATGCCAGAAAAAAAGTTCAGTAAAATCTGGACCCCCTGGTTGAAATATTACAGACTCAGGGTTTAGGGGGAGGGGGAGGGGAGTGAAGCCCACCCACACGGTAAGGTCTAGAGAGTGAGAGGAGACGGAATTTACTCTTTCCCCTCCCCGGAGAGCCCACATCACCAGGTAAATTAGTGCTTGCACCATATTTGCTGGGGTCTGTGTCCTATTTCTGAATATGTTTTGGGTCTGGCTGCTGACAAATCCATGTATTTTATATACGGACCCACACTCATACTCCTAGTGGGTATGAGTGTGCTCAGTGCATTTTTAAGCAGAGCTCTTATGTTCTGTAAGGCATCACGATAAGGGACTAATTCAGGAATTGACTAAATTCATAGCCAAAACGTCTACATCATTGGGGTTATTGCAGTTTCAACCTTATTCAGTGCTATGTTGAAGTGAATGGGGGCCAGAGGGTTGCTTGGGGGCAGATCTAACCTAGATCCAAGGAAATGTATTTTCCACAAGCACTAGTGGGAAGGTATTGGTGTTAACCCATGGCTCTGCACTACAGCTAGCTCCAGCCAGGGCCGTGGCCCGATGTACTTCAAGCACAAAATTCTCTATAAATCACCTGATATGCCATAGTTCCTTAGGACCCTCCATAGGTTTTCCCTAAAGACATGCAGTGGCCAGACTGGGAATGCAAACCAGTCCCGGCAATTAAGTCGGACCAGTCGCAAGGGGGGGGGGGGGGGGGGGGGGGGGGTAATATGCTAGTGGGAAACATTGCTGCTGCTTTTGGTACAGGAGGGCGATATTGTAGCACTGCAGCAAAACTGGCCCACTGTATTCAAAAACGGCCCCCACCGTTACAAAACGGGCCCCACACCCTTTCGGCCCACCGGATAAACACCCAGTGCCAGCTACGGCCAGTCCAGCCCTGAAGACAAGGTCAAAAGCATGTTTCAAATCTATGAAGGCCTCGTATAAGTGATCCCACTTCAAGTAGGCATACTTCCAACATATTGTCTTGAAGCGGAACACCGGGTTAAGTGTGAAACCTGGGAGAATGTGACGGTCCGAAATCCACTCCAGGGGTCTTAAAAGGACTTGTCTGGCAAAGATTTTATGACTAACATCAATCAAACTGATTGGTTTATAGTTAAATGGAAGATCCAGACTCCCCCTTTTTGAAGATAGGAACAATAATTGCTACCCACCAAGGGTGGGGGGATATCTTCATCTCTCAGAATTGCGTTACTGAGAATGTCTATAAATGGAACCAAGACAGCCGGTTCGGATAGGTACAAGTCCACTGGAATGCCATCTGGGCCAAGATCATTTTCCCTTTTCATCTGGCGCAAGGCCTGCTCAGTTTCTGCCAGCCCAAACACTGAAGAAATCTGTTTCTATTTTCCATTAACGGGTCTACCTGAGCATTGTTTGTAATCGGAATCTACTGTTAACAAATAGGACATTAGAAAAGCTCAAATAGCTTTGGGTCTTGATGGCACTGGCATAATGCAGCAATTGGTCTCTACAATATATAACATCCTCCAACCAATTCTGAAGTTTGGGCGTAGTTCTACTATCCCAATTTTGCACCACCTTCCTCTTTGCCAGCAACAAAGCAATCAACACTAGCCTTCTATTTTGAGGTTTTAGATAATCCACTAAACCCAGCAAACATACTTGTGGCGTACACCTCACCGACTCCAGTAGCATATCAGATAGGGCTTTAGTGACCAGTGTCCAAAACTCTGTATTCTTTCAAACAGCCAAGCAAAGTGGATAAAATCAGCCTCTTGATATGATATCTTTTACAATTGTCCCTCTCTCGCAGTCCATACCTTTTTAATTGTTTGGGGTATAATACAGCTGTTGGAGATATTTGAAGTGGATTATGTGCAAATTACAATTAGCGGCTAGCAGACTTGTTACAGAGCAGCTATACTCCCATTCCTTTTCTGGGAGCGGTGCATCTAAAACCATCTTCCATCGTTCCCTAGCTTTGCTGTTTTGAGGTACAGTCAGCCTGCATGGAGGTGATCAGCCTACAGTCGCGGCTCGCATGACTCGCGGGTGGGGGGGTCGCACAGGGGGTGTTCATTTTTTTCTTTTAAACTTACTATACCGGGTCCCGCCCCCGCTCCTGGCCGGGTCCCGTGCCGCCTCCGCTCCTGGAATAGGAAGCTTTCATCCTCTCTCCCCTCCCCTAAGCTAATCCCAACGCTGCAATGGCAGCGTTGTGATTGGTGCGGCCTGTAGGGAGGCTACTTTCTCTATGTAGGCTGCATGCAGCCTACATAGAGAAAATGTAGAGTGTGCATGACTGGCTTAAGTGGACCCAGAGGGTTGACCAAACAGTCAGGGCCCACAACAGTGGGCAAGCCACTCCTCCCCGACCCGCCCACCCCTAACCAGGCATAGTCTGCCTTTTGCTTTCTCGCAGCGTGAGAAGCAGAAACATAAAATGGTACGTAAAATACCATATTATGGTTCGGCTTCTCGCACTGCGAAAAAGCAGTGGGGCAACGCTCCTCCGCCCTTATGGAGGAGCCGCCCCTGACAGCCTAGTAACCAACTTCACCCGGGAAGGACCTGCCAGCAGGACCTGCAGCGGCCTCAGAACTAACGGTTCAGCAGGGTGACTATCATTATGAGCTTTAAGGACTTCCCTTAGCCTGTAATAAGTGAATAGAGTCAAAGAAGAGCCGGGCTTTCGCGCTTGAATTACTCCAAGTGTGGTACCCAGAAACCGGTCCCAGGATGACTGTTTCTGGTTCAGCGAAGACCTGCCTTGGCAGTTCAGGCTGGACTGTTTCCATGAGGCACAGGGTCAAGACTGATTTGCATACAGCTGGGTCTGAACTGAGGTGGCGAAGTGAGCTAAAAAATGAGGATGGATTCAACCCAGAGCTGTGACTGGAGGTGGGTGTCTGAAAAGTTTAAGCGCTCCATCCATCATCTACTTGTGTTTGTTTGTTCGCCCTAAGTTGGCAGGCTATGCCCAGACGTGGGTCTCTTGCTCACTTTGCCACTGGATTCAAGCTAGCCTGGATGATGAAGGGTGCTACCCAGAAGCCGGTCCCAGGATGCTTGTTTCTGGTTCAGGGAAGACCTGGCCTGGCAGTTCAGGCTGGACTGTTCCCATGAGGCACAGGGTCAAGACTGATTTGCATATAGCTGGGTCTGAACTGAGGTGGCGAAGTGAGCTAAAGAATGATAATGGATTCAACCCAGATCTGTAACTGGGTGTGAGTGTCTGAAAAGTTTCAGCGCCACGTCCATCATCTCCTTGTGTTTGCTCTGTTCGCCCTAAGTTGGCAGGGTATGCCCAGACGTGGGTTCCTTGCTCACTTTGCCACTGGATTCAAGCTAGCCTGGCTGATGAAGGGTGTTACCCATAAACTGGTCCCAGGATGCTTGTTTCCGATTCGGGGAAGACCCGGCTTGGCAGTTCGGGCTGGACTGTTCCGATGAGGCACAGGATCAAACGGATTTGCATGTAGCTGGGTCTGACCTGAGGTGGCGAAGAGAGCTAAAGAATGATGATGGATTCAACCCAGATCTGTGACTGGGGGTGAGTTTCTGAAAAGTTTCAGCGCTCTGTCCATCATCTCCTTGTGTATGGTTTGTATCCTGAGGGGGACCACACACCTGCTTTTCCCAGTGACACTACAGGCCAGCAGCTGCGTGTACACCTTGTGCACAGCAGGTGCAATCTCGCTACTGCAGGCTCACCCCGTGTGCTGCCAAAAACTTCACCACACATTACAAGGCGCTGCCAGCTCCGGGGGGGGGGGGGTCATTCACCCTCCGCACACCTTCCGGTACGCTGACTTCTCCGTACCGGCTCATCACAATTGACGCGCCTCTTTACACAGAATCAGCACTGCAATGGCCGTAGGACGCCGCACATCTCCCCTGCTGTCCTTCAGACGACGTTCCTTTTTCGATTCACCACACTCAGCATAGATCGCATCTACAGGGTATCATCACGGTCCTTCCTTCTGTGCTCCAGCTTGTTGGAATGAGACGCTTGGACTCCGCCACCCGAACTGTGCCTCCTCTCAGCCACAGCACATATTCAGCGCCGCCATCTTGTTTCTGAACAGGTCGCAGCTCCACGCGTTCCGATCTATTAACCAGGTGTCTGGGTTGATTTACGCTGTAGATGTTGTCTCATGCAGATCCTCTTGTATTCAGCGGCTGAATTCCATAATTTCCCCCTGCTGAGGTCCACCCGATCCGTCCGTAATTTTCGGATGACTCCCGGCCGGCAGAGCTGCACTACAGAGAGGCCATCTTGGCGTGGGCTCACTAGCGCCCCTAAATAAATTCCAATTTAAATAAGCTTGAGGTACTACAACTCAGGTGGACTGGAATATTTAATTAAACCTATGCTTCTTCTCACATAGTATAATATTTTAAATGAGCTAACTTTCATAAATACTTTCAGGTCTTTTTTAAGCTGGTGAGCTTCTGGATTGAGGCCAAAAAAGTGCATAAGTGCATAGCAAAAATCCTACAATAGTGTGCAATCCCCTCATACACGAGTAAAACATTCTGTAGCTAATAGCTTCCTAAGACTGTCTTCAATTGAGTGTATCAAATGATAGCACCAATAAATTACAGTTGCCAACCCCCTTATAAAGGTGCTAATTGAACACATTTCTAGTCTTAATGCCTTAATTGTTGCCATTGTATTTAAGGTGCAAATAGAACTCAAAGTCTTCCACTCCACCCTATGCATAAAGTGCCAGTGCTCTATTTTTACTGTCTCTATACCGTGTAACAAGGTCGGAGGAATTTTCATTTTGTAGACCGCTAAAAATTGTAAAAATGGCTTTGGCCTGTTTCTCCATAAAGTGCATTAGCATTGACAGTCGTTTTATTTATCAGATTTGCTATATGCTCGGAATAAGTTGGCAGTAAAACCTTTCCCAAGATAAATGTACAATTTGAATACTTCCAATGCAATACTACCTAGATGCCAGCTGCAATTCATGGGTACACGACAGCCTCTTGCACGAAACTTCACAATCTTACTTTAACCTATATTCAACTTTAAGAAATGGGTTTAGGCATAGGACGATAACAAATGTAGACAATTCTAGAAACGTTTTGGAGTCAGATCGAATATGATGATATCCCCTTCAGAAGACACTCCGGGATTCCAATTGTCCTAAGTTTCCTCCACAGAGTGGGCATTTCCACTCAGTCCAAAGCAGAAGAAAAATTGATATAGGCCGCGTAGACAGGCATAACCCTTCTCAAACATACTTTTCCAGGATTAGCTGTAGCACATTAATATTATCCAAGGTGGTGCAATTCAGTCTAAAACCAGCTTATTCCAAGGGCACCAATTTATTTTCCTCTAACCAACACTGTAAATTATTTAAGACACAGTTAGCAAAGATTTTCCCAGTGGCATCCAGAAGTGTAATTTACCTATAATTACATTGAACAGTGATGGAGCCTTTTTTATGTAACGGGAGAATAATTTTGCTCCAAGAATCAGGCATCACTCCAGTTAAGAAGCAATATTTAAATAAGATGTCAAATATCTAGCTCATAGATCATGCTCTAATTTTATGACTGTAATCCATAATTGGTCAGGGCCACTTGCACCTGTACTACTAGCATTACTAAAAAGATATTTCAGCTGTGACCTTTTTGAACAAAGAATAATCAGGCTTTCTATGTCCCCTGGCCTGATATTAGGAGAAGCAATATCTATGAAATTGTTTTCCATGTTATTTGAAGCATATAGAGTAGAAATATAGGCACACCATTCTGAGGAGCGGATATTATTCACTTTGGATTTACTTGTGCTGAAATTACATTCCTCAATTATCTTCCAAAAGGCTTCAAGTTCTTTTGTTTAACCGCTTCTGTAATGTTAACCCATGTTCTCACAGCCTTATCTTTTCACTGCGCCAACTTCCAAATAGTTCTCCTTCTTTTTAATAAACTAATTGTTTTCTTTTTACTAGTATATAAATTGCTGTCTTCGCAATTTATTTATGAATTTATTAAAAATGAAAGCTTTGTTAAAATTTTCAACCTGGTTCCTTGTTCCAATCAATCAGTTTCCTAGATTATCCGTTTTTTTAACGAATGTTCCAATATCTTTTACATGTGCATCTACAGATATCCATCCGTGGGTGGTGTTATCCCCTAGGGCATTTCTCAACTCGGCTGATAGGTTCTCCTTGCTTTTGTATTCCAGGATACTCTTCCATTAGCAGAGTTGAGATGAACTTCCACCTCCTCGCTTATCCGCCAGAAAGGAATGGCCTCCGATTTACCATCTGTAGGAGAGTAGGATCTGCTTCTTATAGTTAACCCCACTTTTGCTGATGTATCACTGTTTCAGACTTTAACTGACTGGGATCCTGCTATTCAGGACCCCAGTCTATCTGCTTTCTCCTCTAAATTGATTGCATGTACTTTAGGTACACTCCAGATTGGATACTGGGGTACCCTTATCAGTCCCTAGTATATGGTACACCATGTACCCAATGCATAGGTACACCAGAGGCCTCCCAGGGGCTGCAGCATGTATTTTTCCACCCCTGAGAGACCATTCAAAATGGCATCACAGGTCTGCTACTGCAGCCTGTGTAAGGTGGTGCATGAACCCCTTACCTAGATATAGTTTACCTATATCTATTCTAAATCACTTCCGAGAAAAATGGTACCTCACTTGTGTGGGTAGGTCTACTGTCTGCAACAGGAAACGGCCCAAAATGCAAGGTGGACACATCTCATTTTCACAGTGAAAAATGACCCTTTTTTGCAAAGTGCCTAGCTGTAATTTTTTAACCCTAGCTCTGCCAACACCTAGGGAAACCTAGCAAACCTATACATTTTTGAAAACTAGTCACCCAGGGGAATCCAGGATGGGGTGACTTGACTGGCTCTCACCAGGTTCTATTACCCAGAATCCCTTGCAAACCTAACAAATAGTCCAAAAAAAAACATTGATAGCTGGTCCATCCTATAGACGGGTTCATCTCGACCCATGACTACCCACTCATTGATTGTAACCAATTGTGATGCCCAGTAATATTTCCTTATGTCTGGGATTGCCAAACCACCCTCGAACACTCCCTTCTGGAGTTGTGTAGTGCTGTTCTCTGGCTTCCCCCTTCCCATAAAAGTGATCTCATTTCGTTGTAGCACCCTAAATGGCATATTTTACAGGACATAAGTGCTATATGAATGCAAACCTTTCTTCCCCTTCTATCGCTCCACTATCCTTCTCACTCCAAATAACTGACTAATATTCACCACTCAAATTACTTTCATATTTCACCATACTAATTCACCACTACCCCTTTATGGGTTTCCGGAGTAGCGTGCTTCAACACCCCATCGGGGGTAACAAACGCTATATAAATACAAACCTTTTTTCCTCTTCTATCCTTCGGCTATCCTTCCAAATCCAAATAAATTATTAACCTATCCAACACTTAAAATGTACTTGCATTTTTCACTATACTAATTCAACACTAATCCTCTATGGGTCCCGGAGTAGTGTGCTACTCTCCGAAAAAAGCGTTTTGATGCCTCGTCAGGGGTAGTAAGCGCTATACAAATGCAATTACAATACGATATAAACTTATCAGTCACCCCTATGGCAGGCCTTATCAATCCTGAATGCAAAAACAACAGGTGATGGACAGAATGCAGAACAATGTCATACATTCACCCCAGTACAGAGATCTGAGCCTAAATCCATCGTTTTTTTGCTCACCATGCCTTTCCAGTTTGAACCAAGCCATATGCAAATCAGTCTTGACCCTGTGCCCCATGGGAACAGTCCAGCCCGAACTGCCAAGCCAGGTCCTCCCTGGACTGGAAACAAGCATCCAAGGACCAGTTTCGGGCTTTCGGCCCTCATCAGCCTGGATAGCTTGATTCCAGTGGCATGGAGAGCACGGGACTCACGTCTGAGCATACCCATCTCACTCAGGGTGACAAATGCAAAAACAACAGGTGATGGACAGAATACAGAACAATGTCATACATTCACCCCAGTACAGAGATCTGGGCCTAAATCCATCGTTTTTTTGCTCACCATGCCTTTCCAGTTTGAACCCAGCCATATGCAAATCAGTCTTGACCCTGTGCCCCATGGGAACAGTCCAGCCCGAACTGCCAATCCTGAAGGCAGGGTGCTGGGTTTTATGTGAGAGGGTGCCCCTGCATGAGCAGAGCCCCTCTGCAGCCTTCGGAACCTATGTTCCATGGTTGTCTGTGATCCAGCCAACCATATATATTTAAGAGCATTTTAACCTTGCGGTAAATGCTAACTTTAAAAAAGCTGCTTAAAAAGATGTCGTGTTTGGTGTCAAATCAAACCTCCCCGCCAGTAACAGGCGGGAGAGGTATGATTCCACCCTTCTAGAGGGACTTATATGAAACACCGGTACACCCGTTACCAGTTTTCTCGACCTGGACATCACAAAATTGAAGCTGCCAGCCACAGACACGAGTCTGCCCTCCTGCTGCTGAGCCGAGCTCGAGCAGAGTAAAGCATGACAATAGGTTTCCTGTCACAGGGAGGTGTGACCACCTCCCACACAAGCTTTAGTGAATTGGAGCTGGGTGGGTGCACTCTGAGAGTGTCGGAAAGTCTGCAGTGGGGCATATTTTGGTGTCCCTGTGCATAGTCCAGCTTAAACCGGTTGCAGGAGCCATTTTCTCCTGCTCTGGCGTGAAACTGGACAAAGGACATGGGTGTAGCCACCCCTCAGTCCTGACCCTCCCATAAGTGGGTCCCTGGAGTCTGTCCAACCCCTTCCTTGGGTATAAAGTAGGAACCCTGACTAAAGGACTTTAGATTTTACCTAGACTAAACTCTGCAAGCATAAACCATGTACGGTCTACACTTCGTTGATGATAGAAGAATCTCCCTTGGAGTAAATGAGTTACTCCCCTGCAGTAGCAGGCACCTTAAACGCATCTGACCGGTTTGCATCTCCCGAGGTGCTGAGGACTCCGAAGAACAGGCGGTGGGTTCCCGAGCGTCCCTTAGGTGATCTGACCTCTCAGCATTCCTGAAACCAGTATCCCTCGTGGGGACCGGGCAACCCGAACCCCTGTGCACTGTGTACGTTTGTAGCAGCATGTGCTTTTTGGCGATCCCTGAGGTTGTGCTTTAGGCTACGTGTAGTCCTGATCCTGAGCAGTATGTCCGCCGAAGATTTATGGCTTACACTCCACGAGTGTTCCGTGGGCTGGTATTTCGTGATTCAGCTCGAGGTCCCTTCGTGATCCCTGGTCCGTTGGCCTGTGGGTCCCTGTGAAGGTAACTTTGAATTTCCTTGCGCTTCCCTGGTTGCTCCAGATGTGCCCTGACTCTCCACTGCTTGGAGAGTCCCCAGGACCTGGCTGATCCTCACTGTAACTTGTTTCCTCTGCCCGCGTGGGTTGCTGTTGCCAAGGCTTGTTGGTGTTCAATACGGACACTGACCCCCCCAGCACTCAACATCCTTCGTGGGACAGCTCACCTCCGGACTTTGGTTGTCGTCGACGTCTCCTGGTCCTCATGGCTGCAGAGTCAAGCATCCTATCTTCTCACCTGAAGCACTCAACATCGGTGGGCATTCGTCTACCGAGCCCCCGGTCACCCTAAAGTGACCCAGACTCTGTCCCCTCTGCTTTCAGGTTCTTCTCACCTCGGATCCAGGCTTTGATTCCACCGAACACTTTTCGTCTTCCCGGCAGCAGGACTTCTTCGCATCACGCCATTGAAAATGACGAGGGTTTACGACACCACTTGACCCCTATGCACATGGCTCCTCTGGGATAGGTAACACGGGTACCTCGGTACTCGCAAGGGGTGCTGGCCTTAGAACCTTCTATGTTCCAAAGGATTTGCTTGAAGTCCTCTCCAAAGTGTCCTTAAGCTGTAATTTTCCAACCACGACTTTCCCATAGAGTTGTACGGAGCTCGCGTCTGTGTTCTCACACTGCACCCGTCCTCCATGGGCTCCCTTTGTCACTTTTGTGGCGTCGTTCCTTGGGGTCCCAGCGATTCTACGTGCTCTAGGCACTGTGTCTAGTGAAGTCGTTGTTGCTATACCATTTTTTAGTATATGGTTCAGTCTCGCCCTGGAGCCAGCTATGTATTGTGCTATTTACTGTTGTTCTATTCATTCAGTATTGTGTGCCTTGTGCTCTAATCTCATAAAGAGGTTAGTAGACAGTGTTTAGTAATAAATAGATATATTTTATATAAACACGTTTTAAAAAATTGCAGGGAGTAGTGGAAGAATCTTCCTAGTTGATCGGAGTAGACCAACACAGGTGCCGGCTGTTTTTTTTGCCTGTGTTGTCATGGAGAGATTCTGTTCAAGCCAAAAGCCTAGACTTTTAATTTCAGTCTTAGGCTGGGGGATGGGTCCTAGGCATGAAGGCCACATAGCAATGAGGAGGGATGGTGGTTGGTGTCCCAGGAGCATAAGCTCAGTCTTTGAGCCATTGAGCTTAAGCCTTGAGTTGGACATCCAGGCGTGTATACCTTCTAGGCAGTCATGGAGGTTTTTGATTTTTTCTTCCTTGAGTGAAAATGATATGATCATTTGGGTGTCATCAGCGTAGGTGGCGGCTTTTATCCCAAATGGGGTGACCACATCCTCCAGGGGGGCCATACATGTATTAAACAGTGTAGGGCTCAGTGAAGAGCCCTGGGGGACCCCACACTGGAGGGAAAGGATATCTGATCGGACGTTCCCTTCACAAACCTGGAAGGTACGGTTTTCTAGGAAGGATGAGAGCCAACAGAGTGCCGTGCTTCTCACTCCTAGCCCTAACTACTTGCAGCTCATAAATGTGAGAACAACAAATCCTTCTGCTATACTTATCACAGTAACAGGAGGACAGTACATCCTAACGGCCAATCATTCCAATTCAACAGCTGCACTACAGGATTATGCCCAGAGTTACCCTACTGCTCCTGTGAATCATGGCGAACCAGTCTGGACATCCAGGGCCGAGCTTATGTTTGAGTCTGCTTCGGGTACCTGCAATGCAACCACTATGGCCTCCCATGTGGATGTATGACGTTACAACGCATGCTTTTACCACGCATGCCTTTACAACGCAGTTTTTACAACGCATGCCTTTAATAGCATAGTGCTTTGGGGCGCTGGATAGTGAATAGTTTAATTTACTATTCCAACTCCAGTCCCCGTGGATAGTAGGGAAGGTGTTGGATAGTAAATTAAACCTACTCCATATCCTAGAGCGCCCCCCCAGCGCAATGCGTTGTAATGGTTTGCGTTGTAAAAGTTGCGTCGTAATGGTAGTGCGTTGTAAAAGTTTCGTTGTAAAGGTTGTTTACCCTCCCATGCCCTTGCTGCCTCCAGGGCCTTCTCATTATTAGTCTGCATAGCATATAGCATGTTGAAGTCGAACTGTACTTTCACTCATTGCCCATTTGAGCAATTCTGTTTTCCACCCTTCCAAAACTGGGCCCTCTCTTTGACTTCCAGTGCGCAGTGATCTCTCTCTTAGCCTGCAACAAACCTAGACCTAAAAACGTACTTGTTACTTTAGTTTTGGGAGTATGCGGAAACCAGTGTAGTAAACAGGTGCTCATGTCAGGTTCTATGTGTCGCTCCGTAACACCGCAGAGCAGGTCGACCACCCCTCCCAATATATTCCTAGCTGTGGGCAACCCCACATCATGTGATGAAACTCTGCTCCCGCTAGATTGCAACGTGGGCACTGGGCAGTATCTATTTTAAAATACCGATTAATCTTGGCAGGAGTTAAATATGCCCTGTGTAAGATAAAGAAGTGAACCAATTGAAATCTGGCACTCCCAGTACTTTTCCAGGCTCTCCAAACTGGTTGTGCCCATGTCTTCTCAGGGATCTCCTTACCTATGTCCACCTCCCACTTCCCCTCCAGCTCCCTCAATGGCTCCAGTCCCTCGTTCACCATGCGCCTGTAGAGACATGTAATGGCCTTGAACGTCCCCGCCGCCATCACTACATACTGGCATGCCATGGACGTCTGCGGTTCCGACAGCCCTTCCCCCCAGTGACGTTGTATTGCTGAAACTAGGGAGACCATATCTATCCTGCAGAGCCTGATAAGGTAATAGAGCTCCATCTTTATACAAATCTCCCAGTACCTGCTCACCCATTGCCTCCCACTCGGCCAATGCAGTCCAGTCCCCCCATGCAGGAGGGCAGTACACATATCCAACGGTATCTCCGGGGCATAAGGACGGGCAATTCCAGCTCTGCGTGGCTCCGATTCCAACACAGCCTCAGCGCCCACTCTTCATTAGTAAGCATACCAAGGCGCAGCCACTGCTGGAGTACCATAAAGGAAAATATATGGCGTGTAACCCACCGTCCATCAGGACCATCTGGGCCCCTGAACTCCTGAGCCACCACCTGAGTGAGTCATTGCAACTGAGCTGCCAAATAATATAGCTCGAAGTCCGGCAAAGCTAGTCCCCGACAGCTCTTGGGTGCATCATTGTGGTCAATGCTACTCGCCATCTGCCATTCCCCCACAAAAATCCCCCGGTCATGGAGCAAAGCTGTCTGAAGAATGATCCCGGCACCCAAATCGGTATCATCCTAAAATAATACAACAATCGGGGGAGCACTACCATCTTCAGGAGCGCCACCCGAACTGCCACCGAAAGTGGCAAAGTACTCCAAAGCATTAGGCTACCCCAAAGGCCTCGCATAGCCCTGCCCACATTGCCCTCTAACAAATCATCAGGTTTATGATAGATATTGGTCCCAAGATAGGGCAAGCATTTGGGCTCCCAACGAATGCCTGCAACTTGGGTGGGACCTGCCTCTGATGGAATCACAGGGAACAGACAAGTCTTCACACAGTTCACCCCCAGCCCGAGACCCTGCCAAATGCACGGAGGAAGTTTGTCGCTCCTTCCAGAGCCTCCTCCGTGTTGGCCAGCAAAATAGGTAAATCATCGGCATATAATGATATGTACTGCATATCCCCGCGTAGATCTAATCCGGGGTAGTATCGCCCCAGTCTGGCTCAATGGCCAACTCAAACAATAACGGAGAAAGCGGGCATCTCTGTTGTGTTCCCCGCCCTACTGAACAGGAGGAGGAAACCGTCGTCCCCGTCCGTACTCGAGCTGTCGCTGAGCTGTAAAGACTCTCTGTCCATCCGACAAAAGCCTCCCCAAGACCAAGCACGCGCATAACCTGGAACAGGTATGGCCATTCCAGGCTGTCAAACGCTTTTTTAATATCTACTGAGAGTACTGCTGCAGTGGGAACCATACTGTGATCCTCCCCCAATATGCGGAGTAGACGTCTGACATTAGTGGCCGTATTTCGGGTCGGAATAAATAATGCCTGATCACGGTGGACCAACTGCACCATAAATGGGAGGAGCCGAGTTGGGAGGATCCTACTCTGTATTTTATAATCGGATGTTAACATAGATAACGGGAGGTAAGCCGACCTAACTGAGGGGTCCATTCCGGGCTTCAGCAGAAGAATAATGGCAGCCTCTCGAGTGGAGGCTGGCAGCCGTCCCACTCTTCGTGCTCCCTTAAAAACAGCCAATAGCATAGGGGCCAATAAATCGATGTAAGTCGAGTAAAACTCTAATGGTAGCCCGTCTGTACCTGGCGTTTTATTACGCGCCATGTGTTTAATCGCACATCTTATTTCCCCCAATGTGATCTCCTGACCTAGTAAGTCTGCTTGCTCTTCTTCTAGCCGCGGCAACGTTATATCTGCCAAAAAATCCTCTATGTCATCTCCAGTGACCCGAAACTTGCTCCTGTATAACTCGGTGTAATATTCTAAAAATGACCCATTGATTCCTCGCTGGGTATGCACCGATGCTCCAGTCGAAGAAGTCAAAGCTAATATGGGCGTAACCCTAGGGGCCGGGTTGGCCAACCAAGCCAGCGGTGTGCTTGCTTTAACCCATTCCGCATGCGCCCGTGCCAAGTATGTTCTATGGTCAAAATAGCGCAACCACTCTATTTGGGCTGCCACACCCTCTCTAGCATCCGAGACTTCCTCTTATGCTCCCGGGTTCTCAGGGCGGGCTCTCCCCGCCGTTCGCAAACGGTGTTCCGCCGACTCTATATCTCGCAATAGCGTCTTCCGTACTCCCACTATTTTAGTAATGCACAATCCCCGTACCACCACTTTAAAAGCGTCCCACTCCAGTGCCAAGTTCAACGCCGTGCCCTCATTCTTGAGAAAATATTGAGTGATACCTGTCTCAACTTCTGCGCGGAAGACAGGGTCTTCCAACACCTCTAGTCACAACTGCCAGGTCAGATATTTACTGTGTCCCACTTTTGCATGAATGTATGGGGTGCATAATATTGCGTCATGTAATGCAGAAAAGAAAGAATAGTCTCACTCCCCCAAGTGCTGGGCTCGCCATGTGTCTATAAGCTCCCATCTATCTTGCCAGTACCTTCTGATTTTAGAAATTCTGTGAATGGGCGCCTCGGGCAATGGAGGGTGAGACCTATCCATATTAGTGTCTGGTATAGAATTGAAATCACCTCCCAGTATTACTGGGCCAGTCAAATAGGGTGCCAACCTCCCTGACAAGTGGGCAAAAAAGGCCACCTGATCCACATTAGGGGCATATATACTACATAACGTCACATCCATACCATTCAGGCGTCCCACCACTACCACAAATCTCCCTTCTGGATCTGCTAACTGCTGTGTCAGCTGGAAGGGGACCCCGGCCCTAATCCATATCAGTGTACCCCTAGCGAAAGACGAGTACGTCGTGTAAAAAAGTTGCCCTCTTCATCTACGCTGCAGCACCCGGCCTTCAGTTGGTTAGTATGGGTTTCCTGGAGGAAAGCTATATGTACACCCCTATGCACCAAGAGTAAGATAAGATCATGAACATGCCCTCTGGGCCTCACCCTGTTCACTTTTTCGAACATCCACCTTTCAATTGCACCGTATGTTATCATCTTGTGGGCCACCTGCCTGGTCAACTGACGTCTGTTTTCTTATAAGATGTCCATGAATTAATATGTAATGTACCCAATGGTGTATATAATGCTCCCTCAATCTGTATAGCTCAACAGTTTTGAACTCTGTAACACGCTATGTAGCTCGACCAATATAAATGTAACACTATGACTGTGTTTTCTTACTTGCTTTTGGTTTGTTTTACTGTTTATTGCAAAATTCAATAAATAAATAAATAAAATAAAAAAGACAATGCCCGCTCTCAGGCACTGCCATGGATGTGGATTTAGCTTCTCTCAATCAAGATCCTTAATCTCCACCCTTGTGCTATGCTGCCTGTACTAACGCTCTTTTCTCTTTCTTGAACTCCAAGCACCCCTGCAGTCTACTTTCAATTATTCATTAGTCTTTTTCTAACAGGCACTCCCATTTGTCCATCTCGTTCTTCTATCTGCTGGCTTCTATTACGTCATTTGTTTCTTTTTGTTTTCTATGTATTACTTTTCAACAATTTTCGGAGGCCCAAGCAAAATCCCACTTTATCATTTGGGCCCTCCCCACTCATTCTCCCTTTGCTCACTTTTGCTTTCTGTCCATCTCAGGCCTTGCCCATAAGCACCCCACTCTTCTCTGTCTGCTTGGCTCTTCTTCGCATTCCTTTGCCTCCTTCTAGAAAGCTGGGGCATAGCTACCATTGATGCAGTGACACCAGTTCCCAAGGGCCTCATTGAAACCTGAACATTGCTGTACTTTAGTACTGCAACAGCAGTCAAAGGGGGGGATGTCATTGTTGCTACACTCCAGCTAACAAACACCTACTCTCTTCTAATTCACAATCATAATAACCCTAAAGCAGTTTTCTTTTGCCTTTTCTTTTTGTATCATATCGCACACTATTCAGTACTTTCACACCAGCGCTTTAGAAAGTTGATGAAGTAAAGCACTATTTTAGTATCCAAGATATAAAACAATTACATTAACAATAAATAACTAAGCAAGAAACATGCAAAAGAATGAAGGTGAGTTTTGTGCGGTAAAGAGTTTTCACACATGTGAATCATAAATGTGAATATTAGCCTTATCCATAATTGAAAACTGCACCATGCTCCAATCACTGCAATTCCTCAGGCTCACTAGCTTGCAGGCAAGGCTCAGCATGTGATGGCAGGTCTAGGGAGGCTCCATAAATCTCTGAAAATGGGTGAGTGCTGGTATATTGCTGTATTCATTAGATGTTATGAAACTTGCCCACTCTAGCTGCTCATTTAAAGGTCATTTATTGTTGCCTGGTGGACTGCAGAGTGATGCAGCAGCTGCACACTCTCTCTCGCTCTTGTCCCGGGCTCTTCGCTGGGGACAGCCTATTGCCAACTAGGCATTCCCTGTTTCCGCTAACCAGCAGTTGGATTTCTTCAGTAGCCGTGGGGTGTAGACAAAGCCTGCCCCGTGCTCTATGATCACCCTGCTTGACCCTCCTACTGAGCCACTTCTGGTCCTTGCGAGCGGAGTGTCATTTCAGTAGACAGTCTCTGATGGACGGTTGCGGATGGTAGTGCTTGAGTGCCCATCCCTCCTCTCTTTGTGACAGGCTAGCCCCCTATAGCTGACCCTTTGGGCAGCACAAGTCTCAGGCTAATGAAAAGCTCCAGGAGCCCCCTTAATCACCAGCTAATGCCCTAGCGGCCAGTGTGACCCTGTGTAGTTAGTGATCTGAGACAACCACAGTGCAGTTGGTGTCCAGTAATTTTAAAGAAAAAATAACACATTTGACCTGGTGAACAGGTCAAAATTGTGGTCGATTTTATTGTCTTATGGCCTGGATCCCCCTCTGGTACATTTCCTTGCCTATGTCCATAAAGACACAAAGGCACAAGTACGGATTGACATGGAGGGTACACTCTCTGGCCCAATTAATGTAGAAAGGGGGGTGAGACAGGGGTGCGTTTTAGCACCCCTGTTATTCATCATCTACATAAATGGCTTAAGAGACTCCCTAAAAAAGGTCACCCAAGATGTCCCTAAAATTAAAGGTTGCCAACTACCGTGTCTTTTATACGCGGATGACGCTGTGCTTATGGGATTAACACCTAATGCCCTACGGGCACTAGTCAGGGATTTTGCATCATATATGGGGAATTTGGATTTAAAAGTAAATTTTAAAAAATCATTTATCATGTCCTGCGGGCCGGGTGCTAAGCAATTAAACTCCATTACGATAGGAGCTGATAAGTTACTCCTAACTAAAACTTTCCCATATTTAGGTATGGTCTTTGCTGCGAACGGCCTGTGGAGTGGGCACATCGCCCACGCCACAGGCAAGTTCTCAAAGGCCATAAACTCAATTTTATCTCTTCCCAAACCGAGGAAAGTGGGAGCAACTAAAGCAATTTTAAAGATTTATAGGCTCCAATGCATCCCAGTGGCAACCTACGGTGCCGAAATTTGGGGGTCGGTAAAAACCCCCTCAATACAAAGAGAAGAAAATCGGCTCTGTAGGAAGCTACTGGGTGCTCCCATCTCATCATCAGGGTTTATCTGTCACTCAGAGCTGAATGCACCATATATTAGTGACTTTATCGCAGCCAGGCCTGCACTATTTTGGTTAGCCATCTGGGTAAATGAATATGCTAGCCTAACACATGATATTTTGAGGGAATGTTTAGCTTGTGATAAATGGAATAAGATCCCATGGTTCCGTGGCGTACAAGAGAGTCTGTCTAGCATAGACAGGGGCAACCTCTTTGAGAATCCATCTCAAATACAGAGGACTGACAAAAAAGTAGTCCAACTTGAACTGTATGCCAATTACAGGGAAAAAAGATTGTCAGAAGAGATGAAGAAACAAACTGTTGTGTCCTATATTAACAATGGCTTATTAACCCAGCAATTTCCGTTGTATTTGACACTACCAATGTGCTACTGGGAAAGATCTCTATTGTTTAGAATGAAAGCAGGAACGGTAAAATTTTTACTTTGTTTTCCTCTGGGACACACCGTAGATGACAAGATTCTGTGTCCTTGTGACGGAACAAGCAAACAAAATGATCTACATTTCTTCTTTATGTGCAAGTTTTATAAGAAATACATTAAATGGTTCCTAGCACCATATTTTAAAAAACGTAGACCCATTTCCCTGAATCAGTCTTATTTGATGCTTTTAAAATTGGAGGACGATGAACTTATATTTAGGACAAGTTGTTTTTTAAAAGTCATTTTTAATGTACGTAGAAGTATGGAAAACCCTTGAATTATTAATGATTATTGTTCCTCTCTTGCACTTTTGAAATGCGTGACTTAGTAAATGCCCTAATAATGTATTTTATAGTGTCTATTGTACCTTTGTAGTTGTAATTGTAAATGTCAAATTGTTTTTTTAAAGTGTGCTTTTATGGATTTTTGAAATCCGAATAAAGATTTTTGAAATTGAATTGAATTGAGTGCCCATCCCTCCTCTCTTTGTGACAGGCTAGCCCCCTATAGCTGACCCTTTGGGCAGCACAAGTCTCAGGCTAATGAAAAGCTCCAGGAGCCCCCTTAATCACCAGCTAATGCCCTAGCGGCCAGTGTGACCCTGTGTAGTTAGTGATCTGAGACAACCACAGTGCAGTTGGTGTCCAGTAATTTTAAAGAAAAAATAACAGTGAATGACCTTGCGGAAATACATTTATCAAGATGTTGCATTTTTGGTTTTTAGGTTTGAGGACAACATATTGTCGATTCTTTTCCCAGGCAGTTTAAACTGTGTAAGTGAGGACTATTTCATCATGCTCTGTAGAGGTGGACAGGGAATGTGAATGCATCGAGTCACTCGAATGAGATCTTTTGATTGATAGTTAAACAAAACATTCCTCACCTTGCTGCAGGATGGACAAGCACACATATACACCACACACACAAACTCTCTCTTTTAGTGTTAGTGACGTTAGCAAAGGTCATCATATGACTGGCTTGGTTTAGTTCTAAAGTACCAAAATCTGCATGTTATGCTCAATATTCAAGGGGATAACACAGAATAGACAATAATTATAACTCCCAAAGATTTCCAAACACAGGGGTCTCTCATTTTATCAGGTGCAATATGTATTGCATCAGGCGCTGGTACCTCAAATGTGATGCGTAGGTGTCCCTGGATGGACCAGTGGTGGCTCTCCCGTACGAACTCCACAGCTACACTACACCCTTCTTGTTTTCGTATTTATTCCATTATATCAAGCTTCAGGTCCAGCAACAAAGTGAGTCAGCTAGTGACACCGTCTCATTGCTAACGCAGGTGCATGAAGGTGTCTGCGCCAGCCATCAGAGAAATTGTTCAGGTGAAATCCCTGTTGGAAGATTTCATCTACTGCAGGCCCACTGCACTATGAAGAAAGCGCTGGAGCTGAAACCGCCATACCAGCTAATTCTTATGTAATCACTCGTGGGCCCACTGAAACACAAGTTAAGGGGGTGGAACTTAAGGAAGTCAAGTAAATTATTAAATCGCTACATGCCTTCCTGCACCACGGGCAGCAAAAAACAATAACATACGGTTCCCATGCAGGCTTCTAGCACCACATGGAAAACAAATAATTTAATAACAAACGTATTGGTTCTGTGGGCCTTGTGGGTCGTAGAACACAGTGAAGGACTCTTTCACCCTCACTGCCATCCACAATGGGAAAGAAACAACCTCCCAACAGCCTAAAGGATGAGGAAGGACACACATACAGAGCAGGGAGAGGTTTGAGCGGAGGGGTTGGATTTTATAGGGTGGAATATTCGAGTTTAGTAGTAGAAACAGAAGACAGGTTTTGGAAAGGGTTGTCATTGGAGTAAATGGGCACATTTACTCAACTATTAAGGAATGGGACAAGGAAGGACCACAGAAGGGTAATCAGCAACAAATACACAGGATTCAAAATCCCAGTTCACTGACAACAAATAGACTTGCCCAGTACTATGACTGTTCACGTACACAGCAGGAGCCCATGACAAGATTGGGTGACATCTAGGAGATGGCAATAACTACACAAGGAGGCTCATTCAATCTCCTGAGTAGGTAAAAGACAGACAATTGCTCAGATGAGATGTTATGGTTTGAGTTCGCCAAGAATCCTTTTCAACTCAGAATATTTAGAAAAACAAAGACAGAGCACGGCAAACAATCAAGTAGATAGCTGGTTGAGCCCAACCAGCAAGCTTATTTAATGCAGAAATCCAATAAAGTGTATTCTGTTCAGCAAACAATTTTCATTACAGATGTTCTGAAATTACAACATAGGTACAGGTACAGCCAAAGCCGACACGTGTTTGGTCGCCACAGAATTTATTTCGCAACTTTTTCAAGGCTTTCTCTAACCCCTTCCCTGCTGGCCCGATTCCGCCCCCGTGCGGTAAACAAACGAACAGGGGCGGGCCATGACGAACCCCAGCCGTCATCAGCACACGAGCACCGTAGTGCATGACGGCTGGGGTTCGTCACCAGCATGGAAGGGGCTAAGCTTTCAAATGGATTCTGGAAATTCTGTCCAAACCTGAAAAATCCATAAGATTCAGTACCGGAAAATGTAGTCCAGATAAACGAGTTACTAAGTGACTTGAATGTATAAATCACTTTGCACGCGACGAGAATCTTCTCAAATTCAAACGTAGAAGCAAAAGTGGTAGACGTCTCTTATTTTTCTTGTAGTACGCGTCCAGTAAGTCAAAAAACGTTATTTCGGTCACACAAGTAACCATAAAAGTGCATTGAAATCACATTACAACATAGACTCATAACAATTAATTGTGCAAAATACAGTAGAGTCATGTTTTGAACCTGCTCATCATGGCCTGTTCTCACCTGCTGTTTCCGACAGTGTTCTGATCCTGTTGAGCTTGGACTCTCTTCCTCTGCAGTCGCAAGCGTAAACAGTTATATGAAATAATATGTAATAGCATTGTATGGTTTCTAAGCCATATAAAAATACATACATAAATAACACAGGCTAAAATACTCAACTGGTGCTTCTAAAATATGCCACCGGGGCGTGGCCAAGATGGCGGGGTGAGCGGACGCTTCTTCCCGCAGCTCCTCCGGCCCGACTGAGCCCAAGCCCTTTTCCGTCAGCTTCTCTTCCCCCGCTGAAGCCTGGCGGCCGAGGGAAAGGTGGCGGAGACCCTGGGGCACACTTTGGTGCCACTTTGGTCCCGATCGCTCCGGCGGAGGCACGCTTAGAGACCGATAGCCTAACTACGGAGCGCCACGGAGGCGGAGCAAAGCGGAGCGCTGGCCGTGCGGCTAGAGAGGACCTTGATGCTGATGTCCGGTGGCCTGACGCGGAGTTTGCTTGCATACTCGCATCAGATTGTGCCCGGTGTGGTACGCTGGATGGATATCTACTGTGAGCTGTCGAGAAGGGAGAAGCCTATTGTTTGATGGTGGAGGCATTTGGCTTAGCAGCGGTGGCTTCCTACATTGTGGGGGGCCCGACCCCATCGCCACTTTATGACAGTGCTCGGGATCTGGGACCGGGTCAACTATTTCCCTTATTTGGCTCGTCGGCCCTGGAAGAGACTTATCCAGTGAAATTGTCTCTTGGCGTGGCCTTTACGGCGCCACCGGGTTCGACTGGTCTGCCCGGCTACGCCCATCCGCCATCTTGTCTTCACGACGACAGTGACGAAGTCCTCCGACAGTGTCGCCTGGGTACAGCTTCTACGCCCCTGGCCCTACAAAGCCCTGCATAGCTCTTTCTCCCGGAGGGAAGCTGCGGTCTGGGTCCCCCCTGTGGTGGCCAACGTTCGAACTTTGGTTGGGATGCGAGTTGCCCTCTGCGACAGGCCTGGCGCGCCATTTTGTCCTCGGTGGAGCTCGACCCTTGGTGTCCCTACTTCGGCGGGCGTTACCCCCGGCGGCGCTCTGCCGTTGGAGACTCATCGACGCCGATACCTGCTGCTAGTGGCCTAGGGTCCCATAACTGATTGTGTGGAGTGCGGCAGCCTACAAGGCACGAATGTCGGGGAACCGAGGATCAAGGAAGGGGGATCGCACCCTGCCGGACATGCTCAGCAGAGCCCAGCAACAACGAGACAGGGCGCAACCGTCCCCAAACTCATCTAGAGCCGCAGCGGACGCGGCCGGGAGTGAGCCCCCCGTCACGAGGTCCTTCATGGAGGAACTGTTCAGTTCGCTCATGGCCGACTTTCAGACGCTGAAGCAGGAGGTGGCCAGAGAGGTGCGAGAGGTCCGCAGAGAGGTGGAGGGCCTGGGAGAGCGGATGGAGACAGTGGAGGTAGCGGCTCAACGGCGGGACGATGAGATTGTCCATCTGCAGCAAGATGTTCTCCGTCTCAGAGAGCAACATGTCGAACTCCAGGCACACAATGAGGACCTGGAGAACAGGTCGCGAAGGAATAACATTCGGGTCCGAGGTGTGCAGTCCGCGGATGAAGGGACAGACTTGACGGGCTACCTGAAAGACTTGTTCAGAGAGATCCTAGGAGAGCCCGCAGACTTCCCGATCCGCATCGACAGGGCCCAAAGAGTCGGCCGACAGGGACAGGCGACAGCACCTCCACCGGATATCTTGGCCTACCTCCCGGATTTCCCGGTGAAGGAACGCATCATGGCTGAAGCCCGCAGGAAACAGCCATTGACCTTCCGCGAACGGCCTGTGGCGCTGTTTCAGGACCTGTCTGCTATCACCCTACAGAAGCGCAGGTCCTTCAAAATCGCAACGGATTTCCTGCGAGAGAATGAGACGCCGTACTCATGGGGGCATCCCTTTCGCCTGATATTCCGCTGGAATGGAGTTCTACACCAGCTGCGTTCCTTGCAGGATGTCTGTGGTGTCCTAGGTCTCACGGCCGCGGAAGAGGGGGACACGACACCAGGTTGGAGGCGTTCTGATCGGAGAGGACGACGGCGGTCGGCGAGGAGGAGATCGACGGCGAGCGCTGGACGACTGGACTCACCCACTATCAGGGCGGACATGGCCAGCGCCTTGAGAGAAGCGGCCAGGGACTCGGCCGTCACGAACGGTGTCGCCATGACGGCGTAGACTCACTCCGGGGGGAGATGGACATAGCTTCTTCAGTGCCAGGTTTGGGGGTTGGAGGGAGGATCGGGGGAGAGACGGGGAGAACGAGTGGCCGGACGTCCACTTTTTGTACTTTCCACAGACTTGTCCGTTTTGGGACATGACTGGGACAATGGGTTGTTTAAGCGTGGGTGGGGAATTGGCTAGTTGCCATGGGTCTGTTTTGGTTGGGGTTGGGGGTTGTTTGGGGGTTGAAGGGGTACCGTCCAATGTCTCCAATGTGATTGCTTGGTTCTATTTTGCTTGCCCTGCGCGGATGTCCTGTGCCCCCCCCCCCCGCTTACTGACTGCCCGCGGCTTAGCGCTCTCGGTCCCCTGGGGGTATGTCGTCACTGAAAGTAGTGACCCTTAATGTTAAGGGTCTGAATAACCCTGTGAAGCGTAGGGCGATCCTGTCTCTGCTGGAGGGGACACAGGCGGATGTGTGCCTCCTGCAGGAAACCCATTTGCTATCACGGGTTTGTCACAGGATGCGCTCTACTAAATTCCCAACTCAGTTTTTCTCCTCTGCTGCTTCTAAGACTGCGGGGGTGGCCATTCTACTAGCGAGTTCCTTCAGGGGAGAGGTGTTATACACATTTGCGGAACAGAAGGGGAGGCTATTGGCGTACCGCCTCCGGCTGGGGGACACAACGTTCACTATTGGCTCAGTATATAGCCCAAATGACCACCAAGAGCGCTTTCTGGACTCGGTGCTGGTGGACGTTACTGCCTCTCCTGATCGACATGTCATTCTAGGGGGCGATTTGAATATAGTTTTTGATTCTACACTCGATAGGTCAGCGCAGCGATACCCGCAGACTGGGGAACTTTCACAGGCTGGGAAGGCTCGAATCACTGACATGGATCTGCATGATCTTTGGCGCACGCTCCACCCCACGGATAGGGACTATTCCTATTATTCACATGCGCACCGGACCTACGCACGGTTGGACTACTTATTGGTTAGTGGACCGATGTGTGCTGCTGCTACGGCGGCGGACATTGGGGTCCTGTCGCTGTCTGATCATGCGCCGGTTGTGGGCGTCTTTGCGCTACTGACGGCCTCCCCTTCTCGGGGGTTATGGCACCTTAGAGACACCCTCCTGCACAAAAAACCGGTGGTGAGGCATATTGAGGAAGCGTTTCGGGACTACCAGGCACATAATGCAAACTCGGACACCTCACCAGCGACACAGTGGGCGGCGCTGAAGGCGGTTATGAGGGGGGAGTTCATTTCCATCTCCTCAGCTGAAAACAGGGAGAGACAGCGCAAGAGGGAAGAGCTGACTTCCCAGGTCCGGGAATTGGAACAGGTCCATCACCGTACCGGAGCTCCTAGGGTGTGGAGGCAGTTGAAGGCTGCCAGGAAGCTTCTGTCGGCATTGGACATGGATAGGGCAGAATACGCGGCGCTGCGTCTAAAACATGCGTTTTACACGGGTGGGGATAGGTGTGGCAAACTCTTGGCAAATAGGCTCCGTATCGCGCACCAACGTAACGTGGTGAAGGAACTGCTCGGCGCGGACGGGGTGGCGGTCTCTGAGGACGCCGCGGTGGCAGAAACGTTCTGTAGTTTTTATGAAGCGCTCTACACGGGGGAACCCCCCTCGTCACAGGATGCCACGGAATATTTGGAGTCAGTAGCCCTTCCGGCGTTGGACCCTGCACAGGCGGAACACCTCGAACGTAACATCCACGTGGAGGAAGTGATATCAGCGATAGCCAAGCTTAAACACGGGAAGGCTCCGGGCCCGGACGGTTACACGGCCTTGTTTTATAAAACTTTTTGCCCGGTCGTGGCCCCTATTCTCACCCGCCTGTTTAACTCCTTTTCCGAGCCGGGAGCCATCCCTCCGGACCTGTTAAGGGCAACGGTCTCAGTGATCCCGAAACCTGGGAAAGACCGGGCCCTCTGCGGCTCATACAGGCCTATCTCGCTCCTGAATGTCGACCTTAAGCTGTATACAGGGATTCTAGCATCTAGGCTGGCCCTGCATCTGCCGGGTCTGGTTGAGGCTGATCAAGCTGGCTTTGTGCCTGGCAGAAAAACCGTCGATAACACTAAGAGAGTAGCACACATTTTGGAGAAAGCTTCGCGGATCCCGGGTGAAAGGATGTTGTTAGCGGTGGATGCCGAGAAGGCATTCGACCGGGTTCACTGGCCTTATCTAGAGCAGGTGCTCCGGAAACTGGGCGTTGGAGACAAATTCTGTTCGATGGTCTTCAATTGCTACAAGTACCCTTCAGCGACGGTGAGAGTTAATGGGTGCAGCTCCCGCAGTTTTGCGATCGAACGGGGCACCAGGCAGGGATGCCCGCTTTCCCCACTCCTCTTTGCTCTCTACATGGAGCCGTTCGCCCAGAGGATTCGCCAAAACCCGGATGCGATTGGGATCAGGATGAGGCAGTATATCCACAAAGTCAGTCTTTACGCGGACGACGTCCTGTTGACCTTGGATGATCCTAGACGGGCCCTCCCCGCTTGTATTCAGGAACTAGACGCTTTTTCGAGAGTGGCTGGTTTTAAGATGAATATGGCCAAGTCGGTGGCTCTGGATGTGTCCCTGGCCGTGAATACTAGACAAGATCTGCAGCGGCTCTTCCCCATGCAGTGGTCATCTTCCCTGGTGCCGTACCTGGGGATTCTGCTAGCGCCCACGTTGCCAGCGATGGTAACGGCCAACTATGCCTCTCTTAGTAGGAAGATCAGGGAAGAGCTGGGCCGCTGGAGTAAAAGCTTGCTGTCCTGGCTCGGCAGAATTGCGGCGGTCAAGATGACGGTCCTGACCCAGATCCTATATCTCTTTCGGGCCTTGCCGCTCCAGCCTCCTGTGGGCTGGATTAGACAGACACAGGCCGACATCGCACGCTTCGTCTGGCAAGGCAGTAAGCCGAGGATGAAGAGGGTTCTTTCCACGCTGGCCCCGGAGGCGGGAGGCCTCGGTATCCCGGACCTCCGGAAATACTTCCAGGCGGCGCAGTTGCGTTACCTTGTAGAGTGGAGCAGGTGGGAGTCCGACAAACACTGGCTCTTTCAAGACCAGGCGGTGGCGGGACGCACCCTCCAAGAGGTTCCATTCTTGCGCCGGATTCACCGCCCCCCCAACCTCTACGCTACTTTCGTCACGCGAGTCCCCTTGAGGGTATGGGATGCAGTTAATGAGGTTCGCGAACTCACCACGTTCCCTTCGCCTTTCACGCCGATAGCGGACAACCCTGATTTCTCCCCCGGGATGGAACCAGGCGCTTTCTCCCACTGGAAGGCGGCGGGCTGCCGTGCGCTCTTCCAGATTTATGGACCGGAGGGGGTGGTCCCCTTTCAGCAATTACAACAGGAGTTCCAGTTGCCTGAGTCAGATAGGTTGCGATATATGCAGGTTAGGCATTGGGCGCTTCAATCTCAGGTGCGGGGCTCTGCTGCCCGCCAGATAACACCATACGAGCGGTGGTTGGTGACCCGCGCCTCTGACGCCAAGCTAATCACCGATCTTTACAAGTTCCTGCAGCCCCCTCCGTTTCATTTCTACAACCCGGGCAGGGAGCGCTGGAATAGGGAACTAGGACGGACACTTAGTCATAAAGAATGGGAACAAATTGCACACCGAGCGAGACACTCTGCATATCACACAGGTCTCACAGAAACACTCACCAAAGTGTCCACTTACTGGTACTATACCCCGGAGAGGCTACACGAGATGAATAGGCATATCGAGAAGGAGTGCTGGAGGGGTTGTGGTCGGGTGGGGACCCTTACACATATACTTTGGGACTGTCCCTTGATGGAGGCTTACTGGAAGGAGGTTCTTGAGGAAATTGATGTTCATTTTGAAACTGAATTGCCACGCTTCCCGGCGTATGTATTGCTGGGCCTCCCGAATGGCCTGATGTACCCGCTGAAGTCCCGCAGGGGCAGGCAAATTGCGATAGCGCTGGGCTCAGTGATTCAGAACATTTTGATCCACTGGCGTACCGCCACGGTCCCCTCCATGACAGGTTGGCTGCACAGGCTTTGGCATGTGCTGGGTATGGAGAAACTATCACTTATGGTGGCGGGGGACGTGGCCCAATTTGATGAGCTATGGCAACCTTTCCACGCGCTTTTAACTACAGAATTCAGGGAACTCACCTGCCCGAGGTACCTCAGACTTCTGAGATTAACGCCACCGGTGCTTTCACCTGACTAAGGGGACACATGATCTGGGCTCACGGGGAGGGGGGTGTGGCGGGCGGGCAGGTTGCGTTATAGCCGAGCATTGGACGGGGGGGAGGTGGGTGGGGGTTGGGGCGAGTTGGGGTTTTGGAGGGAGGGGTTCTGGGGGTTGGTGGGGTTGGTTTATTGCATTGTTGCCCTTGCTTTTCTAATCTGCTAAATGGTGTCGACTGTACTCAGCTTTTCTCATTTTACCATTGGTTTTCTTTCCTTTGTAGTAGCTTTGTCCACCATCGCACTCGTAGATCTATGCTCAGCTCATCATTTGATTGTATGTAACCCTACTCCCCATGTTCCCTAACCTCCTATGTTTTGTCTTAATAAAAATGCTTTAAACCTAAAATATGCCACCCCAATGTACCTAACCTAAGTCTAGTACGAGGGAAGTAAGGAAGTATTTGTTTTTAGCATAGGTTTGGTTTTGCCAAGAACTGCCTAAGGCTTCTCTAGGTTCTAATCAGCTCCATACCTTAGAATGAAGGAGGTTTGGTATCTCTGTCTCGGACTCGATTTCCCAACACCCCGCAAGGGGAGTCAGAAACACTCGCGCTGGCTTTCTCGGCAGAGGAGGACAGCTTCCTGATCAGTGCGTCTGCTGGAGAGTCTGCTTCCTTCGGCACTTGCTGTAGCAAACTGCTTCTCGCAAGTAGGTAGTCGAACTGCACCGAACCACACCGTGTTTTGCCATAGCAAGTTAAGGTATATTTAAACCTTGAAGGTGTTTAGGAATGCCACCTTTGGCGTAAAGTCGGACTTATGAACATCATGAATGAACCCCGAAGGAATAGATGTTCATGCATAATACATGAGTTCTTGGAAAAATCAATATCCAGGCTGGGGGAAGTCCCTTCTGCTTAAGAGTCTGGTTTTCCAAGAAATCGTTGTGACGTTTGGTGAACGGATGGAAGTAGCCATGCCTGTATTTGGGTAGCATGGGCTATGCCTAAATAAGGGCTTGATTTCTATGCCTATATGAGGGCAACTTGAATTGTACCTATACAAGGGCATGAATCGGGAAAATTTAATCGGAATCTAAAATGCCATACAACAATACATACCAATGTGTAGTACTGAGGCCCAAGGATTTGGCCGTAGCCTGCAAATCCTTGAAGCGCTCAAGCCCTGCATCAGCCTCGCCTCCAAAGAAACGTGAGCCATCAAAAGGTATGTCCATGAGGTGTGCCTGGACATCCCCCAAAAAGCTAGACGTCCTCAGATAGGCATGGCACCTGATGGCCACCGTCGAAGAAATCGCTCTGCCCAGCGAGTCGGCTGTGTCCAAGCCACAACAAATGGCAAACTTCGCTGCATCTCTGTCATCTGATATTGCTTTAAAAAGCAGGATCCAGTCCTCCTTTAAGACCCTAGGGAGCAACAGCACAATCGTATCCCATATAGAATGGGAGTAACCGCTCAAAAGGTATGTGATGTTTACCGAACGCAATGCAAGGCTGCTGGAAGAGAAACTTATCTTTCCAAAGGTCTCCAGCAGTTTGAATTCCCTGTCTGGAGGGGTGGAAGGGAACACACAACAGGAAGTGGAAGCCTGGACCACTACGCTTTGGGGGTGGGGGGGGGGGGGGGGGGGGGCAAGGAGAAAAACTGGGTCACCCAGTGCAGAGCAATGACGGCGGGCAATTGTTCTATTCACATGAACTTTTGTGCTGGGTTTGGACCAGCTGCCCAGAAGAACATACGTTAAGGCCTCATTAAAAGGCAGCAAGGGTTCCGATGAGGAGGCACCAGGCTGCAGGACCTCTGCCAATATATTCGTCTTGCCCGCCTCTGAAGGGGGGGGGGGGGGGGGCCAGGCCACTGGCATCACCGAGTTCCTCATACAAGTCCATGTCCTGGGGCTGTGGGATTCCTAAGGGATCATGCAAAGCTCCCAATCTTCTTTGTACAACCCCAAACCTTCAGAAAGGGGCTGTTTAAACAGTATGAAGCCATACAGCTCTGCCGGCACAGGGTTCGGCATACGCCAAAATGGCTCGGTATCGTCTGGAATGAGGATTGGGTAAGTGCCACCGGTATGCGCCGGCAGCACTGGAGACCTTTATGTCAGATGCTGCGCTGGGGAAGGTATCTGTGGAGGTGTGACCACGCCAGTGCGGACCAAATAATGAGTCCAACAGAAGGCCGTGGCGCCGGGGCCTGAGCAAAAGACTTGGGTCTCACGGGATCTCCTTCCCCTGGGCCTGCAGGGTCCGAAGGCATGCTGGCAGGGTCAGGCTGCCCAAACACAGCACAGATGGCATTGTAAAACTCCTTGAGTTAGGCGGGGTCGCTCCTGGCCCCAGAAAGGGAGGGAGACGCGGAGTCGACCCAGGTGCCTGTTCTGCAGAACAGGGCCTAGAACGTAGAGGCTCCTCCATCTCGTTGCGTGGTGGACAGGGCGATATCAAAGAATGCTTTGACTTCTTGCGTTTCTTGTGGGGCCTCTTACCTGACGACTTCGACGAAGAGGACTTTGAGCCACCGGAGCGATGCTCAGACATTCCTCTGGGCCTAAACCGCGAGCAAGATCGACCAGGCCACTTCCGCGTCGAACCACGAGCAGCTTCAGGGACCGCTCCCTCAAAGCCTTCGGCGCCATGGCCTGGCAAACGGAGCCCGACTTCATGTTGTGGTCGTTAGGCAGAATTCAAGGTATAATGCGTACAGCGTAAACAGTAATATGAAATAATATGAAATAGCATCGTATTGTTTCTAAGCCATATAAAAATACATGCATAAATAACAGGCTAAAATACTCAACCATTGCTTCTAAAATATGCCTACCCCAATGTACCTAGCCTAAGTCTAGTACGAGGGAAGTAAGTAAGTATTTGTTTTTAGCATAGGTTTACTTTTGCCAAGAACTGCCAAAGGCTTCTATAGGTTCTAATCAGCTCCATACCTTAGAATGAAGGAGGTTTGGTATCTCTGTCTCGGACTCGATTTCCCAACAACCCGCAAGGGGAGGCAGAAACACTGGAGCTGGACTTCTCGGCAGAGGAGGGCAGCTTCCTGATCAGTGCGTCAGCTGGAGAGTCAGCTACCTTCGGCACTTGCTGTAGCAAGCTGCGTCGGGCAAGGAGGTAGTCGAACTGCACCGAACCACACCATGTTTTGCCATAGCAAGTGAAGGTATATTTATACCTTGAAGGTGTTTAGGAATGCCACCTTTGACGTAAAGTCGGGCATATGAACGTCATGAATGAACCCCGAAGGAATAGATGTTCATGCATAATAAATGAGTTCTTGGAGAAATCAATATCCAGGCTGGGGAGGAAGTCCCTTCTGCTTCATGAGGAGGGGGTCTGTTACCGGCATGAGGAGGGGGTCTGTTACTGGCATGGTGATGTGACTGGAGCTACACGGCTTGAAGCTGAAAGTCGTTCTACTGGACATCCTAACACACCAAAAGGAGTTGATAAAAGTCTAAAAAAAACTCTGTAAAAAAGTGACAGGTGTTAGCTCTCTTCAACGGATAGGCGCTGGCTGGCGCAGAAAGAAAAGAACTGATGTCAGAGCACTGGAGTGGGGGTTATAGAGCCACTTTCTCACACTCCTCCCTTGGTTAGTAGTGCGATTGTTTTTTTCCGCCATCGGGTTCAGATGTAATTTGCTGCACTCTGGGTCGACGGTATTGTTTCGATCGCGCTCTCTCTCGACTCTTATCCAGTTCCAAAGAAATGTTCGAGTCCGGTCGTTGACGTGGGCTGTTGGGCCGATCGGCGCCATCAACCAGCATATGGAAAGGACTCCATTTAAAAAAATGCAAGTGTGGGGCTAAATTCCCACACACAGATCTCCACGAGGTCTGCAACCTTTTTGTCTCTCCAGAACATGAGTTGACACTGCCAGGCCTGTGACTCTTTCAAGTCCAAGAAAACTATGTGATCGCCTGGTCAATGTCACAGGATGTCTAGATCAACTGTATCAGCACTGGACAACATATTTGAGGCAGGCCCGATGATCCAGAGACAGGGGATGAACAAGCCAGCGGCTCCAAAGCCGCCGAACCGGACTCAGAAGACCAGATGATTACTCCACGTCAAAGGAGCGGGAGTACTGACGTCGACGCCCCTGTCCCGAAAAAATAAAAGGCTCCTTTAACACCTTCACCTTCGGGTCTGGGTCAACACCATGACAATACTTCAGAAGTCCGGGCCCGGCTCCGAAGCCTACAAAGCCTTCAGGGAGCTCAGCATCGAGCCAGCCACATAACGGTGCCAAAAAAGCAACTTCGGCACCGAAACATAAACCCAAGGTACCGTCGACACCACAGTCTTCGGCACTGAAAGCAAAACCCATGGTACCGGACTCTTCGCCACCGAAGCAAATTGGATCCAAAAAAACTGCCTAAATCTTTGGAGTTGAAAACTCCTCCTAAGCAGGACACAAAAACTCCTCCTAAAAATAAAGAAGATATGCAAAAGCACCACTCGGAGCCCAAGTCCTCGGCACCGAAAAAAAGACAATGGATCGAAGGAACTTTTCCATCCAAATCCACTGGATCCTAAGCAAAAAACACTCCATATTGACCCCATTACCGGCCAGGTCACCTCTATACCACCTAAAAAGAGTTAATTGGACACCTCAAACACCTGAGATACCCTCCAAGAACAGACTCATCCATCTCACCTATGAGGCCTTTTTCTCCAAGCATTATACTCTCTCCAGTGCCTTCTCTTTCACCTGCACCACAAGATGATGATGAGCATTTAGAGGGTGGGGATGAAGACATAGACCCACCACATGATACAGATGCTGAAGATGACACCCACAGTATCCCACCTCAGACTCTTGGGACGATAATAATGTGTCAGATGTACCTGAGCCAGATTCATATCCCTCCAGACCATCCCCTCCAGATGACAACGAAGGGTTTGCACAACTAAAAAATAGAGCTGCACAATACCATGGGGTTCAACTCTATTCAGACCCTCTAGAAGAGGGCTTTTTTTAAGACATTCTCTCAGGCTCAAAAAACAACAAATACTCCCCCTATGCTCAAAGGGATGATTAAACATGCCCCTGAGGTTTTTAGGTTTCGACTTTTGGCGAGGGGCGAAGCCCCTCCCAGTCGAAATCTTTTGTGTTTAGTAGTGAGGTTAGGACAGCCTCTGTTTCCAATTGGTTAGCTCCATAAATGGAGGCTAGCCATTGGGAGGCAGAGGCTGTCAATCGCGCTTTCTCACGAAAACGCGATTCGGGGGCGTTTCTGGTGCTTTTTTTAAGCCCCGCCCCTTTGTCCCGGGCCGCGCTGCGATTGGCTGCCGGCCCGGGACACCCCCGTGACGTCATTCCCGGGCCGCGCTGTGATTGGCTGCCGGCCCGGGACACCCCCGTGACGTCAGCGAATCACAGCGCGGCCCGGGACCTGACTTGTTCTACATGAGCCTAACAATATAACTAATTTGTCTCTAGGCCAGACCTATTAGGAAAATCATCGAAATCCGTATTTTTTCCCTCCTCAAAAATAAAGCAAAACCGACAAACATAGGAAGAAGTCACTAACAAAGTATTTGGCAGCTGTGTAAATGATTATTAAATCAAGCGGGGATATTTGGTAGAATATTGAAAATGTTGCACAAACTATTTTCACCTACATCTTAATCCAAAGACGTAAACACGCTTTTTTTCTGAAAACAGTAGCAATTTATAAACACACACATCCCTATAGTAATTAAACACTTTAAACCTGTGAATTATAAACAATGCACCACGTCCGCGGTGAGCTTTTACAGTTGAGCTTTAGATTTCATTGAAGTTTGACAGAGCACATCAACTGGGCGTTCCCGAATGCCATGCTAGGATCAGGCAGTGCTTACTATGTGCCAAAAGAAGACGTTGACAGTGACGTTTTCTCTGCGATGACGAGCAATATTTTGAGCGAGCGCATGCGTACAGTGAGAAATGCGCGTCTGGTGGTTTATGTAGGCTATTCAACGCGACGGGTACCCTTGTGCTTCTCTTTTCTATGTCTATGAAAAACACCTTCTGCTTCTGGAGCGGAGGCGAGGATGTGAGCATGCGCATCTTGTTGGTCGCCACCCCCGCCTTCTCAAGCTAGTCCAGTTTTCAGGATACCCTAAGCGAGTCACGATGGCGGCGGGCGGCGCGCGGCCATGAGATAGCGACCCCTTAGCGCGCGCAGCCCAGTCCCGCAGTGCACTAGAGCGAGTGCCGGACCTTCCGGAAACAGGCGTAGCGGCGATGGAGTCACGGGGAGACGGCCTCATGCAGATCACCCTGAAGACCCTGCAGCAGCAAACCTTCAAGATAGAGATCGACCCCGAACAGACGGTACAGCGAGGGCCTGGGCGCAGGAGTGGGGCTGAAGAAGGGGTGGTTGGAGGGTCTCCTTTCAAGTTCCTGTGCAGTTGGAAGAAACCCCACCCACAGTAAAGCGCACACGCCTTCTTTTCCTAATATTTGAAATATTTCAGGTGTGCCGCGTATTTCATTTTTGAGTCGGACCTCAACGTCCCAGTGGGCTCTGTGGCTTACTTCAGATTATCTTCTAAATCTGAAGTAACCCAGAGACTGTAACCCCCCACTTCTCCATTGTGAGAGGACTTGTAGTAGTTAAAGCTCTCCACTCTAGCCTCCGCCACCCAACACATGCGAACATTGAGAACTCAGAGTGTTTCTGGAAGGTATATTATGTTCCTTTTGGCTTTCATTGAGTTATAAGTGTGGGATCTTGGGGAGTCTAAATTACCCATTGTCACGGGGTGTTTAATATCTTTGATAAGAATTCTGGTCGTAGAGATGGATGTTGCTGAAAAGTTCAAAGTAGCGGTCATAATGTGAAATAATTCGGAGGAGAGTCAGAAGTCCAGTATCGGAGCTGGGAATTGCAGTGTCATCCCAGGGTCTGTTAATGGAATGAGGCTTGCCCGTACACTTTCCTCCCAGTTGCACTACCTGCAGAACAGCTCATGCTTGCTTTTGGAGGTCTGAAGAAGTCATACGCAACCCTACATCTTTTGCAGAATAACCAGATGTGACAGTGAAGCACGTTTGACGTAAAATGGGTGTGTTGAAAACTGGGGTTTCCTGAACACCCCGGACGATGAGACTAGAAACGTCACCCTCGGCTGCTCAGGGCACCTGCTTCAGTCTAATATCTACGTAACTCGATGTAGTTTGGTATTTTTTTTCCCAGTACGTCAACAGCACTGTCGTTGAATAGTAAACCCTAATCACGGGGACAACAATAGTTGTAGTTTTTCAGAATCTATCTTATTTTAAAAGCATCATATGGATCAATTGAATGCCTCTAATTAGATAGTCTTGTGCAAAAATGTTAAGGACTAAATTTTGCTTTGGTTTGTACCGCTAGAACCGCAGTGTTTTAACCGGTTGGTGACTGTCCTACTTTTTCAGTTATACATATGTATGCTAATTTTTCACCGTATGAAGGTGACTTTTGTCAGAAGAAATGGAAACGTATTCCACCCGCTTCAATTTAACACCAAATCGCCTTCTTGAATTATACGTGTATAAATCATCACCTGCATTTGCCTACCTAGGATATTCAATTTGGGCCCTGCAGGATTGGTTCCATGCCTTTTCCAGACTATCCACATACAATACATTTATTGTAATCTAGTTGCATGTCTCTGATAGGCATTGAAGCGTGCTACTCAATTGTGCTTGGTTGTGAGCGTGTGGTTTTGCCCAGTGCCCTATGTCTGCAGTGTTTTGGTGTCATGCACGTTAAGAGCGGTGGTCTTATTACATTGCATGTTTCTTTGCTTGAGTGAGAATACATTAAATCTAGCAATTCCAGGAGGCGTAGTTATTATTTCTACTCCTAGAATATTGTCGGGAAAGTTAAAACAAGCATTTACAATGCACCGGTTTTGCCTTTGGAAAAGTTAGAGCTATTGGCAATGTAAATGACTGCCATTTATTTATCTGTTTTCAAAACCAACACATAAATACAAATTTTGTCATTTACAATGCCAATAGCTCAAACTTTTCCAAAGGCGAAACCGTTGCATTGTAAATGCTTGTTAAAGATCCTGTCAGGGCTAGAGTGCTCAATCCTAAAATTGAGAAGAAATACAAACCAGCTCCAAGCGATCCCGCTTACATTAAAGGTCAACTTCCTCTGGACTCATTAGTAGTGGCAAATGCCTGTAAACCGGCAAATTCCCAAACCTCAAGTGATGCCCCTCCGCCAGACAAAGAGTCTAAGCTACTGGAAGCATCAGGTAAAAGAGTTGTGTCTGTCCCAGGCGGCACATTTTTAGCGTATTGCCAACTCATAAGCTTTACTAGCGAGGTATGAGAGGGCTCACTATGATGAGCTTGAAAAGCGCATACAGCATCTTCCAGGCGAATACAAGACCAAGGCAAATGATCTCATACAAGAGGTAAAGTTAATCACAAACACATCTATAAAATGTGCCCTGGATGCAGCAGATACAGCATCCCTCACAATTAACACAAGTGTGTTATTATGTAGACATGTGTGGCTACGTATATCTGGTTTTAAACAAGAGGTCAGACTACCATCCTCAATCAACCCTTAGATCAGGAACCCTCTTCAATCTCTACCTCGAACCCCTTGCCGAAATCCTTCGTACTGCAAATATCTCCTTCCATATGTACACTGATGACACTCAGATTCACATAAAAATCTCTTCCCTTGCGGAGATCCTCACCTTGAATGAGGCCCTGAAGCTGACGTCAGATGGCTCTCCTCAAACCAACTTAAACTCAATGCTAAGAAAACTGAGTTCCTTTTAATCTCCCCGCCCAAGAACAACCCTGAGATCCAGACATGGATTAAAGCCATCACTGCATTAAACTGTTCTCCAACCATTGTGGATTCGGCCAAATCCCTGGGAATTACCTTGGACCACAATTTGAACATGCGAGACCATGTCATCGCAATGGCCAAATCTGCCAGATTCCACCTGAGCTACCTATGGAAATTGAAACCTTTTCTTGACGCTCCTGACCTAAAACTAGCAGTCCAATCATTAGTTATTTCCCGACTGGAATATGGTTGCTCCACCCTCTCCGGCTTACCTAAGATCTCGCTGGCTCCCTTAAAAACATGCCACAATGCAGCCGACAGACTACTTACTTAGAAAATTCGATCACATCACTCCCCACTTGAAAGCTCTGAACTGGCTTCCTGTCGAGACTAGGATCCACATCAAACTGGCATGCATCACGCACAAGGCATTACACTCTAACTCCCCTGCGTATCTTGCACAGAAGCTTGTGTTATCTGGAGGAAGCAGAAACGCACGATCGGCTAACACCCTCCTCCTCCGGCCTGCTCGCTTTAGGAAAACAAAAACTTACAATCGAGCCTTCGCCGGATCTGCACCAAGAATATAGAACTCCCTCCCTCCTGACATCAGAACAATCCCCTCCCTTGCACGCTTCAAAAAAGAGGCCAAACCCTTCTTCATGGGTAAATTCCTTGACTAAAACTGCTCCTCAGCTACCTAAGAGACTATTGCCTCATCCTGCGACTTTGTACAGTACTCGTGTGATTTCCTGTCTATTGTATGTCTCTTGTTCTCTGTAAAATGCCCGATGTACAGTCCCTCCTTCCCCAAATGTTTAGTATTGTTGGAATCTCCAGCCTACCTTATGACCCCTCAATTTCTGTGAGCTCTATGATGTACAGGTCCTGCGATACACTACGCTCTATACTACCGTTTGACTATGTAGAGCGCTCTGATACCCTCACGGGTCAAGTTTGCGCTCTATAAAACCTTAAAATAAATAAATAAATATATTGCTGAACATGACGCCTACGACGTCACGTGGAGTCGACCGACGCCACCTACTGGCGCGGAGTCGACCAATGCCACCTACTGGCGTGCAGGGGTACTGATATTAAAAATCTTCCAGATCCAGCCTGACGCATGGAAGTTCAAAGGTAAGGAATCTGCGACTAGATGCCTCTAATAGATATGTAAGTTCAATAAGACAAAGTTAAAATTCTTTGGCCATATCTTTCATGATAGGGGCATGACACCTGATTCAGCTTAAGTGCCAGCACTATCAACTGCCAGTCCCACACAAGATATTTCCATGTTACGTTCATTCACTGGCATGGTCAGCTATAGCTTCAGATACATACAAGACTTTGCCACTGTCAGTTCACCATTAAGTGCCTTGACTAAAAAGCATGCTTCTTTTCTTTGGTCATTTGAATAAGAGCACAGCTTCCAAAAACTTAAACAAGCTATCAAGGACGCAACTGAAATGGCATATTTTGATCCAAAGCTTCATACTGATGTTGTTGTGACGCTAGCCCTGTTGGGTTGGGTACTCGAAGATGTAATGTGGTGTATGCAGGCAGAATTTGTCCCAAGCTGAACGTGCTTACTCACAACCTGAGAAAAAAGCTTAGCAGTTTTGTGGGAATTTGAAAATGTCAATGTATTCTTGTATGGGAAGCCCTTCAAGCTTGAGACCAATCATCAAGCATTTTTGACTAATTATGACAATCTGAAAGCAAAAATTCTTCTGCATATTGAACGTTGGGGTCTGCGATTGCAATAATACAACTACACCGTTGTGCATCATCCACGAAAATATCAGAACCCTGCCGACTACTTCTTATGAGTGCCTCTACGATGCCCTGGCACCTATTCTAAAACAGCTGAAAGTTAGATCAATTTCATAGTGAAATCAAGCACCCCAGTTGCCATTTCATTGGAACAAATTGTCACTGTCACAAGTCAGAATAGTAACATGCTGAAGTTGAAAGCCATTATTATACATCAGTCTAGGTACCAGCATCCTCGACTTCTTACCAGTGACAGTGAATATCAAAAGTTTAAGAATGTCAAAGACAAACTGTCCATTACTAAGGAAGGTATTATTCTAAGAGGTTTGAGAAGTGTCATTTCGGAGAGTGTCTGACAACATAAAACTGAAGTGGCCCATGAAGGACATTGTGGAATTGATGCCACCAAGTGAGCTCTCCAAGACAGAGTCTGATTTCCATGATGAGAGAGTTGAAAGAGAATTAAATGCTAGTCATGTGTGCAACTGCCTGTCATCGAAAACCACTCAACTCTAGTTAAACGTGTAAGATTTTCCAATGCATTCCTAGGAAAGAATTTCCATTGACTTGTTTGGTCCTCTTGACAAAGGACATCACCTGAAGGTCATAATTGATCAATACTCCTGTTTTTCAATGAATCGAAGATCTCTCATCTATCACTAAAGAACCTGTCATTGAGAAATTAGAAAACATCTTCACGATCTGGGGTGTTCCTGCGATCTTAGTCTGACAACGGCCCGTCTTTCAACAGTCAAGAATTCAGAGACTTTCTCAGTCATCTTAATGTGAAGCATCAGAACAGCCCACCTGAGCATCGGAGCAGCCCACGTCTTTAGCCACAGGGCAAATGGCCTTGTTGAATGTTTTATGAGTACTCTAAAGAAAGCTATTCAGCGTTCTTTACAGGTAAAGCTCGACCATAAAGCTGCTTAAAATCCAATTTTTGAGCTTAGCATTGGACCTCTCACTTGACACAGGTGAAACCCCTGCAACCTTGAAGTTCAGGACAGCCATAATCATCAAGTTACCTTAATGGACCAACCGAAGAAGAAATACAGAGGAAGAAACACACATGAAAGACTTTGACAATAAAACGGTCTTGTAGTATAGATCGTGGGTCCATTGTCGACATCTGCTAAGTTAGCATGAGCTTCGCTACCCTGAGTTTGCTTTTGCGCACGACACCAAAGGCATTTATTTTGCAAGACTTTATTTGTGCACTTTTCACATGAGAACTGACTGCTTTTCATGTTCTCTGCTGAGCTCTGAGGTTTAGTCTGCACACAATGTACAAGGTCGATCAACAAAGCCCCTTGTTATTTTGTTCTGGTCAGTCCCTCGCACCTAGACATTACATGACACACACAACTGCACTGCTGGAACTCGTATGCTTTAATATTGCAAGCTAAGCATGTTGTTCACACTTGGCGGGACACCTTTCCAGAGAGAAGAGCTGTGTTTGTCCTGAGATGTATACCATTCATCCAGTCCTAGAAGTATGGGGTCTGCTGACATAAACCCAGAGGTCTTCTTTTTTATAATAAACTATTTCTTACCACGGGGAGGGAGGTTAGGTATTGTAGCCCTTTTCCACTGTCTTTATAGAATGATATCCTCGTTTATATTCTATGGAGTTGTGACAATGGTGACTATATTGTGTTTATGCATTTTGCTGCTAGTAATGGCACATGTACTATACCATAAATCGCGTTAGTTAAAATAAACATTTTAAACTATACTGCTTCTCTGATTACTCGCATTGTGGACAAGTATGGGTGAGTGCTCGAAAGAGTGTCTGGATCCCGTGATTCCCAAGAAAGAGTGACATGTTCTGGGTTGTCTAATCATTGGTTGCTTCACTGTTAGTCGGAGAACGAATGAGACACTATAGCTAGTCGGTTTGGGATTTTGGGTACTAATGTGGTTGGTCGGTACACCCCGATTCACTGAGGTTCTGTGTTACTGCGCATAGTTCTGTATATGTGCAGAATCCCTGCAACAGTTTTTAACAGCAGCAAGGTAGTCCTCGGGATAGCACCCTCGGGTTTATAGCATTTAAGGGACTGGTTTTACTTATTTGTAATGCAGCTGGTCAATTGTAGCCATTGGATCAAGGGAGTATACGAGGACCTGCTTTATGGACCCCCGTTGACTAAACACGTTGAATGCGGTGGTAAGAAACCTAGTCAAGAAGATGTTAAGAGCTGTGTTGTCAGGGTTTAATGATGTGATAATTGCCTGCCGACAGGTGCGAACTCCCAGAGTGTTCCACTCTCTTCGTTTTCTGGCCCTGCCTTCATTAAGCAGAGCTGAGCATAGGACTACAATGTGTTTGAATGATTCTTTGCAGCTGCCACAGCCCCTGCAGGTTGTGTTCTCATTTGGAAAACACTAGCTGGCTAGATGTTTCAGGAAGGTATTCTTTACCCAGAGATATACAGGCCATTTGATCACTTAGCCTATAGGAAATGATTGAAAACATGGTTATTTCAACAGAGGATCTAATTCTCTGTTTCTGTAAGAAGGTAGAAGTGTAAATTTTTGGTAGCTCCAAGACGCCTAAGGGTATTCAAGTGCTCTATACATTATGTTATTATTCTTGTCAGCATTGAGAAAGTTCAGAATCAAGAAAGGCAGTTGTGTTGACATACTACATTTCAGGGATGTTATTTGTGTGTGGGAGAAACTGGGGTGGGGCTGGCAGTTGTTTAAGGAGCGGCATCTGGTGCTGATAGGAAGGTCAAGCAATGAAGGAAGTGATCAATGACAAGAGGCAGTAGTTATGTGGTGCTGAGGGTACTCTGAAAAGTACTCGGTAGAGAGAATTCAACTGAAGCACGTGCTGTACCTGGTAGGGCACCATAACCAAATCAATGAATATCTTCAAGTGTGCATCTAGGGCAGACAGCGATTTGTGGGTGATATATGTAGCCTATGAAATCTTCCTACTAAATGTTACCAGCACACACAACTGGCAGTGGCAGCTTATGTGGCTGTAGAGAGACTAATGATCATCATCTTTTTGGCTACATAGTGCAAAACTGCAAAGGTATGGTGAATTAGGAGAGAACAGATTCCATACATTTCAGAAAGTCTCCCTGAATATCAAACGGTTTCTCTGACATTTATAAAGATATGCAGTTTCACATATGGTCACTCTGGGCTACGCAGTATATTGCAGGAAGAGAGTAAAAAACAGTGCAATCTCAGTACCACGAAGTGTTACTTTGGTCAATGAAATGTTCTTTACGAGCCATAAAGTTGTTTGTTGGGTGAATTTAAGCAGCGTCCATTGGAAGAAGTTCTGTCAATGTAGCAACACAATAAAAAACAAAGAAGTGCTGCAATGCTGACTTGCACAAGGGTTGTTTCTTTTGTTGCCCTCAAATACTGATAACCACATATGCTGCATGTTAAAAAGTGTGCACTATCGCGTCTAGCATGTAGCCATATTTTATATACACACACCAAAACTCCCTGTACGGTCACGGAAAAGCAGGAGCAAGTGAGTGACGTAGAAGTAAGACAAACTACGACTCCAGACTATTTTAGTCCCAGGCCCATAGACAGGGTAAAAAAATCACAGGCACAGTACTGTATAAAGCAATCTCTTTACAGAAAGCAGAGTAACTGAGAAGCCTGCTTGAGATGCGGGAAAGACTCTGGCAAACATAACTGCTGGGACAACTGTGGAGCTTGGTTACAAAGTAAATGCTTCCAAGTGGTGTCAGCAAGGGAAATCAGTGCAAGAGAATAGCTGTGTGGCGACTGTAAAGATTATAGAAAACAAACACTGGCAAAGTCTTCAGGTCTCACCTTTGAGACTTACTGGCTTTATCAAAGTTTTTAGTTATGCTGATGTACCCGGATGCTGTGCAGCATTGCTAAATGTAAAAAAAGCCTATGACCAGCCATGTAATTTCGTAGGCGCATGCAACATGTATGCAGGTGCCTACAAAATGATGCCGCTATCTCTTTTTATTTGCCAATCCAAGTAGGGTAGGTAAATAAAAAGAAAAAAATTGTGTAAAAGCATTTTTTTAACGTACGGGTCAACACGCAGGGCTCGAGAGAGAGGGGGCGCAACACTGAGGGTGCAGGTGGGGGAATCAACAGGGGTGGAGAGGAGAAGTTACAGCGACACCAAAGGAAGGTGCTGGGGAGCAGGGTGGGGAGAAGAAACAAGGGGTGATATAGCAACGTGGAGAGGCTTGGGAAGAAGCACACAAGTGAGAAAGGAACGGTGAGGACATGAGAGTGAAGCCAATATGAATGGGGGAAGGAAGAAGCTCACAGACGACAGTGAGCAATATGGAGTGCATGTGAAGAGAAGTATATGAGGGGACAGCTGGAAAACACATGCACTCTCATGGAGTGCTAAAAAAAAGTAATGCTTGAGAAGCAAGCAGCGGAAGCAAAGAAGCTAACTAATCAAAAGAGATGCTATAGAGGTCATGCTCTATGGGAAGGACGAACACAAGATTGACATGAAAAAGAAGCAGGCAGATGAGAGGGACAGAAAAGCAATCAAATGGTAAGCAATGTGCAGGCTTCAAGCCCCTGTATGCTTTCTCTACTGAGAGAGAGTTTGTAACATGAGGGAGGCAGCAACACGTAGTATGGGGAAGAGAAGCAAACAAGGAAGAGAGCTGAAAAACACATGCACCCTTGAGGATTACTTAAATAAAAAGAAAAAAGTAGTTCCCTAAATGCGAGTACTGCAAGCCATCTTATGAGAAGCATGCAAATGACAGTGGCAATGAGGCAAACCAATGGTAAGCAATAGGCAGGCTTTAATCCCTCCTTAAGACTGTGGTAAGCTGAAGATATGTTTTTTGCAATCACACAGCTTGCACTTTCTGGTAGGGTCGACCTAACAACATCGTTAAATGCCAATCCGAGATTAAAAATGTTTTTTGATTAAAGGACAAGTTACTTACCTTCGGTAACACCTTATCTAGTAGAGACATGATCTAGCCTCGGATTCCTTACCTTTGAATTTCCAGGGTCAGTAGGTGGCGTCGGTCAACTCCGCGTGACCTCTGCGCACAGTGTCCGTCGTCGTTGTGATGTCCACGTCATCAATATAACCGCCACTCTGGCGCCCTGACGTCAGTACTTTTAACAACTTTCCACACCAGAAGCGACTGCCCATGGTGTGTCAAAAAACTAACAACTAGGGTTCTGAAGGGGAACGTCCCTGCCACTGAAACCCAATACCGCAGTGCGGGGAGGGTGGGTGGGTCAGTAAGGAATCTGCGGCTAAATCATGTCTCTACCAGATAAGGCGTTACCGAAGGTAAGTAATTTGTCCATCTGATAGAGACATCTAGCCGGAGATGCATTACCTTTGAACAGATACCCAAGCAATACTATCCCCAGAGAAGGGACTGCGAAACAGCTTAGACCAGAAAATCCTGCAAAACAGATCGCCCAAACAGGCCTTCTCTGCGAACCTGGGAGTCCAGGCAGTAGTGTCTGGCAAACGTGTGCAGAGATGCCCAGATGGCAGCTTGGCAGATATCAGCAATGGGAATACCACGTTGGAGATGCCTTGGTGGCCGCTTTTGCCCTGGTTGAATGGGCCCTAAGCCCTTCAGGGGAATTCTTCTTTGCTAAGGCTCAACAATTTCTCATACAGAGGATAACCCATCTGGAAATAGTCCTCTTATGGACAGCATGGCCTCTCTTTGCACCCACATACCTAGAAAGAGTTGGTCATCCACCCGGAACACTTTGGTTCGATCAGGTAGAACGATAACATTCTTTTATGGTCCACATGGTGGAGACTTTCCTCCTCTTTGGAAGGATGCGGAGGCGCATAAGGGGTGGGCAAGGTAACCGACTGTCCCAGATGGAAGGGTGTTTTCCACCTTCGGTAGGAAAGATGCCCTAGTTCAGAGTACTCCCTTGTCTGGGAAGGTCGTCAGGTAAGGAGGCTTTGAAGATAGCGCCTGTAGTTCGCTGACTCTCCTGGCAGAGGTTATTGCTACCAAAAAAGCTGTCTTGATGGTGAACAACCTCAGAGGACAGTTATGCAGCGGCTCAAATAGTGCACACATCAAAAAGGTGAGCACCAAATTAAGGTCCCACTGGGGCATGAGGAAAGGTGAAGGGGGAAACAAATGGGTTAGGCACTTTAAAAATGTCTGCACTATAGGAGATTTGGATAAGGATGGCTGATCAGGCAGCCGAAGAAAAGAAGAAAGAGCCTAAAGTCAGCCCTTCAGAGTGGCCAGAGCAGAGCTCTGTTGGGTCAATGAAAGTATAAACAGAAGGACTTTAGATAATGAAGCAGATAAGGGGTCGATCGATCTGTCTGAACAGTATTTACAACATTTGTTCCATCGGCAGGCGTATACCGATTTTGTGGAGGGACGCCTGGCTGCCAAGATAACCTCACAGACTTCAGGACAAAGGTCAAAAGCGGTCAAATGTCGCCCCTCAATCTCCATGCAAGGAGGCGGAGAGTGGATAGGTTCGGGTGGAGACCCCTCCCCCACTGGTGCGACAGAAGATCCTTCCGAAGAGGCAGCCTGACCAGAGGATCGAAGCTCATGTCTAGAAGCTCGGGATACCAAACTCTCGGTGGCCAGTCAAGAATAACTTGTGCCCGATTGCTCCTGAACTTCTGGAGCACTCTGGGCAGGAGTGGTATGGGCAGAATGGCATATAGGAGATCTGAACTCAACTCGAGACGAAAAGCGCCGCCTTGGAAACTTCCGCGGCCAAGACATTGTGTGTTCTCTTCAGAAGCGCACAGATCCAACCAAGGCTCTCTTCCCCACTGAAAGAGACCTTGTGCCACCTCCAGATGGAGACACCATTCATGATCCGCAAGGCACCTTCGGCTGAGCTTGTCCGCCCTTGCGTTCAGGGAACTGGCCAGGTGTTGAACTACCAGAAAATGCCCTGTTGTTCCAGCCAAGTCTAGAGGCGCAGGGCCTCTTGACAGAGGATCCACAACCCCACCTCGCCCTGTTTGTTGCAGTACCACATGGCGGTAGTATTGTTCGTGAATACCTGAACGAGCCTTACCTTTAATGACGGTAGAAAGGCTTTTAGTGAATGCCGGATCGCCTGCAGCTCCAACAGATTGATATGGAGCTTGGCTTCCGCTGGAGACCAAAGTCCTCTGATCTCCACCCCTTCCAGAAGGCCGCCTTATTCCAGAAGGGACACGTCCTTCACTACTGTAAGGTCTGGGTGGGGAAGGGAGAGGGTCTGCCCTGGAACCAATCGCGGTTTGTTAGCCACCACTGCAGGTCGTTCACAGTGCCCTTAGATATCTGAACCAGCTTGGTGAGATTTCCTCGATGATGTGCCCATTGGAACTTCAGTTCCACTGCAGAGCCTGCATGCGTCTTCCATGCGTGGGTCACAAGCAGGATGCAGGAGGCCATGAGGCCCAACAGCCTCAGAGTCATTCTCACCGAAATCCAGAATAGAGTCTGAACCATTTGTATCATAGCCTGAATATCCTGGACTCGTCGCTCTGGAGGATGGCCCGAAACTACACCGTGTCCAGAATTGCTCCAATGAAAGTGAGCGTCAGGGCGGGAGTCAGGTGTGACTCGGCACGTTGATAGTGAATCCCAGCGAATGCAGGAGGTTCGCCAGAGTCTGGAGGTGGAAGACAACTGTTTGCGGCGAGTCCACCTTCAACAACCAGTTGTCGAGGTAGTGGAAGATTGGAATCCTTGATCTAAGCAGACGAGCTTCGACTGCTTCCATCACCTTTGTGAACACCCGAGGGGCACTGGAGAGGCTGAAAGGGAGCAGGTAAACTGAAAGTACTCATGGTCCAGCGTAAACCGCAGGTAGCGACGATGGGCAGGCAGTACGAGGCTATGAATATAGGCGTCCTGCAAGTCCAGCGCTACCATCCAGTCTCCGGGGTCCAAGGCAGAGAGGGCCTGAGCCAGGTTGAGCATTTTGAATTTCTCCTTTTTCAGGAAGTAGTTGAGGGTTCTAAGGTCTAGAATAGGGCTAAGGCTCCATCCTTCTTCAGGACCAGAAAGTAACGGGAATAGCAACCGCTGCCTACTTCTGGCCCACAAACCCTTTCTTTAGCTCTCTTGGCCAAGAGAGCTTTGACTTCCTTGCGGAGTAAGGCAAGATGATCCTCCGTCAGCTGATCATGTACTGGAGGCATAGGTGGAGTGGTAGTCTTGAAGGGGAAGGAGTAGCCCCTTCAGACCATTTGCAACATCAACCCGTCCAATGTTATGTCTCGACAGCAGTGGAGGTGATGGCGTATCCTGCCACCGAGTGGACAAGAGTGATCCTGGTGGATCCGACGAGGAAGATTTTGTGGTAGAGGAGGGGGCAGTGGCTTGGCCTGACTTCTGGTTCCCTGGCCCACGCGGCTGGGCGGAGTCCCACGGGCGATCACACAGAGGTTGCTGAACTTAAGGGGATTTTTGGCTTAAATAGGGTTGCACGGCTGGTAACCACGAAAGGAGCCAAAAGTGGATGAAGTCCTAGGGGTAGCAGTGAGGCCCAAAGACTTGGCCGTGGCCCACAAGTCTTTAAAGAGTTCAAGGGCAGCATCTGCCTTGTCTCCAAAGAGACGGAAGCCATCAAAGGACATGTCCATGAGGTTGGCCTGGAAATCCCCTGAAAAAACAGACGTCCTCAACCAGGCGTGGCGACAAACAGCCACCGCCGTCGAAATCACTCTACCTAGCGAGTCCGTCATCTCCAAGCCACATCTGATGGCGAACTTAGCTGCTACTCTCCCTTCTGAGATGGCCTGAGAGAGTAGGGCCCATTCCTCCTGCGAAATCCTCAGCAGCACTTGTGCAACCGTATCCCATATCGAATGGGAGAAATGGCCCAAAAGGCCTGTGGTGTTCACCCACCCCAAGGCTAGACTGGCAGGAGAAAGATTTTTCTTCCCAAAGCTCTCCAGTCTTTTGGATTCCCTGTCTGGGGGTGCGGAAGGGAACACGCCACAGGAAGTGGAAGCCTGGACCACCAAGCTTTGGGGTGGGGTGGGTGGTGAGGAAAGTTGCGTTGCCCAGTGCTGGGTGATGGCAGCGGGTGATCGTGCTATTCACAGTAGCCCCTGTGCTGGGTTTGGACCATGTAGCCAAGGTGGGAGGGGAAGCATGTCAGTATCTGGGGAGGTGTCCAACCAACTGACATCACCCAGTTACTCATACCAGTCCGTATCCTGGTGATGTAGGATTTCTAAGAGATCCGGTTCCCCCTCCCAATCTCTTCCTCGAAACCTAACCTTTCAGAATAAGGCAGGGTAAGCGGCATGGAGCCGTACGGCTCTGTCGGCGCCGGTCTCAGCTTTGGGGAATGCCCAACCGGCTCCGTGCCATCAGGAATGAGAATCGGGCACCGCCAAGGATCTCTGCGATGGACACAATGTCAGGGAAGGTCGCTTAGGGGGTGCGACTGGCGTCGGTCCAGACCCAGGAACGGGTCCACTCAACGAACAGGACTTCGACTCACCGGAGCGGTGATCAGACCTTCCTCTCGACCAAGACATGGACCAAGATCGAGACTGACGTGGTGATCGCCGAGGTGCAGGACGCCAGGCCGCGAGAAGCTTTTGGGACCGCTCCCTCAAAGCCTTTGGCGCTATGGCTCGGCAGTCGGAGCACGACTTGGAGTCGTGGTCATGCTCCAGGCACCAGAGACAAACTAGATGGGTGTCCTTGACCGAAATGACACTGTGACAGGCACCGCACGGCTTGAACCCTGAAGTCTTCTTACTCGACATGACACACCTACACACCAACAAAGTAGACAAAAAGTCAGAAAAAGTCTGTCAAAAGTTGACAGGGGGTAGCTCTCTTCAACCGATCAGCACTGATGGCGCAGGAAGAAAAGAACTGACGTCAGCGTGCCGGATTGGCATTTATACTGACGACGCGGACGTCACACCGACGACGAACACAACACCAACGACGTCACATGGAGTTGACCGATGCCACCTACCGGCGTTCAGGGATACTGATAAGAAAAATCTTCCGGATCCAGCCTGACGCCTGGAAGTAATAAGGTAAGAAACTGTGGCTAGATGTCTGTATCAGATCTGGAGTTTAACAGCTGGTAAATTGAAGGAAATAGTTTAGATAAATAGATTGTCAAAAATGGCATTCCACAAGTTTTTTTTCTCAGTGATCACATACAACTGAGTGCAGGATGTGCCCACCCTTAACCTAAGCATAAACCTTAAGTAGTAGAAGTGCTAGTACATAACCTGTGTGGCGAGGTGATGCTTAAACATATCTCAGTGTGAAGAAGGTGCCTTCACATTCCCAGTATAGAGGCGGAGCAAGCATAATATTCTTGTGTTCAGGTACTGTCCACACAAAACTGTTTTTGGCTTTAACTGATGAGGACGTACCTGAACATCCCCTAGGGAGGCTCCTTCCTCAGTTGATTTCTCAGGTTCTGTGTCAAAAGCCTCATCTTCATCTTCCTCGCCTTCCTCTATTGTTGGAGTTTCCCCAGGAATGGAGGCTCTCCTCTTTTTCTTCCTTGGCTTCTTTGGTACTGCCTTCTTTTTGCGGGCATCTGAGGGGAGGTGTGTTGAAAGTGGGTGATGGATGTGATGTGAAGATTGCCGATGGTCTGCGAAAAACAAAAATGAATATGTGAGCTGACAGAAGTAAACGATAATGCATTTCAGTAGATCATTTGAGCACAAGCATTATGACACCATTTTAATGGATTTTCACAATATTAATCACAATATCCCATTCTGCCAAGAGGATTTCAGAACTGAGGATAGAAGATTTTCAAATGTTCATAATTAAGCATTATAGTTGCCCTCACCACTAAAGCTGATCAAGAAATTCAGTGAAAAAGTTTATGACAATGAGTCATTTCGGACAACTCTCCACAATCTCCTTCAAATCAATAAGAAATGTCCACGAAATGCAAACTTTATGTTTAAAGTTTTTCACTATAAGAGCTTTGTATCTCCATAATGAGCTTTGCTTCTACTAAACAACCAACCACACGGCGATCTTTGGTTCTGACAAACATTTCTCAGTAATTTGAGTTTATGTCTAATGTATAACCGCAAAGTGATCTTCATATGCTGTGCAATTGAGTCTCATTTTTAGGTTTTGCCTGGCGAAAGCTGCGCTCTGCGCAGCTTTTTCGCGCAGGCGAAAACCTAATGACTATAGTAGGGGAGACAAGAACGGCCCCCGTCTTCCATTGGCTAGCTCCATAAATGGAGGCTAGCCATTGGAAGACGGGCCTGTCCGTCAATGCCGGACCAGATTCGGGGGCGTTCCCGAGAATTTTTGGCTTTTGGCGACGTCACGCTACGTCAGCCAAAAGCCCTCGGGAACGCCCCCGAATCTGTTCTAGCATTGACGGCACTCGGCGCCCCTTCCACGAGTCCTAGGCTGCAGCTCAGGCCACCTCTTCCTGCGTCCCGCCGCCTCCGTCCGTCCCACCGCAGCGAGGCCCTGCAGCAGCCTCGGCCACCAGCACTACCATGGCGGGCGCTCTGCCGGGCTCCCGTGAGCTGAGGGAGCCCACTCCTCGGGAAACTTCGCCGCCCGCCTGCCTGAGCTAGAGACGGGCCGCCGCGCTGCCCGCGGTGACCCGGAAGTGACTAGCCAGCCGGCCAATCCTAGCGCGGCCGGCCGGAAGTGCCCGCCCCCCGCAGCCCGGGGGAAGAAGGAAGACGGCGGCCCAGGAGAAGAAGTATGGCGGCCCACGCGGGGCTCCCGTGGCCTGGAGGGAGCCCCAGGAGAAGCGGAGGACGTTGCCGGTCTCCCATGCTGAAGAGGGAGACCGGAGAAGTGCCCAAGAGATTGCCGCCGTCGCAAGGAGCCCCCGCCAGGACGGCGGCCCAGGAGAAGAAGTATGGTGGCCCACGAGGGGCTCCCGTGGCCTGGAGGGAGCCCCGGGAGAAGCGGAGGACGTTGCCGGTCTCCCATGCCGAAGAGGGAGACCAGAGAAGTGCCCAAGAGATTGCCACCGTCGCAAGGAGCCCCCGCCAGAGTGCCCGGTAAGTTAAATGGCCTACCGAGCGCAGCAGCACCACCACCAGAGGCTTGGGGCTCGGAGCCGCACCATGGTGGACCTGGGCGGCTGCCCCAGGAGACACCTCTGCGAGCCCCCGCCGCCCCCCCGCCCTGCTGGGCCCTGCTGCTACTCTGCGCCCCGGAAACTCGGCGCTGCTCGGCAGCGGGCAGCGCTGGCACCATGTGAGCTTGGAACTCGGAGCCGCACCATGGTGGACCAGGGTGGCTGACCCAGGAGACACCTCTGCGAGCCCCTGCCGCCCCCCCGCCCTGCTCTGCTGGGCCCTGCTGCTGCTCTGCGCCCCGGAGAGCTCCGCGCTGGCAGACTTCTCAGTTAAGACCCTCTCTGCTTCCCAGCCTGTCCTCTCCCAGCCTGTCGTCACCCAGCCTGCCCTCTCCCAGCCTGCCCTCTCCCAGCCTGCCCTCTCCCAGCCTGCCCTCTCACAGCCTTCCCTCTCCCAGCCTGTCCTCTCCCAGCCTGTCCTCTCCCAGCCTGTCCTCTCGCAGCCTGTCCTCTCGCAGCCTGTCCTCTCGCAATCCGTCCTCTCCCAGCCTGTCCTCTCGCAGCCTGTCCTCTCGCAGCCTGTCCTCTCGCAGCCTGTCCTCTCGCAGCCTGTCCTCTCGCAGCCTGTCCTCTCGCAGCCTGTCCTCTCGCAGCCTGTCCTCTCGCAGCCTGTCCTCTCCCAGCCTGCCCTCTCCCAGCCTGTCCTCTCGCAGCCTGTCCTCTCGCATCATGTCCTCTCCTAGCCTGCCCACTCCCAGCCTGCCCTCTCCCAGCCTGCCCTCTCCCAGCCTGCCCTCTCCCAGCCTGTCCTCTCCCAGCCTGTCCTCTCCCAGCCTGTCCTCTCCCAGCCTGCCCACTCCCAGCCTGCCCACTCCCAGTCTGTCCTCTCGCAGCCTGTCCTCTCGCAGCCTGTCCTCTCGCAGCCTGTCCTCTCCCGGCCTGCCCACTCCCAGCCTGCCCTCTCCCAGCCTGTCCCCTCCCTGCCCTTTCCCAGCCTGTCCTCTTCCAGCCTGTCCGCTTCGTCTGCCCTCTCCCAACCTGTCCCCTCCATGACCTTTCCCAGCCTGTCCTCTCCCAGCTTGTCCACTTCCAGCCTGCCCTCTCCCAACCTGCCCTCTCCCAGCCTGTCCCCTCCCTGCCCTCTCCCAGCCTGCCCTCTCCCAGCCTGTCCCCTCCCTGCCCTCTCCCAGCCTGTCCTCTCCCTGCCTGTTGTCGTGTCCCGACGGCAGCAGGCAGCAGGCAAGAGCATGCACTGCGTCCCCGAAGTAACAGCCCTAAAGCAAGCAAGAAGTACGCCCCCCTCCAACCAATAACTGTTAGGTAGTGGAAACTGTCCAAACTGGGGTGCAGACAGCCCCTCTCACCTTTCGGCCTGGTACCACTGCACCAGCCGCACTACTTCCCTACTGACCGTTCTCCACTTCAGCCCGGTCTAAATTACAATTCCTGCTTGTGACCCTTTTGCCTGCTTGTGCTTGTTTTCGTGACCCTGTTGCCTGCTTGTGCCTCCGTGTGCCCCTGTTGCCTGCTTGTGCCTCCGTTTTCGTGCCCCTGTCGCCTGCTTGTGCCTCAGTTTTCGTGCCCCTGTCGCCTGCTTGTGCCTCCGTGTGCCCCTGTTGCCTGCTTGTGCCTCCGTGTGCCCCTGTTGCCTGCTTGTGGCTCCGTGTGCCCCTGTTGCCTGCTTGCACCTCCGTTTTCGTGCCCCTGTTGCCTGCTTGTGCCTCCGTGTGTCCCTGTTGCCTGCTTGTGCCTCCGTGTGCCCCTGTTGCCTGCTTGTGCCTCCGTGTGCCCCTGTTGCCTGCTTGTGCCTCCGTGTGCCCCGGTTGCCTGCTTGTGCTGTGTGGGTGTGTGTGGAAGGTTCTGTGTGGGTGTGTGGAGGGCGCTGTGTGGCTGTGTGTGTGGGGGGCTCTGTGTGGCTGTGTGTGTGGGGGGCTCTGTGTGGCTGTGTGTGTGGGGGGCTCTGTGTGGGTGTGTGGGGGGGCCTCTGTGTGTGTTTGTGTGTGTCATTTGCGAGAGATAAAGCTAGTGGCATTGTAAATGACAATGCCATTTATTTATGTTAAAAAAAAACATAAATAAAAATAATGTCAAGAGCAATGCCAATAGCTCTAACTTTAACAAAGGCAAAACCATTGCATTGTAAATGCTTGTTATAATTTTTCATTAATGTGTTTGTTACCACTTTGTACTGTTTGTGATCAATGTGACCTTTATTCCTCGCTGAAATTGCCTCAATATATTCGTTTTATATCTAGTCTCTCTGAAATGGGAGTTCTAGATCACTTTACCTCTAACATCTCTTCATAATGTGTCTTTTAGCTGTACTGTATCGCTACAATGGGAACACAATCTCATCGTTCACAATGTGATCTTCAAATCTACCTCAATTGATTCAACTCCCTTCACAAACTCTAAACTAAAGCAGGCCTTCATTAACAAAATATAGACATCAGACAAGAGTGCTCTTATCACAGCGGAAGAGGTGGCTGCCTGAGGTTATGACAAAGGGAGATGGAGCGAACAACATCCCTGGTACTTTTGGATGATCAATGAGCCCTGAATCGAGTGGCTTCTTTACAAGGCCAAATGGCAATGGTTTCACCCCCCCCCCCCCATCCCCCCCTACTAACGTCTCCATGAACATATTCATTGTGGGCGGGGGTGTGGGTTGGGGTCTTCCATTCCCTTCTCATTAACTTCCTACAACTCTTCTCTTCACTGCATGTAAATAATGAAGCTCATTGTATGAAGATTTTAGTAAGAAGTAAGCTTTAAATAAAACATACATTCAAAGTCCTCTTCACTGTAGGTTCTCCCAAGGTCGTCGGCTGAGTGGCTATGTGACTCCTGAAGGATTTCATCAAAACGCTCCACACCAAGTGTCTTGTTAAGGTCGTGCTCCTCGTCATCCTCCAACTCAAACTTGGAGCGTCCTTGGTTCAAAACGTCTGATTCGGGCTGTGGAACGAAACACATTTGTCCTTGGTGAACAGAAATCTTAAAATCAACATCGATATCCTAGCCTCGGGGATGTGCTGAGAATGAATGAGTGGATAAATCAGCAACATTTACATTATGTTCGAAAAGATTTGCGGATTATCAATATTGAAACAGATACCAAGCTCGTAAATAGTATAAACATTGAAATATCCAGAATTCAGATGCCGAAGGCCAGCCAATGTTACTTCCATATCTTTTACATATACATACACACAAATATACAAAGGCATACAGAGTCACGTATGTCTCTGACAATAACTTTGATCTGAAAAAACATATTTTTAAACAACTGTACTAAAACATATGATCACATTTAGTACAGTACAAAGATCTAATTCAACTTAATCACCATAGGTGCTTGGTGCATCCTAAATAACTTGATAAATCGCTCCTTTATGCCCCGCAGATTCCCTGTTGGCGTCACTTTACAAAGGAAAACACTAGGCCCATATTCACAATGTTTACTTAAAGTGATTTTGCCTCAACAAATTGTCTCTTTTGCCCTCCCCACACCTAATACTTGTAATGAATGGCAAATTAATCTATCTGTGGCTCTGCATGTATAGTTTGCTTCATGCTGTCCTTCAGAAAGCTATGAGGCTGTTAAAAACAGGCATTTGCGGGGGGGGGGGGGGCGGCTTGGCGCGCGGCTAAGATAGAGGCTTCCTCCTGAGCTCCCTGGAGCAGCCATCACATTAGTTGTGCCGGGTGGCAATGGATCACATTTTTTATCAGAAATGCGGCGGAAGATATGCTTAACGTGAGGAAGTGCCTGTATGGCCAGAGAAGCTGTCCTACTAGGTGTTTTGGGGGAAAAGAGGTCGACTTCCATGACAGAGTATTACAAAATGGCGCTGTCTCTGTGTTAACTCAGCCCATCGGGAAAGTATCGACTGTGGTGAAGATGTTACATACAGGACTACAGTGGCATGACAAATCGTTCTTTCGCAACTTCATTCAGTTTAACATCCACCATGGTTTTGTGGTGAAAGCTGGTTAGAGTGCAGGGGCATAGCCGGCTACACTCAAAACAGTTTACCGCAATTGGTCTCTTTTTCGGCCCGTTTGTTTTGAGGTCCTGGGTTTGTTCCGGACGTATAGCGTGCATTTCACTTAGTGAGAGCCTATCAGTCCTGAAACTCTTTTGAGACCCTTTGGTGCGAGAAGTTGGCCTGGTATATGATGTTCACTATTCTAGTGAGCACCTTGCACCAGTCCAAACAACCCTTATGGTGATGGTTGTAAAGCAGTGCTTTAAATGGGCCGGTACTCACCGGTACTGAGTACCGGCACTTCTTCATTTTCTCCCCTTGAGTACTGGCACTTTTTTCTAGAAGAAAGAGAGTACCGGTACTCCTGCGGATCTGACTTTAACGAGGCAGCGCGCTCCCTTTATCCCTCAAGTTATACTACGGCAGCAGTACGGAATCAATCAATGGAGCTCGTCACCAGGACCCAGCGTGAGCTGCTTTGTAAATCAGAGCAGAGGTGTGTCTGCTGAGTCATTTGCTTATCCAAAGATCTTTCACAGTGGGCGCTAAGAGGGGGATGTAAAATCTAATGGGTGGCAGTGGGAGGCACTATTCAGGACATAACAAAAGAACGTATGGGAAGGCTTTTACAGTCACCACGCATCTGAATTGCTTTCTTGCACACTTCCTCTTCCACACTCGCTGATTCCTATTTCATCAACCTTGGACAGACCTTAAGACCAATCAAAAATGTGGAGATTGGCACCTGGTTCCCCAGTACAGACGTTGTCAGCTCTGGCCCTAACTCCGGTTTACAAATGTTCCAGGAGAGACTTGTTTATTTATTTTATGCTTTTTTATATAGCGCTGACTTTACCCGAAGGTGTCAGAGCGCTTCACAATAGGAACAGTAATGATACATCAGGAGAAAATTACAAGTGAACAAATTACAAAAGCAAACGTTAAGTTACATGAGGCAAAAGTGACAATTGTGAGCAAACAAAATACAAGAGGTAGCAAACGGTACATTACAGGAGGAAAAAGTGATATGTGTGCAGGTTACAAAAGCATACAAAGTACAAGTAGAGGTATAGTACTGCAATAAATGGCAGACACTCCAGAACAAGAACATATGTTACATGAGGCAATGGCGGCACTTGTGCAAGTTTCTAAAGCAAACAAAATGTGAGAGGTAGCAAACAGTATGTTACAAGAGAGAAGTGACGTGTGCACGTGTTACAAAAGAGTACCAGTGCTGGACAGATGGCTCAGTGGGCTGTAGACCGCCGGTTCGATTTAAGGCAGGCTAAAGCAGCATGTAATCCTTAGGCGGTTGATAAAATGCATGCAGATTTCGTGCATACAACTTTGGCACGGTCAAAAAGCTAACCCCGCCCATTGTTCCCCCTTAGCCCCGCCCCAAACTCCGCCCAATGCTCCTTTTGGTGAGTACCTGCACTTATTTTTTTCCATTTAAAGCACTGTTGTAAAGTCAACCTTATAGACCAGCTATCCTAGTGGTAGCATGGACAAAGCAGTCTTAGGCTAAACTCAAGAGGGCATGCGAAGCCAGCTGTTTTACCATATGCAATCCCTTTTTATAACAAATGAAAGGGCACCACACAGGTTATATATTCAAACTATATATGTATTTATTTCTAAATAAATCCCCTGAACTCTTCATGAGCACAGAAGCACAAGCGCATATCAAGGAACTTAATATAACATACAAAAGTTGCACAAATATGGATAGGCCCAGGTGGCCCGCTAAACCATATACTAAGAAAGTGGTATAAGAACCACGTCACGAACAATGGTAAGGCCTAGGGCCTTGGGAATCGCTGGGGCTACACTGAGCTAACAATAGTTAGGGAGCAGGAGGCCCACGGGATGCGGGTGCAGTGTCTAAATGCACACGCGTGCACACATAGAAGTCAATGGGTGCGTAAAGTTAGAAAGTTAAAGGTTTGTGAGTCTTCCAACTGGACTAGAAGCTAACCACTTGAAACTAGGACACTAGGAGAGTTACTCTTTACAGGAGCACTGCAGTACTCGCGTTACCTAACCCACAGGAAGCGGGTGCATATGTCCCAAAGTGTGTCGGGTTTCGTTGTGGAGATCTATGGAGCCTTGGAGAAAAGATGCTGAAGGCGGCCAGGAGAGAAGAGTCTGGGTGGATCCAAGGGTGGATCGAAGATGTAGAGGACCTGAAAGCAGAGGGGACAGAGTCTGGGTCACTAACCAGTGACCAGGATGGAAGCAGGCGATGTCGCAAAGCAATCAGGTGCTGATGGGAAGCTTGTCTCTGCAGCCACGTGGACCAGGAGGCATCGACGACGACCAGGAGTCAGGCATGGACTGTCCCACGAAGGCTCTCGCTGTCGGCGTTGTCGGCTTCAGGATTGGAGTCAACAAGCCGTGGCAAAGGCAACCCACGCAGGATACGGAGTAGGCTTCTTACTCAGACCAGCAAGGTCTGGGAGGCTGCTTCTTTTGAGTGAAGCAAGGGCAGTCTGGAGCAACCAGACCAGCGGTGTAAATTCAAAGTATTGTCGCCAAGATGGCCACTAGCCAACGGGCGAGTGACCGGGCAGGCACGTCGAGCAGGAAAATGCTCGTGGAGGGTGCAGGGCTGATCTTTGGTGCAGATGCTGCTCGGGGCTGGGGCTTCTCAATCCCCAATGCACAGCTTCAAGGAGGCCTCGGAGGCTGCACAGTTAGCAGGTCGCAGACTTTTCAATATGTCCAGTCCCACGTCTCCCGTCGCCTCCACGGGTCTCAGCTTTGCAGGGACTGTGGATCGGGCTGTTGGATGTCTGGGAATCCGGTTCTTGTCAGGCTCTGGGCTCGGGCTCCGGCTCCGGCGGGGGGCGGCGGCAAAGCAAGCCGTTGATCGCTGGGTGGTGCTTGCTTGTGCAGGGTGGGCACTCTTGACCACAAGGGAGATTCTTCAGTCGTCTTCTTTAAGTAGATCGTCGAAGGTCCAGAGTTTTGTTTCAGAGTTTCAGTCAGGATTAATCTAAAGTCTTGGGACTCAGCTCCTACCTATATACCAAATCTAGGGGCTGGATTACCTGCTAGGTCCCTCCTATGGGTGGGACCAGGGAAGGGGGTGGTTACACCCTTTTCCCTTTGTCCAGTTTTGCGCCAGAGCTGGGGCTGGGAAGCCCCAGCACCGGTTTGAACTGGACTATGCATGGGACACCTTGTGTGCCCCAGGCACCTCCCAAGACAGGAAACCTATTGTCCAAGCCTCCCTCGCTTGAAGGACTCCCAGCAGCAGGAGGTCAGACTTGTGTCTGTGGCAGCAGCATCCATATTGTGATGCTGAGGCTCTGGTTAACTTTAACCGGGAATAGTAGGAACAACATGTCTTCTCCCTCTAGAAGGGTGGAATGCTACCCCCGTCACCAGAACTGGTAAGGGGTAGTATTCCAAATCATATGACACCTTACTCGACATGTTTTGATAAAGCCAAACCATAGTTAGCATTTAACCGGGAGGTTAATAATGCACTTAAGAGTATATTGTATGACAATATCCTAGAACAGCTATAAGGACATGGTTCCGAAAGCTGCAGACAGGCTCAGCTCATGTTAGAGCACCATCTCACATAAAACCAAGCACTCTGCCTCCAGGATTGTTAAGGCCTGCCATAGGAGTGACTTATAGGTGTATATGTGTCTAGATATAAGGTTAGATTTAGGTATACTATATCTAAGCAAGGGGTGATTACACAACCTTGCCCCAGCTGAGTGATCAGCCAGTTGTGTCAATGTGAATGGCCAGCCAGGGGTGGCATAATACATGCTGCAGCCCCTGGTAGGTCTTGGGTGCACCTATGCCCAGGGTACCTATAGTACACTGTACAGGGGCTCATAAGGTGACCCAGTATCCAATTGGTAATGCACCTAAAGTGCATTGTAGTACATTTAGAGAGAGAGCAGCTGGGCTGTGGGTCTGATTAGCAGGCCCACAGCCACATTAAGTCGAAAACCAGTGAAGCAAAAAGCAAAAAGTGGGGTGACCATAGGAAAGCAGACCCTACTCTCCTACATTTGGGAGCAACTATTCAGCACATCTTCCCTGTCTGGAAGTGACTTCAGATGACTCCTGTCAACAATACAATACTACCTGTTACCTGGCACATAAAATGGCGGCTGCCTGGTGTCTCCTCATAAGGAAGCGCCTGATGTGAAGATTGTGTGATATTTTCTTTAATGAAACAGCTAGATTGAGTCGGAGGGCAGAGCTCAGGGATGGTGGTGTCAAGGAGAGATATTCCAAACCGAGTATTAGGTGCACCAAACACTCACTACTGTTATCGGAGTCACCGATAAAAGGGAGTCCTGACTCCTCCTCTACCCTGGAAGCTATTCTACTGAAAAGGAATTCAGTGCACATCGCGCAGAGCACTAAGACCAACACAACATGCTCCACGTAGAAGTGGCCAGGATCCGCAAAGACCTCACGTAAAGACTATCTAAATCAGAGACCAGATTAAGTAATGTTGAGGACTAAACCAATGCCCAAGCCGACTAGATACAATGCCTTCAACGTTCTCTAGTGGCCGAGAAAAGATCTGACAGACCAGGAAGACTGTAACTGGAGGAGGAATTTTGTATATACGGTCTCTCAAAGGATATGGAATGGTTTGGTGCTTATTTCCTCATAACTCGAATCCCAGAGGTTCTCCAGCTCTCCTTCTCCAAGGATTTAGAGATCAAACAAGCCCATAGGGTGTCAACATTGAAACCAAAAAATATCTCCTCTACGAGACCTTTAATTTTCAAACCTCTACTGCATCAGCATACGGAACAGATTCTGGCACAAATGAGGAGGATCAGGAAAATTAACTAGCAAGGTCATAATATCTCAATTTCTTAGGTCTACGTGTGAGATACCATTAAGCGTTGCAAAGGTTTTCTGGCTCTCCATCAATTATTGTCGGCCATGGGGATTCCCTTCTCTTATTCAGGCCCTTCAAAGTTCTGTATCATATTTCAAGGCCAGATGAGATTTGTTTCAGAACCTGCGGACCTTGCGCCCTTTTTAGAGAATAAATTTGAATCATGAACGGACTCGGACTGGCCTTCGAATGCTGCAACCACGCAACACTCGCCCTGACTACTCTAGACCACTCCAGTAGTGGATTGTACACTTCTCCATGCAGATGCCGGCCTCATCTGCCTCCATGTGGTTGGTACTACTGTTGGAAGTGTTACATTACCATCACCAAGTCCTAGAGAATCTTGTTCTGGATATTCTGGTAGGTGGTGTGTGGAACGCCTTACATTTCTCTATTTATCACCCCTGGTTGTGTTGCTTTGTGAAGTTTCTTTGAAACAATGTTGACTTCTTTGGCTTACAAGCTGCCCTACTCTTAGGTCACCTATCTAGGAATGTTGAAATGTTCTAATTTGGGTGTAATTATATTTGCCACTGCTGGTTATGATACTGCACAATGTTTCTTTTAAATGATGTTGACTTCTTTTTACCTACATTTGGTGAGCTAACTAGGAAGGTTGTTTAAATTGTTTTGATTGGCTTAAACATTTTATTTGCCACTGCCGAGGTAGCCTCTCCACACTCTTAATACCTGAAGATGGCAACCATGAGAGGCCTCTTCACTTTGGCCCGCACATCTTTTACTCATAATGGAAGGCTCAGGGAGGCTAGTTTGTTGACCAAAGAGTGTGAATTATGCGGGCTTGCATGTTTTCTTCTTTTGACCATTTACATCAACAGCTCTTGCCATATTTGATTTGGGTGCAGTTTTGCTCTCAATTCAATTCAATTCAATTCAATTCTTCTTTATTCGACCTTCCGAAGACAGGTCATAAAGGATACACATAATAACAAACAACATTAAGATCTTAGTAAATGGAGAACCCTCGTAATTGGACCATGTGCAATAATGTTTGCTGTAATAACGAGGGAGCCCCTGCCTGGGCTCGGACCCTGCAGCTCTCACGCCTGTAGGTAGCGAGAGGAACTGTTATGGGTGGTAAGCTAGGGATCCATTGGTGGGAGAGGCCCGGGTCCCCCGGTTGGGGGCCTGTTTTCAATCCGACCGCGACAGGTACTTCAATGTTTCATGAGGTATGAGGTGGGGGGTTTGTTGGGGGTTGGGGTGGTTTGGTTTGGGGGTTGGATTGCGCTTTCACACCGAGCATCACATGCAGTACATACACTTTGCTACAATTATTATTTGAGACCCACACACAATACGCACCTAGATGGCTAGTGGGTTGACAACGGTCCAAGGATCCCTGGGCGCCCTTCGGGTAGTCAGCTGGAATGTTCGTGGGCTACTAGATAAAATCAAGCGGGGGAGGTCCTGCGACAGGCCAAGCGGGTGGGGGGCGGATGGTCTCCTTTTGCAGGAAACCCATCCGATGGGCTCCAAGGTGCTCTGTCTACAGCGCTACGGTTATCAACAAGTGTTCCATGCTGGCTTCGCACATGGGTCCAGGGGCGTGGATATCCTTATCCATCGTAGAGTTCCTTATGTGCATGCTCAACAGTGGCTTGATGGACAGGGGCGCTATGTCTTTGCCCGCGGTATGATTGGAATGGAGCCGGTGGTGCTGGGATGTGTGTATGCCCCCCCTCCTTTGCAATGGTCCCTGGTGGAGCGGTTGTTGGCGCTGTGGTCTGATATGCCGGTCGTGGTTTCTGTGGTGGGGGGTGATTAGAACGATGTCATAGACCCCAGTAGGGATAGGTCCAGAACGGGCGAGGTCCGGGGGGGCTCCCAACCCTCGAAGTTACACGCACTGGTGTCTAGTCTGCATTGGGTGGACATGTGGCACCAGGAGGGAGTATACATTTTTGTCTGCAGTGCATGCGTCCTTCTCAAGGATGGACTATGTGTTTGTTCCTAGGGGGTGGTCTCGAGGGTGGTGTCAGCTGGTATTCACCCTAGAGGGTTATCGGACCATTCCTCAGTGTACATCGGTTTGCAGGTGGGCGGGGCGCGGCCTCAGTTCCGATGGCGCCTCTCGGTGTGGCATCTACAAAATGCGGAATATGACACGCATATGAGGGAGGCGATCGCAGACTATTTGACCACGAACTTGGGCTCGGTCTCGGATGCGGCGACCTTATGGGAGGCGATGAAGCCTACCCTTCGAGGGGCAGACATCGCCTGGTGCGCGGCCGCGTGTAAACGGCGCAGAGCGGCTTTGGTTGGGGCAGAAGCGGAGGTGGAGAGACTGGAGGGTCAAAGTAGGGAGGACAGTGGGGGCGTGGGGGTGCGACGCCTGCTGCAGGCTCAGCAGTCGTATGCCTCTCTTCTGTTAAATGAGGTGAGACAGGCGTGGTTGGCAACGCGTAGCAGAATCTGTCAATGGGGAGATAAATCTCTACTGCATCAGCATACGGAACAGATTCTGGCACAAATGAGGAGGATCAGGAAAATTAACTAGCAAGGTCATAATATCTCAATTTCTTAGGTCTACGTGTGAGATACCATTAAGCGTTGCAAAGGTTTTCTGGCTCTCCATCAATTATTGTCGGCCGTGGGGATTCCCTTCTCTTATTCAGGCCCTTCAAAGTTCTGTATCATATTTCAAGGCCAGATGAGATTTGTTTCAGAACCTGCGGACCTTGCGCCCTTTTTAGAGAATAAATTTGAATCATGAACGGACTCGGCCTGGCCGTCGAATGCTGCAACCACGCAACACTCGCCCTGACTACTCTAGACCACTCCAGTAGTGGATTGTACACTTCTCCATGCAGATGCCGGCCTCATCTGCCTCCATGTGGTTGGTACTACTGTTGGAAGTGTTACATTACCATCACCAAGTCCTAGAGAATCTTGTTCTGGATATTGCAGAGGGCTCAAATACATGGGAGTGTTCCTCACGGACATGCCCGTGGTATTATGGGAGAGGAACTTGGCACCAGTTTGGGAGTGCGCAAGATCGGACATGAAACTCTAGTCCCGTATGCCTCTCACGATCTATGGCCGATCGGTGATTTTCAAGATGGTCACACTCCTGCGGCTGCTCTACCAGCTGCAGAACCACCCATATCCGATAGCGCCCAGATGGTTTTCACAGGTAAATTCTGCGCTGGGACAGTTCCTGTGGGGGGTAAGGCGGTCCGAGTAGCGATTCGTACGTGTTTTCTGTCCACATACTGTGGGGGACTGGCGACCTCTGATATTCTCTCCTATTATCAGGCCTCCCACCTCCTGATCTTGAATGAGTGGTGGTATGGGGACAGAGGAGACCCGGCGTACGCACTGGAGAGGCTCTTGATGGAGCCACACACCCTGCACACGGTACTGTATTCGGCGCCGATGCGGAGGAATCTGCCACCAGCTACAAAGCTAGTCTTTCGTGTCTGGCGACACTCCTTGAAGCGCATGGGGTGGTGGAATAAGTTGACGGCTGAGACCCCATTGTGGCATAACAGGCGATTGCCGGAGCTCGCGACCTTACAGGGATTTCGGGATTGGGATGCCGACCCTGGGGGATGTGGTGCGGAATTGGACACTCAAGTCCTTCACGGACCTACAGACAGAATTCCACATGCCTCGCTCTCAATTCTTCCGCTACCTGCAGCTCCGCCATGCCCTTTCCCCTAGCTTGGTGGGCATTGAGGCGCTCCCGGAGTTTAGCCCCCTGGAGGCCAAGGTCTTTATGGGAGATCTGGAGACTAAAAAGATTTCGAGGATCTACCAGTCCCTGATCACTCATAGTGCCCAGACGACGGACAAATTGCGAGGAGTGTGGAAGGAGGACGTCGGCGCTCTTGAGGAAGAGGATTGGAGGGAGGCCCTAGCGGCCCCGCAGGGGGCCGCGATAGTCATGCGTCTGCGGCTCATTCAATTTAAATTTTTGCATCGCGTCTATTTCACCCGGGCCCGGTTGTAGCAGGCGGGTCTGATCGCCTCCCTGAAGTGTCTTCGATGCGGCCGGGAGGAGGGCACCTTTTTCCATAAGGTATGGTCATGCACCGCACTGGACCGCTTTTGGCGAGGGGTTTTCGCATGCTTGTCAGAGGTGTTGGGGTGGATGCTCCCACGCACTCCGCGGTTGGCTCTTCTCCAAGTGATGGATGGGATCGGTGGCAACGCCTATAAACGGCATCTTCTGCTCCTGGGGCTCACCCTGGCAAAACGGGACATCGCCAGGGGCTGAAAGAATGATTGTGTCCCCCGCTCTCTGCATGGGGGAATGGTCTGGATTTTAACATGGGGCTCGAACAACCCATCTTCGTTGCCCGTTGCTGCCCGCGGAAGCACTATAAAATATGGAAGAGGTGGGCGGATTATAGAGGATTGTGGCTGGATCCCCCGGGTGAGTCGGATGATCCCTCTGGTAATTGATGTGAGAGGGGCTGACTGTAGAGATAGGTCCTTTTTGGCACGGGTGCTCCCGGGTGGTGCAGGACCAGGGGGGGACTCTGTTGCAGGTACTCCTCTGTATATGTGTAGCTTTCAACAGGTGATTCATTGGTAGTCTATGCTTTGAACTCGGTGGTCGGTAGCGCAATCTGGGGTGGGGTGGGGGGGTGTAAGTTAATTGGCTCGTTTGACTCAGTTCTCTGGTGGCGGGATCAGCTTGCGCTACATATATTGCTGTGGCAGTGGTCTCTGGAGTACAGAGCCCTGCGCCTTTGGATGGGCACTGTAAATAAGACACTTTATTGGCCAGGACTGTATCCCATTTATTTTGGTTCCTAAAGCAGATGTGCACAGAGAAATAAGGTTGAATCTACTACATGTTATGCTGTGCATTTATATGTTGAATGAGCCAAGGGGGGAGGGAGTGGGGGGTGGTTGCTGGGTCTTGTTCCCCTTTAGGTTTCTTAAAATTCTATTGAGAAGTGATGTATAGTCGCAGTACTATTGGACTAGATGTTTGATTTATGCAGGATGTGTTGCCCCCCAAAAAAACGAGGTACGAAGATGTAATTCATGGCTAGGTTTCCTTGCAGATCTGCGTGCTATCTTGTCACAATTCCGTCGGGGGGATGCACTGTCTGATTATGTACTGTAATGCTTTTGTTCAATAAAATATGTTTTAAAAAAAAAGATCTTAGTAAATGGAAGATAAAATGGACAAAAAAATACAAAATGTAAAATGGTTTGGCACAAATGTTCATCACGAGCAAGTGGTAATAGATTCAGAAGAATACTGGCCCAGTGGAAAGCATATCAACCAGCAGAATGACCCCAGCCTAAACCTGGTCAACAAATTCCTTAAATGCACCTTATTTGCACATAAAAGATACGGGGCAATGAAGGGAGGTACTTGTATAAATAAGGCAGTAATCCCTAACAGAGGGTTTGGATACTTCAAGAGATTCCCTAGACAAGTCTTTGTACTTTCGGAAACTATCCAAAACCCTCTGACGATCCCCTTTACCAATTAAATCTGGGTGCACAAACAATGAGGCATAAACCAGTTCCATGAGGCAGGTGTTGATATATTGGAGCCAGGGGATAGAAAGGCCTCAAGTGCAACTTAGACAGTCTCTGATGATTGCCCGATTGAGACCAGCTTCTTCAATTGTCCAGATAGAACACTAGGGGCCAGATGTAGGAACCATAATACCGGTCGGTAACGGACGAAATTACCGAATTTCGGCCGATACCGACCGGTATTAGGCATTTGGGATGTAGGTGGCTACATTTCAGATTCGGAAATTTACCGTTTCGGTATTTAAGAATTCAGTAAATTACCGAATTCTTAAATACCGATTCGGTAAAGTACCGAATCTGAAATGTAGGAAGCACTCAAGTGAGTGCTTTTTACCTGTAAGGATTCCTTATTTACCACCAACTACAAGTTGGTGGTAAATAACGAAAACCGTTAAAAGAGCAATTTTTTGCTTTTTATTCAGTGCCATGTGGCAGACATACATGCCCTTAGGGCATGTATGCTGCCACATGTGCACCCATGCACTATTCAGGGGTGCAACAGGGTGTCAATGTGACACCCTGCCACCCTTGAAAGGGTTCCCCCTATTACAGATTCGGTATCGGTATTTACTGAATCAGTAATTCCTATTCATTCCTATGGGCCTCTAGGCCCATAGGAATTAATGGTAATTACTGAACCGGTATTTACCGATTCTTAATTACCGAATCTTACCAATTCGGTAATTTTTACCGAAAAATTATCTACATACCATTTACCTATTCTTAAATACCGAATCGGTAAAATTCGGTATTTAAGAATAGGTAAATTGAGATTACCTACATCTGGCCCTAGGTGGCTGGCTAGTGGTGCAGCGTTTATTGAATCTTGAACATAACCAAGACCTGACTCCAGATGGAGGGAGAAGTGCAGCGAAGAAGGGGGAACTCCTAGAACTCTACAACAGAGGCCGCAGTTGTTCTTACCAGTGCGCCGTGAGGGAAACGGCATCTCAGCGCCATCCACGCCACCAGCCAGTCATACTGTGGGGACCCGGGACCCTGTTTGTCTGCCCGCGCTGACCGCCGCGCCGCCGCTGGGTTAAACTACATGACCCAGCTGCCCCAGGCTGCAGGCGCGAGCGTGACGTCATCCACGCGCCCGGAGGCGCCTTAACAGGAGGGAGCGCCTTGAGCTCTTGGGGGCCGAAGTTGTTCTTACCAGCCCGCCGTGATGGAAACGGCATCTCAGCGCCATCCACGCCACCAGCCAGTCACACTGTGGGGACCCGGGACCCTGTTTGCCTGCCCGCGCTGACCGCCGCGCCGCCGCCGCCGCTGGGTTAAACTACATGACCCAGCTGCCCCAGGCTGTAGGCGCGAGCGTGATGTCATCCACGTGCCCGGAGGCGCCTTAACAGGAGGGAACGCCTCTCGCCCCGCGAGTCGCACGCGGGAGCAGCCGTGAGAAGCCCGGGACAAGGGCGGGCCATCTGCGGCCATCAGAGGCCAGAGGAGGCCGGGCTGGGCCAATTCCCTAAGAAGTCAGAATGGGCAAGCGAAAACAGATGAGTAATGAGAGCCTTGGGGTAAAAGACGCTAAAGTTCAACGTAAGTCTGAGTCCATTATCTCTTGCTTAACGTCCGCAGTGGGGGCCATTAATCAAGAAAATGCAATCGCGGAGAAAGAGTAGCGGCTCGAAAAGTTGGCTACAGAAGAGACATTGCCTGATCTGAATAATACCATCACACCAGAGCCCAACTCAGTTTCCATAGAGGCTCTGCTACATCACCCACCCACTGAGACGAACAATGACCCCCTGCACACTTTGTCCTCCATTCCTCAGTCATTGTTACAAGAGGTTCCGGGCCCTAGCAGACCACAGTCTTTGGTCAGTTGAAATAGTGCCAAGAAATGTGCACAAAAAGCCAAACACCCCAACAAAGACCCAGTCCAGGACATTGTAAATAACCTGGAGGACAAGATGGAAGAGTTGTTCAACACACGTATTGAACCTCTGTTGGTGGGCATTGCCAAAGACATTGTTGACTCATTAAATACATGCGTGGCAGGCCTACTCAAAAGGTGCGAGACTATTGATGTCTTCATAAAGGATTACCGCAACCAAAATCAACATTCTGTTCCACAACATAACACTGTTGATAATTGTGGTAGTAGGAACATGGAAGGAGTGGAGTCCGATGCGCCCCTCAACACTCCTCGAACCATTGTGCCCCAGACCCAACCCCCATCAGCCGCCATCTCGGGGTCACTTGATAATAACATGGGGAAGGTCATTTCTCACAGCAGCCTGGTTGCAAATATAAAGTCTACACATAAAAATCATGCTGTACAGGCAAACACGAGGAAAATTTCTGCCTTACCTAGTGAGGTTAAACTGTATCTTCCCCCACAAACTGTATCTTCCCCCACAGGCTGCCCCTTTTGTAGCAGTGCTGACAGGGGTTCCTCCTTTAGAACCTAATTGTAGTGAGTCCACTGCAGATCTATTAGACACAACCAGGAAATGGTGTAGGCAATATTCAAGTGGGGATGTTGATATTTCACCCTTTATCAATATGGTTAGAAGGGTCGGCTGGTTAGGACAACAACCTAAAACTTTGTCGGGGGATTGTATTGTTGTAAATTTCACCAAGAAGGATTTAGCGGATAGGCTGTTCTAGGATGGGTCTGAGCTCAGAAACACTGGTATAAGACCTGTCCCCTTTGGTTATTTTTATCCCCCACGAAACATCAAACAGGTAATTACTGTTCCCCTAGCCCGAAGGGTCTCAGAAAGGAAAGTACATTCTATCTGGGGGTGTGGTGATTTCGGCAGGCTCTCTCTACTGGATTCTACCACCTCTCATCCTCCCCCGTCACAACATGGTGCCTGGCAGGGGCAGTGTCTAGCGAACCCACAGAGTGGGGGCTTAAATCTGTCCAACCGTTTTTCCCCTCTCAGTTCTTTGGAAGAGATCGATTGACTAGACAAATTAAATGACACACAAGAGGTGATTGACCCCAACCCACCCAGAGATAATGTCTGTAGAATCCTTAGCTGGAACATCGCCGGTATTAGATCCAAACTGCAAGATGAAAACTGGTTGGCCCTAGTTAAATCATATGATATTTTAGCATTCCAAGAAACCTGGGATACAACACATGGTTTTATGTTGGATGGCTATGTCCTTTTCAGCACCCAGGCTATCCCGGGTTTGATAGGTAGACCAAAGGGAGGTTTGGCGCTTTTAGTATCACTGAATATGAATGGAGTGCTTAAACAGTTGGACTCTGGTTCTCATAACTGTCTAATCGTTGAATTGTCAGTCACTAATCTCCCTACCATGTTATTCATTAATTTTTATAATTCCCCTGATAGTGCTGGTCTTAATCAACACCTAGTGTCACTAGAGGATTTCTTTGACAATTATAGATGTAAACAGAACAATTTTGTGGTTTTCCTCATGGGCGACTTTAACATCCATCCATGCAGCCTAGAGTGTATTTTGGAAGATAGCGAGGGGCCCCAAACTCGCTAACAACACACTTCCAACATACTAAGCAAGGTGAAGCTCTGGAGAACCTCCTGGCCTCCCTGAATTTATATGAATCAGGATGTGGTGTTGGTGGACCAAGACCAATTACATTTAAGGGTGGTCTTACTGGAACAGTTATTGATTATATTTTCTTGTCTTCTTTAGTTTTGTCTGAAGTTTTAAACTACAGGGTATTAGACTCTGTTTTTAGCGACCATAACCCTGTGACTCTAGAGGTGGTTACAGGGAGGTCTCTGAGTTTTAAAGAGAAGCATGTTCAAACCGCTACGGACTTGTCACCCAAAGATCAGGGCAGAAGACGTAAATGGGCTAACTTGATTCCGGAAAATGTCTTACATAATGTTCTGAGCAAGTTTGAACAGGAGGTGGGAATATGTTTGGACAATTTAGCGCCTAACACTGAGATTGTTGAAGCTTTTCATGTAATATGTCAACAAGTTAATAATGATTTGAGGGCTAAAAATAATAATGGCAGCCAAATAGGCAAAAGATGGTTCGATCATAACTGTTCTAAAGCACACTCTGTCCTTCAAAAAGCTCTGAAAGAAGTGCCAAGAGATAGAGCACAAATAGCAACACTACGGAAATTATACAAACAAGCTATTCATGCCCGTAAATGCCAGATTAAAAGTGAAGCTTGGACTGAATTGTTATCAGAAGAGTCCTTGCGAGATAGTGTTAAGTCTGGGCCATCATTAATCAGCCCTTTTTTTCGGGGGTGGAAAACCAAATTTTGGAAAGCTCTATCCCAGATGAGTTATGGCTCGCCCACTTTGGCAGCATTTATTCCCAGCCAGTCAAGTGACCCTAGTGTCGTGCCAACTAGGGCCTAATATGGCCTTTGAGGAGGCAGATGTTGAAAAAGCCATCAATGCAACACAAATCAACAAGGCCCCGGGTCCAGACGGGGTCCCAGCTGACCTGTATATGAGCGCCCCGAAATTCTGGGCTATGATCCTCACAAACGTCTTCAATGCCTCCAGAGAAAATAATCATCCGCAGTCTTGGGCTAAGTCCATTATCATACCTATTTTTAAAAAGGGACACGTGGAAATCCGGCCTGTTACAGGCCCATCTCCCTAATTGACTCTGCAGTTAAAATCTTAGGCAGAGTCATACTAGGTAGGCTCACAGACTGGCTTGAGGATAGTGGCATCATGTCCAACACCCAGTACAGCTTTAGGGCCGGGAGAAGCACTGTGGACCAGTGCCTGAATCTCCAACTTTTAATCAGCAAATATACGATTGCTAAGTAGGGGTCCTTATACATGGCTTTTATGGACCTCTCCTCGGCTTTTGATTTAGTCAATAGGTCAAAGCTGTGGAAGGTCCTTCTAGAACTAGGCATCGATCCTCCCTTAGTTGTTTTTTTTTAGCTGACCTTCACTGTGGTCTCCTAGCCTCAGTTAGAGTTGTGATGCTGGGGCTCGGTTTAACTTTAACCGGGTTTACCAGTAACTACATGTCTTCTCCCTCTAGAAGGGAGGAATGCTACCCCCACTGCCAGGACTGGCGGGGGGGGGTAGTATTCCAAAGTGTTTGACACCTTACACAACATGCTATAAGGAGATGGTTCTGAAAGCTGCAGAGGGGCTCAGCTCAGCTCATGCTAGGGCACCCTCTCACATAAAACCAAGCACTCTACCTCCAGGATTGTCGAGGTCTGCCTTACGAGTGGCTTATAGGTGTATCAGGGCTGCACTATATGCTGCCACTCCACTCTTGGACACTTGTTCTGTGTTTAACCAGAGACAGCCTGTTTGCTCATAGCAGCCGCATGGAGATATGAAGAGATGCAGAAGTACTCCAACCATGAGTCTCCGCCTTCACTAAGCTTTTAGCATTTGTGACCTCGAGTAATGAGCGCTTCGTCTCCTTCTCCGAGAAGAACAAGTGTCCAAGAGTGGAGTGGCAGCATATAGTGCAGCCCTGATGAAAATTGTTGTGGCAGTGAAACATGTCGGCATTGGCAATAGGTAATGGTATGCATGAATAGCTACCAGCCTTTTTATTCTAACAGCAGACATTCATTTCTCTATGAATAAAGTTTTTGAAGGGAATTGAATGCTGTGTTTTATGCACTTTTTTATGTTGTGTGTTTGTCACTAGCGGATGCTTCCTGCTTCCACTGTTTGTTGCACGTTTTGGTTGTTTGTTTTGGACACTTTCCTTCTTCTTTCTTTGAGAATCGAGTGACTACCGATGATGAGACAGGGGCTTGTCTGGAAATTACATACCAGTTACCCCGTTGGTGGTGTTTCCGTGAGGTGTCATTCGTTTCTCGCACATTTTTTCTAAGTAGAACTTGGTCCAACACTGACGGTGTGGATGCCTGATACTGACCTAGATGTGTCAGACAGCGTGTTGTTCTGTGCATCTCTCAAGGAAGATTGGCCTTTTTTTAGCTTGAATTTGAAAACGTCTGGGCGAGGTGCAGTGAATTGTTCCCCTCAGAAACTGTAGGGGTTTATAATAGTTATCAGTACATACAGACTGTTCTATTATTTCAGTAACTGACACAAGTGTACGTCCTGTGGACAGGGTCTTTTGTTGTTGGTTTCCTATTGTGTTATACCTTGCTCTTCAAAGACTGTGCAGCGTATCTTAAGTGACAAATACTCTTACTGCACTGCAACCCTGAATAGCTATCTCTTTGTACAGTGATCTGATACCTTAAGGGTCATGTTTGTGCTTTATAAAACACATTTATGGCGAATCTCGCCGAAATAAAGAAAGAAATGAAAAACACAATAAATATGCAGTAATAGTATTCCACTCCACTTTAGGCCACTCTACTCTACGCTATTCCACTGTAAGTTACTCCACTCTAAAACATTCCAGTGTACACCACTACTCTGTACACCACTCCACTGTATGCTGCTCAACTGTACAACACTCCAGTTTAGGCCACTCCATTGTAAGCTACAACACTAAATATGAACACAATCTACACTATTCCACTGTACTCAACTCCACTTTACAATACTTAACTCTATGCCATTCCACTCTAGGGTGCTCTAATATATGCTAGTTCACTGTACGCCACTCCATCGAATGCCACTTCACTCTAGTTTACGCCAATGCATGATACACCACTCCACTCTACGACAATCCACTGTATGCTATTACACTGTACATCCCTCCATTCTACTCCACTCCACTGTATGTCACTTCACTTTATGCCAATCCACTCTACCCTATTCCACTGTATGACATTCCATTCTATGCTACTCTACTGTACACTATTCCACTATATGCCACTCCATTCTCCTCACTACACTGTACGGAAGTAATTCCACTCAACTTCACTCTACTGTATGCCATTCCACTGTACGCCACTGCATTCTACGGTTTTCCACTGTATGCCACTCCACTCTAAAATCCCCACTTTACACCACTACACAGTACTCTATTACACAGTATGCCACTAAAGTCTTCATCACTAAACTCTACCCCACTCCACTGAACAACATTCCACTGTAAGGTATTCCACTCTATAACTCTTCACTAGAAGCCAATACACTGTACGCCACTCTATTCTAAACTATTAAACTATCAGCCACTACACTGCACATCAACTCCACTCTACTGTACCCTACTCTACTGTGTGTCATTTCACTGTACGCTATTCCACTCTTTGCCACTCCACTCTACCCAGCTCCTGTGTGCATTATTCCACTATATGCCACTATAGGGTGGTCACTCCACTCTAGGCCACTACACTGCACCTCACTGTTCTCAATGACAGTTGAGTCTAGAACACTCTACTGTATGCCACACCACTGTAAGCCACTCCATTATAACCTATTTCCCTGTATTCCAATCCACTCTTACACATTTCACTGTACGTCACTCCACTGCACAACACGGTACGCCAATCCACTGTACACTGTTCCACTGTACGGCACTCCACTGTAGCCACTGTAATAATATACAGTAATCCGCTCCACTGAACATCACTACATTCTACGCCACTCTACTCTACCCTAATCCACTCTATGCCACTACAGTCTAACCCACTGTACTCTATGCTAGCCACCTCTATGGTACCCCACTGTACGACCTTCCATTGAACGCAACTCCACTCTAGCCACTGCATTCTAAGCTATTCCATTATATGCCACTCCACTGCACACTAATCGAATCTACGCCACTACACTATACTCCATTACACTGTACACCACTGCACTCTATGCCATTCTACTGTATGTCAATCCACTGTACCCAACTCGACAATATGTTGCTCCACTCTAAGCCATTGCACTTTACACTACTCCACTGTAGGCTAGAACACTCAACCACACTACACATGACTCCACTTCACTATTCCCCACTCCACTGTATGCTATGCTACTGTACGCCACTCCACACCACTCTACTCTACTCCACAGCACTCCTTTCTATGCTATGCCACTGTATGCCACTCCACTGTTCCGCACTGGACTGTACAACACTCCACTCTACGCCACTCCACTGTAAGCTATTCCACTGTACACTATGCCACAGTACACCACTCCACTGTCCCACATTCTACTGTACTTCACTCCACTCTACTTGCGCCTTCTCCATTCACTGCTTATACCCCTTTATATAATATCAGTTGTAACATGTAAAATAACATGATTTACAATAATAATTATGACATTGCAAATCATATCTTTGTGAGAACACAGTGCATGGTAAAGTGGCGAGTTAAAGTTAAAGTAGTTGCTACAGAGTTGAATAAACTGTGTATGGAGGTGCGAGAGTTATAATAATTTGAAAGTGTAGCATAAGTTATAAATTAAAGGTGTATGTTAAAAAAATTACTTTTTCATGCCAATATTATGAATCTCTGAAATAAGTTTTAAATTTAAGTGGTGCTAAAGGGAATCCCTGGCTAAGTCATGTCAAAATCTTGGCGCAGACTGTTGGGGTTGATTCACTTGTGGGATTGCCTGGAAAGCAACAGTAAAAATGATATTGATATTCTGAAAGCCAAGTATTTGGCCAATGTGGAAGAAAGGTATGTTGCAAGTGGAATTGTGGTGCGGCTAACTACTGAGTTTTTAAGCTTAAAGGGCCAGATGTAGGTCACCCAATACCGGTCGGTAATGGCCGAAAATCGGTAATTTCGGCCGTTACGACCGGTATCCATGAAATGAGATGTAGGAGCTGATTTTTTACCGATTCGGAAAACATGAGTCGGTAAAATTCCGACTCAGTAATTATGAGTCGGTATAATACCGACTCGGTAAATAGGAGTAGGTTTTTACCGAAGCGAAATTTTCCGAATACATATTTACCGAATTCTTATTTACCGGATCGGTAAATAAGAAACGGTAAAAAAATGGCCATGGAGATGTAGGAAACCCGAAAAATACCGAATTCACGGAAATTCGGTATTTATGAGTCGGTATTTACCATGAAATGAATGTAGATGGTAACCAGGTGAAGGCTATAAAAAGAGTCCCAAAATAAAACAGTGGGTTCAGAATGGCGGCTTTCTACGTCATTTCAAGGCGGCTGAGACTACAGGCAGCAGAAGAGAGGGAATGGCAAAGGGAGGAACAAGTGTACAGGCAGAGGATAACACTGTTCCAACTGACAGATCCTGAAATACTCCAGAGGTACAGGCTACATCCCCAAACCATCATGGACTTGATCAGGGACCTACACCCACTCCTGGAGCACCCAACACCCAGGGCCCACGCCATCCCATGTGCAGGTGCTGTGTAGCTTACACCTGCTTGCCTACGGGAGCTACCAGAGTGTGATAGCTGCAGTGGGTGGTGTGTCCCAGAGCTGCCTGTCCCGCTTCTTCAGGAGGTTCCTTGTCGCCCTGATGCAGAGGATGGAGCATTATATTTCATTCCCTGACACACCTGCGGAGCTTGCAAAAACTAAGACTGATTTCTATCAACTGGCACACTTCCCTCACGTGATAGGCTGCATAGATGGCACCCACGTACCACTCTGTCCACCTGTAGCCACAGAACACATATACAGGAACCGCAAGTCTACGCACTCCATCAATGTACAGGTCATATGCAACGCTGGCAACATCATCACAGACATCATTGCAAAATTCCCTGGGAGTACCCTGTGGTTCCGAAATTCTGGACCCTGCTGTGATACGGTACCGAGGTCCAACACTCGTGTCACAAAATATCGTCGTACCATGACGAATTTGGTATCGGCAGACCGGTAATGATTAGGACATTATCCCTGTGCATTTGCGGCTTCTTTGAGCGATGCCAACACCCTCAAATCTTGGTGTCCGTTCTGAACCCTCGGACTCCATTTTGTGAACGGCATCCATCTTATGCCTTGCCCTCATATAAGTCAATTGATTAAGGTCGAGCTTGATCCGAAAGGACACGTCCACCTTAGCTGACTTCCCCATGACCTGGCCGAACTGACTCCACCGCCTCCAGCCAAACCTGTTTGGGCAGCTCCTCGCCCAGTGGCCGAGTAAGATATCATCAAAGCACCACATGCCATAAACCATTCACCACATACAGACCATGTTTTCTACACACATACACCTGTCCATGTTCCTTGTTTATGGCCAGTTTTATGACAAGGAGGTGCCCTGTTTTATTGGGGTTTCATCGATATCTGATTGTAATTCCGGGCTGGGCTGGGTCATCTATCACAAACTGGACATCTAAAATATGGGTTGGCCAACATGACTGTGCGTTTTGCTCTATTGTGTAAATATGTCTATGACCGTATTGTAAACTCAAGAATTCTTGCCCGAAGTGTAATATTCTGTATAAAAGGAGAAGGCTGGTTCTGTAAAAAACTAACAGTCTCCTGAGAACTTACGACCCGTGCTGTCGTGCTTCTAGGACGCATGTTACTTGGTTGCAGCCAATAAAACTCGATCTCTGACTTCAACTAGAAGACTCTTGGTTTCTGTGGTCCGGAACAGGGAGAACTCAGAGGTCTTCGGGTGTTATCCCCTGGCACCACCGGGTTGCCAAAAACCCGGCACCTCAACCCATGATTCGTACATATTCCAGAACAGTGGAATATACACACGCCTAGTTGCCGGAGAATTTGGAAACGGATACCTGCTAGGTAAATTACATTGACACACCCTGACACCCACAGCAGATCATTGTATCATGTATATGCAACTAATGTCAATCTTTCTCCCCCCTAGGCAACAGTGCATGTGCCCTGCGGTCCTTTGTGCTCACCCCCTACCTCAACCCATCCACCAGGAGTGAAAGGCGGTACAATGTGGCACACAGATCCACACGCAACGTTGTAGAGCGCACATTTGGACTGCTCAAGAGCAGGTTTCGCTGCCATCACAAGAGCGGAGGGGCACGACAGTACACTCCAATCCTGTGCTGCAAAATCATTGCGATCTGTGCAATGTTACACAATCTCGCCACCAAGGAAGGCACAGAGGTGGAGATCACACATCATGAGGACATTGATGATGACACAGAACTGGCAGAGGCCCAAGGTACAGTAGCGGCACCTGCTACAGATGGGAGACTGAGACGGGCGGAGGTCACACAGCAATATTTCTGAGTAAGTAATGAGACATAGACAGGCAAAGATTATGATGTACGTAGTTTAATTTTCACTACGCAAGTGCAATGATACCACACAATGGTTACACGAAATATAAATGTCCATGACTGTGTGGTCACGGTTAACACCACCGTGACCTGTACCTTGAGAGGAGGGCAAAGTCAATGTTTACGTCCACGGGTGACAGGGTGGGGCTGATGTGGCTGTGTGTCATGGGTCTCGGTGTGTCCTGTCTCTGTCGAATGACGCCTGCCGCTCCTGCGTATTTCAGGAACAGGAGTGCTTGCGCCACTCCTGCTGGTGGACTCCTCACTTTCACCCACACATGTGTCGCCTCGAGTGGCAGCCTGTTGTGCGAGCACGAGCTCCATGGCAGAGGTCACTCTGGCCATTCCCACAGATAAATTGGTGCAGGACTGATCAATAGCATCCTGCATTGCCACTGGCCGTCTGCACAGCAGGGAGGTTGCAGTCGCGAATCTGTTTAGGGCTTTTGTCTGCTGCCGCACATCTACACGGGCCTTGCGCCTCTCCAAATGGTCCCTCTCCAACTTGTTGCACAGGACAGTCATGCATTGTGTCATGTCTGTAATGCCAGATGCCATTGACTTCATACTCACAGATAATTCTCCTAGGCCCTTGCCTATGTCATCCAGCTTGTTGTTGGTGGTGCGTGCCTGCCTCTGAACACCCATCATTGCTTTCGCCTGCAGGCGCTGGACTTTGACCATGGTGACCTCCAGACCACAGAAGACCCCCTGACCGTGATGCTCTTCAGCTGTCTCCCATGACCTTCGTCCTCGGACACTTGCCCGCACAGCTCTAGGAGTGGGCAGCTGCTCAGCGTTGGCTGACTCTAGTGGGTTGTTGGCCATGTCACCCTCATCCTCTTCCTCCTCTGATGTTTCAAGTATGCGGGGAGGAGGCACATCAAGCCGCCTTGACCTTTCTAGCACTGGGGACGGAGTTGTCGGGGTGGGGGACTGTGCAGCCACTCCGGACTCCTGACTCCCAACAAAAGAGGAGACTGTGGCTGTGGTGGTGTTGTATCCTCAGGTGACTTGGCTGCCTGCTCTTTGTCCTTCCCTCTGTGTACTGTGCTGGGACCAGCATCTTCCCTCCTCTTCTCCATGTCCTTCGCTGTGCTGCGCGATGACTCTCCTGTGGACAGACATGGACATTGTGTCAGTGGAGTTGTTCACCTGTGTTACTTGATTAAACACACTACTGTCACACATTTGCCTGTCCCTCATTTGCTTATGCTAGTAGTGTGTTGCATCTCTTGCTGTGTGGTATGCTGACTGCATAGAGGTATCTACCTATGACTACATCTCCAATGATGCATTGCTGGGCATTGGTAAAACCTGTTCAGAAGTGTGATGTAGGCACACAGAGTGTGGAAGGGGAATTGGGAAATGGGACCATGACAATGTACATGCATCTTACCTTGTTTCTTTGCAGCTCTTGCGGAGCTGTCAGCGTCCCCAATGCCATGGATGGATTCAGGCTCAAGGGTGGATTCCATCTGCTCCTCAATGTCGGTGAGTCGTGGTGCATGGTTTCTTCCTCCCCCTGTTGCTGCAGCTTCTTTTCGGTGGGCAGCTAGTTTCTTTTTGGTTATGATGCGAAGATCATACCACCTTTTTTTCAAATCGTCTATTTCCCGGTGGGTGGCACCAATGGCATTTACCTTTCCTTGTATGTCAATCCAGGTAGTGCGCTTGATGGACTCAGCAACATGCAGTGATTGTTTCCCAAAGATCTTGCTGTAATGTCTGACAAATTCTGCAACAAGCACCTGCAGTTCTTCTGGGCTGAATTTCAATTTTCTTCTGCGCTCAGCAGCATCCCTCTGTCCGTCCTGACTCTCCATGGTGATGTACAAGTAAGCTCAGGGAAGCCTGCTCTTCAGTCTGTCCTCCTGCTCTCCTGACTGTTGGTTTCTGCACCTGCATGGGCGTGGCCACTCCCAGGTACTGGGGAGGGGTGCTTGATTCTGATTGGTTGATTCCACTCTACCTTTGGGTTTGGGTGTGGTTGGTGTTCCTGATTGGTTCACAGGCTCACATGTTTGTCAGTTTCAAATTTCCGAATCAGTATTTTCCGAATCGGTATTTCCCGACTCGGTAAATCCCATTCATTCCTAAGGGCTCGTTGGAATGTATGGGTTTTACTGATTCGGAATTTACCGAGTCGGGAAATACCGATTCGGTGAATACCGATTTCAGATTCCGAATCGGTATTTATTACCGATTTTTTACCTACATCTCATTTTCCGATTTTGAAATACCGATTCGGTATGAATCTGTATTTTAGAATCGGTAAAAAAAAATTACCTACGTCTGGCCCTAAATCTTTTTCTGAGTTTTTTCATGATCTGATTTCACAACCCCTGGTGAAAAGCCTCTATGTGAGATGTAGACTAGTGTGCTTACCCCTGAGGTCATTTAATGTATATCCCAAAACATTAGACACAACTGCATGCCCTGTATGTTGGTATGCACAGGAGACAATTGAAGCCATTTTATTTTTCTGTACAGAATATCACCTTCTTCGCAAAAAATGGATTTGTCCTATCTGCTGTAATTTGGAAGTCAGGAGTTATAGGGTGGCATTGAGGATATTGAACACAATGTACACTATTCCACTGTACTCAACTCCACTTTACAATACTCCCCTCTATGCCATTCCACTCTATGGTGCTCCAATATATGCTAGTTCAGTGTACGCCACTCCATTGAATGCCACTCCACTGTAGTTTATGCCAATGATTGATACACCACTCCACTCTACGACAATCCACTGTATGCTATTACACTGTACATCCCTCCATTCTACTCCACTCCACTGTACGTCACTTCACTTTATGCCAATCCACTCTACCCTATTCCACTGTATGACATTCCATTCTATGCCACTCTACTGTACACTATTCCACTATATGCCACTCCATTCTCCTCACTACACTGTACGGAAGTAATTCCACTCAACATCACTCTACTGTATGCCATTCCGCTGTACGCCACTGCATTCTACGCTATTCCACTGTATGCCACTCCACTCTAAAATCCCCACTTTACACCACTACACAGTACTCCATTACACAGTATGCCACTAAAGTCTTCATCACTAAACTCTACCCCACTCCACTGAACAACATTCCACTGTATGGTATTCCACTCTATAACTCTTCACTAGAAGCCATTACACTGTACGCCACTCTATTCTAAGCTATTAAACTATCAGCCACTACACTGCACATCAACTCCACTCTACTGAACCCTAATCTACTGTGTGTCATTTCACTGTACGCTATTCCACTCTTTGCCACTCCACTCTACCCCGCTCCTGTGTGCATTATTCCACTGTATGCCACTATAGGGTGTGTCACTCCACTCTAGGCCACTACACTGCACCTCACTGTTCTCAACAACAGTTGAGTCTAGAACACTCTACTGTATGCCACACCACTGTAAGCCACTCCCTATAACCTATTTCCCTGTATGCCAATCCACTCTTACACATTTCACTGTACGTCACTCCACTGCACAACACTGTACCCCAATCCACTGTACACGGTTCCACTGTACGGCACACCACTGTAGCCACTGCAATAATATACAGTAATCCACTCCACTGAATGTCACTGCATTCAACGCCACTATACTCTACCCTAATCCACTCTATGCCACTACAGTCTAACCCACTGTACTCTATGCTAGCCCCCTCTATGATACCCCACTGTACGACCTTCCACTGAACGCAACTCCACTCTAGCCACTGCATTCTAAGCTATTCCATTATATGCCACTCCGCTGCACACTATTCGAATCTACGCCACTACACTATACTCTATTACACTGTACACCACTACACTCTATGTCATTCTACTGTATGTCAATCCACTGTACCCAACTCGACAATATGTTGCTCCACTCTAAGCCATTGCACTTTACACTACTCCACTGTAGGCTAGAACACTCAACCACGCTACACATGACACCACTTCACTATTCCCCACTCCACTGTATGCTATTCTATTGTACGCCACTCCACGCCACTCTACTCTACTTCACAGCACTCCTTTCTATGCTATGCCACTATATGCCACTCCACTGCTCCGCACTGGACTGTACAACACTCCACTCTACGCCACTCCACTGTAAGCTATTCCACTGTACACTATGCCACAGTACACCACTCCACTGTCCCACATTCTACTGTACTTCACTCCACTCTACTTGCGCCTTCTCCATTCACTGATTATACCCCTTTATATAATATCAGTTGTAACATGTAAAATAATATGATTTACAATAATAATTATGACATTGCAAATCATATCTTTGTGAGAACACAGTGCATGGTAAAGTGGCAAGTAAAAGTTAATGTAGTTGCTACAGAGTTGAATAAACTGTGTATGGAGGTGCAAGAGTTATAATAATTTGAAAGTGTAGCATAAGTTATAAATTAAAGGTATATGTTAAAAAAATTACTTTTTCATGCCAATATTATGAATCTCTGAAATATGTTTTAAATTTAAGTGGTGCTAAAGGGATTCCCTGGCTAAGTCATGGCAAAATCTTGGCGCAGACTGTTGGGGTTGATTCACTTGTGGGATTGCTCGGAAAGCAACAGTAAAAATGATATTGATATTTTGAAAGCCAAGTATTTGGCCAGTGTGGAAGAAAGGTATGTTGCAAGTGGAATTGTGGGGCGGCTAACTACTGAGTTTTTAAGCTTTAAATCTTTTTCTGAGTTTTTTCATGATCTGATTTCACCACCCCTGGTGAAAAGCCTCTATGTGAGATGTAGACTAGTCTGCTTACCCCTGAGGTCATTTAATGAATATCCCAAAAATTTAGACACAACTGCATGCCCTGCATGTGGTTATGCACAGGAGACAATTGAAACCATTTTATTTTTCTGTACAGAATATCACCTTCTTCGCAAAAAATTGATTTGTCCTGTCTGCTGTAATTTGGAAGTCAGGAGTTATAGGGTGGCATTGAGGATATTGAACACAATCTACACTATTCCACTGTACTCAACTCCACATTACAATACTCCACTCTATGCCATTCCACTCTATGGTGCTCTAATATATGCTAGTTCAGTGTACGCCACTCCATTGAATGCCACTCCACTCTAGTTTATGCCAAAGCATGGCACACCACTCCACTCTACGACAATCCACTGTATGCTATTACACTGTACATCACTCCATTCTACTCCACTCCACTGTACGTCACTTCACTTTATGCCAATCCACTCTACCCTATTCCACCGTATGACATTCCATTCTATGCCACTCTACTGTACACTATTCCACTATATGCCACTTCATTCTCCTCTCTACACTGTACGGAAGTAATTCCACTCAACATCACTCTACTGTATGCCATTCCACTGTACGCCACTGCATTCTACGCTATTCCATTGTATGCCACTCCACTCTAAAACCCCTACTTTACACCACTACACAGTACTCCATTACACAGTATGCCACTGAAGTCTTCATCACTAAACTCTACCCCACTCCACTGAACAACATTCCACTGTATGGTATTCCACTCTATAACTCTTCACTAGAAGCCATTACACTGTATGCCACTCTATTCTAAGCTATTAAACTATCAGCCATTACACTGCACATCAACTCCACTCTTCTGTACCCTAATCTACTGTGTGTCATTTCACTGTACGCTATTCCATTCTTTGCCACTCCACTCTACGCCGCTCCCGTGTACATTATTCCACTGTATGCCACTATAGGGTGTGTCACTCCACTCTAGGCTACACTGCACCTCACTGTTCTCAACGACAGTTGAGTCTAGAACACTCTACTGTATGCCACACCACTGTAAGCCATTCCACTATAACCTATTTCCTTGTGTGCCAATCCACTCTTACACATTTCACTGTACGTCACTCCACTGCACAACACTGTACGCCAATCCACGTTACACTGTTCCACTGTACGGCACTCCACTGTAGCCACTGCAATAATATACAGTAATCCACTCCACTGAACTTCACTGCATTCTACGCCACTCTACTCTATCCTAATCCACTCTATGCCACTACAGTCTAACCCACTGTACTCTATGCTAGCCCCCTCTATGATACCCCACTGTACGACCTTCCACTGAACGCAACTTCACTCTAGCCACTGCATTCTAAGCTATTCCATTATATGCCACTCCACGGCACACTATTCGAATCTATGCCACTACACTATACTCTATTACACTGTACACCACTACACTCTACGCCATTCTACTGTAAGCCAATCCACTGTACCCAACTCGACAATATGTTGCTCCACTCTAAGCCATTGCACTTAACACTACTGTAGGCTAGAACGCTCTACCACAATACACATGACACCACTTCACTATTCCCCGCTCCACTGTATGCTATTCTACTGTACACCACTCTACTCTACAGCACTCCTCTCTATGCTATGCCACTATACGCCACTCCTCTGTACCCCACTGGACTGTAGAACACTCCACTATACACCGCTCCACTGTAAGCTATTCCACTGTACACTATGCCACAGTACACCACTCCACTGTCCCACATTCTACTGTACTTCACTCCACTCTACTTGTGCCTTCTCCATTCGCTGCTTATACCCCTTTATATAATATCAGTTGTAACATGTAAAATAATATGATTTACAATAATAATTATGACATTGCAAATCATATCTTTTGTGAGAACACAGTGCATGGTAAAGTGGTGAGTTAAAGCTAATGTAGTTGCTACAGAGTTGAATAAACTGTGTATGGAGGTGCAAGAGTTACAATAATTTGAAAGTGTAGCATAAAAGTTATAAAATTAAAAGTATATGTTAAAAAAGCAACAGTAAAAATTATATTGATATTGTGAAAGCCAAGTATTTGGCCATTTTGGAAGAAAGGTATGTTACAAGTGGAACTGTGGGGAGGCTAACTACTGAGTTTTTAAGCTTAAAATCTTTTTCTGAGTTTTTTCATGATCTGATTTCACCACCCCTGGTGAAAAGCCTCTATGTGAGATGTAGACTAGTCTACTTACCCCTGAGGTCATTTAATGTATATTCAAAAAATGTAGACACAACTGCATACCCTGCATGTGGTTATGCACTGGAGACAAAAGAAACCATTTTATTTTTCTGTACAAAATATCACCTTCTTCGCAAAAATGGATTTGTCCTGTCTGCTGTAATTTGGGAGTCAGGAGTTATAGGGTGGCATTGAGGATATTAAAATCTGACTCCACAGCATCTATTGTTTTTGCTGTAAGTAGGTTTTTGATGAGCGTCTGGTTTAGGCAACAGAAGCTTATGTCCCAGGTTGCCCAAGAGATTCCAGCCGAGTCCAAGTTGTAAGTACTGTTAAGGCGAAATGGCTGCTATATCAGGAGCCTTACTCAGGATTGTTCGATTATCTGTGATACTCAGTATTCCCTGATTATGAGCAGTAATTAAAAACAGGCAATTTGAGTGAGGCACCCAGCATTTTATCGGACACAACAGTATATTATGATATGTTTTTAACTATAGTAATTTTTATATTGCTGTATTTGTTGTAGAAAGTGAGACATTTTTAGCTGATGCTAATCGATATTGTCTATTTATTGTGTATGATGCAAGTCAAGTGACATTATATCAATAATGTGAAATATTCATTTGATTTTTTTTTTGTGGCCTAAGTTTGTTAACGGCAAAGAGAATATCTATACATGACAAATTGTATTATTGAATTTGGTGCATGGTATTTATGCTGGTCAATATATACTTATGTAATGTCTGTATTTATTTATTACCTTGCACATTAATGTCGTTTTTTATTAAGGTTGCTATATTTATGGATTGAATGTATTTTAAATGCCCTTTAATGGTCGCATCACCGAATAAAGTAAAGATTGATGATGATTAAATTATTTTTTGTGTATTGTATGAATTCAAGTTGGTCTGTAAATTATACATTTAAGGTATAACTATAACTGAAGAATTTCTAATATTTGTGTTTTTTAAGTTTGGTTTGTATAGAAAGAATAGATAGTTTTCCTAAGTATAACAACGGCTTAACTATTGATTTTTCATTGAATATATTTATGTCAATATATGTATTCACTGAAAAAAACAAAGGTTAAAGTGATGTTATAGTTAGGTATGGTAATAATGTCTTAATTTGCAATAAAAAAACGTTAGACACTGTGTCACTTGAACCAAGCTATACCTTGCTGATGAACCCTAACTAGGGCGAAACTGGTCCTGTGTTGCTTGTGTTCCCTTTCTGAGAGTATCTTGCTTGGCAGTTCAGGCTGGAGTGTTCCAATTGGAGCAGCGTCAAGATTTATTTATTTATTTATTTATTTATTAGTAATATTTCTAGAGCGCGAACAAAGGCCCATGGGCGTCTCGGCGCTAAGATATCTATAGTATTTAACCAGAGAGGGGGGAGCTGAGTTTTGTGATTAAAAAGCCAGGTCTTGAGTTGTTTGCGAAAGGACCAGAGTGAAGGACTAGTTTTAATCGAATGGGCCAGCGTATTCCATAGCTTTGGGGCTGACACCAGGAATCTTCTATCTCCCCATGAAACAGTTTTGGTACGAGGAACCACAAGGTCATTTAGGCTGGAGGAACGTAGTGTTCTGGGGGGACAGTAAGGGGTCAGATTTTGAACGAGAAAAGCTGGTCCCAGGTTGTGCAAGGCCTTGTACACAATACAGAGAGTTTTAAATGTTATCCTGTTTCTGATGGGCAACCAGTGTAAATTTTTGATGGTGTCCGAAGTGGATTGATATTTGGGGATTCTTCCCAGGAGCCTAGCAGCTGAGTTTTGTATAATTAGCATTTTGTTTAGGACTCCTTCTTGTGCATTTAGGAACAATGCATTACAGTAATCCAGGGTGGACAATACAAGGGAAGTTACCAGGGTTTTGCCAGCTGTGTCAGGAAGGAATGGGAGGATTTTTTTGATGAGTCTCAGTTTGTGGAAGGCAGAGGAGGTAATCTGGTGGATAAAAAGTGAGGCGGTCATCGAAAATGACTCCCAAATTCCTCACCTTGCTGACAGGCTCAGGGGGAGGGCCTAATGACGAGGGCCACCAACGGGAGGACCATTCCGGGGTCAGCTGTCCGAAGATGACTACTTCCGTCTTGTCGGAATTTAATTTTAGGCAATTGGAAGCCATCCAGCTCCCAATTGCCACCATGCCTAATTTGAGATCATCAGCCATTTTATGGCCATTGTTCTTAATGGCAAGGACCAACTGAGTGTCGTCTGCATAGGAGGTAAGGCTCATCCCATGTGCACGAATGATATTGGCTAGGTCCGACACATAGATGTTAAAAAGTGTCGGACTTAGGGATGAGCCTTGAGGTACTCCACATGACAGAGACAAGGTGGAAGAACGAAAGGATCCCATTGTGACCACCTGAGTTCTGTCGGCCAGAAAGGAGGCCAGAAGTTTCTTGGCATTATTTTGGACACCCATGGCCTCTGGCCGGGTCCAAACTGAGGTGACAGGATGGGCTAAAGAACAATGGGTTGGAATGCTACCCCAAGCAGCTGCCAGTGGTTAGACTGATTGCACGCATTCCACCCATCACTTTTGGTGTGATTGATGTGCCACCCTAAGTGTCAAAGTTATGCCCAGACAGATTTTGTGCTCACTCTGCCACTGGAATCAAGCTACACCTGGTTAAACTTCCCAACCCGGGTGAAATTGGCTTAGGTTGATTGTGTTCCATTTTAACAGAGAACCTGTCTTGGAAGTTCGAGCTGTACTGTTCCCATTGGAGCAGAGCCAAGACTGATTAGCCTACGGCTAGGTCCAAACTGAGGTGACATGGTGTGCAACAGAATGATGGGTTAGAATGCCACCCCAAGCGATTGTCAGCAGTCAGACTTATTGCAAACATTTCTCCCATCATCTTTTGTTTGATCTGTTTATATACACAACTAAGGAATTTGCTACAATGATGGTCAATATAAACCCTCTCAGACATCTATTACAGTCGGAAGGCTGGAACACCACAAAGAAACACAGCTGTATATTTTGGGATTTGTAATTTCTATAATTAACAAGTATGACTGTTAAGAATTTAACAAGAACTTAGAATTTGCCTACACCTCTTCCCTAGAGCACTTCCTTGGACGATACCCACCCAGCAACGGGTTTAGTCAAATCTGCATCCTGTGCAGTCCTACTACCTCAAGAGAGGAACATGCCCAGCAAGCTCTAAGGTCAGTAATTGTCAGCAATTACACGTACACCCAAACCCATGTCCACAAGAGCCAACTAGACTTGACCTCTGGACAAGCGCTTCAGCATGTCCAGTGAAATATGGGCTAGATCTTTTGCCAAGCCCTTTGCCAAGGCTCCCTGCCCCTTTTTTGTTTTTGAAGTTTACAACTAGCACTAAAAGTGTCTGTGTCAGTATAAAAAATAGGATGTGTTTTCTGACTTAAGTAGTGGTTTATGAACCAGGCTGCTGGATTTACAAAGTGGAAGGAATGTAATGAATCAGTTCTCAAACCTCCCATAATATTTGAGCATCTTTTCAGAGAAGCAAGTCAGTGCACAAGTGGAGGGTTGATATCAGTGGATGGAGTCTCCCTTGTATTTACATAAATAAATGTTTGTGATCCCCTTCAGCCAAAGACAGTGACCCATTTATTGTAAGTCGATTGGTAGTGTCACACCAATTTTGTATCTTTAATATCACCTATCATAGTATTTTTTAAGCATTTGCATCATTCATTTAATCTATGAGAAAGACCAAGTAGCTCTTAAGTGTAAGCCGAAGAATCCTCCCACCATCTACTTTTAATCACTGTTGGGCCTCTAAGAGGTGAAAATATTGCAAACGGATTGAGGGATATACATTTTGCAAATTAGTGCTTATTTCTCTGATCACTGAAGAATAAAAGGTTGAGATGACCATGGCAGAATCTCAACCCATGATCTGCAGGTTATATACAGATCTTAGCAGTGAATGCTTATGCCCACCGAGCTTTCTAAAACAAATTTGCATGATTCCAATGCTAAGAACTAACAAATAAGAGACATATAGTAATACCATACACGAACTATACAAATACATTGTTTAAGTGACTATATAGAATACTCCCTATCTAAATACATACAATATTAGACTGCAATCCAATGCAAAATAGATACATTTTCGTTAACGTAAGGGGCATTGGAGCTATGCTGTTTCCTACAATATCAGTTGACAACACCACTACACATTGTGTATGCAAACAAGAAACTCACTTACATTTTTACGACTTGTGCTCCACTTTTAGCACTCCCCAGTACACTTCTAGTTTGCACTAGTCCCCACAAATATCCCCAGTGTAGCGTGACGCCTTCAGTTAAGATGTTTGCACCTACGTACTGAAGCAAATAGTCTATACTACAACCTGGTAGGAATGCCTATATGAATGAAAGCATTGCAATTCTTGAAAAAGTAACTAGGGAAAAAAACAAGAAATTTCATCAATTCTAAAATATTGCCTGTAAACTAAAATTTTAAAGTTAGTCAATAAAATCATTTCACAACAGTTAGCAGGACCCCAATATAGAATCTCAAACTCAGTTAATCACCGCCACAGTAACTTTGTGAATTTTCAAACTTACTGGCCTCATAAACTGACAAATCTTAGCACAATCAAAGGCTAGGTCGACTCTAGGAGTAGCTGTCACGCTTACATAACAATTTCATTCAGTATTTCCTTCTAAAACCACGAAAAATTGAGAAGTGAGTGTGCAAAATTAGTTCGTTTTGAACACAGTTTTCAAATATGTTTATCTCAAGTCATTTAAACCAGCACACGTACATAAGAAGCCCTGGCAAAGTAAACAGGTCTGGCTGTGTCAGGACTATGATTTTTTTAATGTACTTTTTTTGCAAATATATGCAACAGACATTAAAAATATAAAAGTAATGAAAAGGAAAAATGCCACCGTTTAAAGGTCACATACATATGTATGGGAAAAAGCGAGTAAAAAATGATGCATTAAAAAAATAAACAGTAAAATGAAGACAGAGAAAGGCCTATCCCCCTGGCACTGAAGTGGACTCTTTTCCAGTGGAAGTGCACTTGTGCCAAAGCAAAATGCCAACAGTGAAGCAAGCCAATGGCTGAAAAGAGCCGACCCACTGCCCTTGCTAAAAACGTTGGTGGGTAGAACCAAAATGTGAATGCCATTTAAAAATACAAATGGATGGAAGCCCCCAACTTAAATGTATATATGTATTATGATCGTATTGGAAAACATGAGGGCGGTGAAACAACTGAAGCTGCCACTGGTTCAGACGTAAAAATTGAGAACTATATTACTTTCTGGCTTGTTATAGGCAACACACTTCAGTGCCAAACAAACTTCTTGTTTACTTGATGCAAACCAAACCATGACATTCTTTGATGTGGCCCAGTGTTCATAGTCTCTACTAAGCATATGTGTGGCTCGGGAGACATATTTCTGGGTACAAAAGCTTTTCTTGCACATCTCAGAGAACCACACAACTCAGCAGGCTCTAGATCCCACCCTTAAAGCCACAAGTGTTTTCTGGGATGTGTTGGTCGTGTTTGAAAGAAGCTAATATACTATTTGATTACCACTTTTTATGACGTATGGATTAACATTTCAGTGATCACTTTCTTCTAAGTCATTAAGGACACTGTTCCAGTCTCCAGTCCTGGACGTTTCTGTGACAGCATAATGCATTCTGGCTTGCTTTTCTTCTCCTTAATTATTTAGACTGAAAACATCTGCAATCAAAGATTTATAGGTGAAAGTTCTGGACTGGAGACTTTCATGACCCAGATGACAATTCGCTCTGGAAGCTAAGAGAAGTAAAGCCATCTCCTGAGCCCTCATTCTTAGTTCCCAAATCTCTCGATGTGTCAGTCACAGAAGCACCAGCGCATCAGCACCTACCTGGCTCATTGTGGGTGTGTAGTCTGCTCCAAAGATGCTAGGGTGCTTGCAGGAAGGACAGCCAGTCCTTTGAAAGCTAGCGAGAAGTGTCTGTGAAACCAGCAGCCTGTGCCCGGCGGCCACCAGGGGGTGTAATCCTGCGGGGGAGGGGGCGAGTGACTAGAGGAGGAGTTGAAACGGTCACCTCTAGGACATGCTCAAGCTCCTTGGGCCCAGTACCAGGCTCTCGCCCACTCCAAATATTGACAGCCGCGCGATCTAAGCATGGTACAGGTGGAATGAGATAAGGAGTGAGATGGAAAGTCAAGGAGAAAGAGAGGGGAAACTAACCTGTCTGCCCTTCAACCACACAAAAGCAGTAATAAGCAAGCCTTTGTGGGGCGGCACATCTGCTGTATGTTTCTGAACTAAAGCAGAGCGCATAACACTGCATCCCCACCGCTGTCCTATAGCCGAGGAGTCTCCAGTCTCACGGCTGAGAATAGCACCATTCCCATTTGACAAATCTGCCTTGCTGACTGTTGCCTAACCCAAAAGAAACTTGCCAACGGTGTAGCCCTTTCCAAAGTTCACCGTGGTGTACTGTGCCTCAATCGTAAAAGGCAAGTTTTCGATATCAAATGCACCGTCAAACAATGCAAGCTAGCACCGGGGATTATGGGTCAAATGTTGGTTGGTGTGTAGTTAAGAGCTCATAATAAGGGGAAGGCGGAGCAGCAGAGTGACTCGGCTCAACTGGCTGCAAAGTGCATCGGTTTGTAGGACCGCTTTATACCGCACAAGCCTTCTTTACATTTTCGCGACGGCGTGCCACTGTTATTTTTAAGCTAAGGTTTTCATATACATTGGTATTAGGATTTTACATTTAACATTGGGAAGAGGATCCGCCTTACGGCTAGCGCGGTAGACCTCGAAGCTGGGGAACCGGGTTCGAGTCTCGGCAACGACGCTGAACATCCTGCGATTCTGGGAAAATCACTTCATTTCCCCGTGCCTAACAAAAATGAATGTGTTCGTCTGTAACGAAACTGGTGCTCATGTAAAGCGCTCTGAATGTCTCGGGTCTAGTTCGCGCTAAATAAAACAAAACAAAAAAATGTCCAATCCATGGATGCAAAAGAAAGTGTTCTGCGCTTTCTCTGTTGTGTCTGTATCTTGTTTTGGCTGTTGCGTGTGGTTCGGAAGCCACGTTTTGCCACTGAAAGTAGAGACGCTTTAAGGCATGGGCAAAGGGGGCTGTGGCCCAGGGCCCCAGCCTTTCAGAGTGGCCCCTGATAGCCTTCTCAGCTGTCTGCCAGGGCCCCCTGTGACTGCAGAGAAACCTGCGCTGCTGACCTTGAGTGATTCTCAAAGGACTATTGTTTTAATACCATATTCTTTTCATTTATATTGTAGTAAGGGTGATGTGTGTATGTGTTCATTACAGACATTTTGAAGAGAAATAGGGTGGTTATATTTTTTACAGCCATGCAACAGGTTTTGTTTAGATTGAAACAGTAGCTCACTTATGAGAAATGGAAGGGGTCACACAGATTCATTTCAATAACCTTAGTGAGCTGCTGCTGCATAACAGTATTGAAAACACACAGCACTAGACTATCATCTGGGGCACCTACTCTGGTTGGTAGATCTAAAAGCGGCTAGAACTTGCAGTTACCTCTAATATTTGCATGTATTTTTTGCATATATTACTTCTCACCTACTTTATATTTCAGCACTTTTTAACATTAATAACGTAGGCATATGGGGCCAGATGTAGGTAGCCCTTTACTGATCGCAATCGGCCGAAAATACCGATTTTCGGCCGTTTCCGATCGGTAAAGGGCTATGGAGATGTAGGGGCACATATTCGGTAATTTTACCGAATCGTTATTATTACCGATTCGGTAATATTTACCGATTCGGTAAAATTACCGAAAATGCTATGTGGGTAGCCAATTTTCCATTGGCACATGGCTTACAGAATCGGTATTTTACCATGGAATACAAATCCATGGTAAAATACCGATTCCTGTGTACATGCACATCTGTGCATGTACACATGTGCCATGTGACAGACAGACGTGCCCTTAGGGAATGTCTGTGTGCCACATTGCACACATGCCCGTTTTGGGGGTGCTAGAGGGTGTCAAAGTGACACCCACTGCACCCTTGACAAATTCGGTATTTACCGATTCGGCAAATACCGATTCGGTATTTGAATTGAATCCTATGGGCTTCAAGGCCCATAGGATTCTATAGCAAATACCGATTCGGTATTTACCGAATCGGTAAATACCGAATTTTTAAGGAATCGGTAACATATCCAGATGTTGGGACCTACATCCCATTTACCGATTTTGAAATACCGAATCGGTAAAATTCGGTATTTCAAAATCGGTAAGGAATATGCTACTTACCAGTATGCATCTGTTCTTGGCATAGAGGGCTGCAGAGTGGTACATTATGAATAGATCGCCATCTGGTGTTGGGCTCGGATGATTGCACTTTGTTTTTCTCTTGGAGAGTCTTTTGTCTCTTGGTGACTCCTCCCTTAGTTGGTAGTGCGCATGGGCATCGGCTCCATCCTTAGATTGTTTTGCCATAGTAGGGTTAGATGGAGTAGTATAGTAGAATACAGATAAGAGTGCCCATGTAAGTGTATCTAAATAAGATAATGTTGGAACAGACACAGGTTTCCGGGGAGGCTGGGAGGGCATGTGCCACTCTGCAGCCCTCTATGCCAAGAACAGATGCATACTGGTAAGTAGCATATTCCGTTCGAGGCATATGGGCTGCAGATGGTACATTATGAATAGACTATACAGCAGTTCTCTCCCTAGCGGTGGTCGCCCGTGTCTGTTGCAACTGTCTGAAACAATGTTTTTAATACTGCTTGTCCCACTCTAGCTTGTTGTGTTGTGTGCACATCTACACAATAGTGTTTTGTGAAGGTGTGCGGTGTAACCCAGGTAGCCGCTTTGCATATGTCATCTAGTGGAATGTTTCCCAGAAATGCCATAGATGCTCCTAGTTTACGTGTAGAGTGAGCTCTAGGAGGAACAGTTAATGTTCTCTTTGCCTTTAGGTAGCATATTTGAATGCATTTTACAATCCATCTGGCAATGCCCGCTTTGGAGATGGGATTGCCTTTATGTGTGGGTGAAAACGCAACAAATAGCTGTTTTGTCTTTCTGAAAGTTTGTGTTCTTTCTATATAGTACAATATGGCCCTTCTAACATCCAGTGTATGTAGGGCTCTTTCAGCTACTGTTTGTGGTTTTGGAAAGAAAACCGGTAATTCCACTGACTGATTGATGTGGAATGCTGAAATAACCTTCGGTAAGAATTTTGGGTTTGTTCTAAGAACCACTTTATTTTGGTGTAGCTGCATAAATGGTTCTTGAATCGTAAAAGCCTGCAGTTCACTTACTCTTCTAAGTGACGTGATAGCTATGAGGAAGGCTACCTTCCATGTGAGGAATTGTATTTCACACCTATGCATAGGTTCAAATGGTGGCCCCATTAGTCTGGTAAGCACTATGTTGAGATTCCAGACTGGGGAAGGTGGTCTTCTTGGTGGAATGACTCTTTTGAGTCCTTCCATGAAAGCTTTAATTGCTGGTACTTTAAACAGTGACAGATGTTGCCTGTTTTGTAGGTACGCCGCTATGGCTGCGAGATGAACTCTGATAGAGGTATATGCTAGGTTACATTGCTGTAAGTGTAATAAATAGCAAATGATTTGTTTAGTGGATGCGTCCAGAGGGTTGATGTGCTTACTGTTACAGTGTATAGCAAACCTCTTCCATTTTGCTGCATAGCATGCTCTGGTGGTAGGACGTCTTGCTTGTTTAATGATTTCCATGCATTCTGGTGGTAAATCTAAATACCCAAACTCTATGACCTCAGGAGCCAGATCGCTAGGTTCAGTTGTTTGGGATCTGGGTGCATTATTTCTCCATGGTTCAGTGTAAGATGCATGGGTAATAACCTTAGCTTTTGATGTGGTACTTGTGAGAGTTGTAGCAGCGTGGTGAACCACGGCTGTCTTGCCCACGTGGGTGCCACTAGTATCATTGTCATTGAATGTTGCTGCAGTTTCCGAACCAGTAATGGAATTAGTGGTAGAGGAGGGAACGCGTAAGCAAATCTGTTGGACCAATTTATCCACAGTGCATTGCCCTGGGACCTTTGGTGTGGGTACCTGGATGCGAATTCTTTGCATTTTGCGTTCTGATGATTGGCAAACAGATCTATCTCTGGTTGCCCCCATTTTTGGAAGAATGGCTGTAGTATTTGGTCGTGCAGCTCCCATTCGTGTACTTGTTCCGACTGTCTGCTTAGGATGTCTGCTATTTGATTTTGAACTCCTGGTAGGTGTTCCGCTAACAGGTAGATCTTTTGAGGAATGGCCCATCTCCATATGTCCTGTGCTAGTCTGGACAGTTGGAGAGAGTGTGTCCCCCCCTGTTTTTGAATATAATACATTGCAGTCATGTTGTCTGTTCTGATCAGGATTGCTTTGCCTGTTATTTGCATTTGGAAAGCTTTTAGTGCTAGAAATATTGCTAATAGTTCTAGGTAGTTGATGTGCAGTTTCTTTGGCTGCACACTCCACTTCCCCTGTACTGTGTATCTGTCCATATGCGCTCCCCATCCGGAGAGCGATGCGTCCGCTGTTATTATCACTTGTGGAATTGGCTCTAGGAACGACCGTCCCTTGGAAATGTTTTCTGTGTTCCACCACTTCAGAGAGCGATACGTCCGGTCGTTTACCAACACCAGATCTGTAATCTGACCTTGAGCCTGATTCCACTGTGTCGCTAAACACTCTTGTAGTGGGCGCATTTGTAGTCTGGCATGTGGTATTAGCAGTATGCAGGAGGACCTCATGCCTAATAGTTGCATAAACACTCGTGCTGGTAGTGAGTGTTGTGGTTGAAATCTTTGTATTAACCCGACCATTGTCTGTACTCTGATTGGGTTGGGGTATGCTATTGCCTTTTCTGTGTCTACTGTAGCCCCCAGGTATTGCTGAATCTGGTTTGGTTGCAGGTGTGATGTTTTGTAGTTCACCGTGAACCCTAGGTGGTGCAGCAATTGAATTGTCTTCTGTGTGTTGTGAAGACATTCTTCCTTTGACTTGGCCTTTATTAGCCAATCGTCCAAGTATGGGAAGACATGTATTTGTTGTCTTCTTAGGTGTGCTGCCACCACAGCTAGGCATTTTGTGAAAACTCTCGGTGCTGTTGTGACACCGAACGGAAGGACTTTGAACTGATAGTGTTGTCCTTCTAACACAAACCTTAGGTATTTTCTGTGGGCTTTGTGAATTGGGATATGAAAGTAAGCGTCTTTTAGATCCAGTGTAGAAAGAAAGTCCCCTTTCTTCAGTAAAGGGAGTACTTGTTGGAGCGTGACCATGTGGAAGTGCTCCGAATTTATGTAAGCATTGAGAGGTCTGAGGTCTAATATTGGTCTTAGGGACCCGTCCTTTTTGGGGATCAGGAAGTATAGAGAGTATACTCCTGTGCCCTGTTGATCTTTTGGGACCTTCTCTATTGCACGCTTTTGTAGAAGTGCTAGCACTTCTTCTCTTAACAATGTCAGATGATCTTGACTCATTGGACGCTGTTTGGGGGGGATGTTTGGTGGGGTAGCTGTGAGTTCTAGGCAATAACCATGTTGGATAATTTGTCTCACCCACTTGTCTGACGTGATGTTTTCCCAGACAGGTAGGAACTGTGATAGACGTCCCCCGACCGGTGTTATGTGGTCTGGGGGGAGTTCTATGAAGTCACTGTTTTGGTGTTGAGGCGTTGCGGTTGTTATTATTTCCGCTGCCTCTTCCCTTATTGTTGTTACCTCTGTAACTGCCTCTTGAATTACCTCTGGGTGATGTTGGTGTGAAAGATGTGGATTGCTGATTCGTTCCTGTGTTCTTTGAGCCCCCTCTATAGGTGGATCTACGAAAGGAACCTCTGTGTGTTGGCTGTTGCAATGCTCCCATTGACTTAGCCGTTTCCGTATCTTTCTTCATTTTTTCTAATGTCTCGTCTGTGCTTGAACCAAACAATGTCTTCTGATCAAATGGTTTGTTCAGTAGGGCTGTTTGTACTTCTTGTTTGAATCCTGAGATTCTAAGCCATGCGTGCCTTCTTAGCATGACACTAGTGTTAATCGACCTTGCTGCAGTGTCTGCTGCGTCTAATGCACATTTAATGGAAGTATTGGTTATTATTTTACCTTCCTGTATTCATTGGTCTGCCTTCTTCTGATGTTCTTTTGGGAGATGTGTGAGAAGTTTCTCTAACTCATCGTAATGTGCCCTGTCGTAACGTGCGAGTAGTGCTTGTGCATTGGCGATACGCCAGCTATTCGCTGCCTGTGATGCTACTCTTTTGCCTGATGCATCTATTAACTTCGACTCTTTATCTGGTGGAGGAGCCTCTCCTGTAGATAATGAGTTTGCTCTTTTACGAGCGTTTGAGACCACCAGCGAGTCTAGAGGTACATGCCCTCTAATAAATATTGGGTCCTTTGGAGCCGCTTTGTATTTTTTATCGATTCTTGGGTTTAACACCCTGGCTCTCACTGGGTTTTCGAATATTTCCTCTGTGTGAGTAAGAAGACCCTTCAACATAGGAAGAGTACCTGATGTTCTCTGTGCATTAGGTAGAGTCTCTAACAAGAAATCCTCTATTTGAGGTTCTGTATGCATATCTAGTTTGTGATATTTTGCTGCCCTATTAATGAGCTGCACAAAACCTGTGTTATCATCAGGTGGTGAAGGCTTTGAGGGATATAGCTCTGGGTCGTTGTCCTCATCTGACCCTACATCATAATTTTCCCATGGATCCTCCTCATCTGGGATAGTTTCGTCATCCCCTTGAGGTTCTCCCTCCCCTAGATCACTGTCTACATCTGACTGAGGTGTAGCTGGTCTTGGTGTGGAAGGTGTAGGAATATTTGGCCTATTGTGAGGGATAGGAGAAGAGGGTGTTACTCTAGGACGAGGAGAAGCAGGAGGAGTTATATTCGTCCCCATTGTTCTCTTTTTTGAAGGAAGAGGTTTATCTTCTGACTATTCACTCTTTCTCTTCTTTGTGACCACTTTCCCAGTTTGTGGATCAATAAACAAGATCTTTTGTTTGGGATCTGTCTGTTGCTCCTGAATCGGTACCGAGGGTCCTGGTTCCGAGAGGTGCTTTTGTTTTCGATCGTCAGATCTTGTTGTTTTCGACACCGAATGTCTGCTCGATTCCGACTTTCTTGGTATCGAGTGTCTCTTGGGCGATAAGTCATATTTATGTTTCGACATGGAATGTTTCGATACCGAGCTCTCCTTTGTATGTAGCCTCGGTGCCGAAGTCGATGTCGCCCTTTTCTCGGATCCGACATGGTGGGAGTCCGAGTGTTTCGGTTTCAGTTTCGGTTTCGTTGCCGGGCCCGAGGGCGGGGCGTCGGAAACCTTTTTTCAGCGGTTTGACCGGGCCCGAGGGCGGGGTCGTTACCGCACGGGGTCGGTTTTTCGGTAAGGGGACGTCGTCACTCACGGTTTGTTGCTCGATGAGTTCTTCAACCTCCGACTGGTCCCCTTCCGACCCCGACTGGTCCTCTTCTTCCTCGATTTGTTCGTCTCCGAACAGTTCCGGGATCGCTTCCGCCTGCATTCTGGAAACCTCGTGTCTTCGAGCTCGACGATTTCTAATCGTTAGCTTGGAGGAGAAGGCTGCGCAGGCTTCGCAGTCCCTGGATTCGTGTTCAGGCGATAGACAGAGGTTGCACACCTCGTGTAGGTCCTTGTGTGGGAACTTAGCACCACACGTTGGACATTTTTTGAATGGAGTCCTTTCCATGGACTCCGGGCTTGACTGCGTCGAGAAAGGCCTCCTGTTCTTCGACGTAGATCCAAGTTTTTCTCTTCTATTTTGAATTTGTAACGCGTCGGAATGGAAATGGCAACATCATTTACAATGGCGCGCCTGCCTACGCCATCCACCGACTGCAACTAGTGCAGAATCAGGCGGCCCGACTTATCTATGGCCTGCCTAAATATCATCGGGCCTCCCCTTTACTGCAGGCACTGCACTGGTTGCCGGTGAAAGAGCGGGCCCTGTTCAAGCTTGGGTGCCTTACCTTTCAGGCTAGAATGGGCACTGCACCAGAGTTTATCTGCTCGGCTATCAAGCCTTACACCCCAGGGAGGGTGCTTCGCTCCTCTCACCTGGCCCTCTTAACTGTCCCCCGATTCAAAAAGAAAAAGGCTGGCGGCACCAAGTTTTCTGTTCTGGCCCCTGTATTTTGGAACTCCTTACCCGTGGCACTCCGCACAACATCCTCCTACACTGAATTTAGGAAAAACCTCAAAACCTTCCTCTTTTCTCGTGCTTTTGCTGCCTAAACTCTCCTCGTTTGCCACCCCTCGCAATTTGAAGCGCCATGAAACCGCATGGTATAAGTGCGCTATATAAATGTTTTTAAATTCAAATTCAAATGAACGCGTTCGAATAACAATACCGTCGAATTGGAAAGGGAATACGCGCCGAAAATCACTTTCTTCTGAAGTTGATCTGGAGCGTCTCGATCTTCATCCGAACCCGATGGCGGAAAAAAACAATCTAAGGATGGAGCCGATGCCCATGCGCACTACCAACTAAGGGAGGAGTCACCAAGAGACAAAAGACTCTCCAAGAGAAAAACAAAGTGCAATCATCCGAGCCCAACACCAGATGGCGATCTATTCATAATGTACCATCTGCAGCCCATATGCCTCGAACATGGGATTTACCTACATCTGGCCCATGGTTTCCACCATCCCAAAAGCTGCCAAGACAAGAGCCATATTTAAGAGCAACTTTCTCCACAAGGTCCCACCCAATAACATATTCCTACAAGAAAAGACAAAAAAGTGGACCAGATGTAGGAAAGCCGTTACCGACTGGTAATAGGCTTTTCTGATGTAGGGGCCGAAATTAAGGATTCGGTAATTTACTGAATCGGTAATTTAAGGAATCGGTAAATTACTGATTTCTTAAATACCGATTCGGTAAATTACAGAATTCCTAATGTAGGGAGCACTTAAATGAGTGCTTATCCCATGTTAGGATTCGTTATTTACCACCAACTACAAATTGGTGATAAATAACGAAAAAAAAACAAAAAGCAATTTTATGCAAATTGCTTCAGTGCCATGATGCAGACATACATGCCCTTAGGGCATGTATGTCTGCAACATGTGGACCTATACACAATTGAGGGGTGCAACAGGGTGTCAAAGTGACACCCTGCCACCCTTCAATGTTTTCCCCCTTTTACTGAATCAGTATTTACCGATTCGGTAATTGCCATTCATTCCTATGGGCCTCCAGGCCCATAGGAATGAATGGCAATTACCAAATCGGTAAATACAGATTCGGTAAATACAGAATTTTACATATTCGGTAAAATTTACAGAAAAATTACCTACATACTATTTACCTATTCTTAAATACAGAATCAGTAAAATTCGGTATTTAAGAATAGGTAAATAGTATTTACCTACATCTGGCCCAAAGACATTTAGGGCCAGATGTAGGTAAGTTCCATTTACCGATTCTAAAATACCGAATTTTACCAATTCGGTTTTTCAGAATCGGTAAATGGTATGTAGGTAAGTATTCGGTAAAGTTTACCGAATCGGCGATATTTGGTACAGATTCGGTAAATACCGAATCAGTAATTCCCATTCATTCTTTTGGGCCTCCAGGCCCATAGGAATGAATGGGAATTACCGAATTGGTATTTAGCGATTCGGTAATGGGGAACACATTCAAGGCTGGCAGGGTGTCACATTGACACTCTGTTGCACCCCTGAATAGTCCATGGGTGCCCATGTGGCACACATACATGCCCAAAGGGCATGTATGTCTGCCACATGGCACTTTTGAAAAAGCCCAAATTTGCTTTTTCTAAGGTTTTCGATATTTACCATCAACTTGTAGTTGGTGGTAAATACCGAATTCTTAACCATGCAATGCACTCATTTGAGTGCTCCCTACATTTCAGATTCAGTAATTTACCAATTCGGTATTTTAAGGAATCGGTAATTTACCGATTCCTTAAATTACCGATTCGGTAAATTACCGAATCTGAAATGTAGCCACATACATCTCAATAGCCTAATACCGGTCGGTACTGGCCGCAATTCAGTAATTTCGGCCATTACCGACCGGTATTGGGCTACCTACATCTGGCCAGGGGCGGATTGGCACTGCGGGCATTCGGGAATCGGCCGAAGGGCCGCTGTTTCAGTGCTCTCTGTGGGCCGTTTTTTTTCTCCCCTTTCCCAGTCCACAGAGAGTGCTCTCTGCTGTCTGCTCTCTGTCGACTAGGAAATGGGAGAAAAAAACCGGCCCACAGCACGGAGACAGAGACAGAAATGAAAGCGCTTCACTGTGCAGGCCAAACAGCGATTATCAGCTGTGGCCTCTACTGCACCCCCTGCCCTGCAAAGCAATCACGCTGAGGGTGGCTGGGGAGGGGGTGATTGTTTACAAGAATCGGCCTTCCTGGGGGCCAGGTGTTTCTCAGACCTTTTGAGCCATTGGGGCCCACGCTGCCGGGGAAACAGTGATGGTCTTAACACCTCGCCCACAGCCCCTCACATTCAGGGCACAGTGGGCGAGGAAGAATGGGTCTGGCTGTGGGGGCCAGGTGATGTTTTGAAAGAGCACAATCTTCACCTTAGCCCCCCACCCCCCCCCGTGCGAGAAGTTTAAAAAAAAAAAGGGCTATAGTTCTTTCTCGGTGTCATCATTTTAGAACTGTTGCATTTTCAAGATTACATTCAAGGAAGTCATGGTTGCAGCTTTTCTATTTTATGCAACTAATAACAATTGACAAAACCTATAGTTCTGGCTTGTTGTAGGTGTAACATTACTTGCTGTATTATATATCTGAACGCAATGAGAGAAGCAGCAAAATACCAGTCGGGCGGCACACTATGCTAAGCACAGATTTGTAGCTTAGGTGTTTTAGGCTACGCCCATAATTACATTGAACACCCCCTTTGGAGAGACCCCTCAGTTTTGTCATCCCACTTAAAGCCCTGGAAACAACACCATGTCACAGACACCTCAGGGCCTGGCACTGTGCATCATGCATGACTCATGACTTTCAAGGTTTCAGATTGACTATGTGCAGGGGCATCTTGAACGCCTCCCTTTGCTTTAGGAACTACAGCGAGGGGTGAGTTCCTGATGAGTCTCTTCTGTCTGCAACTCTGCGTAGAAAGGCTCAGCTCACAATTATTGTGAAAAGGTGGGTGAGAGAGTAAGTGAAGGGATGGCTGGATGGATCAGTGAAAGGGTGAATGGATGAATGAAAGGGTGAATGGATGGATGATGAGAGAGAATGGGTGGATAGATGAGTGAAATGATGGATGGATTGATTAATTGATAAGTGAAAGTGTGAATGGATGAACAGATGTGTGAAAGGGTGGCCGTAAGGATGGATGAGTGAGTGAAAGGGAGGGTACATGGGCAAAAGATTGGATAGATGAGTGAAGGAGTGAAAGGATGGATGAGAGAAAAGATGGATGGATGATTGAAAGGATGGATGAGTGATAGGGTCAATGGATGGATGCATGAGTGGATGAGTAGATGTATAGTTGGGTGGATGGAAGGAAGGATGGATGGCTAAGTGAAAGGGTCGATGGAGAGAGAAAGGGAGAATGGATGGCTGAAAGGGTGAATAGGTGGAAGGATAAGTGACTGGGTGGATGGATAAGAAAGTGAAAGGATGGCTGGATGGGTGAGAGGGCAAATGGCTAGATGGATGAGTGAAGAGATGGATTGGGTGAAAGGGTTGATGGAGAGAAAGAGTGAGGATGGATGTGTGGATGACTGAAAGGGTGAATGTGTCTAAGGGTGAGTGACTGGGTGGATGGATGAGTAAGTGAAAGGGTGGCTGGATGGGTGAAAGGGTAAATGGATGGATGAGTGAATGGATGGATGGGTGGAAGAGTGGATGAATGGGTGGATAATGGGTGGATGAGTAAAAGGGTGGATGGAGGGATGGATGAGTGAAATGATGGATAGAAGAATACATGATGGATAGGTTTGCAAATTGTTGAATATGTTTGGATCTGGATTAGCGGCATCTTATGTTTGCCACTTTACATCTCACAATGACTATCCAAGCAGATCTTCCTGACCATTTCTCTCACCAAACATGCCTGCTCAGAACCATGAATTGTAAACAAAATATCAGACTGGACAACCCAGTGCTGTAACCATATATATAGATTATTATCATATGAAATATCACAAAAAGACCTGCACAGTTGATCAAAGCTGCGTGCATACTGAAAAACCGTGAAGTACACGATTGGTTCAACCTGATATAAACTTATTTTGACTAGTGCTTAAATGGTTGTCTATTTACTTACTTACATAATAACGCGCAACCTCCTCTGATGGGTCTGTAAAACGTACCTTTTGTCCAGAAGGTTTGTTCTGAATTTTAACCCTTTGTCCTGAATTTTTACACTCCCCATCCTGAATTTGCACCCATGCCAGTTGGTCACCCAAGTCCTGACACTCCCATACAGAACTACAGAGTGTTCACCCTGCCTTTTCTACCACCCCCTAAGACTTTGGTTTCCACCTGCTATCTGGACTATGGTAGGACGTGAAACAAGGAGTAAATCCCTGATGGCGGGTGGATCTTCTTCTGCCGCCGGAGGTATGGAAAAATTCCTTACTAGGGCAAATAACATTATTGACAAAGAAATCATCACTTTGGTGAAACAGCTATCAAAAGAACTAATGTCACTAAAACGATCATCTATGGGTCCATTGGCCAACGCCATAACACCGGAAAGACCTAGTGATAATTTTACCCTTGTGGAGGTAGTCCTCCCGCCAAGAGCTGACTCCGCTACTGCGGCAAATACATCTGCTACTGTAGCGGAAATTAGCCATGTCCCTGATAGCAATAACGTCTCCCTCATCTCTGTAACTGAAGAGAGTACTATCTATTCTAACACTCAGGGGGAGAAAGAAGGTGCCATAAGGAAATGGAAAAGACAATATAACAAAAAAGGTAAAAATACTGGAAGGGCTCCCAAATCAGCTAAATTATTAAGTGACCCGGTATCGTCTAATACCACCCAAGAAGCGAGCACCCTCAGTTATGAGATTTCCATGGATAGGATTGCTGCCTTATTTAAGTCAATAGTATTTCCACTAGAGGCCAAGTTAGATAGGTTGGACTTTAGAATATCTAACATTGAGAAAACCACAGCCATTATCCTCGCTAATTCCACCAAGCCCAATAGTTCATGCCCCCCTCCCAGTGCCCCCATCCTCTCAGTTCCCTATCCTATTACTGTGAGCCAACCCCTTGTCTCCACTATAGTTAGTTCCCAACCTGTTCACTCAGTCCCTAACACAGCCATCCCAGTTGTTCCCCAGCACTCTGTAGACACCCAACCAAGCCTGCACAACCCTCCTGGACCAACGACCATTGAGACCCATGGATCCCCAATTAAAGAATTTAAAACCCCTAGATTACGACGGCCAGATCTCCCGCCGGAAGCTAACCGGTTTATGGTAGTTTTAGCAGGAGCACCCCCATTAGAAAAGGGGGAAACTGAAACCTTTAGCTCCCTGAAAAGTAAAATTATTAAATGGCTTAACTGTAATAGACCCTTACCGGCACACTTGCATAATGAAATCATTATGGTAAGGAGGGTGCCATGGATTGGTAAGACACCAAAATCCATTAATGGAGACTGTATCACTGTAAGTTTTAGAGACCCCCGTACCGTATCCCATATATGTGCGGGTTTCAACAGGTCATTTGATTCTACTATTCAAACCCTCCCAGTTTCTTTCTTTTTCCCACCCAATAATGCCACCTATTACTCTGGAAGAAATGATTGGACTAGAGTAGAACGTAGGGGTATGCAAAGAATATATGACTCTAGACCTCCCAAATTACCCCAAATTCTGCCACCGCAAAATCCTTTCTGGGACTGCAATCGGTATAGCTGCCTAGAAGGTCTAGAGGGAGTTACTGACTACCTATAGTTCACACCCCTGTACCACCCCCCTCTGAATCGGCCAACTTGATTAAAAATGGCGAAGTCCTGGCTAAAGTTCTACCACGCCCCTCTGAGTCGGCCAACTTGATTAAAAATGGTGAAGTCCTGGCTAAAGTTACACCGTCTCTAGAGGGATGTATGGTAACCCCTTCTATATCAGATATGATTTCCTTGATTCTAGCTGAGCCGATGGAAGTCCAACCTATACCGTTACCTTTGGGTCCTTCGCATATGGGAAACATAAACACATCCATCACTATCAGCACTACTCCCATAGAGCAGGCGCTGATCCCCAGTCAACAAGGCTATTCTATGGCGAGCTGGAATATAGCTGGGTGGAGACAGAGAGTCTCAGCTTTGGGGTGGAAGGAATTTATCCTAGGCTTTGACATCCTATGCCTACAGGAAACATGGTCTACTACAGACATTCATTATGACGGTTTTGTTTCTTATAATTGTCATGCCCAAGAATCTGTTATGGGGAGGGCAAAAGGTGGCTTGCTTATATTATTGTCTGTGCACTTCCCTGTATATGTAAGATCCTGCCTTACAGTTGGCTCCCATTCACAAATTTTGGAATTAGAAGCTAAAAGGGGCAGGAACAACATTCTACTGATCAACCACTATAATAACACCTTTGATCCCACCAGTACCTCTGTTGTGGATGAACTAGAAGTTGCCCTGAATAAAATTAGCAATAAGTCACTTAAACCTTATGACATTATATGGGGGGGTGATTTTAATATTAGAACTTGCTCGCACTCTTATACCTCAGTATGTGGGTTCGATGGAGATACGGGGAGAACTTAGCACATTTTCTACACTCCCCCTATGGGGTCTCTCCTAACAATCTCCTATTAAAATATGACCTGGTTATCCACCAACCTACCCCCGACAAAGAGGGCAACATCGCTCCTACCTTTATTGGGAGGGACACAGCCTCCGTTATTGATTATTTGTTGATTTCAACAGCAATTGTACCGTTTTGTACAGTGCCGATCATCGTGGACTGTTGCATGAGTGACCATAATGCTTTAACAATGTCAATTCTGATATGGGGCCCTAGAAATGTTTTTTCCGGTAGGGTAATAGATGACATTATCCCAAGTAGGCAAAATGGGACACGGATTAAGTGGTGTATAGAAAACTCGGAGAAACTACACCGTACAGCCGTGATGGCCGGCACCAAAGTGATACTCCGCTGTCTCGAAATCAATGTACCTCCTGTAAATACCATAAAGGATTTTGAGAAACTTGGAATCATAATTAAAAAAACTCTCACTAATATTAAAATTATAACTAAATGAGAAAAGTTAGGCTGGTTTGACCAAGCATGTACCAAGGCGCTAAAAACCCTTAAGAAGGCCCTATCCAATCTCCCAAGAGACAGAGAAGTGGTTAAAACTCTGAGGGCCAAATATAACATAGAATTAAAGCGTAGGAAACAGGAACTCAGAGAACAAGCCTGGGACAATCTGGATAAAGCCGCAACCCTTCGGGATAGCAAACTGTTTTGGAGTACAATCAATAGCCCATTCCTCCAGAAGGAAGAATTCCCAGTCCTTACTGCTCAAGTAAGTGAAGATAGTTGGGTTTTACACTTTACTGGAATTTTCGACCCAAATAGGGAGACCAAAGATAACACCTGCAATAATCCCTTTACTTCATCTCAGTCATTGGGAGTTACCCTCCATGAAGTCGACATGGCTATTAACTCCAGCAAAGGGGGGAAGGCCCCAGGACCCGATGGGGTCCCGATTGACCTTTATAAATACGATCTGGCCCTATGGAGTCCATTATTGACCCAAGTTTTCAATGCTGCTGTCGACCGCAATACTCCGGCAACGTGGAGTGAATCCATAATTATCCCAATCTACAAGAAGGGAGATAGAGGAGAGGCAAAAAACTACCGCCCTATCTTCCTTCTGGATTCCTCTCTTAAAATCATGAGCAGGGTCCTATTGATACGCCTAGAAGAGTGGGCCGAAAGTAATAACATTCTTGCTCAATCCCAATATGGCTTTAGAAAGGGCCTCGGCACAATTGAACAGTGTATTAACCTAAACCTCCTAATAGGGAAATACACTAAGGCTAAATCAGGCTCCTTGTTCCTATGCTTTGCGGACCTCTCTAGCGCCTTCGACCTGGTGGACCACTCCCTGCTGTGGACAACGCTACTTGATATGGGCACACCTCCTGCTATTATCCACTTCTTAGCAAGACTCTATTCCAATCTATCAGCCCAGATTCGATATGGCCCAAAAGGGGAATGTACAAATAAGATCAAAGTTAAATCAGGTATTAGGCAGGGGTGTGTCCTGGCCCCATTGCTTTTCTCCCTCTTTATTAATTCTATGGAGAAGGAGCTAAAATATGTCCAAGCAGATGCACCGCAGGCTGGAGGCCAATTTATCCCAGTGCTGCTATACGCAGACGATACTGTTCTATTATCTAGAACACCGATTGGCCTCCAGAGGCTCATGAACTGTTTTTACGAATTTATACAGGGAAAGAAACTTAAAATTAACAACTCAAAAACATTCATTATGGCATGTGGCAAAAAGGTAAATCATCTCAAACCTTTTTATTTTAAAGAAAACCGAATTGAGGTTGTGGATAATTTCTGCTACCTGGGCATCACCTTTAATAAAGGTGGGTCATGGACCCCAGAGCAAATTAACGTGAAAGCAAGGATGGGGAAGCCTACCCTAGGTGTTTTCCGTTTTGCCACCAAACTGGGTTGTCGACGGATCCCAGAGATGTTAAATATTTATAAACACAGATGCGCTTCAATAGCTCTTTACGGTTTAGGGGTATGGGGGCACTGGTCCCCAAGGGACCTCCAAATTTTGGAAAATTTATTTTTAAAACAATTACTTTGCCTTCCACCTTCGGCATCCACCGACCTCACCCACAAAGAACTGGGGTTGGACTATATAGCCGATTTAATTGGACTGAGACCTTTGCTGGCATGGAGATCTATTTGGAAGAAGGACGAAACAAGCTTTACTAAAGAAATCATCAAAGATTGTCTGCATTTAGAAAAAGTCCATAATATCCCCTGGTTAAAGTATGTGTTTACTACCTATAGTGAACTTCTTGATATGGACGTATGTAATGATCCTGCAAGTGTAATTACTTTATCTAAACAGGAGGTCAAAGATGAATTTATGAGGGTGAAATCCAATAAGCGTAAATTTGACACAAGAGACTATTCAACCCACGCTTTTTATTCCTCCCCTATAAATGAAGGTTTTGGGCTACCTACCTATCTTAAAGTTCTTTGTAGACGATCCCATCAATTTGTCCTCTCCAGATTTAGACTTAGTATTGTACATAACCTGGTGGCATTTTCAACTCCTTGTCCATGTGATGGGTTAACCAAACAAAGTACTTTGCACTTTCTGTTAATTTGTCCCCTGTATAAATCCCTACGTATTTTTATCTTAAACCTCTGTTTAAAAAATATTCTGTGTCTTCTACGGTAAATGCTAAGAAACTCTTATTCTCACTTGCTAGTCCGGACTTATGTTTCTTAACTGCAACCTTCATTCTAAAATCTATTAGCGCAAGAAAAAGTATGGTTTTCTAGTTATACACTCATTTTAATCCACTGCTGCCAGTCTATGTTTATCGATTTCTAGTAATGACGTGATATGTACTTTCCCTGTGTAATACTATATGTGATTTGTCTTTTAACTGTATACTTTTATGATGTTTTTATAACAATCGAATACAGTTTATAAATGAAATGAATGACTAGTGCTTAAATGGTTGTCTATTTACTTACTTACATAATAATGCGCAACTTCCTCTGATGGGTCTGTAAAACGTACCTTTTGTCCAGAAGGTTTGTTCTGAATTTTAACCCTTTGTCCTGAATTTTTACACTCCCCATCCTGAATTTGCACCCATGCCAGTTGGTCACCCAAGTCCTGACACTCCCATACAGAACTACAGAGTGTTCACCCTGCCTTTTCTATTTGGTTACTCTTGTAACCAGATGCACCACACTGCCAAGCTCTAACTCAAGAGGGGCCATCTAATCCCCTTGGCATCCCACTCTCCACAGGGCTGACCAAAGTAGGCTGAGTAAAGCAGTACTCAAAGCTACATCGAGTGTGCCTCAATTGTCATCCCACCGAATCCAGAAAATACTGCACTAGACTCAGTGCAGTAGGTCTTCCTCAAAGGTTTACTTGACTTGCCACATCCAGCACCCAGAAATGCAATGTGTTGCTAGCCGATCCCTTCCTCTGAAGCAAGAAGGAACCGGTAGGAACCATTTTGTTTACCATTTCTTTGCACAATTTACTGATTCATTTGTGTGCCAGTTAATAATGTAACTTTATTTTAAAGGCCTCATTCAAAATGCAGACAAGGGGCATATTTCTCTGTATTCCAAAAATATTAATTAGTAAGTTTTGGTTAGTTTTTGTTTGTAGTGTGTAGGTCTGACTGCACTCTATTTTAGGTCCTAGGCCAGAATGTGGCAACATGTTTGTGTGTTGATTTCAGGATATGTCTAAGACTTTGTGTAATGTGATTTCTCAAAAGAGAGCTGTTTAGCCTCATTTTATGCTAGGCCTTGTTCGAGGCCTAAGCCAAATTTGCAAACTTGGCACTTCTTTCTCTGTGCAGAAGAATTAACTTTTCTAGCATGTTAAGGTTAGAATTCCTTTTTGCAGATTTTATATCATTTTCATGGTTAATTGAGTAATCCTCAGTCTCCTCATGGCCCAGACTTGAAGGCAGCAACAGATGTGAATAAAACTGTGTTTTTTGTATATAGACATCACTTGCTGGCTGTGAAATAAATTTATGACTAGATTGTACAGATACATTTTTTCAGCATTCTTTACACCCCAGACTGCCTTTTCCTCATTTGTGAATTCTTACTTTTGTTATTACATGTTCTGTTCCCAGAGATTCCAGTCTTACCCTTTCTCCTTGACTTTGTACTAGATTTCTGATTTATGTGATGATTAGCTGGTTGGGAAAGAGTATCTAACGACCTTGTGCAGGGCGTTAAGACTGCATGTAAGTATTCAGTTATCAGACCTGCAGTGCTCCTAGTCTTTACCAATGTTACTTGCTCTGTAAGCTTTAAAAGGCTTAATTTACTAAATATTTCTCTACGAATTAGACCTCAAAGAGTAACCAAATAGTGTTTCATGAAAGGGCACGCCCCTTGAATGTGGACCACGCCCCTTAACTGTAGGCCACGCCCATTAAATGTATGCCACGCCCCTTGAACGTGGGCCACTTTTTTCGTCAGTGCCCGGGCCAAATTGTGATCCCAATCCGACCCTACATCTGGCCCTTAGTCCTGTGCTGGGCCCACATTCCACTTTCAAGTGCTGTGTGCAGCTGTTCTGCTCTATTTTCTGAAACTGCCACTTTTGAGACGGAGCTTGATTGGTGCCTGTCAATGCGGGGAAGCGTGTGAGCGTGTGTGTGTGTGCGTGTGTTTGTGAGTGTGTGCAGTTTGCTGTGCCGCTGCCAATACTGTACCTGTGAGAGTGACCGCTGCAGCTCCTTCTGCCTGTTCTGTTTAAGGGACGCTGCACCTCTGGGTGCATCCCCCTTGTTTCAGACACATGCGCACATGCTGGAGCCCACACTGTTCTGTTGTGCCTGTGGAGAGGCCTCGCAAATAGAATCCTTCATTTGCTTGCTCAGGTCTGTCGCGTAGATTTGCTTTCAATGGTGATGCCTGTTTGAAGCATGAAGGAAGCTCACAATTTTGCTGCCTATTCTTTTTGAGTGTCTTTTGCAATACTGCTAGCTAGGCTGTCCAAAGGATGTTATCCTTCTGTTGTCTCTACTGTGACTATTCTGTTTCGCAGGTAGGTTTGCACTGCTGCTTGTGTTAGTGTGTCCCTTTCGTAAGTGTTTAGTGTTCAGCATTCCTCCAGTGCTTAAACGTGCCAGATGTGTACACCCCTTTACGCTATTTGAAACATATTAACATTATTTTGTGTGTGCCTTCACTTTTTGGGTTATTGAAACATATCAGTTGTAGACTGAGCATTTGTTGTTTGCTTTCAAGTTTGACATCCATAATAGTTGCTATAACGCAGTCTTAAGAGTGCTGCATATAAGTGCGATCATAGGACTGACTGCCTGGTGTATGGCGAGCTTCAACCCCTCTGGAACCCCGGGAAGGCCCTGTTTGATCGGCCGCCTGCTTGTGCTGTCCTTCCTTCATGCTTGGCATTCCCACCCATGGGGGGCAAGCGGGTCAGACAGTGAAGCCCTTGAGGTCACTAGGATGTCCTGCCAGACAGCGGTCTGGAGCCCGTGGACGGAACTACGATTTTCTGGGCCTGAGATCTTCCCCAACTGCTTGAAGTTTTTGGGGGAGGAGAAAGAGCAGTGCCTCGGTGAGTGAAAGCTCAGTTGCTCGTGCTGCCCCACACTGCAGTTCTTCAGTGGTGGCAAACAGGCCAGGCCCAATGGTGCATCCGCTTCACTGAGGTGGCTTGGGGCCCTCCTATGCAGCAGCTTGGATGCCCCAGTGGATAATTCTCCTGCGTTGTCTTGAGTGTGAGGCAGCTGGGACCATGGGTAAGGCCAAGGGCAGAGCATAACAGACCCAAGCGAAATTAGAAAGATTCACTACCCCGCCAGTTGCAAAGGGAGGGGCTTCTTCGGACAAGACCCTGAGGCACCCCACAACGGAATCGACAGAAACTTGAGCCATCCTACAAGCTCTTCAGGCCTCGAGGGAAGCAGTGAAAATGAAAATTGGAGAGGTGGGAATGGATGTCACGCTACTCAGACAAGACCGCTGTAATGTTGCAAACCGGGTTACAGAGGGAAAAAGCTGAGTCTCCATCCTGGAAGATGAAGTATCCATACTTATGGCCACTGTCTCAAAGCGGACCCTTCTTGATAAAAACAACTTGAGGCCAGATCAGACTATGCCAAAAACTTACCTTTATGGAATAACCTCTGCTTTGTGGGGTTTCTGGAGGGAACAGAGAGAGAGTCTGATACATTCTTGGAAACCTGGCTCGGATGCTGGATCTCGGCAGATCTCCTCTCCCCCGCAGAAACAACTTTTAACCCTGACATAATAGGAGGTTCTCCATCGAATCACCCAAGTACTGGTTACAATGTTGAGTTCTTGGGGTAGTTGTTGGATGGCAGATGCGTTGGGGGGGGAGTTGTAGTTGCATGTAGTTTGCATACAATTCACAGCCCTCTGAGTACCAGACATTTCCACATCACCTCACTTGTGTCCATCATCCATAATGCCCACAGAACAAATGGTAAATGTTTCCATACTCTCCTGGATGGCCTATTAGATAGTGTCAAAAGGCTAGCCATCTCCCAATATGGTAAGAGAAAGCTCCCTGTGATTTTTAAGCTCCAGGATAGTCCAGATAAGCAGCTTCAAATCAGTGGAATCCTGGATTATCTCTTTAAGTTTATCTGATGTGTGAAGGGTGTGGCATCATCGCGTGAGAGAGATCACACACACATCCACGGCGCACAAAAACCCTTGTTTAATTTGATCTGGTGTTTCTCTTGGCAGCAGGTGTTCTCCCTCCCTCAGCAGTGGAGATTCTGCTGCGAGGTAAAACCTATCGCTTCCCAGTACATCGTCACATAGGTATGCCATTGGCAACTCGGAGATCAATTTCGTCGATTGAATGCATGGTTTCTAGCCGATGAACTGTATTCAGAGCGCCTCAGAGAAAAGGTAGTGGCATACCAGGGTTAGATCACCTCTGCCGGCATGTTGTGGGAAGAGGGCAAAGTCACAAACCACGGTTGAGCTAAAGCTCTGATCCATACCCAAGAACGTGAGAAATATTGACAAACTGTAGCCCTAGAAACCCAAATCTCACAACCCAGAAAACAAAGTGTGGCAGGCCCATTTCCATTTACACAAGGCAATTGGAGTTGGTCAGGTCCTCTCTTAGGCAGCTGATTTTAGAGGAGGCCATCCAATGTTGGTGGGCTTCCTTCCATCGAGTCTATGGATTTGGGGACAAATCCAGTAAAATACTTTATTGGCTGGCCAATCGGGATATGCCCTCCAGGATAGTTCCCACAATTAACGACAGGAGAGGCGAGACACACCACAGAGCAGTGGCTATTGCTGAAGCCTTTCCAGACTACTATTGAGCCCTGTACGCTCCTCTGTCAATGTCCCAACATGCCCCCGCCTCCTCGCTCCTGGCAGACATTTTCCTGCCATGGATGTCTCTACTCCAAAATGCAAACCTAGATGGCCCCCTTTCACTGGTCGGAGGTGGGAAAGACAATAACTGAGATGAATCCTAGCAAGATCCCTGGCTGGAAGGCTTTCAGGTGGACTTCTATTACAAATATCAAGGTATCCTAGTACCTCGATTGTTGGACCTCTATTTGGAAGACGTAGACAGGGGAAGGTTCACCCAGGAACTGGATCTAGCCACCATGGTAGTTTTGTACAAACCTGGGCGTCCTCCAGAATGTTGTGCCTCTTGTTGGCCAATCTCGGTCATTAATACTGAACTAAAAATGCTTGCAAAAGTGCTTGCCTGCATACTCCTTCGGGCTATCCCTAACCTGATTCACCCTATCAATGCAGCTTTAGCCTGTAGTGTAGTTCCTATATTCCCAATAGGCTCTGCGCATTGGAATAATATATCCTGCAGCTTAGACGTAGGACTTAGGTCTACTAGGTCTCTACCGGTTATATTAGACTTAATTGTGAGTGCCAGCTAGCTCAGAGGTCACTAGAAACTTTCTCGAATAAACAAGAAGGGATTAGTTTCTGACAACCACTTAAAACATGACAAGTTTGTTTCCCAAGAATAAGAAATCAAATCTCTAGAGTCGCGGAAACAATAGATAACTATTTTACTCAGTCAATCGTGCATGCGTAGTTTCACCAGAGGTGCAAGAGAAATAGAGAGACGGGCGTTTTCAATAAAAAGGTATTTATTGAACAGTCTTCTTTCTCAGAGGAAGACGTTGCTTACGGACACCGGTGCCTCGCGCAAGTGTTACTTTTGGAGACTGCAGGAAGAGCGTGTGACTTGAGCCATTCCTGTGAACCTTACGAGTTGGAATCTATAGATTGTGTTGGGCGGACACACTGTAGAGATTAAGATTTCTCGAGACTTGAGCCGAGCCGGTGGCACCCACCCCACCCCTCTGGGTTGGGTTGGCTGTGGGTTGACCGAGTACTTTTGCCCCAGATTTGGACAGGGCCGTGCATATGAGAGTACCCATGTCCTGATGAAGCCTATATCATCTAGCTGAAACGCGACCGCGACTGCGTCAACACCTTTGGCTTTGAACGGAGTCCCTTAGTTCAATATAATAAAAATTTTGATTTATTCATTGATGCACCTACACAAATATAGGTTGGGTATATGTGTTAACCCCCTGGTGCCTGTCTGTTGGGACTACCTTGTTTGTATACTCCGTTAGATCGTAAGAGGAGATACATTTGTAAATTGGTGTATATATATATATAATTTTTTCATATATATATAATTCTTTTCCTTAGGGTACATAAAAGTGTTTTTGATACTATATATGTTGTAAATTTGTATAGAATGTACATGTGATGTGATGTATATATAATGTGTTCTGTTGTGCCTCTCTGGCTGCCCGCCCATATATGTATATATGAATTTATGGATACGTTTCTTTGATTTAATTTACTATTCACAAGAAAATTAATTGTTTCTTGTTTGAGAAATAAAAGTGGATTGATCCCTTCAGTACCATTTTTTTCTACTTCTTTCATCCGTGGATGTCTCCTGCTCAGGTACGGGAGGGTGAGGTGGGCAGAACCCCTAACCATTTTTTCTAGTCTCAGTCTTCTTTCTCAAGCATTGAAAATGAACTGCTACAATAGTAAAGCTTACTATGAAGTACAATGCATATAATACGAACAGTATTATAAAGTAGTACTGTAAAAGCATGATATGGTTTCTAAGCCATAAAGTGCATAACATGTTTAAAATACATAAAATACCTACAGTGATAAAAGGATGACTAAAAGTACTGAACTGGTGCTTCTAAATACGCCTACCTAACCTATGTCTAGTACGAGGGAGGAAGTATAAGAGGATTAGCTTAAGTTTTAGGAGTTCTCTGCCAGGAATCTGATTCCAATAATTCTCAAAGAGGTCTGATTAGCTCCGTACCTTTGGTTCTAGAATGAAGGAGGTCTTGTATCTCGTTCTCGGGACTCGATTTTCCAGATACCCGCAAGGGTAGCCTGGAAACACTGGAGCTGGATTTCTCAGCAGGAGAAATGACAGAGTCTATCAGTGCATCTGCTGGAGGGTCGGCTTCCTTCGGCACTTGCTGATGCTAGGCGTCGGGCAAGTAGATAGTCGATCTGCTCCAAACCACCGTGTGTTTGTTTAGGCAAATCAAGGCATATTTATACTTTGAAGGTGCCGAGTTTGACCCATGTTTGGACTTAATAACGCCACTCAAAGGCTCATTTCTTGGAAAACGCCGGGAGTTCTAGGAGAACTTAATATTCAAGCAGGGGGAAGTCCCGGGCTGCTGAAGGCGGGTTTTTCCAAGAAAACGTTGGTAATTCTTGGAGCTTAGTGGAAGTATCCATGCCGTATTTGGGTTGTATGGTTTAGGCCAAATATGGTAATGATTTCTATGCCTATATAAGGTATTGTTAAAATATACCTATATAAGGGCATGAATCGGGAAATTTATACTAGGGTCCGAGATTCATTTACAACAAGCCCATGCCACAGTAGGAGGCACTGTATCGGATGACTACATATGGCACTTGCCCAGCACACTGAGATCCAAGAATCATATGCCCTCCCACTTATTCATTTTGAGAAGGCCTTCTATTCAGTCAGTTGGGTATTTCGGGTCCAAGCATTGCAGCGTATGGGCTTCGGCCCGAAATTTGTGTGCTGTTTCCAACTACTATACTCTTTCCCTTATGCGCAGGTGCAAGTAAATGGAACTCTAGCCAATCGTTTCCCCATTTGCAGGAGAACTAGGCAAGGGTGCCCCTTGTCCCCATTGATTTTTGCGCTTCTGATTGAGCCCCTCCCAAGACTAATTAGATGTGATGCAAAGATATGGGTCTGGCATTGACGAGACAGAGAGGAGAATAGAATATCACTCTACACAGATGATGTCCTTCTTTACTTAACAAGCCCACAGGACTCCGGTCAGTGAGTGATGAAAATCTTGTCCCTCTATGGGGAGGCACCCGGCCTACAAACCAAATGGGCAAAGTCACTCCTAATCGCGCATAGGAGGAGGGCGGAAACTATGCACTGGCAAACACATATCCCAATCAAACGTGGTAGTTTTGGTTATCATGGCATGCATGTCATGGTGGAACTCGCCCTGAACTGGTCTCTTAACCTCCCCCCATTACTGACTAAGATGAAACAAGATTTTAAGTCCTGGGAACGCCTCCCCTTCTGGTCCTTGTTACAGTGGCCTTATTTAAATTGATGATTTTTACCACAATTTTTGTATGTCATACTAAATGTTCCACATCAGATTCCAGCAACGTGGTTCTAGGACCTTGAAGCCATCATTGGATCCTTCTTTTGGGTATAACCCCCCCCCGATATTGCTTGGGACAAATGTTGCCAGACAAGCTTCAATGAAAGCATGGACATGGCTGATATTTGGGTGTACTATTGGGTTTTTCAACTGCTAGTTATTAAAGGACTGGATAAACAGAGGCTGGGGGGACCCGGCTTATCAGCTGGAACTTTCCCTGCTGGATCTGAATAGTGTCCATCACTTATTCTAAGGGGGGCTTCTCCCGTTTCCTCCCAGAGCCTACCATGGTGGTGTTCTTCACATGATGCATGGAGCTGAAACTACTGCGGTGGGAACAGTAAATCACACAAAAGATGCCAGTAAGGAGGGTGACAACGCGCCCAGATGTCACACCTTGATGGCTATGTTATTACTTACCTGGGCGATGAGTGGGAGGGAACATCCATTAAAACATTCCAAAACTTACAGGCACGGTTCTCACTTTTCACTATACAGTTTCACAAGTACTTACAGCTGCGACAAGTACTCCCCTCCTATCAAGAGGAAGTTCAGAATCCTCCCGAATTTAACGCGCTTGAGGGCAAACTGCTTCAAGGTCCCACTAGGTAAAGGAGGGATTTGATAAACATTGGTCTTTAATTTCCCCAACAAATTTGACCTCCTCAAACAATAAAGTGGGAAGAATGGGTAGGCCCCTTAGTTGATACAGCCTTGAGGGATGTACATATGGTCCCCCGGGTACTTGCCATCTCCTCACGCCTGCAGCGTATCCAGCTGCATTACCTGCATGCCACATACCTCACTCCAATGCACCTCTTGAGGTGGGCAAGAGACCTACCTCGCAGTGTAATGGTTGTTCTGCTCTGGACATAGACTTTTTATCATGTGGTGTGGTCGTGTCCCATTATTGTACAGTATGGTCAGCTGTGAGCGAGGTTTTGACAGAAGTACTGGAGAGGCCAGTGGAACTTTGCCCTAAATTGGCACTGCTGGAAATTTTGGAGGAATTCGGAGGACCCAGAGGAGAGAGCGCTTTGGTGGGCATGGGTACATTGCTCGCTAACTGAGACACAGCACCTCATTGGACTGCAACACACCCCCCACCCCCAAAGTGTCCGGCTTGCACCTGGAAATGGATTGGTATTGCAAACTAGAAGATCCCATTTACCGGATGGCGAGAGAGCAATGGTGAAACTGACATCCTGATGCTCCCTGTGCCGGCGGCGGAGTGCCCCTTTAACCCATAGCAACGTATCCAGGAAGAGTTCCATGGGGTGAAGTCATCCCCTACTATCCTATCAGTGGACGACGCCGTGGAGAAGGCAGAAGAGGATGCAGATCCGAGGAAGAGAATGAGGGAGCGCGAAGGAGTGGAAAACACGGCAGGCGAGCGGACGAGACTTGGGACAACTGAAGACCAGGGAGGCGAATTGAACATCCCGGAGGAGAAGGAAAAGCCTGGAGGCCAACGAAATCACGCGTCACCCCGCCACTCTCCAGGAGGAGCGTGGCTGAACCAGGTACGGGCCCGAATACGGGGGTTCTCTAAACACTGGGTGGGGAAGGGAAGTTCTTAGAGGGAGGACACCGCTTTCTCTACTCAAAAGGGGGTGCACAAGGTGACGGTATTTGGTAAAACCCTCACACCCCCCTTCCTTGTGTTCAAGAGTGTCTCGGCCATCCCACTGACCCATGTATTTTTTGTTGTTGTTGTTTGTTGTTTTGTTTCTTCTTGGACTCATGAACCAACGACAAAGACCTGGGAGCTCCAGCAATATCCTCCAAGCACAGGTGACACCAGGAGTCCCCCCTGAAAACCGGATGGCCATTACCTTTGTTTGCAATAAAAGGAACATCAAAGAGACATAAAGTGTCTGAACCCTCATTTCCCCGGCAGGACTCCATAAAACAGCTCCTTCCCATTGGGACCCCTGACAGTGGACTAGGGGTTGCCTGCATAAGCATGGTAAGATATGGGGTCGATGGTGCACTTATTCAGGACTAAGCAACACTGCCTGTACTGGGAGCAATCCTTGCACTGATGTATTCAAATTGGGGGCTTGGGGTGGGAATCGGGAAGGGGTGCACTTATCTGTAATATTGTTATTGCAAAATAATAATACAAATAAAAAAACAGAACAAACATTGGCCATGTCTTATGTGAACACATACCATGGGAGCCTTCATCACACTGACCTCCAGATATGATAAATCAGGAACGAACTAGTACAACAGCAGTCTTACATCATATCCTTTTAATGTTCTCAACAGGTACACTGTCACAGATTGGTGAAATGGGTGCTGGTATAGCTGTTAATCTGAGCTGTGAATGATGGTTTTGTGCAAGCACAAACGTATCATTCACAGATCCACCGTTTATGCAGACCCCCTTTCACGTTTGTAAGCATGCCTTTGACAGTTCCCTTTCTTCTGCAGAACAGTGTGGATCAGAACCTGCTTTTCTCGTGCTCATTCAATTCCTAACATAGGCCTTGCCCCGGCATCCCCACATTTTCAAAGTCTTTTATGCTCTCTTTTCCCCCAATTTGATTTCCTTCAGCTTATGCTGGAACTATGGTTTTAGGCCACATGCACCATGTCATCAAGACCCCTCCTTCCAGTGCTTTAAAAAAGACCTGAAACTCCTGCCCCTCAACCAATATTTCTCTGACCAAGCCAGCCAACCTAGGCATCAATAGACTAATGGACCCCCCTCTCATTCTGACTTTCAATGATGGGGAATATCTGACTGTTGCAACCACCTGCGTTTTTCACTCCTTCACTGTATATTTAAGTGTGATGTCTTTCCTTATATATTTATACATCCTCATGTCCTGTGATGTAGTGCGACTTTTCCTTGTGTTTGTAAAGCGCTCTGATACCCAGAGGTCTAGCCAACGCTATATAAAACTTTATAAATAAAATAAATAAATAAATCAAGTATTTGCAGCAGCTGACCCACAACCTACGACGACTAGGGAAACTTAAATAAAAAAAGTTTTCTTTTTTTATTTAGGTTTCCCTCGTCGTCGTATGTCGACTTCCCTACACCTCACGCCACCGCTCTTACCTGCATGGGCCGCGCCTCGCCATGTTCAGCAGCTGCAGTATGGAATAACCCCACTCTCACTTTCCAAACCACGTTTTACACATGAAGTTCACCAGAACAGAGCTACAGAAGTGTTGCGGGTAACCTCAGGGAACATGAAATCTCAAGGCTCCAAGACATGTTTTACTTCAGTAGCAAGAGTTGGTTCCAGCCATTAGATGAGACGCCAAGAGACGACCGACAGACACGCAGTTATCGAATTTCACCATAACTAAAGGTGAATCCCGTGTGCCCTTGTTTTGGAATTCAATATCGGATAATGTATATCCAGTTCCTTTATTTGGATTGCCATTTGAAGGTCGGATCTCCAGCAATATATATGTGTATACACAAACTAACATAGGATTACATTCACCGATTGGGTGGAGAAACGGTGGATCTAAAACAGATCATATACATGTTTTAAAGATCATGGAAGGATTGCTCAAAAACCGTCATCCCCTTTTCAAACACATTTAACGTCTATTTTCATCTTAAATTGTTGAAAGAGAGACAAGCATTAAACATGTCCTGAGGAAGGTGGTAAATCAATAACTCAATACCACCGAAACGCATTGATGCCTTTACTTTCACATTGGGTTACATCCAGGAACAGCCTCACATCCAATATAACTAATGAGTGAATAGATTGATGGTGTTTATATACTTGTTTCCTGTTGGGAGTAACCTTTATTTGATGAATTTAAATATTTCACAATTTTTTCTTTGTCTCTCATGATGTTTTTAAAGTTCTGTATGTGTAAATTTATGCAAAGAATGACCCTGTCATTATTTTAAATTGTTTTTAATAAAAACTGACTGTGTTACTTGAGCTCTCTATCCTTGTATAATATATAGTTGCTTTCTGGGTCCAGAGGTATGGCTTTATTTGTGTGGATGCACCTGCATGGGTGAGATAATGTTATACATTGGGTGACGAGTGTGGTTGATTGCATATTTGGTCATACATTTGTTTTGGTGTAAGTCCAAGAGAAATCCCTTCTTTAAACTTACTTCAGTAGCAAACAGATCCATTTGTTATGGCCCAGGGAAAGGGTCACAAGAGCGCTTTAGGGGATGGAACTTATGCGACTTGTGTTGCTTTGGAAACAATCTCTCACCATTAGGTCAAGTAAAGTTCCTTGTCTAAGAGCAGAGGTCACAACCAACTAGTGAATTAAACACGGACAAAGGAGTAGCTAGACCATGAAGGTACCCCCAATTTGAACCAAAGTTCCGATAGCACCAAGCAAGTGAAGCAAGTGAGCCCCACCCTCTCCAGAAGAGCTCCCTTGTCACTTCTGTGCAGTCATCCTTTCACGTTTCCATCAACCCGCTGATATCCCTCATTTCACCCTTATATATTCTGTCTTCCATTCAGTATTTCATCCATCAATCATTCTTTGACCTATCCATTCATTTATCATTTCACTTATCCTTTCATCAATCCGTCCATTCATCCATCCACACTTTAAGCCACCAATGTATACTTTCACCCATTCATTCACCCATGTATCTTTTCACACACCCATGCATCCTTTCACCCATCCTTTCAAACCCCATCATATCCTTTCATATATCCACCCACCAACCTATCCTTTCATCCAGTCACCCATCCTTTCACCCACTCATGTATCCTTTTTTTCCAATCTTTATTAAAATGTTATGAAAACATATAGCCAGTACAGCATGGATTATGTGCAGGTAGAAACATGATTTGCAAAGAAAAAAACAACAAAAGAAGAGAAATAAAATGACATCTGTAGATAATTCCAGAGCATAGTGTATATCAACATTAAGAGTAAGAATCATTGCAGCCAAGTTCATATGTGGGAGGTCACTACTATCACCAGGGGACATAGCTGTGCAAGCGGAGGCCATAATTTCTGCTTAAAGCAGGTAGGCAACACATATATGTGGACTGGGGGTCAGTCAACACCCTCCAGCCTCTGGGACTTGGGCAGTTCCAGCGGCGTAAATGGGATGCTTGAGCAAATATGTCTTAAAAGCTCCCAAAGTCTTGCGGGCGTGAAGTGGGAGGTGGGAGATCTGCGTATGTGAATGTTTGTTCCTGCCAAAATAACATGTTGCGGATCCATTCCTTAAATTTGGGCACCCTGCCCAGACCCCATCTACAGGCTTTTCTTCTTTTAGCCAAGAGGAGGCTCAAGGACACAAATTTCCGGTGCGCTACAGCCAGATTCTTCATGTAGCCGAACAAGGCCGGCAGAGGGGAGAACGGGAGCTGCAATGAAGTTATCTGTTCCAGTGCCGCAAGCACTTGACGCCAGTAGGCATGTATAATGCTACAATCTCTGGCAAGGTGTAGGAAATTTGCCCCGCCATACCACACCGATTGCAATTGTCACTATCGCGCAATTTGTGTCTACGCATTTGGCCAGGGTGTAGTAAACGCGGTGTAAACACTTATAATGGATGTTGCATAGTCAGCATCTGGATGATCTTTGTTTTGTTTGACAGCAGCAGTATGTTCATTGCTTATCAGTGATATTGTGTCCCACTTCGGCACTCCATTTGCCTCTAGCAATGCAATGGGTTGGGTCTAGGTCGGCATATAGGCTGTGATATAGAGTGGAAACTAAATGCGGCGCAGCGTCAGTGCGCAGTATCCTAAGTAGTGGGGCGACTCTTGGAGGCTCCAGAGGGTAGGCAGGCGTGTGCGCTCTAATGCCCTGTCGCACACAAACATACATAAAAATGTCCATGGGGGAGGGCGGCTGCTCAGAAAACAGTTGTTGTAATGTGAGAAATTTACCATTGAGGTAGAGATCCTCCGAGCAAGCAAGACAGTGTTTAGCTTTAGTTTTTTGAAGATGCCCTCGTGTAGGACAGGCATCTTGGGGTGACAGACCAAGGGGCGTGACGGTGAATACAGCATGGGGGCCCTCAAACGTTTGGCAATACCTTGCCATGCCTTCACCGTACAGACGATCGGCGACTGGTCGGTATATCGTGGCATGATGGCGGTCTTAATAGCACCCTCGAGTGGAATGGATCGGATAGCCAGTGCTCTGCTGCCACCTGTGGCATATACCTGGGGGGATGAAACCAATAATGGGCGTAACGAGCCTGGGCGCAGAGATAGTATAGCTCAACCCCTCCCTGGGAATAGGGTCTAGTGAGTGTGTCCCATTGCAGCCGTGCCGTTTGCTTCCCCAGGTCAGCCGGATCATCTCCGAACAGAGTGTCGAGAAGAAATGTCTGCCAGGGTCATACGGAATATTTAAGAAAAGAATAACTTGGACCATTTTTTTGAGGGAAGTGCGTCCCGCAAGGGAAAGAGGGAGTGTGATCCACCACAAGACATTGCTTTTGATGCTCCCCAAAGTCCGACCATAATTGAGTCTCATCCGCTCCTCCCGGTCTGTCGTGATATATACCCCTAGGTATTTCACCTCATCAGTGCACCAATCTATTGGGAAGTCAGGGGCGAATGCCGTCACCGACAAAATGAGGGGAAAGATCTGAGATTTCGCCCAGTTGATATGGATTCCAGGGAGCCCTCAAAGCGAACAAACTCTCGGAGCAATGGATTAAGATTGAGATGTGGGTCCCTGATATATAAAGAGATGTCATCTGCGTAGAGGGAGATGAGTATTGGGCGGAGAAAGCAATGGAGTGCCTTATCCTGATGATATTGTCTGATTTTGGCCACAAGCGGTTCAACCGCCAGCGCGAAAAGTAAAGGAGAGAGTGGGTATCCCTGCTCAGTGCCCCAGGTGATGCGAAGGGGGGGAGGAATGCCCATTGATTAAAACTCTTGCTACCGGACCAGTGTATAAGAGGCGTACCCATGCCAGGAACCCCTAAGGCAGCCCCATGTTCTGAAGGATGATAAATAGATAATCCCGTTGGACGGAGTCGAAGGCCTTCGTGGCGTCTAAAAAGACTGCCACCAAGGCCAACTTGGGATCTACCGATAGCCAGCCAGGTATAAATCCAGCATGGTCCGGAAGAACTAAATTCTCCATTAGCAAGCTGAGTCTATTAGCTAAGATATATGCGAGAATTTTCGCATTGGTATTAATCAGGGAAAGAGGGCGGTAGGAGTCACAAACGTCTGCAGGCTTGCCAACTTTCAGGAGTGAAGAAATAAGGGCTTCCCTCAACGAATAAGGAAGAGTCCCTAGTTCCCGTGCTTCCTCGTAGACCTGTTTAAGAATGGGGAGTAACTGATTGAGGCAAGTTTTGTAAAAATCAATAGGGAGGCCGTCCGAGCCCGGGGCTTTCCCTGACTTCATCTGCATAATTTCAGCGCGTATCTCTTCACTTTTTAAAGGTGCGGCAAGGAACTCTCTCTGCACGTCTCCCAGCCATCCCAGAGTGATCTCTTAAGTATATTGAAAAGTCAGGGGGCGCGCTTCTACAGGTACTATATAAATCAGTATAAAAGTTAGTGAAAGAACCCGGGCAATCGAACTTCCTCCATTAAGGCTCTATCTGGATGTTCGCCCTTCCCGTACTTGCGTGCTAGAAAGTATTTTCCCCAAAATCGAGCCTCCCGATCGGCAGTGCTTTTCTAGTCTGATAACTTTTCTCTAAACGCTGCTTGCTAAGGCCGGGGGTTATCTCTACACAGATCCCTTTCCAATTTTTTCAGTTCTCCCTCAAGTGTATGTAAAGTGCGACGGAGGTCCCTCAAGACCCCAAAGCTTTTGGCAATACATGACCCTCTTATCGTAAGTTTAAAGGCCTCCCAAACTGTACCCACATGTGGGACAGAGTTTATGTTCCTTTGGAAAAATTAGGTGATTTCTTTTCCCAGCTCAGCCTTAAAGAGAGCATCCAACAATGCCTCTGGCATTAGTCTCCAACATCTAGGGGTAGCGATCGAGTTAGGCGGTGCAACCACCATGTGAACTGGGGCATGATCGGAGTACATCCTAGTTAGGTGCTCAATTTTGTTAATCCACAAGACAACCCCTCGGGAGACTACCCAGTAATCTAACCGGGCCCAGGATGAGTGCGCCGCTGTGTAATGGGTGCCATCCCTCCTGTCTGGGTGTATGTGCCGCCACGCGTCCGTAAGCCCATGAGCAGAGAATATGTCCGCCAGCGCACTTTGTGTTTTGGTGTAGTGGGAAGGTAGATCTGTCTAGGGCAGGATTAAATGTTGTATTGAAATCACCACCCCAGATGGAGCCCACTTGAAATATACACCCCCAGAGAACTGTGAAATAATCCGGGTCATCAATATTCGCCCCCCGTAACAGCACGCCAGTGTGACAGATTGCGTTCCTAGTGTGCCCTAAAGCATGCAGCTTCTCCCCAGTGGATTCTGGTATGTACCACTCAGTATGAAAGGAGTATTCCTCTCTATAAGAATTACTCTGTCTCTGGAGAACGTGGAGTATGAAGAGAATAAGCCAGTCATGTATCCTTTTGCCCAACGTCTCACCCAAATATATATCCTTTCACTCTTTCATCCTTTCACCCACTCACACATCCTTTCATCCACCCACCGATGCATACTTTCTCCCATTCACCAACCCTTCCTTTTAACTTTCTATTCTTCTTTCCACTTCATGTCAACCCATCTTTCTTTAGCTTTCCCCTATTTGTTCACCTACCCATGCAACCTTTCACCCATCCACCCTATCAACCATCCTTTCATACACTCATGCATCCTTTCACATAGCCATACATCCTTTAATCCACTCTCTTACCTATCTTTTCAAGCGCCCATGCATCCTTTCACCCATCCACCAATCCTTTCTTTAAACTCTCTTTTCTTCTTTTCCTTTTTTGTCGACCCATATTTCTTAAGCTTTAATTAAGAGATTTTGTTTGCAGAGTTGTTGTTAGAATAACTCAGTCCCAACTGTAGCTGCTAAAGAGTGGAAGAGGGGGCATGGGTTACAACACCCTGTACATGGATCTAGTGTCTCAGTCTGGATGAGGCACAGCTAGTCGGTTGTGGAAATAAGAAGTTGCAGCAAGAGTTCCATCCTCAGCATGGATTACAAGAACAGTGCTCAGTTGTTCACTCCATTGACGTTGGATACCAGTATTGAGGAACCAAGCCCATCTCCTCCTGTGGCTGGTGGAGTTATCTCTGACCATCCCAACCCTAATCGGTTGGTCCATCTTCTGATGACTCAAGCACTGGTGTTGTTGAGCCCTCATCCTGCAATGTCAGATTGTAGATGCCAGGGACAGCACCACTGAGTCAGTGTGTGGAGAACACTCTACAAGACAAAGTGCAAAAAGCATGTGTACCAAAATGTTCAGACACAACATCAGTCTCCCTGTCCCGAAAACAAATGAGGCACTAGGAAAATCAGAGACACTGCGAGACAAAGACCCCTGCAGAACACTTGAAGAAGTAGGAGTATTGAATGGTGTCCCGGCATCTGGCAACTGGGCCAAGTTCAAACCTGTCATTACTTGACTCTCTGTAGCAAGGGCAAGCAGTCACAGGTTTCTCCGGTAAACAGTGTGGAGGACAAGAGCTCATTACTCAATAGTCAACCAACAGACACAATAAAGTATTTTCCAGACCACCGGTGCTAATATTTTAAGCAAATGAAATCACACAGGGTTACTAAATACTACACATTACAAAGGTGGTTCCGTTAGAGGGTTGTATGTCTCCATGAGAAAAAGTGAAATGTGGATATCCTATGGTGACTGTTTCTGCCACTTCTCTATCTTGCCTAACTCAGGCACAAATACTGGCACAGGCATTGGCTAGGTACAGAGACAGATGACTAGTGAAATTGGCCCACAGGCCATTTCAATTGTCTTTTGGCTCAATAAGTGTATGCTGGCAAAAATTGGCATTAGCAGCAACAGTTTTCCCCTGAGTTTGTGCAGACTCAGTAGCATGCTACCTGCTCAGTGACAATAGTGAGTTTCAGGCAGGGGCCAGTGCACCCAGGGCCTTTACACTCTTGAGCTTTAGCTCCAGAAAGAGAGGCAAGACCCCGGACCATGGTCTAAAGCCCTTCACGATTATGGTTGTTAAGCAACAAAATCTCAGGTTTGTGGACCATCGCAACTTTCAGGCTAACACAGGCGGGTATTCATCTTCTGGATTTGCGTCCTAGGGGAGAGTACAGGAGGACACTCTTCTTCAGCAGTTGCAGCCTTAGAAACTGGTCCAGGCAGGAGCTCATCTTTGACAGCTACTTTCCAGGAGACTGATTCAGCAGCTCCTCTCGGGTGGACACCTTGGGTGTCAGCTGCAGCAGAAGGCCCTTGAAGTTGAAGGTTGAAATGTTAGGCTGCATAATGACAGTCTGATGAATACTTCTTTAAGCAGCTCATGAGATAGCTGCAACAGGGTTTCCTGGTGGCACACCTGTCCACCTCTTTCCTAAAAAAATGGAGGTGAAGTCAAGGCCTATTTAGGAGGGTGTTCCAATTGAGGGCAATAGAAAATGAACTCGTTTTCTGAAAGTGATTTCAGTTTGAAAAGTGGGTGACTACATCAAAGGCTAAGGAGGAAATGTATTTGTCAAGCATTGAATAGAAGAAAAGAGTAGGTGACACCCAGCAAATACGGATGAGTTGACAGGTACTCTGCAGATTCAGGTCAGGTATGGCTTTGCTTTCTGGTAACAGTTAGCTACTTCTGGGTGCCCTGCACCCCGGGAACATTCTGGGCTTCTTCTCCTAGACAGTCTCTCCTGTCAGTGCTAGAAAGCACTAAGCAACATTCTCTTTCTAACAATGTTCTCAAAGAAATGTTATACATAGTGCTGTCTCCATCCTTGTCACTTTAGAGTAAGTGTCTCCACCATCCAACCACAAGGATGCAGGCAATACACACGTCTAACATCTGGGAAAACTATCCTCAACCTCCATCTTGTACCATGCTACACCAGAGGCCTCCAAAATAGTTCATTCCTTCTGGTATAAAGGATGCAGTTCTCTCCTTGGGATTAGATGCTAGTGCAATATGCCAAAACAAGTGGTCAGATCAAAGGTAATAAAGTAACAAGCAGCATATAGCCGGTCCAGTAGTTCATCTTTCTGTATTTTGCCCCTTTCACTTCCTTTTATCTCTGGAGCCCATTACCCCAGTCTCTCCCACCTCATTTGCTCTTGTTCATGGAAAACTAATCTCCACTTCTCCCTCTTGAACCTCCTGGTCTTCTCCTCTTCCTAATCCTTAGCTTTCTGAAGAGTCAAATGCAAGTACAGGGTCTTAGTCAGACTTAACCTACCAAATGGAAATAACTCCCCCCTTCCTGGCTTCTAACATAGTACCCTCCCCGGAACCGATCCCACTTTCTTCCCTACAGTTCCTGTTCTCTAACTGGTCCTTAACAAAACTACAAAGACCAGCGCATCCTGTTGAGCCCTCACCCCAAACACATATGCCGTAAAGCCATAAGGACAGGGTGTCAAGGTCTAGGTCTACTTCCACCAATCTCATATCTGCCATTTTACAGTGCAGATAATGACGTGCATTTCTGGTCAAAACATATTTAATTGAAACTTGCTGATCTCACACCATTTAATGTCAACAGTCAGATCCCGTTCGGGGGACCCACAGGGCTGACAATTCCTACACATTCCAAAGGTGATCCAGTTACTGGGCTGTATACCTCCTACAGGATTTAATGAAATGCAGATACACCTCTACGCCCTCTTCTTCTCTCTCACTGGTGTGTATCAGGCAAAGATAATGTTTCAGGTATAGGCTAGATAAATGTGCAGCTCACAAGCTATTGTTCCAAAGACTGGCCCAAAGGTCGGTACAATAAGTTTTGTTCTGGGACTTCACAGGTAGTGCTGGTAGAAATAGTTATTCTCTGCTTGTGTTTAGGTACTATCTCAGTTTGTGCAGACACAGTACCATGTTTCCTGCTCAATGATGCTAAGGGGGCGGTGGTCAAAAAGATGTCTGATTAAAAGCTTTTCTCGCCAGCTCTGCCGGTGTTCCGAGAAGCATTGTATCCCCATGTGGCGCTGCACCCCCTACGTCACGGGGTGCAGCGATTCTCAGAACTCAGCTATTCGCCGTCGCTCCCCCATTGCGCTTTGCCTCCCCCTACGTCACGGGGGAGGAGTTGTTCATTGTTCGTTCGCGCTTCGCCTCCCCCTACGTCATGGGGTAGGAGTTGTTCATTGTTCATTGTAGCTTCTGGGAGACGGTCGCTGTGCTTACACACAGCCGCCATTTCTTTGCAAAAGTGTTTAACGCGAGCAATTTTTTAGTTCTTCATTGTTCGTTGCAGCTTCTGGTAGATGGTCGATGTGCTTACACACAGCCGCCATTTCTTTGCAAAAGTGTTTAACGCAAGCAATTTTTTAGTTCTTCAGTGTTCGTTGCAGCTTCTGGTAGATGGTCGATGTGCTTACACACAGCCGCCATTTCTTTAAAAAAGTTGTTATCGCGAGCAATATTTTTAAAAATAGATGGAAATAATTTTGATAACATTTTATTTGCATAATTTTCAAGAAGTTAATTTTTCATATATTCTTTAATTTGACCATTTTAATTATCTAAATTTTGGCAAAGTAAGTGACGTGGGAGGAGTTGTTCGTAGTACGTTGTAGTTTCTGGGAGACGGTCGCTGTGTTTACCCACGCCCGCCATTAGTTTCTACAAGTGGATTTACGCCAGCCATTCTTATAAATTGATGCAACTAATTTTAAAACCATGCCATTTGCATGGTTTAAAGCAAGTTATTTATCACATATTGTTTTAATCCTTCTTTTTAATTATGTTAAGTTGTTAAGTTGAGGGAAGTTGAGGGCTGTTTTCGTTTGTGGCTCGTTTTTAGGGCTGTTTAAGTGGGTGGAAATACGTTTTTTTAGGGCTTTGGGTCCTATTAAGTAGGGTTCCCGGATTCTAGGGCTCAGTGCCCGACTCAGGTTCGTGCATATTGAGGTTGGCAAGGTTTTCATGGATTTGGCGTTTATTGGTCCAGATTTGGCCAAATTTTGGGACTTTTTTATGTTTATTGGGTGGCGTGTGTTTGGGTGAAAATTCGTACGGATTTTGTTGATAATTGTTGAGATTGTTGGTAATCGCTCCAACTAGTTTCCTTGTAATTTGGAAGATGATTCAAGTATTGCAAGTGCTCAAAAAGCATTTCTTGTCCAAGTCGCGATTTTCAATTTTATGCCCTAGTGTGGAAGTGCATTTTGACGGGATTTGAGGCGTAGGCATGTTTTCATTGTTGTTTAGGGCTCAGGGCCCTGTTCTGTTTTGTGCATATTGGTGTAGGGAAGGTTTTGAGGGATTTTTTAGTTTTTAGGTCGAGATTTGCCTGTTGTATTCCCCTTTTTGTTGTTTGCCGGGGGCGTGTTTTCAGGTCAAAAGTCGTACTTGTTCCAGTGGATGTATTTTGTGTTTTTTTGGTGGCATTGTTGGTAATCGCTGGAACTAGTGTCTAGAGTATCAGAGCAGTGGAAGTGTTGAAAATAGCAATGTGTGTGCTGAGTTGCGATTTGCAATGTTATCCAGTGGGCGTTTTGGCGCACATGGAGAAATTGTTTTGGGGTCTTCCAGTTGCGCTAGGGGGACGGGGCTTGGGTGAGATGTAGGTAGTGTGGATTGTCAGGTGTGTCAGGTGTGGGTATTTCTTTGGATTTTTGTGTTGAAGTGAAGTGTGTGTTTGGCCAATGTAGAGTTTGCGATAATGGTGTGTTTTCTATTTTGCCGTGCTTTTAGGCCGTGATTTGAGGGTGTTTCAGCTAGTTCTTAGGTAAGTCAAAAGGGAGCTCATACAGATGTGTTTCTGTTTATTAGTGTGTGTTCACCAGGGTTTGGCTGGTGTTCATTGTGAGCAGCTAGTAATTGTGCTCACCGTGGTTTTCTTTCCCCCCTAGGATATAAAAAGGAGCTTATACAGACCGGTTCTAGGTTTTTATTGTACGTTGGCTAGGGTTCGGCTGGCGTTACTGGTGAGCAGTTAGTATATCTGCTAACCGTGGTTATTGTGTCCGTCCTAAGTCAAAAGGGAGCTTCTACAGGCTTGTTTCTGGTTTTTACTGTGAGTTCACTAGGTTTTGGCTGCTGTTCATTGTTAGCAGGTACTTTTTCTGCTCACCGTGGTTTTCTTTACTCCCTAAGTCAAAAAGGGAGTTTACAAAATGCCTGTTCAAGAATTTTGAACATTGGCTATGTTTTGGCTGTCTTTACTGGATGTTTCTGCTCACCGTGGTTCTTGTGTCCCTCCTAAGACAAAAGGGTGCTTTAACAGGCCTGTTCCTAGTTTTTACTGTGTGTTCATTAGGGTTTGGCTTGTGTTCATTGTGAGCAGCAAGTATTTCTCCTCACTGTGGTTCTTTGTACCCCCAAAATCATCAAAAATGGAGCTTATACAGGCTTTTTGTTTGTTTTTATTGTACTTTGGCTAGGGTTCGGCGGCGTTACTGGTGACCAGATAGTTTTTCTGCTCACCGTGGTTATTGTGTCCCTCCTAATTCAAAAGTGAGTTTTTGTTCCTGGTTTTTACTGTGAGTTCACTAGGTTTCGGCTGTTGTTTATTGTGAGCAGCTAGTATTTCTGCTCACCGTGTTTTTCTTAACCCCCTTAAGTCAAAAATGCTCACCGTGGTCAGTGTGTCCCTCCTAAATCAAAAGCTAGCTTATACAGGCCTGTTGTAGATTTTTGTAGATTTGCTAGGGTTCGGCTGGCGTTACTGGTGAGCAGGTAATATGTTTGCTCACCGTGGTTATTGGCTCCCTCCTAAGTCTAAAGGGTGCTTATACAGGGCTGTTCTTGCTTTTTACTGTGTGTTCACTAGTGTTCGGCTGGCATTCATTGTGTTCTGCTTGTATTTCTCCTCATTGTAGTTTTTTGTACCCCCTAAGTCAAAAAGGGAGCTTATACAGGCCTTTTCTTTGCTTTTATTGTATTTTAGCTAGGGTTCGCCTGGCGTTACTGGAGAGCAGGTGGTATTTATGCTCACCGTGGTTAGTGTGTCCCTCCTAAATCAAAAGCTAGCTTATACAGGCCTGTTGTAGGTTTTTGTAGATTTGCTAGGGTTCGGCTGGCGTTACTGGTGAGCAGGTAATATTTTTGCTCACCGTGGTTATTGGCTCCCTCCTAAGTCTAAAGGGTGCTTATACAGGGCTGTTCTTACTTTTTACTGTGTGTTCACTAGTGTTCGGCTGGCATTCATTGTGTTCGGCTTGTATTTCTCCTCATTGTGGTTTTTTGTACCCCCTAAGTCAAAAAGGAAGCTTATACAGGCCTTTTCTTTGCTTTTATTGTATTTTAGCTAGAGTTCGCCTGGCGTTACTGGAGAGCAGGTGGCATTTATGCTCACTGTGGTTAGTGTGTCCCTCCTAATTCAAAAGCTAGCTTATAGAGGCCTGCTGTAGGTTTTTGTAGATTTGCTAGGGTTCGGCTGGCGTTACTGGTGAGCAGGTAATATTTTTGCTCACCGTGGTTATTGGCTCCCTCCTAAGTCTAAAGGGTGCTTATACAGGGCTGTTCTTGATTTTACTGTGTGTTCACTAGTGTTCGGCTGGCATTCATTGTGTTCTGCTTGTATTTCTCCTCATTGTGGTTTTTTGCACCCCCCTAAGTCAAAAATGAATGAAATGAAATGAAAATTGCACTTGTATAGCGCGTAGCTACCCGGAGGCCTCGCAGCGCTTGTGAATGATTACTTAGAGCGGACTCAGGGTAGTTCAGCAGATGTTAGCAAACAAGAGCGTTTTCAGGGCTTTCCTAAAGGACATATGGTTGTTGTGTTCCCAAAGAGAAAGCGGGAGGGAGTTCCAGAGTCTAGCCGCCGTATGGGAGAAGGAGCGGCCTCCCCAGCGGGCTTTCTTGACTTTGATGGACGTTGCCAGCTGAAGGGTGCAAGAGCGAAGGGAACGGGACGGGACGTATGGCGTAACCATGGGGTGTAGAATTGAGGGGCCCGTTCGGTGGAATGATTTGTGTAAAATACACATAGCCTTAAATTGCACTCTTGCCGCCACAGGGAGCCAGTGCAGTTCCTTTAGGGCGTTCTTAGCTGACTGCCAGCGGGGATGTTGTAGAGTAGGCGAGCCGCACTGTTTTGTGTGACTTGGAGCTTCTGAGTGACGGAGGTCGGGACTCCCATATAAAGAGCATTCCCATAGTCCAGGCGGGAGAGTATCAGGGCCTGGACCATGACCCTCCTCGCCTGGAATGGGAGCAGAGGGAGCACCTTCCGCAACATCCTCATTAGCCCAAAACAGGTGGCGGCCGTCTTGGTAGCCTGAACCGAGAAGTCAAGTGCTTTATCGAGCCAGATCCCAAGGCTCTTTATCTGGGACTTAGGGACGGGAGACGGGCCTAAACATGGTGGCCAGATGGATGCAAGGGCGGAGGAGGAAGGGTTGCCCAGTAGGATGATATCTGTCTTCTCCCCATTGAGTTTCAGACAGGAAGATTGCATCCATCTGGCAACAGCCTCTAGACAGGGGCCTAAGGTGGGGGACGATCCCTCAGAGTGGTCTAAAGAGACCACCAATTGGGTATCGTCCGCGTAGGTGACAATACGCACACCAAAGGGATGGACTATCCTGTCTAGAGGTTCCATGTAGGCATTAAAAAGGGTGGGACTTAGGGAGGAGCCCTGGGGGACCCCGCACCTAAGTGGGTGTTTGGGAGACACCGCCTCACCCTCGAAGACCTGAAAGAATCGCTCATCCAGGAAGGATGTCAGCCATTCTAGGGCCGCGCCCGACACGCCCATGCCCGCCAAACGATGTAATAGCGTGGCATGGTTAACCGTGTCGAACGCGGCGCTGAGGTCTAATAGGATGATGGCGACTTTTCCTCCCCGGTCCAGCACGGCTCTCGCTTCTTCCGTTACCGCAAGGGGGGCGGTTTCGGTTCCGTGCTGAGGACGGAACCCTGTCTGAGAGGCTCGCAGCAGGCTGTTGGACTCTAAGTAGTCCATTAAGATGTTATTCACGTGCCTCTCAAGCAATTTGCTCAGCCACGGAAGAAGAGAGATAGGGTGATAGTTTGCCCAGTTGCTCTGGTCGAGGTTGGTTTTTTTTAACAAGGCCTTCACCATCGCACACTTCCAGGATGGTGGAACAGATTTAGAAGAAATGGAAGTGTTAAGAACGTCTAAGATGACTGGACGAACGACGTCCAAGACCTTGATGAGGGTCTGAGGAGGTGCTGGGTCGTTGGGAGAGCCGGAGGTGATCTTAGGGATCAGTTTGTCTAGTCCGGGGTTGTAAAGGAGTGGGATTTCGTCGAGCTTACAAGGGACAGAGGGGTCAGGAGTGGTGAGGGATTCCGAGTCATCCTTGGTGTTATTAAATGAGGAGTATATGGCCTGAATCTTTTGAGAGAAAAAGACGGCCAGATCATTACAGGGCGCCTTCGGCAGAGGGACGCTCAGCAGGGGGCGAAATAAGGGATTTAGCAATTTTGAAGATTTCCCTGGGGGCATTCGCGCAGCGTTGATTTTCCCTTCATAAAAAAGAACTTGTGCCGCCTTTATCTCCATTTTGTAGAGTTTTATGGCAGCCCTATACGGGAGCTTATACAGGCCTTTTCTTTGCTTTTATTGTATTTTAGCTAGGGTTCGCCTGGCGTTACTGGAGAGCAGGTGGTATTTATGCTCACCGTGGTTAGTGTGTCCCTCCTAAATCAAAAGCTAGCTTATACAGGCCTGTTGTAGGTTTTTGTAGATTTGCTAGGGTTCGGCTGGCGTTACTGGTGAGCAGGTAATATGTTTGCTCACCGTGGTTATTGGCTCCCTCCTAAGTCTAAAGGGTGCTTATACAGGGCTGTTCTGATTCAAGCAAGCCGGGCTGAAGACGGCTGGAATGCCAGAAACCGGTCCTCGGAAGCTTGTTTCCGGTCCGGGGAAGACATGGCTTGGCAGTTCGGGCTGGACTGTTCCCATGAGGCACAGAGTCAGACTGATTTGCATATAGCCATGTCTAAACTGGGGTGGCAGAGTGGGCTAAAGAACGGTGATGGATTAAACCCAGATCTTTTGACTGGGTGTGAGTGTTTGATTGATTCAGATGCTCCGTTCATCACCACCCCCTTTTGTACCGCTTTTGGCCGCCATAAGTGTGGCAGGGTATGCTCAGACGTGAGTCCCTTGCTCACTTTGCCACTGGATTCAAGCAAACCGGGCTGAAGACGGCTGGAATGCCAGAAACCGGTCCTCGGAAGCCTGTTTGCGGTCCAGGGAAGACATGGCTTGGCAGTTCGGGCTGGACTGTTCCCATGAGGCACAGGGTCAGACTGATTTGCATATAGCCATGTCTGAACTGGGGTGTCAGAGTGGGCTAAAGAACGGTGATGGATTAAACCCAGATCTTTTGACTGGGTGTGAGTGTTTGATTGATTCAGATGCTCCGTCCATCACCACCCCCTTATGTACCGCAAATGAAAGAGACACCATAAAGTGTAGAAAGACCTGAGAAAACACTTAGCCTTAGACAAACTGAAATGGATTTAGATGCATCAGATGAGGAAGGACTACATTATCACAGAATTAAGAACAGAACTCATTTAAATGTATTTGCAAACTTGTTAGTACACTACGTAGAAGCAATGGAAATAGAAGACTGTTGTGTCTGTATGAAGCTACCTACTTCAGTAGCTGAAGGTGTGACCTATCACAATTTACCCCTAACATATGGAATTTCCTGTAGTATTGTAGCTAGTTTATTCTATAAAGGAGGACAGTTACAGTATTATTACTCTAACTCAGACGTGATATTTTCTGAACTTCCTATACATGGAAATCTGAATCCTGTACATACTAAAAGTGATGTAACACATAGAGATAACTTAACATGTTCATTATATGAACAAGAGAAAATGTTTCTAAATATGGCAGAGAAAAGAAGAGAAAGTTTCCAAAGAAAAGCAAATGATAAAAGACAGAAAACTCCTAAGTGGGTTGAAAACATGGGAAGTCAAGTCATAAAATTTGTATAGCGCACTACATACCCAGAGGGTTTCAAGGCGCTTAGGAAGGGGAGGAGGATTATTTGTCAAATATCCACGTTTTAAGCTGCTTTCTGAACGCTAGGTGGTTCTGGGTGAGGCGCAGGTAAGCGGGGAGTGAGTTCCATGTTTTAGCAGCCAGGTATGAAAAGGATCTGCCTCCCATGGTGGTCTTGTTGATGCGAGGTACAGTGGCGAGGGCTTGGCTGGAAGACCGTAGTTGGCGGGGGGGGGTGTAGAAGGACAGTCGAGAGTTGAGGCAATCTGGTCCGATGTCGTAGAGTGATTTGTGTGCGTGGGTAAGCAGTCGGAAAGTGATCCTCTTATTGACGGGTAGCCAGTGGAGGTCTTTAAGGTGACCAGAGAGGTGTTCGTTGCGTGGGATGTCTAATATGAGCCTGGCTGATGCGTTTTGGATTCGTTGGAGTTTTTTCTGGAGTTTTGCGGTAGTACCCGCGTAGAGGGTGTTTCCGTAGTCCAGTCGGCTCGTGACCAGAGCGTGGGTGACTGTTTTCCTTGTTTCGGAGGGGATCCAGCGAAATGTTTTTCTGAGAATGCGAAGAATGTTGAAGCATGAAGAGGATACGGCGCTGACTTGTCTGTTCATCGAAAGTGAGGAATCCAGGATGACGCCCAGGTTCCGTGCGTGGTCTGTCGGGATGGGTGCTTTTCCGAGGGCTTCCGGCCACCAGGAGTCGTCCCATGAAGAGGGGGAAGTACCTAAGATGAGGACTTCTGTTTTGTCTGAGTTCAGTTTCAGACGGCTTTGTTTCATCCATTCGGCAACTTCTTTCATTCCTAGTTATTATAATAACATATTCATTGGTTCCAGTGAATGCGAACACAATTACAAGGTAATTGGGGGTTGGGGTTTCAAAAATGGGTCAGAACCTGCGTTTCCCGGAATTTATTATATATGTGGAAACAAGGCTTATTTCAAATTACCGGATCACTGGTATGGAAGCTGTTATTTTGGAATTTTCTTCCCAAAGATATGGATTCGATTTGGATAAATGCACTGCTAGTTAATCCTTTGGCTGGTTAAGTATTATTCAATTTTGGTGGTGCACCGGAAGGTGGCGTCGAGTGTCCAGCGACGTCTAAATTGTGTAAAATTGAGAAGTGATACTAGAGATTCTCTAGTATCATCCCTTACCGGGCACTCTTCCCAAAGATATACCATGTATTTGTATTTTGTATTTTGTAGTTGAATTTATAGGGCGCGCAGCTACCCACAAGTGGTCTCCCGGCGCCAGTGGAGAAATGATTAGGCATCGTAGTGGTTATTGAGAGAAGAGCCAGGTTTTGAGGTCTTTGCGGAATTTTAACAGAGATGGTTCAAGTTTCAGTGTGGCCAGCAGAGAATTCCACAACCTGGGAGCAACGCAGGAGAAAGAGCGTCCGCCCATTCTTGTCAGTTTAAAGCATGGTATCAGAAATTTGCCATGAGCTGATGATCTAAGGAGACGGGATGGAGAGTATTGTTGGACAAGGGCATGGAGGTAGCCTGGGGCCGACCCTTGCTTGATTTTGTGCATAAAGCAAAAGGCCTTGAATTTGACACGGTTAGCAATGCAGAGCCAGTGAAGGTCTCTGAGAAAGGGGGAAATTGGAGCTCTCCACGGGACCTTGCAAAGGAGTCGGGCAGCTGAATTCTGAACAAGCTGAAGTCTCCTCTGAAGCTCCAGGGTAACTCCTAATTAAGGCACATTGCCGTAGTCCAGGCGAGAGGTGATTAGAGCCTGGACCACCGAGCGTCTTGTCCATATTGGGAGCATCCGTAAGATTTTACGAAGCCACCCCAGGATGGAGAAGCAAGTGGCTACCACCTTAACCACTTGATGTCGCATGGAGAACGAATCGTCCAGGACAAAGCCAAGGTGGTGGGCCCATTTCTGACGGCCAGTGTGCAGGGCTCCAGAGGTGTTTTTGCTTGCCCAAAATGAGCACCTCCGTCTTATCTCCGTTCAGTTTCATGAGGTTCGCCTGCATCCACTTTGCCACTCGGCTAAGTCCTAATTTAAGAGCAGATGGAGCGTTTGCTGCAGCCGAGGAGAGGGAAAAAAGGATCTGAGTGTCGTCTGCGTATGAGTAAAGGGAGAGACCAGAGTCTTCCACGGTGGTTGCTAGGGGTCTCACATAGATATTAAAGATCATAGGGCTCAGTGAGGAACCCTGCGGGACACCATACGCAGATGAGCAAACAGAAGAGGAGGAACCGGAAGAGACAACCTGGAAGGTGTGGTGATTTAAGAAAGAGGCCAGCCAAGTAAGGGCAGGGCCAGTCACTCCCGCCGTTCTCAGATCTCTCAAAAGAATGGAGTGTGAGACCGTGTCGAATGCGGCGCTTAAGTCTAAAAGAATAAGCGCCGCGGTCTCACCCTGATCAAGACGAGTGCGTAGGTTCTCAGTTACCCCCAGGAGAGTTGTTTCAGTGGAGAAGTGGGATCGAAATCCTGACTGGGACGTATGTAAAAAACCTGTAGTCTCCACATGAGAAGTGAGATGTATGTTAATATGCCTCTCCAGGATTTTTGAGAACATAGGCAGCAAAGAGATGGGCCGGAAGTTGGCGAACGTCTTGGGGTCTGCACCAGGTTTTTTTTAAAGTGCCACTACCAAGGCTCTTTTCCATTCATCCGGGACTATAGATGTGAATGAAGTCGCTGGAAGCAATGAAAATACTAATGAATTAGTGCGTAGTAAAAGAGAAAGTGTAGGAGAAATATTAGGTGATATATTTAGTGCATTGATACCTTCAGTGGGAGTGACTCTGAATACACACAGAATCTGTAAATTGTCTACAGTGGTAGATCGGTTATCAACTGACACTGCTGCAGGTTTCCTGAGGTCAATACCGAAATGGTTGCGATCAGATCTATGGTTTTACAGAATAGACTTGCTCTTGATACTCTTGATATTGGCAAAAGAGGGCGGAGTCTGTAGAATGTTGAAAGCGCAACATTGTTGCACTTACATTCCTGACAAAAGTGTTGAAATTAAGAAATATGTGAGAAACATAACTAATTTGGAAAAAGAGCTCAAACCACTGGACATTGACAGTGCCTGGAAGAGACTAACTGATGGTCTCTCCTCTGTAGGTAGTTGGTTTTCTAACCTAGGTAAAAGTCTTGTGAGTAAAATACTGATGTCAATAGCGGGAATAGGCTTATTCGTTCTTATCATAATAATTTGCTGCAAATGTCCAAAACACAAAAAGAAGTATGCTTTGAATAAGAGAGGAATGAAACGGAATGTTGATGAACTTGAATTAGAAGAGCTGAATAATCAGATATATAAAAGGGTGAAAAATTATCATCCAAATAAGGATGCAGAAAAAAGGCTGAACAAAAAGTTTGAAGAAATTGAATTGGGTGAAATGTGAGAAGTTGGCATCTGGTTCCATTAATAGTGATGATAGTAAATATCATCAAAGAGGGGTTTGATGGAACAAGTATTCACATATTAAGCGACTTGCTTGTATCAAGAACCTCAAATAACCTTAATAGATTAAATCAATCTGTTTGTCTTACTAATATTGCACATTTTACACTACACGGGGTGTCCCAGTGAAGCTTGCTTATGTGTTTACTAAGCAGTAATAAGTTTGCCTCTAAAATGGCCGCTGCTTAGCGGGAATTTAGTCTTCGCATGCGTCGGTCATACCCATGTGATGTGACGCACTCGCAGTTATGGTGGGAATTTGTTGCACATGCGCAATACTGCTAAAGATGGCCGCTTTATGTTCTCATATGCTCCTTGCTTGCATTGCCGCTTTTGCAAATCTGTTTGTTCTGCACTTACACTAATGCAATAGTTATTATAAAATAAGGGATATAGTATAGCCATTTCATGGTATACAGTGTAATCTTTTATTCTGTGTTTCTAAATTGTTTTTGCTTGCTTTTCATGTATCGTATTCTTTGGGCCTGGGAGGCGCTTGTTACTCCATAATTGAAGCTCGTATGGTCCCAGTAACGTGATGGGGAAATGAAAACCATGCAGCAGTGGAACCCAGCCAGCTGGCAGCCGAAGCCAAGATGCTCCTGGGAACCTGAACTCCAACCTAGCTGAAGAAGCTGACTTGTACCTGAATTCGCAACATGTGTATTTATCTAATGTATATCCCATTTTCCTCTGTAAAACATATGCCATGGGAAAATAGAATGTAAGGGGTGGGCTCAAAAATGAATATTAAGCCTGAGAAAGTCTAAAATTTAGGTGGTGTGATGACTTAACCTCCTTCTTTGACCAATCAGAACTTGGGGATCCTTTCACTTGCAACATTGTGGGTGGTACACTGACCCGAAAAACAGTATAACTAGCCTAGGTTTAGCTAGAGAAATTGTCTGACTTGTCTGAATAGCTGACCTGTCACTGACCCAACATACTCTATAGGTGACTGATACAGAGAGCTGCGGAGCACTCTGTCTGTATTTTCCACAGACCTAGTCGGGGTTTTGGGAACCTTAAGTGCTGGCGAAGCACTTTGCTGGGAGATTCAAGAACCCAATCGGGGTTTTTGGCAGATTCCTTGCAGAGAGGGAGTAGCGCAGGCGTTGCAACCGAAGCTGCGGGTGTTGGTCGTACCCTTTGGTGAACCCGGTCCTGATCCAAATCCTGGGGTTATCCTTTCCTGATTGTCCATGAGCTGTACCTGCTCGCCTACTGGCAACCTAAGTCCTTGAGGGTCCTTTCCCGTCTTTCCAAACTGACCCGTGGGCAGGGTTAGTCTTCAATCTATCCTATGTAAATATAAATAGATGTGGGTGTTCGTTTTCTATACTTCCCTCCTCTTGTCTGGAATAAAGCATAATTGCATATGTTCCTTTTTCCCTATTCCTCTATAAATGAGATGTTCATGTATTATTTGCCTATTAGCATGTTCCCCTTTTCTACCTACCTTTAGTCAAATGCTGAATAGTTTACATATATAGTTCGTTCCATTCTTACCCTCCCTATAGAAAATAAGCACATCTGGATAAATCAAATTGCATAAGTTTCATTTCCTTTGAACCGTTAGTGGATTTCGAAAGCTTACTTGATTAGTATGTTCCCATTCTCTACCCGCCTTTAGTGAAATTGTGAAAGTCTGCCCATCTAAATAGCACGTTCCTTATTTTTCCTTCCCATTAGTTCCGATTTCTAAATAATTCTTACTCTCGTTCATAGCTATACGATATTTATAATTCTAGTTATTGATAGTTTGATCTGTGTAAATCTGTGGCTCATGGCATATGATGATGATGACGATTAGATAAAGGTTTTCAAAACTTCTTGAGTCTGTGGTCATTATAAAGAGTACAAACATAGTTAAAATTGTATATTGTATTGTGTTGTCTATCTAATCCACAGCTAGCTCCTTGATCCATTGTGATCTTAGGTACCTGTGACAAGGATTGGTAAGTCAGGTACACGGAAATAGAAAAGAAGTGAAACTGAATTGCTGATAATAGTGTGTAGGTTACCTGATTAAAGTATAATGAGATTATTTTTATGGGCCCAAGTGTGCACGATTTGGTAAATAAAGTTAGTCGGGTGACCTGCGCGCTCTATCACATCCGCAGCTTATTGAACTAGGCCGCCCTGCAGAGAACCTATGGTAGGAGTTAGTGTCATCCGGTTGGGAGGGACAGGGGTATATATGTCAGGGTCTAATGTGTAATCCTCTAGGTTCATGACATATGGGTCCCCTCGCTTCCTTGGGATGTGTTCCCTGAATCTGGAGTATGATCACTCCTGTGGAGTGAAAGAAAGGGATCAGCAGGCAAGGGGTATAGCGGGTGGGGAAGAAGTGGTAGCAGGCAGAGGGGGAAGGGGTAATGGGTGGTAGAACGAGGCAGCGGATGATGGCTAGTTGGTTTGGCAGGTCTCTTTCAGTGCTTGGACAGTGGCAGAAGATCAAGTGCTTCTGCTTTGATCCATCTGTGGTCGATGCCGGTGGCTGGGCAAGAATGCATCCAGTTTGGGAAAGGATCCGGATATGACGCTGGGAGGTATCAAGCAGCCTCTGGAGAGCAGGTGCGGTGGAACCAACAGATGATGTCAGTTTTGACAGCGAGGATTTCGGTGACAGAACTTGGGTCATCTGTGCCAAGCGGGTCTTCAACGTCAAAGGCTTCAGCTCCGTAGGACGTTTCGGTGAGACTGTGGGCACTGAGGTGGTGGCAGTCGGTGCAGAGTGCATCAGCTTTAGGATTTACTTCAGCACCAAGACTGGGTGTGGGATCCTAAGCAGATGTTTGGTGCAGAATATAGTTGTGTAGCACTGGCGGACCAGTAGTCAGTTGTGGAGCTTTGAGGTTGGAAGCCTGGTTCCTGGGCGGATGCTGCTTGGAGTGCGAGCGATGTAGAGAGTAGGAGGGTTCGTACTCACACCCTGCTGGGCGGGTGGTAAGTCTTGGATCTCTAGGTTGGAACCAGAACTGACTTCAGGTGAAACATTATTTTCCTCTGCAGTGGACTGTTGCGCCTGGTGTTCGCCCTTTACATCCTGGGTGCCAGGGTGTCATAGCCACTTCTCCGCTACATTTTGAGACATCCAGCTTGACAGTATCAAAGACTTTTCTTAGAGTGGAAGGAGCGGCAGGCATCGTCGCAGGCTCCGTCTTGCTCGGGAGAGAGGCAGAAGTTGCAGACCTGTTGGAGAATGGCCCAGGCGTATTTGGCACGACACAGAGGGCAGTAGTAGTAGTAGTAGCAAATATCTTTATTCGATTTCCCATTAAAACCATAAAAGACACATCATACACAGTTCATTATAAATATATTTTTTTAAAGAAGTGTTAATTAAGGCTGACAAGACAGTCTCTCTACGAGATCTTGGTTGGTGTCTAGCACCTCGATCCTGAACATAAATCATTGAAAGCATCCCCAAGCAGTATTGTTTAGTGTAACCAGGGACAATATAATATAATTCCAGTAACAATCGTACATACGTTAGAGTTTGATAAAGTGCATAGTGCTGATACCATTTAACATCTAAAATACAATTATACAAAAGTTAAAATATTTACAAGTATCAAATGTCATTTGTAACATATTGCAATATCAATTTAATCTAAACTTGCCACACATCGGTAGGCAGTTTATATTACACCTCTAACATATTTCATCAAGTAAATAGCAATAACAATAACATTTGTCTCGAGCCAGGAGCCCATAATTTTTTTTATTCATATTTTTGACTATCCTGCTTCTTATGACCCATGCGTGAAGCAGGTATCTAGAGAGGGCAAAGACCAAATATTCTGAGGTGTTACTTTACAGAATTCTGGTAATCTCACTTAAGTGGGTTGCTGCTGGAATCCGGCAAATCGGGATTAGCTATATTCTTCTTGTCTCCTGGTACATGGGATAGAAGAATAACAAGCATTTACAATGCAATGGTTTCGCCTTTGGAAAAGTTAGAGCTATTGGCATTTTAAATGACAAAATTTGTATTTATGTGTTGGTTTTGGTAAACCATAAATAAATGGCTTTGTCATTTACATTGCCATTAGCTTAATCTCTCGCAAATGTGAGACCTATTGTACCCTACGGACGAGCTCAGCAGACAGCAATTACTACCACACACACACACCCAGAGCCACACACACACACCCAGAGCCACAAACACACACACACCCAGAGCCAGCCACACACACCCAGAGCCAGCCACATACACACACCCAGAGCCACACACACACACACACACCCAGAGCCACACACACACACACACCCAGAGCCACACACACACACCCACCCAGAGCCACACACACACACACACCCACACCCACACAGAGCCACACACACACACACCCAGAGCCACACACACACCCAGAGCCACACACACACACCCACCCAGAGCCACACACACCCACCCAGAGCCACACACACACTCAGGAGAGCAAGCACAGCGAGGGGGCAGGGAAGCAAGCACAGCGAGGGGGCAGGGAAGCAAGCACAGCGAGGGGGCAGGGAAGCAAGCACAGCCAGGTGGCAGGAAATCAAGCACAGCCAGGGGAAGGGGAACTAGGGGGCGGATGCCCATCATCTGCACTGGCACACCTCTGCTGTGTGCCGTCACAAAGATACACGGTACAGGACAAACATCAACTGCAACCTACGTGTCTGATATGCACACCTAAAAGGAACAACTCCACTCCTAACTCCAAAATGCCAGCAGACACATACATCGTGTGTACATAGAGCCTTTTCAGGAAACTTTTCTTAGCGCCACCACCTCACCTTCACACTCAGGCAACTCTCCAGGTGGGGCACAAGCTAGACATCCACTAGCAGCTTTTGAAGCAAAGAGGAGTATGTAGTCGAGGAGTACCAGCCATGTCATTACAGATAACCTCTTAAAAAAGTAATTTCTAAGTACTTGGAAACTGAGCAAAAAAGGGTCAAAATGAAAAAAAAGTGCAAAAATGTAAAGAAAAAATGCATATAATTCAAAACAGGCTTAACTTTTGGCAGTGTTTTAAATGTTTGAGACTGCGCCTTACAACAGGCTTATCACATGAAGAACATCAAAACCTTATTTTAAATAACCCTAGGAACCATGTCTGGGATCCCTCATGGAATGGATAATAAAAACGGTAGAGAGGCTCATCACAGAATGGTGCACGACTTAGCAGTTTTTCTACAGAGATCCACACACATCCCCTGTCGCCTGGTCCTCCAAACTCAGCACACTTTAATATAAAGAGATAACGACTTCTGCAAAGTTAACTAGGCAATGTGCGACACAGCACACAAACCTAAAAGGACCAGTTTTAGGAAAGCCACTACAAAAACAAGGGACAAAAAATAAAGACAGAAAACCAAGGAAGAGAGATGAATGAGATTGGACAAGGGTGTGTGTGAGAAGCCCTCGAGTCGCATCCCTCACTCTAACTCATCCAAGCAGTGAGAAGGGTCATCTCTCTTTAAACAAGCACCAACATCAAGTCACTGCATGTGCAGGCAGCTACTTGCAAGCACAGAAATAGCCACAAAGCAATCCATATTCAGTTTGCATCCACCAACAGTATGTCACAGTACAGCTCTGCCATGATTTTGACTACATGCAACGCCCTCATCTAATCAAGCTTCGTGTGTTCTGGCAGCATAATTACCTTATCATGCAACATTGAGGTACTCTGACTTCATGAGGATGCCGAATCAGAATCTGTCAGAGGGTGGCTGTGACCTCACCTCTGCCACCTTCACAGGTCCTGGATGCATATAGGGCCCTCCTTCTGCAAGCTTTGCATGTTCTAGCTGCGCAAATGGACCTCACCTCTGTACTCTTCACATGTTCTTCTGCATCAATTCCCAAACACCTTCTTGTGTAGGCTGACTGCATTCACTAACCCACCAATACAATCCTAGTGTGGGCCGCTTGTATGTATGGACTTCGCCTCAACAGGCATCACCTGTCACAGCTGCTTGCAGCAACCTCGCTCTTCAATACTGGAATGCTGTATCTGAATCCAGTAACCTCGCCACTGATTTCTTGTGAGAGTCGGCCGCATTGTTGGACCATGCCAGCACGATCTTCACATTCTTGCGGCATGCAGCCACCAAACCATACAGTCCTTGCAAGTTCTGGGTGCACACAGTAAACTAACTACAGAATCTTGTGGTGACATGTTTGGGCCTTACATCTGCAATTTTAGTATGTTCTGACAGCAGACAGTGATCTCACAGTAACCTCTTTCTACAATAGACAGAGATCTTACCAGGCAATCCTAGCATGTTCTGGCTGTGTGCAGTGAACTACAAAACCTTGTTTGGGCAGGCTGCATGCTGTGCCCTCTCATCACAGACCTCCTTGGCAGTAACAGACTTGGATCAAGCTTCATTTGACGATCATCTTGATTTCAGTTTGCACAATAAGGCTCCCTCCAGAAAGCATACTGCTTGATAATATGGGATGCTCTCGTCAGGCATTGCCGTACCCACTTGCAGTGCTGTGCATCAGAATGTACCGTGGGCACTACAGCATGAAGGCTCAATGGGACACTACACACCGTACTTACGGAAGAACTGAGCGGTGCACTCCCAGCTCAGCAATGGTGCAATGTGCTCCCTGTACAATAACTGTTAAACACAGCACTATCCACTCTCCTCAAAACAGCATTACTGCTCCTCACAGCACTGGGATGTGCTCACCTCAGCATTGCTCTTCCACCCAGCAGAACCCACCGAAATGATAACAAAAAGTTTGCTTCACACAGCACCACATTCCTCCCTGCAGCATTACCCCTGCACACAGAACTACTACCCTGCTCATCAGGACACCAACGTCTCCATACACAGCTCCTCGCCCTGTGCTGTAGGCCCATCCCTCACCCAGCTCTGTGCAAGCAGCCGTGTCTCACACAACACTTAAAAGCTGATGCTAGACTAGACAGCTAGACAGCTTGTGCTATCAGGTCCACTCGACCTAAAAATGCAGTCAAGGTGTCACGAGTATCTATAAAATGTAGAGCAGACATGGCCACCACTATGCCTGGGATGAATAAAACTTTAATTAAGATAGCCATTATTATGTCAAGAAAGCTGAAAACACATCAAGGGTGTCGACCATATGCTGGGATTGGCCACCAGAATCCCAATGCAGGCAACCATAATGCCAGGGATAACTACCACTACGTTTATGTGGGCAATCACTGTGCCATCGATGGCCACAATAATGCCATGAATGCTCACAATATTGTAGGGCAACATTTATGTGAGTGGGCACTACAATGCCATGGCAAGCAACAATATGCCACGGGTGCTAACAATATGGCCTGTCCACCAAAACGGCAGTGATTGCCACCATAGGGCTAACAAAGTCCATAATATACTAGGGACAACATTCTGCCTGTGGTGGCCATCATAATGTCACAGAGAATCACAACAATCCACCATCACCATTGTTCCACAGGCCACCCACCACAGACCAACATACATGCATACACGCTCACAAACGCAGACACACTGATGAGTACATGGTAATACCCACCCATACATGCATCCGCATGGTACTAGGTTTCTTTCTGTCCTCGTAGTCTGGCGAACACACGACCACCAGCACCCAGGCAGGAAGTAAATTGGTTGAGACGAGCTGGAGAAGATGCAAGGTCCCAGCAGGCAAGAAAACAAATGGCTTCCATGCATGCTGATCACCCCACCCATGTTGAGGCTACCTTTTTTCAGACAATTAGAAAAGGAGGCAATAACCTGGGGGCTCAACTGAGCTATGGCCTGAACCCTGGACAGTCTCTCCTACTCACACACACTTGGCCCCCTACCTCATGAATGTCGTTGTGCGAGAAAATGTAAAGCTCTTATCTCTTCCACATGTCTCCTCGGAAGTAGGAGAGCAGCAGAGCACTCTGGTCCTCCCCCGTATGTTTTGTTGATGTTGTCTCTATGGAATGGCCTCTACATGCGTGGATGGAGGTTGCTTGTGGGTAGTTGGGCAGGAGAGTGATTTGGTGTGTGTGCTAAGAAGAGACCGCATGAGGGCAAGAGGGGAGAGTGCGTTGTGTTTGCATGGTGTGGTAAACAATACATTTGTACAATTTAAACCACAGACCCCATTACATCACTGCACCAGACCTGGCTAACAGAACAGTATGAACAGCAATGGATTTTAACAAATAAATACAGCATTTGCCTATTGCTCTCCAGTACCAATTTGTGTTCAACTGTGAAATCCGGTGCATGTATTCAGTATGTACCTCTTGTTGAAATATATTCTAACTTAACAATATTATGAACTACTAAGTGCACTGTAGAACATGATGTACTTCACCAAATAATATACACTGTTTTATATCATTATAATGATCAATATTTGTCACCTCAGGTACATTTTGTCAATATATATGCTCCTTCTAAAAGTCCATGCATTCCCTCACTCAGCCATCATTCCGTCCATGCATCAGTCCATCCATCCGTCTTTCCAACCATTCAGCCGTCCATCCTCCCAACCAGCCAACCGTCCATCCATCCATCAAACACACCCACAAACACACACATACAAACATACATAGATCCATCTATCCACATTCCATCTATCCGCCCACCGTCAGTCCATTCTTCCATTCATTTATGCATCCACACATCCATCCATTTCCAATCTATGTGTGCCTTTCCGGCTACCTGTAGCTCTCTCTCTCTCTCTGGCTGACTGAATGCCTCTGTGAAGGTCTCTACACACCCTTTTGCACTCACAAGCACTCGTGCTCATACACACTCTCTTTCACTCTACTCTCATCAAGTCTCACACTGTCAAACATATGGGCATGCTTACTCTCACCCATCTATCCTTTGGCTATGTGCATACCTGTGTATATCTCTATCTTTGTCCACATACACACATACACACACATATTAACGTTTCCAACTCGCGCATGTCCAGTTACACACTCACACTCCACTGCATAAAGACCGGTCTGTATAGCTAACACATACCAACACGCCAAACATTTACTCTCTCTCTCACATTCACAGACCCACACCTGCTCTCAATTACACATGTTCCACGCACAATCACACAAAATCACAAATACACAATATCAAACACAAACGTACATAGACATCGACGTGAACAGACATACGCATATAACACACAGCTTCTCTCACACGCCTAAGCATGTGTACATGCATTTTATGAAACACTGTTTCCGCTTAAACCCTGAAATTCGCATCAATGTTTGGTCACAAAATGGGTTATTTTGATGACGTATGTATTGGCATTACCTGTGAACTCTCCCTTGCTCGCGTCCACACATGCTTGCTCTTACTAATTGAGGTAGAGTCTGTCACGTTGAACGTGCTGACGTCATAAAAGCCCGCACTGATTATTAACAGGCCCTCGCCGCCTGATATGTTATCTGTCCCATATTTCAATGTCAGGCCTCTGTGAAGCAGAAATCAACTCGCAGTTTCGACAGTTACTAAATTACCCAAACTAGTGGAGCAACTCTTAATGAGCCGCCCCATTAACAATTCCCCGATTGCGGCCCCTGCTCGGAACCCGAGGACACCTTGTTAGCACAGAGTGAGGTGCTCAATCAAGGGGGCGCCGATTGGAAGGCGCAGGACAGAGTTTTGAGCGGTGATTACAAGGGCACGGCAACGAGTGCCAAAGTAACAGTCTCCGGCTCCGCAGGAAGCTGAGAAAGCTTCAAGGCTGAATTTGTAAATCAGCCTCCGTGATTACAGCGGTCTCACGCGCCGAGCTCGCAAAACAATTATTTGCACCTTTCTTTCACCGCAGCGGCGCGCTCTCGAGCACATCAGCCCTCGCGAGCATTATTGACAAATTGCGGCTGTTAATTGACCACGCGCGCTTTAAAATGTCTGAAACGCATCATAGCAAGAAACGCGCGTCAGGGTTTGGTTGAAATAAGCAAGTTCAGATTTTGAAATAACCATCAGGTCTCATTCTGGTAAAAGGTACGTTTTAATTCAGGAATGCCATGTAATATTGAATACTCATCCGATATTACTCATTCCCTGCAGTTATCAACCACAGCCAATCACGTTTCAGCAATGTAAATCGTAACAAAATGTACGTAATGAGTTATTCTACCCCTAGCCCTGTTTCTTATTTTTGATCATATTCCAGTTTATTGGGGGTATTTTAAAAAAATTGGGAACTTGGGGTTATTTTAAAAAAATTGGGAACATAAAAAGTGCGTACTTTTAAATATTCTATGGTACTGGGTTTTCGGAAGCTTCCCAGTGGCTTGCTACCTCACTTGTTTTATAATAGTTCTTTCTATAGTGTCTGCTAAAATAAAATAAAAAACTAGGGGCGTGATGGGCCTAGTAACAAAAACAACAAGTCAGGTCCCGGGCCGTGCTGTGATTGCCCGACGTCACGGGGGTGTCCCGGGCCGGCAGCCAATCACAGCGTGGCCCAGGACAAAGGGGCAGGGCTTAAAAAAAGTCAGAGAAACTCCCCCGAATCGCGTTTTCAGGGGAAAGCGTGATTGACAGCCTCTGTCTCCCAATGGCTAGCCTCCATTTATGGAGCTAGCCAATGAGAGACAGAGGCGGGTCATCGATCCGACATAGAACTCAAAAGGTTTTTTAGCGCATGCTCACTACGTGAGCACTTGCAGGCAAAACCTAAAAAGTGTGTTTCTGGCTCAAGTGCTGATTTCCACACTGGGCAGCAAGGCGAAATATCAACCCAATTCCAGTTGCTGACAAAACTATTAATTGGAAGGATACCGTACCTACATTTTCAGGTATGATGTTTTAGCAATGGGCAGTTCTATTTGAATTAAGAATTCCTCTTGTTGCATGTTATCTTTAATGGTATGTAACCTACATGTCAGTTTCCCTGCAGTACTCTTATTAAGCCAGCTAACCATAACATAGTTCCAGACATTTTTTGGGAGGTGTTTTAACAAGCTTTTTTGAATTTAGCCGGGGGATTGCTAAAGATCAGACATGCCAAGTTTGTTCAGCCATGTCTTGATATGGTTAAACCACTCAGTACTCCCTATAGTGTCTAATAGTAGTATGTCTTGAATTGACTCTTTCAATGGCAGTGGTGAGTCATTCATCCATATGTGCATCCAGTAAAAGAATGGCCGAAGAGCAATTGCATGAGCAACGCTCTTTATTCCTAGATCTAAACGCATGGGTGTGGTGAGTGGTGCAGTAACAGAATGGCATCCGTTCCATAACAGGCAAGAGATTTTTTGCCATAGGAAAAGCGAATGGGGAGGCTCTGAAGCGCTATGCCCAAACTGGGGTATCAAAGGCGTTTCAATCCCCAATCTGGACGAAGCACTGCGTGTCAATTCGATGCAAGAAAGGGAACCGTGAAAGCGAACAATACTAACGGAAGGGTGAGGAACTGAGAAGGCCTGGAGAGATCATCGTAACAACGTTGATCCAGAGCTCAGGCACACATGTCTGACCTCAACAGTGGAAAGAAAAGGATCTAACAATGGAGCTGATGCCCATGCATATTACCAGCAATAGGTGGAGTCACTGTACATCGTGACTCAGGAAGACTTTTTGGAAGAAAAACAGCTTGCACGCATCTAGGACCAACACTAGATGGCAACAGTATGCACAGCATGTGTATCTACAGCCACACACATGCCTCGAACATGTTAGCTACATATTACCTCATATGAAAATTGGAATGTCATAATCTAATCCTTATTAGAAGGCTGGAATGTTGAGTGCTCCATTGAAAACAATGGAGTGCTCCGGCCTTCTAATGGCTGGTAGAAGCCCGGAGCTCCAACATTCCAAAGTTGTCCTTCACAGTTGTTGCTGTGAACAAAGGCCTCACAGGGCTAGAGGGGATTTCAATCCCCTCAGGCTCGGTGAGGCCTTTATTTTATTTGTTATAACATTCTGCCATCTAGTGATGGAATGTTCTAATAGTCTTATAGCCTTCCGTAATTGGGCTATACCGGCATTAATGTCCTGCTCCCTTATTAAAGGCCCTCGCCTTTGGCCTTTAACTCTGGAGCGGGCCTTTAATAATGTCAAAGAACAACTCCAATATCATCCCAATAGCCTCTTCCAGACTTGCTACATCTGTCTTCTAGCGCCGGGAAACCCTTATGGTAGCTGTCGCGCCCAATAAATCCAATAAATAAATAAATAAATTCCACTCACATGGCTGAAGTGGAAAATGACTGCCATTTGAAAAAGCCTCTTACTGTCAACCAACTTCCCGGCAGAGTCCAGCTATAGCAAACAATAGCACACAAACTGACCCTCTCTATAAGGGCTTGGCCACCCATCTGCACAATTCACATGCCCCCCATTTTATTAAAGCCAGAAGCCACTGACCAGAGAAAAAAATCCCTTATCTACATACCAAAATGAACTGCTTGACTTTAAACTGAAGCTGAATTACTTGCATGAGATTGTACAAAGTCTGTAAATCATAATTTCCATCACTCTTCCACAAGTACTGTTCAATGCCCATTGCACCTCACTCTTCACACCTACCAAAGAGGCCAAAACACACACCAGCCACAATAATTAGTAGCATTGCTCTATACTTGTTTTCTATAATGCACCCCAATCACTCAAACTCACAGCAGGTGCCATGGGGTCCCCAACAGCAAGTGACACACGGATACCAGCAAGTCCCTCAGGTTCAGTGGACTGTACAACAAGGGCAGATGTCATTGAATGTACCCCCAGGTTGTTAGAAATACTACAAGAGGGCCCACACAGACGCAGATGGGAAGAGTGACGGTACAAGGAGATAATCTGTCTTCAGTCCAATTGTCCGAAGGGACGTCAACCAATAGTTATACACAATGAGAGAGCCCACAGACAACCATTGTGTGTCCAATAATATGGTGACCCATAGATCAGAGGAGGAACCAACTGCAATGACAGCCATAGAATGTCGCCCCTATAGTTATTTTATCAACCCTGGGGCCACTAAATCTTGTATAAAGGGAGGAACACTACCCCTTTCTCACAAGTCAGTGGACACACAAGGGTCTTCTGGGACTGTCAGGAGCATTCATTTTACTGAGTCGCTGAGCATGACAGTAGAGGACACACAAATAGAAGGACCATTGCTATACTTCCCTGAGGCACCAATCAAGATTGTTGAAAGAGACCTGATGAGTAAACTGAATATAACCCCCTCTTTTTAATGAGATGGTTCAATTGTATGCTACATGCTAGTCATTAGACCAGGCGGGATGTTGTCACTGGTAGCTCATGTAGATTTGTGAGAACAGGTTAGAGTAAATCCCGTGGGTACAGAGGCCTTTTTTGCCTGGTATACATGTTTTGGGGATGACAGTACAGATACCTAAAGATGCCACTTATTTTGCAGTGATTGACTTGAAAATGCATCCTTTCAGCATTCCATTAGACCCAGATAGCCAATATTTTACAGGGTTCAGGTACAGACAAACTCAATTTTACCATAGGAGGCTCCCCAGGGCTATTGTGAGTCTCCAATTATCTTTAACAGTACAATGAAAAAGGACTTAGCAAACAAAATGCTAAAGTACTATTTTACAGTATGTAGATGACATGTTGGTATGTAACTCCATGGAAGACATATGCAGGGTGGGCACTGTTGGTCTCCTTTGCATACGTGCAGACAAAGGATAGAAAGTGGACGGAGACAAATTACAATCTGTGCAGAAAGAAGTTGTTATTGTTATTGTTATTTTTGATTTGTATCGCGCCCACTCACCTGCAGGTCTCTAGGCGCTCGGAAATCGATGGTAAGAACAATAACTTAGCAATCACAAAGAGGCATCCACTAGCCTATATAGCACTCATGGATCTTCTAAACAGCAATGTTTTTAGCCCCTTTCTAAACCGTAGGAGGTTCCCTTCCCTGCGCAGCGTCTCAGGTAGTGTGTTCCATAACTGAGGAACTAACACAGAGAAGGCTCTCCCTCCCTTGGTTACCAGTTTGTACCGGGGACAGACTAATAACTGAGAATCTGAAGATCTAAGAGTTCCCATTGGACTGTACACCACCAAGCGATCTTTGATGTAGGCGGGTGCCAGACCGTAGATTGCCTTATGAGCTGTACACAGATTCTTAAATTCCACTCGCTCTTTGATAGGGAGCCAGTGCAGGCTCTGTAACAGGGGGGATGCTTTGGATCGTCTTGGTATCCTGAAGATGAGACGTGCAGCATCGTTCATGACGACCTGTAGCCTATTTGTTAGAGTTTTCGGCAGGCCGAGATAGAGGGCATTCCCGTAATCTATCCTCGAGATCACAGTGGCCGCTACGATTGAGCGCATCATGGATTGGGAGAGAATGGGGGCTAGCTTCCGTAGCTGTCGGATGATGTTGGTGCAGCTTCCCACCACAGAAGAAATATGACTGACCATTGATAGATCGCAGTCCAGTTTGATCCCCAGGCTCTTTACATTCAGGCTAGGTTTTGGAGCCGGGCCTAACTCCGCAGGCCAATAGAGGTCACACCATGGTGAGGTGGCAGATGGAATCACCAATACCTCGGTCTTGTCTGGGTTGATTTTCAAAAGATTTTCCGTCATCCATTGAACAGTGTACCTCAAGATGTTCTGGGCTTGGAGTTGTGCGGCGCTAGTGTTATCGACACTCAGCGACAGCTGCGTGTCATCTGCATAGTTAAATACTGTACAGCCCATGCACGCCAAGGAAGCAATCAGAGGTTGCAGGTAGAGATTAAATAGAAGTGGGGACAGGGCCGAGCCCTGAGGCACCCCACATTCTAGAGTCCCCACCTCGGAGATTTCGTCCCCAAGTTGTATCCTTTGGGTCCTTCCCAAAAGGAAGGATTGCAACCATCTGAGGGCCAGGCCTTTAATCCCGAAGTCACTCAATCTCTCCAGAAGCAGGGCATGGCTGACGGTATCGAACGCCGCTGAAAGGTCTAACAAAATCAGGGCGCTCGGTTTCTTACCGTCAGCCAAACCTCTCAATTCATCCAGCACTATTTGGGACAGATAATATCCAAAGATGGGAGGAAAGTGACACCTGACAGAGTAGAGAGTATCAGAAACATGCCCAAACCCACCACAACCAAGAAAATGCAGCAGTTTCTAGGACTCTGTAATTACGTGAGCCAGTGGGTATTCAATTATGTCACACTGACTGCACCACTTTTGACTGATTTAAAAGAGTTCCATACTGGTGAAAAATAAAATAAAATGGACTGATGAGGAAGAGATAGTTTTTCTGGAGCTAAAGGACGCCATTACAAATTCTCTAGTATTAGGTACGCCTGACTTTAACAAACCATTCTCCCTCTTCTGTCATTGTCATGGAAAGACAATGACAGCTGTACTGACTCAAAAAACATCTACTGGACACAAACCAAGTGCTTACTGCAGGGGGCTGCTAGATCCTGTCATGAAAGATCACTATACTTGAGAACAAGCACTGGCTACAGCGGCCATTAGCAGTCCAAAAATCCATCACAATGTGTAGAGTATGCAGTATTTTCTAATTTACAAAAGAGTAAAAGCACCCTCACGACTCAGAGAGTATCTAGGTACGAAGTCATCTTTTCAGTACCATATCTACAAGTGGTTCACTGTTACACAGTTAATCCAGCAAAACATTTTATACATCTAGTTACTGACAATGAACAAGTACATGACTGTGCTAATTACACACCAGATGAAAGTAAAATTAGTGAAGACCCCATTCCATGAAGCATGTTGCTCTTTGTTGATGGGTCTTCTTTCATAGATCAAGAAATTAGGAATAGACATTCAGGAACAGCTGTCGTAAGAGCAGAACAGCAAGGATCATCTGATATATTACAGATAATTAGTCAGATGCCACTACTCTCTCACTTTTCAGCACAGGTGGCAGAATTAGTAGCCATTTTTGAAGAGCTGCAGTTAGCTGAGGGATTAGAGGTTACTATTTATTCAGACTCAGCCTATGTCAACAGCATTATACATTCTAGCATTCACAGATGAGAAAGGAGGGGGTTTCTTAAATGCGGCGGGTCCCCTGTAATGTATACAGATTTATTGACGTAATTAATTACAGCTTTAACAATTCCATCAAAGGTAACAGTGGTGAAAAGTACAGCCTACACAAAAAAGCAGGATCCTATCTCCAGAAACAATGCTCTGGCACTCTGGGCAGCAAAAGAAGCAGTTAAGGCCTCCCCAAATCATGAACAATGTGAGGAACACACATAAGGTATGATGATGAGCAGGCAACAAATGCAACAGAATTACTACTCCCATATACTGAGACAGCAAGATCACATTTGTGTGAATTGCAGGAACAAGTATTTCCCCATGAACAGGAGCTTGTTCAGTCACCAACAGATTTCATTTACAGGCGACTCTTGCCGCATTTGCAAGGAACGGAGGGTGTGTTCCGGATTACCCAGCTAAAACGGCCAGCCTGACAAGGGAAACTGTTCGTCGGACCGGCTCGGTGGGTCCCGCTTCACCTGGGCTGATCTGCGTGCTGGGTGCGAGGCGTGCAGGGCTGCGAGCGTGACGCGGGGGACTTCAGCAACCAGGAGTCCCCGCGAGGCCGATTAACACCACCTGGCCCGCTCTCCCTGCAAGGCACGCCCACAGCACACCGGATTCTTCAAAACCTGCCTTTCCCTTTGGACCGGGTGTGACTCTTGACGCATTTGCAAGGAACGGAGGGTGTGTTCCAGATTACCCAGCTAAACCGGCCAGCCTGAAAAGGGAAACTGTTCGCCGGACCCGCTCCGCGGGTCCCGCTTCACCTGGGCTGATCTGCGTGCTGGGTGCGAGGCGTGCAGGGCTGCGAGCGTGACGCGGGGGACTTCAGCAACCAGGAGTCCCCGCGAGGCTGATTAACACCACCTGGCCCGCTCTCCCTGCAAGGCACGCCCACAGCACACACGTATATCACCATAGTAACACCCGCTCATGCGGGACGCGCGTGGGGACTCAGCCCGGAGCTAAGACCGGGCAAAGAGCGGGCCGTTCGAGGCCGTTCGAGGACGGAAGAGACCGGACCGGGCCCCCCCTCTATCGAGGCTTGTATATCCTCCCCCATATACCACCACTAGGACTCTGCCAGCCTCCATAAGTAGTTCTGTTACAATGAGCAAAATGGAGACTAGGAGTAAAACCAATTTGGCTGCGGCTGGACCTACCACGGCTGCAATGGCCCAAGGTAAAATTGACAACTATTTCCTTAAGGCGGGTTCTTTGCTGATCGATGACATTACTGTTTTAGAAAGACGTATCTCCCAGGAATTCGAGTGGGTTAGGAGATCATCCATGGGCATTCTAGCGCTGGCCAAAACCCCTGAGGAAAGGTTGAATGTAAATGGATCACTGGCTGGAGCTTGTGGGGGGGACCAACCACCTATCAACCTAGACCTTTCTGAGGAAACCTTAAAAGACCTTGAAGATATGAGTCTACTGACCCTCCCACTGACCCAAATCGCACAACCTCCAACCTCTATTATTGTGGAGGAACCTACCGAACAAATTCTCAATTCACCCAGGGAAGAGCTCTCACCCAGGGAAGAACTCCCACCGGTAACGCACACCTTAGACACAACAGATCCATCAAGCGTAGCTAGGGGTGCAAGGGAAAGGGCAATACAAAAAAGGAAGATGGGGAAACCAAGTCATAGAGAAAGGAAGGCGAAAACACCGAGGCTAGGCACAATACATGATAAAGGTAGCCTTGACAACACCAGACCAGAGACCCCACCACTAGATAGAACAGAGCCTACCCCATTAGTCAATGTTCCCATCGAACCTCCACCTTCCACAACAGACCACATCATGGAGGTAGCCGAAGAGGATATTACACTCGCAGACATAGGAAACTTGTTCAGGTCACTGCTCAGTCCTATAGAAGCTTGCCTGATCAAGATAGAAGCGAGGCTTATCAAATTTGAGAAATCCACCACCCAGTTTATGGATAGTTGGAAAGTCGTGAATAACTGCCCCATAGGACCAACTGCAGACCCAAAACACAAGAAGGGTCCTGAGTTCCAGACCTCGACCAAGAAAAAGGGGGCAGAAAACACGAAATCCTCAAATCTAACTGTAAATTCAAAATTGGCCACCCACCAGGCTCCTAGCCTAAAGCTCAATAATCCCTCCTCCTGTCTACAGCAACCAGCAACAGCAGCAGATGCAGCTCACAAACACCCCCCCTCCACACAGCAAACAGTAGCAGCCACCGATGCATCACACTCACAGTCATTAACTACAACTGCACCTAAACCTCCACAAATCAATACACAAAACCCCCAAAATTCTAATACTATATCACAAAAAAACACAAAAAACAGTAACAGTAAATCTCCCACCAGAGGTAGCTGCATACACTGTTATTCTAGCCGGGGTACCGGAATTAAAACCAGCGACCAGCGAAACAGGGGCTTCGTTAAAAAATAAAGTCATTAACTGGCTATCTACATTTAGGCCACTTCCCAGAGGCATGACTAGTGATATTCGCATGGTGAGAAGAGTTTCATGGGTAGGGAAGAGGCCCAAAACAATCAGTGGCGACTGTATACTGGTCAGTTTTAAAGAACCAGGAACAGTTTCCTACATCTGTGGTTATTTTCCAGATGATGAGGGGAATAATATCCACCCACTTCCCCTCTCATTTTTCTATCCATCAAACACCCACATAGTCAATGATCAGAGATGGGAATATCCACATGAGTCACTGGGAAATTGGGGGTGAAACCAAGGAGGGAGGAGGAATCCCTACAACCAAATGCGAATGGCATTGGGTCACCCTTTGATGCATGACGAGGTTCAGGGATGGGAAACTGTCAATAGAAGAGGGATGGGAAGGGGCGGTTTGGAGCGAGGAGCAACCTGGCCCCCTAGATACTATCAGCCCCCATTTCTTCCAACTTTCAACTGCTTTGATTGTCTTGAAATGGTGGATTGACAGTACGACTCAGAAGGTAGGGCACATCCCCACCCACCCGGGCAAGCAGCACCCAACACCATCGGTGGCGGAGGGTATAAACCTTCCAACATTAACCATGGGGGGGGAGCACCCCGTTTGCAGAAATTTAGAAGATTCCCCACAGAGAGCAGACAGGGAGATAGAACTAGTGGATGTCCATAGGGGACTAGGGTCCACATGGGGGACGTCCCCAAAAGTTCACACCAACTTAATGGCAAACTAAGGCACAAGGGGAAACAGCCAGTATGTTCCTCATATACTAAAGTTGCTGTCATGGAACGTCGCTGGATTGGCCAGCAAAATAGATTCCCAATCGTGGGTCGACTTAATCGACTCTAAAAGTGTCTGTCTCTTCCAAGAGACTTGGGCAAGGGAGGATTATACCTCCCGGGGTTTCGAGATATTTTCAATACCTGCAACATGGGGCGGGAGAGGCCGCCCATCGGGAGGTCTGGCAATCTGGGTGGCATCGCATCTGGGTTGCCTAGCTACACGACAAAGTGTGGACTCAGAAGACATACTGGCTGTCCTTCTTGAATGGCCTAGATCGTTTAAATTACTTATAATAAATGTCTATTCCAGACCGCTCTCCATATCCAGCACCTCAAAAACCATTGAAGAACTGTACTCTCTCCTGGAGTTCATTCCGGAGGGCACATCATATCTAGTGGGGGGGGGACTTCAACTCGCATTTTGAGCCATTACCGGGCCTACTTGATGGACCCTCCCTAGAGGAGGATTCAAGTTGGCAGGTTCCCCCGACAGAGGCCCCCCCCTCCGAGAGCATGGACACCATTAGCCGTGCAGATAAATACGCTTACCCTTACTCATGGCCTCAGGGCTTGTAACGGCCGTGTCAAATCCGATATCCCGTGCAAATGCACATACAATAAAACTGGGAGAGAATCAAGATTAGACTACTTTCTGGTACAATTATTCGCTTGGAAAAGGGTGAAAGATTTCAGAGTAATACCCAGAGAAGACAGCGACCACAATGCTTTGGAACTGGAATACGCCATCCCCCGTATTGAGGATAGGGTATCGAACGAACAAAAGATTAGGGAAGGATACCTCCTAGAAAACAACAGAAGGAGGATAAGATGGGAAAAATTGTCCACTAGAGAAGATAAGCTAGCCATCCTCTACGCTAGGATTACACCAATTTTAGCAGAGGCATTTGCCTCGTGGGTCCCAGTGAGCACGCAGGAAAACAGAGAGCACCTCCTGCGCTTACATGAACAACTAATTAAAACTCTAGAGATGGACCTCTTTAGTAGCGGACCTTCCAGGACCCGGGGGTCACACAAAGGCACCTGGTTTAATACCTCATGTCGAAACGCCAAACGTGACCTTCTACTTACCATTAAAGCTGGAGGATCGAGGGAGGAGATCCGCACTAGAAGGCGGGCGTATAAGACACTTGTGGCAAACGCCAAGATAGAGTGGGATCTCCAACATTGGGAGAACCTCTCGGAGTTATTAACAACGAGGGACTCCCGCAAATTTTGGCGCGTAGTCAATCATGGTTCTGAAGACCTTCCCTCGGCTATCGAACCAAACATCGCCCGAGTGTCTGGCAAAATCACTACCAGTCTTTATACTCCCCGGAGGCTGGAGGGTTAGAATCACGCAAAACAATCAGGTACCGGACCCTTTCACTGAGAAAGAGGTGAGGATGGCGATAGCAGGGTTATCCTGTGGAAAGGCACCTGGCCTGGATGGGGTGCCGGGAGATTTATTCAAACAGGAACCAGGAATCTGGGCACCTTATCTGCTGGTGATGTTCAATGCAGTCCTTGAGGGGATGGAACTACCTGATACTTGGCTGGGGGAGGAGGTGGTCCCAATTTTTAAAAAGGGATCTCCTCTGCTTCCAGCCAACTACCGCCCAATAAGCCTCATTGACGTCTCGCAGAAGCTATTTGGCAGGCAAATACTCAACAGGCTACAAACCTGGTTGGAGGAGAATGATACCCTTAGCCCATTGCAGGCGGGATTCAGAAAAGGAGTCTCCACAGTCGACCAAATACTCCGATTAAACATAATTTACTGGAAGACAGCATTGATGGAGGGCGGTACACTTTACGCGGTCTTTGTGGACTTTCGTGCCGCCTTCGATCTGGTCCCACGGGCCAAACTGTGGGAGGTACTGGCCGAGTTGGACGTTCCGGGAGACATCCTTCATATCCTAATTAGACTGCACAAAGACAATTACGCCCGAGTCAGATGTGGGAAAGGTGGCAGGTTGACCAACAGGTTTCCCGTTCGCAGAGGGGTACAGCAGGGTTGCGTATTAGCCCCGACCCTGTTTTGCCTCTTTGTGAACGGGGTGATAGAGCACCTGAGTAGGATTCCCAATATTGATGCACCAAAATTGAACGGCAGCAGGGTGCCCGCGATCATGTTTGCGGACGACACCCTGCTGCTGTCCAAATCGCCAATGGGGTTACTGAGGGTCTTGGATGGCTTTTTGGGCTTCGGCAATGAAAGGGGCCTTGAAATCAACCCTTCAAAAACAAAACTTATGATCCTTAACCCCAAGCCCAAAAATTGCCCAAATCCCCACCTGGGCACAACATTTCTGGAAAGGGTTTACACAATAGAATATCTCGGATAACCCTAAACCAGAACCTAACATGGTCGGCCCACATAACAAAAGCAAGCACAAAACTAGCTCAGAGGGCGGGAGGCATCACAAGAATTGCTAGGAAATCCCCACTTCGCCCGTTGGCACCTGCCATTCATATTTACAAAGATCAAGCTCGGGGGGAATTACTTACAGGAGTGAGCTCTGGGGACACATTTAGCCACACACCATCCAGGCTATAGAAAATAAATTCATCAGACAACTGGTTGCCCTCCCCCCAAGTACCCCACTCCTCCCACTAAGACTGGACCTGGCACTGTGACCCATCACTGAAGAACTGGGCCTTAAACCCCTGACCTACTGGCGTCGCCTGTGGAGTAGCCAGGACCTTGCCAATTACAGAAATGAGCTGCAGGAATTCCTCAAGTTACCTAACGCCACCAAAATCCCTTGGCTAAAGTACATCAGGAGTATGTGCACGACTCTCGGAGTGTCAGAGCTATGGACAGACCCGGAAACTGCGTCCGTAAGGATCTCCAGAAAAGCACTTTCCAACTTATTCTATAACTTTATGCTCCAAAAAATACTGAACACCACCCGGGAAGGGTCCTTACCCGACCTCTTCATCAAAACAAAAGACTCATACAGCCATGAATGTGTATTAGATGGTATGACACCGGCGTTCACATGGAAGATCTTCCTGCAATGGAGGTACGGGTCTCTCCCCCTAAGGTCCTTTACAAAGTCTTGGGCTGGTCGATTGGAGACATGGGCGTGTCCGGCCTGCGCATATAAACTGGAGAGCGATTTGCATGTGGTTTTGTTCTGTAGAGCCTACACTAGAATTAGGAGTCACTGGCTGGTCCCTCATTTAAAAAACCTGGGCTTTAGAACATACGCCCCGGCCTACAGAGTCCTAAAGACAGATCTATCTGTGCCAACAGTGTTTGCAATGGCAAAATTTCTGACTGCAATGTGGCGGGTGCGTGCACGAATAATTAAGGACACTATAACCGTGTGAAACACCTTTCTTACCCCCTTACAATTGGTCCAGTTGTGTCCTTCAAGAACTGTATTACACATCGTATCTGTATAACCATCCCTTTTAGAATTGTATTTTAAAAATAGCATACTTGTATAATGTTTTTTTTAAAATTCTTCTTAATGATCAAATAATTTGTATATCTTTTATGATCTTTCATGATCGAAATAAAGATTTCTGAATTGAATTTACAGGCGAAAGAGCACAGGCAAGCTAGTAATGCCATAAGCCCTGATGTACACATTATTAGAGCAACTACACTTCCCAGGACACATTGCAAAAGAGTATATTCGCGCTACACTAATGGCAGATTGGTTTATTCCACACCTATCTGAAATTACCTCTATGTACATTGCAGAGTACACAATATGCCAACATAATAGCCATAAGCCGACCTTAAATAGGTGATCACTTCAACCACACCACGTCCAACAGGTCCATTCAAGCATCTTCATTTAGATTTTGTTGACATGATAGAAAGATCAAACAACTACAGATATCTCATAGTGATTGTCAGTCCATTTTCAAGATGGATTGAGGCAGGACTAAGGGTACATATTGATGCCAAGGCAGCAGCCAATTTTCTGATCAGAGAGGTGATACCGAGATGGGGTGTGGCCGAAATGATTTGCTCAGGTTTTGGACCCCATTTCGTCAATGTAATTTTTCAGCACATATGCACTGCCCTAGAAATCAAACATAAAATTAGATCTGTTTACCAACCCCAGAGTAATGGTGTTGAGGAGCGCCTGAAAGGCCTCCTTAAGAGTAAAATCAGCACATTATGTGCCACTCTGAACTGTAAGTTGTACTGCTTACCACTGGTTTTTTGTATGCCATTAGAAATCAGTCAGGAAGTTATTATCCTTTAACGCCACATCAAATAGTGACAGGAAGCCAAATGCCTACCTTTTTATCAATAACGAGGCAAAATACAAATGCCCACAACACAGCTGAGGTTTTGGAGTATAACATGAGTTATTTGTTTGAGTTACAGAAGCCTGCGAACAGTGAACGCAGCAGACCAGCCCGGTCACTGTTGTTAAAGAGGTGTATATTCACAACTTCCCGCACATATGCTGGGATTCTCGCTACGACAGACCCTTCTCGGTGACGATAAGCACTCCCACAGTTATGAAAGAGGCTGGTCAGAAAAGATGGATTCACCAAAGCCATGTGCACCTGAACACCGCCTTGTTCAGACACCTTCGCAGACACAAGGGGAAAACAAGCATTTGCAATGCAATAGGTCTCGCATTAGGAAAGTTTGAGCTATTGGAATTGTAAATGACAAATTTTTTAGTTAGGTTTTATTTTTGAAAATAGCAAAATTAATAGTTTTGTCATTTACAATGCCAATAGTTATAATTTTCGCAAATGTGACACATATAGCACTTGTAATGCAATATGTGTTGTATTTACATGACTTACATGTATTGATATTACAAATAACAATGGCTTTTAATTTTTTTTTACATAATTAATACTTAAATAAAAGGTATTGTAATTTATAATGGCAATAGCTTAAACTTTTGTAAATAACTTGTGAAGATTATGTTCTGTGTGTTTTATTGTTACAAAAGTCCTAAAACAGAAGTGAAATATTAACATGTTTTTGTTACATTTGTAATAAAGCTTGAAACATTGAGAGAACATATTTGAATTAGTCGTTGAATGGTTGCACAGATTGATGTTGTGGTGGCGAATGAGTGATGCGGGGTGAGGATGTGTTTGGGTGAGAGGGTGTGTGAGGGTGAGGGGGTGTGAGGGTGAGGGGGTGTGAGGGTGGGTGAGAGGTGTTGAGAGGGGGTGAGAGTGAGTGAGGGTGTGTGTGTGTGTGAGGGTAAGGGGGTGTGTGAGGGTGAAGGAGTGTGTGGGGGTGAGGGGGTGTGTGAGGGTGAGAGTGTGTGTGAGGGTGAGGGGGTGTGTGAGGGGGTGTGTGAGGGTGAGTGAGGGAGGGTGAGGGGGTGTGAGGGTGAGTGAGGATGTGTGGGCGGGGAGGTGTGAGGGTGTGAGGATGAGTGAGGCTTTGATTGTGTGAGGGTGAGTGTGCGATGGTGTGAGGGTGAGTGAGGGTTTGATGGTGTGAGGGTGTGATGGTGTGAGGGTGTGAGGATTTGAGAGGGTGGGGGGATGTGAGGGTGTGTGAGGGTGAGAGGGTTGTGAGGGTGAGGAGGGGTGAGTGGTGAGTGAGGATGAGGGGGTGAGGGTGTGAGGGTGGGTGAGGGAGTGTGAGGCTGAGTGAGGGTGTGAAGGTGAGGAGGTGTGAGGGTGTGAGGGTGTGCGAGGGTGAGTGAGGGTGGGAGAGAGGGTGTGTGAGGAGAGGTGAGGGTGTGATGGTGTGTGAGGGTGTGTGGGGGTGAGGGTGAGTGGGGGTGAGGGTGAGTGAGGGAGGGTGAGGGGGTGTGAGGGTGAGTGAGGATGTGTGGGCGGGGAGGTGTGAGGGTGTGAGGATGAGTGAGGCTTTGATTGTGTGAGGGTGAGTGTGCGATGGTGTGAGGGTGAGTGAGGGTTTGATGGTGTGAGGGTGTGATGGTGTGAGGGTGTGAGGATTTGAGAGGGTGGGGGATGTGAGGGTGTGTGAGGGTGAGAGGGTTGTGAGGGTGAGGAGGGGTGAGTGGTGAGTGAGGATGAGGGGGTGAGGGTGTGAGGGTGGGTGAGGGAGTGTGAGGCTGAGTGAGGGTGTGAAGGTGAGGAGGTGTGAGGGTGTGAGGGTGTGCGAGGGTGAGTGAGGGTGGGAGAGAGGGTGTGTGAGGAGAGGTGAGGGTGTGATGGTGTGTGAGGGTGTGTGGGGGTGAGGGTGAGTGGGGGTGAGGGTGAGTGAGGGTGTGTGAGGGCGTGTGAGGGGGTGTGAGGGTGAGGAGGTGTGAGGGTGAGTGAGGGTGTAAGAGTGAGTGAGGGTGTGAGGATGAGGAGGGTGTGAGTTTTCTGCAGAAACGGTTGTACTTGGCCCAGTTTGTAGAGAGGCATAGTGAGATGGCCCCAGTGGCAAATGACCTTAACCACCACACTTGGGGTCGAGTAGCTACGGCCTGTCCTGTGCCCCTCCCCGACTGGGATCTGACAGTGCAAATAAACATCCTAAAAAATGTTTCAAAGTACCGACCATGCTTATTTCAATAACTTTATGTATAGCGCTTTCTAATATGAAAGTAATCGCTGTCCCGTAACCAAAATAAAAACAACTCAAGAAAGATGAAGTGGTCGGCTATTACAAAGATGTGGAAAAAGTCAAGGAACTTTAGGGGATAATGATGGTTTTCAATATGAACAGTAAAGATAGAAGAAGAAAAAATGTCTCAAGCTGTAAAACTAGGTAAATAGTAAAGTGGAAAGGGCCGATGACTTTTTTACAGAAAGTTAATAAATGGCCATTTTTATCGTATAATACTTGCTGCTTCCTAGCGATGCAGCTCTACGTAATGTACCAATTACATTGTTCTTAAATCATTTACCTGGTAAGTAAGATGCTCAGAATCGGCCCTGAATTGATTTGGATGCGAGACATGTCCATCACACAAGATACCAGCCGCAAATGCTCAGTTGAGTGTTAGCTCATGGGCAACTGAAACCACTGAAGGAAGTAAGCCAACAACACGCAACTCCCACTCGAGTGCACATCTCCTGCCCTTGTAGTGATCGGGAGGGTGCCGCCGCGCTGCCCGCGGCGACCCGGAAGCTCTTGGCCGGCCGGCCAATCCGCTCGCGGCCGACCGGAAGTCCCGCCTCCCGAGGTCCGTGAGAAGGCATGCCGGCGCATGGAGCGCCCTGCCGGTCCGGGGTAGCCGGGGTCCCCAGGAGGGGTCGGGGAGAAGGAGGAGTGTGGCGCCTGTTGCGGGGCTCCTCTGACCTGAGGGAGCCCGATTCAGAAGAGGAGACGCACCGCGCCGTGAGGAGCGGAGCGTGAGAGGAGTCCCGCCGGAAGAGCGCAGTCGGTGAGTGGGGCCCAGGGCTGATGTGAAGTTCGTGCGTGCCTGTGTGTATGCCTGTGGGGGAGGGGAGGGGAGGGAGTGTGTGCGCGCGTGTGTGCGTGTGTGCGCGAGGGAATGTGTGTGCGCATGTGTGACTGTGTGTGATTGAGAGAGAATGCGAGGCAGGGGATAGTGTGCCGTGTGCCTGTATGTGTGCCGTGTGCCTGCGTGTGCATGCGCGCGCCTGTGTGTGTGTGCGTGCGTGCATGCAGAGGGGTGGGGCTGCCTGTGTCTGTGTGTGAGCAAGGGCTTTGCTCCGCGCAAGCGCAGCTCAGACACGCGCTCCCGAGGTGAAATCTGACATTGTCAAAGCGCGCGTCTGATAGCTGTCCACATTCCTAAATACGGGCCACAATAGGTCTGAAGCAGACACCTTCAATGCTCACGCATTGAGGGTAGGTCTGCTCGACCTAAAGACACCTTCAATGCTCACGCATTGAGGGTAGGTCTGCTCGACCTAAAGAGGGGGAGATAGAAATACAAGAATAAAGTTTCCTTCCAAAGCGCAAGTGGAATGTTTTGTCGACTCTTCTAACGGACAGTTTTGTATTGCTATTTTGTTATTCTTTCTAAGCCTTATTGTGTTCATAGCTACACTGCAATGTTATTTTACCATGTGCATGGGGTAGTGTGAAAGTGTTAAATGCTTGCAAAGAGCAATACCCGAGCAGATAAGTATATCTCATAATATTCAATACATGCAGGTTTATTAGATAACTAGCAGCCCGTCCCGACGTTGTCCAGGTATGAATTGCTGCCGGCCAGTAGTATATTGTTTTGTAGGATTTCGTTTTGATAACATTTCTTATCTGTGACAGGCCTGTGAAACACTCCGATTCACAGTGCACTGCTGATGCACTTAGAGTGCGCGTTCAGTAGTGTGTAAACTCGAGTTTCCCTACTTTATTTTTCCTTGCAATATTATATAGCGCGAACTCGACAACATGGCATGAGCACAATTTACATTACAGAAGAACACATTCATTTGTGGTAGGCACGGGGAGACAAAGCGATTTGCCTGGAATCACAGGATGTTGAGCTGATGCCGAGATTTGAACGTAGCTCCCCAGCTCTAAAGTTCGCAATTCTAGAACTTGCGGCGGGAGGTGTGTCTAAAAGTGTATGTCGTTGCTGGCCATCAATGAGAGAGACCTGTGCATTTTTCAAATCGGTGGTGAAAAAAATATGAGTATGTTGCAGGAGATGTGGTGCCGCCGTGCCACCAATGTACTTACCGGGGGAGGGTAAACACCCATTATTCCGCAACTTTCTTTCCGCATACCATCACTCCGCATACTTTCATTACGAAAGTACCATGACTCTGCAATGCCATTATAACGCATGGCATTACATTTTATATGCTTTTACCACGCATATATTTACAACGAAATTCGTTGTAAATGCATGAATGGTAAAAACATGTTTTTTTAAATATTTGGATAAGGTAAGTATGGGTATAGCGGTATATGTTTTGGGGAACCGAGGTATATGGTTTGCAGTGTTTGGGTATTTTAAGGGTTCAGATATAGTTTTGGGTTATGGGGTACAGGGGTAGTTTTAGGGTTTAGGGATAGGTATGGGTTTTGGGGTACAGAGGTATTTTTAGCGTTCAGGGCTAGGTTTGGGTTTTGGGGTATAGGGGTATTTTTAGGGTTCAGGGGTAGGTTTGGGTTTGGGGTACAGGGGTATTTTAAGGGTTTAGGGCTAGGTTTGGGTTTTGGGGTACAGGGGTATTTTTAGGGTTCAGGGCTAGGTTTGGGTTTTGGGGTACAGGGGTATTTTAGGGTTCAGGGGTAGGTTTGGGTTTTGGGGTACAGGGTTATTTTTATGGTTCAGGGAAAGGTTTGGGTTTTGGGTACAGGGGTATTTTTAGGGTTCAGGGGTAGGTTTGGGGGTACAGGGGTATTTTAAGGGTTTAGGGCTCGGTTTGGGGTTTGGGGTACAGGGGTATTTTAGGGTTTAGGGGTAGGTTTGGGTTTTGGGGTACAGGGGTATTTTAGGGTTTAGGGGTAGGTTTGGGTTTTGGGGTGCAGGGGTATTTTTAGGGTTCAGGGCTAGGTTTGGGTTTTGGGGTACAGGGGTATTTTTAGGGTTCAGGGGTAGGTTTGGGTTTTGAGGTACAGGGGTATTTATAGGGTTCAGGGCTAGGTTTGGGGTTTGAGGTACAGGGGTATTTTTAGGGTATAGGGATAGTTTTGGGTTCTGGGGTACAGGGTATATTTATAGGGTTAAGATGGGTTAGTGTTTAATGGTGTTGGGGTATTTTAAGGAGTAAGGGTGGGTTGTGATTATGGGGTGTGGGGGTATTTAAAGGGAGCAGGGTGGACACCCGTAGCTGGAATGTACAGAACCTGGGAAGAAAAAACAACGAAATATTGGGCACAACGCTCGCTTTTTTTCCGTAATCCCGCGCCCCGCACACGCCCACGCCCCCAGAACACGCCCACAGCACACGTTATGAGACATGGCATGAAGGGCGGAATGTACCACACGCCCCCAGCGTTTCACACGCCCCCAGCACACGCCAACAGCACAACGCAGACACGCCCACAAGGGACTACTTTGCTGGCACGGTTCTTTTACCTTTTAAATGTATATGGTGGGCGTCTGCATAGCCTATGTCCTTCTGCTGAAACTGCCCTTTCCAACCCTGTATTGGGTGTTGTGATTGGTGCTGTGGTTCCTGAGATTACCCGCCTCAAAGGTTTGGGCTCTCTCTTTATTATATTAGTATAGATACATGGTATGGACATATGACAGAGATAGATACACAAACCTCTAATGTTTCTAGTTTTGTCTGTTCTTTGATTCCACCAACTTAGATAGGTTACACTCGGTTAGAGAAGTACCCCCAAATGTTACATGTGTTTGCAACACCTTTTTAGGTCGAGGACCGTCGCACTGCGTAGCAGTGGGCAGAGTCCGAAGATTTTATGTTTTTTAGTTAGGGGGTTTGAACCCGCCCCTCTTCTCCATTGGCTGGCTTCCTAAACGGAGGCCAGCCATTGGAGGAGAGGGGCGTCACTCGGTTGAAACCCCATCTTTTTCGGTTTCGGGGGGCGTGTTTTTTGCGTTCTTTCTACCTGTGACGTCATCCGTCACTCAGCAAAAAACACACCCCCGATTCCGAAAATTTCGGACGTTTGCGGCCGCCATTTTTATTTTTGTTGTTGTTGGCCGGCGGCTGATGGAGAGCTGCTCCCTGCATGCACCATCGCTTTGGCGCTGACCTGGCTTCGTAGCTCTTGTGTCTGCTTGTTGGGAGTGGTGGTCAGTTTGTCTGGAGCCTGCCTTGCTCGTACTGTCCACAGTCACCCGCGTTGCCAAAATGTACAGATTTTCCTGATGTCCGTTATTGCGAGGCAGTTCCATGGATAAGAACTTTCTACCCTATGTAGCGCCTATTTTACTAGTAGCGTGCCTTTGTAGCGCTGTCAGTTGTCATGCAAACCATGTCCTTTCGAGTTTTCAGTCACGCTCAAGAGCCTGACAGTTTGTTCTAGTCCTGTTCACTGGTGCAGGGCGTGGCTGTTCGTTGGATTAGCATGTGGTGGCTGGTTTGAAAGGGAACTGGCATCCCTTGTTTGCGGGTGTTTGCTGATAATGGGGTTGGGCAATTTTTTTTTTTTTAAAGAGGGACGTTAATATGCCTATTTCTGGTGGTTAGTGGTAGTCCGGGCTTGGTGGTGTTTTCTTGTTCACAGAACTGCTGGTGAGAGTTGTCTGTAAGCCCCGTCTGTGCAGTGTTTATGTTATTCATGTGTTCTGTCAGTTGGCCTCTGTTGTTGCACACATATATTAAACAGTTACGGGTGAGAAGGGAGTTCTGCCTAATCCCAGGGTAGCAGGGTAGCACCTATTGTATTACGAGGGCAACTGGGAAGTGCATTTATATAGTACTTACTACCCCTGACGATTTGTTAGCGCGCTTTACTGTGAGTAGCCATTTGTTCCGACTCCAGTACTCAATGTAGCATCCTGTTGGCTTTGCTACCCTGGCATTCGATGGCGACTGTATAACTAGTTCTTTTTGTGTAATTAAAATGATAATGGAATCGATTAGTCGTTGACTGCGAAAAGCAGAATTTGTATGATTTCCAAAGTCCCCCAAAAGGACATTGTAACAGAAACGTTCTTTTTTTTTTCTCGCCGGTGTGAAATCCCCATTTATTTAGCTCAGCAGGTTAATGCAGCTGCTGCAGAAATATGCGAGTGCAGATCGATGTGAAGCCCCAGTGGGCTGACTAAGACGTTCGTTCTTCTATACTTAGGAAGATTTCCTTTTTTTCTTCTAAAGAGACGAGTATATCTTTTGCGACCGATACCCACTTCTGAGTACATTGCCTTCCTTCCCAAAATCCCATCAGTGCCCGATTTCATTGAATGAGCTGAACAAAGGGGTTAACATAAACGTCTGTCATTACCCGATGATATGTAGTGCCGGAAAGAGATTATCAGCTTTAGTTGAGACACCTTCACCGCACCTTGGTGTAAAGGTCACTTCCGGGATTGTGGGGGTTCTTCTTTCGGGCTTGTGTCGCGTACTTGGCACTGGAATCGACTAGAAAAGCCCGGGGTGTCGGAGAGCGCGAGTGAGTGGGTGCGTGAAAATTAGATGCACGCTGCTTTTAGTGCTGCGCCGCGCGATCTTTTGCATGCCCATCGCCCACTGTGAACCCTGTCATTTGTGCAAGCTTACTGAAGTTCGTTGTCACACTTGTTTCGCTTTTGCCAAGAGGAACATGTTTTCAAAGTTTTCCTTTTTAGTTTGAAAGATTGGAAAGCCCGCCTGAACTACTTGCTGCAACATTCCCCCACTTCCAACGACCCCCCGAAAACCGTCCAGGGCAAGAAGGGCAAAAAGTACACCTATTGCAGGTAAGAGAGTGCCCCTGCCTTGCGTGTAAATATTGCATCTCGGGGTGCTGCTGGCATTAGCAAGGCCCCTTGGCCTTCCGAGTCCTCGTGCCATCAGAATCTTGCGATGCCCTTCCTCTGACATTCTGATTAATGTATTTAGCTACGCTGTCTAATATATTAACCCTGCGTTTTTTTGCCTCCCACAGACCTTCTCCCGAAGAAGCCCAAAAGTGGTCAGAAGCGTTCGATGAGCTGCTGGCGAGTACATGTAAGTCTAGTTTGCGCCGAGTCCAGAGGGAGCACCAGTTCTATGAGACCCTACCCACCGAGATACGTAAATTCACGCCGCAGTACAAGGGTAAGTCCCAGACCGGTGCATGTCTGCTGCGCTTTTCTCTTCTTTTGCAGAGCTTCGCTTGCTTCCCTTAAACGTCTTCCCCCGCGGAGAGGCTGTGGGGTTCTTCTCTGTGTTCTGCATTTTTGGTGCTGTCAGAGCAGGGTGTGGTGAATGGGTGACGGCTGACTCCTCACTAGACTAGAGCAGCCATGCTAGCGCTAGCGCATGTTTGCAGTCCGAGTCTAAGTTTATCCTTAAGATTAAGACTTTAACCTTCCTGGGGCCGATTCCTAAATCATCTCGCGCCCAACTCAGTGTGACTGCCGTTCACAAGAGCAATGCACACTTATTGATACACTTCTGGGTGATGGGTCCGTCTCAAAGTCCGAGCCAGTTCAGCATTGCAGAATGTTTCTATTGCTAAGGAAACACCTCCTAGAAATTCTGCAGTCTTGGCCAAGAAGCTGTGGGGGTGCGGGGCTCCAGGGAGCTGTGGGGCTGCCCCGGGGGTGGGTGCGGGGCTCCAGGGAGCTGTGGGGCTGCCCCGGGGGTTGGTGCAGGGCTCCAGGGAGCTGTGGGCTGCCCCGGGGGTGGGTGCGGGGCTGGGTGTCCCTGTTCTCCCGAGCTTTGCATTACTTATTGTCGTTGTTCTGGGAAATGTAAAGTGGTCAATTTATGCATGCTCTAAACTCTTTCTAATACACTGAACTTTCTTCTAGCTAACGGGTATTTGAAAAATCATTTCACATTTATCACTTTGTAAAAGTTAAAGTTTAACAATTTTGGGCCGAAATTGTGCAATTTTTCTTGGGCCAGAATGCTTTAATATGTATGCACACATAACTTGTACATGCTTCCCATCGCAGGTTTTAGTAAGAATATTGTAACCGGTGTGTGCTCACTATGTCTAACTATCTAATTGGTGCTTTTATCTTTTAATCAGGGTGGGGGAGGCAGGGCTTGATCCGGGCCATCTTTATTGTTTTTTTCCAGGACAAAGCCAAGGCCATTTGCTAGCTGGATGTGCCCCTTTTCCTGTAGTGCTTCCTTTGTGGTGCTTGGCAGCAGTATGCACTTGGGAGCCTCTCGCATGTCCAGTTCAGGAGTGCCAGTCTCTGCCCATTGCTGTTACTGTAAGGAAAGGCACCCATCGATAAGAGCTGAACGCTGATAGCACTGACAAGTGCGTCTCTCAAAGACTCTAAAGCAATGCAGTGCCCTAGAGACTCTGACGCTCCCAGGATCCTCTGTGTGTCACAAACACTTGTGTGCATTAACCTGTTCTCCACTTGGCCGCTTCATAGCAGTCCGGTCACTTGAACTTTGATACAGTGTGCTGATTCCAATTGCAAGCTAGCGGAATTCTGCTTGTTGTTCTGGGATCCTGTATTCATTTTGCTTTGCATGCAACCTTGTACCCTACTGTACTTTCAAAACCCCCCCCCCCCCGAGGGCCCGGGCTCCGAGCCCCTCTTTTGTTTTTAATCCAGTCCAATACGTAATGGTGGCAATACGGGCTTTTGATCTCACCAAAATATACTTTTTTTTCTCGACAAGCAGCTCCTAGAAAGCAGTTATGGCTGAAGAAACATGTGTGGGCCTCTGTGTGTGTGGGTGTGTGTGGTGCTCTCTTTGTGGGGCTCTCTGTGTGGGTTTATGTGTGTGTGTGTGGCTCTGTGTGTGTGTGTGTGGCTCTCTGTGTGTGTGTGTCTCTCTCTTTCTGTGGGTGTGGGGCTCTGTGTGTGTGTATGTGGTGCTCTGTGTGTGGGGCTCTCTGTGTGTGGGCCTCGCAGTGTGTGTGTGTGTGTGTGGGGCTCGCTGTGTGTGTGTGGATCTCTGTGTGTGTGGGGGGCTCTGTGTGTGTGTGTGGGGCTCTGTGTGTGCGTGTGGGGCTGTGTGTGTGTGTGGGGCTCTGTGTGTGTGTGTGGGGGGCTCTGTGTGTGTGTGTTTCTCTGTGTGTGTATGTGTGGGGCTCTGTGTGTGTGTGGGGGGGCTCTGTGTGTGTGTGTGGGGCTCTGTGTTTGTGTGTGTGGGGCTCGGTGTGTGTGTGTGGCTCTCTGTGTGTGTGGTGCTCTGTGTGTGTGTGTGGCGCTCTGTGTGTGTATGTGGCGCTCTGTGTGTGTTTGGCGTTCTGTGTGTGTGTGTGTGTGTGTGGGGGGGGCTCTGTGTGTGTGTGCGTGGCTCTGTGTGTGTGTGTGTGTGTGTGTGTGTGTGTGTGTGTGGCTCTCTGTGTGTGTGTGGCTCTGTGTGTGTGTGGCTCGCTGTGTGTGTGTGTGTGGCTCGCTGTGTGTGTGTGTGTGGGGGCTCTGTGTGTGTGTGTGTGTGTGGCTTTCTGTGTGTGTGTGGCTTTCTGTGGGTGTGGCTCTGTGTCCGTGAATACTCTCTACTACTCTCCAATTACTCACCTATTGCCATTGTAAATGAAAATACCATTTATGTTTTTTTTTAAAAAGAAAAACAATGTCATGAGCAATGCCAATAGCTCTACCTTTAATAATGCCAAGACCAATGCATTGTAAATGCTTGTTCTTTGTAGAATGTGAGCAAAGATGCAACCACTGTGGATTAGGCAGGAGGCATATCTAGTAAACACTACACGATATGAAGAAGAGGTAACAGAAAAGACAGGGATCATGAAGTTTAAGGATCAGGATTGGAGAGCTAAGATATTAAGGCAGCGATTTTTAGGAGTATCTAGACATACGCATTTCTGCAAAAATTATTCTGCTACACCACAACCACATTATTATCATGGAAAACAGTATTTCAGGGTAAATGGATCAGTATATGTTCATGATCAATGGCACCAGGGCACTACATTTGGGTGTAGGAGACTCTCTCTATGGAAGGGAAATCAGACTGACAATAGCAAATGCCAGAAGTGACCAGCAGTGTGGCACGAGAATATCTCTAGATTAACTTGGGTAGAAACACCGATAGCATGTAGAAAACCAATAATTTTTTCTTTGTGTTTAATGGAACTGTTCTGTTTATTGGAGTCTGCAATTTAGGTGACACAGTTTCTGCCTACAACCAATTGCCGGAAAAAACAACTTAAGAATAGTAGTACTCAGTTGAATGCCTATAACCCTGGGGATGCAGCAATGAATGGACCATTTTAAGCATAAAAGGAGCAAAAGAAACCGTAAGAAGAAAAACACAAAACAACAAGTCTAACCCTCCACCCCCATTCCTCCACACCTGATTCACCCAACATTATCACACATGGCTGCGATCTGCTTCAAAGGGCCAATTGCCTATATCCAACACTAAGAGAGGGGTCTATGCAGCGTCTGTGTCATCTTGGGGGAGCAGGCGCAATATCTGCAAGTATTTCAGGCAGTTCACTTCCCTCAATCCTATCAAAAGAATTTGGATAAAAGTGGCCCACAAATCAGGATAGGCGGCCGCTCTGTCATCGACAGTGAGGGGCATACGCACCATCACTAGAGTAAACTATAATTTGTGTTACCATGTGACATGGTCCGGGATTAACTCAGTACCCCAGTGCGAGAAGCTTACTTGGCTTGCTGCACTTAATGCCAGGGCCATTTGCCTACTCTGGGGCCACAGTAACAGGAAAGTCAGGGCGTTGGGTAGCCCCAGGAGCGTATAGGCAGGGAAAAGGGGTACACCAGTATTAAATGCTGAATCAATGTCGTTTAAGACCTCCCAGAATCTAGCCAATTTGGGGCAATGCCATAGGAGGTGAAGAAGAGAGTCTGTCTACCCACAACCCCGCCAACATTTCTCCGAGCGCCCCTTATTACAACTGTGTATTTGTGCAGGAGTGAGAGACCTGTAGGAGGCTACTTTATAGACCGAGTCCATACTGTCCTTGTTGTGTGCAGTGTGATGTACTCTATTGCAAATGTCATTACATTCTTTTATGGAGAGGAAGCGCCCCAGTTGGTCTTTCCAGCACAGCAGGCCCTCGATTTTGAAGTAGAGCAGCAGTCAGAGAGTAAAGCCTAGAGTTCAGTAATTAGGTGCTTATCGGGGGCGGAGTATGCCTGACTCTAAGATGGCCACCATTTAGACGAGCTCCGATGAATGTCCTTAAGGTATCTAACATATTCGAAGTCTGCGCTGCTGCAAACGCAGAGAACTTATTTGCCTCCAAAACTAGCGTTGCAACAAGGTGCTTTTGGGCAGAAAAATCAAGTCTTGTGGCTGGCTTAAGCAATGAGGCCAAGCGCGCCAAGACGAGGAAACGTGAGCGGCCTGGGCACTGGGAGACCTGTCATCGGTGGCGAGCCCTGGAACACAGACAAGCACAACCCCCGGGAAGCAAGTGGAGGCGAGGGCTGGGTACGTTGTGTAGATGCGCTGTGGTGCCTCAAGGCAAAGCGGAAGAAACAAGCAACCACACGCACCTGTTGGGTTGGGCCGCTTCGTGTGACGGCGAGTGCTGCGGTGACTCCGTACCGGTGTAGCTGCGGCTTGCTCGGAGCAGTGGCGGAAGACTGCACAACAGCTACGCAGCACAGCGGTGAGTGAGTGACAACCTGGGCAAGCCACGAATGACAAAGCGCGACGCAGCAACCGGCCATCTGGGTGAACGAAACTGCGCTGCTGCCTCCCAGCGGGACCGTCAAATACACATGGGGGTGTGAAGGCCAGTATCGGTAAGGAAGTGGAGAATAAATGCTGCTCCTGACCATAAGCTGCAGTCAGTGAAGTGTATAATTTGAGGGGACTACTAACAAACACGCAGATACTGCAGCTGGGGGTACGAACTGACCCACTGATCAGTAAAAGCCACAGGACACTTTGAAGAGCACATTGTGAACTTGTGTAAGTTAGTAGGCTATACTCTGGAAAACTAAACTCTGGCCTATCGTGGTCAGGAGGGCAGAACCATAAGCACTTTAGATCTGTGCAACCAGCAGCCACCCACAATTAATGCATCGCAACTGAGGATATCTAACTGAGGTTTTCGCCTGTATAAAAGTACAGTTTGCTGCCTAGCCAAAAAAATTTGGAATAAGACAGAGGCTTTCCTGCGCTAATAAACATCCCCAATAGAGACGACAACCGCAACACTGATCATGGGGAAAACAGATAAGCTGCAATCAAAATTGCAGTTTGAGTAGAGTAAAGTCACAAGAAGTAGGGATGAGGGAGCGGAGACTACCTCACCAACACGAGACGAAGTGCCTGAAGGCATTGAGGGTGACCAACGCCGAATCCTCACTGGTATGCAGAAGAGCCTCCCCACGCTAGATGGTAAAATAGACTCACTCTTCTATCGAATGATGGAGCGCATAGATAAAAATGGGGAACGGTTGGACATGGCAGAGCGCAGAATATCACAAGCTGAAGACGCTGAACCGAAACTGATGAAACTCAGAAACAATTGGAGAAGCTTCTAATGTCTATCCAAGATAAGTCTGAAGATTTAGAAGCGCGCTAAAGGCGCAACAACATACGTATCACAGGCCTTCCAGAAACCACTACAACCGGAAATATGGAAAAATGTATTGAACAATTACTGGTGTCCTTACTTGGGCATGACACCTTCTCCACAGTATTAATAGTGGAAAGGGCCCATTGTTCTCTGCCCCCTAGACCTCCACCAGGAGCAGCTCTGCGCCCTCTGATAGCAAGGTAACTGTAGTGTAGAGTCCACTCAATTAAAGGTGAATAAAGTAGATTTATTGGAAGGAAGCACAGGAGCAAGGTAGGGTACAGCCTACACAGGACTTCTTCCCAGCAACTGTAACACACAGAAGCCAGGAAGAGAATCCAGTGACATAAAGGAACATTAAGGCAAAACAATTCTAAGCATAACTTAAAGGGGCAACACGACACATCTTCTTCCTTATGAAAAACAAAAAAAAACAAAATGAATCAACAAACAAAATCACGTAACCATATGGGTTTGGAACATACACGTTTCTTACCGGTAACAAAATTATCTATACAATTGGGATTAGTAATACTGGTGTGGTTGGTGTGGCAATTGGAAGAACCATAATCAACAACCTTGTGAGCATCATTAACATTTCCAGTGGAAACCAAAACATCCTTACTAGAAACCTCAGGCACAGGCGTAGTTTCAGGTGGAGCAGAAATAATTTCAATTTCAGGTGGAGCAGAAATACTTTCAGAAAAGAGAAAACCACCATGATCCTCTTTTTGAACCACAGGAGGATTAGAAGATATGTTAGGTGAACTTGCAGAATTAACAGAGCAGGAAACATCTTTTCCTTTGTAAATAGCAATTCTCTTCAAATTCCAAACCTTACCATCACTCAAAAGGACAGCATTGCGTAAAACTTTTTTGATCATTAAGGGTTTGGAAAACTGAGATTCACCTTTGCGAACCTTCCATGGTTTTTTAACTTTGACCATCATTCCAGTTTTAACACTAGTGGAGCCAGAAGCAAATTTACTATCAAAATCCTTCTTGTATTGGAGATGTTTCTCAACAATATTGTCTTTAATTTCATTCATGCATATATTTAAACAGTCTTTTTTATGCAACCAATTTGGGTTATATTTGGTTCTAGCAACACGGCCTCTCATAATCTCAAAAGGAGACATCTTTAATGCATCATGAATATTGGTTCTATAGGACCAGACAGCTTTGTAAACACCAAGTTCCCAATCATCTCCTTTCATTGTGGCAAGTTGAATGGCACTTTTCAAAACCTTATTGAATCTCTCGCATAATCCGTTACCACTCGGATTATATAATGAAGTGGTTTTATGAATTATGCCAGTCTTGTCAAAGTAAGATTTAGCCAGTTTAGATAAAAACTGGACACCATTGTCACTAATGATTTGTGTAGGAAGGCCCTCTTCCATAAAGACTCTATCAATAAACTCTAAAACTGTGGCTGAGTCGACTTTATCCACAATGGTAATGCAGGGCCATCTTGAAAAAATATCAATGATAGAAATCACGAATTTGTGACCAACTCCGATAGGTCCCATAATATCCATAGCAACAGTATGCCAAGGACCATCAGGAATTGTAGGCACACACATGTCAGGTTTCAAAGTATTGAGAACTTTGTCAGAGTTGGAACAAACCACACATTCTCGAACCATTCTTTCAGACATCACATCAATACCTGGCCACCAGTACCATTGCTTGATATTTTGCTTGGTCTTAACAATACCACAATGATCCTTGTGGCATAACACTAAAATAGAGTGCCTCAACGTTGCAGGAGGAACGGCTTTATCACCACGAAAAATCGTATCATCTAAAACTGTGAGTTCATTCCTGACCTCCCAGAATGGTTTAAGATCAGATGGTAACTTACTTTTCTCCAGCCACCCCTTACGAATAAAAGAAACAACAGAGGTCAGAACATTGTCTTTAACATACTCTTCAGTCCAAGCTTTCTTCTCAATGCAAAAAGGATTATCATCATGAATAAGAGCAACTTGAAGGGAATCCCATTCACTAACTGTACACTCTTGCAAGTCTGAGGGCATGCGTGAAAGAAAATCAGCAATAACATTGTTTTTGCCAGGGAAATATACAATTTTGATTATAAAATCTTGTAAGCGCATAGTCATCCTAGCAATTCTAGCAGTGGCGTTGTAAAGGCCATCAGTAGAGAGGAGTTTGGTAAGGGGTTTATGATCAGTTCTGACTACACAACGTTTGCCCCATACAAAACTTCGAAAATGTTCTAGGGACCAGACAACAGCAAGAGTTTCTTTTTCAATAACGGAAAATTTGCTTTCAGGAACAGAAAGAGCCCTGGACGCGAAAGCGACAATGTGTTCTTTCCCAGAATCATCGATTTGAGAAAGAACGCTGCCTAAACCCTTGTTACTGGCATCGACCGTAATAACAGACTCAAGGTCTAAGTCAAACGGGGATAACACTGGGGCATTAATGATATCTGACTTAATGCCATTGAATTCATTCTCACAAAGGGCAGACCACTCAAATTTGACCTTACTTTTCAAAAGTTGTCTGATATTAAAAACTTTACTAGAAAACCCTTTGACAAATTTAGAGTAAAATTCTACCATGCCAAGGAATGATCGGACATCATCCTTGCTGGTAGGAGAAGGAGCTTCTTTAATGGCGTCAACAAGTTTGGGTTTAGTTGAAACACCATCAGAGCATAGAACATGGCCTAAGTAAGTTACGGATTTAACTCCAAAATGACACTTGGAAAACTCAATGGTTAACCCTTTACCGTCCAGGATTTTAAGAACCTCTTCAAGAATAGAGTTGTGCTCTGATTCATCCTTACCATAAATTAAAATATCGTCCTGGAAAAATTTAATTTTGGGATGTTTGCCAAATAATTGGTGCATTACGCGTTGGAAAATGGCAGCAGCAGAGGCTAAGCCGAATGGCATCCTCTTGAATTGAAAACAACCCATCGGAGTGATGAATGCAGTGAGGTGCCTGCTGTCGTTATCCAAGGAAATCTGATGGTATGCAGCAGAAAGATCCAAAGTAGAAAAAATGGTGGCACCTTTAACGGAAGACAACATTTCAGAAATCTTGGGTAACGGAAATTTGTCAATAACAATGTTCTCATTCAAATGGCGAAGGTCAACACATAGCCTAATTTTGCCATTTGCACGTCTGGCGATAACAACTGGAGAAATCCATTCAGAGGATTCTATAGCCTCAATGATGTCCTCCTTAACCAACTTGTCTAACTCTTTTTCAACATCATTGCGAACTAAGATAGGTATGTTTCTAGCTTTAAAAATTTTAGGTTTAGCGTCACTTCTTAAAATAATGCGATGAGAAAATCCTTGTAGATTACCAATTTTCCCACTAAAAACTTTTGGATACTTTTTAAACATGGAATCTCCAATTTTCTCACCGTCATCAATTATTAAAACAGGTTCGGGACTATTGGGATTAAGAATAATATCTAAATTGTATTGATCTCTCCATCCAAGGACAGAAGGACCACGTTTAGAAACATAGAGTTTCCCTAAGGAATTCCTATCTTTAAATCTGAATTTTAAGGGTTTGAAACCAACAATTTCAATCTTTTCTCCCAAATACCCCTCAGGAGAAATATCAGAAGCATAAAAATCATTACCTAAGTACTGTGCAAAATCAGAATTCCACACTTTTTCATTAACAATAGTGTACGGGGAACCAGAATCAGCATAAATGTTGATGGGAACCCCGCCAATCCTCATGTCACACATAGGTTTTTTAAGAACATTTCCTTTGAAGGAGTCATTGATGTTGAAGATAAAAACTTTCTCAAGTGGTTTCTGAACACATTCATCTTCCATAGAGCAATGTGAAATTTTTTTAATGCATTCGTCTTCTACAGAACAATGTAAAACCTTTCTAACTAGATTTTCTTCATCACTAGAATCAGAGGAATCATAAATCACCTTTACTTTTTTACTCTTAGACCTGTGGCAAGCTCTGGAATAATGACCAATTAACCCACAATTGGAACATTTTTCCTTAATGGCAGGACACATTTTAAAGTTAGCTAGATGTGAACTACTTCCACACCTGAAACACTTGAGGTTGTCTGGATTTTTATCCGTCTTCTTAACCTCAACAGGCTTAGATTTATTTTGGAACTTTTGTTTATAACTAGACTTACTTTGAACTCTAGAAACAGTATGCTCCGAAACAACGTTAGGATCTTGAGAAACTTTCTCATTAACCTTAATAGCTTTAGCGCTGCGACCAGAAAGTTCAGCTTTCCTAACAATAGCTAAAATATCTTTAAGGTCGGAATCACCATTAATCCAAAGTCTATCTTGGATTGATGGATCTGACGCATGCATCACAACTTGATCCCTTATAAATTGTTCTTGAAGGTGATCAAACTTACAGTCATCAGCAATCTTTTTCAATTCAGAAATATAAACATCTATAGTTTCTCCAGGTTGCTGTTTCCTGCGAAAAAATTTATACCTGGTAATACCAATGCATACTTTTGGAGAAAAGTGGTTATCAAAATCAATTAGAATATCATCAAATACATTAGAATCTCCACCACCAGTACATTTTGACATTTCTTCATATACTTTTAAACCTCCAGCACCAAGAGAATGTAAAAACAATTTCTTTTTCCTTTCAGGTTTCATCTTTGCCTCTTCATCGATGGTGTCAATAAAGTTTAGGAAATATGCCTTCCATTGAAGCCACTTCATGCAGGGTTCTGATCCAGAAGGCCAAAAGGCTTGAGGCGATTGAATTGTGAAGTTCTGAGTAGCCATGAGAAGATTAACAATGAAGGAAAAAATAAAATGAAATAAATAGTCTTACTTGTCTTGTAAATAAATGCTGAAAATGTTGTTGGAAACTGCCTTGAACTGCTTGGAATTGAATGAAAAAACGCTGTAGAATAACGCTTGACGAAGATAGATGCAGCGCTGACGAGGAACAGATGTAGCGTTGAAACGTTGACACGTTGTTATGGAAACACAACGCTTGACGAAAATAGATGCAGCGCTGACGAGGAACAGATGCAGCGTTGAAACGTTGACACGTTGTTATGGAAACGCTGATAAACAAATATGGCTGCCGGCGTCTTTCGTCAACGCGTAACGTGCGTCAAACGTAGGAGATGGCGCGCCGTCAAACTTAGTGAAATGACGAGCAGATGACGCGCCGTCAAACGTAGTAGAGCAAGAGACTTGAAGAATGGCAGCACTCGAGAACGAAAGTTGCTGCGAGGGAAATGGAGACGCTCGAGAATGCCAGCGCTCGAGGTAGGAAGCGCTCGAGATTGAAACGCTCACTGCCCTGAATATAGTTATTCAAAAAATGCACTTACAGCCATGGGTTTTTCTGAGAATAATTCGACCCAGCGCTGCGCTTCAATTAAGGTTGGAGTCAAATCAGAAATGATAGCGCACACGGGAACGGGGTCAGAATAACAAAGGAAGTTACTCACATGGCGTAGGTGGAGCAGAGGCAGTTGGAGGTAGTGAAGAATAAGTCAAATAGCAGCAGTGAAGGCAGGATTCCAGAAAGGGAGGTTTCCAAAATGTAAAGGTGTAGTCCAAGGAGATGAAAATTCAGTAATCATAAAAATTAGTCAAAAAAAAATTTTTCCTTGTAAATATGAAAAAAGGAAAAATAAGTAAAGATCAAAATCATCAGGGTTCATGGGTTCCTAGTGCTTCCAGGATCTCGTCGCCAAAATTGTAGTGTAGAGTCCACTCAATTAAAGGTGAATAAAGTAGATTTATTGGAAGGAAGCACAGGAGCAAGGTAGGGTACAGCCTACACAGGACTTCTTCCCAGCAACTGTAACACACAGAAGCCAGGAAGAGAATCCAGTGACATAAAGGAACATTAAGGCAAAACAATTCTAAGCATAACTTAAAGGGGCAACACGACAGTAACTCAACTACAGGGACAGAGATGCTGCGCTGCGCCAAGCACGGGAGCTGCGTGAACTACAGTATGAGGGCTCAACCCTATCAATATTCCTGGATTTTACACCCATGGTGCAGAAAGCAAGGAGACAATTTGTTCTGGTAAAATGAAAACTGTGTAAGGTCAACATGGGCTATGCAAAGTTATACCCTGTCAGGTCAAAAGTTACAATGGATGGCAGACCTAAAATCTACATGGACCCCAAAGCGTTGCAGAAAGTGTTTCCTGAACTCATTAGAAAAGCAGTGAGAAAGAGCACCACCGAACCGGATGGAGTGAAAGACGCAGCTGGTAGCGACCTAGACAAACAGGGCTAATTTTAAAAGGTTACCGAAGCACTGTAACAGAGCATTTGATCATGCACCTGGTCTATTTAATTGGTCTGTGTGTAGGTGGCTTGCCGGTTGTGTAAGGTAAAATTGGCAAGAAGTATCTGCTGATGCAACGGAACGGATATATTGAGTGGGCAATTTGTAAGTTATAAATTGTTGCTAGTGCAGTCTTCGGAAGTAATGTTAAATAGACTGTAAGATGCACGATAACAGAGGGAAACGTAAGGAGGCCTTGTCCTCCTCTAAGTGTATACCACACCTGAAGGGTCGTTTAAAAAGGGGGAAAAGGGAGTGGGTGGGCACCACAAGAGGGTTGTAGTTTGCCATGACAATTGTTGGGGGATGTGGCGTGGGTGGGGGGTAAGGAATGTTGTTGAGTTTTTGTTGGAAGACAGCAAGGTGATTGTGACATGTGGTTTAGGCTATAACTAGAAACCACTAAAGAAGTATGGGACAGTATACACTACACTCAGGCATGCAGGATGAAGGAGATAGGCAACCTACGGGCACACATTTTAACGTGGTGACTTGGAATGTCCGAGGGCTGAATGATAGATGTAAGATTCAGAAAGTGGTCACCTATTTAAATAGACACCTACTTGATGTGGATATCCTACAACAAAACCACTCTACCCGCACAGTGAGGCTGGATCAAGAGACAGCTTTTTCAGAATGGGAAGGACTTGGCCCACTTTCAGGGAGTCAGGAATTGATCCCTGCCAGAGGGAGGATTTAATTATCATAGTCCAGCTAGGAATAATGGATTGGGCGACTGTAGCTAGGTATTTAGAGGGGAGCGGGTCGTTGAAGTGGGTGTTCGGCTTTAAGGTAGATAGGATTTTTGAGACAGTCTTCGTCGTAGAGTGTGAAGTTCGTCTAGCGTGCTTGGTTCTTGGGTGAAGCCTGTTGGGGTGGCATGGGTGGAGGAGGCAGGTTCGGGGGGGGGGGGGGGGGGGGAGTAGAGAGAATGGGGCGGAACTATGTTCTTTACCTAAGGTTTTAATTTTGTCCGCAAAAAACGAGGAGAATTCCTCGGATGAAATTAGAGACTTGGGGGTTTTCTTTAGATGTTTGGCCAATTTGTTGGATTTGAGTTTGACCAGTTCGAAGAGTTTGCTGGGCCTGTTCTGAGCGTTCCCCAGTTCCGATCTGAAGAATTTTTTTTTTGAGTTGAGGATGTTCTTGTTGTATGTATTTCTGGCCTGTCAGAGAAGTTTTAAGTGAGCTGCAGAGTGGTGCTGTCTCCAGATTCTTTCGGCTTGTCGGAGAGATCTCCTCTCAATGTTGAGGGATCCAGTGAACCAGGATCCAGTGAACCAGGGGTTTCGAACTTTGATTTGAGTTTTTTTTAGTTTTAGTGGGGCCAGGTCATCCTGGACATAGTAGCAGAATAGTGACCGTTGAGGTCACTGACCATTGTGATATGCGGGGGAGGGGGAGGTCAGATTTGCACCTAGCCTCGAGTTCCTTGTGGTCAATGTTCTTAGTGTCTTTGACCCATCGTTTAGGAAGCACCAGCTGTAGGGCCCTTGTGTCTTGAGGGAGCCAGGAAGTAGGAAAGCAATGGCGTGGTGGTCGGACCAGTCACAGGGGTCTATTGAGATAAGCTTGACGGTTGTTTCCTTAGCGATGATCCAGTCAAGAGTGGCTCCTTTCGAGTGGGTTGGAAGTAAACAAGATTGTGTCAGGGCTTGATCGGTCAGGAGGTCTTTAATGGCGTTGACATGAGGATCCTTGAGGTTGTTCCAGTGTAAGTTGAAGTCGCCGAGGAAGATGTGTTTAGCACTGGAGGAACTCTTTGCTGTGAGGATTTCTATGAGGAGGTCAGTGAAGGAGTTGTTCATGCCTGAGGGGTGGTAAAAATGTGGAGGTTGCATATTTGGGTGGAAAGATTGCAAATTGAGAGGGCAAGGTATTCGCAGGAGCCAGTGGTATCCGCCAGAATTTCCGTGACATGAAGGTTAGAGCAAAGATGCAGGCGATGACCCCTCCTTTCTTGCTATGTTGTCTGTCCAGTCTCGCAAATGTTATAGTTGGGAGGGACTAAGAGGTCCAGGCATGGGGATGAGGGATCATTTAGCCATGATTCAGTTAGGATTGCTAAGTCGAACTTACTGTTCATGATGAGAGCAGCAACATCAGCGGCGTGCTTTACTGCCGATCGGCAGTTGATTAAGAGACCAGTCAGGGAGTCGTCGGGGGGATGGGGGGGGGGGGGGGAAATCGGATGTCAGGGTAGACAGGAGTACAGACGTTAGATTGCTTCTAGTCACACTTCTGTTGCAAAGGGTAGCAGATCTGCAAGGGTTGATAGCAACCGTGCCGATGGGATGTTCTTCATTCACACCAGAGGGACAAGGGGTGACTAGGGCTGCATTATGGTCCTGTAGGATGGCGAGGATTTCTTTTTCAGTGAGGTCTAACGGATGTGGTGAGGCGAGGGGAGGGTTATAGGAGAGGGCAAGAGCTAGGGTTTCTTCCTCCGATAGGTGGCAAGGGTGCTTGTGAGGGCGAAGATGCCTCAGGGATAGAGGTAGAGGGTGTTTGAGGAGCTCTGTAGTAGGAGGGGAAGTGGAGTTCAACTGGGGCTTGAGGCTGGCAAAGGAGAGTTCAGCGAGGTGGAGGAAGTTCATTAGATCCAGGATGGAGAAATGGATCCTCTGGATTATTTCGGTGGCTCTAGAGTGCAGAGTATCGATATCCACATACGGGGGCGCGGTAGGGGTGTTATGAGGGTTAGGATGGGCTGCGATGGGAGCAGGCGTGAAAGCGGTGCTGGGAGGGTTAGGATGGGCTGTGATGGGAGCAGGCGCGATAGGGGTGCTAGGAGGGTTAGGATGGACTGTATTGGGAGCAGTAGGGGGGTGATTTGTGGGCTAGCAGGGTTAGCTTGACCTGCATCATAGGCCATTGGAGGTTTACCTGTCTCATGGTCCGAGTGGGGAGCTAGCCGGGAGGAGTCCAGGGGTTTCGGGACGATTGCGTTAGCAGGGCCGGTAGATGAGCTGAGGGGGTTAGAGACTTCCGATACTATAAGGGGAGAGGGAGGGCAGGGGACCAGGGGTCTCGGGCAGAAGTGTTGGCAGGGCCGGTAAACGGACTGGAGCAGTTGGGAGGAGTAGTGTTGGAGAACCTTACAGAGGTGGTTTGTGGGAGGTTAGATAAACGGGGCGGGCAGGTCGGAAGGTTATCGAGGTGGGTGTTGGTCGCCCTGCTAGTGTCATGCACATGGTTTCTGAGGAGGGTAAGGAAGTCTGCAAATTTATTGAGGTTTTTGGTTGAGGCTTGGACCAATACAATGCCGCTTTTGTAGAGGGTGATGGTAAGGTTGGCTCGCAGGGTTGTGGAGGGCGCTATTGAGAGTTTTGTGCCGTAGGGAATGTTCCTGGTTGAGCGTACATTAAGGAGGTGCTCAAGCGGGGGTTCTTCTAGAGTAGAAAACAGGGTCATTGATGACTGTGCCGTTGTCTGCACTGAAGCGTAGGTCAGAGATCAGAGTCTCAGGGTGATTTTTCATGGTGAGGTGCTTGAAGTTTTTCACAGCGGTTTTGGCGAGGTTAGGGGGGTAAACCAGGGTGTATGTGTTTACCCCAGTAGCAGTCAGGCCAGGACCAACCATGCTGACAAGGGTTGGGCACTAAGGAGCGACCTGGTTCGGTAATCAGCAGAGATCCTTATGTCCGTAGATATTAGGATAGTAACTTAGAGAGGTAAAAGTTTGGTCAGGTTGAAGTGAGACGAGATTCCTGAAACATTCCACGTACCAACAGGCTTTTTTATTTTTTATTGATTACTATGGTAGGTCAGTGCCACTTCAAGATGGCCACCACCTGAGCGAGCATGGCTCAAGGTGCAGTAATGGGCCCTTGATTGTTGAGAAGGTGCAGTCCTCTTTCTGTTACCACTGCTGATCCAGCCTGGTTGGGGTACAGCAGTGGACCCTTGTTTGTTTTTGTTGTTCAGTCCTCTTTCCATTGCCATTTCAAGGTGCTGCCATTTTCCGAGGTGGACTGTCTGGGCAGCCTGCAAGGGAATTTGTGAACAAAATGGCAGGGGCAATAAAACTGTTGTGCCATGTTTTGGACGCTTCATGGAGTCACTGAGAGTTCCGATATCAGACCGACCTCTGTGTCTGGGTATCTTTATGTCCCTGCTAGTGTGCACTGCTCAATCTGTGCTTTTCATATTAAGGGGGCTTCTCATCAGTTGACTGAGTAAATTGGCTGCTTTTTTCTATGAGAAGCACTGTTATTTGCTGTGAGTAAGCTCTTAAGGCAGGCACACCGTTTACAGCCTTAGAGCTTACTGCTGCTTTAAATGCGGGCGCGGGCGGGGCTTTGTCTCGAGCCAGGAGCCCATTCAGCAGCTCCACGCAGCTTGTGTTGTCCCTGCAGCCCCGAGCACGATCGGACGGCAGCGTTGCATCTGGGGGGGGGGGGGGGGGGCGGTGCGGCAAGAAACAGATCCCCAGCACGGTCCAATAGTGCCCAGGCTCTGTTTGCCTTGCTCTGCTCCCTGAAACCCCCGAGACCCGAGCGCGAACGAGATTTGATTATTGGTTCGCTTCATGCAAGCTGCTAACTTACATCAATGAGTTTGAACATATGTAGGCTGTCCGGTTTTAGGTTTAAACCTATGATAGCTGATAAAACCCCACTGAAAGGGAAATAGCCCTCACCTGCACAACCACAAAATAAATGCCATTCAAAGAAAAGAAAAGGAGTCATTTTTTTTTATTCCCGATGTGGCCAATACAATATAACTTTGTTATACAAGCTAGCAGCAAGAAAGACTGGGCTAACATTATTCTTCTTGAGTTCTGTTGCTTAGGGATGTCACTAAAATAGTTTCTTCTTCCTTTTGCTTTTTTTTTAGTTTTATGGTCTTTGGTCTAAATATGCAGGGTTAAGAAGCATGTTTTAGGTCTTGTTTAATTATTTTATAAACTGTAGATAATCAGGAAATATCAAAATCATATTTGATATTTTAGCTGCGTTTGAGTCTTTCACAGATAGGTAAAATGGTTGGTTTCATAAGAATCTTCCCCTATATGTGCCATCACATTTACCCACAGAAAATAAGTAAAAACCCTTGATACATCAGCCCCCAGTTTCTAGTGAGTCAGTAGGTGAATTGCCAACACCTCCGAATTTAAACATTCAATGCAAGGTATAGTGATATGTATATGTGAAAAGAGTGCTATCACCAAGCATCTGGGAAAGTGGTGAAAACATGACACCAGACTTTTGGAAAACATGGAACGCAGTGTCACTTGGAATGCTGCTGCAAAAAGGTTCTTTCCAAGTTCAACAAAGATTGGGGTGATATTTATTAATTTATTTATGTATTTATTTTTAATTTTGTTTTCCACATTTCTTTCAAATGATACATAACAAAATCAAATAGCAAATAAAAACAAAAACAAATAATAAATAATACATCATTTTTTTCAAAAACGTTATTTTTGTTGCAGAGCTAGACATTACATATCTATTCATTTTGGTTTACTCAGCAGCAGAAATCGCACCCTGCTCATTTACAGTTCAGCATAAGTATGACACAGCCATTTAGCCCACAACCCGGGGGTCGAGCGGCGTTCATTATTAATGTCGCAGTCAATATCCGCGTGGCAAACCTTAGTAACTGTGTGTCAGAGAAATCTAGCAACTGCTTTTTTAGTTCCCTGCTCTTCGATTCATCCATACAACTTAACCCATGCACTTAGTGGTGTGTATTACTCAAGTACCTATTCATTAAGGTTCTCTGTCCTAGTGGTAGTACATCTATCTGTAGTGATCTACCAATAGCCCACTATTCCCATTCCCTACCCACAGGATCATCATCTCAGACCTGCTGCTTGTAATTTAACAGTATACCATCTGTTGAGTGCTAACTGGAGCTATCACATTAAATGGACTGAGCTTTCAATCTCCCCTTCTAACGCCCCCTCTCCCTCATTCCCCGAACTGCAGGTGGTGTGGGCTACAACAAATATTTCAACGATTCAAATAGAGGAGAGCTATTGAGTTTCAACTATGTGTCTGTGTGTCACATGGAACACCTCTCATGATTTTTCCCAATCTATTCGTCTTCCGGAGACAGGGCATCATTCAACAATCTTACTAGTTCAGACCATGTGCGCGCTGCTTCCAGACTTTTCTCATTAGCCGCTCGGGCTGCTTGGCGCAACCTGACCATGCTCTCACTATGGGCCCATTTGTGGAATTTGTTCGCCCACTGCCTACTGGACGGGCCCTCCCTCGACTTCCAGTGCCAAGTTATTTCCCTTTGGGCCATAATTAGGCCCAGATCGATGAATTTGCTAGTGATCTTGGTCTTCCTGGTGTGAGGAAACCACAGCAACAAACACGTTGCCATAGTATATTCCACTTGCCTCTCCGTAACCTCATTAAGAAGCTTACCCACCTCATTCCAATACGTCCCCAGTTTTGGACAGTCCCACATCATATGTTCTAATTCTACATCGGGTGTTAGGCATCTGGGACATGCCGCGTCCTGCACATGGAAGTATTTCCTAATCTTTCCCAGTGTTAGGTATGCCCTATGGATCATGAAGAAATGTACCTGCTGAAATTGTGCATTGCTACACCCCTTCCACGTTCGTAACATAATGCGTCCCCAAGTTGCATCTGGTATCTAGTTGCATCTGGTTTCGACTTCCCTATGCTCGCTTCCCATTTCTGTTTGAGACCTGTTAGAGGTGCCAGACCTTCGTTTAGCATACGTGTGCAGGCAAGTGACCGCTTTAACCGTTCCCGCCGCCATCACCACATACTGACAAGCCATCGTGGTCTGCGGTTCCGACTGCCCGGTCTTCCAATGCTTTCGCATCGCAGTGGTGACTGCCATGTGCAATAGAAAACCTCCATCTGGAAGTCTGAATTGTTCTTGTAATGCCTCATATGGCAACAATTCGCCATCGGCATATAGTTCACCCACCATCTGCAACCCCAGCTCCTCCCATTCCAGTAATTGGGACCAGTCCCCGCCATGTGGTAATGCAGTCAGCATGCCTAGAGGGATCTCGGGTGCGTACGGGTGCACCACTTTCGCTCTCTTTTGACTCCTATTCCAGCACATCCTCAGGGTCTTCTCTTCTAGGGTTAAATCCCGGATTACTAGGTGCTGTTGCATAACTATATAGGATAGGATATGCCTCGGCATCCCTGATCCACGTTCTTCCTCTGGGCCCCTAAACTCCTGTGCTATATTTTGGGTTAGGATCTGCAGCTGTGCCGCCAAATAATATAGTTCAAAATTGGGGACCGCTAGTCCCCCCTCCTGTTTTGGTCGAAACAGCATATCAATTGCTTCTCTTCTCCGTCCTGCTCCCCATAGGAAATCGATGGTGAGCGTCCTCAGCTCCCGGAAGTACCGAGGAGGAACCCACACCAGAAGTGTGCGGAGGTAATATAGTAGGCGTGGCAAGGCCACCATCTTAAGAGGTGCAACTCTCCCCAACACCGATAGGGGCAGTGTTACCCATAATGCCATGTTGCCCCTAAGTGCCCTTATGCAGCGCCCAATATTTCCCTCCAACATATCTTCTATCGTATGAAATATCCGCACCCCCAGATAAGTGAAACACGAGCGCTCCCATACCAGTTCAACGTCCAGTTGCGGCTGGGGCATATCCGCTCTCAGTGGGAACACTCGTGTTATGTTCCAACTAACCCGTAGTCCCGAAATCCTCCCAAAGTTCCTCAGCATGCCCACTGCTCCCTCCAAGGCGTCCGTCGTGTTCGCTAAGAACAGGAGCAAATCATCCGCATATAACAATATAAAATGCGGAATCGCTTTGCAGACCAGACCGCTATACTCTGTTCCTGACCTGGCACAGACCGCCAAAGGTTCAATTGCTAATGCAAATAGCAGTGGTGATAGCGAGCACCCTTGTCTCGTCCCCCTCCTTACTGGATATTCCGGTGATATGGTCGCGCCCAAGCGCACCCTTGCCGCTGCCGAGGAGTACAAGACCTTTGTCCAACGTCTGAAGATCTCGCCCAGTCCAAATTTCTCTAAAACCCTATCCAGATATTCCCATTCGAGGCTATCAAAAGCCTTTTCTATATCCACTGATAATACTGCTGGAGTCGCCTCCGTCCCCAGGTCAGTGCTTAATACTCCTACCAGGCGTCGGACATTATGTGAGGTGTTCCTAGTTGGTATAAGCCCTGCCTGATCAGCATGAACCAAGGCCGTCATGTGGGGCAGTAACCTCGAGGCCAGAATGCGACTCAGTATTTTGTAGTCCACTGTCAGCATAGACAGTGGTCTATAGGAAGTCACGTCCTCCCTCTCTCTTCTCGGTTTCAGCAAGGGGACGACCGGCGCCACCCTCATTGATTCCGGTAACATACCCAACTCAAACGCTTCGTTATAAACCTCCTGCAACTGGGGAGCTAGAGAATTGATGTATGTTGCATAAAATTCTATTGGGAGGCCATCCACTCCCGGGGTCTTGTTTCTAGCCATGTGTTTGATTGCTCCTCTGATCTCAGCTATCGTAATTGTAATTGTAATTGTAAAAATATTTATTAAGCGCGGTTGCTGCCCGCAGGCGTCCAAGTGCTGGGTTGAAGGGAAAGTGATGGGAAGAGGAGCTAAGGTACATAGGATTGAGCAAACAGCCGTGTCTTTAGGTTTTTTCGGAATGCGAGGAGGTCTGGGTTGGACCGGAGTGAGATGGGGAGAGCGTTCCAGAGCCTGGCGGTGTTCAAAGAGAACAGTCTACCTCCAGACCTGGCTCGCTTCACTCTGGGAACAACGGCGAGGAATGCCTCCGTCGACCGAAGGTTCCTCTTAGGGTGGTAGGGGGTGACAAGGTCGGAGTTGATGGTAGGGCCCGTTTTCCAGAAGGCGCGGTGCGCCAAGCACAGCGCCTTGAGGACCACTCTCTGCCTCACTGGCAGCCAGTGGAGACTTTTTAGAGCGGGTCTGGCCGACTGGGTGCGCGGAATTTTCAGCAGGGTGCGTGCTGCACAGTTTTGAACAACCTGCAATTTCCTGAGGGTCATCTCCGGAGCCCCCATGTATAGGGCATTTTTTGAGTCCAGGCGGGACTGGATGAGACCTTGTACCGCCACCTTTTTGGCCTCTAGGGGAAGTAACGGGAGAACTTTCCTCAGGATTCTAAGTAGGCCAAAACAAGTGGCGGACAGTTTTGTGGCCTGGGTGGAGAAGGAAAGTTTGTTGTCTAGCCACACTCCCAGGCTTTTAACACTTTCCTTGGGAGTGGGGGGAAGGCCCAGTGCACTGGGCCACAAGGAAGTGAAAGGCACAGGGGAGGTTGGGCCTAGGAGCATGAGCTCCGTCTTTTCTCCGTTTAGTTTTAGGGAGTAGTTGGTCATCCATCCCTTAACGTCCTCTAGGCATTTTAGCAGGGCTGCTGGGGAGTGCTTGTTGTTCTCCGTGGCCAGCGAGACCACAAGCTGGGTGTCGTCGGCGTATGACACGATTTTGATGCCATACGGTTCGACAACACCCGCCAGCGGCCTCATGTACACGTTGAACAATACAGGGCTCAGAGAGGAGCCCTGTGGCACTCCGCAGCTCAGGGGTTTACTGGAGGACACTGTCTTTCCGTTGAATATCTGAAACGACCTCCCAGACAGAAAGGAGTCAAACCACCTTAAAGCGTCACCTGAAACTCCGATGTTATAGAGACGGTCCAGCAAGGTGGTATAGCTGACCGTATCGAAGGCGGCACTTAGATCAAGGAGGATCACTGCCACTGATCCTCCCTGGTCCAGTATCCTTCTAGTTTCTTCGGTGACCGCTAACAAGGCGGTTTCCGTGCCATGCTTTGGTCTAAAGCCTGTCTGGGATGTGTGTAATAGGGAGTGGTCCTCCAGGAACTAGACCAGCTGCGCGTTTATGTGCTTCTCTAACACCTTGCTAGCCCAAGGGAGGAGTGAGATGGGGCGGTAGTTGGAGTGGTCATCTGGGTCTAGGCTGGGCTTCTTCAGCAATGCCCGTACCATGGCCTGTTTCCAAGCCATGGGGACTGAGCAGGCGGATATGGAAGTGTTTAGGAGATCCAGGATTATAGGCAGGGTGGCTTTGCTTGCCTGCATCAGGACTTCTGGAGGGGCAGGATCACAAGGGGAGCCAGACTTGACTTGTCGTGCCACCTTGCTTATAGTGTCGAGGTCCAGAGGATGGAAGTGCTCGAGGGAAGGCTGGTCTGGGTGGAGGGGTGGTCTAGGTGGGAGTGGATTGATCGAATCCGGGGATGTGGCTGCAGTTGGGAAGGTGGAGTAGATTTTTAGAACTTTGTTGTGAAAAAAGTCTGCAAGCTCGTTGCATTGGTCCTGGGTTTTGTTAGGAGGGGGGGGCGTGTTGACATTGGAACATTGTTTTATAATTTGGAAAATTTCTTTGGGCTTAGATTTCGCTTCTAGTATTTTCTCAGAGTAGTGGGTTGCCTGGGCTGATCTGATCCCTTCTTTGTAGGCTCTGATCGCCTCTTTGTAGGCAGCCTTTTTGTCTGGGAGGAAGTCTAAACGCCAGGCTCTCTCTCGTTGCCTGCAAAGGCGTTTTAGCTGTCTTAGAGAGTTGGAGAACCAGGGGGCGGATTTCTGTAGTCTCTTCGAGGAGGATCTACGAAGCGGAAGGATCGCGTCTAGCGAGTGGGTGATCCAACTCTCATATTGGGCGTTTGCCACATTGGGGTCTGGGCAGGGTGACGGGCGAGTGGAGTCCAGGTTGTGCAGCCAGAGCTCCAATGGGAGTTTTGACCAGTTCCTCCTGGTGGTGATTTGGGGAGGTAGCTGGGGGGTCTTGTGTTTGACCCATGTAAACGGGACCAAAAAATGGTCCGACCATGGAAGGGGGATGGGTTGATCCACAGTTAGATTCAGGCAGTTACTAAATATAGGGTCGAGTAAATTGCCTTTTTCATGGGTCGGGGCTGCAACCAGTTGGAACAGTTGGAGAGCTTCCAGATCATCTCGTAATTCCTGAGCAATGTGGTCTGAGGGGGAGTTGAAGTGGAGATTGAGATCCCCTAGGATTGTGTGATTGGCGGAGGAAAGAATTCTTTGCGCTATGATTTCTGGAAGAGACCTGTGGAACTCTTTTGCAGGCTCAGGGGGGCGGTAGATCAGAGTGCCAGAGAAGGTGCTGTTTGCGTTGAACTCTATGCAGAATGCTACACTCTCGCACTCAGGGATAGTTTCTGCTGTCGTACGGCATCGGTACTGGTTCTTTAAAATAATCGCCAGACCTCCGCCTCTCCCTACCGGTCTATCCACTCTAAGAATATAATAGCCTACGGGTAAGGCTTTTACCACGTCTGGCTCAGAGTGAGTAGTGAGCCACGTTTCTGTCAGGAATACCGCGTCTGGTTTTTGCTCCTCGAGCAGCATGGCGATCTGTGTGCTGTGTTTAGGTAGGGAACGGCAGTTTAGCGCGTACATACGGTAAGTTTGTGTCGCGGCCGACGGGGATTTGCGGAAAGAGTGTTTGCACCCCGAGCATCGGGCGGGTAGCTCTGTGGGGGCAAAGATATGGGGGCACTGGGGAATGGTAGTCCTACCTATGCTGTATAAGGCCGCCGAGCTGTAGGTCCTGCTCTGGGTGGGGTGGGAGCCAAGGTTTGTGGCCCCGGGTCCCGGCTGGTCGCGGACGGGCGCAGACGGGCTTGCATTAGGCGCTCCCGCTGCGCTCGTCCGCTGCGCTTCCTGTAAATGCACATATTTAACCAGAGGGGGGGTGTGGCTTAAGTGGGCGTGGTCAGCGTGCACGCCTCGTCTGATGGCGGCCGCTGGGCTGGTGAGGAGCGTCACAGCGCTTTGATCGGCTGTGCGCTAAAGTGGGAGCAGATCCTGAGTTAAAATCAACAGAGTAAGTGACACCACGCAATATTTAAAAGTAATCTTTGGTTTTTAAAAAGGATTTTGCACAAGTATTTGCTAAACAATAGTACCTCCAGCAGCGCTAGTGGTCAGCGCTTTTGTAGAGCGATTGGGGGGGGGGGGGGGCGTGGCCTAAGTGGGCGTGGTCAGCGTGCACGCCTCGTCTGATGGCGGCCGCTGGGCTGGTGAGGAGCGTCACAGCGCTTTGATCGGCTGTGCGCTAAAGTGGGAGAAGATCCTGAGTTAAAATCAACAGAGTAAGTGACACCACGCAATATTTAAAAGTAATCTTTGGTTTTTAAAAAGGATTTTGCACAACTATTTGCTAAACAATAGTACCTCCAGCTCCCGGCTTTCCGCCTCAGGAACTGAGTCAAGTTGTATACAGCAGCGCTAGTGGTCAGCGCTTTTGTAGAGCGATCGGGGGGCGTGGCCTAAGTGGGCGTGGTCAGCGTGCACGCCTCGTCTGATGGCGGCCGCTGGGCTGGTGAGGAGCGTCACAGCGCTTTGATCGGCTGTGCGCTAAAGTGGGAGCAGATCCTGAGTTAAAATCAACAGAGTAAGTGACACCACGCAATATTTTAAAGTAATCTTTGGTTTTTAAAAAGGATTTTGCACAAGTATTTGCTAAACAATAGTACCTCCAGCTCCCGGCTTTCCGCCTCAGGAACTGGGTCAAGTTGTATACAGCAGCGCTAGTGGTCAGCGCTTTTGTAGAGCGATCGGGGGGGGCGTGGCCTAAGTGGGCGTGGTCAGCGTGCACGCCTCGTCTGATGGCGGCCGCTGGGCTTGTGAGGAGCGTCACAGCGCTTTGATCGGCTGTGCGCTAAAGTGGGAGCAGATCCTGAGTTAAAATCAACAGAGTAAGTGACACCACGCAATATTTAAAAGTAAGCTTTGGTTTTTAAAAAGGATTTTGCACAAGTATTTGCTAAACAATAGTACCTCCAGCTCCCGGCTTTCCGCCTCAGGAACTGACCAATGGCCTGACCAACAGCCTGATTCATGAAAACCGGATTCTGCGATTCTCAATTAGCGATTAACTGCGAATCGCAATTGAGAAATCGCAGAACGGCATTCATGATGATTTTTGCGATAAAAAAAAGCGATTGGCACGCAGCCACAAAAGCCGTTTGCGATTATCGATAATCGCAGAAAAATCGCTATTTCCGGGTACATCCGTGTCGGATTTGCGATATCGCAAATAGCGATATCGCTAATTGCAAGATCGCAAAAAGCGAGATCGCAAAATCGCGAGATCGGGAAAACGGGAAGTCGCATTTCGAGCACAGTGATGACATCACAACCAGGAAGCAGCCAGTTCCCACCCCCATTCACCACAGTGAGGCAGACCTCGAGTCAGCAACCGGGAGAGCTCCTGCAATTCAGCTTGGATTACTACTTTCAAACTACACTGCAGCTATGTCTGAGGAGGCAGTACCTGGGCCCAGCAACACCACAGGGCGCAAGAGAAAGTTAAAGTTCTCCAAGCAGGAGTTGGAGCACTTAATTGAAGGGGTGGTGGAGAACCACTCCAAACTGTTTGGGAAGGACTCAAGGAGGGTGCCCGAGCAGGAGAAACGCAGGATCTGGGTGGGCATAGCGTCCGCGGTGAACTCTGTTGGTGTGGCCGACAGGTCACTGGACGAACTTAAGAAACGTTGGTACGACCTCCGAGGTCGTGCCAAAGAGAAGGTAGCTGAGAGGCTTGGAGAGTCCCTGGGCACTTGAGGGGGAGGACCTACAGTCCCTCCAAACACCCCCTTGGAGGATCGAGTAGAAGACACGCTGGAGGCTGAGGCGTGCATCGTAGTGACCCGTCTGGACTCATCCCGCCCCACCCAAGACATCCAAGGTAAGTGGCATGCGACTGCGACCCTGTCCCCTATGAATGGCCATGACCATATAGCCTCCCATAATGTTCCATAGTCATGCCATCGGTGCACATCAGGTAATGCCCTAAAGCATTGTGGTATTTTATTGGATAAGGGAGCACTCAGTTCACCCTATTGTTCTATACTTATGGTGCTATGGTTACTGGGTTTGTCAGTCTCTTGTGGTTATAGCTTGTTTATGTTGGGTGTGTTGGCCCAACGAACCATGCACTGTTTACTTGGTGCGATGCACCAAGTGAACAGTGCATGGTTCGTTGGGCCAACACACCCAACATAAACAAGCTAAAGCATTGTGGGTCATGTAGTGTGGCCACAATGTAGAAGTACCCCAATGCAGCCAGACAGGTTCCAAAGTACGCAAAGCCATAGGCAGTCAGGGAATGTCACCCAGCATGCATGTAGCAACTGCACGTGTGACAGATACATGCAACTAATGAACGTCCACTTCCCCTCACAGGTGGCGCAGACAGCAGCGACAGCGAGAGGCTGCAAATAGATGAGGTAGCACAGGATGAGGAGGAGGTGCCGTTACATACACAGCCTCCTGCGTCTGGCGCAGCAACAACTCCTGCAGCCAGGTCCACCACCAGTGTGCCTCCAGCCCCTGCAGCAGCAACAACCCATGCAGCCAGGTCCACCACCAGTGTGCCCCCAGCCTCTGCCGCAGCAACTACTCCCGCAGCCAGGCCCACCACCAGTGTGCCCCCAGCCTCTGCCGCAGCAACTACTCCAGCAGCCAGGCCCGGTATACAACGTTTAGCATGCATTTTTTACCACTACCATTACAACGCAGGCATTACCACGCATACCTTTACAACGCATTGCGCTGGGGGGCGCTCTAGGATAGGGAATAAGTTTAATTTTATATCCAACACCTTCCCTAGTGTCCACTGGGACTGGAGTTGGAATATAAAATTATACTTACCACTATCCAGCACCTCAAAGCGCTATGCGTTGTAACGGTATTCGTTGTAAATACCGCGTTATAAAGGTATGCGTGGTAATAGTATGCGTGCTAACGTCATACATCCGCCAGTCCCATCACCAGTGTGCCCCCAGCCTCGGCCGCAGCAACTACTCCCGCAGCCAGGCCCACTAACAGTGTGCCTCCAGCCCATGCCGCACCAGCAACGCCTACCGTGACACCACCAGCAGCTGGTGCTTCAACATCAGGTCCCGCGACAGCGGGAACACAGCGGCCACCCACTGTGTCAGGCCAGCAGAGCAGGTGTGGCAGGTCTCGCCTGCAGACCAATGCACCTATCACCAGGAGGGGGAATGGACAGCGGCTGGCGAGAATGAGTGTGGAACTACGCATGCTCCGTATTCATCAGCTGCAGGCACGCCGGCAAGGTGCCATACAGCTTCAGCTATACAACATTGGCCGCAATGTGGCCAGTGTGGGGGACCGGATGGACCGCATGACGGCAGCCATGGCAGGTGTGGGGGAGGGAATGGCCCGCATGACTGCAGCCATGGAGGCCAACACTGCTGCAATAACATCGCAGCGCAACGCAGCCCGCCGCCGCCACCATCAGCTACTGGCCCGGCTGACGGCCTACACCCGGTCCAATTATGTCATAGGCAATGCTACCTCGCAGCTATCGCGCCAGTCCCTTGCGCAGCAGCAGCAGCTCATCCAGTGCTGCGAGGATGTGGCCAGGGTACTTGAGCACCTGACCACTGCCGTGACAGCACTTCACCCTGCTTTACCTGCCACTGTTGGGGGTGATGATGCCAGTGAGGGGACATCGAGTGTGAGCAGTCATTCTGCCTCACACGTAGGGGCACTCAGACGCAGCACCAGGCCCACTGCAGGAACACGTGCCTTGGATGAGGATGAGCCGCAGAGGCGCTTGGGTGGTTCGCGCCGGAGGCGCACATGACTTAATAGGACTTGTACAGGCACAGGCTGAGCATAAGCCTGCCCTGTGTATTGGACACAGCAGTACGCTGAAATACTGTTAGCAATGGCAAGATTGAAACTGGTACCATTATTGTGAATCAAACAATAATATTTAATTTAGCATCACACATTGGCGTTGTGTCATTATTACATTTTGCATGCAATTGTGATTTGTGGGGTGAGGGTAGAGGGTGCACTAGAAACTGTTCAGTGTGATGTGGTTGCGACGTCTGTGGCCTTCAGCTGGGTTCTCCCCGCGTGCATGGCGCGCATGTGCAGGTGGCCGGTCGTCCCCTTCTGATTCACTGCCAGAGATGTCGACAGGTATCCGGCGCTTGGTAGCAATGTTGTGTAGGATAGCACACACAGCCACAATGCGGCAGCACACTTCAGGACTGTAGTACATGGCCCCACCTACCTTGTGAAGTATGCGGAATCTGCTCTTCAGTAGGCCAAAAGCTCTCTCAATGCAATTCCTTGTGCGTATGTGTGATACATTGCAACGCCGTTGCTGTGGTGTAGCAGGGTTGAGGTATGGGGTGAGGAGGTATTCACGCAGGGCATAGCCACTGTCACCTGAATGAGAGGAGCAGAGGGTAAGTGCCTGTGCAGCGCAGCTACTTAATCGTAATGTGACATTGTGGGCAAAGTGTACTTACCAAGTAGGTGTCCTTCCCCGAAGTCTCCCCTGACCAGTCGTGTGTGGAGGCCGCTGTGCCGGAATATGAATGAGTCATGTGTACTCCCCGGGTACTGTGCCACTATGTCCGTGATGTATGTCTTTGCATTGCAGACCATCTGGATGTTGAGGGAGTGGTAGGACTTGCGATTGCGGTACATGTACTCCGTTGCAGCAGATGGGCAAATGTGGACGTGGGTACAGTCAATGCATCCTATCATGTGTGGGAAACGGGCGACATTGTAGAATTGTAGCTTGGTCTCATCCAATTCCTGTTGGCTGGTGGGAAATTTGATGTGGTGGTGTAGCTGGGTCAGCATTGCGTCAAGGAAACTACGTAGGCAGCGGGACATGGTGGGCTGGGATATCCCCCCAGCTACCGCAACTATCCCCTGGAAGCTCCCAGAGGCCAGGAGGTGCAGGCTACACAATACCTGGACATGTGTTGGGACGGCATTGGTCCGCCTTGTTGGGTGCTGCATCTGGGGGTCAAGGTCCTGTATTAGCTTGATGATCATAGCCCCATGCAGCCGGTACTTTGCGTATATTTGCTCTCTGGTTTGGCCCAGCAGGGTGACCCGCTGACGGCGGAATATCCTGTCCTGGATTCTGCGTCTCCTCCTTGCTGCTCGCTGTAGCCTTCGCCGCCTGACCACCATGTACATTCCTGGCATTGTGAGACTCCTTCTGCTGATGATGCTTCTCCTTAAGTGTGTTTGGTCAGGCCTGCACCAGTTACTGATTGGCCAACGGTTTTTCAAATTTTTTTTTTACTATGGGTTTGATGGTTACCACCTGCTTTGGGTTGTCCTTAAATTGCGCCTCGCAAAATGCGATTTTGGGGTTTTTCGCTATTTGCGATTTTTCATGAATACCGATTGCGAGTAATGTGCGATTTAGCTATTATTTTCGCAGGATCCGTGAATTCTCGCTATTTCCGATTCGCAAATGGTCTCCTGCCGGGATTCTGCGAATATTTTTGCGAATTCGCAAATCTGTGTTTGCGAATTCGCAATTTTCATGGTGAATTCCGATTATGGGAATTGCGCCCGCGATAGCATTTTCGCAGCTATTGCGAGCACAATTTTGCTTCATGAATCAGACTGCCTGTTCCTTAACGTCCTCTTCTTCTAGCTGTGGAAGCTCGAGCCCTGATAGATAGTCCTCAGTGTCAGACGTTTCGGCCTCTAGATGACTCTAATATAGAGTGGTATAGTACCTGTAGAAGCGCGAAATGACTTCAGTCTGAGAGTAGACCACCTCCCCGGATTCTGATCGGATATTGAGGACTAGGGATCCCCCTTCTTTCAGGTTCGCCAGCCTTGCCAGGAGCGTGCCTACTTTATCCCCCTCTACGTGTACCTTTGCTCTATACTGCTTATAGTCATAGCTTCGTAACCTTTCTGTCTCAGTTGCCAAATGCTCCCTGGAAGTTAGTAGCCGATCCTGCAACTCCTTCTGATCTGGTCTCAACTTCTCAACTTCCCTCAGTTCCTCCTCTGCTTTTTGAACATCCTTCAATACCACCGTCCTTTCTACCCTATATTTACCAATACAGAGCCCTCTCACTACCAATTTAAAAGCATTCCATTCCGTTCCTCTAGCAGATGTTGATTCCTTATTAATAGTGAAATATTGTTCAATACCCCTCTGGACATCGTCCCTAAAGGCTTGATCTTCCAGTGTTTCCGGTCTAAGCCGCCATGTGGGGATCTCCGCTCTCACCTGTTGCCATTTAAAGGACATCAACTGTGGATTATGATCAGAAATGGTCCTTGCTAGATACTCTGAATGTGTTGCCAATGGTACCAGTGATTGGGTGCACAGCACTGCGTCAATTCTAACATGTAGCTCATGAAGAGCTGAAAAGAAGGAGTAATCTCTATCCCCAGGGTGCTGCACTCGCCACACATCAATTAACCCCCATCCACTCTGCCACTCCGCCCTCTTCTTTGCCATCTTTCGAACCTGGGATTCCTCTAACGGGGGGTGTGACCTATCCAACTCCACATCTGTAATTGAGTTAAAGTCCCCACCTAATATTACCTGACCAGCCAGGAAATACGCGAATTTCCCCGATATGGTGTCAAAAAATCGGGGCTGGTCTACGTTTGGAGCGTATATACTACATAATGCTATTTCTCTGCCATATACCTTCCCCGCCACCGCCACATATCTGCCTTCAGGGTCTACCGCCTTGTTTGTGGCCTGAAACGGGATTCCCGCCCTCACCCACACCAATGCTAATAAATAATACTTCATAACAAAGAATGTATACGCAACATTATCCAGACGTAGCAAATCCAAAAATACAATTATGGTTCTGCAACGCAATAAGTTCAACAAAAGAGATAATAACATTGATCACATTCATTTGTAAATTAACCTTGCACCATGACTCGTACCGTGGTTTGGAGAGACTGACTATGATCTATTACGGATAGGACCTGCCATAACTATGGGTCCACGCTCGTAGGGGTTAGTTATGTGGAATGCTCCAGAGATTTGGCTTCGATGTAACTAGCATACAGGCTCCAAAAGTTCTTTGGGCGGTTTTTAGGGGGAAGAAGTTCACTATAGGCTTCTGTTTGTGTGTTGCAAAATATCATGTCTCTGGCCCATTGTGTTATAGAGGGGGAAGGGCCGCGGGACCAGTGCATTGCCAGTACCCGCTTGGCGACCAAAAGGCCCATATCTATTAAACGTCTAATATTTTTCTTTAGTTTTTTGGAAAACCCAAGAAGAGCTAGCAGCGGGTCCGAGTTAATTGTTTCTTGTGTGACCGCACTTAATTCCGAGAAAACTCTGAGCCAGAAATTCGCTACAGGAGGACAGAGCCATGCGAGGTGTATGAAATCAGCTTCGCTTACACCACATCTTTCACAGTTGGATGTGTCTCGCAACCCGAATTTACAAAGTCGGGCCGGTGTATGATATATTCGAATGAGAAACTTGAACTGTATTAGTCGGTGCCTGCCATTAAGTGATATGCGTTTGGTTGCCTCGCAACAATATGCCCACATAGAATCATCGATTGCCAGGGCCAGATCCGTCTGCCATTCTAGTCTGGCCTTGACATATTGGTTGCGAAGTAGTTCTTGAGTTTTTGAGTACAGAAGTGAAACCAGTCGGCTCGGAGTGTCTGCACGAAGTATGGTAGTGAAAGATAGCACCTCCAGGGGTTCTAGTAGTTCGCCCCCAAGCAAACTTTGTAACGCACCTCTGGTCCTAAAGTACTGGAATGTAGTCAGCGTGGTCGGAGGTGGGTCTGTCTGTAGAGGGTCATTACAGTCTTTACCCTGCCCGTCTGCGAAGAAGTAACCTATGTTGTTAATCCCGAGACAATGAAGTGCTGCAGTAATTTCCGGGGTGGCGAGAAGTGGAAGCCACGTACACCACATGATAGGAGTATGAGGGGAATACAATATGGACAATGCTTGTCTATTAAGGAGGTTGCGCCAGGCATGTATAGTGGAGTTAAGTGAAGCTAGGATTCCTTTGACACGTTTAGGTCTACGGAACAGTGCTGTTGCCATGGGAGCAGGGGAAAGCGCAAGGTGTTCTATGCGTAGGTGTGGAGGGGGGGATTGCTGGTGTATCCAATAATATGCGGTGGAAGCTTGCGCAACCCGATAGTAAAGCTCTATGTCTGGGGCACCCCGTCCCCTCATGGAATATGGAAGAGTGAGGAGGTCCCAGCTGGCACGTGGCTGGTAATCGGCCCAGGCCAATTTAATTGATAATGACTGCAGATGTTTGAAAAAATGTGCCGGCAAGACCATAGTGATGTTTATAAAAAGGAAGAGGAAACTGGGGAGGATTACCATTTTCATAATGGAATTTCTGCCTAAAAGGGGGAGGCGAATCCACTTCTTGACATTTTCTTCAATTTGGTGACTGCTCTACCGTAATTTTCTTTAAACACTAGCTCGGAATCTGTGTGCATTTGAATCCCCAAATAGCGTACCGGGTCATTAGTCCATGCAAGAGGAAATTCTAACTCCTCAAGGAGCGTCACTGGCGCAAGGGGGAATTAGATAGATTTCGTCCAATTTATGTTTAGTCCGGAATAAGTACCAAATCTCACTACTTCGGGCAACACTGGGGATACATTCTGTTCCGGCCGGGAACATATATGAGGGTATCATCCGCGTAGGATCAAATTATTAGGTCATAGCCGGGGAATCGGATTCCCCGATGGCTGTGATACTCTCTTAGTGCACAAGCCAGTGGTTCTGCTACAAAGGCGTAAAGGAGGGGGAAAGGGGGCAGCCCTGCTGAGTGCCTCTCGATATTCGCAGAAGGGTGCTAACAACATCTCCCACTCACACCCGGGCAGTAGGGGCACTGTACAGTGCATTAATTAATTGTAGGAATATGGGTCCTAACCCCATACGACCCAGCGCTAGTCGCATGAAATTCCACTCCACCGAGTCAAATGCTTTTTCAGCATCTAGGAATATTGCAGCGATCTTAGTGTCCTGGTTAATATGTTGGATAGTCTCGAAAACTGTACGCAAATTATGTGTAAGCGTACGTCCAGAAATTAACCCAGCTTGTTCTGGCCCAACAAGTGTTATCATGAGAGGGGCCAAGCAATTGGCCAGAGTTTTTGCAAAACTTTTCGTGTCTACATTTAGTAGAGAGAGTGGGCGAATAAAAGAGCAGTGATACGGAGACCTTCCAGGTTTAGGAATGACTACGAGAATGGCCTCTCGCATCGTGGGAGGCATAATGCCGCACTCAGTCATCTCCTCAAAAAGTGCCATGAGGTGCGGTGTTAGAAAGTCTTTGAACGTCGAGTAGAATACCACTGTAAGGCCATCCTGTCCCGGTGCTCCGCCATGTCGCATGGAGGACAAAGCTTCGTGTATCTCCGACGCTTCTAATGGGCGCATCAAGTACGCCCTGTGTTCGTCCAATAACCAGGGCCGCTTAATGTAATCCAGGTAATCTGCCGTGTCTGAGTTAGAATCTTGGGTTCTAGTTTTATAAAGTTCAGTGTAGTATGATCGTAAGCAATCTGCCATCTCGTCAGGGTCAGCTATCACCTCACAGGTTTCTAGTTGTAGTTCTATAGGTTTGATGGTAGTGCAACGCCCTTTCATAAGATTTGCTAGTGCTGCGCCAGGCCGCTCCCCCTCCGTTCTCGCCACTGCGCATTTGCCTAGCAGCTTAACCTCCCTGTCTGCCTCTGTGTGGTAATCCGCCAGTGTAGACTTGAGAGTATCTAGGGTCGTCGGGCTACTTGTAACCAGAGCTTCTCCCTCCAGTCGGGTAAGAGTTTGTTCCAATAAGGTTAGTCTATTCCTTATCGATTTCAGTACACCTGAGTGTTTGGAAATTGCTATACCACATATAGGCCTTAAAAGTCTCCCAGATTATGGCGAAGTGCGTAACGGAGCCAAGATTAGTCACAAAAAAGGTCTCCATTGCTTCCAAAATTTCTAACTTAAGTACCTCATCGAACAGTGCATATGGAGGAAAGCGCCAGGTGTAAGGGGGGGGGGGGCGTTTGGTGGGGCACGCCAGGGTAAGTAAAACCGGAGCGTGGTCCGAATATGTGCGTGGAAGGATCTCGCAATCACGAATTCCAGAACCTAAAGAACAAGCCAGGAACCAGTAGTCAATCCTGGTATAAAGATTAGGCGGATCGGAGTAATGTGTGTAGCCACCTGCTATAGAGGAGCACGAATGCCAGACATCTATTAGGTTTAGTTCTGATAATGCAGCTAGAATAGCTTCCGCAGACAATGACCGGCGTCGTGGCGGGCCGCCTGTGCGATCCAGCGTCGGGTTTAGGACGCAGTTAAAGTCACCTCCCCATATCTGTGGCAAGTCTGGAAGTTGACGAATCAAAACCATGAGGTCTTGGAAGAACTGCGGGCAATCGTGGTTAGGACCATAAATATTGATAAGTATATATTCCATACCTTTCCCCTTACATTTTGAGATAGCGTATCTACCATTGTCATCAGTGTATAGCTCTTCCAGGGTGAGCCGGGCAGTGGGGTTGATCCAAGTGAGAACTCCCCGGGCATGTGTGGTGAAGCCCGCAGCATGAAACGTGCCTCGGATCTTGCCACGGAGCTGTGAGAAGTGTGCAACAGGGACGTGAGTTTCTTGTAGCAGGGCTACATCTACCTTATGTCTGGTGAGATATGACATAACGTTCTTGATCTTACAGTGATCGTTGAGACCTCTAATATTCCACGTCAGGAGTTTCATCCTGTCTTCCATACTAAGAGGCAACAAGGGATGATCGGGACATTCGCAATTTTATCCAGTCACAGTCCATGTATAAGTGATAGAGTGGTGGTAACCTGTGCAACGTTGTACGTGTGTCATGGGTGCATACAACATAGTGATCCGTAGTCCGAAAAAGAGAAAAGAAAAACACAAAATTACAACAAATCTGCCCCCCACACACCCACCCACGACATGCCAACCCAAACTCTGCACTGTCAAAAATACCTCCATCCCTCCCTCCCTCTTCCCTGACCCCCAACGTAATATGACAACAGGCCATGTGGTGTGTAACACGCAGGGCCGGATGTTACTTAAGCACTAAGAGTTAACGTCAGCTTAAACCCACATATTTGAGAAACATATTAGGACCGTCTAACTTTAGACTTAAGCAGTTCGCAACCAAAACAAAGAATGTGGGGATCATATACTCAGTAATTAACAAGTGTAAAACTGCTACATCTATCAAAAGGATCGCATAACTCAAGGTCATCGCGGAATATATAAGTGTAGCACAAATGTTCCCCCAGTACAAGTTGAAAGCAAAAAAGTACTTGCGGACTGACCAGGTAGATATCGTTCTTATGATGGCGCTAGTCACTCTCGGAAGGGCATCGATGATGAACTGCCCCGTCAGAGCGGTGCGAGGCTCAGTGGTGTAAGACAGCAGTAGAAAGACTTTCGAGTTAAGGGCTTTGCAGAGTACGAGTGCTAATTCGCGTCGTTGAGGCCACTCTCTCGCACCCCGTCAGACGGCGCTGGCAGCTGTTCCTGATCAGCGGCTAGTTTAGATTTTTTGAGGTAGTCTTTAAGTGATTTCTGTAATGTTTTGGGATCCGTGAAGATACGTGATGAGTCAGCAAACTTCACTTTCAGTCTAGCAGGGTAGAGCATGGCATAAGTGATGTTATTATCTCTCAGTTGCCGTTTGAGAGGGGTAAATTGGCGGCGCTCCTCTTGCACTTTCATTGTAAAGTTGAGATAAAGCGAGATTGTTGAACCCTAATATTGAAGTTGCCCCAGTTCCCTGGCGCGCCTCAGAGCTCAGTCCCTGTCCCGATAGTTAAGCAATTTGACAATCACCGGGCGTGGAGGTGCTCCCGGAGCAGGACGTGGACCCAAAGAACGATGTGCCCGTTCAACTACAAAGATATCCGAAAAAGTCTCTCGGCCTAGTAAGGTGATTAGTAGTTTTTCTGTGAATTGTTCTGCATTAGGCATAGGTGTGGACTCCGGAAGGCCTGTGATGCGGATATTGCTCCGTTGAGAGCGTGCTTCCAAATCCTCCGCCGTCTCCTGGAGCGAGGTGAGGGCTCTAGCCATCTGTTTCTGTGCCGAATCCGTTTCCGTTTGAGCTTCCTCTACCTCTGTGACCCTGCGTCGGTCATATCTATCCTCTCAGAGTGTTTGTCCAAACGTTCCGACATCCTGTCTATACTGCAGACTAAGGAGTCTATCTTCCCATCCATTGCCGAGAGACTTTTCGGAATTACCGCAAACATTCTCTTAACTTCCCCTGCTTCCCCTTCGGAGCTGTCGCCCTGTGTGTCCACGGAGCGAGGTTCTTCCATTTCCTTAGTTTTGGACCGCTTGGAATCAAACGGGAGCTTAGTCTGAGTTTTGTCCACCCTACCCATAGCTTCTCACGGCACGTGGGGCGGGGGCGTGTATAGGCTAGGTACAGAGATCAGAGTGTGTCTATGCTGTGGTCAAGTTAGGAACACAGGTGTCAATGTAAGGGCAATAGTGTGTGAGAGGGGTAGCAGCAGCAGGTCCACAGCAATTGAAGTGCACCATAGACTCCCAGGTGACACTCCTAAGTGTCAGTGATATGCCCCGCCGTCTTCATTTGGGTGGGGAGTCACTGGCGGAGAACAGCGCAGAGACGTACTCCTGCTCCCCCGGCCCACAGCCACCTGTAAGCTCTCAGTCTGGGGGCCAACTGGGCTTAAGGTCCGGGCACAGCACACAGAGCAGGCCAGCTGGCCACTCGGCAACTCAGGAGCGGAGCAGGTCTCCACGATCAGCAACAGCACATCCCGCTCATTCAGCGGTACCTCACAGGCTGCTCCACGGGGTATGATGGTAGCGCTCCTCGGTCAGGGCTCAGTCCGGCAGATCTCTTCCAAAATCGATTACTGAGCTGAAGTGCTTCCCTGTAAGAGATCCTTGCCACTTGTTAGATGGTATGCTGAAAGCATCTTTACAATCTTCAGAGTTAATGAAGAATTTTGTTGACTTTTTAGTCCATCTGGTGCACTGTTTTGTACTGCACAGGAACTAAAACGCAAATATTTCTCATTTTGTGCTTTGGGGGGCATCAAATAAAGAGTCATCACAACTGTGCTGCTTAGCTGATGGTTCTCAGTCCAAGGGGATGAGAATGCTATATTATCCATGTGGCAACCATTTACAGAATTTTTGCTGAGTGATTATGCCAAAGGCAAGAAATGTGAGGATCTTTGGTCGCATATTGATAGTGATGTGAAAAAAAGTACACTGTACTGCATTCTTAGATTTTTAGATGAAAACATAACTGCTCTAATGGACAAAATAAAACAAAAATAGAGTCTGAAAATACCCTTGTCTGCCAAGTGTTCAGCAAAATTGGTGTATATGTGAAACATCTCCTTGAGAGTAGTCTCGGCGACACCTTTAGTGACTTTGGAACTGCAACATGTTCCATGTTAGAGTGCTTGCCACTTAATAAGCAAAGCAGTGTTTAAGAGCTATTCAAGAACTTTTATTTTACAATGTATGAGAAATGGCTTGCAATGATGCATAAAAATGTCCCTTCACCAACCATGACGGTTTCAACTCAATCGTCCCAAATCAAAAACATCATTAACAAACGTTGGGAACTTCTTGAAACAGAGGAAGATTTCAAAGGTATATTTAAAGACAAACCACTATTTGCCTACAAACGCAGTAAAAATCTAAAGGAGATGGTAACTAAACCCACTGCAACTAAGTTGAACTTGACCCAGACAGGAATGAAAAAATTTGCTAATTGTGTCCACTGCAATAACGTAATTGTAGGAAACATAATCTAACATCCACAAACAGGAAAGACGATCAAGATACGGCATAAAGCTGATTGCAATTTTACTCACGTAGTATACAGCATAAAATGCCCATGTGGCAAACTGTATATAGGGAAAACGGACAGAAAAATCAAAACGCGAATATCGGAACACAAAAGCCGTATCCGCAATGCATCTATTACTTCTAGTTTAGCAACACACTGGAATGAAATGAAACACACCATACCACAATTGCGATTTCAAGTCATAGAAGTAATCGAACCGAAAACGGATCGAGACAACTCTAAATTGTTATCGCAAAGAGAGATCTGGTGGATCAAATACAAGGAAACAATGATACCGAAGGGCCTCAATGATAAAATAGACATGATTTGCTTTCTATAGAGCACCTGGAACTCTCCCCAGAACATCACACGAGAAGGAAAATTCAATAACTGTCGACACTATAGTCTATTACCTCACGGTTTCCACAACATTTGAAATAACACAAAAATGTACATATAGTTAAACCAATTCAAATTAGCTTCAACAGTTTCATGAGTTAGCGAAGAGTAATATAACAGATGTCATTTTTTGTTAATCTTCCAAGTTAGTACATTGATAAGCTATATCGAGAATAACAATATTGCAACACACAATAATGATCCACAACATGAGAGCAAACAGAAATGTATGTAAATGCAGAAGTGTATTAGAGTAAATAGGATGTAGTTCATGTAACGTAGGATTTATAAACATGTATATACATTGACCTACTGCTTGTTTCTATGTTATTGTAACAGGGTTGTATATGCTTACAGTTAACAAGAACAAATGTGAAATTGCATAAATGTCAGGTCCACTAGGGTCAATAATTTAGATGCAACATATGTTTTACTCCGTTGTATAGCAACAAGCATATTGACTAACATGGCCGCCACCTATATACTCTTAGGCAGAACCGCTTATGCATGCAAACTCAACCGTCATGAACTAAAAAGTCAGTGTCAGTGTTTGATTACAAACAAGATTTAAATTCTTGGTACTTATACACCGATCTGGTGGTAATCGTAGTAACGAAGAGAGAACTGAGCAACACAATAATAGATGCAATATATGTCTTACTCCGGTGCACAGCAACAAGCATATTTACCAATATGGCCGCCACCTACATACTTTTAGGCAGGACCGCTTATGCTTGCGAACTTAACCGTCATGAACTAACAAGTCAGCGTTAGTGTTTAATTAAAAACAAGATTTAAATTCTCGGCACGTATACACCGTTATGGTGGCAATCACAATAATGAGCAGAGAACTGAGCAACACAATAATAATGATTACCCGTATTTCTTTTACGTGGGATCATTTACCCAACTACAAAATGGCCAACACACTTTTCCGTGAACATGTTAGTCCTTTGTTGACTACCATGCGTATAAACACACCTGGTAAATCAACTCGAGCGTGACGAGAGTCGGAAATTCGGCGTTTGCGTTCGGAAGAATCTTTCAGGTAAATCGGCCAATCATGCTGCTAGATAATATACATTAGCGATTAATTTAGGAAAAAGGTTTTGATTACCGTGTACATGTCTAATTACAGGACACGTCGTCTCAGCACTCGAGTAGCCACGCTATCATTGACGGAGGGTTTATGAATGCTTTTCATATAAGCACGGAGGTAAATATTTGTGATACCCACATTATCCAGCTTAAGCTTTAATCATATGTCGAATCCCTGGCTGACCTTGGCTCATTTATTTAAACACAGGACACCACATAACAATTTCCGAAAAATCTAATCTGGGAAGAATAGTGACCAGCATTACAGGTACTTTGTGTATGTGTTTCACGTATTAGATTAACCTAGAGCCATAAATTCGACGGTAAATTACAATAGCATTTCAATATTGTTTTAGGATCTCTTCTCACGTCCCCGACCTCCGGGTACATCGGTCTTCATTTTATTAAAGGTACGCTCTGATACAAATTGAGCTTGGCTCATTGTTGATAGTTAAAGCACAGTAAAGCGAGTGATCAACAACAACCGCTATTTCCTCTCGTTTCCAGTTTCGTAAATATCACCGCAAATGGGCTAGCAATTTTCTGGATAGCATTGATAGCACTATTGAGGCACATTGTTGGTAAGCACCCATTAACAAATTTTTACAATCAATTGGCTAGATTCCATTTCATTAGATAGCTTACATGTTAGCATTGTCTAGGATGTATATCACAAGCAGCACTAAACAAATAGAATCATGTTACAATGAATGTTCTTAAAATGCATTAGGTCTATGATGATTTAGCTATTCCTGTTTAATGTCTACAATTATACAGCAGAAATTGATCCATTTGTTTTGCCGTGTTTAATGCAATGAAATACATACAATTATGCTTTATATTTCAGTTCCCCTGAAGAAGAGATCGCATGATCTCGAAATGCATTGAGATTCACAGCAACACCATATTAATTGTATTGTAATTATAAGATTTAGTTTATACTGTTAGGAATCTAAATTTCACGTTTCTTGATGTAAAAATGAACTTCTTTTGATCTCACAAAAAACAAGTGAATAAATGAGAAAAATGTCAAATATTGTTGTTGAAAAGTGATGTATAGAAATTGTATCCCAGAGTAATATACAAACAGGTACGCAAAAAGGAGCTAGTCCGACAGGTTAGCAATCTGCAGTGCAGGCGGGGTTAGTGATTATCTATCACTTGTAACTTACATTTGATTAATAGGAGGCTAGCACCCTCCTCCCAACTATGCACGCACAATATAAAGATTGTAAAAAAACTATTGAACTTTAGAATACTTAGAGAAAATTGAGTGCGCAGTACAACCCCGTTGTTCATCCTTCACCAACCATGGCATTTGAAGTCAATGAAACCTCCCTGTGGTACTCTGTACAAGTTCTAGATCTCTTCCATAAAGGGTAATTTTCACCGTAGTTTTCAAAAGTGCTGCTTCATTTTTGACAGCTTTATAACTCTGAGGACATAGTCGCCCAGTTCAATGCAAATGTTGCAGAACCTGCCCAGAGAATCGCAATCTTCAAGTGCACTAGCATTGGCATGGAAAGCTAAGTCAGTGACTCAAGTTAGCAAATTGAGTACTGTCTGTTTTGGTGCTGCGCATCTCAAGTGCCATTGTTGAGAGGGCCTTTTCACAGAAAAAAGTTTACATGGGAAGGAAGGAGCGAGCACACATGACCAAAGACTCACTGAATAAATATTGTTTGGTGTGCTGCAATAAGTTTGATTTGCAAAAATGTATTTGGACCTCATATACACTGTAAGTGCACTGTCTATATACCCTTGCACAAGCAGTGCAATAAGCAAGTAATAATAAAAGTAAAACTTTCCATAAGCACTGGAAAAACACTGTTTCTGTTCTTTTTAATGGCAGGAAAATGTGTAACCACTGATTGCCACAGTTTTTTAAGGTATTGAAATCACTTGAAAACACTGAAAAAACCCCACCAGAATTTACCAAAAATAGAAACTGAGAACAGGAAAGCCTAAACATATGTCACTCACATATTCCGATCACTCTCCAGTACACATGCGTCTGAAAATACTGAACATGAAACCCAGAATCAGGGAATGGCGGTTTCCCCAATACTCCCTATTGGATACTGTGTTCCATGCCGAGCTCGAGAAAGCGATAGAAGAGTTCTTTGAGGCCAACTTAGGTAGTGTCCCGAAGATGTGTACCATCTGGGAGACGTTTAAGGTGTATATAAGAGGAATAACGATCTCCAAACATGCTGGGCGTACTGCACTCGATCAGGACGCAGTTGCAGAAGGTGGAACTGGAGCTTAAAGAATTAGAGAAGCGAATGTTAGGAAAACTAGAGGCAACAACACTATCGCAAATCAGAGCTAAGATAGAGGAGTTGCATGAGTTAGCTGACACAGAGTTCAAACATTTAGGGAAGTACGCCACTGCAAGAGTATACGTAGAAGAGAAACGACCCAGCGCTACGATAGCAAAACTCACCAGACCCAACAGAAATAATGCCGATGTGGAACTAATCAACAATGATAAAGATGAATTAGTTAGTAATCCGTCTGACATTGTCGACGTATTCCACGACTTCTATTCCGGGTTGTACACATCACACAATCCCAGCCCTGATGAGCCAGATGAAGAATACTTGGCCCACACCGCGATGAAATGGCTAACTAACTGGGAGAGGAAAAATTAATGGCCACAGTCCGCCCCTCAGAACTCACTGAGACTTTAAAAAGTATAGCTAATGATAAAGCTCACGGATCTGATTGAATTACTGTAGCCTTTTATAAAGCATTCCAGAAACATTTGATACCACACTTAATTAATCTATTCACCAAAAAGGCTGGGGATGGCATAACGCCGCCATCTATGAGGGATGCTACATTTATTACTCTGTTGAATCCGGGTAAGTACCCATCGAATGTGCTTCATACAGGCCCCTGTCCATACTTAACACAGACACCAAACTGCTTGTGAAGGTCCTTGCCAATAAAATTGCCCCAATGCTTCCAGCTATTATTGGTCAAGAGCAGATCGGTTTTGTACCTGGGCGCTCTCTCACGAGTAATGTACGAACCATTTTTGGTGCCATAACACACACTGACCAGGAGGTACAAGCCACAGAGCTTTTTTTAGATGCCAAAAAGGCATTTGACTCTGTGAAGTGGAAGTTCCTCTATGCGGTCCTAAAAAGATTGGGGGGGTGAGATGTGTACATGCAACCGGTGGAAGTCTTTTATACAAAACCCACTGCTAGGGTCAAGGTGAATGGCCAAATGTCTGCTCCAATCGATATCAACTGAGGCACACGACAGGGCTGTCCTCTCTCGCCCTTGCTTTATGCACTGCTAGCAGAACCTTTGATAATAGACCCCATGGAATGGACCACCGAACCTGTTAGATACCTGGGAATCAAAATATACACTGACCCAGAGGTGGTGGTCAGAGAGAATTATGGAATTGCAGTAAAGAGTCTCACTGAGGCAATAGATAAATGGATCAAACTTCCCCTATCACTGTTGGGTCGTATTGCAATAAAAAAAAATTATAGTTCTCCCCAGGTTTCTTCTCTTCTTCGCTAATATCCCAATAGAGCTTACCAGATCCTTTTTCCACACACAGAATACAAAAATGATACGCCTGGCTTGGACGGGTAAGCAGCCTCGCATTAAATGGGAAAGACTGACTAAACCTTACGCAGAGGGTGGGCTACGGGAAGTCCCAATTGAGGTGGATAGCAGACACACAACACATAACTTTACTCTACTCCCCAAAGCTGCCGGTGGAATGATGTGCATGGCTCACAGTAAGCAAGGATAAAGCAGTCCTCAGGACACTTAGCTCCCTACATATCGAACGCATGGCTGACCTCTCCCAAGGAGGGGTATTGAAGTTGTGGGAACAGGCGCAAATACCGCAATTAACTATGCTGGATAAATACCAATTTCCCAGGCTGAGACAGGAAATGTGCACCTTAATAAGGGAAGACATGGAGGAGCCACAAAAACACACCCCACTAACACATTTGATCCGAGCTGGATCTCCCCAACGAGGAATAACTTTTTATATACACTCTACCGTCCACGCTTCAAGCTAGCATTAAGTAAAGTACAGCAAGAATGGGTAGACGAGTTGGGTACAGAGGTCACAGAAGCACACTGGGCATACTGCTATGCGCGCACTGAGACCATATCACAAAAAGGCAGCACAGACTCATTCATTATAAATATTTGGACAGAACGTATTATACTCCTGCTAGAATGCACAGATATGGCATGAGAGAAGACATCAGCTGTCCGCGATGCAGGGTAGACAATGCAGATTTCATGCACCTAGCGTGGGATTGACCAAAGACTCACTGAATAAATATTGTTTGGTGTGCTGCAATAAGTTTGATTTGCAAAAATGTATTTGGACCTCATATACACTGTAAGTGCACTGTCTATATACCCTTGCACAAGCAGTGCAATAAGCAAGTAATAATAAAAGTAAAACTTTCCATAAGCACTGGAAAAACACTGTTTCTGTTCTTTTTAATGGCAGGAAAATGTGTAACCACTGATTGCCACAGTTTTTTAAGGTATTGAAATCACTTGAAAACACTGAAAAAACCCCACCAGAATTTACCAAAAATAGAAACTGAGAACAGGAAAGCCTAAACATATGTCACTCACATATTCCGATCATTCTCCAGTACACATGCGTCTGAAAATACTGAACATGAAACCCAGAATCAGGGAATGGCGGTTTCCCCAATACTCCCTATTGGATACTGTGTTCCATGCCGAGCTCGAGAAAGCGATAGAAGAGTTCTTTGAGGCCAACTTAGGTAGTGTCCCGAAGATGTGTACCATCTGGGAGACGTTTAAGGTGTATATAAGAGGAATAACGATCTCCAAACATGCTGGGCGTACTGCACTAGATCAGGACGCAGTTGCAGAAGGTGGAACTGGAGCTTAAAGAATTAGAGAAGCGAATGTTAGGAAAACTAGAGGCAACAACACTATCGCAAATCAGAGCTAAGATAGAGGAGTTGCATGAGTTAGCTGACACAGAGTTCAAACATTTAGGGAAGTACGCCACTGCAAGAGTATATGCAGAAGAGAAACGACCCAGCGCTACGATAGCAAAACTCACCAGACCCAACAGAAATAATGCCGAAGTGGAACTAATCAACAATGATAAAGATGAATTAGTCAGTAATCCGTCTGAGATTGTCGACGTATTCCACGACTTCTATTTCGGGTTGTACACATCACACAATCCCAGCCCAGATGAGCCAGATGAAGAATACTTGGCCCACACCGCGATGAAATGGCTAACTAACTGGGAGAGGAAAAATTAATGGCCACAGTCCGCCCCTCAGAACTCACTGAGACTTTAAAAAGAATAGCTAATGATAAAGCTCACGGATCTGATTGAATTACTGTAGCCTTTTATAAAGCATACCAGAAACATTTGATACCACACTTAATTAATCTATTCACCAAAAAGGCTGGGGATGGCATAACGCCGCCATCTATGAGGGATGCTACATTTATTACTCTGTTGAATCCGGGTAAGTACCCATCGAATGTGCTTCATACAGGCCCCTGTCCATACTTAACACAGACACCAAACTGCTTATGAAGGTCCTTGCCAATAAAATTGCCCCAATGCTTCCAGCTAATATTGGTCAAGAGCAGATCGGTTTTGTACCTGGGCGCTCTCTCACGAGTAATGTACGAACCATTTTTGGTGCCATAACACACACTGACCAGGAGGTACAAGCCACAGAGCTTTTTTTAGATGCCAAAAAGGCATTTGACTCTGTGGAGTGGAAGTTCCTCTATGCGGTCCTAAAAAGAGTGCGGGGGTGAGATGTGTACTTGCAACCGATGGAAGTCTTTTATACAAAACCCACTGCTAGGGTCAAGGTGAATGGCCAAATGTCTGCTCCAATCGATATCAACTGAGGCACACGACAGGGCTGTCCTCTCTCGCCCTTGCTTTATGCACTGCTAGCAGAACCTTTGATAATAGACCCCATGGAATGGACCACCGAACATGTTAGATACCTGGGAATCAAAATATACACTGACCCAGAGGTGGTGGTCAGAGAGAATTATGGAATTGCAGTAAAGAGTCTCACTGAGGCAATAGATAAATGGATCAAACTTCCCCTATCACTGTTGGGTCGTATTGCAATAAAAAAAAATTATAGTTCTCCCCAGGTTTCTTCTCTTCTTCGCTAATATCCCAATAGAGCTTACCAGATCCTTTTTCCACACACAGAATACAAAAATGATACGCCTGGCTTGGATGGGCAAGCAGCCTCGCATTAAATGGGAAAGACTGACTAAACCTTACGCAGAGGGTGGGCTACAGGAAGTCCCAATTGAGGTGGATAGCAGACACACAACACATAACTTTACTCTACTCCCCAAAGCTGCCGGTGGAATGATGCGCATGGCTCACAGTAAGTAAGGATAAAGCAGTCCTCAGGACACTTAGCTCCCTACACATCGAACACATGGCTGACCTCTCCCAAGGAGGGGTATTGAAGTTGTGGGAACAAGCGCAAATACCGCAATTAACTATGCTGGATGAATACCAATTTCACAGGCTGAGACAGGAAATGTGCACCTTAATAAGGGAAGACATGGAGGAGCCACAAAAACACACCCCACTAACACATTTGATCCGAGCTGGATCTCCCCAACGAGGAATAACTTTTTATATACACTCTACCGTCCACGCTTCAAGCTAGCATTAAGTAAAGTACAGCAAGAATGGGTAGACGAGTTTAGTACAGAGGTCACAGAAGCACACTGGGCATACTGCTATGCGCGCACTGAGACCATATCACAAAAAGGCAGTGTAATGTTGTGCTTTATTAACATGCATCTTTTCTCTTCAAGAATCTAGGTTCTCTGCTCAGGACAATTCTTAGAATAGGATTAGAAGGTGGATAATATCTTTGCAGGAGTTTGATTTTGAGGTACAATACCTACCTGGTGTTTCAAACAAAGCTGCTGATTGTTTTTCGAGGTTGGTGAAAGGTGATAACATATGTTGTGATGAGGAGTTCATAGATGAAGATGACTTTCTCAATGTTTGTGAGGTCACAGAGGGAGTAGTAGGAAAAGATGAATGGAAGGAGGAATTACTAAAGGATGAAGAGTTGCTTAGAGTATTATCCTTGATAAGAGATAATAAACGTCTAGACAAACCATGGTCCCTGGTCTCTCAGGAGTTATCCATTACTGATGGCATGTTAACTCGTGGTCTGAGACTTGTGCCTTCTTCTTCTTTAAGGAAAAGGTTATTGATGCATGCACACTCTGGACATTTGGGCATAGTAAAAACTAAGGAGATGTTACGTACCCAATTTTGGTTGCCTGGTATGGATTTGGAAATAGAACGCATGGTTAGAGACTGCGTTGAATGTTGTGCAAGTGACAAGATTCTAAAAATCAGACAAATGCCAATGGTATGCAGAGATTTACCCAATCATCCCTGGGATGAATTAGCCATCGACATCTTGGGTCCCCTCACAGGAGTATCTGATACACCTTACCTGATTGTTTTAATTGATTTATATTCACATTGGATTGAGGTATGTGCAGTCAGTGACATAACGTCGGATTCTGTTATCAAGTTCTTATCTGATATATTTATGAGGGAGAGTTTTCCCAATAGCATTTTATCAGATAATGGACCTCAGTTTTGTTCTACCAAGTTTGATACTTATCTTAACAAATGTGGTATAGTACATAAACGTTCTCCATTATACCATCCTGAAACCAATGGTGCTGTTGAGAGGGTCAACCGTACATTTTTTTTTTTTTTAAACTTTATTTTTGTTGCAGACAATGATAGCATATAACATTTGCGCCAACAGTCCCAAGTGAGCAACAACATTAGCAAAGATCACACGTCTGTATACACGGCCCATCAGCCCACAACCCGAAGGCCGGGCAGCGGTAGCTGGTAGCATGCAAGCCAGGCCATGAGCCTAGCCCTGTGACTGCACGGCAGGATATTCTGGTCCGCTTTTTCGTTTTTCTTTAATACAGGTTACCCCCCAACTCCCCATAGGAACCCCACCCCCCAAAACACGGCATTCATGACTAAAGCATGTGTACACAGGTCGTTCACCTCATTATGGCACTCCTATCGGCGGGTATAGCAGCGGTCATCACGCAAATTAGGAATGACGCCTTGAGATACAAAACACAATACCTCCCAGTTGTAACCTACAGGTGCGTGTGCGGTCAGGCACTCCCCCAACTCACCATTCTCCCCCACCCACCCCAGCGCCCTCACCGCCCTCCTCCCCAGACTCCGTATCCCCAGGGGTGAACAACTCCGCACTCGTGCCATCCGAATCTTCATCTGCCTCACCCAACACTCGCATCATTCTCCATGCAAGCAGGTCGTCCTGCAATTTGACATCCCTACGCACGTTTTGCATAAAGGTTTCCTCCGCCAGGGACCATTCCCCCACATCTCTAAGCCAAAGTGTCATCTCCGGGGCCCTCTGTCCCATCCACGTGATGGCCACCCTCCTCCTCGCCAGTACTAGTAGTAGCTGTAACATCTTGTAGGGCAGAGTACACTTCCTGGGCTTGGGGACTAAGGCTAACAAGCAGTGAAGGGGGGTCAGTTCCATCCGGAGTCCAGTAACTCTACAAATGTGCGCCACCACCGACTGCCAGAAGGCGTAAACCAGCGGGCAGTCCCAAGCTAGATGAAGAAATGAGGCCCCCGGCGCGCCGCACCTAGGGCAGTTATCGCGCTTGTCCGGGGCAATACGCTTCAAGGCAACTGGAGTCACATATGTACGGTGTAAGAAATTGAAGTGTGTCAATTTGAACCGTGCTTTGCACGACACCTTCCGGGTGAGGGTACCAATGCGTTTGCGCTGGGCTGGGTCTAAAGCAACCCCCAGGTCAGTCTCCCAGGCCGCCCACGCCGGAGGAACCGGAGGGGTGGAGTCCTGCCGCATGGCTGAGTACAACAGTGTTATCAGCCTCCTGCCCCTACCACAGGAAAGGATAATATTGAGGGTATGGGACACAGGGGGCGCATCAGGGAATTGCGGCCAAGTATCTCGTGCCATTGCGTGGAGGCCCCTATAGTGTAGGAACTGTCCCTCCCCAAGTCCGAACGTCTCCGTCGCCCGTTCGAGAGATAGGAACGTGTCGTCCGGGTAGAGATCTGCCAACAACTCGCACCCACCCGCTCTCCAGTCATGGAAAGGCATGTGTACCTCCATGTCCACCACTGGGGCCATGATCCATATCGGCAGCTCCCTGTGAAAGGGGGCCCTTCGCAGGATTTTTTCCACCACACGCTGCCAAATGGCTGCGGTGTGGCGCTCTATGTACGGCAGCGCCGCATCCGCTCCCCTGCCGCGCATCAGGGCCATCTGAGCCGCCCTTTCATCCGCACTCCCTGCAAGGAGCCGTAGTTCCCAGGTGTCCGCATCTGCGAACCACCTGGCGGCCGGCAACAGCTGAGCTGCGTAGTAGTAGAGGTCGAATCTCGGTGCCTCCAACCCCCCCTCCTCCCAGCTGCGGACCACCGTGTGCAAGGCAACTCTACTACGCCTGCCCGCCCAGAGTAAAGACGTAAGGAGAGTGTTAAGAGTGCGGAACATCCGCGGGGGAAGCGGGCAGGGTCAACCGTACATTGAAAGAATGCATTCAGCTTGCGAGAGCTAATGGATTGAATTGGAAAGAAGCACTTAGAGAAAGAATTGATGCATATCGTTGTTCCCCTCACTCTACCACTGGAAAATCTCCTTTTGAACTATTCAAAGGTAGAGTTCCCAATACAATGTGGTGTCCAGGATGGATGAATTTGAAAAAGGGGTTTGTTGACAATCATGTTGGTGCTTGGAGGGAGAGAGAAATAGAAAAGCAAACTTGTAGAAAAACGTACTTTGACAAAATTAAATGTGTTAAATTTCATGAGGTAAAGGTAGGTGACCTTGGTAAAATAAAGGCACCTGTTGGAAGAATGTCTTGGTCAAAATACACTAATGTTAGACCTGTCATTAAAGTTTTTGGCAATGCCATCAAAACACAAGATGGGAGGATTTGGAACAAAAGTCGTGTTGTTGTGGTTAAGTCAAGGAATATTGCTCATGCTGACTGTGATCCAGACTCTATTCTCTTTGGTGCTGTCAACCCTCCTCCGGCTTGTTCTAACAATCCACCTAATTATCGTATGAGGAGTCAGAGATTACGCAGTGTTCCAATGTATATGAAAGATTACGTGTAGGCAATTTTTATCTTTCCTTTAGTTGTTTATTCTTTTTATCTTTATCTCTTTTTGATTCTTTGTGTTATAAATTGTTGTAAAGAAGGGAGATGTGTAATGTTGTGCTTTATTAACATGCATCTTTTCTCTTCAAGAATCTAGGTTCTCTGCTCAGGACAATTCTTAGAATAGGAATGTCATGTAATTCTTAGAATAGGAATGTGATGTTAATTCTTGGTCAGTTACCACCTTGGGCTGTTGGTGGATGAGGCGATTAAATTACTCTTGTGGACTTCTTCATGTTTCCTGTTTATTTCATTTGGAAAACACTACAGGCAGCACAGACTCATTCATTATAAATATTTGCACAGAACGTATTATACTCCTGCTAGAATGCACAGATATGGCATGAGAGAAGACATCAGCTGTCCGCGATGCAGGGAAGACAATGCAGATTTCATGCACCTAGCGTGGGATTGCCCAGGAGTGCGGGCATATTGCGGAGAGATATATGCTGCATGAATATGCTGGGAGAAAATCTGCATGAACGCCAGATGGTAGCACTGTTGGGATACAATAAAGACATTCCAAAATCCAGGAGGAAGCTAGCGGCAATTAGTATTCTGCTGGCAAAGCTAAGAATAGCCATGCGCTGGATGCAGAGCCCAATACCTACTCTACAAGACTGGCACACAAACTTAACATATTGCTCAACACGCTTGTTTAATTATAATGTTCTGATGCCAGTAAGATGTAGACCCAAGAATATATGGGGTCCTTACCAACAGTATTTAATACGGAAAGAAGCAGATAAAGAGGAAAGCACAACATTGGAAGCTACTGGCATAGGGTAATCGCATATTAGATGGATGCAATAAAGTGCTGAGGGAGACGCTATAGCGGGGGTCCCCATAGGCGCGCTCTAGCTAGGGAGGAATATCAGTGCAAAGAAATGAAGGGAAGGTGCAATATAATGATGGTTGTCGCCTGGGTTTGATTCAGATTTCAGATGTCTGTTTATTGTCATTGCGTAAATGCCTTGAAGACCATGATGCCACTGTCTATACATGCAACTAGCTTGTATGTATACTATACCATAAAATGTTTACTGTAAAGCTCATTAAGTAATGCATGTCATATTGTTTTAAAAGATAAATGAAGTTAAAAAACAATATTAGGTGCTTATCAACATCCTCAAGGACCAAGGGGATTGGAAACTTACTATTCATTTTTACTGGGCTATACGGGAGAATGCTCGAGGGATTAATCCAAAGGCGCACTACAAATGGGAGGAATATCTAGGGGGGAAAATCAAGCCACGAGGCTGGCAGAAAATTCATGAGGAGACTTGTACAGTTAGCTCAAATGCCCGATTCAAATTAATTCAATCTTACCCCCAAAACTCTACATAATATCTACCCTAACAGATCAGATGAATGCACATGGGGCAGAGCCCCTGAGGCTGACTTCTTGCATGTAATATGGGGTTGTGCACGTATAAAACCGTACTGGGAAAAGGTACTTAAAACTACTCAAGCAAGCAACCGAGTGGGAAATTGCGGGTACTCCTTGCGAGATACTATTGGGCCTACTTCCAGCCCCAGCAAATAAGAAACTTAGTTGTAAATTCCTAAGTTTAGGACTAGTATTGGCTAAGCGCCGCATTACCATTAAATGGCTGAACACAATCCCACCTAGTCACAGGGAATGGGTACGGGATATGCTGGAATGGGCCACTGCTGAAGAAGTTAGGATGAAACAGGTTAGAAGAGATGAAAAATCAGAAGATGACCTGAGAGTTTGGAGGCAGATGTTAATGGGGATAAAAAAAACAGGGAAACATGTGGGGTCGGGGAAATGTCATAGATGTAATAATACAATTGATTGTTACAGTACCATAATGTATGGGGGAGTCATTGATATATGTTCACCTATGCCTCAAATCCCTTTCAAAATGATTCTGTTACTTCTCAACCACTGCACTATCCACACAGGAGGGAGGGGGAAGGGTAAGAAAAAGGGGAAATGTTATTGTTCAGATTTGAATACAAGTGTTAACATAATGATGTAAAGTATGTGATAAGACTGATAACTGAAGCTGAAAAATCAATAAAAAATAGTTAAAAGAACAGGTACGGACCGGTCATTTCTCAAAGTTGGTAAGGGGGTGAGAAGAACCATGTTTGTAGCTTGGGGAGGTCACCCAGTGTCACAGTTGTAAGTAATGGAACATGTCAGACGAAAGAAGAGAGTAGCCCTGCTTGAGTCAATCAAAGGGGATAACAGGATTCCCACATGTTTTTAGACCTTTTGGCGCCATCGGATAAAAACCTCTGAGTTATACCCTGGAGGGAAGTCAGGATGGTCAATAATAATAATAATTGAGGAGGGAAACATCGTCAGATCATATTTATGGGCTACGGAGTTCCATACCTTCATTGTCGTGGCTGCCACCAGCACTGAAAACAACCGCTAGTCCCTGTGCTTACAAGGCAGTCAGACCTCATGCCAGATATTAACACCAGTGACCGTCTGGTCCATGAAAGACCAGTCTTTTTTCGAGAGCCGACGATTCCACTCTACAATGTAACAGAGTTGTGTGGAAAGGAAGTAACAGTCAATCATAGGGAGCCCTAAGCCTCAATCATCCTTTGCACAAGACAATTGTTTATTGATGTAGGTGCGGCGTCTTGCCACCCCAGGTGAACCGATTGATGGTGATTTCAGAGAGTGCAACACAAGGGGTGATGGAGTCAATAGACTTGTCTGGAAGACAAAAAGTATGCGCAAAAGCACTGTCATTTTACCTGCGGCTATGCAGCCAGGCCAGTTGTAGGCGACTCCACAAGGATAGTGTTTTATTTGTCTGGTTGAGCAGTGCCCCATAGTTCACCGCCATTGTCTTTGCCAGCATGGGAGGTAGCTGAATACCCAAATACGGTAAGGTCTCCTCTGTCCAGACAAATGGAAAGCGAGCATGCAGGGCAGACTCATGCGGAGAAGTGACCGACGGGTTCACAATCTGTGATTTTTTTAGGTTCCCTGAGTCCTCACCAAGCAACCATATTTCATCGAGTAGGGACGGCAGCGAGGTCATCAGGTCCGTTAATGATTGAATAGTTGGTCTTCCGGTAAGCACCCCTCTATCTCCTCTCTAATCACCCAGATTGTAGGATGTAGGCCATTTCTTTTTTGGCGAAGGATATGGGCTACCCCGGAACTCGCTGTATATAGAACTGAGCTAGAGGAGATTCTCCGCAATTCGGGGAACAGGAAGTTTCCATGGCTTATGTATGTCAAAAACTGTCTGATTGCTCTAGGATTTTGCGACTTGTGGGAGAATCCCAGTTTAGCCTGTGTAAACATTACTAGGAAGGTCTTGATAAGAAGATATTAGGATGTTCAAATTGCCAAATTGTATCTTAGCCCTAGGACTGGCTCCAGGCTGTTTATATTTCTAGATGTAAAATGTACATATATGCTAGAGATTGTACTTGACGCTATTTATCCAACCCTGGCTTTATTTACAATTTTGACATGGTTGTCTCCCGCTCAACGCATATACTAACCAGTGGGTACCCGGTCGGGACCAGGGCTGCCCTGCTTGTCCAACCAAAGAGGAGACTGACCTGCACGTGCTCTTTTTCTGCCGAGGATATGGCAAAATATGCCGGAAAGAGCGCATAAACTTGTGCAAGAACTTGGGCTCCGGACACTGTAAGGAAGTCTACAGACTTTTAAAAGAGAACAAGGATTTGCACATTGTATTTGCAGTTTCCAGGTTCTTGTGTCGTATGTGGTGAGCAAGGACAAACATTTTACAACTGGAATGATTTTTAAATTATTTATTATTGTTATTTTTGTAAATAATGAAACTTTCTGGCTTTTAATGGTTTTAAATATTTTGTGGATGTATTTTTTCTTGCTGCTTCTTTTATGGCTCATGCCGAAATAAAGAATTTTTGACTGATTGATTGGCACACGTCATCGCATTACGGCCAGATGATGTGGTTGTCAGTGTCAAATTGAATGATGGAGATCTGCGGATTGTCCCTGACTCTCTGCGCCATAGGTTCCATGTACAACAAGAAGAGTCCGTCCAACATTGAGTCTGTCAGGGTGCCAGCAAAGTAAAAAAAATGAGTAAAAAAGTTGAGTTAGGAGAGGTGCTAACTACTGACAGATTTGATAAAAATGTGAGGTGAACCCATCCGGACCAGGTACTTTTGAAGGTTTGAGACGAGCGATAGCTACAATCACCTCTTCGATACGTATTGGTTGCTCAAGCTGGAATGCGAGCTTCGGTGACAAGCGTGTCATGGGAACCCTTTGGGGGTCAGTCGTCGGGTCGTCTTTAGGACTATCCGAGCAGTAATATGTAGAATTATAAAAAAAATTCGAAGATCGTGACTATTTCCTTATTCATGTGGACTCCCTTCCAGTGAGCTGCTCGGATTGAGTTCAGTGAGGCGGAGAGGATCTTGTTGCGGAGCCTATGAGCTAGCATGCGCCCACATCGGTCGTGCTCAAGTAGAATTTATGCTTGAGACGTAAAAGGGCATACTCTGCCCTATCAAGGTCAAGGCACCTAAGAAGGAGACTCTTTTTCTCCAGGTCTCTCCAGACCCTTGGTGCGCCTGTACGTTTATATATCAACTCTAGCTCGGAGACCACCTGCTCCAGTTGCTGCTGCTTATCCTGCACTGACCCAGTTGTTAGCCGCCAAGATGGCAATAAATTTGTCTCTCACGACGAGCTTTAACTCTTCCCAAATTGATGATAAGGGGGTCCCCTCGACATCGTTGGCTAGGAAATAGTCCATTAGTACCATGCGCACAGTGTTGACTGTGAATGAAAGTTGCAGCAGTGCATTGCGAAGTTGACAATGTGAAGTGCAGGGCTGAAAGACCTCGGAACGCAGGGTCAAAGAAATTAGGGCATGGTCCGAAAGGGATTGGGGTCTGTGCTCGTCTCTCTGACGTAAGCTGCTAGGGCCGGGGACATGAGGAAATGATCAATGCAGGCATATGATTTATGTGCCGTAGAGTAGAAGGCATAGCCCCTAGAAGAGGGGTGGAGGTGGTGCCAACCAATCATATCCACCTCAGGGACAATATCAACGGAATCAAGCCTATCAACCTCAGGCACAATACCAACCACATTTCCAGGACCATCAACTGAACTCAGGCAGATACCTGGAAACAAGAAATGGCAAGTATTGGAGGGGGTAAAAACCATTCCCATCTTTAACTTGAGTGGACATATGGCCAATGCCTCCACCTATTCTATACTTTCTAAGGGACTTTCCTTTGTTCCTCACTCTGGGTTAAATAAATTTGAATTATTCAATGACATGACCAGCTTTTTTCGAAAAGTCCGGTTAAAAAGTTTCTTTAACAACACAGAAAATAACTCTGTAGAACATAACAAAACAGGACTGGCTCCAAAATCTGTATTCACCCCAACTCTGGATCAAGTAGCTCCAGAAGTAGGTATTTTCGAAAAACTAGTCACCAATAAATTGATAAATATCACAAAAAAAGTACCCCATACCCCCAACAGCATCTCGAAGGATGAACATCAAGCATTGATGGAACTCAAAGACTCTAAAAAAAGAACTGTCAAGAGTTGCGATAAAGGGGGAGGGATTGCCATTCTAGATACAGATAAGCACATCAATAAAATAGAAGAAATGCTGAGCGACATCTCTTTCTATGTCAAAATATCCAGAGATCCAACTGCTAAGATTAAAATCAAGATATCCAAACTTACCAGTAAGGCACCATGACTAGTGAGGTGTGGTGTGTGCACCTACCTACACTAAGTGTTTACCTACTAGAACCTCTCTAGGAGTTGTAGTCAGGGTGTGCTAAGCCCTTTGGTCTACAATCACTAAGTTCATTAGAACAAGTATTTAAGCTTTGTTTATATGTTATGTTATGTTAATTAGGCTTATAGAGCGCATGGCTGCCCCAACATCGGGGCGTCCCAGCGCTTGCAGACAGGCAAACAGAAAGACGCGGCAGAGGGATAGGACGCAGGAAGCGGCCTAGGTGTTGATTCCCTGAATGGAGGCAAACAGCCAGGTTTTGATGTATTTCGGGAAGTGCCAATGGTTTTGATGGCACGTGCCTCAATGGGGATAGAATTCCAGAGGGCCGGAGCAAGGGACCTAAAGGAGCGACCACCCGCTCTGCTCTTGCGTACTCTGATGGTCCAGGCAAGGTGGAGGTCAGCAGAGCGTAGGGTCCGAGTAGGAACATAGGGGGTACAGAGGTCCTGTAATATTTTAGGGCCCTGTCCATGCAGAATTTTGTGAGTGAGGCAGAGGGTCTTAAATTCGATTCTCTGTTTCACCGGCAGCCAATGAAGCCGGTGAAGAAGGTGAGAAACGTGGCAGTGTTTGGGGAGGGCAAAGAGGGTACGGGCCGCAGAGTTCTGGGCTCTCTGGAGTCTCTTAACCACTGACTTGGTGGCACCCAGCAGGAGACCATTACAGTAGTGTAGATGGGAGAGAACTAGGGACTGGACTATAACTTGGCGGGTGGGTGGCTCAAAGAAGCCCAGGATAGGTTTAATACAGCGTAGGCGGCCAAAGCTTGTGCCTGCAACTTTTTTAGCGTGGGACTCGAAGGACAAAGACTTATCCATTAAAACGCCCAAATTCTTAACAACCTCTTTGGGAGTGGGGGGAGGGCCCATCGAAGGGGGCCACCACTGGTGGTCCCACTTTTGTGAGTCACCTCCTAGCCAAAGTAGCTCAGTTTTAGAGGAGTTAAGCTGGAGATAATTATCCGTCATCCAGTTAGAGATGGCCAAGATGTCTTCCTGAAATTTGGCCTGGTCGGGCATGGTATCCTTGGGAAAAGTAAAAATGAGTTGCGTGTCGTCCGCATAAGAGATCATTTTGATCTTTCGTTCCCAGGCCAGGAGGGCCAGTGGGCGGACGTACACGTTGTACAACGTGGGGCTAAGGGCAGATCCATGATGGGACGCCGCATTCCAATGGGAACCTGCTGGATGAGTATGGTGGGGCGTGGATCTGGAAGGAACGATCAGATAGGAAAGACGCGAACCAAGCCAGGGCCCCGTCTTTGACCCCGATCTCCCCGAGACGCTTAAGCAGCATCTCGTGGGAGACCGTGTCAAACGCCGCACTCAAGTCCAGCAGGACCAGAGCCGAGGTGTTTCCTAGATCTTGTGTGGCCCTTAGTTGTTCCGAGACAGCCATAAGAGCTGACTCCGTACTGTGATTAGCCCGGAAGCCATTTTGGGAATCGTCCAGGATATTAATAGATATCAGGTGGTCAGTCAGGATGGCATTCACATGGGCTTCCATTATCTTGGCCAAATAAGGTAGGAGGGAGATTGGTCTAAAGTTTTCGGGGCGCTAAGGGTCGAGGGAAGGATTCTTCAGCAAGGGTACAACTTTAGCCTACTTCCAGGACCTAGGGGTAGTTGAGGACTGAAGAGATCTATTAATCAGAACCTGTCCTTCTTTCAGAATGGAGTCCTGGAGGAGCCGGAAAATAGTGGGTTTAACAGGATCATCAGGAGATCCAGATTTGACCTTAGTGGCAAGGTAATCAAGATTTTTATGAGAAATAGGAGGGAGAGTATGTAAAGGAACGAGAGAAACAAGAGGGAGGGTCACTGAGTTAGGGGTGAAGAGGGACTTACTAGTTTACAGCGAGGTATAAATCTCCTGGATCTTTTTGGTGAAGAAAGTAGCCAAGTCTTCACACTGCGAGTTAGAGGTAATTAAGTTACTAGTTCCCTCAGGGGTTTTGGTCAAATCTTTTAGTAACGAAAATATGTTTTAGAGGGGTTCTGACTGGAATTAATCATATCAGAGTAGAATGCTGCCTTGGTTTCTCGAATATGTTTATGGTAAGCTTTGGTGGCAGACCTATAACTACTCTTAGCTGAGGAGTCATAGGAGCGCCTCCAGGCGCGTTCAAGAATCTTACAGTGTTTTCTTTCTAACGCTAGTATCTCAGTGTACCAGGGGTGTGACTGCACCCGTTTCGGCTGGGACATTTTATTGGCGATCTGGAGGTCCAGAGAGCTCTTAATCCAGCCCCTAAAGGCTTTATCAACTTCCTTCATATATACCTATGGTACTTGATGTGATCTTTCAAATGATATTGTCAAAGATTACAAATGGTAAAACAACAGCAAGCTCAAATCCCAACCGCTGCACACCAATGTGAGAAGTTTGCCTGGTATATGATGTTCACTATTCTAGTGAGCACCTTGCACCAGTCCAAACGACCCTTATGGTGATTGGTTGTATGTCAACCTTATAGACCAGCTATCCTAGTGGTAGCATGGACAAAAGCAGTCTTAGGCTAAACTCAAGAGGGCATGTGAAGCCAGCTGTTTTACCATATGCAATCCCTTTAATACCAAATGAAAGGACATCACAAAAGTTATCTATACTACTATTATAAAGAGAGAACTCTCACCTTTTGGCAAGGTAAACTCGGGAACCACAGCGCCAATCCACACACCCAATACATTGTTGTAATCCTCAGGGTGTGCAGATGGACATAGGCGATATAACGTTAAAAAATAAGTTAGATTTAAAAAATTAACATTTAAAAAAAAGTAGTCCCCTCGAAGTAGCGCCGGCCGCGACCTGCGCCTGACGTCAGGAGCGCGGCGTCCAGGAGCGGCGGACATGGCGCGGGGGAGGAGCGGTGACGACCTGCGAGGAGCGGTGGAATGAGGAGCAGCAGCTGAGGTAAGGCAGCGGGGGTCGGGCAGACGGAGGACGGGCTCATGGACAATGTCGGGGCAGGCTGGGTAGTTTTAACATGTTTAAGAGGCAGCGGGGGTCGAGGCAGCGGGGGTCGGGGCATGCGGGGGACGGGCCGGGCGGGAGATGCACACTCTGTTGGCTGAACACTGCCGCCTAAAGCACTGCAAATTGTGGCTAGGTACGACCCCCCCCCCCCCCCCCCCTGGAAATTCGGAGCGCGCTATGTTTGTTTTGAAAGATGGCAAGGAACAGTGATTTTTCTGCGCATTCCGCCCTTAAACGGCAGGTAATTTGGTGTGGAATGATGGTATAATTGACATTTATGTCTTTTAAACAACCCACTGCCCAGCCCGTCCCGACTTTGTCCGGGAGCAACAGGCAGCTTCCCCGACCCATGTCGGGGCGGGCGGGGGTCGGGGAAGCTGCCTGTTGCTCCCGGGCAAGGTCGGGATGGGCTGCTAGTACATTATAAAATATATGTATTTATTACTAGAATAATCCCCTGCACTCTTTATGAGGGCAGGAGCACAAGCGTTAAACAAAGAACTACATATAACATACAAAAGTTGCACAAATATGGATAGGCCCGGGTGGCCCCTAAAACCATTTACTAAAATAGTGGTGTAAGAACCACGTCACGAACAATGGTAAGGCCTAGGGCATCGCTGGGGCTACACTGGACTAACAGCAGTTAGGACATGGGGGGCCCACAGGATGCGGGTGCCGTGTCTAAAGGCACACGCGTGCACCAATAGAAGTCAATGGTGCGTAAAAGTTAGAAAGTTACAGTTTTGGAAGTCTTCTGACTGGACTAGAACTTAACCACTTTAAACTAGGACAGTAGGGATGTAAATCTCTACAGGAGCACCATAATACTCTCGTTACCTCACCCACAGGAAGCGGGTGCATAGGTGTCAAAGTGTGTCGGGTTTCGTCGTGGAGTTCTATGGAGCCTTGGTGAAAAGATGCTGCAGGAGACCAGGAGAGAAGAGTCCGGTTGGATCCAAGGGTGCATCGAAGATGTAGAGTACCTGAAAGCAGAGGGGACAGAGTCTGGGTCACTAGCCAGTGACCAGGAATGAACCAGGAAAGAACCAGGCGATGTCGGGTTGCGATCAGGTGATGTCGTGAAGCTTGTCTCCGCTGCCACGTGGACCAGGAGGCGTCAACGACAACCAGGAGGTGGACACGGACTGTCCCACGAAGGCTCTCGCTGTCGGCGGTGTCTGTTCTCAATTCGGAGTCAACAGGCCTTGGCAAATGCAACCCACGCAGGAATCGAAGATGGCTTCTGGATCAGACCAGCAAGGTCTGATGGGCTGCTCCTTTTCAGGGGAGCAAGGGCCAGTCTGGAGCAACCAGACCAGCAGTGAAAAATCGTAGGTTCGTCGTCACAGAGGCCACTAGCCAACGGGCAAGTGACCGGACAGACGCGTCGAGCAGGAAAAGGCAAAAGGGCCACACGCAGCACTCGGTGAGTGTGGAGAGGTGTTCTTCGGTGCAAAAGCTGCTCGGGGCTGGGGCTTCTCAATCCCCAATGCACAGCTTCGAGGGTGCCTCGGGAGCTGCACAGAAAGCACTTCGCTGGCTTTCCAAGATGGCCGGTCCCACGTCTCACTTCGCCTCCACGGGTCTCAGCTTTGCTGGGACTGTGGATCGGGCTGTTGGATGTCTGGAAGTCCGGTTCTTGTCGGTCTCTGTCGTTCGAGCTCCGGCGGGAGCAACAACAAAGAAAACATTTGAGCGCTGATGGTGCCTGCTTGTGCAGGGTGGTCACTCCTTGACCACAAGGGAGATTCTTCAGTCTTATACGTCGAGTAGGATGTCGAAGGGTCCAGAGTTCTGTTTCAAAGTTTCAATCAGGATAATCTAAAGTCTATGGACACAGCTCCTACCTTTATTCCAAATCAAGGGGCTGGATTACCTGCTAGGTCCCTCCTATGGGTGGGACCCAGGAAGGGGGTGGTTACACCCCTTTCCCTTTGTCTAGTTCCGCGCCAGAGCTGGGGCTGGAGTGCCCCAGGACCGGTTTGAACTGGGCTATGCATGGGACACCTTGTGTGCCCCAGGCAGTGTCTAGTTTCATTCAGCCCTCCCTGCCCCAATCCACTATCTCCTGTGGCAGCAGCATCCTTTTTGTGATGCTGAGGCTCTGGTTGATTTTAACCGCGTCTGCCACCACCTACTATCATCTTTATCTCAGCGCCAGGAAACCTATGGTGTCAGTGCGCTTTATAAGTGTAGCCTAACATTAACATTAACATTAAGGAAAGTAGCATGTCTTCTCCCTCTAGAAGGGTGGAATGCTACCCCCGTCGCCAGGACTGGCGAGGGGGTAGTATTCCAAAGCGTATGACACCTTACACGACATGTTTTGATAAAGCCAAACTACAGATAGCATTTAACCGCGAGGTTCATAATGCACTTAAGAGTATATGGTATGGCAATATCCTAGAACAGCTATAAGGACATGGTTCCGAAAGCTGCAGATAGGCTCAGCTCATGCTAGAGCACCATCTCACATAAAACCAAGCACTCTGCCTCCAGGATTGTTAAGGCCTGCCATAGGAGTGACTTAAAGGTGCATATGTGTCCAGATATAGGTTTAGACATAGGTATGCTATATCTAAGCAAGGGGTGATTACACTACCTTGCCCCAGCTGAGTGATCAGCCAGTTGTGTCAGTTTGGATGGCCAGCCAGGGGTGGCAAAAGATATGCTGCAGCCCCTGGTAGGCCTTGGATGCACCTATGCCCTGGGTACCTATAGTACTCTGTACAGGGGCTCACAAGGTGACCCAATCCCAATTGGTGATGTACCTAAAGTACATGGTTGTGAATTTAGAGAGAGAACAGCAGGGCTGTGGGTCTGATTAGCAGGCCCACAGCCACAGTAAGTCGAAAACCAGTGAAGCAAAAAGCAACAAGCATTTACAATGCAATGGTTTTGCCTTTGACAAAATTTGAGCTATTGGCATTGTAAATGTCAAAATTTTCACCTATGTTTTTTTTTGTAAAACAGAAACAAATGGCTTTGTCGTTTACTAGTAAATCGCTTTATGGTTACGAAATGTGAGACCTATTGCATTTGCACTTATACACACATAGGTATATGTACACAGAGCTATACACACACACACAGAGCTCCTCCTCTACACACATTGACAGGCTTTGTATACACAGCTACATACCCACACAGCTACAGACATGCACAGTTATGCAGACAGACACAGTTACACACACACACACAGTATTATACATACATAGCATCACACATACATAGCATTACACACAGACAGCATCACTCAGCTCCTGGACACATCTGCACACATACACAGCTACAGACCCACACATACACATAGCATAATACACATACAGCATCACACACACATACACAGCATGACTTAGCTCTTGTACACATAGCTGCACACATACACAGGTACGCACAGTCCGTCAGTCTGCACAGTCAGTCTGCACTCACAGCCTGCACTCACAGTCTCACAGGCACGAAAACGGAGGCACAAGCAGGCAACAGGGGCACAAGCAGGCAACAGAGTCACGGCACGAAAACGGAGGCACAAGCAGGCAACAGGGAGACACGAAAACGGAGGCACAAGCAGGCAACAGGGAGACACGAAAACAGAGGCACAAGCAGGCAACAGGGAGGCACGAATTGTAACTTTAAATAAAAGCAACCTTTCTCACCGATGTGTCTGTGTGTATTTATTTATTTAATTCTATGTTCGTGTGTCTCTGGCATCTGTTGGTTGTGTCTACCCTTTCACACTGCACAGTCGAGTGGGATCACCGACTGACTGCTCAATATAAACCAATATCTGCAATAACCCCCCCCCCCCCGCCCTTAGAACAACAGTGCGCTCTAAACTGGCTTCTCGAATGCCACTGTCCCAAAAGCAACACCTCTCTACTACTCTGTCGTCCTCACACACTACAGACTCACACTCAAGGAGCCACACTGTGGTGTACACGCATTGTGGGTGTTTTGAATCGGTCTTGGGGCTTAACAAACCCCATGCAAATTCCTTGTTGCATAACCGGTGGACTAATGCAGTGATGCCCTGCTGCAGAAGGAGGCCAGGGGCCCCTGACGCTCCCTATCTCACAGAAGTTCATAGACTTTGGGCTTATCGGGACCCCTTACGGGACTGCGTTCTGCCCCGGGCATTACACGTGCCACAAATACTCCGAGCCCCTGGCTAGCACTTGGTATTAAGAAACCGCTATAATTGTGGTGCGCCGGTCCTTTACCACCCGAGCCTGGTGCCACTGCACTGGCTGTACTGACAATAGCCACACCCTTGCCGCCGCCACCACCACAACACCTGTGCTCCCTCTGGCCTACGCGTGGTCTATGGACTCCCCAGCCAGGAGAAAGCCCCGCCCCCTGAGCTCTCAAGGGGAGGGGCCGGTACTGACAGGCCAGTGACAGAGCGAGTTGCCAGTTGCTCAGTGCTAACATTAACCCTTTCACCCTGACCCTACCCGTCACTGATGGCAAACAGGAGCCTCGGCAGGTCTTCCCATCTGTCCTCGGCGGACAGGCTCCTCACAGGAGGCGCTGAGCCGTGCATTCCTGAGGAGGGATGCACCTCTCAAAGGCTGTCTGCAGAAGAGAGCTGTAGCTCTTCCTGCAGCCTTGAGCCCTGCATTCCCTAGGAGAGATGCTCCTCTCAAAGTCTGTCTGCATAACAGATTTGCACCTCTTCCTTCCCATCTTTAGGAAAATGCAGACCCAGAGCTAACCACGTGTAGGTGTGTCTTGAGATCCCATCTGTCCCTTCCCAGCAGGCTGTTTACCAGTGTCCCCGTTGTTCTGTTAAGTATGAATATACAATCTTTTAGTGGTTTCTGTAAATTCTTTTCACAAAAGCTCGGTCTCGCTCCCAGTGACGCCTACCAAATAATTGAGCCAGGCGGTCTCTTTAGCAGGCTCCCGTCTCCCCCAGCCTGTGCTCTTTCTGTAAATGAATGGCTGCTTCTGTGCCTCATGCATTGGCTAGTACAGGTGCCTTCCAACAAGACATCAGTCATCCTCTCCTGTGATCCAACATTGATTTTTGGTTTCAAGTATCCTTTGTTCAGAGGTATGAGGGACACTGCCTCTCGTCTAGTAGAAACTAACTTGAACAAATAAAACATTTATTTTTGATTCTGAGAGGCCCAGACCTATAGAAGGCCTGCTTGGCTCCTCTGCAGTGATGGTTTCATGGCAGGTTGTAAGGAGCACCGTTAGGCACCGGCTGATAAAGAGTTAACCCCATTCCTCCCCAGTGTTTCATGTTTTTTTTCTTTCTAGCCCAGGCAATGACAGCATTGTCTGATGGCGCTCTGGGAAGAGACGGAGAGAGAGCGCCTTGCAAAAGCCTCGAGGGATGCGCTACACATTGCACATTTACAAAATAACATACAAAACATAAACCAGCACATAAGTATGTGCGCTCCACACACGTCACGCACCTATCCCGGCCGCAGAGGGCTCTGAGCGCGGCTGTAAGACATGGTTCTGAACTAAAAATTAAACAAAGCGTTCACGCGCACTGCCCACAAATCACGGCTTGGTTATGTCACGCGCGTTTAATATAAAGCTGCAATAAAATATATTTAAAAAAATGAAATTGAAGTTGCTGCATAGACAAAAGCAGGTCGAGAGCAGTCATCCCGGATTCGTTATGTCTGCGCGGAGGCTCAAGGACGCCATGCATGCTCGTGGCATATAGCGCTTCAATGAAAGCATACATTCCCCCCAGGAAAGCCCTTAATGGCCAAAATGCAATTTAAAGGCGCTGCTGGGACACGGGGAGACGTGTCTGTCGAGTGTGTTGTTCGCATGTGTCCTGCAGCTGCCGTGACTCATACTTCATATAATGCAGGCTGTGGGTCTCCGGGGGTGCGGTAACGGGAGCCGAGGCAGCGATAGGGGGGCGGGAACTGGGAGCCGAGGCCGCGTTTAATATAAAGCTGCAATAAAATATATTTAAAAAAATGAAATTGAAGTTGCTGCATGGACAAAAGCAGGTCGAGAGCAGTCATCCCGGATTCGTTATGTCTGCGCGGAGGCTCAAGGACGCCATGCATGCTCGTGGCATATAGCGCTTCAATGAAAGCATACATTCCCCCCAGGAAAGCCCTTCATGGCCAAAATGCAATTTAAAGGCGCTGCTGGGACACGGGGAGACGTGTCTGTCGAGTGTGTTGTTCGCATGTGTCCTGCAGCTGCCGTGACTCATACTGCATATAATGCAGGCTGTGGGTCTCCGGGGGTGCGGGAACGGGAGCCGAGGCAGCGGTAGGGGGGCGGAAAGCTCTCAGGGGCAGACACTTTACATACTGCCGAGGGGTCTCAATTTCTGTCTCATAGTTTCCTTTTACACGTTAAAATCACGACACGGCCCTGTACCATCTGACAAGCAATCCGTGGGCGTCTGTAAACCAGCCTAAAATGAGTATGCAGAGACTTTCTGGAGCGCCAGCAACTTATCTCACGGGGTGATAGAGGGGCAGAGGGGTGACCCAGCACTTGAAGTGTGTCAATGTGCAATTAATCATCGAGCCGCACGTTGGGCTGTCTTTACCTAAAATTCGTCATCGCCGACTTTACAACAGAACTTCCTTTACTTTGAAACCATACTCACTGTCTTTATTTCTAAGCACATTTACCCTCAACCTGTCTTCACGGTCTATAATTTTAAGCCGGCAAAATCAAGAACACAGAACGAAGCTGCGGCCAATCGCAGGGCGGCTCCAGCGATGACGCGACGGCTCAAGAACCAATCCTAGTGCGACGGCACTGAGGGGGCTCGACCGCCTCAGCCAATCGGAGGGCAGCTCCTTCGTTCTTGCTCATGATGCGGCGGCTCGAGAACCAATCCTAGCGCGGCGGCACTGAGGGGGCTCATCCCACCAATAGGCAGGAAGGCAGGAACACCGGCAATGCCGGACCAGATTCGGGGGCGTTCTCGGCTTTTGGCTGACGTAGCGTGACGTCGCCAAAAGCCAAAAATTCTCTGGAACGCCCCCGAATCTGGTCCTGCATTGACGGACAGGCCAGTCTTCCAATGGATAGCCTCCATTTATGGAGCTAACCAATGGTTGACGGGGGCGGATTCCAACCCCTATACTATACTCATTAGTTTTTTTCTAGCGAATGCTTACTTCGTAAGCATTGGCTAGGTAAAACCTAAAAGGTGGGGTGACCATAGGAAAGCAGATCCTACTCTCCTACAGACTACGAGTGGTGGATAAGGACAAAACCTGGTTCTTATACACGTCTGAAGTATGGAGTTGGCTGTATGGATGGTGTACAGTCAGAGTCAAAAAATCCAGGGGGAAGAAAAATAAAGTGGGACGGTCTACAGACTAAGGAGCCTCGCACAAACATTTTGGTAGAACATAGAGGCGGACAAGATCAGACAACTGCAACACCCTGAGCAGATACCTCAACTTGGCTGACATGGCCAATTGTCCGGAGGTGATGGACACATGGTGTGACCAGCAGTTTCTGGGGAGGTCCCCAGAGAGACTGGGAATAGATGGCCCCACAAGACTGTACCCGAAAGTAGCACTCTCGAGAGACTGCTGCGGGCACTTGTTTGTCTGCAAGAGCACAGATGTGGCAACAAATCCAACTTAATGGTTCGAGGGGGCGGCAGTAGGGAAGTTGTTTAAGTACACATTTCCCACATGTTAAGACACAAGAAAGGGATCAAATGTGCTCTGCATAGTTAGGGGGCGGGCAGTTTGAAGTCTGTCATGCAGGGAGGCAGGGAGGGGGAATGTAACAGGAGTTTGTATGAGTTGTTTATGTTTGTTACTACTAGTTACAATGACACTACCTAATAGACATATGGTCTGACATGGGGTGATCAGAGCAGCCCATCTCAGCCGGCCGCAGTGCCCCAGGGTCAGTGATGACATTGAGGGTGATACTGCTCCTCCTGATTCCCCAGCGTGGGGTGAGAAGTCCCCATAGCGCTATAGAAGAATCCGATAACATAACATAACATAACATAGGTAAATTCCAACACCTTGTGAGGATGACATCTTTAGGGCTGGACAGAAAGTTTAAGATACTTACCTGGAATGTGAATGGCTTGGGTGACAAAATAAAAAGAGGGGTGGTCCTGCAAATATTTGAAAAGACACTCGCCAAAGTGGTCCTGTTATACGAGACACACCTTCAGGGTACGAAATATGGGGTGCTGAACAGGTTGGGGTACAAGTTGATGCCAATTGCGCGAAACACTAGAGTGGCCATTCTCATGTGCTCCTCTTTTCACATTATGATCCAGAAGATCGCACACAAAATCCAGGGAAGGGGGGGGGGGCGCTAGAGGGCGCACAAGCAGTATGGCAGCACTAACGTGAGGCTCCTGCAGCCTGGATCTATAATCCTACATTTATCCGCTTATACTGACTCCTTTCCTGTCGAAAATAAGCACGAGGGGAGAAAACATAGCTATTCAACATCGGCGAAAGTTTGAAGAAGATACGACTTGTCCCGACTAAGTTAGAGGCAGCGGAATATTTGCAGAGACCTGAGCTGAAGCTGGGCGGAGCGTACTGAAGGGGGCGGAAATCTACGCAAATCCGCGGCGCTCCACGAGGCGCACAGGCCTCACGGGGACTCGCTGCCAAGATGGAGCCGGATTTAACTGCAACAGACGGATAAAAGGAACGGAACTGTCTTGGCTCACTGCAGATGCCGCCTGCACGCCCAGTGGGACACACGTGTTGCGTGCGGCGGACCTGTACGGTGAGGAGCTGGGGACTTAGGCACACATGCGGGTGCCTGAATCCCGCACTTAAAAAACAAGTCGGCGGCGACGTCCCCCCCCCCCCACCCTCCCCTCGAACTTACCACGGGGCCGGGACGCTGTGTGGGAACAGACATGAAGGTGGAGTAGCTCGCCTGCGGCGGTGACCAGGGAGCTTTGGGCTGCTCGTGCGCAACCCAGGTGGGAGCCTGGAAAGAACTCTGTATGAGGTGCTGTTGTGGGAAACGAGAGCGGTAACGGGGGACTCCTGGCTCGGCTAAACGACCTACGACGCATACCGACGCCGGTGCACGGCTCTGGGGGAATAAACAGTGTGAGAGGCACCACTCCATAATCCTCACCGCAGCGACAGTAGCGGGGGACAGGGATTACTTCTCTGCTCTTCTTTAGGTGCGGATACTGGCAATCAGGGCACCACGATACGCCCAGGAGCTATATGAAGGAGCAGGAGTGGAAACACCACAATAGTACGGACGAGATACTGCACAGGATCTGCAGGGAGGCGGTGCAGGAGATGAGAGGGCAACCGGGAGGGCCTTTTGACATTGGCTGCAATCGAATTGGAGACGCCACTCGAGGGATCCTGAGGTACGGGCCTACCCCGGCTGCATTTGTCGGCCCACGGACAGGTGGCCCCCCAATCCTTCCTCATCTGCACGACCTGAATAGGCCCCTGATAGCACTACCTGTGCCAACATTATAAAATATCGAAGGGCTGTATGCATTAGACACAGCCCTGGAAGAAGTGGTGCGGCGGACCCCTCTCCCGCCCATGCAACGCAGATGAGCGGCTAGTCTTGGCCTCCCTGCGCACTAATAGTGGGAGCGCCAAACTGCACTGCATCGTGCTCATGTCTACAAGTTCATAAAGTTGAACCCTGTGCTTTTGTGTGGGAAAGGATTCCAAAATGACTAATGAGACAAAGTGTGCAAGGGAGACAGACCACATAAATACATGGGTTTGTGTGCGCAGAATCTAACTCAGAAAATGATCATCAATTGATATACAGGACAGGGAACCTCATGAATAAAAAAATAGAAATAGAAAATGTATTAAAAATATATAACAACATTTATTAGGTACCTCCCTTTAGGGTTACAATCTAAAATATATTAAAAAGTATCATAATACTCTAATGTGTATAGACATTTAAAAAAATCAATCAAGTTATAATACGAAGTAGTCAAAAACAGTCGACGCGGCGTTTCGGTGATGTGTAATGGTGTCACCTTCTTCAGGACAAATTGACTTTATGCAATTGTTTCAAATCTTGATGAAGTCTTTAGGCACCTTAAGTCTCAATCCTCAAGATGTCATGCAGGTCTCAATGCTGCTTTAGATAATGGTCTGTTGTTTCTTAATTTGACTCTGGGTCATTCACATTGGACACGGGAAGCCAACTCAATGCTGTTTATTTGGCTGCTTATCTCATAGACAGGCAATAGTAAATTAGTGCCCTTTTCGTTTCAAATTGCGGGTTAACAGTAGTTTTGATGAATTCAAATGCTGCTTCTCGCTTCCTGAGAACCATGGAGGGCTGACCTCTCCGTATCTGTGAGCTTTTTATCAAGAATCAGGCCTCCCTGCTGCCGCCGTGTCCGGGTTTCAAGTCAGACTTGAAACCCGGACTTGAAACAATTCATTGTTGAAAGGGCGCACCGCTCACTTGGTCCACGTCCTAAACCTGGGGCCCCACCAAGGCCCATCATTGCACGGCTCCTAAACTATCGTGACCGCGACACTGCGTTGCGGGCGGCTCGCACTAACCAAAAGCTCACGTGTGAAGGGGTTAGCTTTTCCATTTATCCTGACTTCACCCCTGTGGTGCAGGAACAGCGCCGTAAATTCCTGGACGTTAAGAAAAAGCTCTGTGCACTCCAGATTGACTATGCGTTGCTGTATCCGGCAAAACTGAGGGTAACCCAACAAGCTAAACAGCATTTCTTCATGAACCCACAGCAAGTAGACGATTTTTTGAAAAATCTGCGACGGGCGAGAAATGGCCACAGAAACAACGGCGAGGAGGAGCGAGATGACGAACAATCCCTACAGGAAGATGAGTGATCCGATGGCTTTCCTACTGCAGCAAGACGCTGATCCAAAGACATCACTCTAGAGGTCACACGAGGTCATTGATCGGGATCGGCCTCCGCTGCTACACGAGAATACCATGGACGGGTATTGGACTGTTGGTGGTAATGTATTCCAGGCACCACCCCCCCTTCCCCTTGATAGTGTCCGATTGTGGCCGTACAGGACGAAGGGCACGATGAGGGGGGTGGAATTGTGCAACCTAGGATGACCCCCATAGGGTATACCCCAATGGACATGTTGACTGTATTGCACATGTTGGGTTGTTTGGCGGTTAGAGGGGGTGGAGGGAGGGATGGGGATTCTGGCAAGTTGGGGATGCTTCAGTGGGAGTGGGGTGGCAAAGTGACCCTTATACAGGGTTTGCTGAACTATGATTTCGGAAGTGTTCTAGATGCTGCTATGATGAGGGCATGTGGTTGTAACCGACCACGTATTGCACTGTGTAACTCCCGGAGCAACGGGAAGAGAAGATCTAATATTTGGGTCCTTATTATGTTGGTCATTGTTGATGAGGGAGGGAAGGGAACAAGTCCGAAGGGACCTAACTGGGGCCACATCACGACCCGAAAAAGTGATCCGGAATGGGACATGTTCATTAGTCTGGAACATATCGGGGCACTATGGTGTTTGGGTGCTAACAAGTTGGGGATGTTTCAATTAAGGAGGAATGTAGGGGGAGAGTTTGGAAATGTTATTGCAGATTTTGGCGAAACAAATATCAAAGAGATGTTATGGTTTGATTTGACAGGATTGCATGAGAGTTATAGGCGAGAGATGGATCTCGCTGTGCATATGGTACACATTCACGCTTCATCACAATATTACACTGGCATGTGCGGCTCTGCAGGGCCTGAATCGATAGGTTGGCATATCAGTAAACTGGTGCAGTGTTCAGGTGTCCCAGACTACAGCTATGGGCTGCTACGGTCCCTACTAGCACACTGTATACATCCGCGGGAAACACCATGATCATGGAGGGTACTGATTTGAACATACTAACTTGGAATGTGAGGGGCCTGGGTGACCCGAGAAAGAGGAGACACATTTTGTCATATCTGGATCGCCACTCAATACATATAGCCTTCCTCCAGGAAACACATTTCAGGGCTCAACCCGTCTCCACCTTTGCTAGCAGGTGGGCGATGCACACTGCCTTTTCCTCATACTCGACATATACTAGAGGTACAGCGATACTGGTAAAACGGGGAACGCCCTTTGTTTTGGTGGGCAACAAGGTGGATGAAAATGGGAGGTATTGTATAATGTGGGGTAGACTGGGACATATGGCAATTACATTGATGTGTTGTTACAGGCCTAATATTGACGATCCCCAGTTCTTTGAGGACTTATGGGCTACCATTGTGGGTACAGGCCCGCTACATATTCTATGGGAGGGTGACTTTAATACTTCGCTGAACCCGACTATAGACAGATCACACCATTACACTAGAGCTAGAACGACATTGCTTGAGTCCATTAAGGAACACAACTTGTTAGACACCTGGAGACGTTTCCACATATACGCGAGGGAAGGCACACACTTCACGGCACAGGCGCGTTCATGGGCGAGACTCAACTATATATTCATATCACCAGAGCTTTATGCTGCGCTTTCAAAGGCGCAACACCTCCCCAGAACTTACTCGGACCATTCACAAAATTACACTACGGTCTGCGGACCTTGGCCCCCCCCGCAACTGCCTGGCGTCTGCAACCTACGATGCTGCTAGATGATACATTTCAGGAGGAATTGCGTGAAGAATGCTTAGACTTCTTCAAGCGAAATAAAGATTCTGTGAGGGATGTGGAGACTATTTGGGACTCCTTCAAGGTAACGTTGAGGAGCATCTGCATGGCCAAGGGGTCGGGAGTTTTAAAAGGTATAGTGAGACGCCTGAGGCAATTAGAAGACAGACTCAAGACTCTTGAATCAAATTTGACTGTGCGTCCTGCTGATGCTGTCCTCTCAGACATACGTGACACACTGACTGAATATACCAGGGAGGCCACTAGAGAATCCAAATTCAGAGGCAAATACTGGGTAGCTCACAGATTTGGTGAGGGTGAGAGACCGGGGAAGACGCTGGTGGCAACTATAAGATTGCGGCGTCCCTCTAATATTATCTTGGAGCTTGAGGACCCGATGGGTATGGTATGTAGGGATACCACGCAGATTCTTAACACATTCGTAGCGCATTACAGTGTGCTATACACGTCCACTAGAACTGGGAGTCTGCAATTGCAGGATTACCTTGCCGATGTTTCCCTGGGCTGGCTGAGTGACGCACAGAGAGCATTTCTGAACGCACCATTTGAGCTCGATGAGGTGGGAGAGGCTATTATGCACATATGCAGTCGGGCAAGGCTGCAGAACTAGATGGGATCCCGATGGAATTTTATAAAACGTACATTGATTTTATGGCTCCGGTATTGAAGGAGGTATACGAAGATGCTCTGGAGGTGGGCCACTTACCCCCCTCGATGCGTACAGCTTTGATTACCTCACTTCTGAAGCCAGGTAAGCCAGCAGATAAATGTGACTCTTACAGACCACTCTCATTGCTTAATTGTGATGCGAAAATCCGGGCTAAACTAATTGCTACTCGTATCAGTCTCCTTCTCCCGAACCTGATTTTACCCGACCAGTCAGGCTTTGTACCTGGCAGAGCGACATCACACAATTTGCGTACCTTCTTTACAGTCCTAAACTCTGTGTCTGATGACCTAAGAATGGCAGCCGTTTTCCTTGATGCCACCAAGGCGTTCAACACCTTGGAGTGGGACTATGTGTTCCAGGTAATGGGGCGCATGGGGTTCCCCGTCCTATTCCTCTCATGGATCAGGCTGCTATACAAAGACCCAGTGGCCAAGGTACTTGTGAATGGGAGGCTCTCCTCTGAGTTCCCAGTTACTAGGGGTACCAGGCAGGGATGCCCCTTGTCACCTCTGCTGTTTGCTATTGCTACAGAGCCACTCGCAGCAAAATTGAGACAACATCACAATGACAAGGCTCTGAGATGTTTCCAACGACAAATACTTATATCTCTGTACGCAGACGATATTACTTTATATGTGTGCGATCCCAGCACTAATTTAAATCCAGTCCTGCGAGAGTTTATTCGCTTTGGCAGGCTCTCGGGAGTCCAGATCAATTGGAGCAAGTCCTGTATATTTCCTCTTACTGCGTCCACCATACAGTTTCCGATGGACTACCCCATTGCGTGGTGTGAAGGTGACTTTAAATATCTGGGTATCCAAATAGAAAAAGACAGGGATGAACTAATGAGGGCCAATTATGGAACGGCAATGAATCGTATTACAGACAATGTGGCCCGCTGGATCACACTACCTATATCCATGGCGGGTAGGATATCCTTGATCAAAATGGTGATTCTGCCACAATTACTATACTTATTTTTAAATATTCCTTATTACCCGGGCAGGTCCTTTTTTAAACAACTTAGGACGGAACTCATCAGACTAGTGTGGGGCGGGAAATCGCCTCAGCTCAAGTGGGATATCCTTATTAGACCGTTCAGCCAGGGAGGGTTTGACGTACCAGACTTTGAGCTCTATTATCAAGCTGCTCAGGCCCATTATGCCTTCTACTGGGTGAAACAGCCTCGCTACATGCCTCAACTGGCGGCGGAGCACTGGCTGGCTCACCCTATCCCAATTGAAGGTGCGCTCTATACATTGCTTCCCGGCAGAGATAAGACGCACACACCAGTATCGAGCACAGTGACTGCTTGGACCCAATTAACTCGCAAGTTGGAGACTGATCCGCTGTACGCGCCGCTCCTGCCCCTCGCATATCACCCAAATATGCCCCTACTACAAGAGGCAGGATTTCGTAAACTACTTCACAGGATAAATGTCAAAACATGGGGGGACTTGTATCATGCAGGAACATTCCGGTCTATGGAGCATCTCTCTGAAGGCGCACGGCTGTCTCCTCTTGATATCTTTCTCTACATTAGACTCCGCCAAGGAATTAAAGCGCTTACACCCGACTTCCCAAGAGAGCCTCAGACCGTTGTGCCGTTGCAGCACATGCTCCAAGATGACACACCCAATAAGCTAGTGTCGACAATCTACAGGTCGGTCCACTCGCTGATAACCGCCCCTCAACTACCGGCTAGGACTAAATGGGATCAGGAGCTGGGAGAACCCCTAAGAGACAAACAATGGGAATTCTGCCTACAGCAGATGGACCGTATCTCCTCTAGTAGCAGATTCACAATTATTCATTATAAATTTTTACATAGACTATACTACACTCCAGCGCGTATGCATAGATTCCTGCCCCGCACCTCGGACAATTGTGATAGATGTCATGCACCAGGGGCAGATTTTCTACACCTGGCATGGGGATGTGAGGTAGTGCAGAGGTATTGGAGTCAGGTGTTTACTGCATTGTCAAAAATGATCAACATGGAGGTTGACCCATCCCCTATACTTGCACTCTTGGCATACGTAGAACCTATACAAGCGGCACACTGTAAATTCACCGCGCTTGCTTTTCTGATTGCAAAGAGAAGGGTTGCGTGCAGATGGGGCAGGAGCAGAGCCCCCAAATTTAAGGACTGGCTGTATGACTTAACCTACTGTCAGATTAACACTTATTCCGAACTACTACCGGTGACATCGCGCCCCACGGATATTTGGGCACCATTACAATGTTACTTGCGCAGAGGGGAAGGATCGGAGAGAGATGAACTGACTTCCTAGATACACAGCGACCGTGCTCCTGAGATGTGCTTCTGGGTACCTCTGGTAATGTCTAATTGCAGAGGGAAAGATGGGGGTGCTGAGGGACACTTAGGAAAGCTGTGTGGGTCTTGAAGAGTGGTAGTAATGATGTGTGCTCAGGTGGAATACAGGGTAGCACGCACAGTGATATGAGACGGAACTGAAATACCTGCTACACCTCTGTAAACGATGTTTTGACAACAGGATTGTTACTCATATTTATAGTCAGGCAATATGGGCAAATGGAGACGTGTTGTGGAACTGCAATGGGTGAGCTGCGGCCAACTATGATGCCACTGCAATGATATATTATGACTGATTGAATTCACATGTCCTGCCTCTGTACATGCAATGAGTGTTTTTCTTTTTTGTATAAGATATGCAATGTGTACTCGTAAATGCACCTTTGGTTCGATGTACTCTCGCTGAAAAAACTGAAAAATAAAGTTTTAAAATAAAAAACAAAATCCAGGGAAGCTTTGTTGCGGTCACGGGTCATTGGAAAGGTCAGCTCTTCAACAAAATTTTACTTTATATTCCTTTGAGACTTCAGTCTCAGGTACTGCTGGAGGTGGGGGCCCTGCTTCTTGGCCTCCCTGAGGATAGGGTGATAATAGGGGGGAGACTGCAACGCAGCCCTCTCACCCTTGATTGACCGATGGCCCTCACACCAGCAGGAACACTTGGGGATGACAATGGGAGGCTTCTTAAAGGCGGTGGGTTTACAAGACATTTCGAAGGCATTCAACCCCACGGCACGTCAATACACCTTTCAATCAGGGGCACATGGCAGACTATCACGTATCAACTACATTTTAACTTTGGCCCATCAGCTTCACTGCTTTTGCGATGCTCATGAATTGGCCCGGGATATGGACCTCTCCCCAGTGTGTGTATTATGAACTCAGCCTGCCAGGCCAGGTGTGCATGGAGGGATTAACTCCTGCTATCTTAAAGTGCCCCGTATCAGAACAAAGCTCCAAGAGGCTTCAGACCACTATATCCTAGACAATGAAGAGACTGTGGACTCAGCCTGTACACTCTGGAAGGCATTTAAACACTCTGGAAGGCATTTAATACAGTTATTTGGGGACAGGACATTTCTCTAGCAGCAGGACAGAGAAAAGGTCACAGTTAGATGCAATAGAACAAGAACTCCACGACCTGGACACTCTCTTAGTCTTGGAGGATTGCGAGTCAGTAAGACATTGCCTGGCACTCAAAGGTGCGAGTTTAAAGAGGGGGCCTAAGAGGCAGTGCGTGACAGATATCTATGACACAGTATAACCTCTATGAGGTAGGGGATAGAGCAGGCCAACTTCTTGCATGGTTAGATAAGCAGACAACAGCATTGAGATGGGTGTTTGAGGTTAACAAGAGAGATGACTCCAGAGTCCGAGAGGGACCAAGTATAGGGGATGCATTCTCTGACTAATACACACAGCTCTACACTTTGGCTTCCACTGCCTCTATTGAGGAGGCATGGGAGCTGCTGGAGCCCAGCCTCGGACCCAAGAGCAGATCTGTTGTATAGCTTGCACACGAGTCAGCGCGAGTACATGCATGGCGCGAGGTTCACTCGCGCATTTCTCCCACATGGACTCGTGCCGACTCGTGCCCATGTTTTGATTTAACTTATCACCTCGAGCTTTGTTATTGTTTAACTCTGCATCACTCGTGACCATTTACAGTTCACTGTATGTATATGCTTGTTCTTAACTGTAATCTGTGTCAGTTAACACGGAGTCCCTGGAGACTTGGGCTGTATGCAGGAGTGCTTCTTTATATGGAATAAACTTGCTATTTCTTCAAATCATTTGTGGATATTTACTCTACAATTTGGCGACGAGGGACGGAGCATTGAACCTTCCTGGAAGCACTTCCTGCTTAATTTTATGCTATTTACGCATTTTTGACCAAATTTACATCGGAACTTATAAAAGTTCCTGAATTCATTCTTGTTTCCTGTACCTGGAAAAGAAGTGACGAACAACCTTCAGCGATGCTCTGCATTTCAGAAGGAAGATTTCATTTGTTTCTTTTCAAATACGTTGAAAAGTGCGCGTCTTCGTTTCCTCCTGTGTGCTCTTCACGCCTGAAACGGAAGCCACTGCTGTTTCTTTTCCATACGCGGAAACATTGAAACGCTTCCTTCCATTGGTTGCCCTGTTTCTTCCGAAACTGAAGAGGTGACTTTGTTTTCCTTACCCGACGGTCCCGTTTTACAGTTTAAAACAACGAAGACTTCAACCAAGAGGAAATCGGACCAAATGGAAAGCGAGGGAAGCGCATAGAGATCGGAGTTACAGAACAGACTAAGTTAATCTTCATTTATACACATGAAAACGCTCTTTCTTCAAGAAATCGTTTGACTAATTTTTTTTTCAACATCTCAAATATTTACTTTTCATCGTTATTTTTAATAGTTCGTTTGTTAATGTGAATTATTTTTCTTATTTTATTTTACTTACTTTATTCACCATGTGTGCTCAAGGTTATACTCTTTCCCCTCCACAAAGTTATTGGTCAGCTGGTAGTTCTCCTTGTATGCCGTGGATTGAGTGGAAAGCTTACTTCTTAAATTATATTGAGACATTGGATGCAAATGGTAAGATGAAAGCTCCTGAAAAAAAAGGAATTTTCTTACACTCTTTGGGACCTGAAGGACTAAATGCCTTCAATCAACTTCCTGCTTCGCAAGCAAGTGGAGATATGAATGTATTTGATAAAGCTATATATGATTTTGATAAGTATTGTTCTCCTAAAGTGTGCATAGGAATTTCTAGATTTAAGTTTTTTCAAAGAAAACAGTTGAGTGATGAAACTGTAGATAACTTTGTCTCATCTCTGAAAACATTAGCTCTTGATTGTAAATTTGGAAATTTACAAGAAGATCTTATAAGAGATCAGGTAGTCATGCACTCTAAAAATGAGACTATACAGGAAAGACTTTGGATTAACGGGGATGAAAACTTAGATTTTGTTTTATCCATTGTTAGAAAAGCTGAACTTTCCTGTAGAAGTGCATTACAAGTTAAAGGGAAAGATGTTTCAGTTAGTAAAAACATTGTTGCAAAAATTAACCATAAATACGATAGTAAAAATAAGGACGCATTTAAAAAGAAACAAATATTTTCTTCCAAAGGGAATTCTGAAGTTCCAAAGAACAATCTTAAATGTTTTAGGTGCAATAGCAAATCACATTTAGCAAATGACAAAAGTTGTCCTGGTTTGAGACAGAAATGTGCCAATTGTGGTTTAAAAGGACATTTCACCTCTGCTTGTAGAAGAGGTAATGCCAATCAGAAAGTCAAATGCATTGAGTTAAGTGAGAATAGTGATGATGAAGACTATACAGATGATTCCAATGACTGTCTTTTTGTGTTAAACATAAAAGATTCTGCAGTTCTAAACGTAAGTGACCATACCATCAAGAAGAAGCCATTATGTGACATGGTTATTGGAGGGGTAAAGATCAATATGTATGCAGATTCAGGATCACCTTATTCTATAGTATGTGAATCTGTCTGGAGAAAGCTATTTGCACCAAGACTAGGTAGTCATTTGGAAGAAAGTGATATCAATCCTGAAGGGTATTCTGGTGGGAGAATAGATATTTTAGGGTTCAGAACTCTAGTTTTCAGATTTAAAAATAGAAAATGCATTGCGAAATTGTATGTTTCGAAGAAAGGTCCTTCAGTTCTTAGCTGGTTTGATTTCGGAAAACTTGATATTGTCCTTGATCCTAATAGTCCAAATCCTGTGATGTTGATTGATGAGCAAAATGGCATTTCCTCACTCATGTTAAAAAAATTTCCTAATGTGTTTTCTAAAGGCATAGGGAAGTTAACCAACTTTAAGCATGAAATTCGTTTGAAGGATAATGCTTGTCCAAAAATACATAAAGCTCGCAATATTCCCTTTGCTGTCAGAGAGGAAGTTAAGAATGAATTAAATGCCTTGGTAGAAGGTGGCATAATAGATAGAATAGAGTCATCAGAATGGGTTTCGCCTATAGTGGTTGCTAGACGGGCTAATGGCAAGGTGAGATTATGCATTGACCTTCGCCATCTTAACAATAATATTATTGTAGACCAGTTTCCTCTTCCTCGTATCTCTGAGATGTTGTCTGTGGTTGGAGGGTCTAATATTTTTTCAACCATCGATTTATCTGCTGCCTACCACCAGATAGAATTGAATGAGAAGAGCAAGGATTTAACTGCATTCATTACGCCTTTTGGGTGTTTCAGGTTCAACAGGATGCCTTTTGGTTTGGCGTCCGCAGCAGCCATCTTTCAAAGGGTCATGCAAGACATCTTAAAAGACTGTAAAAATGCCATTTGCTTTCAGGATGATATTTTGGTCTTCAATGATGACAAGGACAAGCACATTGCTGCCTTGGAAGAAGTTTTGAATGCTCTTAATGAACATGGTCTTACCATTAAGCATGAGAAATGCAAATTTGGTGTGCATTCTGTAAATTATTTGGGTCATGAACTATGTGCAGAGGGTGTCAAACCGAAACCTTCACTGTTGGAGGCAATTAAGTTGGCTCCTCATCCTTTATCTAAAGACGACGTAAGATCCTTTTTAGGGTTAGTTGAGTTCTACGCTAGGTATGTTCCTGACTTTTCGTGTAGAACTTATAATATCAGGCAATTAATTAAAAGTAGAGTTGTTTTTGAATGGACGGATGAATGCGAGAAGGAGTTCTGTGATGTGAAGAATGCTATCTGCTCAGCGAGTGCACTCTCTTGTTTTGATCCTTCTCTGGAGAACATAATCACCACTGATGCCAGCGCGAAAGGACTGGGTGCTGTGTTTACTCAAAAGAATAAGGAGGGTAGAGAAGTCATTATTGCGCATGCTTCTAGGGCTCTTACTCCTGCTGAGGAGAAGTATTCTACAATAGAGAGGGAGACGTTAGCGTGCATTTGGGCTTTAGAACATTTCAGGGTGTTTGTCTGGGGTAAGGAGTGTACACTGAGGAGTGATCACAAACCTTTAGTGCGGCTTCTCACTACAGAGGGCATGTTGAGAGCTTCAGCCCGCATTGCATGTATGTCCATGCGTTTGCAGGATTTCATTTATAACATACAATATTTACCTGGCAAGGAAAATGTTTCTGCCGATTTTTTATCTAGGATGCCCTTACCTATTCAGGAGGATTTACACAATGAGTGGGACAATTTTCAGATTGCTTTGATTCATGATGAGGGTCCGATTACCATTGATCAAACTCTATGGAGAGAAAAATTTGAAGATGATGAAATTTTAAAGAATGTTGCAAATTACATTATTGGTACTTGGCCTGACAAGAAGTTTCTGAATCCAGAACTGAAAAGTTTCTGGGAAATAAGGTCAGAACTTTCAGTTTGTGAGAATATTATAAAAAGAGGTGAACGTATTGTTCCACCTATGGGTGTAAGGAAAATTATAGTCCTGCAAGGCCATGAAGGTCATAGTGGCATGGTTAGAACCAAGCAACAGGTCAAACATTTATTTTGGTGGCCAGGAATGGATATGTTTATTGAAAGACTGGTTAGAAATTGCGTGGTATGTGCCAATTCAGATAAGTCTTTAGTTACCTTAAAACCAAACATGGGTGCGCATACTATTCCAAACAACCCTTGGGAAACCATTGCCATAGATATCATGGGTCCTATTGGTTGCGACTCAAAGTATGTCATTGCAGCCATTGACATTTTTTCTAAGTGGCCAGTTATCAAAATTGTCAGTAAGGTAGACACTGATTCAGTGCTGTGTTTTCTAGACAAAGTCTTTATTGATGAAGGTCTACCTGTACGAGTTATTTCTGACAACGGTGTACAGTTTAATTCAAAGAAAGCAAATGATTATTTTTCAAGGCTTGGAATTGTTCATTCTACTACCTCTTTATACAATCCTAGTGGAAATGGGGTAATTGAGAGGTTTAATAGGGTCCTAAAAGGCGCTATACAATTTACTGGCAATGATGATAAAAAATGGGAAGTTGATATTTTTAAAAAAGTATGGATGTACAGGACAACCATGAACTCAATGACTGGGTTTTCTCCTTTTGAGATCATGAGGGGAAGAATTCCAAGAACCAAAGTGAACCCTTTGTGGTTGGTTAAATCCACATCTTCTAATGTGGATTTGAGTTTAGTTAGGGAAAACCTTATTCGCACGCATTGCTCTAGCAAAAAGTACTTTGATGAAAAATGTGGTTCAAAAAAAGATCCGAAAGTGGAAGTTGGCATGATGGTGAAAGTAAAAAAACCATGGAAAGTCAAGAAGGGAGAAAGTTCATTTATGGGCCCTTTTGAAGTTTCAGAGGTTCTAAAAAACTCTGTGAGATTATCCAACAATAAGGTCTGGAACATGAGTAGAATTGCTATTCTCAAAGCTGACAAGGGTGTTTACTGCAAAGAATCTATTTCTGAACATCCTGATCTTTCATTTTTAGATGAGGATCTTGGTGAGGCTACAGTTCGTGATGGTACAGATGCCACACCTTGTTGTTCTAGTGGTTGTCATATCAATCAAGCTTCCACTGTATCCTCTGATGCAAGTGGCAGTTTCACTGGTCAAGAAGTTACTGTCCAACATGATGTTCCCTTACCCAAAAGAGCTACTAGGAAACCCAAGTGGCTAACAGACTTTGTTGCTTTTGTTACAGGAAAAGTGTAACTTTTCATTTTTTTTTTATTTTTTTTTCCTTTTCTTCGTTTTTTTCTCTCATAAGGAGGGAAGGTGTGTTGTATAGCTTGCACACGAGTCAGCGCGAGTACATGCATGGCGCGAGGTTCACTCGCGCATTTCTCCCACATGGACTCGTGCCGACTCGTGCCCATGTTTTGATTTAACTTATCACCTCGAGCTTTGTTATTGTTTAACTCTGCATCACTCGTGACCATTTACAGTTCACTGTATGTATATGCTTGTTCTTAACTGTAATCTGTGTCAGTTAACACGGAGTCCCTGGAGACTTGGGCTGTATGCAGGAGTGCTTCTTTATATGGAATAAACTTGCTATTTCTTCAAATCATTTGTGGATATTTACTCTACAAGATCTCCTTGAGCAGGAGCTGACAGAGGCTGACATCATCCAGGCCAACCGGGCTCTAAGATCTGTGAAGGCAGGAGGCCTGAATGGTCTACCTATTGAGTTGTACAAGCTCATGGCAACGAAACTAGCACCCCTCCTCCTGCAGATATTTTGTGAGAGCTGTGAGGTAGGAGTACTTCCAAGAGACGAAAGAATAGCCAATATAGTGGTGACCCACAAGGGCAAACTCCAGATGAGTGCACCACCTCATATAGGCCAATCTCCTTACTAAATGCAGAAGTAAAAATATTGCCAAACTGCTTGTGACCCGGCTGACCCAAGTTATACAGTCATTGGTTCACCCTGACCAGTCAGGCTTTATGCCAGGGTGGAACACAACGCTCAATCTTAGGAGACTACATGAGGTCCTGAGCAGAGCAGCTGACATCCGTGAAGATGCAGCAGTGATGTCCCTGGATGCGTGGATGGCATTCGACACGTTGAATGGCCGTTCTTGTACACAGTGTTGGAAAAACAAGGTTTCGGGCAGCGATTTTCAGCATAGGGTAGACTCCTATATTCTGATCCGCTGGTCCATATGTCGGTTAATAGGGGCGTGTCGAGGGTCTTTCCATTACAGTGAGGGATGAGCCAGGGTTGTCCCCTCACCCTGCTTCTTTGCGCTGGTGCTGGAACCCATGGGGGTATGGATACATGGTGACCCTTTGATCAGAGGGTTGGGCTGGTCCACAAAGTGGGACGATATGATCTCCCTCTACGCCAACAATATCCTGCTATATATTGCAAGCCCCAGCACAACACTTCATAGAATACTACATATTTTGTATCTATTCCACAAGTATTCAGGGTACACCATCAATTGGGAGAAGTTGGTTATTTGTGTGCTTACAGGTGACCTACCATGATTTCCCAGGGACTGTGCAATACAAATAGAAACAGAGGGGTTCGGATATCTCGAACACAATATTACCAAGGATCCTAAAATTTTGTAATGAACGAAATTTAGAACCCCTTCTGATGTGTCTGCAGAGTGATGTCTAGCACTGGCGGTGTCTGCCGCTGTCCATCCAGGGAGGAGCATCACTTTTTTAAATGATGGCCCTGCCCAGATTCCTTTATGTGCTCCACAATACTCCATATGTGTTGCTTCCAAAGTACTTTAATTCAGTGGATGCTACAGTGTGTTTCCTGCTGCGGGATGTGGGTGCATCTAGGGTGTCACTGCCGAAGCTGACCAGGAGCTGGTACGATGGAGGATTAGCGCTCCCAGCCCCCCGAAGATACTACTGGGTGGCTCAGCTCATGGTGATCAATCACTGGGTTCATAGACCCCTTGATGGCTCGGCATATAGAATGGACCAACGCAACATGAAATCAGGAGGCTACCTCAGAGCAATCTATGGGGGAAGGAAGGCTAGCTCATTCCACGGATCGACTTAAACCACGCTACAGGTATGACAGGAGCCGACAAAGAAAAACCAAAGGTGGTGATGGACGGAGCCATCAAAAGCTTTGGGCTGGCGAGACAAAATTTCACAGATGACACCGTTGTGGGATTCCACAAAGTTGGATTTGCTGGCATGACAAAGGAGTTTTGACAAGTGGGATGTAATCAGCCTTTTGAAGGTTGGAGATCTGTGGGAGGGAGGTGACATGCGGTCATTTGTGGCCCTACAAATGGACTATCAGCTGGCACAGTTGGAGGCTTTTCGCTACCTCCAGATCAGCCATGCACTGAGGGCAGTGATACCGAAAGGAATGGAACTACCGGAGTGCTCCCCTTTTGGAATATAGGTTGCTAGATGATTATCTAGATAAGAAAGCAATCTCCCTAGTGTATAGCAAAATTATAAATAACTCCCTGAAACTTTTATCAGGTCTTAGGGTCCACTGGGAGGGGGATGTAGATGAAAAATGGCAGGAGGTGATAGGATCACCTAATAAGGTGGCCATATGCTTCTGCTGTAGGATGGTGCAGCTCAGAGACACCTAGGGGTATTTGTGAGCTTTATAAGTTGTTTTAACGTAACATAACATACAGCTAAATATTTGGAACAAAGCCTACTTCACTTGTACTACTCTTGTAGAGATGGGGAGATTTGACTCTCCGTTATGCCATAGGAAGTGCGAACAAGAGGGCACCTTCTTTCACATGATATGGTGGTGTCCGGTACTTCAAGATTACTGGGAGGTGGTGCTGACCTGTATGTGAGAGGTGTATAATAAAGAGGTGACTAAACCAACAAAGTGGTGTCTCCTGAACATAGCGGAAGAGTCGCATCTAACCAGTAAAAAATGCCTTTGGGTGACATTGGGATTCATGGTCGCCAAGTACAATATTGCTAAACTGTGTAGGGCTGCGTTGGCCCCAACGCTGAGCGAGTGGAGGAATGGTGCATGCTTGCAGAGAGGGCAGTTCATGAGAGTCGAGGCTGCCCACACAAATGGACCAAAATCTGGGTTAAGTGGAACGAGTATAGGGGAATAATATTCATGCCAGTAAACCGGAGTGGGCAAGGACGGTTGTCTGAAGGGGTCTGATGAGATAAACGGGAATACTGGGATGAGGGGAGAGAATATGTTACGTAACATTCTATCAACGGATTTTTTTCACCCATTGTCGGATGGTACTTAGGTGCACAATTGTGTGAACATGAATGTCATTGTAATGCAATGTTTACTTTTGCAATAAAAAAGATTGATAAAAAAGAGAGATACTAGGCTGACAACCTGATTACCAGTTTGTCATTGTAACAATAGTACAAGTAGTGAACAAAGTTGTGTTTTTAGTTTGTGATGCTTCTGCATTGGAATCTATTATACACTATATCAGACTGATGCTGCTTTAGAAAGACACATGCCATTTTTGATAGCAGAATAAGGTTTTACAAAGCATTTTGCTGCCATACTATACTAGTTTGAAGAGGCAGGATATAGTGATGCATTGAGTACACAAGGGAAGAGCGGGTGTACTGGGTCTACATACACACCATTCTGGTGGAAGAACAAACAAGACATACATTAGAAAAAATTCCCCATCTATCTTGAAATACACATTGAGTACATTACATGTGTTATATTTTCATACTCATTTTACAGCTCATCAAATCACAAGGGTGCCCCCATGGTGCTGCAATACCCACCCACTTTGGGTATAAGTCTACTAGACCCGCAGCTGCAGTCTAGGCCAAAATGTCCAACATAAGCCCCAAAGCACACCACTGCACTATTACTTTTATCCTCAGTTAATAGTACAGCGAAGAAAACGGATGTATGACGTTACAACGCATACTTTTACAACGCCTACCTTTACAACGCAATTTTTACACCTCAACATCCATTACAACGCATACCATTACAACACATGTCATTACAACGAATTCTTTGAAACTACCTTTACAACGCATTCCACTACAACGCATACTACCTTTACAACGTATACCATTACAACGCATAACATTACATTACATGTAAGGTAAGTGTTGGATAGTGTAGGGGTTAAAATTACTATTCTAACTCCAGGGGGTGCAACAGTAGGGTAAGTGTTGGGTAGTGTAGGGGTAAAAATTACTATTCTAACTCCAGGGGGTGCAACAGTAGGGTAAGTGTTGGATAGTGTAGGGGTAAAAATTACTATTCTAACTCCAGGGGGTGCAACAGTAGGGTAAGAGTTGGATAGTGTAAAGGTACTATGTGTTGTAATGCTATGCGTTGTAATGCGGTGTAATGGTATGCATTGTAATGACTGCGTTGTAATGGCATGCGTTGTAGTGGTGTGCGTTGTAGTGTCATGCGTTGTAATGGTTGCGTTGTAATGGATGTTGCGTTGTAAAAGTTTCGTTGTAATGGTAGTGCGGTGTAAAAGTTGCGTTGTAAAGGTTGTTTCCCGAAGAAAACACAACCAGTTATTGAAGTTCCATTGACGATTTTCCAATACGTGATCCACAGCAGTTGAGATATCAGGTCATTCTAATTAATTCATTATAGACAGAAAACGGCAGCCGACACATGTTTCGTCCTCCTGGACTTTCTCAAGGCTGCAAAATTACATATACAAACAATTTGTATCATATAGTTTGTTAAAAGGATTACAAACAATTAAAAACTTGACCTCATTCAAAAAGAAAATTGAGTGCACATAGCCAACCACAACGTTGATCAAATTCGTAATGAAGAATAGAGGAAACACATCTGGTGATGTATAGTGTCCTATAGAACAAACATGCACATGTAATCCCATTTAAAGAATGATCCACCACAATTTACGTGTGTTCTCTGTGTCATTCATTAAAAGGTTTGTGAGGGGAAGAACAATCACATGGACAACGGCTATGTTATTAAACCCATCCATTCAATAGAACCCTATTATAGTGGAGGTGTAGACCACATGAAATTGCGCCTCACCTTCTCTCAAGATTATGACAAGCAGTCCTTTCCAATGTATAGCATAAGTGGTTCAAAAAGGGCAAAGGTCTCCCTCTGAATGAATTCTGTGTCTACCTTTCTTAATTCTATATAAAACGGGAGACAAAAAGCAGGGGGAGAGAATAAATAATTATTTTAAATAAATGGACTCAGGTGTGTAGTCGGGGGGATACATAAGTGTTAGCATCTACCCATATATTCCTAATTCTCGCTTACTGACAAAAATTAAGGCTTGTAAAGCCAGGGTAGACAACATGGTAATTGTTAAACCAATATGTGTCATAAGGTTTCAATAGATTCCATAGTCTCCACATAAGCGACTCTATCCGTCTCAGGGGCACTTCCACCTTGATAAGTCAGCTAGGTACCGAAGGGAACAAGCACAGGGCAATGCGAATCAACTTAAATCTGTCAGGAGTTGCAAAATGAGTATCTCCACATATTACGGAGTGAATACTGAGTTTAAAAACGGAGTAACTGTGAAAATAAATCTTACCGCAATAATACCATGGTCCAGAACGTCACCCGGACTTCCGAACTGTTTCGAATGTGTATAGTTCGCGCCATTACGTCATGTATACGCTTGATCTTTTTAACGGTATGGAAAACGGACCAAAAAACACAAAGTGCTGTAGTGTTTGGAACAAACCTGATGGCCATATTGTTCTGGTCTAGTCTACAATTATGTACCATATAACCAGTATCCCTGCAATACTGATGAAGACATTATTATTTGTTATTTAAAAGTTTGTATGAGAATCCATCTATTTTGGGACAAAAGTTATTGACTATGCTTAAAATCTGGAACTCAAACCTCGCCAGACCATGTTGTTAAGCACGGCAGGAAAAATTTGTAAACCGTGTCGCATTATATGTATGTTCATAGAACAATCCAAGTTGATATCGACATTGAAAAATTATTACAGGGCCATCATTGTAATTTTTTAGAGAGCCTGGAGAAGAATTATCCTGTGATATCACGTCAGGATAAGTTTAAGAAGGGGTCACTGCTATATGCAAATATATGTTGTCCTGAACAAGGTCTTAAGGAGTAAACGAATATAAGACCGAAACGTCGACTTGAACTTCCACATCTACTCTTTTTGATTGATTTTACAAATGACACTCTCTTGGTGAAAATACAGGACTCGCTTGTTATGATTTATGTTAGATTGGACTTTTATTCAGATGGATTGAAGGAGAAATTAATTTGTTCCATGGTCATTTGAATGCATTTGTTGATCAATTTTAATGAGTGATATGTACCCTACTTGAATTTATTAAACAGAATATATATAAAAGAATCATCTTTTTGATAACGAATATCCTGTGTTGCTTTTTCTTTGATTTATTTCCACTTCTGTCTTAAGGTTAGACCAAATTACTGTAAACAGATACCAATTAGGTTGGAACAGACCAATAGGTGTTAACATCACATAAGTCTGTTATCTGCGATAGATTCTAACAGAATAAATTCCCTTGCTGGCATTTTTACATTACCTATCATTGTAATGATGCACTGAATATTGAACGTGACGGATATCCGGTCTATTTAGAAGGCCGCACCATTGCCATTTGCAGGGCAGCCATATTGACGTAAACAAAAGAACCTTAATCCCTCATTTGAGGATTGAGTTTTCTAGTACGAATAGACCTTATACTTTCATTACACTATTGATTCAAGGAAACAATTTTGAGAAAATCTTAAACCGAATTTTCTCTAAAGGTCCAAAGGTTAGATCATCTATCTTTGTAGTGAACATGTTAATGGAAAACTGACCCAGTTACTAATACCAAAAGCGTGAATTAGTAAATAAATGTGCTTGATCCTCATTATCTCTCGGGCAATTGTTAGTTTCAAATTAAGTGTGTTGGAAAATAGAAAGAATAATAAACCACATAATACAGAGTATTCCAGCGACTGAGATATGCATTTGGTACAAATACTACTGAATTTTAAAGAAATTCAAACTTCTCTTTATCAGTATTTATACCATGTTCTACAACCCTATGTTTAATAATCCATTCACTTTCTGTTTTCCCAAGTTTGGTTATTCTAGTCTCATCCCTTATTCCAGGGCGTGTCACATCAATGCCATGGAAGCCCAACTTCAGCATTTCATTTTATTTGTGGACTGTGTTGAAGTAAGTGGCCAAAGGATATTGTTCATTGTTGTTACGTATGGTTCTTATATGCTCTTGGATTCTTTCTTTTAACGGCCTCACCGTGCTACCAACAGCCACGGCCCGTGTAGGGCGTGCCACTGGGCGGTGACGTGGGGCGGGGAGGGACAGTGTGCGGCGTTGCAAAATGCGGGAAACGGACGATTGCAGGTAAGTACTGAAATAAATAAATAAAACTAATTTCGTTGCGCGCGCTGCATCGCCAAATGTGATGCAGCACGCGCAACAAAATTTGTTTAATTTATTTTTTTTGGTACTTACCTGAAATTGTCCGTATCCAATATTTTACAAACCCCCACCCTGCCCATCCCCCGCCTGACGTCACCACCCGGTGGCACTCCCTACACGATCCGTGTCTGGCTACCAATGTAGATTTTTCCACAGATACATTTAATACAATACATTTCATATTTTGCATTACAGTTAGTAAAGCTACGAACTGGTTCGGAGGACTCTACCCCCCCTTCTAGGTGCTGGGGACGGGACTAAAGCACTCTGCGAAGTTGGGGAGGCGGGTAACTATATGTCCGTTATGCAGGGAGACAGGGAGAGGGGTGGAAAGGGGGGATACGTTATCTAGTTTGCTGTTTTCTTGTTTCATAAGTTTGCAACAGGTCATGTTACGATTACATTGCATGCATGCCACGCTTACGCTACATAATCATACAGTTTACTACTACGGACCCAAAGGACACGATAGAGATGACAGGGCTGGGGGGTGACGACACCACCACAACAATAGCTGCCCCAGTGGATAGCTCCTACGTCTCTCTACGGACACGGAATGTGAACGGGTTAGGGGACAAAATAAAGAGAAGGCTAGTCCTGCAATATCTTAAGCGTCAGGCACTGGCAGTGGCCCTGCTTCAGGAGACCCACCTGGTGGAATCTGCATGTAAGGCCTTAGATAGATGGGGGTATTCTTGTGTGGAAACAATTTCCACTGGTCATTAAACAGAAGTGGACGGACGACCAGGGGTGAATTGCTGCCATCACCTGCCAATGGGAGGAACGGGCATATAATATAGTCTCAGTATATATTCCCCCGGCTCTCCATTCAATGGCACTCCCTGACTTTGGTGCCTTCCTGCTCATTCTCCTGGAGGGAGAACTCCTCATAGGAGGAGACTTAAATTCCATCATCGATGGGAGGCTAGACTGTCAAACCCCTACAAACCCTAATGCAGCACCCTCCCGCTTTGCGAAATTTCTTGTGACTACTAGCCTCGTGGAGGTGTGGTGGTTCCGCTACCCCTCCGAACGCCAATTACACTTTCCACTCTGGAGTACACAACACTCTATCCCGGATTCGGCTACATACTCACACTAGCAGATAGTCTGGGGAACATACAAAACATAACTCATTGGCCTAGGGGGATTTCCGATCATTCCCCGGTGTTACTTAAATACACGCGTCACGCTGCAGCCCGGCTACGGACTTACCCAATATATCCCGGATTCCGTAAAACCCTCAGATCCGGAAGGGCATGGCGGCCACGACGCGACAATATTTTCAGGACAATGAACCCTAGGTAGCGTCCCAAGTAATACTATGGGAAGCGTACAAGACAGTTCTCCGGGGCCAGGCAATCTCACTAATTTTGGGCCATCCGAAGGACAAACGAAAACAGATTGAAGCCCTAGAACAGGATGTGGCCCAGGGGAAGGTCTGCATACACTAAACAACACTGCAGATACTGCTCAGGATCTCCCCTTGAAAAAACAAGCCTATAGGGAGTACGCATGGGAGGAGGCAAGGGCCAGGCTCTCTGCCACACAACACACAATTTACGAGGTCGGGGATAAGGCGGGAAAGTTGCTAGCGTGGCAGGACAAGCGGGAGCGGGCTAGTCGGTGGGTGGCGAAAATCCAAACGGAGGAAGGAGAGATCGTAACTTACCCGCAAAACCTAGCGAATACACTAGCGCAGCACTATAGACGAGTTTATACATCTACCTCATCCAATACGGTAGAAGACGCACAGGCATTCATAAAAGATATCCAAATGCCCACACTCACATCGGAGGAGGCTCGGTCACTCGAAGTACACCTCATGACAAACAAACTATTGCTATCTATTGGAGCAATACAATCAGGGAAGGCATTAGGGCCTAATGGCATACCTATAGAACTCTATAAGCAGATGGCCACCACTATTACGCCGCATTTATTGAGTATGTATGAAGCCAGCTTAGATGCAGGAGAGCTCCCCAGGGACCAGCGCACTGCAACTATAGTGGCAATACATAAACCCGCCGACGAATGTACATCATACCTGCCTATATCCCTACTAAACGCAGAGGCAAAAATCCTAGCTAAAGCACTCGCGGCAAGACTGACCCCCCATCTCCCTACATTAATACACCCGGATCAATCAGGGTTCATGCAGGGAAGGAACACTGCCCTTAATCTACACCAACATTGTTGAATGGCCCTTTTTGTTTGCGGTCCTTAAGCATATGGGTTTCAGCCCCAAATGTTGTGCCTGTATCCAATTGCTCTATACAAAGCCCCTTGCACACGTGGTGGTAAATGGTCATGTCTCTGCGATCTTCCCTTTGGTCGCGCATGTCAGGGCTGCCCCCTATCACCACTCCTATTTGTCCTTGTATTTCTGCCCCTGGCAGACTGGATATGAAGAGACCCAGTCATCCGAGGACTAAGATGGGTGGAGGGCTGGGAAGACTGCATATTACTATAAGCGGATGATGTACTCCTTTATATAGCGTCCCCCGGATGCTCCATTAACTGTCTCCTCTATATCTTTGAAAGCTACTGCAAATATTCGGGGTACACCATCATTTGGACAATATGGATCCTAAACTTTTACAGGGCCATCCGCTAAACTTCCCAAATAGTGCAATCTCCAACTCACGGAAAAGGGCTTCAAATACTTGGGAATTTCTATCACACCTATCCAAGGGGACTTTATGGACAAGAACCTTCAGCCCCCTTTGAAGAGACTCCACCAAGATGCATAACACTGGCAATCCCTACCACTAACATTACTCGGCAGGGCCGCACTTTTCAAAATGATGGAGCTCCCCAGGTACCTTTATACCCTGCAAAATTCCCCGTTCCTGGTCCCTCCCCAGCTATTTTAAGGCAATCAAAACAGAGGCGACCAATCTGCTATGCGAGGGGAAACGGGCCCGCATAGCCATGCATAGATTGATGAGGGGATGGTAAGTTGGGGGCATTGCCCTTCCAAATATACAAACTTACTATTGGCCATCGCAACTGATCGCCATCAATCAATGGCTTCATGTTCCACAAACTGGACCTGCATTTAGCGTAGACAGACACAGCTTGGGAGAGGGAGGAATAATGAGGGCACTTTACACCACGAAGTGTAACACATTGTTGCTAGGCCCTACAGCGCACACAATCAAAATTTGGCGGATAGCCCGTAGGAATCTGGGATGGGATAGGGTTATAACTCAGCTCACTCGACTATGGGACACACCAAAATTAGCTAATCTTGGGAATAGTAAAGGCTTCAGGCGCTGGGACTCCATGGGAATATCTACTGTGGGGGACTTGTGGAGCAAGGGTGACGTTGTCACTTTCGCCCACTTACAAGCCTAATACGAGCTAGCTTCAACAGTGGCATTTAGATATACTCAAATTAGGCATACACTGAAGGCAGCAATTCCAGCAGGAACTACTCTCCCCGAGCCCTCCCCACTGCAAGATAGGCTGTTGACGGAATACATGGCAAAGAAGGCTATCTCCCTCACATATCGCAAAATTATCAATAATTGGCCAGATCCCAAGGAATCTCTCCGCGATAAGTGGCAGGCGGAGGTGGGGGAATTAGATGATACCGACTGGCAAGCGGCGCTCGCCTCTCTACGCGAAGTAGCAGTGTCTTCCAAATTAAGATTAGTACAATTAAAGATATTGCACCGCATATATTACATGAGAGTGACATTGTACAGGATAGGAAAGGCCGAGAATACACTCTGCTTGAGGCAATGTGGAGAGGTTGGCACATTCTACCATACGATATGGGGGTGCCCTATGATAACGACCTAGTGGGAAACAATTATGCGAACCATCACGCAAGTTAGCAGAGTAACCATCCTGCTGGAACCCAAGATGTGCCTTTTAAATGTCTGGGAGCTGACTGACCTTAATCATACAGCAAAGGACTGGGCAACACTGGGCATGATGTTTGCTAAACGCAATATAGCTCATCACTGGGGTGCCCAAACCTACCCAACATACCGAGAAGGGTGTAGAGACATGGATCGGGCTATGGTAGAGGAAACAGCAGTATATATCCATCGCAGATACCCTAAAAAGTGGGAACGAATGTGGAGATCATGGAACACCTACAGGGGAAACATATGCACCCCACCCCTCCTTGAGTCAGACACTGAGTAAAGCTGAGTTGAATAATTACGGGACCACTGCCAACTGAAGTTGTTTATTGAAAAAGTAATACCTGTATGATCTTTGATTAATGGGTTTATTGTGCCAAGAAGCGTGTAATGTGCGATATGTAATCGCATGGTTTTTTAATTTCACCTATAAACAATAAAAATAATTTAAAAAAAAATAAAGCTAAGAACTGTATACATTTTCTCTGTGTTGCACTTGAATGTCATGGTTTTGTGCATGGCACAACAGATGTTACATGATCCACACTTCAAAAAACTAGTTGGAGGAGATGGTAACCATGTTGTCCTAACTGTTGATGGTATGAAACTGGGACACAAATGTTGTTTAAGTGTTCTACCTCTTTCATGGATGATAATTGGGTTGGATCCAACCCCCTCTTGTAGGGTGGCATCATGTGTTAATAATGGCAATGCTTTTTCAGAATTTTATACACATCCATACTCATGGTAGTATATGGAGTAATGAATGTAGTTTTTCTCTTGTTTTGTTCCTTCCTTTTCGTATTGCTAGCCAAAGGACTCGCTCTTTTGACCCTGTTAGCCTTATAGCGAGCCTCTTTGATGACTTCTTGTGTATATTCTCTGGCCCTGAATCTTTTTTCCACCAAATTCAGTTCATGTTCTAATCATATTTCATCACAACAATTTCTTTTGGTTCTCAACATCTCCCCATAGGGGAAGGTCATGATCTGTGAGGGAGGGTGGGAACTGCTTGCATGTAGTGTGGCATTACATGCCATTGGTTTTCTAAACGGCACTGTTGTTAATCTATTATTGTCCACTCGAATAGTGATGTCTAAGAAATTAATCGGTGTGGTGCTTTGCTCTTTGGTGAAGGTGAGATTAAAGGGGTTGTCATTGATGTGTATGAAAAATTGTTCTAGGGCATCGCTTATGTGGAGACTATGGGATCTATTGAAACCTTATGACAGACATTGGTTTAACGATTACTACGTTGTCTACCCGGGCTTTACGAGCCTTCATTTTTGTCAGTAGGCGAGAATTAGGAATATATAGGTAGATGCTAACACTTATGCATCCCCCGACTAGGCACCTGATTAATTATTGAGTCCATTCATTTAAAAGAATTATTTATTCTCTCCCCCTGCTTTTTGTCTACTGTTTTATATAGAATTAAGAAAGGCAGACACAGAATTAATTCAGAGGGAGACCTTTGCGTGTTTGAACCACTTGTGCTATACATTTACAATTCAATTCAATTTATTAAAGTTTTGGAACTCCAATGAGGTCCATTTAAAAATTACACATCAATTAATACATAAAGTACAATAAAACCAAGTGGTAATACAGCGGAAACAAGATAGTAAATGTCAACGTAAAACAGTTTCAGGGGATAAAAGTTTGGGATTTAGCAGCCAGCAATGAGGAAACAGGGCATATCCAGAGATGTGCAAATAGCAATTAGAAAGCAGCCTAATCATGTGCAAGTGTACAAATTGGGATAAAAAATTAAATAAGCACAGCCTATAAAATGAGGACCAAATAGTGCAAAATATATTCGTAATCAAGAGAGGATAAAAGGACTAAAAAGAAGATCAGCTGTTCAGAACTTACATCCCACTTGGAAAATATACAGTTAAAATATGTACATAAATTCCTTAAAGAATTTAAACAGTTTTGCACACACAGCTTCATTTTTAGGATTAAGCTGAGGCTACGTCCTTAACACCATTTTGTAAAAACATCGGCCTAAGCCAAAGACGATGATGAAAGGCCAGTGCCGGATAAACAAACAAAACATGATCCAGGTTCTGGATACTCAGCTCACAGAAATTGGAATTTTTTCCATTTTTTTTATTCTAGGACCAATATGCTGTTAAATCATTTAGAGGTAGGAGATTAAATCTATATAGGAAAAACCAGCATCTTATTCCATGGTCTAGGTTCCAGTTTAAATATTTCTGAGGCAGTTTCGGGGAAGTAGTCCTTGCTATTATTTTTAATCTCTCCTTAGTATTACATAGCACAATATCTCTATTAAAGCTGATCCTCCCACTTGCATTTTTTACGAAGGATTTAAATTCTGATAGCGGGAGGGAAATCATAGTTACTTCCTCAACACAAAAAATGTTTAAAGCCAAAGGGAAATCTCGACCTATAGAGTATTTCCCCCTTATGCCACCGAAAATTTCCTTACACATGAAATCTCTTAGGGAATAAAAATCACTGATTTTTAACTGGTATCCACAACGTAAAACTATGGAAATACCTTGAATAAAAATGCTCATTAGTCAAAATTCTAATCTAATAGAAGCTCAAGGAACTAGTGTATTAAAATTACACAATTTACGTAATATCTGGCCTTCTATCTTCTCTAAAAAATTCCACTCCTTTACCGGGATTGATTCAATAGCATATAATAAGGTTGGTGGAATTTTTGCTCTCAGCACCGTCAGTGGATGTAAAAAATGCCTTCTTCCCGTACACAGACCATTAGCGTGAGACATAGCTTTACTGGTGCTGTGTTCGATATGGGATTTATTCTTCGTATTGCTCACAATTATTTTCCGTAAATATACGTATGAATCAACCACCTCTAACTTTTCAAGACCAATGTGCCAATTGAATATACATCATTTTCTTTTTGGAAACACTGATCTTTAAAAAATGATCCACCGTATAGTTCTGCAATGATGACAACTTTTTGTTTAGCCCTATAGGAGTAAGATCCATCACGACTATATCGTCTGCATAAAGGAGACATGCGAAAGGCCGGCTACCTGTCTTTGGAGCATCGCCCTCTCGCTGAGAGAGACAGTCGGGTAGATCTGCTAAATATAATGAAAATAATAGGGGGGCTAATAAACAACCTTGTTTCAAGCCGTTTTCTATTGGAATTACAGATGTTAATCCTTGGTTTCCTCCCATTAAAACCAGACACCAGGTTTGAGAATGTAATGCAATGATTAAGGACAACAGGGGAGCAGGCAATCCCATATTTTGTAGTTTCCTCCAAATGAGCGACCAATCTATCTTATCAAAGGCCGTAGAAAAATCTATGAAGGCCATATACACATTTGATCTGCGAGATAGCGTATATTTATCCTCTATTACTTTCCACATGGTGATATTATCCAATGTCAAATGATTTTTTCTAAAACCTGCTTGTTCTATAGGGAGGACCTTATTCTCCGTGACCCATTCTGTGAGATGATCAAGCATACTTTGTGCAAATATTTTTCCCACTGCATCTAGTAAAGCTATTTGTTTATAGTTGCCTGGATAAGATCTAAGTCCGGGATTAAAATACTACCAGACCACGACGGCAATATCTTCCCCTGAGAATTGCAAAAGTTGAACAGAGGGACTAGAAACGTAGCCCACAGAAGTGGTTCCTTTTTGATTACCGTCATCGGTATTTCGTCCGGACGCATTGCTCCTGAGGATCTCATTTTTTTTAATAAATCCAACTATGTCACTCACTGAGTGTACATAGTTGGGTAAGTGTGTTTCTAAAGGGTCAATAGCAGCAGGGAAAAAACTAGGGGAGTTAATATTTGCTGCGTATAGTCCTACCAAGTGGATTTTCCAATCCACTTCTTTAACAGGAATAGGAAGAGATTTTACTCTTGTACCGCAGCAGTCTGCAATTACTTTCCAGAATTCTTTATAGTTGTTTTTGGAGGCTGCCTCTTTTAACTGCACCCATGCACCATCTTTGCTTCAGAGAGCGTTTTTACCTCTGCCTTTTCCTCTTCAATAAACTGATTAAATTACTAAGTTCATTAGAAAAGTTCAGGAACTGGGCCCTCACCAATTTATTAATTTCCCTATTTAAGATGAGAATTGGATTAAAATAAGATTTCCATTCCACTCGATAACTTTATTTCAGTCACAACGGACCATAAAAGTGCATGATAAAAATGCATACATAACAAAGTTTAAAATAATAAATAAAAGTTCCAGAATACAAATTCGTACTCATCATAAAATACGGTAATAAAATACACATATTTGGAGAATTGAAACTATAGCTCCATCCAATTACATAAAACTAGATTAAACATTTGAATCTTTATCGAAATATTTCATTACATTTTAAAACAGAAGTAGGTCCTACTGCCCAATTGCTTCATTAATATCTCCTACGTCTATACCACATTCCATTCAAAAAACGAGAGACGGCAAAGATAATAGGAGGGTGCGTGTCGTACTTTAGGACTCTAAATACTTGGGCACACTGTGGAAAGCCTAGATTTCTGCAGATTGGTATCACCCAGCGTTTATGTACAGCCTGATACGCTGGGCAGAAAAAGAGGACATGGATTTCATTTTCCAAATAATATTTACAAGCTGGGCAGTCCGTACTCTTATTACTGTCCCATTTACAGGTGAACACCCTGAGTGGAAGAGTACCCAATCTAAATTGCATGTATAGTTTTCTTGCTAGTGAAGGGTAAATCATATCTAGAAATTCTTCCTTTTTGCAATCTACGTTGACTTGGAGAAACTCAGTGGTCAGTCTTCCCCCTTCAGAACTCGCATGGAGGGATCCTAGATTGCGGTATCTAAAACCGCAGACCAGATCAGCCTGGATTACAGCTGGACCGGCAACATCAGGTGATTCCCAGAGCTACGTTAGACCAATCATGGTACTAGTTGCCTTTATATGAGTTAACCACGAAATGTTCTTACTTTTCAATGCATTCCAAATTTCCCTGAATTCATTTTTGTTATAAACAAGTTCAGGCACGGACCATAATCTTTTCCAATACATTAAAGAGCGTAGTGCCATAACCTCCTCAATAGGGAGAAGCCCTAGGTCAATGCGAAGGGGTACAAGCGGAGTGCTCACTGGGAGACCCAATATATTCCTTATAAAAGCATGTTCTACCTTAGCCGGGTTAGAGGATTTTTGGTGACCCCAAAGTTCGGCCCTATACAAAGCGGCTGATCTGGCCTGTAAATTATAAATTGCAATGACTGGAGCAGCAGGCTTGAACTCAGACTCTCTATGCAATTTCTGAATCCCCCCCCCCACCACTTTAGTTAACTTAAGTGCAGCCTTCGCTAGCTGAGTATCCCATTCCAGGTGTTCTCCCAAAGTGATGCCCAAATACTGAAAGGTCTTGACACGCTCCAATGGGATTCCACCCAGAAGGGGGTTCGGACGTGTTTGCCTCGGAGGGTTGAAGATTATACACTTACTGGCAGATGCATCAAACAAAATACCGGGAGCAAACGAGCAGATTCTCAGAATCTGGCCGTTTGCTCCCGGTATTTTTGCATTTGGGATGCATCATCCCAAATGCAGAAATCGCAATTTAAGGAATCTCTAAATAGCGATTCCTTAAATTGCTCTTGCATTTAAGGAATCCCAAAATGAGATTCCATAAATGCAATGCATGAAACCCAAAAAAATAGCGATTTCGCTAATAGGGGGAGCAAATTACCATGAAGTTGAACTTAGTGGTAATTTGCTAAAACTTTGAAAAATGCACTTTTGTGCATTTTTCAAAGTTACATGTTGCGCACACACATGCCCTTAGGGCATGTGTGTGTGTAACATTTGTGCACAGGTCCATTTCAGGGGTGCAACAGGGTGTCCTTTGGACACCCTTGCACCCTTGAAATAGTGGAACATTAGCGATTCGGTATTAGCTAATCGCTAATAAGGAATGGCTTTCCCATTCATTCCTATGGGCCTTTAGGCCCATAGGAATGAATGGGAAAGCCATTCCTTATTAGCGATTAGCTATTACCGAATCACTAATAAGGAATATGTAGGAATCGCTAATAACATTGCGATTCCTACATGCATCCCGTTTTGCGAGTCTTTAATAGCGATTCCTTAAAATTCGCTATTAAGGACTCGCAAAACATAACTTTGATGCATCTGCCAGTTAGTTTTATCCAAGTTTATCTTCAAACCTCTGGTTGCACAAAAGTCGGCAAAACAATCCAAGGTTCGTTGGATGCCCGTTGATGTCTTGGACAACAACAAAGTGTTGTCCGCGAACATCAAAGCGGGCACCCGACCTGTAACTAACCTCGGGGCATCTACGTCCTTGGCTCCAAGGAGGTGGTTAATGAGTCCATTGATGTACAGGCAGAACAAGGTGGGGGCCAGGACACATCCCAGGCGCACCCCCTGGTTCACCGGGAAATGAGGTTACAATTCGCCATGCTTGCCACACCTAAATTGCGCATAAGTGCCAGTATGGAGCCTAATTAACACAGTCAGGAGTTAAGGTGGTAGACCAAGTTTGAGAAGTACACAACATAGTTTATCCCCGGGGACCAGGTCAAACGCTGACCGCAGGTCAACGAAGATCATGTAGAGGCTGCCACCCTCCACACTCACCGTTTTCCAGTATAGAACCTGGAGTCTGAATATCTGGTCCACAATCGATGTACTCATCCTGAAATCGATGTACTCATCCTGAAACCAGCCTGGAAAGGGGTTAAAATCTAATTTTCCTCCATCCAGCTCTGTACTCTGTCTAAAATAATCTGTCCCATCAGTTTTGGAGTGACGTCTATCAGGATAATGGGCCTGTAGTTAGACGGTTTAAGAGGACAGCCTTTTTTGTAAATAGGGACTATTTCCGCACTGCGCCAGGTATCCGGGGGATCCATGCCTTTTAGTATGGCATTAAAGAGAACACGTAAGTATGGAGCCCATATTTTCGGTTCAGACTGGAATAGGTCCCCCGGTCGCTTATCTAGACCGGGCGTCTTGTTAGGTACTAATTTGGAAATAGCAGCTTCCACCTCCGAGGAGGTGAGATCCCAGACCCCCTCCAGTCGATGCTCGTGGAGGAGGCCTGGGAGAGGAATTAAGGGGCCATCAACGCTCGAGGGTGCATATAGAGCTCCGAAGTGAGCTTCCCAGGCTGCCGCAGCTATATTTGGTTCAGTTGCCATTTTGCCCGCCCTGCTCCCGCAACTGACAATTGTCCAAAAAGATTTCGAATCTTTGGACTTCAGTGCAGTTCTAAGATCTTCCCAATTATCAGCCTCCCACTCTTTCTTTTCCTTTTGTATGACCCGCTTATGCATAAGGCGACATTGCCTAATCCTTGTCCTGTCCTTTGTTTTAACTGCAAATATCAAATCCTTCTTTGCTTTCCTGCAGTTGGCATTGTACCATGGGTGGGCCGGGACTGGTTTTACCTTCAATCAGTCAATCAATCAAGGCATTTGTATAGCGCGCTACTCACCCGGCAGGGTCTCAAGGCGCTGGGAGGGGGGGGGGGAGGGGGGGGGTCCGTCACTGCTCGAACAGCCAGGTCTTGAGCTGCTTCCTGAAGGAGAGGTGGTCCTGGGTCAGCCGAAGGTGGATGGGGAGGGAGTTCCAAGTCTTGGCTGCCAGGTAGGAGAAGGATCTTCCTCCGGCGGTGGCTCGACGGATGCGTGGTACGGAGGCGAGGGTGTGGCTGGTCGATCGTAGTTGGCGGGAGGGCGTGTAGAAGGTCAGGCGGTCGTTGAGGTACTTTGGGCCCAGGTCGTGGAGAGCCTTGTGTGTGTGGGTGAGGAGCCTGAACGTGATTCTCTTGTTGTCGGGGAGCCAGTGCAGGTCTTTCAGGTGGCCGGAGATGTGGTTGTGTCGTGGGATGTCCAGGATGAGTCGTGCGGAGGCGTTCTGGATGCGTTGGAGTCTTTTTTGAAGTTTGGCTGTGGTTCCGGCGTAGAGGGTGTTCCCATAGTCCAGTCGGCTGGTGACGAGCGCCTGGGTGGCGGTCTTCCTGGTTTCGGTGGGGATCCATCGGAAGATCTTGCGGAGCATGCGCAGGGTGTTGAAGCATGAAGAGGAGACGGCGTGGACTTGTCTGGTCATCGAGAGGGAGGAGTCCAGGATGAAGCCGAGGTTGAGTGCGTGGTCCGTTGGTTTGGGAGTGGTGCCCAGGGCAGGGGGCCACCAGGAATCGTCCCAGGCGGAGGGCGATGAACCCAGGATGAGGACTTCCGTCTTGTCTGAGTTCAGTTTCAGACGGCTGTTCTTCATCCACTCGGCGACGTCTTTCATCCCCTCGTGTAGACTGGCTCTGGCTGTGTCGGGGTCGTTGGTGAGGGAGAGGATCAGCTGGGTATCGTCGGCGTAGGAGATGATGCTGAGGTTGTGTTGGCGTGCGATGGCAGCGAGGGGGCTCATGTAGACGTTGAAGAGGGTTGGGCTGAGTGATGATCCTTGTGGTACGCCGCAGATGACTTCGGAGGCTTCGGATCTGAACAGGGGGAGGCGTACTCTTTGGGTTCTTCCGGCGAGGAACGAGATGATCCACTCCAGTGCCTTCCCTTGGATTCCGATGTTGCTGAGGCGCTGCACTAAGGTGCGGTGGCAGACGGTGTCGAACGCTGCGGAGAGGTCCAGGGGGATGAGGGCCGCTGTTTCCTCGTTGTCGAGCAGGGATCTGATGTCATCGGTGGCTGCGATCAGGGCGGTCTCGGTGCTGTGGTTGGCTCGGAAGCCGGACTGTGAGGGGTCGAGGGAACCATTAGTCTCGAGGAAGGCGGCAAGCTGTCTTTTGACGGTCTTCTCGATGACTTTGGCAGGAAAAGGGAGGAGCGAGATGGGGCGGAAGTTCTTGAGGTCGGTGGGGTCCGCTGTTGGTTTCTTCAGGAGGGCGCTGAGCTCTGCGTGCTTCCAGCTCTCCGGGAAGGTGGCGGTGTGGAAGGAGGCGTTGATGATGTCCCGGAGATGGGGTGCGATGATGGCGTCGGCCTTGTTGAAGACGTGGTGGGGGCAGGGGTCGGTAGGGGATCCGGAGTGGATGGTGTTCATCGTGTGGGTGGTGTCTTCGGTGCTGACCGGGGTCCAGTTGCAGAGGGTACTGGTGGCGGGCGTTGGTTCGGTGGTTGTGTGCGTGGTCTGTGCGCCGAAGCTGTTGTGTATGTCGGCGATCTTGCGTTGGAAGAAGGAGGCGAGTGAGTCGCAGAGGTCTTGCGAGGGGGTGATGTCGTTGTTTCCGGCGCTGGGGTTGGAGAACTCTTTGACGATGCTGAAGAGTTCCTTGCTGTCGTGGGCGTTGTTGTCAGTCGTTCTTTGAGTGCTGTCTTCTTGGTGGCGCGGATCAGCTGGTGGTGCTTGCGGCTGGCATGCTTGAGGGCGGTCCTGTTGTCTGTGGTCTGGTCGTGGCGCCAGGCTTTCTCGAGGGTGCGGCAGTTCTTCTTGGAGTCCTTGAGTTTGTCGGTGAACCAGGGGGTTTTCTTGCTGCTGGGTCTGCTGGGAGGGTTCTTCAGTGGTGCGAGGTCATCGGCGCAGCCGGTCAGCCACTGTGTGAGGTTGCTGGCTGGTTTGTTGGGGTCCGTTGTGCTGGTGGGGGGGTTCTGGTTGAGGGAGGCGGTGAGCTGCTCGGCGGTGATCTTGTTCCAGCTCCGGCGAGGGACCTGTTGCGGGTGGTGGTGCGTCGTGGTTCTTCTGAAGCTGAAGTGGACGCAGCTGTGGTCAGTCCAATGAAGTCCGGTGGAGTGGCTGAAGGAGATGTGCTTGCTGAAAGAGAAGACGGGGTCAAGCGTGTGGCCGGCGTAGTGGGTCGGGGTGTTCACCAGTTGCTTGAGTCCGAGGTTGGCGAGGTTGTCCAGCAGGGTGGTGGTATTGTTGTCATTGTTATTCTCCAGGTGGAAGTTGAGGTCCCCTAGGAGGATGTAGTCGGCGGAGGGGAGGGCGTGCGGGCTGATGAAGTCTGCGATGTCTTCGCTGAATTGTGTGCGAGGTCCCGGGGGTCGGTAGATGAGGGTGCCTCTGAGGGTCGTCTTGGGGTCGGTGTGTATCTGAAAGTGGAGGTGTTCGGCGGCGGTGAAGGTGTCGTCGGAGTTGGTCGAGATGCGGATGGTGTTCTTGTGTACGATGGCAATGCCTCCTCCCGTCTGGTTGACACAGTCCCTTCGGGTGATCTTGTATCAGTCCGGTATGGCAATGGCGATGTCGGGCGCTGAGGAGGCGTTCATTTAGGTTTCCGTGAGGAAGGCGACGTCTGGTGCTGTAGTGTCGAGCAGGTTCCAGAGTTCGATGGCGTGCCTATGGACGGATCGGGTGTTGAGCAGGATGCACTTCAGGCGATGGTTGCTGGGGCTCGGTTTGGCAGGAGCGGTGCAGGTCCGGATGCAGGAGAGCTTGCAGGCTTGGCAGGTGAAGGGTCCGTGGGTGCGTCTCGGGGTGGCTCGGTAGCAAGCGGGGTTTCGGCCGGCGTTGAGTGCGTAGAGGGTGGTGGAGTCGTAGGTCCGACGCGTGGGCTGGCAACCTCGGGGGCCAGGGGTCCTGGCGCTGGGCGCGGTCCAGGCGCAGACCGGCGCAGACGGGCGCGCCTTTGGCGCACAATCGGCGCGCCAGCTGCGCGTACGCGTGCACTCCGCCATATATGGCGAAGTGGGAGGGAGGAGCAGCTGGGAGGCGGGAGCGGGCAGCCAATGGGAGGGCTACAGAAAAAAAAGGGGCGGGCCGCAGGGGAGCAGCGGCGGGGAGAGGGCGGGAACGCGGCAGGGGGCACAAATACCCTGAACAGAGGCAACGACGAGAAGCAAAGGCAAAATATAAACAAAACTCTACAGTGCTAAATACTAGACACGCAACAGAGGCAAAACGAGAAAAACAAGCAACAGAGGCAGTGACAAGGATACAAACGATCAGGAGCACAGCTACGGGCAGCGGCGGCACTCAGCGGGATCGGGGGCAGCCTGGGCTCACTCACGGGGAGTGTGCGCGGTGCGTGGGGTGACCGGCCCAGATGGTCAGGGATCACTGATCACCACAGCATGCACTTCGTCATAAATGGCCAAGTGGGAGGGAGGAGCAGCTGGGAGGCGGGAGCGGGGCGGCCAATGGGAGGGCTACAGAAAAGAAAGCGGCGGGCCGCAGGGGAGCAGCGGCGGGGAGCGGGCGAGAACGCAGCAGGGGGCACAAATACGCTGAACAGAGGCAACGACAAGAAGCAAAGGCAAAATATAAACAAAACTCTACAGTGCTAAATACTAGACACGCAACAGAGGCAAAACGAGAAAAACAAGCAACAGAGGCAGTGATAAGGATACAAACGATCAGGAGCACAGCTACGGGCAGCGGCGGCACTCAGCGGGATCGGGGCAGCCTGGGCTCACTCACGGGGAGTGTGCGCGGTGCGTGGGGTGACCGGCCCAGAGGGTCAGGGGTCACTTTGGACTTCCTTCTGGATAGAACACATCGGAAAGTTTCAAGATAAGCTGTTTGCGTATTTTCAAAGGCCTATTCTCACGTCCTTGGTACGGGGCAATTGTCCCCTCCTCGCCCATATCTCTTAAGTGCGGCAAGGCCCTTAAGTATATGTCAGCAAGTTTTTTTGGGGATCCTAGTATGTATGGCCATTTGACTCTCCGCCTGTTGTTCGTTAGCGAGAGCGGAGGGTCTAGTAGATTGGGCACAGAATCAGGATTAGACAAACCCAAACTCCCTGGTTTGAGCATCATAACAAGAGGGTTGTGGTAACTATCTTTCCTGGAATAAATCTGGAAATCCAGGACCATGCCCCATGTTCCAGTTTCCACAAGGATATAATCAAGAATAGAGTTTTGCCTTCTCTGTTAAAGGTCATTCGGCCAGGTCTATCCGATTTTGTCCTCCCGTTGTAGGCCCAGAGAGAGGACAAAAGTGTTAGAGAATTAATTTGAAGCACCAACGGTGACCAAGCTCTAACTACCGGAATCTGTGGTTCCGGGATATACCAATGCTGGTCCTCATCCTCTGGGCCATCTTTACTTACATCACAGAGGGGCTCAAACTGGCAGTTAAAGTCACCCCCCCACTATTAGAGTGACTGCTGGGTCAAGGGTAGAAATAAACTGCCTAAGTTGGTCAATAACTCCAGACTCCTTCCCACTCTGGGTGGGCCGTGAATAAAAGTTTACTAGTGCAGTTTGTCTATTTTCTGGAAGTGTTAAGAGGACACACTACACATCGGGAGAGCTAGTAGGAATCTGCGCTGCATTAGCACCCAGGTGAAAACCTTCCCAGATGCTTGGTCCCCCCGAAGGTCTGCCCCTACCCTTCGTTGTTGCCAATGTGCTGAAGGTAGAAAACCCTCTCCTCTGAGTGTCTTCCAGCGCCCATGTCTGCTGAAATAGACAGACATCGCATTTCTGCACAAACGCTCCCCAGTCTGGGCACAACAGTTTGTTTTTTATCCCAGCCACATTCTAGGAGAGGATTTTGATAGTTTCGTTAGGTTTCCCCACCTCAATTTCCTTTTGTGCTATATTGAAACTGTCGTCCCGGACAAGCAGGGCACCAGTATGTTATGTTAAAAGCATTTTTACCGCGCACGTTCACCAAGTGGTTTCATGGCGCTCCTGACAAAGACGGAAAGCTTGGGCGGAGGTTTTACTCAAATGCTGAATGAAACAGAAGGGTTTTTAACAGCCTGCGAAAACAATCATAGCTGGGACAGTGACAAAATGCAGTTGGGAGGGAGTTCCAAGTGGTGGGGGCCATGACAGAGAAACTCAGACCTCCGTGCTTTTTCCGTCTGGTTTTGGGGACAACAAGTAAATTAAGTGATGCTGAGCGGAGATCTCTGTGGGGGACATAACGTGTCAGGCAAGAGGAAATAAAGGCAGGGGCTAGATCTGATAAGGCTTTGAAGATAGTGCATCCAAGCTTGAAGGTGCAGCGTTTGGTAACAGGGAGCCAATGGAGGCTGCGCAGAAGGGGAGTGACGTGCTGATGTTTCGGCTGGTGGAAGATCAGGCGGGCTGCCTGATTCTGCACCAGTTGTAGCCTGTGAAGATGGAATGCTGGAATACCGACATACAGAGTGTTAGCATAGTCGAGTCTGGAGGTAATAAGAGCTAGGATGACAAGAATCAGGGCATCTCTGGTGAGGAACCTACTGATTTTACGGATACTCCTTAGATGGAAAAAACAGGATGAGGTGACTGCGTTGATTTGTGGCCTCATGGAGAGGTCGCCAGAGATGACCACCCCCAGACTCTTCGCAGTGCTAACAGGACTAGGTGGCGCCCCCAGTGATGAAGGCCAGAAAGTGGAATTCCACGGGTTAGTAGAACCCCCCACCAGTACAAGCTCTGTTTTTGTGGGGTTCAGTTTCAGTTGGCTATGAAACATCCACTCTGCGATGCCAAGCATGGTAGACTGAAAGTTGGAACGGGAAGAGGGAAGTGAATCAATGGGAAAAATTAACTGAAGATCGTCCGCATAGTTGAAAATAGTGGTCGGGGTATTGCGGAGAGAGGCTAAAAGGGGCTGAAGATACAAATTAAACAATAAGGGTGATAGCGCAGAGCCCTGAGGGACCCCGCAGGATAAAGACGAGTAGGGTGCAGAGAAAGTAGACAGGTGCACCGCCTGAGTCCGGTGGTCCAGGAAAGATCTGAGCCAATCGAGGGCCACCCCCTGGATGCCGGCATTGTTGACACGGTCGATCAAAATTGTATGATCGACCGTGTCAAAGGCCGCTGACAGGTCCAAAAGGACAAGGGCCTGTGAGATGTTATTATCGGCACCTTTCCTAAGGGCATCCATGACGGCCACAATGACCGCCTCGGTGGAGTGGAGGGGTCTGAAGCCCGCTTGTTGGGCATCCAGGAAGGAGGAATCCTCAATAAAGGTGCTCAGACAGCGGGTGACATATGTCTCCAAGATTTTTCCCAGATAGGGAAGAAGGGAGATAGGTCGGTAATTACTTAAGGTAGTGGGATCGGCATTAGTTTTTTTAAGGATAGGTATTACAGCTGCCTGTTTAAAGGAGCGCGGGACCACCCCAGTGGCTAGAGAGTTATTGAGCAGAGCCAATGGGGGGTCAGGGCATGCCAGAAAGGCCTCCCTCAGAATCTGAGGGGGGCAGCAGTCATTAGGGGAACCTGATCTAACTTTGTGGAGTAGCGAAGAGAATTCTTTTGGAGAGATTGGAAGGAACTCTACAAATCGGCTAGGGTTCATAGAAGGAAGAGGGGGAGGAAGAGTAATGGTAGTAATTTTGTCCACAAAGTAAGAATTAAGGGAATCGCACAAAAGTTGGGTCGGTTGGGGTTGAGGCATGACCCTATCCGGCAGGGAAAGCTCGTTAACAATGGAGAAAATATCTTTTGCTTTAGTGTTGGAGTCCAGTATTTTTTGGGAGAAGTAGGCTGTTTTAGCTGATAAGATGGATTTTTTGTAGGTGTTCAAAGATTCTGCATAAACAAGTCTTAGCTGGGGGTCATAATTGCGCCTCCAATGGCGCTCTGCCTTCCGGAGAGCAAGTTTATCCACCTTAAGCTGATCGGAAAACCACCGCTGAGCGTCATGAGGATGCTTGGCTTTAATTGTTTTGTAAGGGGCAACTTTGTCACAGGCGGATAACAGCCATTCCTCGAGATGGACAGCCTGGTCAGCCACCGAAATCGAAGGTGTGGGAACGGTGGAGGCCAATAAGGCATGAAAATCAGTCATGTTGGCTTTCTTCCAATTACGAGCGGAGAGGTTGTTAGTAGGAGGGGGGGGCGGGATATAGAAAGATAAAGAAAGAAAGATATAAAGCAATGGTCGGACCAAGGACAGAGAAGTACGGAGGGAGGGGAGATATCAAGATTGGCCGTCCAGACTTGGTCTAGAATGTGACCCTTACTAAAATTTGGACCCATCTCCCGTGCCACCCTATCGTGATTCCTTCCCACTTCCAACGGGGATGCAGGCCAGCTTGCATCCTCCTGTATTATTGTTTGAGAGGTTCCAGGCACTACACCAGCCAGTCAGTCAATTCCTTTATTTTCGATAAATTAATATCATATAAAGACAAGAAAACACAGTTATAAAAAGTATACAGTCAATTACAATAAAAATAGATTACAAATTTTCTAAAAATAGAACAACGTTTTTCTTGAAATTCATTCCATATAGTATAAAATATATGCATTTTAGATTTATTTCGCATTTTTTTTTTTTAAATATTCCTAAAAACCACATTTATATATGAGTACCATAGTGTCGGCCTGCCCTTAATGATGTTTTTCTAAACATGGGGTCTACTGTTCACAAATATTTAAGAGCCGTAGAAATGTAACATTCTTTTTCCTAATTCGGTTGGCCGCAATTAAAAAACTAGTAACATGAAACATTATTTTGGGTGTGCTAAGTTGTTTTAAATACACGAGTGCCAGCCTGACCTGTACAAATCCTGCTTCTCTGAGAATTGGTAATAAATATTTCCTCCTGCACTCGTTAAAATAATCACAAAACATCAAAAAATGTAGGGTGTTTTGAGTGGAAAAATCGTCACATGAGCAAGGATCTGCCTGTTCTGGGCTGCACCATTTGTGATAAACACCCAGAGTAAAGTGAATTAAATTTAACCGAAATCTGGTCAAGAGGAACCGATGGTAGGGATTGTTAACTGTGACCAAGTATGCTTCCAGTCCTATGCAGGTGACCAATGCATAGTTTTCCCTTACCCTGGGTTTTCCCATCTCTATTTCCTCCCGCTCTAGGGCAAAAAGGTCCAGGAGGGCTTTTTTTGTAAAAGCAATGTCTTTATTGGTTATTGTTTCCGGAGAGGTAAATAAACCAATACGCCCTATTCTCTGGAACCCAGCTCTTATATACGCCAGCAAAGAAATTTTATGTACTTTGTCCAGTCTCTGGCAATCCCTGATTATTGAATGGTTTAGGGGGATCTCACCATTCAGCCATATTCTCAACCAATAAATCAAAGGTGCAATTTTAATCCGGGCGGATATATACCCAAGTCCCAGTTCTGTGTGAGTTGAGAAAGGAGGCGTTGATTGAGGAACTGAGAGTACACGTCTTAAGAACTTGTTCTCTACTAGTTGTAGTTTCTCTTCGCTGGTGTAACCCCATATTTCACACCCGTAAGTTGCCACCGATAAGCACTTGGATTCATATACTTTTAAAATTGCCTTAATTGGTTTAGCTCCCAGTTTTTTACTAAACCCCATGAGCCCTGAGGCTGTCCTCATGAATGCCACCGAGCGACTATGATTTTGTGCCCGCCAAGTGCCCTTCTGATCGAAGACCACCCCCAAATAGGGAAATGTGGGGACCCTGCAAACCATTTCACCATTACAGAAGAAGGTTTTTGCTTTGTTCTTTGGGTTACTTCTTCCTGTAATGAGAACCTGGGATTTCTTAGCATTTACTTTCAGATCTAGGTTCTGCATGAAGGAGCCAAAAGCATTTAGCAGTCTTTGTAGGCCTTCCCCGGTTTGCGACAAGAGAACCGCGTCGTCCGCGTATAGGAGAACTGGTATAACCATTTCCCCCACACGAGGAATGTCTGCAGGAACCTTCCCCAGGGTTTGTTCTAGGGCATTTATATAAAGTGTGAACAGCAAGGGTGCCAAACTGCACCCCAGCCTAACGCCCCTATCTGACCTGAACTGCTTAGTACACCTTCCATCAGTGTTCACTCTGATTTGAGCCGTAAGGTTTGAGTGCAAATGTGCTATTAAGTGCACTACACCAGCCATGTTATGCCCCCTGTCCCCCCTGCACTTGCACCTGGCAGCCTCCCTGGCTAACCCACCCCCTTGTAGACTAAGTTTGCTAATGGAACAGACATTTATCTCGAGGCCTTCTTGTTCAACGGATAGGCCCCACGCATCAATATGGGAGGATTGGGGCAAGCAGCCCTTTAGCCATCAGTCTATTTGATCTAAAACACTGAATCTATTGCTCAGGGGAAACAAGTCTCCTCTTGGGGTATAAATGTTTGCTCCCTTCCGAGCAGCTTGTTCGGCCTGGAACCCAGAACCCCAGGTATCACAAACCCCCCCAAGGCTGCCCTCCTCTATAATCAATAGAGGAGGCAGGGTAGAAGTGCGTTAGGGGGAGAGATTGAATTTGTGTTTCTGGACATACAGCGACCCAGTTGCAAATATAATCCACCACCCAGCTATTCCTAAAATTGATTACAACACAGTCTCCCATTATGTTTTTTACCCGTGGCCCCACCCAGTCTACGCGTCGAGCAAAAATATATAAGATTTCTGTTTAGTTGGGGGTCGCGATGATTTACATAATGCTGCCACAGAACTAATATAACGGGAAAAAACTTCCAAAAGATCAGTTTGAAACAAATCATATTCGTGCGAAACTAGAAGGTGTTGCTCTTTTATCAGAGCTGTTAATTTTGCTTTTACTATGACTGCCGCTTGAGTGTTCCAGTGAATTATACCATTATTTACATTAAGCCCTACATTACTGACTTTAAAATTCCATGGATCTACATTAGCACAAGTATAATTAAATATAAAGCATATCAACATATGATCGCTAAAATCAGATCCCAAAACTTCCATACTTATGAGATTACCAAAAAATTCGGAGGAAACAATTAGATAATCTATAATGGAATTCCCTGTTGGGGCCTTGTGAGTATAGTTTGCAGGAATATCATTTTCTAACCTTCCATTAGCTATTATAAGATATAAGCTTCTAAGGCCTTCAAATAATAAGGTACCTCTTTTGTCTGTCCTGCTTTTATTCGGAAATAGGGCAATGGGGATTTTTAGTGCTTCATTTGTTTTGGTGTTAGAAAATACCCTTATGCTGTGTGAGGAGACTTTAGCATTCATATCACCTACTAGCATTAGAGACTTACAATTTTCCCTTTCCATAATGGAGGAGATAAAAACAAATAGATCTTTTAATAGGTGAGCATGGGAAGCATCTGGGGAAAGATATGCGTTTACAATTAACAGAGTATTTAGGTGATCCTGAGAATCCTTAAGATGTAACTTAATTTCCTGAATCAAGTTGGACTCATGAAAAAATTCTTTGTAAGACCAACTTAAATTTGTGCTAAGCAAAATAGCGATTCCTCCTTTAGCATGTCCTCTAATCAGGTGGAGCGCAGACCGGCTCAGCACTATATAATCTTCCATGGACCATTCCATTGTGATCCAGGTCTCTTGTTGGCAAATTATATCCGCGCTCTGATCCTTCAGCAATGAGAATTTATCTTTATTGGTGTTTAGGCCGGCTGCGTTCCAGGATATTACTGAGATATCCCTGCTAGGAGGAATTCCCACATTTTAAATCTAGGGATTTGTTTTTATTCAGCGCGCCTGCCACCCATCTCCATTTCCTATCTTCCTCACTTATAGGAGGATCGCACTGAGTCTTTTCCTCTGCGAGTAGCGAGACCCTCCTGCCTTTTATTCCTAAGGTAACCTGCAAAATACTTTCTCTCTTCGTATGGGAGAGGACCCTGTTAGTGACTTCAGAATATGAATTAGACTGCTGATTTTGACACACTTTTTTTAAGCTAACTCTACTTCAGAGATAAGAACATCAATGCCACAACAACGTAATTTATCACTGTGCAACATTATCAAATGGGAAATAGCTTTAGATGTAAATGTTACTCTAGCTCCCCTAGGATTATTGTACTTTTGAACCTGAACCAAAGCAAGGTCATTTCTTCGGATCATTTGAAGGCCGGGAATTTCGGAAAAACATCCTAACAAAAAAGATCTATTCATAAATGGTTCACTCTCTAAAATAAATGAAAAATCCAGGGAGTACGGTACCGTAGGTGAATGGTGGATCTGACAATGTACCTCAAAGTTATTCTCAGTAGCATCGTAAATGATGTTGGTACCTACAGAGGAAGTAAATAAAGAGGCATTCGGGTTCAGGATACTCTGAGCAGTAGGTGGCACACTTATAACCAATACAGATGGCTTGTGAGCGAGGTGAGTTGGGGTACTTAGGTTCATAAAAGGAGAGCTAGGTCCCAACACGTTATATTCAAATAGTCCATCTTCCTTCTTCAAGACATTTTGAGCCTGGGTTATTGGTAAATTAATGATTACATTAGGGTCGAACCCCAGTCTTTTTGCCCTTTTTTTACGAATCCTTCGTCTTTTTTCCCTTTTTTCTTTCTTCCTCTTACTGATGGTATTAGATTTGTTCTTATTATCTTTTTCTTTGAGAGAGGGGCCACCAGCATTTATACCCTCCTCCGAAGAACACATTGGGGGATGTATGCCTCTTTTTAGAAAAATAGGAAACCAGTGCTTAATTTGTAAAATATGAAGTGCAGGTGCTGAAATATTTGTCGGAGGCCACACCCACTTTTTTTCTGGCTCCACCCACTCTCAACTGGCTCCACCCACTTACTCTATTAGCTCTACCCACATCTTCAAGTGGCACTGCTAAAAGTCAAATATAATACCTGATCTGAATTTCAGAAAGGGAGCCTTCGTAAGGTTTTGATAGGAGGTTCCCCGTGAACCATTTTGAAAAAGATTAAAGCAAATGTGCATTTAAAGCACAAGTTTGGAATAAATTAGCTAAAACCACTAATGCATTTAAATGGACAATTTCAGTGCTCTGTGTGCTGATTTGGGGAAAGGACAGTACTGGGGGTAGGGCATGCCATTTTTAACAGAGTCTATGATTTCCAAGGTACATAGCTTAAGTTATGTGACAAAACAAAATGTTGTGAAAACACTAGTCCAAACAGATAAGCTGAATAAAATCATGCAAGGGGGGCAAGGGCCTGATGCAAATTAAGGTACTTCACAATCACAACCTCCCTCTGGTTATGAAGACCAATATAAATGTTACATGTGAACCACACAGAAAGCATTTCATCACAATACTTATGCATTGCATTCACCAATGGTTGTTACACTTTGTATAAAGCCGTATATTGAACATCTTCTGCCATCTTGCATACACCTTTGCTGGGAGTTTATACTTTCTACATAAGCGTTATTGCCTGGAAATCCTAGCACACAAAAGGACCAGACTGCCAGGCAGGCTGTAAAGGGTATCCATAATTATCAGGGAGAGGGGCAAACGGTGACATCCTAAATTCAAGACAAACGTAAGTGATGCTGTTTTTTGGCAGTAGTAATCATACTCTTATGGCCGAAAATAGGTTTGTGATTCTGGTCCAGTCAGAGCTGAGCTCTCAAGTTGTCCTCTGTCGTGGGTAACAAGCTCTTCAATTCCTTGAGCTTTACAGCCTTTACTTCTGTTCTTTTATTTGCGGTACGTACAAAGCGTTTATAAAGAGACAAGTCAAACTGCAAGTACCAGAGTGCAAAAACAGAGCAGGGCCCGGCTTCATGATTTAGACAAAGATGAAGCTAGTAAGATAGACGGATAGTGCCAGCCGCAGCCAGTAGTGTCTTCCACTCTTCTTTATACTCAACCAATCAGATAACAAGATACTGAACAGTGACATACCAAGCGAGAATCGTTCCTGTCTATCGTCGTCCATCTGCCTGTTTTATTGCTGCCTCTGTTGCTTTACAAAAGGCACCACGCCAGTAAACACGTGTTTACAATCATTAACAAAAGTATTCATAATGATACAGCTAAAAATACAATACTGCCTCAACCAGTACTGGCCTCAACGTTTATAATATGAAATCAATGTGTCCACTTTCCAACCGACACCGTCCAATAAGTTACCTACATTTTGAATTGAATCCTTCCTCCCCAGGCCTCCCCCTCCCCCCTCCCCCTCCCCATCTTTAGCTTCAGAGCGTGAAATTGGAGCGGAAAAATAGCGTATGATTAGAATAGAAAGCTGCCCAGCATGCCCCCTTATCATTTAAATTAAACATATATTCGAAATCGGCACCCCACCTCGCTCCTAGCCCCCCTCCCCTCCCCTTCCTTCATCCACCAGAATAACAAAAAGTAAGTGTGGGAGCAGCTCAGCAGCTGACCTGACCGACTGGGTCAGCTTAACTTAAAACTTTTAAAGTGCTTCTGTGGTGCTTTGCTTCACTTAATTTGGAGCTTCTTCTAGACTTCTTCTTACCTTTATTCGTCGTGGGTGGGTGGTGGTGGGACCCGTCGGCACAGCTGCAGCTCTGCTTCACACTGCACTGCCTGGTTGTTGTAACTTTGCTGCCTGCCTGCTGCAGCTTGCTACCAGGGCCAGCCAGGCCGCAGTCTGCAGTGCAGTGCACACAAGTATTTGCAGTTGCTGTACTCACGCGACGTCACGCCACCACTCAGGCAAGACCGCCAGTTGCACAGCAGGCAGCAGCAGTGCACACAGCCCAGCCCAGGTGGTCTGCCCTCGCCCCTTCGGCTTCGTGACCTTAGTCGTTGTTGCGTTGGCCGGGCCGGGGGCTAACTTAATGTGGACAGGACACACTCGTCGTGGCGTGCGTGGGGGAACTGCGCAGCGCGGTTATGCTGGGGCGTGGCTAGCTGGAGGCAGCCAGTCAAAGTGAAAAAAAAAATCTGCGCGCCCTACTGCGTGCACAGCCCCCGGCCGGGCCAGCCCTACCCCCATCAGAACCTCCAGGCTCTTTCCCGGCCCGGGCCCCCCGCCCCACCAACTGAACTTCCGCGGCCCGCCCACCCAGTCACTGGCAAAGTCAAACTCAAACAGAAACTATCAACAACCCTCCATGATAATGAAAAACAAAACTTGACTTCACACATTAACTAATTATATACATACATATTTTATTTATTATTCAATTGTATTTATATTCTCTGCCTGTGCACTTCGAGCCGAGGTCATACGATGATGTTGTGGAGTCAAGTGAAATTATTTTCAGGGCAATAAATATTCCCTCATTGTTGGTGGGAGTGTGGAACGGGCGAAATATGTTTCAGGCTCAGCGTCAGCGGTAATTATTTAATTCTAAAGTCGCGGGCGTCAGCAGTTAAACGTTGCAGTGTGCATTTATGCGGCGAGGCGGACTGCCGGACTGAGTCTGACTGAGTCTCTCTCTCTAAACAGCGCTGCAGCAGTGAGCAATTTTTCAGGCATTAAATCAATGGCGTTGTTGAACTTGTGTAACCGTGGTCGCAGTGCGCAGTTCAAGTTGTTGGTGACAACGTGACATCATGTTAGTCTAAGTAAGTCTGAGTCACTGCCAGACAGACACAAGTAACTAGCGGGAGCACCGGCCGCCCAGTCCGGAGCAGGCAGCGCACAGTGCAAGAGAGTGCAGTCAGTCAGTGTGAAGAGAAGACCGACGCCGCGGCCACTGCGCGCTGGTGAGTGTTGACATCCTCTGTGTCCTCTCTGTGTCACCCATGCTGCAGGGGCCGGGCAGGCCTGTGTGGCTGGCTGCCGCTGCACAGACAGTGTGTGTGAGACAGAGAGAGCGAGTACAAGAACAGAGAGGTACAATCAGTCAATAAAGAAGTTATTTACACATGATCATCAATGTGGGTGTGCGCTAATTCATAGACCCGGCCCTGACATTTAAGTGTCGGTGCTAAGCACCGGATAGCACCGGCACAAATTAAGCACTGTAGGAAACACTCTATGGGGTATGCATAGATTACCTTCTTTCTCTTTTGAGACAGATGTAGATACTCCCTCTGATACTAACCTCTCCGGATCAAAAAGTTCTTGAAGAATGGAGGAGTGTAGATTATCAAATATATCTTCGCTTTTAATCAATTTCAGTTTGCTTTTCCTCATAATTAAAGGCTTACCAGCCTGCACACCAAAGACCCGCCCTTTAGCAAGTTGAGGCGAAGAAATATAGAGAGGATGTGGCTGATTAAAATGATCCTCTAAAGTTAAAGGGGGAGAAGACCTTTTCAGAATATTTGGCAAACAAGAGGGAAGCGGGTCAGATTTACCCTGCATCCGACTTTGCTCAGAGACTAATGTCTTGGTCAGGGTCAACAGAGATTCTAAAATGGAGTCTGAGTTATTGACTGATTTCTCCATTAATGCTAAAATAGAAGATAACACTCTTTCCAAACAGAGTAATGAATCCGACATCAACATTTTTGACTCTGGATTATGAGTTAAGGGGTGGAGATGCAGAGATAGATCAGGTGTAATCGAGCCTCGTGAGTCTAAAATGCTTTTTCTACTGGGTGTACTTCTGAACTGTTGCATTTGTACCGGATGACCCTGAGAAGGAGCACAGATATTGAAAGACAGGGAATTAGCTGGGTTAAGGTGTCTGGACGACTCTAGATTAAGTGCACAAAACAGCTTTGAGGGCTGATTCAGGCTAGTATTGAGATCAGGAAGATCAGGGAGCGTAAAGTCTTCCACTATAGGAGCTCTACAATTTGGGGCAAATTGAGGTACCCCTTCAGAAAGAGAGACTTCATTTGCCAGGCAATGGGTAGTTACATTTACCAGAATAGAATCAGTTTCCAAATCTTGGTTGTCTCTAGACCGAGACCCACCAGTTTTGGGAAAAGTATTAGTGGATACTCCTGTAGGTAGGTTTCCAGGAGCTGCTTTAGTCTCACCAAGTACTTCTGGAGAAAACTCCCCCATCCCTGTTACAATTAAACTTATATCCTTTTTAGGGAAAAAGGAAGTAATAGAATTAAAACTTTTAAAAATAATTATTTGCAATGAATTGTTTCTTAAAGGATTAGCTTTAGTTTTTTTACACGCTCTTGTATATAGCACTCTACCCGAGCGCAGTTTCTTTGCAGTCATTACTTGAGCCTCACAGCCACGGACCCTTGGCCAGGATACAGGAACACCAGAAATATGTAGCTCCTATTTGAGAGTGAGCCGATGTGTCGCTCATGCAACACCGACATCGACTAAGAACACTACAAAGATAATAAAACTGGCAACCCAATAATAATCCGGTAGTCCTGAGAGTCCTGAACAGACACAGAACTGGTCAAACTGGTCAGATGAAGCGCCCAAGAGATCCCAGGGCTGATTCTTCTATGCGTCTCTAAGGTCAGATACAAAAACAGCTCCCTGCCCGACCCTTACAACACCTCCTAGGCTCCGGTGCTCCAACCAGACCTTCTTAACCACAGCCGCAGCTCACGAGGAGGCACCGGGTGGCATAGGGAGACAACGGGAGGTGCAGGGATGCACGGAGAGACACAGGAAGGCTACTCAAGGGTCTCCGCTGGGCTTAACGATAATCCTGCAATGAGGAAAGGCACCTTGCAGCACTTTGTAGGCACACAGGAAATACAGGAAATACTTGCGGCTCCTACAACAGTCCACAGCTCGTGGGAGATTTGCTCGACCCACTCCTGCCGCACAGGAGGACAGTCCACGGTCTTTCTTTCACCAACTATAGCATGTAGTAGTTTGTAAAATATAAATGGTAAATATTAACAGGACCACAGCAACAGTAGCAGTAATAAAGATAGCAACAAGGACTCTGTGAGGATGCTCAGCCTTACAACAACATGCCTTCTTCACAAAACTCTAGGTCTCAACTTGCCAGAAACTCATGAGGTGATGAGGGGCATGAGTGATGAGGGACACTCGCGGCTCACAAACGGACCACAACAGGACCAGGATCATATGGAGTGTGGCAACAAGGGGCTCTATAAGTGTTCAACTTTTGCAATAGCTTGGCAACAACTTGGCCTGCGAAATAGAGTTGTCCGGCCGCCACTTCCCGCCGCTGAAGGACCATCCGCCACTCCCACTGCCACTGCTGGAGGACTGCCCAAGGCTTCACCGCTACAATCGGCCGCACCCGACCACCACATAGGCGGGCTCCCGGGCTCACGAGGCCTCCCGGTATTTTGCCGCTATTTTGCCGGTCCAGAAAAGAAAGTATGAAGGCACACGCAGTTCTCGCGGTTCGCGGCTCCCACCACTGCCACCGCCGCTGCTTCCGCAGACCACCTCCACCCACGCGCGCCCGCTCCAACTCGCTCCGACTCGCGTATACACCAACCGCGACGTTGGAGCCCGAATCCATTAGGTGGCGCTCAAGGAACACAGCAATCTCAGTCAAGCAAGTGGGACCACTCACCGGTAGCAATACATTGGAAAGGACTGCTAGTCATAATCTTGAGAGAAGGTGAGGCACAATTTCATTTCGTCTACACCTCCACTATAATAGGGTTCTATTGAATTTATTTTTTTTTTTTGAAAGTTTTATAGAGCGCGAACAAGACCCTTGTGGGTATCAGAGCGCTTTACAGTAAAAAATGTATAGGCATAACAAACAGTAAAAATAAGCAGGACCGTAAGTATAACATCAAAAAGCAAAGGGACATATCAAACATTTAAGGATAATCAGGACCAAAAGGGTGGCAGCAGAGAACAATCAACGGATAGAAGGGTAAGTCAGATAAGGTGCAAAACAGTACCGATTGGGTTTGAAGGATGATGGTAATACATTGATGGTGAAAACGACAACAGTAAGTGGAACAAAGCTGTACATATAAGATCCAAGCATTAAATAGGTAGGAAAGAAGAATGGAGTAAGGGTTCTCCACAGTCATGTGAGGCGATGTTTATGTGAATTTAGCCATAAGGATGCCTTTTACTTCCAGTTTGAAGGAAGAGGAGGAGGGGTTCAGTCTTATTTCTGGTGGTAGGGCATTCCAGATCCTAGGTGCCATTCCTGAGAAGGAGCAATTATACGTTTTTTTCTTTTTGAATTTTTGTGGTTTCAGAAGGAGGTTGTCCGCACTTCTTGTTGATCTTGACCCTCCAGATATTGTGAGTTTTTGTGTGAGCTAGCTGGGCGCATTGTGATGTAGGGCCCTGTGCGTCATGCAAGCTATCAGGTGGATTCTGGCTTCAAATGGCAGCCAGTTTAAAGATTTTAGATCCGGGGAGATGTGGGCCCTTTTTTTTGAGCCAGTGAATAGTCTCGCTGCCGCGTTGGTGGAGGCTCTTAGAGGAGCTGTAGTGGCCTTGGGGAGATCGCATAACGAGACGCTTCCATAGTCCAGCCGAGGTAAAACTAGAGCCTGAACCGCTAACTTTAAGTCATTGGGAGGTAGGAAAGGCTTCAGCTTCCTTAGAGTATTGATCTGAATGTTTGCTCCCCTCGTTGCATTACTAATATGCTTCTGCATATTGAGGTTACTATCCAAAGTTATACCAAGTGATTTCGCCGAGTCCACGATGGTTGGTTGAACATCAAGTGCTGTGAGGTGTTTTATCAAATTGTGCATAGTGGGGACTTTGGCGGGTGGGGTAATAAGGAGGAATTCAGTTTTTAAGGCATTCAGTTTGAGGTGATTGATTGCCAGCCATGTTTTGGTTGTCTTAAGAGTATCGTTGAGTAAACTAATGTCGTCCAAGGTGTTGATTTTGAGGTAGAGTTAAGTGTTGTCTGCATACATGTGCAATTGCACGTTGGATGTTTGTAACAGATCGGTGAGTGGTTCCATGAAGAGGTTGAAGAGTGTGGGGGATAACGAGGAACCTTGTGGGACACCTAGCGTAACAGGAAATGGTTTGGACAGTGTGTTGTTGACCTTGAATTTTTGAGTCCGGTTATGCAGAAAAGAGGTAAACCAGTCTAGCACTGGTCCTGAGAGACCCATTCTGTGTTTCAACAGATCTGTCAAGTGATCGTGTTTGACCGTGTCGAACGCTGAGGAAAGGTCTAATAGGATGAGGAGACATGCTTCGTTCTGATCGAGAAGTTGTAGTGCATCATCAATGATGTGTGTCATGGCTGATTCCGTGCTGTGATTTGCCCGGAAGCCGGATTGGTGTTTATTTAGGAGGTTGAAGTGGTCGATATGTTTTGTCAGTTGGTGATGAACACATTTTTCCAGAAGTTTGGCCAGGGGGGAAATATTGGAGATTGGGCGGTAGTTGTTGAAGTCCGTGGGGGTCAGCTGTGGGTTTCTTAAGGATGGGAGACACTTGTCCTACCTTTAATGAGACCGGGATGCAGCCTTGTTAAGTGAACTGTTGATGATCTTGGTCCATATGGGTAGTAGCAAAGGTGTAAGATCTTTGACCGCATTTGCGGGGAGAGGGTCCATGAGGTGATTGGAAGGCTTCAGGGCACAGAAATTTTCCTATAGCTTCTTCAGTGTAGGAGTAAAAGTATGACCATGATGCGTTGTTTTTCAAGGTAAAGTTTGATTGGATTTGTTGAGAAGCGTTAGGGGGTGGGGGGGGGGGGGGATTTGGTGAGGGGGCCAGAGTGAGAGATTAAGTCCTTGAGGGGATCTTTCTTGATGTTCTCCGTCTTTAGGTTAAAGTGGTTAGAAAAGTCATCACAAGATGGTTGTGGGTGAGTTAATTCAAGTGGCCTTTGCGGTTGGTCCTTAGATTGCGTTTTTATTGATTCAAAAAGTTTTTTGGGGCGATTTTTTGCCTGGTCAAGTTGTTGGCTAAAGAAGTCTGCTTTAGTGCGTTTGACCTTACGAAAATAGGCATTTCTCTTTCTTTTTAGTGTCAGGAGGAGATTGGCGGAAGGTACTGGTCTCCAGTTGCGTTCGGCAGTTCTGAGAGAACGTCTGTCCTCGTTAAGGAGCCAGTTGAACCAGGGTTTAGAGTCTTTCGTGGGGACTCTCTTTAGTTGCAGAGGAGCAAATTTGTTAATTATCGAGGTCATGGAATTTAGGTAGTGGTTGGTGAGGTCAGTTACGTTGGAAGTTCCAGCGGGGATAGAAGTAGATTCTTGCTAGAGGAGGGTAAGGAGTTTGTGTTGAGCTTTTTCCAGTCCCTTTTCCATACCTTAGGTTTTGTAACTTGTGCAGAGGTCAGCTTGATTGTTTCATTGATGAAGAAGGTGATGATCAGACCAGTCACAAGGGAGGATCGATTCCAGTTGGGTGGCATCAGTCTTAGCAATTATTAAGTCCAAGATTGCGCCCTTTTTGTGTGTCGGACTGTTGCACAGTTGGATGAGGTCTAAGGCGTTGAGGATGTTTTTGAGGCTGTTGACTACTGTGTTGTTAAGGTCATTCCAGTGGAGGTTAAAGTCACCCAGGAAAATGTGTGTGTTTCGCCGACCAGTGAGTGATGTGATCAGGTCCATGAGGTGTTCTGTGAATAGGAGGTTTTCGCCAGGTGGGTGATAGATGATGTGGAGCGAACAGACAGATTTACCATTGCTGTTGATGTCGAGACTGATGTATTCACAAGAAGGGAGTAACAAAGGTATGGCTCTGTTAATGGTAATGTTGCTGCGGTATATGCACGCAATGCCACCTCCAATCTTGCCTCCCAACCTGTCTAGTCTGATGATGTCATAGTTAGGGGGAACCAAAATGTCGATTAGGGGCAAGGAAGAGTCTGTAAGCCATGTTTCAGTGAGTATGATGAGGTCAAGGTTAGTCGAGATAATGAGGTTGGCTATGACAGTGGCGTGTTTTGATGCCGATCTACAATTCAGGAGTGAGCATTTTATACGTGGGGAGACGGGGGAAGAGGTGGGTTCCTGGATGAGTGGGACTTTACAGAGATTATTGATGATGATTCCTCTGTTGTTGTGAGACCAGGGCCTGTGAGGGTTTGCAAGGATAGAGGGTATGGGCATGTGTGTAAGAGGAACAGTGGTAGTAGAGGGCGGTTCGTAGGAGAGCAGGAGAGAGAGGTCGATCTCGGAGAGATGGTGAGTGGTACGCGAAGGGTGGGAGGGTAGGTCATGGGAGGGTACTGATATCCACCTGAAAGCAATGTGTTTTGTGGAGTGGGGGTGTGTGGGGGACTTGTTAGGAGTGTTGGATCTTGGGAGCCATGGATGATTCGATAGCATGATATTAAGATCGTGAAGGTCTTCTTTGATTAGATGAAGTGTGGACATGAACTCATCCAGTCTAGTGTCTGCTGGGGTTGTGGTGGGGTGGGGTGGGGAGATGCGCGTAATGTGTGTGCAAAGGGTGTCCGTTTGTTAGATGAATGTGGTAGTACCGGGGTGCGTGCGTTCGATTCTGCGGCTGTGTGCGTGTGTGGTAGAGAAAGCGATGTAGATGGGTCGATAGAGGGTTTGCCATTTCGGTGGGCATGAGTGGGAGGAGAAGAGGGAGGCAAATGTTGTTTAGAGGGTGAGCTGGTGTTAGGGAAGTCGAGGGATGAACAGTGTTGTGCAGGGGACTGGGCTGTGGTAGACTGGATGGCGTGAGTCTTGTACATGAAAGGTGTGATATTGTGAGTGGGGTAAGGAGGGTGAAGAGTGATGGTTCCCGTAGTGGGTTCCGTTGTTAATTTGGGTACGTGAGTAGATTGGGATGAGTAGGAGAGGGATAGGTTGAGTTGTATGGAATCAGTGTTTGCATCGCTGTTAGCTGTATAGGTAGGGGTAGCGGAAGCGGAAGAATCAGAGTAGTCAGAAGGAGGGTGGGATAGAGGGGGAGAAGGGGCGGAAAGCTATGGTCCGGCCTATAGTGGTATCCGTGGGATGGTGAGGAGCAAGAGTGGTCTCGGCCATGATGGGTAGGGGGAGCGTGAGCTGTATCGGTGTGGTGCTGCTAGTTGTATAGGTGGGGGTGCACGTCCGTGTAACTGGTGTCACAGAAGGAGATGGATCAGGAGAATCAGGAGCCAGAGATGGACGGGAGGGAGGGAGAGGCAAAGAGATCTATTAAATAGGCAATCTGACCTGAGATTGAGAGGTAGAGAGGTAAGTGGTCGATGTTTATGTGAAATGCCCTTGTGTCGTCATCATTCCAATATGGCCGCTTCCTTTATAGAGAACCTTATGGGCATCTATGTAGCCCTATGTTTATTTACATGAGGGTCAAAACATCCAGTGTAGTGATCATTCCAATATGGCCGCTTCCTTTGTGGAAAACCTTATAGGCATCTATGTAGTCCTATGTCTATTACCATCAGGGTCAAAACATCCAACTGAGGGGAATGGTGGAAGGGGTCAGGGTAGTCCTATTACACTGTTTAGTAGCTGAAAACTATAGTCCTTTTACCCTTACAGTGGTTCAGACCCCCGATGTCCAGGTTTTAAAACAATCGGCCATTTTGCCCTAGGTAAATAGGTAAAGGAGCCCCAAGTCCAGGTGTAAACAAACAGCCAGCCATTTTGCCAGGAACAAAAACAACGACCTCAGTAATAGTGCAAATAACAAAAGTATAACTAAGAGGTATAACTAAGAAGTATATACAAAAATAAAAACAAAAATGTGTTGTTGACACAAGTGTAAAAAAGTCGAAGGGATCGAGCCAGCCGATGAAGCAGGCAAGCAAGAAAAACCAACCTGCCTTTGGTCACGTCGATGCGATCTGCGGGGCTGAGCCACAGCTTCAAACCAAGAGCTGCCGTTGATCCGAGCCAGGAGCCAGAATGAGCAAAAAGTTGTGGAGGAGTCTGCACAGCTCATGCTCAAGCCACGCTCACATGAAAAGAGTTATGTTGGCATGGTTACAATGTGAAGTCCGTAACACTGACCGCCACGTATACAGAGTGCCGTGATAGGACTTCAACATTAATATTGAGGCTTTATAGTGACAAAGTTTATTCTTTTGGGCTTTCGACACAATTAAATGGCCTTATCTCTGGGCTGTCTTGGTCAAGTTTGGGTTTGGCCCGAGTTCATCGGATGGATACGTCTGCTGAACACGGAACCGCTTGCTCAAGTAGGGGTAAACAATAGAGCTTCGGCTCCATTCTTGTTCGGATGGGGCACTCGTCAGGGGTGTCCGCTGTCCCCCCTTCTCTTCTCATTGGCGCTGGAGCCTCTTGCTGCCTTGATTCGTTGGGAACCTTCGATTAGGGGCATGCAGTGGTCCCCTGAATGAGAGGACCGCATATCTCTGTATGCAGATGATATATTGCTTTATCTGACCTCTCCCCGTAAGACCCTTATCGTGATTTTTGATGTCCTGACCTCTTCCGGGAGAAACTCAGGACTCTCAATCAACTGGGAGAAATCCTTGTTGTTTGTTTTGAGGGGCTATCCCCCAATCCCTCCGTAAAATTGTCCCATACAGATCAATACAAAAGGGTTCAAATATCTGGGAATATTCGTCTCTCTGGACCCCTCGGTTAGGTATTCCCAAAATCTTCCCCCTCTACAGTGGCTTAAGAGCGACATTTCCAACTGGAGGAAGCTCCCCTTCTCGTTGTTGGGTAGAGCAGCCCTCTTTAAAATGATAGCTCTCCCGCGCTTTCTCTATGCCCTGCAAAATACCTTGGATGTGGTGCCACGGCTTACTTCCGTGAGATTGAGAGCCTGCAGCAGAGTTTATTGTGGGAGGGCAGGCCCCGTATTGCTTTACACAAACTAACACTTTCCTGGTATGACGGAGGCATCGCCCTCTCGGATATCAAAAGATACTACTGGGCCTCCCAATTGGAGGCAATTAACCACTGCACATACGGCCGGGTGGATGACCCTGGATACGCTATGGATAAATGGCTTCTTCCCGGGGGTAGATATAGTCGAGCCTTATATTCTCGGCTGAATAAACTAGCGTTAACAGGACCAACTAAACACTGGGTTCAGATCTGGCATGATGCCACAGCTTCGCTGGGCTGGAAGAATAAACTGACTATGGCCACCCCGCTGTGGGACTCCGAAACTTTGGAAAACGAAAGGGTATGATAGGTGGGATCTTATAGGGATCTCCACAATCAAAGATATGGGGGGGAAGGGGAGAATTTAAGTGTTTGAGGAAATGCAGTGGGAATACGATCTAGCAAATGCTGAATACTTCCGATATGGGCAGGTGCGTCACTCCCTTCTTTCAACACTTCCCAGGGAGACAGGGCCCCCAGAGGCCTCCCCTCTGGAGGATAGGATACTGGACGGACACCTTCCCGACAAAACGATCGCCTTGATATACAAAACGTTGATCAACCACGGATCTGACCCTCTTGAGGCGCTTAGGGACAAATGGATGCAGGATGGTGGGGCTAGATGAGGAATATGGGCAGACTGTAGTGTCCTCCCCAAGAGAAGTCGCTATCCGAGCTCGCCTTAGACTAGTTCAACTTAAACATTTTACACTAGGTCTACCTCACGGGTCCCCAATTAGTACACATGGGACTCTCTGATGGATGATTATGTAAACGACAATGTGGTCTTCTTGGTACCTTTATACATACCATCTGGGAGTGCGAACACATCACCACATATTGGCGCAACATTCATAACACTATGCATAGAGTCCTGGGGGTCTCCCTTTCACCAGAGGCGAGGAGGTGCTTGCTCAACATTTGGGAGCCGACTGACTTTACTACCTCACAGAAGCAATGGGCTGCACTGGCTTTCATGATTGCTAAACGTAACATAGCCCAATAGTGGGGAACTGTACAACCTCCCACTCTGGAAGTGTGGGAAAACAATTTAGATTGGTACATGTTTAGGGAAAAAACTCCATATATTGCGAAGGGGACGCCCTCGAAAGTGGTCATTGGTTTGGGGTCCCTGGAACAGTTACAGAGGAGAAATATGTACCCCACCCTCGAATGCTGCTCTTGATACCCCCTCTCCCCGTGAAGTTCCCTTACAGTAGTAAGACTTATTTATCCTGTGACCCCCTGATGTAGACTCAATGGTTCTGGCGGACCCACTGTAATGTGTTTCTTGCTGATGGTTTCTTTGATAAAAAGAAATATTTAAAAAAAAGTTTATTCTTTTGAAAAGTTATGTATGAGTAGTATCAGAGGGTTCTGGAGTGCATCCTTCTAATGGAAACTGAATAAAAGGTTTTGCACTGAGTATAGTCTGATTGCATATTGTTACAAATATATATTTTTAACACACTTGTTTTACGCGAAACGCTAAGGCCGAATGTATCAAATATCCATTGGTAAATAGTGGTTGGAAATTGTACACCAACTTTTTTACGAGTGGAAAATAATTTTGCGAACTGACCTATGTGCTAATTAATAGGTTTGTTCACAAAATTGCAAATCGTAGCAAGTCACAATGTGACTTGCCCTATCAATATTCATAAGGTAAGGTGCAAATTGCAACTCACTATGATTGGATGCCATCACAAGAATGGATGGAGGCCTGCTGAGATGAAAAGAACACTGTGTCTGTGATCACATTTATGAAAAGTAAACTTGATTTTAAATGCAGCCTGTTTTTCTTAAAGGAAATGGGCTGCATTTAAAAAAATGATTTTTTTAAGTTTGTTTGAGAATTGGCAGTTGTCCCTTGGACCAGTGCCTACTCTCCAATACAATGTTTTTATACAATCACATTTTCAAATGTATTATTGCCCCAACTTTGGAAACCGTAACTTTTCAGTTTTGCAACCAGATTTCAGTTCCAAAACATTGTTACATACCATAACAAATCTCTACTTAGAAGCAACGCCTTAAATAAAACTCTTCCGAGAATTATTCAAAATGGTTTTCCAAACGCATTTTTCAATTTGGTAACCTCTTACTGAATCCCAAAATGCTTTACTACATCAAAAAAAGGCATTTAGTGGTCATTAACCCTGACATTTTGCAAATTATAGGCATTGTGATTGCAAGATGGCTTTGTACACGAGACCTTAAAGTTGTTTGCCGATTTTGCTGCAGCCTATCTTATAGTATGTGTAATGCAATTTTAAAATAATGACTTGCATATTTACAGTACGTTCTTTTACAAGTTGGGACCTCGTAGCACTCTATATACATATCACTATTCTCTAGTGCACCAATCGGTGGTAGAAGTGGGCGGGGAAGGAAGGGCACGGCGTACCCCTACTTCTAAAAATTATTTCAGTCCGTTCCCCTACTTCTTTCTTTCAAAATATCGTCTGGGGACGGCAAACGATAACTTTTTCATTCAGCTTCCAGGGGCTGCTTGCACTTCTCTGTTGAACCCCAGAGTCTGCTGCAGCCCCTCCCTGAGCTTGCACAGAAGGAGGGCAGGCCCATTGTCATTTCGATTGAGGCCAATTATCTCCTTTCGAATGACAATGCGCTCGCCCTCTGCCTTTAGCATATCAAGTGCCATTGAGATTGGAGTTGGTGATTACAGAGGAGCTTTCCCCCAACAGAGTACTGTGGGGAATTTGACACCTTGTGTGATTTGTCAATGTTGTACACAGAGTGCACTGGGCAGGAGCAGTGAACAGGACAAAAGAGGCGACAGGAAAGGAGAGGTGCTAGGGCAGGAGAGCTGACCAGGCAGGAGAAGTGACAGGCAGGAGAAGTGACGGACAGGAGAATTGACGGGCAGGAGAAGTGATGGGCAGGAGAAGTGACGGGGCAGGAGAAGTGACGCGGCAGGAGCAGTGACGGGACAGGAGAGGTGAAAGGATAAGAGCAGTGAACGGGGCAGGAGAAGTGATGGGACAGGAGAAGTGATGGGGCTGGAGCGGTGATCGGGCAGGAGTGCTGACCAGACAGGAGCAGTGAACGGGCAGGAGCGGTGACGGGGCAGGAAAAGTGACGGGGTAAGAAATGTGACAAGGCAGGAAAAGTGACGGGCCAGGAGCAGTGATGAGGCAGGAGAGGCAACATGAAAGGAGAGGTGACTGAGCAGGAGAGGTAACTGGGCAGGAGAAGTGACGGGCAGGAGAAGTGAGGGGCAGGAGCAGTGACGGGGCAGGAGAAGTGACGGGTCAGGAGAAGTGACAGGGCAGGAGAGATGACAGGGCAGGAGAGGTGATGGGGCAGGGGAGGTGACGGGCAGGAGAGGTGACGGGGCATGAGCTAGAGCGGTAACCGGGCGGGAGCGGTGACAGAACAGGAGTGGTGAAAGGACAGGAGCGGTGAACGGGACAGGAGCAGTGAACGGGACAGGAGCAGTCAAAATGAAAGGAGCAGTGAACGGGGCAGGATCAGTGAACGGGGCAGGAGCAGTGACGGGCAGGAGAAGTGACGAGGTAGGAGAGGCGACAGGGCAGGAGAGGTGACGTGGAAGGAGAGGCAACAGGGCAGGAGAGGTGACCGGGCACAAGAAGTGACAGGCAGGTGACATGACAGGCAGGTGATGTGATGGGCAGGAGAGGTGACGGGGCATTAGAGGTGACGGGCAGGAGAAGTGATGAAGCAGTAGAAATAATGGGGCAGGAACAATGATTAAGCATGAGCAGGAGTGGTAACCGGACAGAAGCGGTGAACGGACAGGAGCAGTGAACGGGGCAGGAGCAGTGAACGGGGCAGGAGTAGTGAACGGGACAGGAGCAGTGAACGGGGCAGGAGCAGTAAACGGGGCAGGAGCTGTGAATGGGGCAAGTGCAGGGAACGGGGCAGGAGCAGTGAACGGGGCAGGAGCAGTGAATGGGGGCAGGAGCGTCCCTTACTGTTGACAGGCTGCTCCTGAGGCGGAAAGCCGGGAGAGCGCTCGCATTTTTTAAAACTGTCTATTGTGAATTTCTCTGCTTTTAAAACGTGCACTCTTACCCAGAGCCTATGCTACACAGAAGCGGACCCTCCGCTGTTGTAAATCCGGCGCGCAAAGCGATTGCCAGCGCCACGGCCGACTGACAGGCCACGCCCCCTTCGGAGGCCACGCCCACCGCCCACAGAACAAAAGCGACGCTGATCTCGAGCGTCCCTTACTGTTAACACGCTGCTCCTGAGGCGGAAAGCCGGGAGAGCGCTCGCATTTTTTAAAACTGTCTATTGTGAATTTCTCTGCTTTTAAAACGTGCACTCTTACCCAGAGCCTATGCTACACAGAAGCGGACCCTCCGCTGTTGTAAATCCGGCGCGCAAAGCGATTGCCAGCGCCACGGCCGACTGACAGGCCACGCCCCCTTCGGAGGCCACGCCCACCGCCCACAGAACAAAAGCGACGCTGATCTCGAGCGTCCCTTACTGTTGACACGCTGCTCCTGAGGCGGAAAGCCGGGAGAGCGCTCGCATTTTTTAAAACTGTCTATTGTGAATTTCTCTGCTTTAAAAACGTGCACTCTTACCCAGAGCCTATGCTACACAGAAGCGGACCCTCCGCTGTTGTAAATCCGGCGCGCAAAGCGATTGCCAGCGCCACGGCCGACTGACAGGCCACGCCCCCTTCGGAGGCCACGCCCACCGCCCACAGAACAAAAGCGACGCTGATCTCGAGCGTCCCTTACTGTTGACACGCTGCTCCTGAGGCGGAAAGCCGGGAGAGCGCTCGCATTTTTTAAAACTGTCTATTGTGAATTTCTCTGCTTTTAAAACGTGCACTCTTACCCAGAGCCTATGCTACACAGAAGCGGACCCTCCGCTGTTGTAAATCCGGCGCGCAAAGCGATTGCCAGCGCCACGGCCGACTGACAGGCCACGCCCCCTTCGGAGGCCACGCCCACCACCCATCTACTTACTATCCTATAAGAATGTGCCTCTACAGGAAGCGCAGCGGATGAGCGCAGCGGGCGCGCCGTTTGCGCGCCGAAGGCGCGCCTAAGGAAAGCCCGTCTGCGCCCGTCCGCGACCGACCGAGACCCGAGGCCACATACCCTGCTCCTCGCATTCAATACTCCCATTCGCAACTCATTGCTCAGCAAGGTAGGTGGACGCTACCTGCCGCTGCCTTAGCTCGTATTTCTGACCTGGGACTACTAACTATACACAAGTCAGTCCACTCTAACATCCCGTCCACGCCCCTAAAGACCACTTCCTCGAACCCGCCTCTAGACGCCCTCCCCCCTCCAGCAATAACGGCTATGTATCTAAACACACGATCAGCAGTAAAACACCAGCTTGATCTCTTCACTCTACTGGAATCCCATCAACCGGATTTATTATTTCTCACTGAGACCTGGTTCTCAGACAGTTCTCTTCCCTCCCTGCTGGCGATACTCCCCCCCACCTACTATGCCATTCGAGCCGACCGCCCCTCGGCCAGGCCTGGCGGAGGGGTAGCCTTGATCGCACGTAAGGAGCTCACTTTCCACCCCCTGGCCTCCCCCTCCATGGGTACCTCAGACTGTTTAGTGGTTCGATCCCTTTCCTTTTCTCCCCCTCTGACCTGTGTCCTGGTGTACCGACCCCCGTCTTCCCCTCAAACGTTCCTCCCCTGTTTTCAAGACCTAATGGCGACTTTGGTTGTTAACCACTCTTCCATCATTGTACTGGGAGACTTTAATTTCTGGCCCTCCGACCCTGCGGAATGCGCCACGTCTAAGGAATTTTCAGACTCTCTTCAGTCGCTCAACTTTACATCAGTCGTCAATACTCCCACGCACAGGTTGGGTCATATCCTAGACCAAATCTGGCAACGCGACTGCCCGATCAGTTCTCTTTCAATCTCCCCATGTCCATGGTCGGATCACTCACTGATCACCCTATCCCTAGCCCCCGTCCCACCAGCTAAGCCCATTCCTGCGAGGAATGTCTGGGCGCGCTCATGGAATCGTGTCGACATCGAAGCATTATCGACCCTCCTCTCCTCTTCCAGCCCCGACCTGACTGCGCTACCCTCCTCTGGCCAGGTAGACGCCATCACCGACTGGCTACGAGCCGGGTGCGACACTGTAGCCCCTCTAAAACGCATCGCAACCAAGCGCTCTAAAGACGCAAACCGCTGGTTCTCAGACGATCTAAAGAACCTAAAACTCGTTCTCCGCCAAGCCGAACGACAATGGAGACGAAACTACTGCCCCATTGCTAAAACCAGGTATACTGAACTCCTCACTCAGTACAAGAAAGCCATATTAGACACAAAGAAAAATTATTTCTCCTCTAAAATCCAACTAGCGGAGAACAGGCCGAGAGAAATCTTTTCTATCATCCAAGACCTCGCCTTCTCCGACAGAGCTTCACTCAAACCATCACCCTCTCAATCACTATGTGACTCCCTTAATCACTTCTTCTTAGATAAAATCAGGAAAATTAAAATTAAAATTCCCCCCCATCCCCGATCTTCACTGATCACCGACGTCCTCCAGCCACTGCTAATCTGGACTCAATTCCTCCCCTATCGACCGACTCATTTCTCTCAATTCTTCCGTTGGTCAAGTCCGGCTCCCCGCTGGACCCTTGCCCTGCTTACATCTTAAAGCAGATCTACACCCTCTGCCTCTCACCACCTTTAGCGCTCCTCAATAGCTCACTGGCTCAGGGCGTCGTTACCCCAGCACTTAAATCGGCAGTGATCGTACCGATCCTCAAAAAACCTGGAGCAGACCCTTCCGACCCTGCTAACTTTCGTCCAATTTCCCTCTTGCCTTTCCTGGCAAAGGTATTGGAACGACACGTGGTCAAAACACTGAGTGACTTCGTGGAAAGTCATGGGGCCTTGGCCCCAAGACAGGCTGGCTTCCGCCCAGCCCACTCAACTGAGTCCGTCATAACATCAGTCCTGGATAACCTCCGACAAGGAATGGACACCGATCAACATCAGGCCCTGATCCTCTTAGACCTTTCCGCCGCATTCGACACCGTGGACCATACCATCTTACTTTCACGGGTCGAGGCGGCGGGAATCCGAGGAACAGCCCTACTATGGCTGTCCTCCTTCTTGAGCGGTCGGACTCAGGCGGTTCGTCTGGGAGAGTTCTCTGCGGAATCGTTACCCATCCAGTGTGGTGTACCCCAGGGTTCCTCACTATCCCCCCTTTTATTTAATCTCTACATCGCCCCCCTCATTTTTGCTTTGCAGCAGCTGGAGGTCTCTGTGTACAATTATGCAGATGATCTCCAGCTCATCTTCCACCTTTCCTCTGCCCCAGAGTCCATGTCCAAGGTTCAGTCCATCATGACCTTTATCCAGGACTGGATGAATTTCAACCACCTGAAACTCAACCCCGATAAGACAGAGTTGGTGTTGACAGGTGGTTGCTCCAGTCCCTGGTCCTCCTCCTTCTGGCCCCCATCACTAGGTCCCCCACCCTCTCCTGTATCCTCTGTCAAAACCCTTGGTTTCAAAATCAATAACCAACTCTCCTTACACTCCCAAGTCTCTGTCGTGGTGTCATCAGCCTTTCTCTCACTCAGAACTATCCGCAGAGTCTCACGATTTTTCGCCCCAGACGCGCTCAAACTAATTCTACTGGCCATGGTGACATCTCGCCTAGATTATGGCAATGTCCTCTACCATGGCATGCCTGACTACCTCATGAGGCGCCTCCAGCTGGTTCAAAACCAGGCCGCTCGGCTGGTTTTTAACCTTTCTAAATCACACCATGTTACCCCTCTTCTTATCTCCCTCCATTGGCTCCCTGTCCGGCAGCGCGTCTTATTCAAGCTCGGCTGCACTATTTTTAAAGCCAGGACAGGATCCGCCCCCTCCTTCATCAACTCAGCTATTCAACCCTATACTCCATCACGAGACCTTCGATCCTCCTCTCACCACCTTCTCGTGGTTCCCCGTTTCAAACGGAAGAAATGGGGTGGTTCCAAATTCGCTACCACGGGCCCAGCTTTTTGGAACTCTCTCCCACTGTCCCTCAGATCCTGCACTCAATACCCCCTTTTCCGCAGAGATCTCAAGACTTTTCTCTTTACCCAAGCCTTTCCATCCTGATCCCCTTTACCGTCCCCCCCTCTTCCGACCAACTGAGTAGCTGTTAGCAGTGAGCGCCAAGAAACCGCCAGGTGTACGAGCGCTATACAAAACCCTTCAAATTCAAATTCAATTCAGGAGCAGTGAATGGGGCAGGAGCAGTGAATGGGGCAGGAGCAGTGATTGGGGCAGGAGCAGTGAACAGGGCAGGAGAAGTGACGGGCCAGAAGAAGGGAGGGGATGGGGGAATTGACGAAGCAGGAGTGTTGATCGAGCATAAGCAGGAGTACTGGCTGGACAGGAGCAGTGAAAGGGCAGGAGCAGGCATTTCCCAGGGCGACTGGAAGGGTTGGGGGCCAGTTTAGTTTGGGGGGACCGGTTTTGTACAAGTGCAGGAGTTTTAAAAACACTGCAAAGTTGTTTGTATATTCAGCAGGTTTCGGTCAACAATACAAGTGCCAAGATAACGTTGGTGATCAATGTACCTGCTGGAGAGAGATGGGAGCATGTTTTGTCTAGTGGCTGTTTTACTCATATAAGGTAGCGCAGAGGGGTAATATGCCTGCTGCAAAGAACATGTACCATGCATATCAAAGAGCAATATGTTATGTCCATAGTTCAGTGGGTACTGCTTTGTGTTCACTTCCCGAATGAATGGACCCTTGAATACATAGGGCCTGGCAGTTCGGGCTGGACTGTTCACATTGGGTGCAGGATCAAGACTGATTTGCATATAGCTGGGTCCAAACTGGAATGGCATGGTGAGCAAAGAAACAATGGATTTAGGCCCAGATCTCTGTACTGGGGTGAATGAATGACATTGTTCTGCATTCTGTCCACCAGTTGTTCTTTTTGCTATATTATGATTGAGCAGCTAGCTGGCTGACATGAATATGAAGGTGCCTTTGTGGGTTTCCATGAGTCTAGATTCTCCTGAAGAGTCCCTTTCTCTTCTGAGCCCTGCTTAACACATGTGTACAGGAGGAGCCCTGCATTCTTGTCCTCAATGTTTGAAACAAAAAAGAATCATGGATTTCAGTGAAAACAAACCTATCTGTTCACTACACATCATCTACCACCCACCTGGGGACAACCTCACCGTCTCCCAACAACTCATGGACACAATCTCAATCAAGTCAGGAAGGCAAAACACACAAATTTACCTGGGCGATTACAATCTTCACTGGAATGATTGTAGTGACGCAGTGGTCAATGGCCTCAAAAATTACCTTAATGCCTCTGACCTCACCCAAATTTGCAACAGCCCGACCCATGACAAAGGCTCTATCCTCGACCTCATCATCGCCAAAGAAGGCACTATTCAACTTGATTCAATCCAACCCTGTGACTGGTCAGATCACCATACTGTCACATTCTTCATCAATGAAAAAGTTAAACGTATCCCAGTCCAATCCTCCAAGCCCAAAGTTTGGAAAAGAGACTTTAAGAAACTCAATCCAAACTCTCTACCCCCTAACAGCTGCAATCTCCTACTTCCCCCTACCGGCGTTACTGACGTTCAATGCTTAACTGACCACTATCTCAACGCTATGACCTCAATAATCAATGAGGCTGCACTGATGCAACTGAAAAGAGACTCCACCAAGATCTCCAACCCTTGGTACGACGGGAGTCTCAATGAAGACAGAAGGGCCATGCGAATGGCAGAGCGCACCTGGAGATTAGTTCCCTCAGCACTACACCTAAAAATTCTGAAGAAAAAGAGAAACGCATACTTCAGGAAAATAAAACGCTTGAAGTCAGAGTTCTTCAGACTCCAGCTCGACCAAGCAAAAAAACGTCCGAGAAAACTGTTCGAACTAATTCGATCTCAATCCAAGGAAAAACCCCAAGCAGTCGACACTATGGGCAATGCACCTTCCTGTGAAGAATTCTCTGATTTCTTTAAACAAAAAACCGACAACATCAGGAGCGATCTCCTCATTGACGCAAGCCTCTACTCCAAACACCACTGCATAACACCCAATGAACCAAAAAACAATGCGACTTGGTCATCCTTTGTCACATACTCTGAAGAAGAAATTGACAGTCTACTCAGCACCCTGAAACCATCCAATCACCTCAATGACCCTCTTCCTGCTAACGCTGTAAAAGGCTTCACCCCTCTGCTCCTCCCACTCTGGACTAAAATTATCAATAGCTCACTGCAACAAGGAACCATCCCTGACTCCCTCAAAGTTGGTCAAGTTACACCTTTACTAAAGAAACCAACAGCAGACCCCACTGATCTAAACAACTACCGTCCTATTACCAACATTCCCACTCTTGCCAAACTGTTGGAAAAATGCGTCCAACTACAATTGACAAAGCACATAGAACAGTTTGATCTCCTCAACCCTCATCAATCAGGCTTCCGAGCAGGGCACAGTACCGAAACGGCTATGACTCACATAATTGACGACGCACTCCAAATTTTGGATCACAATGATACCTGCCTCCTCATCCTTCTTGATCTCTCTTCAGCATTCGACACTGTGAAACATGAGAACTTACTCGAACTCTTGAAAAAACAAGAATGGGTCTTTCAGGGACTGTCCTTTAGTGGTTCACCTCCTTTCTACACAACAGGTCCCAGAAATTCAAGAGCAACAACTTGATGTCCTCCCCAGTACCTGTATCGCTAGGTGTCCCTCAAGGATCCTGCCTATCCCCTACTTTGTTCAACCTAGTAATGGAACCTCTCACCACCTTGCTACAAGCATCCAATGTACACTTTCACATGTACGCCGATGACACTCAACTATATCTCAGACTGCAATCCCCCAAAGACATCATGCGTCTGAACTCAACGATCAGAAGCACCCAATCCTGGCTGGCCGATAACCACCTCAAACTCAATGCTATGAAAACTGAGTTCCTTCTGATTTCACCTCCCGTGAAAATCTCTACCACTCAAACCTGGCTTAAACACCTAACTGCACTCAATGTCCAATCAACCATCGTGGATTCAGCTAAATCTTTAAGCATAACTCTGGACGCCAATCTCAACATGCAGCAGCATATCAGCAAGGCAACTAAGGGAGCGAACTTTCAAATAAATACCTTGAGGAAACTTAAACCCTTCCTCCCAGCCAAAGACTTCCAAACTGCAGTACAAGCACTAATCATCCCTCGCATAGACTACGGCAGCATCGCCCTCTGCGGTCTCCCCCTAACTACAACTGCACCCCCAAGAGCCTCACTAAACGCGGCAGCGAGACTCATCACTGGATCAAAAAAACACTCACATATCTCCCCTGACTTTAAGGCCCTGAACTGGTTGCCCTTTGAAGCCAGAATACATCTGAAAATTGCTTGCTTAACGCACAAGGCTATTCACCTGAACTCACCTGGCTACCTCACTGAGAAGCTGACAACTTCCGGCGGCTCCAGAACCACCAGAAGCACAGAAAACCTTCTGCTGAAGCCTCGAAGATTCCGCAAGGAAAGAACTTATAATCGCTCCTTCTCAGGAATGGCGCCTAGGATATGGAACTCACTCCCTCCTGAAACCAGGCTCATCTCCTCCACTTTCCTTTTTAAGAAAGAAGTTAAAGCTATCCTCATGGCTAAATTCACTTGAACTACTACTTTTGATTTTTTAAGACTCTGCATCGATCTGTACTCTTGTTTGATCCATTTACACATGTGTTTTACCTGTATTATCGACCTTACCCGATTGTTCTTACTCCCTCCCATTTGTTATACTCGCTTTGCTCCCTCATGTACCCACCCTCCCTCCTACCCCTCGTCTATGTAAAGCGCTCTGTTATCTGCAAAGATCTTGTTCGCGCTATATAAAACTTTCAAAATAAATAAATAAATAAATGCGAGTAAAAGCATTAAGGTAACATGTTGTTCCTGCTTATATTTCACACGCTTTTCATAAACCTGTATTCCCTATGAGTGTTTGCTTTTTCCTGAATTAAACCGCAAATAAACATGTTTATCCATTGTTTTAATTAAAGAACGTTATAAGCTGTAACTGGTCAGTGAAATGCTAAACGTACTAAAAATTGGTATTTTTTTCTATTTCTAGCCACACCCCTGACTCCGCCCACTGATTCAATCTTCGGTTATTCCATCCCATGATTCTCCACGCACAGTTCCCCTACTTTTTTTCCCACTTCGACCACTGGCACCAACAAGGATTCCGTTGCCTACTTGGCTGGTTACACACAAAGATATCTTCAGTAATCACATTAACACATTCGGCCTTTATAACTTTAAAGTACGTACTTCACGCCGGTGCTTTCATCTGCACTGATTTTTAATTTAAGTTGTGTGCGAACTATCGGCCAGATTCATGAAAGACCCGTTTTGCGAGTCTGAAATAGCGATTCATAAGGAATCGCTATTACAGACTTGCAAAACGGGATTCATGTAGGAATCGCTAAATTAAATGTGATTCCTACAGATTCCTTATTTGCGATTAGCAATTTGCTAATCGCAAATAAGATAGCGATTTGAAGGGTGCCAGGGGTGTGCAAAGGACACCCTGTAGCACCCCTTAAATGCGCATTTCAACAGCTGTTGCGCACACACATGTCCTAAGGACATGTGTGTGTGTAACATGCAACTTAGAAAAATGCTTTTAAAAGCATTTTTCTAAGTTTTCGCTATTTACCACAAGGTTTGACCTCGCGGTAAATAGCGGCCAAAATTTGCGAATTCGCAATTTTAAAATGTTTCAAGAATAGCATTTAAGGAATCTCTAATAGAGATTCCTTGAATGCTATTCCTCGCAAATTTGCGAGTTTCTAAATAGTGATTTTTACATTTGGGATGATGAATCCCAAATGCAAAAATTGCACTCGCAAAGGGCCAGATTCTCAGAATCTGGCCCTTTGCGAGCGCAAATATGATTGATGAATCAGGCTGTATGGTTATTTAAGTGAAGGTGAAAGGAAGCAGCCACATATCTGACCCTAACACCTTTGCTGCCAGGATAACAGTCCCCAGACTTGTTTTTGTGCAACCCCTGTTCACCCTGCAAATACTTAGCACGACACAATGAGCCCACCACACATCATCTGAAGAATGTTGCCTGTCCTGGAAGCTGCAGCAGCCCTAGTCTAGGATACTCGGCGCCTAATGCGCATTGCGCGCCTGCCTACCACATTAACAGAGGTTATCAGAGGCCAACCTGCCCTATTCATTCATCCTTCTGGAATTGTAAGTTTGTTCGAATAAGTTCTTGTAATCAATATGTCCCAGACATTCTTCGTCCCCAACCTGCCTCATTTTAAGAATTGTTTAGCTCCACCTACACCTTTTCCATGAATTCTTCACCCCTCCCCCTAGAACTACAAGCACTATATATGTGCACACATCTGTCATTTCCACTTTTTTACAGTGCACCAGAGCAGGACCCACGGAACAGCAGGCATGGTCCAGTTCCATCGGCCACTCTAGGGTGTTTCGCTCCCTGCCGGAGGTGCTGTGACGAACACTAAACTAGCACCACCATCAGGAAACAAACGCCTCTTACCTGGGAAATTAGCAGAAAGTCCATTAAATGACGTTTTAAGTTTACTCGTGGAACTTCGGCAGAGGGATGACTGGCCACACATGTATGACATGCAAGCAGCGCACACGCACACATAAACACAGTTAAGCATACATAGGGAATGCTCCAGGACCTATTCTGGTATCACGTGCACACCTCGCTGCCATGGGAACAAGTGCGAATTGTCCAATGGTGTCCGCACGCGGGATACCTCAATCCTGGCACCTGCGGAAGGGGTTAAACATTAACTTTTGTTCAAATAAGAAGGCACTTCCTTGGATGCAGGCGGACTAGCGCAAGGGGCCAATTAGGAAATTAATGAGCTTTTGTTTAGGAAACAGGCAAAATCTAATTTAAAAAGTTTGAATAGGCCAAATCACCCAACTGAGAGGCAGCCTGCTGCTTACAAACCAGAGTGTATAGACACATGCGCCAAATATAAACTGACTGCAAGTGAAAACGGAGGGCGGCTGACACACTGAATGCACCACACTGGAACAGTCAGCATTCGAGAGGCCACGGGCAAGCAGGAAGGCGCGTCCTGCAGTACATGGGAACACATTGTGAACGAAACAGAGAAAAAAAGATTCTTTGAATGTTCACTGTTTGGATGGATATTGCATTTCGGCCGGAAACGCTGTACAAAGATAACAATGCTGTTTTCTCTTGACGTTAAACTGAAATCAAACCCCTCCCATAAAATCCTCCCCTTCATCCTGCACTTTTTGAGCCATACAGAAAGCATGGTTGTGATCACCAGTATAAGGCGGCCAGGAATTAGGGAGGGAGGTGTAGCGTCCGGGACCATGCCACACACATAGCTCTGGTTTCCACATCTTTATTCTTCAGCATGCAACCATTAACTGAACACACTGTGCCACAAACTTTACTAACCACACCCTGCTACACCCACTAGATTATGTAATACTTGTAAGGAGTCTGCCAAGAACCACTAGGGGCCTCATAGAAACACAGGACACATCTTCCCCTTTGTTAACTAAAAAGTATGAACAAATATATGCACATTATAACTCCTTGATGAGTTCCAGGTGCTCGCATAAGTCCTCCAGATCTAGTTGTACGAGATAAAAAAGGGGTGGATGTGTGGTGGGAAACATGGCGCCCGCGAGTTGAGCGGTAGCGCACGTTCTTCCTAAGCTGCTCTCTAGTCTCATCTTTCTCCTACCTGAATGCAGCATGGCTGACTGTTAGCGTGAACGATGCAGAAAAGCTCTTGCAGCGGTATTTACTCTCTCTGTTTTTCTCATTTTACTCGTACCAAGGTTCGGGGATTGGTACTCTTTGGATGTGCCCCAGAGACTGCAGAGTCGGCAAGGACCTCGATCGGCTCCCGCGCCCCCCACTCTTACCGCGCTGGACTGAAGCTGCCCTGGAGCGTAGACGCAGCCGAAGTGCGGCGGCTCGCGGTCTTCTCCGTGGGCTTTCCCGGGGTGGATCTGGCAGCGCCAGCACTAGTAGCAATCCCGGAATCGGCGCCATCTTTCTCCCGGTAGTCACAGCCGCTTCAGAGTCGCATGTCGATCCTGCTGAATGGGGCTCCACTTAAGCGGCGGTGCACCTTGTAAAGAGTGGTAAGAGTGTGCTTGCCTCTAAGCAGGGGGGTTCTTACTCTGCGGTGCTTCGAAAACCGGCCAGAACTTTTGTTTCAAAGACTAGTGAGGTCCTGAGCAAGAAAGGGGGTAGGAAGAGGGGGAAGCGGACTAAGGACATTAAGGATATTTCTGTATCCCAGAGAATTACTTGTGCTCAGGCCCTGGGGGAAAGTACTGAGGACCCAAGCACTATATTGGAGTGTTCTAAGCACAACGCTCGACAAAAGGAAGACTCCGATTTCGACTCCGATTCTGACCTGGGACAGGACAAAGCCTCACAGAGAAATCTAGGGAAGGCGAGGGCTGTGAGAGGGACTAGGAAGAAAGTCGTGCTGAAAAACACTACTGCCCGTATTACTCCTTCCCTGCGATCTTTTTTTAGGGTCCAGGCCCAGGTTTTCAATATTAATATCCAAGAGGCTCCGAGTGAACCACATAATTCCCCTTCTGCGTCCCATTCCGTTATATCTAAATTTACATCCACAGTACCCAGTACTGGCCTCTCTACTTCGATAGAGCAACTGGATATTACAACTCCGCTTCGTGGGGTTAGATGATAATATCCCTAATATTTCTAATCTTGATGACTCTAACCTACCTTACCTAAGCAATCACTTTTGGCTCCACCCGGGTCTTCTCGGTCGCCCACCCCCTCTGAAAATGGGGTAGGTGCGCTAGTCGGGCCCTTGATTGAGGATCTCCTTGCTTCCCTGAAAACCGATATAAAACAAGGCTTTATGGTTTCGGCAGATAACCAATCAGAGATTATGGCAGCATGCGAGGTGCTGGAGAAAAAAATTGACCTACTTAATAAAAGAACTGAATCCCTGGAGGGCTCAGTTGAGGAGCTAAGGCCAATTTAGGATTTGCCGAAATGAAAATCCAAGTTCTTCGAAGGAATGGAGATGCCATGAGAGAAAGAATGGAGTCACTTGAGAACTATTCACGGAGGAATAACCTACGGTTATTGAAGGTTCTTGAGGGTAAAGAAGGGAGCAATATTAAAACCTTTGTTGCAGCATTATTAAAGGAGTCACTGAATCTGGAGGACCCTGTCGACTTTCTGGAACAGGATATTCAGAGGGTCCATAGAGACTCTTTCAGATTAAACGCAGCTAGGACCAAACCAAGAAATATTCTAATCAACTTCCTTACCTATTCACTAAAGGAAAATATCTTAAACTTAGCCCTGAATGTAACATCATTAAAGGGTCCAGATTTCCCATTTTGATGGTACGTTCTGACTTATCCAAAGTAACTCTGGATCGCCAATGGGAACTGGGCCAAAGAATGGAGAGGTTCAGATCTTTGGGCGCTACGGTCCAAATGAGATTTCTCGCCTTTCTTAAAATTATGTACAATAATAAAATGTACAATATCAGATCTCCAAACGAGGCTGATGATCTGTTGACATCTTTAAGGGACATTTCTCGTGAGAAGGAGTGAACCTATTTTGAGTTGAGATAGTGGCTACTTTCATCAATTAATTTTCAAGGGGAAATCAAAAAATAAAAAGGAGAAAATAATTGGGTTGTAGGGAAAAGGGGAAAACATATTAAAAAAAAAAGAAAGTAGGGATAGTGAATGGAAAAAAAAGAAGAAAAAGGGGGTAGATGTGATATATCGCACAGTATAATTCAATGGTTAAACCTTAAGCTCATCACCTTCTTGGGATCAACCCTTTCTATTTTTGCCCTATATTTCGGAAAATTTCATTTTTTATAGAGACCTATGGGGCCCAAAATATACCATCACTCTGATTAAGGCAGGAGGTAATATGTCCCTGATTCTTATCTGATTTTAGTTGTTTTTCCTCTCCCTCAGCGTTTGCGATATAGTTTAGGGTTTAGGGTAGAGGAGTAGAGGGAGGTAGACGAAGGACGTAAATTCTGGCCAAACACCAAGCCAGAGTAATTAGGGATGGGTTTCCCAGGGGGGGGGGGGGGGGGGGGGTTACGGGTCGTGAAAGGCTAAAAATTCCTCCTCATTTGTCGGCGCTCGTTGGCTATCAGGTGCTTTTTAGATCTATGCAGGATGATTTTCAGTGGATCCAGCAGCTTTTTGGGGCCAAGATAGGACCAGACTCAGGGTATGGTAGGAGGTTCTTACAGGCGGAGATGGTAGGGGAAGATATGGTTCCATGACTTTGCTTCAGTGTTTGTCCTGGAATGTGAATGGCCTGCGTGTAAAGGGTAGAAGGGATAGAATACTTCAATATTTGAGAGAATCCCCGGCGCAGATCATTGCTATCCAGGAAACGCATCCCCTTAAATCTGAGACGACCGCCTTATTAAAAAAACAGAGATGGATTGATACTTTCATTTGTACAGACCAAACAGCAAATATTAGAGGGCTACTGTTTATATTTAAAAAATCAGCCAAGGCACAAATTTTGGAATGCAGGGAAGACCGTAGTGGTAGATGGCTTATATTGAGAGTATCTCTAGGGGGGATGCTTATCTCCCTGGTGGGGTACTATGGTCCGAATCAGGACGATCCGTCATATGTAGACGTAATTAGTTCTCATCTGTTAGTCGTTTTGGACCCTGTAATCTGGGTTGGAGACTTTAATATTGTGTTAGACCCTCTGTTAGACAAATCCTCAAATTCAAGAGCTAATGTTCCCTTCAAGTCGCAAACAACTACTCTTAACAACGATGGGGCAGCTCGGGCTATCCGATATATGGAGAGATAGGGCTGGGGATCAACCAGGTGTATCATTTATAAACTTAAAATACAAACACAAGTCTAGAATAGACTATGCTCTGTTCAGTTACACCCTCAAAGACTCAGTTCAAGATATTGTCTACCTGCCATCTCACCTCTCCGATCACTCTGCTATCTCTTTCAAGCTGATACCTACACAGCAGCACCATCATAGTTCCTGGTCTTTTGATCGCACTATCCTGCTAGAGGATGATGAAACCAGTTTTCTCCGTATCGAGACTAAGTATTTTCTCGAGTTTAATCTACAGTTGACTAAGGTCTCCATTGTCTGGGATGCTTTGAAAGTTTTCTGTCGAGGTTCCATTACTAATAGAGCCTCCTATAGAAAGAAGAGATTTAGAGATACCATCAAGGGCTTAGAAGCAGAGATGAATATAATTGAGCAGAAAATAGGTACTCACAGGGAACTCAGTGAGGATCGGAAAAGATTAGACTCTCTTAAAAAACGACTTGAATCTATTCTTCAAGAAAGAATTGCCCGTAGATGGGAAGTGAGTAAAAACTCCCATTTCGAATTTGGTGAGGTAGCTGGCAAGTTACTTGCCTGGAAAATAAAATCTGACCAGATACGAAACTATATAAGCAAGATCGTGGTAGAGGGTGAGACCTCTCCCCGACTATCTAACTTGAATATCGGTAAGGCATTTCAGGATTTCTTCCAAAAGATATATAAGGAAGATATCATTGAGGATATTGTAAAGAGGAAAACTTGGCTGGATGGGGTCCCTTTACCCAAAATTTCAAAAGAACAGAAGTTAGGATTGGAGCTTGAGATCACTGAGGAGGAAGTTAGTAAGGCTATCTCCTAGTCTAAACGAGGGAAGGCCGCCGGCCCTGATTGGTATCAGAAGAGTTGTACCATCTACTTAAGGAGGATATTATTCCTATTTTGGTGAGAGTCTTTAATAATATACTCATTAGGGGCGAGGAAAGAGGCCACAGTAGTGCTGATTCTAAAACCCGGGAAGGATCCGACTGATTGCGGGTCGTATCGCCTTATCTCACTCCTCAACAGCGATTATAAAATCTTTGCTTCCATCCTTTCAAAAAGGATGGGGGTGTTGCTGGTTCCATTATTCACCCGGATCAAAAGGGCTTCATCAAAGGGCGCCAATTAGCGGATCTTACGTATGATTTGGTCGGCGCTATCGATATGGCATCCACCTTTTCACTTCCGCTGGCTGTTCTAACCCTCGATGCAACCACAGCCTTTGACAGGGTTAATTGGGCGTACCTGTCTGAGGTTATGGTGAAATTCAATTTGGGAAATAGATTCTGCCGAGCCATTGAACTCCTGTACAAGGCCCCAACTGCCAGATTATTAGTAACAGCTCTCTGACAGACATATTCAACATCACAGGGGTACAAGGCAGGGCTGCCCGCTTTCCCCCTCCTCTTTAACCTTTACATCGAGGCATTTGCACAGGTCCTTAGGGAAGAGCTTAACATCGTTCCCTTTAAATTTGGAGGATGAGAAAAGTGGGTGGCTTCATACGCGGATGATATCCTCATCTTGACGGCTGACCCCGATTTAGCCTTCCCAACGGTTATCAACTGGGCGGTAGAATTTGGTAAAATCTCAGGCTATGAAATAAACGCCAATAAAACTGAAATTATGGCCTGGAACATTCCCAATTCACAACTTAGTATAGGATCCTCTTTGCAATACTTGGGGATTAGAATCACGCAAGAGGTTGGCAAGATCCCTGAACATAATTTAGATCGGGTGTTCAGGGAGTGCCAAAAACAGATGAACTCTTTTTTGTTTTGGAAATATTTTTATTGACTTTTTCCATAACAAACCACAAAACAAGCATGTCAAAGTCAAAGTCAAAAACAGCTTGATTCGATTCTGATAAAAAGCAATCATAAAAGCACAGTAACATTTATAAAAATACATTAAAAGACATCATAAAAGGGAGAGTCTAAATGATAATTACATGTTATATACAATTAATTCATAGTTTTCCTGGATTTGATTACAGACTTTAAGAATGATGAGACAAGGTGCAAAATTAGTTCATCTTCTAACATTTGTAGTTTCATCAAAGCAGTTCTACAGTGCCTTAAGCCCCAGTATTTTAAGAGTGGAATCAAGAATATCTTTCTTGGCAAGGTAAAAAATGTACAAAAGAGTGTACAACGTAAGGTAGACTGTTTTGACACATTGTCACAGGGGCATAGATCCATATCTCTAGACCAGCAATTTTGCACTGGGAATGTTATCAATCTAAAGAAAGTGGCCCCCCCCCAAAATCTAGTCAGTAACATGCGCGCATAACAGCTTTGCACCTTAATCAGGTATTGCTGTAGTCCCTGCCCTTGGTGGTTCAAATGATAATCCATCACTGATATTTTGCTTTTCTCAGCTAACCAGCGCTTACTCTCAAGAAACTGCAGGCATGTATGCTTTAGTTTCTTTCTGGGGACTGAGACTAGGCACTCCGGGGTATCAAAATAATCTGAGTGCCCGATATCAGTCAGGAATCCCTTCACGTAGCTAAGCCAGGGAATCCTGTTAATCCCCTCTAGGTCTAAGCAATCCAGTATCACGTCCCTGTTCAGACCTGTCTCCTCTGTTGACCACACTTTGTGCCACAACAGAATGGGGTCAACTTTAATTAGGTCGGAAACATAATCTATGCCAAGTTCCTGGTGGCAAAGAAGCGTTGAGGTGTTACGAGGGACAGCTAGTAGATAGCGAAGACATTTATTTTCTCCAAGCTGAATTAATTTAGGATCGGTTATACCCCAGAGACCTGCGCCGCAGGTTGCAGTGGACACACATTTCGCTCTGAATATGTCCAGGAGTACTGGAATTGGGCGTCCACCTAGTTTATTGGCAGAAGATCGCACTGCCCCGAGTGATCTGGTGAATATCATATTCCTTGTCTCTATTGCAGAGGTCCACGTCCCCTTTTTGTCAAAATTAATTCCCAAATATGAGAATGTCTCCGCTGCGGCTATTTTCGAGCCTGAGAGAAAAATCTTGCATTTTGGGGGCTTCACGGTAGCGCAGGACATGGTGAAGGTTTTACTTATATTTATTTTAAGACCTCTCTCGCACATGTACCTAGAAAATTTGTTCACTGCTCTTTGTAAGCCCATTTGGGTTCTGGCCATGATAACTGCATCGTCTGCATATAGGAGTTTCGGTACGGGCGATTTCTTAATCCTAGGATAATCAAACTGATCTTCCGTGAGGTGGGATGCTACGCTGTTTATATAAAGATTGAAAAGAAAGGATGCTAGTATGCATCCCTGCCTAACGCCCTTTTGGATGTCAAATTTGGCGGTGCATTCGCCCTTCATTCCATACCTCACTCTAGCCTCAGCTCCCCTGTATAGTTCTTTTATAAAGACTAGCAGATCTGGTTCTACACCCAATTGCGCTAATGTGGACCATAATTTTTCGTGGTTCAGACAATTGAAGGCCGAACTTAGATCCACAAAACATAGAAACACATTTTCCTTTTTGGCCATGATATACTTGGAGACAATTAATGCTAAATTCAGGCCTTGTTCTGTGGTACCAAGTCCAGCCCTTAACCTATATTGAAATTGTGAGAGAGCACCTCGATCTTCCACCCATGACTGCAGTCTTTTAAGTATGCCTCTCCCCGCGACCTTCATTAGTGAATCCAACAAAGATATAGGTCTGTAACATTTTGGATCACTACGGTCGCCTTTTTAAAAAAAAGGAATAACAATGGCCTTTTGCCATGTAATAAGAAACCTGTTCTTATTGGAGCTGTTTAGGACTTTTGTTAAGAGTGGGGCCCAAAGTTCTAAGTTTCATTTATATACGTCTATTGGTACCCCATCGGGTCCCGGGGCTTTCCCAGCAGCACTATTGTTGATAGCCTGTTGTACCTCTGTTAGAGAGAATTTCACATTTAGTGGAAAAGTTTTATGGGCCTTGTCCTGGGCTCCAAGTATCTCCTCACTACTCTCAATCACATTTAAGGTGTCTTTCTTATACAGCTCAGTGAAATGTGTTACCCATGTATTCTCTGTAATAGCTACTTCTACAGTGTTTGAAGCTTTATCTGTGAAGAACGGTGCGTTCACGGCCTTCCAAAATCCTGTATTATCTTTTATCAGGCTGGCTTTATGTAGAGCCTGCCAGGCTTCTTCCTTCAGCTCTCGTTTACGATTTTTTACTGCCTGATAGTAGGCTGTTCTAGCAGATCTTATAGCTATTTGATTACATGGATTTTTTTTAAAGATGACATTAGATGAGCGTGCAATTTACTGCACTCGCTATTAAACCATCTTTTTTTCACGCTTTTATCCGATCTTTGTGGCCTTCTAAGGAGGTTTTAAATTTCTTTGGTTATTTTGAGAAAGGCCTCACATAATTGAGAGTCTTCCTTGTCCTCAGAGAGACAAGTCTCAAACTCACTGTGCATATTGTTAGTGATTCTTACGAGAAAGCTACTGGTTCTATTTTGTTCCATTTCAGGGAATAGCCATTTTTCTTTGCCTAAGTCAGTTTATAGCTATACAGGTTTTCAATCAGGGTATTTGATTTGCCCCCAGCCACTACGAGTAGTAAGGATAAAGAACATGAATGGTGGTTACTCATGGCTACCTCACTTAAGCTGTAGTTAAGAATACGGCCAGAATGCCGCTTGGAAAAAAGGGCATAGTCTATAATGGTTTGACAACCCCTCCCAATAAAAGTTGGCTTAAAAGGGACTGGTATGGGGCACAATTTGTTTATGAACCCCAAATATAGTTCAGAAATTAAATTATTAAAATAATTACCCAATATAGTATGGGGAAAGTGTGCGCTGCCATCCTCTCTATTAGGACCCAAGCCACAGATGTTCAGTGAGCTATGTGGACATAAGGGGGAGTTAAAATCCCCAACCAGTATGACACATATGTCACCTGTCTGATCTGCTTCGACAATGCAGGTAAGGATTTGGGATAGGTTCTCTAGAATCCTAGAAGTCTCTGGCTTGGAGATGTTGTTATAAAAGTTTACCAGGACAATTGTTTGTTTTTTACCATCTGTCAATAACAATATCTGAAAATATTCTGATGTTGGTTCAAAATTTACGGTTAAGCCGTCTAGGAGGTTTGATATATAGGTGCACAAACCCCCCTTGTTTCTTCCCCTTTTCGTGTGGATTGCTGGTGTGTGAAATGTGCGGAAACCATTTATGTGAATTGGGGCCAATGCCAGGTTTCCTGCAAACATATAATAGAGTGTTTTAGGAAAAGGTTTGTACAGTCCATATTATCAATCTTACCCGATGCCCCGCTATATTCCATGACATGAGGCCTAAGCTCTTTATCGTTTCTTCGTTTTTGTTTGATGGTCTAACTATACTCCGTGTAGTGGTATCAACAAGGGTTCCTTCATTTCCTACCTTAGCTGTCATTGAATCTATGAGTGACATTTCCTGCCCATCTCTAGTGCTAGTGGTTTGAATGAAGTTGTCAGGGAGATGACCCACAGGGGTCTTATCATTAATCTCTATGCCTGTTATACCTAGCTTATTGGGGAGATCAGCGATTTTGGGCAGTCAGTCCACCATTTTGAGTGTGCTGAATCTATTACTGATTGGGAAGCCCATAACCTGAGCTTGATCTTCACAAGTTTTTTCGTTTGAGGGATATCTAATGTCTCGGTTCCCCGCCCAATAATTGTCATGAGCATTTAAGTTTGGGGCGCCTGTAACTCGACTATAAAAAAATGTTAAATCAGGTGGCTGGATCCTAGTGTCTGGCGCATGGTGCCACTCGTCGCATATATATCTAGGGGCTTGCCTGTCTCCAAAATTTATGATAATGCAGTCCCCCGGGATGTATTTCCTACTACTACCCACCCAGTTAACACTCCGCACAAACAAGATCTTGCTTCTGTTGTGTGAGGGTAAGGGCCTATTGATATTGAGCCAGTATGCTGTCTTATTTTTTAGCTCAATAAAGGACTCTGTATTACCCCGCCCCAGTTACGGGACTCCAGTCAAAACAACAACGTAAGGCATGGATTCTGGGGGCAGATCTATAATCGGTAGTGGGCAGTGTTCTACGTTGGCTGTGCTAATACAAGTTCCCTGCTTGAATGTGGCTTTAGAATCGCCCCCTCCCGTCATATTCTTTTGTTTTTTTTTATCACAGGTGTGTTTTCAACAGTCAATGTACTTTGGGCAGATTCCATCCTTGGTTGAGATGAGCTTGCTGTCAAGTCACATCATGGAGAGTTGATTGTTGTTAGATTAGGCTTTGTTTTTCCTGAGTCTTTAGGAGCGACAGATCTATCCTTCGCCACTGGTTGACTTATTGGAATAGTTTTGTTAATTAGTTCCAAATTGCTTAACAACATCTGCTCAAGTTTTTTTAGGCGCTCCTCCATATGCTTCAGTCTATCATTAATTGGTCTTATAGACAGTGTCAAGATCTCGCTCAATTTTACCCCAAAACTATCCTCGAGGGACGCAAGAGAACGCACTGTTGTAGTTGTTGGGTTTAAGTCAGGTCCAACTAAATGTATGTCGGCAGTAGGTTTGATGACCGATGTGGGGTCAGGACTATCCCCTCTTAATTTTTTATCTTGTCTACCCATTTTCGTTGTCCCTGGCTTCTTCTGCTTTGATATTGCTCCGAGTCTTGTATTCTCAGGGATAATCAGGCCTCCTTTTCGGCTATCAACCCTCACAGCAAAATTTTTACAATCAATCTTTCAAAACAGTATATCCTCAGCCACAGTGGGGGTTTCAGAATAATAACTACCAACCATACCAGGGGTTTAATGTACCTACCTTCAACCATTTTTCAACGCTGTTTGGGCTGGATGAAGTAGATTGACTTGGCTGGGAGCTACCCTCTCCAGTAAAACACACTTTGGCAGAATCTATTAACCTGCAGGGGGATATCAATTCGAAAGGCGTTGTAGAAAGACAGCAATTAGAAGGTGACAACCAATTGGACTTATTGACTCTGATACCCGTAAGGGGGGAAGAAAACGTTACTCTGGGGAATATACCAAGAGGTATACGAGATTCAATAAGGGAGGAAAGGCAATTGGCTTTGGAGAGCCCTGTTTTAGACAAGGCTAGCAGCATGAATGAAAGATCAGACCCCGGAAAGAAAGGCATAAAATTACAAATTATGTTCTGGAACATTGCGGGACTCCGCGTAAAAATCGCGGATGGAAGTGCCTTAGATTTTGTACAAGACCACCAAGTGATATGCCTACAGGAGACTTGGCTCACTACAGAAATGCACCTGACGGGGTATAAAACTTATTTTTCCAAAGCAATTGCAGGCACTTACGGTAGGGCAAAGGGTGGGTTGATGATCTACATAGCAAATACCACACCGGGGCTAGAAATTACAGCGCTCAGTTTAGAACCAAACTATCAGATATTGAGATTGTCTTTCCAGATGAAGAGGATTATCCTACTTGTAAATATGTACGATAATCTAGTAGAAAGCAAGAGAGTAAAACACTTGGGGCTCTTCGCAAGAAACTTCTTACCTGGTCAAAACAAACACAAGGCTTAGAACCCCCAAGTATTGTTTGGGGGGGTGACTTCAACCACCACCCCTGCGAGAGGAATAATAGTAACATCTGCGGTGTGGTGGATGAAATAGATGACGAAATAACTCACTTCAGCCACTCTGTGGTGGGAGATTTTTTAAATGAAACTCTATCTGAATTGGGCTTGGTGATACTAAATGAAGCAAAAACCCCTTGTGGGCAGTTGGAGCCAACCTATCTGGGAAGGGGTTGCGAGTCAACAATTTATTATATACTGATCACAGCGACTCTTGGAAGCAAGGCCCAGGGATTTAGAGTGTTAATAAATACTCTGAGCGACCATGCTGCTCTGGGCTTTGACCTATTTATGGATCAGGGGCAGTTATCAGCACAGTTTTTAATGAACGCACTTGCCCAGAACAAGATACACTTAACAAAAACAAATGGCTATACCCTAGGATGGGGAAAGATAGATCCTGTAGACCTAACAAACAAAGTGGTAACTGCGGCAATACTGAAGTGTTTAAACACTGATATAGGGGAAGAGGGAGTCTTAGAAAATTTTAGGGTGATCCTGGACAAGGTAAATGAATGCTTAACAAGAAAGCAAAAAGGGAAAAAAGGAGAAAAAAAGGGTGGTTCAATCATAATTGTTCAGTGGCCCACAAAACTTTAAAAATAGCACTAACAAAAGCTGTTAGAGATCATGAGGAGGTTAGGATCTTAAGAAGGGCATATAGATTGGCATGTAAAGCAAGAAAAGAGGAACTGAAGAAAGCCCTATGGGACCAACTTTATAAGAGCTCACTAAACAGAAATAGCGAACTGTTCTGGAAGGTGGTAAAAGCTCCCTTTCTGATAGACACTAATAAGCAGCCAAAAGTAGAAGTCGCGATTGAGGGACCAACATGGGTAAACCATTTTTCAAACATTTTCGGTAAACCCTCAGATGTAGATTTAACTGAGAGAAATAACTGGAATAATCAGGTTAATCCGTTCCCAATTACACTAGACTTTGGACTCCACGAAGTCATAAATGCAGTAAAAGCGAGCAAAAGCGGAAAAACTCCTGGTCCAGATGGGGTACCAGTCGACTTTTTTCAATTTGAATTAGATTTGTGGGCCCCAATTTTAAAGAGGGTGTTTGATGCTACAATGAAATGCGGGCTAATTACATCTTGGACCCAATCAATCATGGTACCTTTATTTAAGAAAGGAAACAGGGAGGACGTGTCCTGTTACCGACCGATCTCGCTCCTGGATTCGCTGGGGAAAGTACTGGGCAGAGTGGTACTCCAGCGTCTACAGGAGTGGGCGGACGATACCGGGACTCTTTCTGACATTCAGTTTGGCTTCCGAGAGGGCTTCGGAACGACGGAGCAAGCCCTGAACCTGGCCTTAATGATGGGGAAGTACGTGTCGGCAAAGCGGGGTAGGCTGTACATGGTCTATGTCGACCTATCTGCAGCTTTCGACTGCGTCGCCCATGCAAAACTGTGGTCAGTTCTTACCGAGATGGGAATAGATCTAGTCCTGGTAACCTTTCTTGGAGAACTATATTCTAATGCTTCATCCAGGGTGCGTTTCGGAGTGCAGGGTGAATTATCAGAGTCATTCACTGTGGAGCGCGGCGTCAGGCAGGGTTGTGTGCTGGCCCCCTTTCTCTTCTCCCTTTATACTAATGGGCTCGAGGTAGAGATGTTGAAGGGGGGCCAGGACCTCCCCCGAGTGAAAGATTGCCTAGTGCCTGCCCTCCTATACGCAGATGATGCTGTGATACTGGCACGCACCCCACGAGAGCTACAGAAAGCATTAAATAGGTATGCAAAATTTATGGGCAGTTTGGACTTCCACATAAATATAAAAAAGACATATGTTATGGTGGCAGGTCAAGGAAAGAAACAGGGGAAGAGTATTTACCTTGATAATGAAAAAATAGAACTAACCGCCCAATACCCTTATCTGGGAATTATGATTGATGAGAAGCTTAATTGGAAAGCGGCTATAGAAGCCCGCAAACATCAACTTCTGCGAGCAATTGCTGCCCTTATAAAATTCGCACAGAAGTTAGGAAAGAGGCCACTAGTAGAGCTGCTCCGCATTTACAAGGCAAAGTGTCATTCCATCGCACTTTATGGGGGCGGGTCTGTGGGGACACAAAAATACAAAAGCACTACAGGTAGCAGAGAACACATTCATGAGATTTCTCTTGGCGATCCCTAAACGAGTATCCACTTTTGATTGCCATGCAGAGCTAGGAATGCCCCATATTGAGGATTTGGCAAAGATCCAACCCATATTGCTCTGGCGTCGTATTTGGACATCAACAAAATATTCTTTCACAAAAGAGATTGTGGCAGATTGTATGTTACTGGACTATGCGGAAAAAATAGAATGGCTGAGATACGTAAAAAATCTTCTTACTGATGTGGGGATGGCCAAATACTATTCTAACCCTGAAACAATTGTTGAAATCCCGAAGAAAGATCTAAAAATAAGGGCTCTGAGCCATATAGAAGAATTACACATTAGCAAAGAGATAAAGAAACCCTCAGTCCAACATTCCATGGCAGTTATGACTACTGTAGAGATGGAACCATATTTGACATATGTCGAGTCACAATTTGAGCGATTCTTATTGGCAAGATTTAGGCTGAACATTTTTCATAGGGTTGTAGCTTTTCCCAATAGAAATAGTTGGGATGACTGCTTAACGGTGTGCCCTTGTGACGAAACGTCTGAACAATCAACGATCCACACTGTATTGTTCTGCAAATATTATACTGTACACCGTAAGCTATGGATAATCACCCTCTTGAAAAGTTTAGGCTTTAGAAGATGTCGTCCCGCCATGTTGTGGTTGCAATTTTTGAGCTCTGAACTGACCTGTAAAACTGTGAGCACGTTTTTAAAATGTATTTTTAAACACAGAGTAAATCTTTGATAAGGTACGGTTTGACTACTTGAGGGAAAAGAATAAGGGTAACGTTTTTAAATGTAAAGATATTAATTCCGTTTTAATTATGAGAAAATGAATTTTGAATTTTAAATGTTACATTTTTGGAATAATGGCTAGTTTGATATTTTTATGAAATGTACTGTGGAAACTCTTTTATGGTTTTTTATGGAATTTGAAAACCGAATAAAGATTTACTTACCTTACCAATTTAAACTAGGACACTAGGGATGTAAATCTCTACAGGAGCACCGTAATACTCTTGTTACCTCACCCACAGGAAGCGGGTGCATAGGTGTCAAAGTGTGTCGGGTTTTGTCGTGGAGTTCTATGGAGCCTTGGTGAAAAGATGCTGCAGGCGACCAGGAGAGAAGAGTCCAGTTGGATCCAAGGGTGGATCGAAGATGTAGAGTACCTGAAAGCAGAGGGGACAGAGTCTGGGTCACTAGCCAGTGACCAGGAATGAACCAGGAAGGAAGCAGGCGATGTCGGGTTGCAATCAGGTGATGTCGTGAAGCTTGTCTCTGCTGCCACGTGGACCAGGAGGCGTCGACGACAACCAGGAGGTGGACACGGACTGTCCCACGAAGGCTCTCGCTGTCGGCGGTGTCGGTTCTCGAATCGGAGTCAACAGGTTTGGCAAATGCAAACCACAAAGGAATCGAAGATGGCTTCTGGATCAGACCAGCAAGGTCTGATGGGCTGCTCCTTTTCAGGGGAGCAAGGGCCAGTCTGAAGCAACCAGACCAGCAGTGAAAATTCGTAGGTTCGTCATCACAGAGGCCACTAGCCAACGGGCAAGTGACAGGACAGACGCGTCGAGCAGGAAAATGCAAAAGGGCCGCACGCAGCACTCGATGAGTGTGGAGAGGTGATCTTCGGTGCAAAAGCTGCTCGGGGCTGGGGCTTCTCAATCCCCAATGCACAGCTTCGAGGGTGCCTCGGGAGCTGCACAGGAAGCACTTCGCTGGCTTTCCAAGATGGCTGGTCCCACGTCTCACGTCGCCTCCACGGGTCTTAGCTTTGCTGGGACTGTGGATTGGGCTGTTGGATGTCTGGAAGTTCAGTTCTTGTCGGTCTCTGTCGTTCGAGCTCGGGCAGGAGCAACAGCAAAGAAAACCTTTGAGCGCTGATGATGCCTGCTTGTGCAGGGTGGTCACTCCTTGACTACAAGGGAGATTCTTCAATCTTCTACGTCGAGTAGGATGTCGAAGGACCCAGAGTTCTGTTTCAAAGTTTCAATCAGGATAATCTGAAGTCTAAGGACACAGCTCCTACCTTTATTCCAAATCAAGGGGCTGGATTACCTGCTAGGTCCCTCCTATGGGTGGGACCCAGGAAGAGGGTGGTTACACCCCTTTCCCTTTGTCCAGTTTCGTGCCAGAGCTGGGGCTGGAGTGCCCCAGGACCGGTTTGAACTGGGCTATGCATGGACACCTTGTGTGCCCCAGGCAGTGTCTAGTTTGCTTCAGCCCTCCCTGCCCCAATCCACTATCTCCTGTCTGTGGTGGTGCTAGCACCTCCCTGTGACAGCAAACCTTTTGTCCAAGCCTCCCCTGCCGGAGTTTCGGTCAGCAGCAGGAGGCCAGACTTGTGTCTGTGGCAACAGCATCCATTTTGTGATGCTGAGGCTCTGGTTAGTTTTAACCGCGTTTAAGGAAAGTAACATGTCTTCTCCCTCTAGAAGGGTGGAATGCTACCCCCGTCGCCAGGACTGGCAAGGGGGTAGTATTCCAAAGCGTATGACACCTTACACGACATGCTTTGATAAATCCAAACCAAAGATAGCATTTAACCGCGAGGTTCATAATGCACTTAAGAGTATATGGTATGGCAATATCCTACAGCTATAAGGACATGGTTCCGAAAGCTGCAGACAGGCTCAGCTCATGCTAGGGCACCATCTCACATAAAACCAAGCACTCTGCCTCCAGGATTGTTAAGGCCCGCCATAGGAGTGACTTACAGGTGCATATGTGTCCAGATATAGGTTTAGACATAGGTATACTACATCTAAGCAAGGGGTGATTACACCAACTTGCCCCAGCTGAGTGATCAGCCAGTTGTGTCAGTTTGGATGGCCAGCCAGGGGTGGCAAAAGATATGCTGCAGCCCCTGGTAGGCCTTGGATGCACCTATGCCCTGGGTACCTATAGTACTCTGTACAGGGGCTCACAAGGTGACCCAATATCCGATTGGAGATGTACCTAAGGTACATGGAGTCCATTTTACAGAGAGAGCAGATAGCCTGGGGCCCTGATTAGCAGGATCCCAGGACAACTAAGTCGAAAACCAGCTAAACACTAGGCAAGAAATCTGGAATAACCATAGTCAGATATCCACCTTCCTACACCTGGTAATCAGCCCCTTCTGGGACGAGGTGAAGAAGACTTTGGATTCAATCTTGAAGATTTCAGTGACTATCACTCTTCCTTTAATTATCTTCGGCCTCGATGACAACGTTACGTGCAAGCCAGATCTTTTCTTTTTTACGCAATCCTCATATGCCAGAACAGAAATATGTAAATTTTGGGTAGACCGTGCTGCCCCGCCCCACTCAGGCTGGCTGACTTCGCTTTACGAGGTATCTAGGATGGACTTGGCTAGATCCTGCAGTATGAAAAATCGTGCATTTTTGGGATCTCCTGATATGTTGGAAGTAGGATGTCCGATTTTTATTCTTTTTTTTTCCCCCCGGGGTCCTATGATTATGCCTTTTTTCCAGCTCCATGGGCCAGCTCCTCAGGTCTCCCCGGCAAACAGTATGGTCCGACAGGTTGATAAATACCTTGGTGGAGTAAAATGTTCTACCCTCTGTCTATGGATGCCTCTTCCGCCGTTTATCCGATCGCTCTTGGTTTGGATTAACATCCATTTGAAAATCCCTGAACTCGTTCAGGAAAGATTTGCATGGTGGTTGGTGCTTTTCCTAAGAGGGCTAATGGCAAATGAGGACAAAAAAAGAAAGAGAGATAAAGGAGGGGTGCCTTCATCTGGCATCTCTGGAGAAGAGTCAGAAGCTTGACTTGGGCACCCCAGGTGGACTTGCCTCACTCATGAGGTCTGGAGAAGATGAACATTGAGGCAAATACTTAAAGTTTGACGAGTCGCTGATTATTGATTTTCCAGGTTGTTGGGGACTTACCATATGCCCTTTACTCCCCACAACTCTTAGGGGTTAAGCATCAAATGGAGGTCCGGCCTGAATGTCCACTTTTGCATGCAAGAACTTGGTCTACTTTCTCAAAGACTGTGTCTCTAGTGCATTGGCCCTTATAGGCATTAGCCTTCATTTTGCATTCTAGACAGATGTCAGTGACTGATTGTAAAGCTGTTTTGAGGTAAATTCCTGCCAGTACAGCACACTGAACCATCCTTTTCAAAGTACTCATAAATCATTCAATAATGCCATTTGCCTGTTGCCAGAAAGGTGTACCTTTCTGATGTTTGATTTTCAAACGATTAAGAAAGTTTTTAAACTCGCTGCAATTGAAGGGTGGACTGTATTCAGATTTGAGAATAGAAGGAATAACCCATGCTTAAAAATGTCATCCATCCTCTCGATTACTTTGTCATGTGTGGTTGATGATAAATCTTCTTCTAGAGTAAAACGTGAGTAATAATCGACAACTACCATGAGATGATTTCCATTATTGAGGTGTTCAAAGGAGTCATCCGCAATCCTCTCCCAGGCGTGCCTAGGAAGATCAGATATGTTCAGCAAGTGTAGAGTCGTTTTGGGAGACAGACTGTTGCACAGATGACAAGTTTACAGCTCCCTTTCAACTCGTTCATCAAGACGCCGGAACCACCCTTGATCCCGGAGGGCTCTTTCAGTTGCGGCAATGCCACAATGTCCTATGTATGCCAGTTCAATAACTTGTTGCCTCAGGCTTTCAGCGATAACTATTCATGCCCCTCTTAGTATGACACTATCATGAGTAACAGAAAGTTCCTCACGAGCATTCTTGAATTTCTGGTACTCAACATCATCTTTAAGAGGTCGGATATTTTTCCTCCATGATTGCATTGCAATGATTTCTTTAAGCTTAAGCATTTCTTTGTCAGTATTAGTAGCTGGCAGAATCTGTTCAATTGAAAGAGCTGCAGGCCCACTTGACTTTGCTATGATATTGATGTAGGCCGCTTTGAACGTTGTATTTTGATGCTGTGGCGGCACTCATGGAAATTTTGATCCCTCCCTCTTTTGTGCACAATAGTGTACTCATATTCCTGCCTATGCAACCTCCACCTCTTGATGAATGGAGGTATCCTGGCTTATGGATTTAGGAAAATTGTGGGCAACGCCTGATAATCCATGACAAGGGTGTGATGCTTTCCATACACAAACACATGGAAGTGTTCACACACCCACACTACAGCTAAGCTTTCTTTCTACGGTTGAGAATGAGCACGTTCAGTCTGAGATAGACTCCGGCTAGCACAGGCCAAAATGTGTCTCTGAGCATCTGGCTGTCCATTGTGTTGCCCACTGATCATGCCCAACCACACCAGGCTTGCATCTACCACAATCTCTGTATACAATTTCGGATCAAAGTAAGACATTTCAGTTGCATTTTATTTTCTTGAAACTCTGGTCCCATTCAGATGACAATTCAAATGGAACATATCGCTTTGTTAGTTCTCGTAGAGAGGCACTCACAGTGACAATATCCTGAATGTACCTGGAGCAGTAGATAGCCATGCCTAAGAAGACTCGTAGCATGGTCACATCCTCTGGGGGCAAGTAGGTGACAATGCTTGTACCTTTTCAGGATCAGGTGTCATTACCTTTTTAGACGAAATATGCCCAAAGAATTATATCATCACTGTAGTTAAAAGCATGTGTGACAGGCTGAATTATTCGACAAATGACATTTTGAAAGATTTCTATTGCTGATGACACACCAAAACTGAGTCTCTTATATCTGAACAAACCAACGTGATTTGAAAAAATAGTAATGTACCTACAGTTTTTTTCCAGTTCAATTTGATGGTAGCCTTTGTTCAAATCAAGGCAGGAGAAAAGAGAAAACATTGGCGCCATTCACCTGCATGATCATGTCCGCAATCGGTAGACCTGAATGTCTTTCTCTGTTGATTGCTTTGTTGGCCTGTTGCATATCAACACAAATGTGCATTGAATCTCCACTGTCCTTTTTTGGCACCACCACAATGGGTGAAATCCACAGCGTCGGACTAGTGGAGCACTCATTAATGTCATGCCTTAACGGTGTTTCTAGTTCTTTCTCAATGGCTTCCTGTAAGGGAAAATGAATTGGATGGTGTCACTGTGCTAGAGAGCAAATGTCTTCATTAATGTGAAGCTGCACCTTCATTGTCTTAAGTTTCCCAAGTCCATAAAACAACATCAGGAACAGCCTCATAATTTCAGAATGGGCATTCTTCTTGTAATTAATAGAGATCAGATCCTTTTCAGTCGCAGTATCGAAACATAATAAGCATACACTTGACGACGTACCTTGGAGGACATGAATTGGTAGTTGCACTGTCATTTTCTTGTGCGGCATAGTCGCTACAAAGGATCCTTGACTCCGCAAAGGCATAGAAACTGCCCAGGTGTACACCTTTGTTCTCAACCCTGTGGGACAGGGCATTGGTGATAGTTTTTTGTACTTTTCTGCCGGCATGATGTTTATCGACGGACCACTGTCAATGATAAAATACGTAGGGCAACTCTTTAAGTTTGAGCGTGATTTTAGGGCAATATCCAAATGAACTTTGTTGCTTTGTGTGCCGATTCTTTTTAGATTTGTGTTCTTCTTTGCAAGAGGCCAATCCTACATGCACAAGTCGGTCTGTGAATGACATCAACATTGCACATCATTGATATTCCTCACCATCACTCGTAGATGATATTAACAAACCTTTAAAAGATGAATTTGATAATGATAAACTTTGTTTAATTTCCACTTACCTTAGTCGATGTTGCTGTTTGGTTCTTGTGGGAGTGGCTAGAGTGCTTCTGGAACTTTCTGGTATCCATCTTCATGTCTCTCCTTGACACACTTAGTTTCTCTTTTGCTCTGCAAACCATTGTGAAATAGTTTTCTTTTGCGTAGCATTTGCATATCAGTCAGATACCTTCATGTGGAAAGGAGAATCCACAGCGGTAACACCATTTCTTTTTCTTCTGGCACATCACTCTGTGGGTCTCTACAGTGTGTTTTTGCTTACTTTTTGTACTCAATTCTGATTCATTTTGGGTTGTTTCAACTTCAATCTCGGCAGCCTGTCGATCAGCAAGTTCCTTAACTTTTGCAGTTATGAGCTTTTTCTCCAAACTAAGCGTTTCTCATAGCATGCGCCGCCGGAATGAATCGGAGAGGCAGCCATCGATAACTCTAAGACGCATGTCTTCTTCATCACTGAATTCACGGAGCTTGTAGTGCTTTATGAGCCTATCAAGTCTCTCAACCAACTCATCCATCTTCTCACCAGGTTGCTGACTTTATTGGTTGGAAGTATACCTTTCATAATCCACAATTATGCATTGGATTGAACTACTTGGCATTCAAAGTCTTCTTGATTTGATGTTATGATACTGCATCAGCTTATGATATCTTCTTTATCACTTATTTTACTCCATCACCTGCAAGGTTCTTTAAGTATTTTTTTTCACAACAAGTTTTATTGATAGGATCGGACAAAGTAATAAGTGTGGCTCCCCACAATCCGGAGAACACCACCAAGCATCTTGGCACAGTTACAGCATAGGACCAAACGTCCAATCAAGGAATCAAGAGAAAGCATTAATAAGAGAAAACAACTACACCCGCCCCTATCCCTTCCAACCCCAACTACCCAACCCTCCCACACCTTTCCCTGTGTCCCACCCTAACCCCAACCCCGTGCACGTGTGTACAAGTAGCGGCAGTGCTTAGTCGTGACATGGCATTCATGGCGTAAAGTAAGGGCTCGCCAGACATCAGGGGGCTAGAGGTCTTCCTCAGGTTCCGCCAGAGGGTTCAGTGTCAAACCCCTATAGTCTGCTCATCTCTTCCACACCTTAAAATGCTTGCGGGGGCACCCTCGTGCTTCAAATATCGGTCGCTCTAGACCCATACAGAAGTCCAGTCCGGCTCTCCATGCACTCGGGGGGGGGCTCACATCCTTCCAAGCTCGGGCCAAGTCCCTTTTGGCAATCACCAGCCCCAGGAGCAACAAATGGTGTTTGTATATGTTTCCACCAACCCCCTCCAGGATGTGGAGTAGGCCTAGGCGATGAGTACGAGGAAGGGTCCAACCCAGCACCTCAGCCAGGCAGCCCCACACACCCCTCCAGAAGCCAACCAGCCGAGGGCACGACCATACCGTGTGGAGCAATGTGCCCACTGCAACCCCACAGCGCAAACATTCCGGGGACTCAATCAAGCCTGCTTTCCACAGACGCTCACGGGTGTAGTAGGCTCTATGGAGAATTTTGAATTGGATTAGTCTAAACCGTATTGCAATGGCTGCCCCCTAGGGGATTATAGGGCCTGCTTCCAATCGTCCTCATAAGGTTCTTTAAGTATTTGATGATCTTTTTATCATCTGCTTTTTCTATAGCATCTATGAAGTCACTAAACATTTTAATTGAGGTAGTACATCTGGCACCAATGTTCTTCTTTTTGGCCATATTGAATGGAGGTGTCGGTTTGAGGACCACGGTGGCACCATATTTGGTGCTCTCTTGTCAACAGCCATTGGAGAGCTTCAAAGCCTAAAGACCTTTTGAGTTGCACTGAGTGCCACCAGCCGCCTCTGTGGTCGCTTCTAGAGGACCAACAGCTTTGTAAGCACAACCTCTGGACTTATGCTTGGGTTATTGTGGATGTCATATTCTAATTTGCCCTTAGGCCAAGTCTTGATTGCAAGTTAGGTGGCACTTTTCACTTTCGCTCCAGTAAGTACAGTTGTACTTTCTTACCTGGTTGTCTCAGCCTTTAGGTCTTCTTGCACCTGCCTGTCGCTGCCTTTAGTGTTTCTCTGTGCCTGGTCATCTTTACCTTTAGCACTTTCCTGCACCTGGCTGTCACGGCCTTTAGCGCTTCTTCGTACCTGGTTTTCACTGTCTTTAGTGTTTCTGCTTAGTATCGGTGTTGACTCTGTGTTATGCTATGGTGTAGTACCTCTTCTTTCAGCCTTACCAGTAGCTTTTTGGCAGGCGTACAAACTGTGCTCCTCTATAAGGCCTTCACCTACTTCGATGGCCTCTCAAAAGGTAGAGTTGCACTTTGACTTCACATACCCCAACTGTAGACCGCTTCTTGGGGCACACGTGGCACACAAAAGCAGTTTGCTGGGCCACACCATACTCTCAGGGAGAGCAGTCTTGAATCCTTGGGCCCTTATCTCGTTGCCAACTATAGTGTCCTCTTCTGCCCGGGAGCAAGTAACCGACCACGCCACACACGGAGCTCTGGTTTGCACATTCATATCCTTCAGTATGCAACCTTAAGCTAAACGCACTGTGTCACAAACTTTATTACCACACCCATCAGATTACATAATACATGCAATAAGTCTGCCAAGGCCCACAAGAGGCCTAATACACAAAAACACAGGGCACCAAAAGAGGGTCATAAGTACTGGGATGAGGAAGAAAGAATTGGAGTAATAAAAATTACCGGTAAGTAATCTGAGCATTACCTCCTCACCAGCTTCCTCGCCCCAGTCCTTACATAGTGAGAATATATTCAAGCAAGGGCCTTCTTATCCTAACAGAAATGGCTAGAATAAAGGCACAGACACACATATGGGAGTAAAGGCCAATTTTTATTGCCAGAACATCAACTCCCCAAATGCCCCAATTCAAGCCAGAGAAAAAAGGAACCACCCTGGCTAAACCCATGACAGCCTTGTTTAGCAAGAGATCTGGAAATCTGCCAAAGAAAGAAAACTGGACCCAAAATTAGACCCAGAACATCGAGCGACATCAATCCTATAATGGGATATCAAATTGGATGGAGAGGCCCAAGATGCTGCTGTACAAGTGTCTTCTACCGAAATTCTAGCCCATTCAGCCCAAGATGCCACTATACCTCTTGTTGAATGAGCCTGAACATTCTTGGGAAACTCGGAGCCTGCATTTTTGTAAGCCATAGAAATAACAGTCTTGACCCATCTTGCCAGAGTAGATCTAGACGGCTTACCCCTACTATTAGTATGACATAAATAAATGAATGAGTAATAGGTCTACGGAAAGTTAGACAACCTCTTCAGATAAATAGTAAGAGCCCTCACTGCATTTAAAGAAGCAATGGAAAAGTCAGAGGAAATCAAATCCAAGAGGAAAGGCATTACTATGTCCTGATTTCTATGAAACGTAGAGTTAACTTTAGGAAGAAAATCAGGACATAAAGACTAAACTACCCTACCCTACAGAATGGTAAAATAAGGATAGTGACACTGAAAAGAACCTAACTCTTTCAACCTCTTGGCTATAGCTACCAGGAAAAAACACCTTGAAAGACAAAACTGTATCAGAGGAATCTTCTATTGGCTCAAAGGGGCGACCCTGAAGAAAATAAATGACCAAAGGTAAATACCTTGTTGGGAAAAGCGCTTTACATTATGCCAAATCAGTGAAAATCCCTTAAAAAGTCTACCAACCAATTAATAAATGGGATTTTGGTTACCCCAGGGAGATCTAAAAGCTCTAACAGCAGGCCACCGTAGTTTAAATGTAGAAATTGAAAGATTTTTGTCGAAAACCTCCTGAAGAAAATCCAGTATCACATCTTTGGGGCATTCCAAAGAGGATAATCCCTTCACCATACACCAATCACCAAACAAAGCCCATGGATGATTGTTAGACTTTCTATTTGACTCTCTTCTAGAAGCCTGAATAGAAAGGGAGACAGGCAAAGAAAGATCCTTGTTTAACAGACCCTCCTTTTCACCTTCCAGGCCGATAGTCAATGATGACCCAGGAATGTCACCGTCAGGACAAGCTGAATGATCGAAACAGGGCACAATGGGAGAATCCATTCCTTGTCTGCCATGGAGTGAAGAAGGGGAAAACACATTCTCCTTGGCCATAAAGGAACCACCAGAATGTCATCCGATTCCTCCCTCTGAATTCTGAGCAGGGCTGTACAGATGAGGGGAAAAGAAGAAAATTATACAAGAGACCCTTTGGTTAAGGTTGGACGAGGGCATCGATTCCCAGAGACTGATTGTTTGCTGAGCGGGAAAAAAATCTGACAAACTTATGCATCTGAGACCTCTGTGAACAGGTCTAAGAGAAGAACACCCCAATCTGCTGCATAGAGCCTGAAAAAACAAGAAATTGAGTAAACTCCTGTGAACAGAGAAATACTCAACTTAGTCTGTTCACCTGGATGTTCAAACTCCCCTGAACGTGTACTGCTCTCATAGAAAGAAGATTTACTTTTGCCCAAGACCTGATCTATAAAGCTAACAGGCTCAGGGACTGACTTTTTGTACCAAACTGACAGCTGCTATAAGTCTTTGTTCTTAAATTGTCTGTCCTGATCACAAAACCTGAACCCTTCAACTGTGGAAGAAAACCGCAAAGAGCTTTCTGCACTGTTTTTAACTCTTTCAAATTTGATGAGCAAGTCACCTCCTGTGGAGACCAAAGCTCCAGGCCAGTTAAAAGTCCCTAGCACGCTCCCCTCCTGGCTTGCTAGCATCCGTTGTGAATATCAGAGGGTCTAGAAGTGCAAAAGGAGTTCCCTGATCTAGCATAGGTGAATCCATCCACCAGCTCAGAAGAGCTCTGACCACAGAAGTGAATGGAATTAGCATCTCGTAGGTCTCTGAAATTGGAGGCCAATGTTGGAGGTTATGAAGGAACACTTGATCCAGGTGAAAGTGTGGCTAGGGAATGATGAATACCCTTACTGCCTCATAAAGAAGAGGCAAAAAATCATGATGTTGGAATGTAGTTTGACACAAAAGAGCAGAAACCAAAACATATTTACCATGTTTCCTTGGAGTCGGAGCCACTCCTCACAGCAGCCCACTGATGTTTCAGGAGAATATCCACTTGAGATTGTAAATTCATTCTCTCCGTGAAGGGATCCCTTGCCCACATCTCTTCTGAAATTGGCTCCAATGTACTCCATTTCGTCTGAAAGAACCAGAATTGACTTGGTCTTTTTGATTACAGACCAGAAGTTCTGCAGTTTTACACAGTGTGCTTGTGTGTGTGTATAAATAAAATATATATATATATATATATATATATATATATATATATATATATATATATATATATATATATATATATATATATATATATATATATATATATATATATATATATATATATATATATATATTACCTACTGGCGGTCGCCAGTAGGTAGTTATAGTTAGGATTTTTTTCAATGTTAAATCTCAAAATTCTATTTGGAATAACTTTGGCACCGGTTGACGAATCTGCCTGAAAATTTCAGGAAAATGGCCTCGTCGAGCTCCGGTCCTTCCCTGAAAGTTTGGGGGGGATACAATAAGCGGGGGCCGAGATAAAAGGGGGGTCCCAAAACGCGTTTTCCCCATGTTAATCAAACTTGGCAAAATTGTAGGGACTGGTAGCCCGATGTGCCTTTGCTATGTCTCAAGATATGTGCTCCAGTGGATTTTGAGTAATTTAGGTCCAAAAAAATATATATATCTATAGCAGCGCACAGGTGCGCGCACCGGAGTGCGCTCCAGGCGCGACACGCGAGGTGCGCATGGAAAGCTGATTGGCTCTCGGGTGTCTGTAAACATTCCAAACAGTCCAGAGCGGTCGCCATCTTGTGTCTCGGTAAAATCGAGACATAAGAGGTGGCTAAAACAAAGTGGGAACTGACCATAAGGCGTCAGGGATAGACCCCTTTGACCCCCTAGGTTTGATGTGGGGGCTATAAAAGGGCCCCGCGGGGCATTTAAAATATTTTTTTTTTTTTCGTTTTGCACGGGGGAAGCGCTCGGTGCGCGCACCAGGTAGCGCACCGGGGAGCGTAAAATGAGGGAAAAAGATGACAGAGTTTTAAAAAAATGAAGTTTTCATTTAGAAATTGGAGGTAGTTCTTAAAAGAACTTTTTTTTTTCTTCTTTTTGTTGTTTTATATTTTTTTGTGTTTTTGGAACTTTTTAAACTTTTTTTGGCTTTTCAAAACAGTTTTATATTTTTTTTGTATTTTTTAGGGGGAGAAACAAAAAAAGGGAATTGAAACTGGCTCAACTGGAGCAAAAAAACAAAAAACCCAAAAAATTATTTCTTTTTGGGGCACTTGTGATTATCACCTGCAAGGACGATGAGCTTAATACTTTGTTCCCCATAGGAGATAAGCTTGCCACAAGCAGTGCAAGTAATTTTAAAATCAGCAAATCTCGGCTGAATGCAAGGCATCACCTCAGATGTTTCTGGTTGCGAGGAAGAGGGTTGTTTTCTTTGGGAGGGGGTCCTTGATGACTGGGGGAGGTTACTGGCCAGTTCCCGGAACTCTGCGCGAGAGTAGTTGTTTGGATGCTTTCTTGTCATGTGCCGAATCATGGTATAGTTACCAAAAGAATATTTCTTATTTGGGTTGCCCCGTGAAAGTTCATCATTGCAGATGAGGCAAGTGACTTTGGGCGCATTCACCTTTTTTTTCCCCTCTGGAATTGAAAAAAACTGCCAAATGAAGTGTGGTTTGGGTTTATAAGGTGTGTTTTCTTCAGGCAGCCATCTTCTTCTCCCCTCCTCCTCTTCCTCTTCCTCCTCCTCCTGTTCTTGACCACCAATATAATTTGGAGCTGGTCCTCTTGGTGGTGGTGGTGGTGGTGGTGGCTGAGATGCTCCTGCTGCTGCTGCTACTGAAGCCATTTTAAAGTACAAAAAGGTACAGAGAGTTCCAAACAGATCTTCCTCAGTCAAAGGACAAAGTCAGAATAAGGAAAAAAGGTGGGGGCTTTCATCATTTGGAAAACAAAACTGTCCTGAACCAATGAGAAGTGTTATTTTCAGGTCACAAGACCAGGGGCTTCATCATTATGAAACTAAAACTGTTATGAACCAATGAAAAGTGTTATTTTCTGCTCACATGACCCGACGCGCTTACGCTACGCGCACGGGGGCGCGCAGCGTAAGCGCGTCGGAAGTTTACGTTTTGCGATCGTATTCGTTCGAGTACTTCCGGGTGCGCTTACGCCGTGCGTATCACGCGGTCGCGGCTACGCGATACGTCACGATCATGTTTTCGTTTGCGATATTGGCGCTCACGAGACGCTCCCCGGAGCGCGCCCGGGGGCGCTTTTCAGAAATACGCTTTTCGGGGCGCACTCCGGGGCGCGCTCTGGGAGCGCTCCCCCCAAAAATTAAAAAAAAAAAAATGGGATAATTGTAGAGACAGGTAGCCCTATTCTGAAGTGGTTTGTAAAAAAATTAACTTTATAAAAATATGTATTGTGCTACATTGGGCTTAATATATGTTAGAGCCAAAATGTAGCCCAAATGTAGCCCAAAGTAGCCCAATGAAGCCCAAAGATGGCCACCAGAGATCAAAAATTGTAAATGTAGCCCAAAATTCAACTAGATGTAGCACAACTGTAGCCCAATGACAGAATGTACCAGAGTGTTAAAAAGAACAACTAGAGTGCTAACAGTCTTATTTATAAAGTGAAACTTATAGTAAGGAATTAGCATTTAAAAAACCTATGAAATTCACTGAAAAAAACCATAGGTTTCACACCAGTTATAGTTAGGAATTAGCATTTAAAAAACCTATTAAATTCACTGAAAAAACCATAGGTTTCACACCAGTTATAGTTAGCTGGAAATTTTACTGATATAAAACCATTGAAATTCCCACGTTATAGTTAGTCGGACTCACTATAACTTGCGCGTGCAATGCACTGCTGATGACATCACATATTACATCACTCATGACATGGTCAGTGACATCACTCATGACATCACTGATGACACCATCCTTGTGACACAGTGACAGACCTCCTTTCAGTGTAATGTAACCCATGAAACACATATTCAAAAATAGAAACTAATATTTTCAAAAAAGTGGATATACCCATACCAGTTACAACAACCAATTCAGTAATACCACCATCTAATACACATCCACTCATGTGTATGTATATGGGTTATTAGATATTTTTATTAGTATCAGTATGAGTGTCTATATGGTTTGGTGGGGGTATTACTTAGCACATAGATGCATGAGTGACTGACTCTTTGTTTGTATGTGTTTTGAAGACAACATATGTACAGGACTGTATGGGTGGATGAGTGTCTATATGTGTTTGTTAGTGAGTGAATGACTGTCTCACTAGTGTCTTTATCAGTAACTACATATGTTTTAATCTAGTATATATGAATATTGATGTATATAAGTGAGTATATGTGAGAGTAAGAGATTGTAAGAGTTCCTGTTTAAATAAGTATGTGTTTCTATAAGTGATTGTTTAAGAGAATAAATATGTGTAATTTTAAATAGAAGTAAGGTGGAAGTGTGTGTATAACTCTATATTCAAATAAATGGATGTCCAATAGTTTATTTGCACGTGTGAATATGTGTGTGAGTAACTTTTGGATGAATGTCGGTGTGTAACAGGATGTATAGGTGTATCACTTCATATGATGAGTGAGTATATGTATGAGTGACTATATAGAACTGTTGGTGAATGAGTGGATGTGTATATAGATAGTGGAATTACTGAATTGCTTGTTGTAACTGATATAGGTATCTCCATTTTTTTAAAAATTTCAGTTTCTATTTTTGAATATGTGTTTCAAGGGTTACATTATAGTGAAAGGAGGTCTGTCACTATGTCACAAGGATGGTGTCATGAGTGATGTCACTGACCATGTCATGAGTGATGTAATATGTGATGTCATCAGCAGTGCATTGCACGCGCAAGTTATAGTGAGTCCGACTAACTATAACGTGGGAATTTCAATGGTTTTATATCAGTAAAATTTCCAGCTAACTATAACTGGTGTGAAACCTATGGTTTTTTCAGTGAATTTAATAGGTTTTTTAAATGCTAATTCCTAACTATAACTGGTGTGAAACCTATGGTTTTTTTCAGTGAATATACATATATATATACATATATATATATACATATATATATATATATATATATATATAAAGATCTCGCCAGACGCCAACGGCGTCACCAACTCGTTTCTGTCGGTAGAAATGACGAAGAGTGGAGACCCAATTCTGGTGCCAAACAAAGGTGCTTTATTGGTGCCTTTCAACGCTCAGCATGCCCGCCATGACGCGTTTCGCCTGTATCCACAGGCTTGATCACATGATGTGTTTGTTTGAACTAGGGGAGGTACTTATAGTTGGCACAAAAGGCGGACTGTTTATACCACCATCATCTTTAGTAATGTTTAACCCCTTGCGTGCGGGGCGTTTTCCCCGCCTGTGCTGACTCCGCCTTGCGCGGGCGGAGTCATGACGGAACGGTTCCGTCATCAGCACAGCTCAACCGATGCTGATGACGGAACCGTTCCGTCATCAGCATGGAAGGGGTTAGCATGGAAACTGTAAACAGACTATTGCTAGATGTTTATTGAATCTGCCGTAGTGCAAAATACAATAGATCACATCCAACCTTTAACAATTTATACAATATTATAAATATGTGCAAAATACGCAATGGCAATAAATACATATATAAAAGTCGTTCAAATGCTCAAAGAGTGGGGGCTCAGCAACTTGGAAGCATCAGGGAATTTGGTCAAAATTTTGAATAAATATGCTGAAATCGATTGCATATCACTATTGAAAGAAATGGAAGAAATTAATGATGAATTGTTAAAATTGGAACCAAACGATTTAATTGCATTATCCAGAAAGGAAATTCAAGAGCACCTAGTGAAACATGAGGACAAAATTAAGGCACGTAAGGCGTATAAGTTTGCGCGCGACAAGGAGGACAATGAGCAGGGTCGTATTTACACATTTGCGCGCAAATATCAAAATGCCAAAAAAACAAAAATGAATCAGAAAACAATTGCGCCCATGAGTGCTCCCATAAATGCAACAAGAATGCCACAACCTGTGCTTACAGATGCCAACCCAGATCAGAGTGATGAAGAAACATCAAATAGTAGTGTCTACTCTGAGGACAGTACAACAACAGGGGCAATCTCTGGAGAAACAACAACGGTGATAGATTTAGGAGAGGAGGTTGATTTTTTAGTGAATGCTCGCCTCCAATCACTACGCTCAAGAAGTAAGCAGCAGCCAATGCTGCAGCCACAAAAAGGGCAAAACTCAACCAACGAAGGAGGGAACGCCATAAAAAGCACAAACTCAAACAAAAAAAAGAAACAACATTGGCGTAACAGAAATTAAATGACAGGACAATTATAAATCTCTCCTCCACGATGCTTACAGAGGCAGAAAAACAATTACTAAGCCTGGGGTTGAGTTTTTTGCCCAATAAGTGACTGTAACTATTCAAAGACCAGAATAGATGTCTTTCAATATATACGCAAACTCAAACGGCGCAAGTTCTTCAATATTAAGGATGGTCTGAACGAGACGGAACGTACCAATATTGAATTGAATCCTTCTACGCTGTTGGCTCCAGACACTAGAGCATTACTTACTTTGCACCAAATGGGAGATACTACTGATACTTCTGATAGTACCAATTCTAATCCATCGACCCAACAAGAGCTCAGAGATGCCAAAATCAACCAAATAGGAGCACGCAGCAGTCCATTTAAACCTGCCTCCAACTTCATACCAACCATGCCCCGAGACGCCATTGATTCATTCCACGAGGTGGTGATAGCAGATCTCAAAAAATTACATTACCAAATCAAACATCGCAAAAGACAAAAAAATACTAGGGAAAAACTTTACTGGGCACTTATGAACAAATTGAAATCCGATTACAAAAACATTGTCTGCAGTTCAGACAAAGGTGGTAATATCGTGATTTGGCCGCAAAAAGATTACATCAACGAGGCGACCAGACAGCTCTCAGATTTGATATGTTATCAGAAAGCCAACGCAAAAGAGTACGACAAAGCGAGAGACACTCTCAGAAAAATGCTTTACAAATACAAGAGAGAAGGCCTGATCTCCATGCAGGAGTTCAAGTTCCTAGATGTAGAGCATCCAGTTATGCCCAGGTTATATTTAATCCCTAAAATCAGCAAGGAAACTTTACCAGTTCCAGGAAGACCGATTATATCGGCAATTGACAGTATGGCGGAACACATTGCTAATCTACGTGGATTACTTTTTGCAGAGTTTGGTAAAAGATTTGCCCACCTATGTGAAGGATACGGGAGACTTTCTGCGCAAGATAAAGAATACTCCTTGGACATCTGACTCTTTACTCATTGCCCTGGACATAGAGTCCTTATATACTAGTATTGAACATAGTACAGGACTGAGGGCACTTGAATTTTTCCTAGGGACTCGACCCCTAAATTGTTACAATCACAATAAGATGATCATAGAACTTGTCACATGGAGTTTATACACCAACTACTTTGTCTTTGGAAAAGAGATTTATCTGCAGAAAAGGGGTGTGGCTATGGGGGCCTGCTTCTCTCCCAGCTATGCATGCTTGCACGTAGGCTGGTGGGAGAAGCAGGTCCTCATGGGAAAACATCATGACACTTACTCAAAACATATAGTACAGTGGATACGGTTTATTGACGATGTTTTTATGATTTGGAGGGGTGATGAAACCAGTGCCATCGGTTTTATTGAACAACTTAACATCAACCAAGACAATCTGAAATTTACATACAAAATGAGCAAACAAACTGTAGATTTCTTAGATGTCAAAGTGTTTGTTAAAAATGGAAAAATTGCAACCACCCTATTTAGAAAAAAGACAGCGGGAAACTCAGTTCTCCACGCCAGTAGCGCACACCCTCGCCATTTCATTGACAACATCCCCTATGGGGAGTTGCTCCGACTAAAAAGGATTTGCAGTACACAGGAAGAATTAGCAGTTTGCACCATTCAAGCTCTCAAAAGATTCAAAGACAGGGGATATAGTGATAGGGTACTTAAAATGGCTACTGAGAAGTTGAAGGAAAGATCTACGGAATCCCTGTTAAGCCCCTCGGAAGTCCCTTGTCCTGAAAATATTAATATCAAAGACGACTCAAGTCTTAGATTTATGACAACATACAACTGTCAGGAACGACCCATCAGAGCCATTTTAACTAAAAGTTGGCCGATATTGATGACCGATGGTGTCCTAGCACCTCAACTAACATGCGGACCCAACATCACCTATCGGAAGGGCCCTTCCATGCGCCAACATGTCTCTAATCCATTCCCTGAACTTTTGAAAACTGAATCTTGGTTACAACCCCGGCCGGGGTTTACCAAATGTTCTAGTTGTAGAGCATGCAAGTTTGGCATGAATACTACCAAGTATGCCACTCCGTTTAGTACAACTCTGTCACCAATCAAGGGCATCTTTAATTGTAAAACGGAGTATGCTGTTTATGTTCTGACGTGCACCTGCGGCCTGAGGTATGTTGGGAGTACCAGGCTTCATGTGCATGTCAGAATCTTGCATCATCTCCGAGCCATAGTCAACAACGACAGCTCCTATCCTGTCGCAAGACACTTTAAGATGATGCATAATAACAACCTTGAGTGTCTCAAGTACTTTGTATTAGCTGCTGTCCCCAAACCACGCAGGGGAGGCGACAGAGACAAAATGCTTAAACAATTAGAATCAAAAATGATTCTCGAGTTGGACAGCAAAGTGCCAAATGGCCTTAACACAACGGAAGATCTATATCATTTTTTATAGATTATGTAGATGGTCTTCTTTCCATTCATATTCCATCTTAGTTTGTTTCCTACTAACATCAGTTTAACTATGGCCACCTCCCTTGCCCATTTGATGATTTACTGTTTCTTGGCCATTTTTTTAATTGTACATATTTTCCATTTAGATGTAGAAATTGAGTTATAGTCTTTACTGCACCATGAAATTCACCTGGGGTTTTTGTTTTTCATACAATACACACATAATTGTTAACATACACGTTTATACTATCTTTTATGATCTTACGAAGGGCTGCCATCTTTATTGATGTCCCTACTGTCTTTGTCTATTTATAATAATCAGATATTTATATTCATTGCTGTCGTCTTTTAGTATTTATACCATTTTGCGTATTTTGCACAATTATGATGTTTACATTTATATATGAACTGTTCAATTTTTAAATATGTTATTTAATTTTGATACATTTTTCTACTACTATTTATTGATTTTTAACCAAATCAATATAATATAATCAAAATGCATATATTTGCACAGTCAATATGTTTACATTTGGGATATACAATGTTCATTTGGTATATGTTTACATTTGCATTTTTGCACAAATACTATGCAGACTACCTCGTTAAATATACTGCATTTAGGCAGATATATATATATTCTTTCATGAAATTGACAGTAGAGATTATTGTTACCTGAATTTATTCGGTATATGAATTGCTTGATGGGTCAGTATTTTCACCTGTTGCCCTTCCGTTTTGAACTTGCGAACTACAGACATTTTGAGTAGTATGTTGTCTATATCTATGATCACATGGTGTTCACTAATGCATTTAAAAATAATGGCACACACCAGCTAGACAATCTGTGAGCAAGGGCATCCGCCCGAAACGCGTCAGACCGTTGTGCTGTGGTGAAATAAAAAACATCTTTGCCTGAAATCTATGGGACTCGCCGTGGTTTCTGTTCGCCAGAGTTGGAGGAGCACCAGTATTTCTGAATATATATATATATATATATATATATATATATATATATATATATATATATATATATATATATATATATATATATATAACGCTCGGCTTCAGAACTTGTTTCTTCCAAAGAACCGCACTCGTGGAACCAAAGTTTTGCAGTGCTCACACCATCAAAGATTTATTCACAAAGTTTAACAGACGCGTTTTAGCATCAAGCCTTCATCAGCCTTTACACTGATGAAGGCTTGATGCTGAAACGCGTCTGTTAAACTTTGTGAATAAATCTTTGATGATGTGAGCACTGCAAAACTTTGGTTCCACGAGTGCGGTTCTTTGGAAGAAACAAGTTCTGAAGCCGAGCGTAGTGTTACTGCGGGCACCCATTACCGCATACCGCACCCGCCCACGAGTGCCTTGATTTCCAGTGGGACAGGGAGCGTGGATATATATATATATATATATATATATATATATATATATATATATATATATATTATATATATATATTACCTACTGGCGTCTCGCCAGTAGGTATATATAGTTAGGATTTTTTCCCTATGGAATTTTTGAAAATTCTATGTCTAATAACTTTGGCGTTTGTGGACGGAATCGGCTGAAATTTTCAGGAAAATGGCACATTTTGTTTCTGAGCAGCCCTTTAAAATTTGGGGGGGGTTTCGTCAAGGGGGGGCCGAGAAAAAAGGGGGGTCCCAAAACGCGTTTTCCCCATGTTAATTTCCATAGGGCGGTTGGCCTCACTTTTAGCTCGAACGGCTGAATGGATTTGCACGAAACTTGGCAAAATTGTAGGGACTGTTAGCCCGATGTGCCTTTGCTAGGTCTCAATATATGTGCTCCAGTGGATTTTGAGAAATTAACGTTCAAAACAAGATATATATCTGTAACAGCGCTCCGGGCTGCGCTCCGGTCCGCTTACTTTTCGCGTAACGGAGCTTTGCGTAGCGAAGCTGATTGGCTCTCCGGTGTCTGTCAACATTCTAAACAGTCCGGTGCGGCCGCCATCTTGTCTCTCGGTAGGATCGAGAGACAAGAGGAGGAGAAAAACGAAGGGGGAATTTAATGAAAGGGGGCAAGGTAGACCCCTCTTGACCCCCTAGGAATGATGTTGGGGTTATTAAAGGGTCCCGTGGGGAAAATAAAAAAATATTGATTTTTCACGGTAGAAGCGCTTCTCGGGCCGCGAACTGGTAGCGAAACGGGAATTCGCCATTTTGTGTTTCGTTTTAATTAAATTACTAGGTATAAGGGGGTGCGGGAGACGTATCCTGATCCCTTATGTTTTCTGAGGGTGGCTGAGGAGGCTCATATATGTTGATATATGTCTTCCAGCGGCTGTGCGGCCGCCATCTTGTCTCTCGGTAGGATCGAGAGAGAAGAAGAGGTGAAAAACGAAGGGGGAATTTAATGAAAGGAGGCAAGGTAGACCCCTCTTGACCCCCTAGGAATGATGTTGGGGTTATTAAAGGGTCCCGTGGGGAAAATAAAATAAAATTGATTTTTCACGGTAGAAGTGCTTCTCGGGCCGCGAACTGGGCCGCAAACTGGTAGCGAAACGGGAATTCGCCATTTTGTGTTTCGTTTTAATTAAATTACTAGGTATAAGGGGGTGCGGGAGACGTATCCTGATCCCTTATGTTTTCTGAGGGTGGCTGAGGAGGCTCATATATGTTGATACATGTCTTCCAGCGGCTGTGCGTGAGCGTTTTTTTTTTTGCTGCGTGACGTCTGTTAACGTTCGATTCGATGGAAATCAGGAAGTGTTGACCGCCAATTTGTCACTGCGATAAAATATTTTGTTATAAATTAATCCTTATTGATAAACATTGTCTGCGCCATCTTGTCTTTTTTGCAATGCCACACTTTTGTTGAGCACGGCAGCCATTTTAGATGCCTTGACCAGACCCACTCTCTGCATGCCGCCGATCCTCAGCATGGCTCCCCACCCTCGCAAGCATCTCCCCCACGCACTGGTCACCCCCGCTCTCTCTCTCATGCATGGGCCATAAACTTCCCCCCATCTGCGCTGCGGCGTGAACGGGCGTCCCCAGGTGGAGGCTCGTTTGCTGTACTGGGGCGCCCCTTTACCGTTTCAGTTGCCATTCCGCCCGCTTTTGCTACACTGTGCCTCGTCCTCCATTCAGCTGTTTATCGCCCGCTCTTGCGGCTACAGCGTCTCGCTCACCATGTAGTTGAGTTGCGCCCACTCTTGCGGTGCAGCGATAGGCGGCTGCCATTGGATTCTTAAAATGGCGGACGGCTCTTCGGATTTGGGCCTGGTCCACTAAAATGGCCCTGGGACACCTTGGAACTCGGACGGTTGCCTGCTAGGGCTTGGGCTCCATCCTCGAAAGCGTCCCCTCAGCCGTGAAGATTCTACAAAAGTCTTGGGGGCCCTCGACTCCTGCAGGCTTCCGGTTGGGAGCGGCTGCCATGATTGCTCGCGGAATGACCACGACGGAGCCACGAGATGGTGGTGCTCTCATGCTGATGCCAGCTTCAGTCTGAAACATCCAGAAACAAGGTGGGGCTTTCATCGTTTGGGAAAAAAAAATGTTCTAAACCAATGAAAAGTGTTATTTTTAGGTCATATGACCAAGCCTTCCATCTTTAGGAAACCAAAAGTAAAATGAACCAATGAAAAGTTTTATAAACAAGTCACATGACCTGTTATGCGGCATAGGGCTACAAAAAGCGTAGAAAATCCGTTGGCACGTGAGGCGGCGTCAGTAGCGGACCGATGTGCGAATAGGCCGAAGGCAGCACAACGCGCCAAGATCCGGATGGCACCGTGTTGGTGTCCAGCAAGTTGCTGCACTGGTGTGGCTATCCTACAATGCTGCGCCAAAAGTCGGCGTGGGGCGCCCCATTGGCCTGTGAGGTCGCGTCAGTCAGTGGGGGCTGTGCGTCTCCCCCAAGATGGAGGCTCCTCGGCTGCAGTGCGGCGCCCCTTATCTTTTCACTCGCCGTCCAACTGAGTTGCGTCCGCACTTGCGGCTACAGTAGGCCGAAGGCATCACAGCGCGCCGAGATCTGGATGGCACCGAGGTGGTGTCCAGCAAGTTGCCGCACTGGTGTGGCCATCCTACAATGCTGCGCCGAAAGACGGCGTGTCCAGCTGAGTTCCGGTCACTCTTGCGGTACAGTGACTCGAACGCGCCGAGATCCGGATGGCACCGAGGTGGTGTCCAGCAAGTTGCCGCACTGGTGTGGCCATCCTACAATGCTGCGCCGAAAGTCGGCGTGGGGTGCCCCGTTGGCTTATGAGGTGATGTCAGTAGTGGACCGATGTGTGAATAGGTCGGAACCAGCACAAGGCGCCAAGATCCGGATGGCAAGTCCTGGATGTTGAGTGCCATAGTTGAGAGTTCTGAGCAGTGCTTGTAACACTGTCTGAAGCTTATTTGCATCTGCTGCAGCTTCACTATTGTCCTGGTGTGGCCAAAGATCGCCCATGACATAGGCGGCCGGCTCCCGGGGTCCGGCGGAACTTTTTCCCTTTTCCATTCTGCATCTTGTCCCACAATCCGTTTGACCTGAAGACACGACCAGGTCCCTGAATGTGTGCAGGGGGACGCTATTGATTGAATCAAAATGGCGGCTTCACACAAAGCTGACTCAAGCGTTGCTGTTGATGCTATACAGACAAAAATTGGTTTTCAGTTTGTACATTCTTCAGGATTTTTTTTTCCATCCAAGGCTGGTTGAGAGTTTGTAGAACAATGGCTTCAGATTTTCAACATACTACTCTTCAACATTCTTCCTAAATGTAACAATGTGAGACTCACTAGGAGAACTGCTGTTTATCTTTCCTTTCAAAATGCTGCCAACAATATTTTCTAAATGGAAGACACCATCTTGTAGCATAAAGGGCCGAAAGGGGTTCTGGTCTGGCCGATGGTTGGTGGAGACATTTTGACTATATCTTGGACCTGCCCGGCCTCGCCCAAAATGGCGCCGGTATAAATGGGACTCGTAACTCCTTGTTGTGTACTGGTTGAACAACCTTGATATCACGAGATATGAATGTAGTGTTGATGCTCATGGCGGGCGGGGACGAGAATTGATTGAATATTTCGACATCCCTATTGATATTAAGTTCTGATGTGTTACTGATTACTGTACTATTGAAAGTTCGAATTAACGTCACCCATGGTACTTGCCCGCAAATGTATATCTAGATGATTTTTTTGTAAGTGGCTTTGTCGTATTTTAATTACAAAATGTACGTCCACCGATTCCGCAACTGTTAAGACACCTTAGTTCTTGCAACCTAATGGCCCGCTCGTTACGTTCCTCTACAGTGTAAATGTCTCCTCATCATATACGTTTCCAGTTTGCTCCGTGGCCGGCCCACGTGGTTATAGGCCCGTATTTGTATACTGACATTTTCACAATAAAGGTTTTTAAAACAAAACATGGTAGTAGTATTTACATTGGTAAAGTTTTTACTTTTAGTCACTGTTTTCGAATCAGTAAAAGGCAAGTGAAATAAAGCAGTCCAATTACATGACGGATAAAAGGTATAATACGTAGGAACGCAGTAAAGATAAATGGTCAAGGGCAGTTGTGTTTTCCACTCCTGCAACATAAAGTGATCGATAAGAATCTGATAATCAGGCGTATCGGCGAGTAAGACAGCAGGCCGAGCCTCTTTTACTCAACGGCCCCGTCATGGGACGAAGAAACGCCCTTTTTCTCGAAAAAGGAATATATTTTACTTGCAGGACAGTTGTAAATTTTCCGGGAAAGTACATTAGCCTGGAACATTACAACATATATGTTTAAAAAAAAATAATGTTCGAAACCAATAAAAAGCGTAATTTTTAGGTCATATGACCAAGCTTTTCATCATTAAAATAACAAAAGTAAAATGAACCAATGAAAAGTTTTATTAACAAGTCACATGACCTGTTATGCTTCCGTTACGCGCTGCGCGCCGTGCCCCGGATCACTTCCGGGTGCGCTAACGCGGCGTGTCATATAACGCATTACGCGACAACGTAGGTCAAGAATATAGTCAAAATGTCTCCACCAACCAGCGTTCGGAACACAACCCCTTTCAGCAGTCCAAAAAGTTCTGTTAAATGACAACAGAGGGGACAGGCAACAAGAACCATCAGTCAAAGAGGGGAGGGCAAGTTCTTTTCTACCGGGTCATGTTGGGGCGCTACCGGAACTGATCGAATTGGTAGTCTACAGTGTTTCTGGATGTTTCAGACTAAAGCTGGCGTCAGCATGAGAGCACCACCATCTCGTAGCTCCGTCGTGGCCATTCCACGAGCAAACATGGCAGCCGCTCCCCACCAGAAGCCTGCGGGAGTCGGGGGCCCCCAAGACTTTTGTAGAATCTTCACGGCTGAGGGGACGCTTTCGAGAATGGGACCCAAGCCCTATCAGGGAAGCGTCCGAGTTCCAAGGTGTCCCAGGGCCATTTTAGTGGACCACGCCCAAATCTGAAGAGCCGGCCGCCATTTTGAGAGTCCTGTGGCAGCCGCTTATCGTTGTATCGCAAGAGCGGGAGCAACTCAACTACATGGTGAGCGAGACGCTGTAGTCGCAAGAGCGGGCGGTAAACAGCTGAATGGCGGAAAAGGCACAGTGTAGCAAAAGCGGGCGGAATGGCAACTAAAACGGTAAAGGGGCGCCCCACTACAGCGTGTCTTCGGGTCAAACGGATTGTGGGACAAGGTCCAGAATAGAAGAGTCATCAAAAGGCAAAAAGTTCCGCCGGACCCCGGGAGCCGGCCGCCTATGTCGGGGGCGATCTCAGGCTACACCAGTGCTATAAGACTTGGGGAGGGGGTCGGAGCCAAGCGTCTTCTCCGAGTCCGTGCCATCACACCGCCCCTCGGGGGCCTCCGTCAAGCGGTTTAGGGAGGTACTATATCACATTGTTTTCAAATGCAGTCAGGTCCACAAACGACCCTCACTTACTTTGAGAATAGTGAAGCTGCAGTAGGTGGAAATCAGCTTCAGACAGTGTTACAAGCGCTGCTCAGAACTCTGAACTATGGCACCCAACATCCAGAACTTATGCCATTTGAGAATGGCAGTGACATCGAAGCAACTCAGGGACCAAAACCATTAACGTACTTTCACGTATGAAAATCTTACTTGGGGAGGGGGCAGGAGCGAAGCGCCCCCTCCCAGTCCGCGCCACCACACCGTATGTGGAAAATCTGAAGTCATCGTTCTACAAACTCAACCAACCTCGGATGGAAAAATCTAGAAAAATGTACAAACTGAAAACCAGTTTTGGTCTGCATAGCATCAGCAGCAACGCTTGCTATCAGAGTGCATGAGTTTCATGCTCGATCGATTGAGCTAGCCGGATCGGGCAACAAAAAAGTATAAAATAGTTATGTAAATAGTTATTTAATAAAATGTTTTTCCCTGTTACTTTGCTGGTGTGTTGTATATATTTTTAATATTTGCATAGGGTTTGTCGTTATTTTGGGCGGGGTGGGTGACGGAGCCGAGCTGTCTTGCAGCCCTCATGGTGTGGAGCTCAATTCATCTCACTATTTTCGTATTTCTCATGAAGGGTTGTTCCTAATGTTTCTATTTTAGCGACGTCAAAAAGAGATCCAATTAGTGGCCTACTGATTTTGCTCGATTACTTTTATTTTTTTACACGATTTTTCAGTATCTGCAAAGACTAAACAGAGTATTGCGACTTTGTGCTTGTTTGTAAATAGAGAATGAACCAAAGAGAACCAATTCTAAAACAGTAAATGCTTGGATAACAATCAATCAAATGGAGAGACAAGCAGGCACGACGGATTACAACGGGGTTAAAGGTCTGCGTTAACTACCCTTCACTATCTGCAAAGAGAGAGTACTACTAAGAGTAAAGAGGGGAGGGGGGGGCAGCGTTCAAAGCACATCAGCATGCATAAACACGAAAACATTTTTACCTATCATGTACTTGACATTTGACAGCTTTTGATATTTGCTATTAAAAAACCATTGAAATTCACAGAAAAAAACATAGGTTATAGTCCATATATAGTTAGGAATTTGCATTTACAAAACCTTGAAAATTCACTGAAAAAACCATTGGTTATAGACCATATATAGTTAGGGATTAGCCTTTTCAAAACCTTATTTTACTCGCATAAAACCATTGAAATTCCATATATAGTTAGTTGCACTAACTATATATCTCGGACCCGCAATCCACTGCTAATGATGTCACATATTGCATCATTCATGACATGGTCAGTGACATCACTGATGACATCACTGATGACATCTCAAATGACATCACTGATGACATCACTGATGACATCTCAAATGACATCACTGATGACATCACTGACATCTCATTTGACATTATTGATCACATCACTGATGATATCATTTATGTGATAATACAATGAACATCTTCAGACTGTAATATAACCTTAGATACACTCAGTGTAAACAGACACTCACAGACTGTCACACATCCATGGAGTTACTCACACACCTAGTCAGTCATGCAAAGAATCAATCACACCTCCATTTCCTCAACTATACAGTTATACACACCTTACTTATTCAAACATATACTAACACATATTTACTCTCTTATACAATCCCTGATACAAGATCACAATGATCCATACAGCCACTCTCACATTAAGTGGCTCTTATGTTCAGTTATTTATATATGTCAATTCTCACATGGACTGTGTTTTACATATGTACTTACTTTGACATGTAGCACTGAGATATCCATTCACTAACCAATACACTCATGCACACAGTCAACTGTCCATACAGCTGTTTCTACATGCACTTTTGAACCCATACACCTAGGGAATTAACTGTTCACACATCTATGCACAGAGGCATACACCTCCCAGCCACCCACACACATACTCAGTCTCCCATACAAATACTTGGGCAACCATTCAATAACCCATATAGTTACTCCTATAGCTACTGATTTAAACATGCAGCAGTTTACAGAACAACATATATAATGATTGCCAAATTAAGACACTTTAGTCACTAACCCATGCACTCAGTGAGACACATTTAATCATTCTCTCATACAGTCAGTCATGCACCTACTAAATCCTTCATCCAGACACTTATACATCCACTCATTCTTCAATATGTAAGACATATTTTAACTTTACAGAAACATACAGTCACTGGGTGTTGTCATCAGTGATGTCATCAGTGATGTCATTTGAGATGTCATCAGTGATGTCATCAGTGATGTCACTGACCATGTCATGAATGATGTAATATGTGACATCATTAGCAGTGGATTGCGGGTCCGCGATATATAGTTAGTGCAACTAACTATATATGGAATTTCAATGGTTTTATGCGAGTAAAATAAGGTTTTGAAAAGGCTAATCCCTAACTATATATGGTCTATAACCAATGGTTTTTTCAGTGAATTTTCAAGGTTTTGTAAATGCAAATTCCTAACTATATATGGACTATAACCTATGGTTTTTTCTGTGAATATATATATATATATATATATATAAAAAAAGATCTCGCCAGACACCAACGGCGCCACCAACTCCTTTCTGTCGGCAGAAATGACGAAGAGTGGAGACCCAATTCTGGTGCCAAACAAAGGTGCTTTATTGGTGCCTTTCAACGCTCAGCATGCCTGCCATGACGCGTTTCGCCTGTATCCACAGGCTTGATCACATGATGTGTTTGTTTGATCTAGGGGAGGTACTTATAGTTGGCTCAAAAGGCGGACTGTTTCTACCACCATTATCTTTAGTAATGTTTAACATGGAAACTGTAAACAGACTATTGCTAGATGTTTATCGAATCTGCCGTAGTGCAAAATACAATAGATCACATGCAACCTTATACACAATTTACACAATATTATAAATATGTGCAAAATACGCAATGGCAATAAATACATATATAAAAATCGTTATAAAAACATATCTATATATTTTTGTCCGCGTCATTTAGTTTCCATGTTAAAAACATATGCAAAATATATCCCAAGTGGGATAATATAAAGTGCCTGTGCAATGTTATCACAACATGTAAACCTCTTGTACCTCTTCCTACAGTGCAGAACAACTTAGTGCAGAATATAACCATAAAGTGTATAGTGCTAATAGATAAGTTAAAATTCATTGTTGAAAAGGAAGAGCCGCTATGAATGTATTTGTTCCTATTGGTTCTATTATAGGCAGGCTATTCTATTCTTATTGACCCCGACTCACGATGTTATTTGGTGGTGTCATCTGTGTGGTACCTTGATAGGACCTGATATAATTGATCCCGCAATATGAGACTCCCCGAGGATCTATTGCTTTGAGGCCCCCGGGGTTCTGCTGTCAAGCTCTAATATGTATCTGGTCTGAAGGACCCTTAGTAGCGCATCTCTATTGCCACCCCGTTTCAATGGCATCACACAATCGATGATATAGTATTGCAGATGTTGTGGGCGCTCTCAAAATGCCGTCCCACCGGATATGTCTGGTCTTTAGTAGTGATGGCCTATATGTGTTGCAAAATCCGCTTGTGAGTCGGCAGTCGGGTGCTCCCTACATACCGTAGCTCACAAGGGCATTGCAACACATATACTGCAAATTCCGTTTTGCAGGTAAGTTGTTTTGTTATCAGTACAGGAGCATCCTTAAAAGGGACCTGGTATTGTGTTTTATTGCAGCCATATTTGCACGCTTTGCAGTTAGGGCACTTTTTAAATCCTTTGCTTAGTGCCATCCAAGTTACCGGAATTGGCTGCTCCAGGTAGTTCTTAACTAATTTATCAGACATGGATGTGGATTTTCTGTAGGTCAAATCAGGTTTCTTCCCCACCAATGACAGGATCCCATGTCACTAGATTCCAGTTACAGGTGAAAATCTTTCTGATCTCTCTGTATTGTCGAATGTATGTGACAATGACTCTGGGTTGCTCTGATGTATTCTCTTCATTAGCTACATCGTCAGATGCTCTGGATGTAAGAGCCTGTGTTCTAGTGATGGCTCTCGAAGGATTTATTGCTTTCTGTAAGATCCCCTCTGAGTAACCTCTAGCCAGGAACCGCCGCTTACTGGCCTCCTGGGCTTTGGAGCATTCCAATTCAGTACTACAAATCCTTTTGATGCGCAGCATCTCCCAAAAGGGGATGCTGCGTATCAAATGATGGGGGTGCTGGCTAGCCGCATGTAGGACAGTGTTGCTCGCTGTCGGCTTCCTATGTAATCTTGTGGCTAACCCCCTATCCTCCACATACACCTCTATATCAAGAAAGCAGACCGATGTTTTACTAATTGTGGATGTAAACTCTAAATTCAGATCATTGATATTTAGTTGTTCCACAAAAGAATGTGCCTCCTGTAAGGATCCCTGCCAGATCAGAAATAGGTCATCTATGTATCTTAGGTATAGGGGGACATGATTCTGCATGGTTATTAAGTGTCGTCCCATGAGGTCCTGCTCCTCCCACCAGCCCATGTGCAAGCACACTAGGCTGGGGGGAAAACAGGCCCCCATACCTACCCCCCTAATCTGTTGATACACTTGGTTGTTAAATAAGAAATAGTTTTGTTCTAAACAGACCCTGATCATAGATAACAACATTTTGTTGTGAGCAGAGAAATTGATGGCACGTTTGTTTAAATAATGATTGACTGCCTTGATTCCATCATTATGCCTTATAGAAGTGTACAGTGAAGATACATATAATGTAATGAGCAAACACTCAGAATTCCACATCACATTTTGCAATTTGCGGATAAAATCCGATGAGTCCTGTACATATGATTTCAAACTTTTGACACTGTCCTGCAAAAAATAATCGATGTATATTGAGATATTCTCAGTAGAGCTATTTATTGCGGAAATAATTGGACGTCCCGGTGGCTTGTCCATACTTTTGTGGACTTTTGGTAACAGATAAAATGATGGTATCACCGGGTGTTCCTTTTTAAGAAAGCTAAACTCCTCCTTCGAGATTAGGTTGCCGCTCCTCCATGCCACCAGTTTTGAGTTTTGGTCTAGCCACGCTGTTCTAATTGCGGCCAGGTTACTTTTCCTGTAGCATGACGAATCCTGTAGTTGTAATTTCGCCTCATCAATGTACATTTGGCGTGGCCACAATACTATATTTCCGCCTTTTTCTGTTTGGCGGACAATGATATTTTTATTAGAATCAAGTTTCTTCACCAAGTTATTATAGTTTTGATTCATTTTGTTTATTGCAGCATGTTTCCTGTTTGTAGTTATGTACAACTTTTTTTAGATCTTTTGTGATGAGTTCTTGGTATACATCTAGGTTATCGTGTGTCATGGTAGGTAGAAAGATGGATTTGAGTTTAAAAGGGGTACTACAAGTGGCTCGGTCTACACTCGATGTTACTAGTGGAACCGACCTTGAAGGACCCGATTCCTCTTGTAAAGCCCAAATCTCATCAAACCCTGTGCGGTCTCCTGCTTCCAATAGAGTTGGGCTGCTCGCTATTCCCCCGGCTTTCTTTTTCACGGGTTGCAGCTTGAAATATTTTCTTAGTTTGAGCTTCCTTACGAATCTAAATGCGTCCATTCTTATGTCCGCATAGTTGACAGTCCTAAATTGAGAATCTTTTCATCATTCTGTGTGAGTTGTAGCGATGTGAGGTTTATTATAGAGCTTGAATTGGCCCCTGTGCTTGTTTCTGGGGTAACTTGTTCCAACGGCCTTTTTCGTGTTCTTTTCTCGCTGTTTATTTTTCCTTGTGTTGCATTTGCACCTTTCACTGCGCCTCCGGTTTGCCCTTTGATGTTTGTCTGTCCGCCTGCTTTTACTCTTGGTCTCAAAGTGTCTTGGCGGTCCTGGCACATGCAGCTTACCTCCTGTGCCAGGGACAACTTTGTAAACCCCACCTCTGTTGTTTTCGCTCCCTCATTCTCAGATTCACTTTCTGCTGCTGAGCTCGCGTCAGTGGAGGACATATTAGCTGAGGTGTTGTCGGCTGGTATGGCGCGGGTCTTCCTGGCTCGCCCTTTTATATTCTCATAACTTTTGGCATAGGTAAAGATCTGTCCATTTAGATAATCTAAGCGATCCCGCTCAAATTTAAAGACTTTGTGTTTCTTTATAATCTCTTCCTCTTTACCCAACCTGATCATCATATCCGCCCTCATTTTGTCCATAGACTCGCTTGTGCCCATGCCGGCTATTTCCACTTCAAGCTCTTCAATTTCCGCCTGAAGTTTGCAACGATTGCTTTCTGCATATTTTACGAAGATCGCCATTAGCTTAGCTGATGACTCTAGGTTCGTCTCCGCCCATATAGTTAACATTTCCGGATCGGGGGTCTCGTAACTCGGGGCCCAGCTTATCCGTAGACCTGTGGGAACACAGCCCACTTGCAGATATCTAGTGAGGGATTTGTTTCCCCACCATTTGGATTGTTCTTTCATCATCAACTTCTCTAGCTTTCTGAATAAATCCCTTGCAGTTGGATTGGTTGACACGCTAATAGCCTGCCTTGCTGTACCAGATCCCCCAGCCGGAGAATCTACAAATACCAAGTCGGCTGCCTCCTCCCTGCTCCGAAACACATCCACAGACATTTTTTTGCTGTAGCCGATAATTTTAAAGCAATGCTCCAATGTTAGACGAAATGACGCTGTTCTCAAACGTTTTGAATGTTCGCGTCCCCGTCTATGCACACTCCCCACTGGAATATCTGTTGTCTCCTACCTCCACTGGGCTACCGGTTCACCGTCCACTCTCCTGGTTTGGATGGCGCCGACTCCCTACGTGCGGCAGGCAAATTTTCAGTATCCAGGGGCTCCAGGCAGCTAACTTCTCGCCGGAGTCTTGTAAAATCAGTTCCGGGACACGGGACCAACTGCTTCCTGCTGCCGAGCCTACGTTGGGGGAGGGGTTCCACTCGCACCACCGAAAGCCTTCTTGGTGCTTAATATGAAAAGATCTCGCCAGACGCCAACGGCGCCACCAACTCGTTTCTGTCGGTAGAAATGACGAAGAGTGGAGACCCAATTCTGGTGCCAAACAAAGGTGCTTTATTGGTGCCTTTCAACGCTCAGCATGCCCGCCATGACGCGTTTCGCCTGTATCCACAGGCTTGATCACATGATGTTTTTGTTTGAACTAGGAGAGGTACTTATAGTTGGCACAAAAGGCGGACTGTTTCTACCACCATTACCTTTAGTAATGCTCAACATGGAAACTGTAAACTGACTAGTGCTAGATGTTTATCGAATCTGCCGTAGTGCAAAATACAATAGATCACAACCAACCATATACACAATTTATATAATATTATAAATATGTGCAAAATACGCAATGGCAATAAATACATATATAAAAATCGTTATAAAACATATATATATATTTTTGTCCGCGTCTTTTAGTTTCCAGGTTAAAAAACATATATATATAATGGCGACTGGTGGGCTGTTATTCTTTATTACGAATAAAATTCACTGGTAACGAGAGCACAGAGTCTGTGGCTTTACTGCTTTACTCAACTTCCGTCCCTGCTGCACGGCGTGATACTGCTACGTTGTGCTGTGTTGTATCGGACTGAGCGCAATATATATATATATATATATATATATATATATATATATATATATATATATATATATATATATATATATTCCATCGACAGTCGTTCTCCCTTCCAACCAAGAACGATATCCAAGCCACAGATCCGTTTCAAAGTGTATTTATTTCAAGAACGCACTCGACGCGTTTCGGGAAGCAAGTTCCCTTGTCCATTCGTGAACAAGGGAACTTGCTTCCCGAAACGCGTCGAGTGCGTTCTTGAAATAAATACACTTTGAAACGGATCTGTGGCTTGGATATCGTTCTTGGTTGGAAGGGAGAACGACTGTCGATGGAATACGGGGGAGTGGCGATCCCGTCCCGGCCCGCCGCTGCTAGCGGCCATCAAAGCTTTTTTCGCCGAATTTAGGGTGTATATATATATATATATATATATATATATATAATATATATATATATATTCAGTTCAAACTAATATATATTAATTACCTAGTGGTGGTTGCCACTAGGTGGTTATAGTTAGCTCTGCTTTTACATAGACTGAGCATTATTTGGGTTTGCTAATAACTTTGGTCCCGTTTGAAGCATCTTCACAAAATGTTTCCCGAAAAAAGTTAAGCCACCTCAGCTTCTTCCTGGAAAGGGTAGGTGTTGTCTGTTAAGGGAGGGGGGTGAGAAAAAAGAGGGTCCCAACAAGTAAAATCTCCATGCTTTTTCCATAGACATCTTTAAGCAGGGTTACAGCAAAATCTGTTAAACGGAATTGCACCAAATTCAACAGTAAGCTAGATCTTGTCCTGTAGATTGAGCTTTTTGTAATTTGGTGTAAACTCATTTAGTCATTTGTGGGAAATTAAGGGTGAAAATAATTACATATTTTGGCAGTTGGACTGACAAGAATCCTGCAAGCCTCCCGCAAGAGAGCGAAATAAAGAAATGAGTGCTGTGATTGGTTGGGAGGCTTGCTTTTCCAGTAAGCCTTCAAGCTCTTGTGGAAGCAAGAGGCTCCTGCGTGAGTGAGTGCTATGATTGACTGGCTATAGGAATGTCAGAAATAAAAAATAAAATGGCCGCCATTACTGTTTACTGTGAAAAACTGGAGGTGTTGTGGAAATTAAGTAAAAAAGGTATATATGGGGGAAACATAAAGACATGCTTTCCCCCTAGATTTGGAGAGTAGGTGTCTAAGGGATAGTAGATGAGTCCTCAATACACTCTATTAGTACGAATCCATTTTGTGGCCCTTGTTTATGAGAGGGAGGGTGTAAAAGATGAGTACTGTATTGTGTAGACTGTTAATTCTTACAATGATCTCCCAAGACTCTGGCGGGGTCGTGAAAAGAAGAAAGGAGAAGGTGATCTTTGAATACACTGTAGTTGCATACATGCTCCTGTTGTAAGGAGTCTTACCGGACATGGTGTTTATCAGAGTATACTATGTACGTTGTGAATAGATTACAGTATCTTCCCATCCCCTATTATGCATACCCATTATCAGAAAGAGTTATGTCAGCAGGGAGGACAGTCCCTGGACAGAGCATGCTATGCAGTCAGTATCTCTCAACATACCCTACTACCCTCACCCATCATCTGAGAGGGAGTTCTGAACGGAGAGCCCAGTCCCTCCCCGCACCCTACTACACATACACTTGTCAGAAGAGAGAGGTCTGAGTGGACAGGCCAGTCCCTCTCAGCACCCTACTATGCACACCAGTCACCTGAGAGAGAGGTCTGAAAGGAGAGGTCAGTCCCTTCCCACACCCTACTACACATAACCATCATCTGAGAGAGAGGTCAGAGTGGAGAGACCATGATCACCCTACCACGCACACCTATCATCTGAGAAAGAAGTCCCAAAGAAGATGACAGTCCATCCACACACCCGACACACACCTGTCATCTAAGAGTGAGGTCTGAAACGAGAGGCCAGTCCCCCCCTGCTCACTGCTATGCATACCCGTCATCTGAGAGAGAGTTCTCAAAGGTGAGGTAGGTCCCTCCACACTGATTACCAAGCACACTTGTTAAGTGAGAGAGAGGTTTGAAAGGAGACGCCTGTCCCACAACACACCGTACTATGTACACCCGTTATGCAAGATAGGGGTCTCAGCAGAGAGGCCAGTCCCTACATATGTCCTACTATGCATAGTTGTCATTTGAGAGAGTGGTTTGAAAGCAGAGGGAAGTCCCTCTTCTTACTCCATGATGCACACCCATTATCCAACAGCAGGTTCTCACTGGAGAGGCTAGAGCTTACCTTATACAAGAATTTCCCTACAATTGTGTTGTGAGACTATTGCGAGTCCCGCATGGAAAATAACTAGGCTTGTCACAAGAAGTTTAACAATCCTGCAAGAGTCTTACGAGATCGTATGGGGAAAAGTAAAAAAATAAAACAAGCATTGGCATCGCCAATAGGTCTGACCTAATAGGTTTCGCCTTTAGGACCTTATAAGGGTTTAGCTAGAGATATTGGCAATGGTTTGTACTGGAATAACAGACAATTTAATTGGGGGGGGGGGCATTTTATTGCCTGATGGTTGTTGGTAACATTTTTATTAGTATGAATTTAGTTGAGTGGAAAAAAAGTAGCTATAATGTACATTTATAGACGTTTCCTAAATATATTTACACTGTTGAAATATCTTTTAATATTTCTATAATAATGTGTAGAAAAATTGTAACATTTTTGAGGTTTGGAAGCAACCACAGAGTGAGATTTACAGATAACTGAGTGGGTATGCATATCCATAAGCAATGGTCTTGGTTCTGCATATATTTACCCGACGCCCTTTGCTCCTTCTTTCAGCCACGTAGTGCGTGTAAGACAAGCTATTTATTTTCACACTGTAGGTTGGAGGCTCAGGTTGAAGTTTCGCAGTCAGATAAACAAAGGGGGCCACCTGGAGCCAACACTTTTAAGTGGGGCAGCGGCCCTCCATGGCGCGGCTAACACACACTGCAATTTAAATATAAAAATAAAGACCAAGCCAAAACAAAAGAAAACTAATTTGCACCCACAAGTTGGTTTTAAACACAATATGGAGTGGAATGAAAATAATTATTGCTTCAGCCAATAACAAATAAACTTGCGGAGTTCAGAAAAAACAAACACACAGTCGGAAAGCAGCTGATAGTGATAAAAAGCCCTGTAGCTGGAGGGAGGAGGAGGGAACATGAGAGAAGAAGAAATATCAAAGACGCCGACAATCGTAACACACGTCAGAAACAGAACAAGGAATGTAGCTGCCACTCTGCTTGCCGCTGCTCACTCCCGACAGCAAAACGCTGTGGGAATGAACATTCGGAAAGAAGGTGGGACATGCACCCGCCTTTGGGCATTTGTTGGGCATTTGCATGCTTTAATTATTAAAAGACACAATCAAAGGCCAATCCAATATGTGAGATGAGTAAAACCCACAAGAAGGAGTTTTTAGAGTGATTACAAGAAGCCTCCCCTAGGCTCGATCTAAAAAGGACCAAGGCTAAAACAATATTTACCATTCTTATTACATGGTTAAAGAAATGCTGTGATGTGATTGGGTGCAGAACCTGAGATAGCTTAGTTTTTCCTTGGTGCTTTGGACGAGAAGGAAGTCTGTTGAGTTGTGCTCAGCAGAAGTGAAATTATGTGTAGCTGAGACTGGTGTCTTCATCTGCATTTACTTAAAGTTCAAGTATTTAATAATATAGTTTATAAACTTTGTTGTGAAGTGTCAGTAAGTGTTCTAATGTTGGTAAACTTATTTTACACCATGTTTAGAGAGTGAAAAGCTGTTTGGGGAGGTGTAGATGTGTTAATATCACTTTTGAGAGGCATACATTATAATGTAGCAAGCTGTAAGCAAGGTTTGTAGATTGTGTAAAAAAATGAAGTATTTCAACTGCATATACTTGTAAGTAAAGGAAGTACTGTTTTGTTAAGTTATTGAACAAGTAATGTAATAATGCAAGCTCTCTTGTTCTTATGAACCTCATTACCTATATAATTTTGCCCTATGAAATGTTTGAGTGTTGATTTTGCTATTTCTAGAGTGAAAAATTGTGGTGAGCATTACTAAAGGCATGTCAAGATGAATTTGTAACTTTATAAACTGTTATGTAACAGAGTTCATCGCATGTTATAATTTAATCGCAAACATGAAAATAGACGGTGTGGATTTTTTCCAGAGAAAGGAATAACGTTACTAGTGCAAAAAATTAAATGAAATGAAATACCACCAGATATAAATCTGTAATTGTGAATGAAAATGTAGTAAACCTTAGACAGTATAGTGATGCATCACTATTATAGATCACTGATCAGTAACATTTATGTTTTTTGTTATTTTGCCTTTTTTTAGAAAGAAAATGGAAACTTGTCTCTGAGGAAATAATTATCTGCTCACATAAGCAGCAAAAAAGAGCCTTGTTAACACAAGGAGTATTATTGTGCTGTTTAGCAATAACTACGTCTTCAGGCACAATGTATTCAGGCTGAAAAAGATGTGGAAGTGCATGAACAGTTGTGCAGTTCTTCAGCACGAGCTAACTCTACACGAGATAAGCTTTGTAAACTATAATATATAGATATTGTTCTATTACCACGCTGCCAATTGCCCATACCTGCAGGAGCAAAGAATATCCCAAGCCTCTACCCACACAGCAGTCACCCTGCACCCAATATATATATATAAGGGTAACAGGTAACCCCGGCGCTGGGAGAAGGTGGGGGAAATACAGGAAATAACAAAAAAACTTCAGTCAGGCAGAACCTCCTTCTGTTCTTCTCTACCACCCATGGAACGTCAGGAAGGCACAGCTGGCCCTTAGAGGTAAGAGGGAAAGGAGAATTAACATGCAGCAGGAGTGAGGATTCCCTCTTTAACAGACACACAATTAGGTGCACACAGTAGCAGATATAACTAATCCTACCCCTTTAGGCTGGTTGAGTTGTCTTCAAGAAGGAGGATCACAATATAGCCTAACTCCACACAAGAGGTGGTAATAGTATTCCACAAAAAATAGTGCTGTAAATCCAATAATCCAGATCCCCGAAAATGACACCTTCTCAAAAAAACATAAACGTGAGGGGGAAAAAAGAAACACATAGTGAGCCCAAAAAAAAAAAAACCTGAATGCGGGGGAGCGGAGAGCACAACAAACCACCGACTTGGAGCTACTCCGTGATTCCACCTGAATTCCGCACAACGAGGTGGATAGGGTACTAAACTACAGGAAGTCCTGGAAGGGAAGACGGGAACGCAGCCGCGTTACTCCCCCCGTCCCCTTTGCATCCAAGATCCAAAACAACCCACCAAACTCCAAGGACGTGAAAAGGGTAAAAATAAAGTAAATCCCAACAGGGGCCCAACCAAGCACACCCCAATCCTGAGGCCACAAATTGTCCGTAAAGCAAAGGTCCAGCAAATAGGCATGGGCGAAGCAGGAGCTGTTGATAACAGGAATCCCAGAGGCAAGGAACTGGAAACGAAACCAAGCGCCAGCATCCTGAAGGCAGGAACTTAAATACCTGCTGCTGGTAAGAGAACCCGCTCCCGCATGTGCACCCAATTATGCATGCAGCCAAGAAAAAGATATGCTGCTTTGCCACCTAGACTACTATGAAGCAGTATGAAATTGAAGACTCTTTGGCAAGCTAAGGTGGATAAAAGACAGGAAAAAAAGTAGTACTTACATCAAAATCCAGTAGGCAAATGAAGCACAAAAGGGGGAGACATTAGCGCCTGCTGATGACCATCAGAGAAAAATCTCTTTATTACCAAAGTTGTTTGTTTTGTTCTATAGTTGTTGATGTGGTGTAGCGCTCTAGTGGTTGCACGTCGCGTAGCTACGCGACGTGCCGGTGAACATTTTGGCGGCCGCGCGCGCATCCCATTACGGAGGCGCGAAAGCCGAGGGAGAGTGCGCTTCGGCTCGGCGCTCTCTAGGAGACATCAATTTTATATAAAAGCGTGTACCTCCTCACACAGTGTCTTGTCTTTATTTGAAGCTACTGCACCTTTACAATGGCGACGAGGACGGGATTCTGAACAAAGAACACCCACACAAGGAAAAACATTTTTTTTTAAAGGAGCACCAATGGAGACAAGCAATTAGGACAAGGAGGAAAGGTAGCTGAACCAGGCAATTGAGATGAGCAATCAAGCACCAACTTGAAAGTAAGCTACCACACGCCACATCCAACACTAGAGAGCGCGGCAGAGCCCCCAATCCCACGGTCAATAGACAAGCACTGAGGGGGAAGAAAAGAATCAAGACGGAGCTGGTGACAAGGGCGCTCAAGAGTACTGCGACCCCGTGACTAGGGCAACAGCGCTGGCTACCTCAGGAAAGAGCGAAAGGGCTGACACAGAAAGACCTCAGTTACAGACCAAGAAACAGGAGGCAGACAGCACGCCAGGCAGTCCCAGAAGTCACAGCGGTACGCCACCCACAGAAAAGCGCGAAAAGATGTGCGCGCAAGCGGTGTACGCGACAGCCCCAGTGCAATTCCTGCCTAAACCAGGGGAACCACTCATGAAGTGGGAAGATTGGAGAGACTACATTGACAACTTCATAGAGGTACTCGAAGATGAAAACGATGAAAAGTTCACCAGCAGGAGGAAGAAGCGCATCCTGCTACATAACCTAGGCCCAGAAGGGCTCAGAATCTACAAGAACATAGTGCCCAAACAACGAGGAAGCACAGATGACGACGTGTATGCCATGCCATAGATGACTTAAATTAACACTATAAGCCGGCAGTGTGTGTATCGATAGACAGATTCAACTTCCAGCAGTGGAAGCAACGTCCAGGGGAGTCAGTGGAAGAGTACGTGGCAGCACTAAAGAAACTGGCGACCACATGCAAATACGACACATTCGAAGAGGAATTCATCAAAGATCAAATTGTGATGCACACCACGAGCACGGCCGTGCAGGACAAGCTGTGGGCCAGCGGAGACGGCAAGCTGAAAGAGGTGATGGTGATAGTCAAGAGGGCAGAATTGGCGCGCAGGTGCGCGGAAGCGGCGAAGAGAGAGACGGTACCCAGCCCTATGGTGAACAAAGTAGATGATGAGGAGCCCCGCAGGGTCTATAAATATAAAGGATCCTCATCGAAGGGACCCAACAATTGGCAAGGCAACCCAGGTCCCCCAGGAAAACAGACTGAGAACAACAAGAAAACGTGTTATAGATGCGGAAGCTGGTCCCACGAAGCACAGGACAGGAAGTGCCCAGCATTTTGCGCCAAATGTATGTACTGCGGAATCGTAGGCCACTACGAGAAAGTGTGCCGAAGGAAATCCTCCAGGGGCATGGTGAAATATATCGACCACTAACGAGAAGATCGAGAAGAAGACGTAGAGGAGGATGTCGACACCGTACTCTGCATCTACGACCAAGTGTTAAGTGTAGACAATAAAAGATCGACCAAACCGGTACTGGAAATGATGATTGGAGGAGTGCCGATAAGTATAGTGGCAGATACTGGCTCGCCCTATACCATTGTCCAGAGAGCAGTATGGAATGAAACATTCAAACCACACTTGGGCCCGGAATTGGAGAAATTGGACATCCGACCAGTCACGTACAGTGGAGACCGCATACCCATGGTCGGATTCAGACCTTTAAAGTTTGAGTTTAGAGGTCGCTCCGCATTTTGCAAACTGTATATATCGGAGAAGGGACCATCCGTGCTGGGATGGCTGGACCAAGGCTACCTGGGCATCAAACTGGATCCAGGAGGGAAAGAACAAATACTGTTCACCGAACCTGAGGTTTGGCCAGACCTGGACAAATGGAAGAGGGAGTACCCCAAGGTATTCGGGGGCACGGTAGGAAGACTGGAGAAATTCTCACATAAGATAGTTCTGAAGGACGAAGCCATACCAGTGTCTCATAAGGTAAGAAATGTACCCCTGGCAGTGAGAGAGGCGGAGCAGGAGGAACTGCAAGAACTGGAAAGAAAGGGGATCATCGAACCGATCACGTGCGCGGAGTGGCTCGCGCCATTGTTGGTGGTCATGAAACCCAGCGGGAAAGTCAGGCTATGCGTAGACCTGCGTGAACTGAATAAAAACATTGTGGTGGAGAAGTTCCCCTTACCAAGAATCGAAGAGATGTTGGCCAAGACCAGAGGAGTTAAGTGGTACTCCACCATAGACTTGACCTCAGCATATCACCAAATTGCATTGCACCCGGAAAGCAGGAAATTAACATCCTTCATTACCCCATTCGGGTGCTATCAGTTCCGTCGCCTGCCGTTCGGGCTAGCATCGGCGGCTGCAGTGTTTCAGAAACTTATGCACCAACTATTTAAAAATATGGATGGCATCCAGTACTTTCAAGACGACATCCTGGTGATGGGGCGAGACAAGATAGACCACGACGCAAAGCTAAACAAGGTACTGAAGGTCCTGGATGATAAGGGTCTCACAGCGGAATGGGCTAAGTGCCGGTTGGGCATGGAGTCAGTGACCTACCTAGGCCACGAAATTGGAGTGCGAGGAATCACACCTAAAACAGAGAACGTAAGAGCAATTTGTTAAGCGCCGCCACCCACCAACAAGGAGGAGGTCAGGTCATTCTTAGGAATGGCAGAATACTACAGTAAATTCGTGCAGCACTTTGACACAAAGACGCATCACATGAGAAGGCTGACAAGAGAGAGTTCAGTGTTTTGCTGGATGGAGGAAGCTCAAGGAGAATTCGAAATCATCAAAAAAATGTAGTAGGAGCCATACCACTGCAAGGATATGACCCCCAGGGCAAGACAGTGCTCACAACGGACGCCAGCGACAAGGGATTGGGTGCAGTGTTGATGCAGGACCGAGGACAAGGAGTGATGGAAACACTCAGCTTTGCATCCCGCACACTGAGCAACACAGAAAATAAATACAGTGTCATTGAAAAGGAGATGCTGGCTGTCGTATGGGCAATGACAAGATTCAGGCAATTCCTGTGGGGCACACGGTTCCACTTGAAGACGGACCACAAACCTCTACTGAAGGTACTAACGTCCAGCGGACATGCGAGTGCCACTCCCAGGATTTCGAAGATGACCCTGAAACTACTGGAATTCAGATACGATGTAAAATAAATCCCAGGTTGGAACAGAGTGGCGGACTACTTAAGTAGGGCGGCGGCCATGGAACCGGGAGAAGAAGACCAAGCAGGGAAAGAAGAAATGGTGGCACTTATGGAGGACCAAGAAAGAGTTATTTGCAATCAGGAATGGAAGGAAGCCTATGACGAAGACCAGTCCATGCAGGAGGTGAAACCATACATCACGAAGGGCTGGCCGGACAAAAGACAAACCAACGACAGCCTAAAACCGTACTACGAGGTCAGGGAAGAGCTGTCAATGGATGATCAAGGGGTGTTAGTGTACAGGGGGGACAAGGTCATTCCCCCGGCAAGCATAATTCCCAAGTTATTGACAATGCTCCATGAAGGTCAGGAATAGGAAAGATGAAATTGAGGACCAAGCAAAATTACTGGTGGCCAGGCATGGACCTACGAGCTGAGCGGCACGTCAGATTGCTTACAGTGCCAAGGAGCAGACAAGACACTCAAACTCCTACGCCCAGCACTGGGTAAATTCGACCCTCCACAGAATCCGAGGGAGGAGCTGTCCATAGACATCTTGGGCCCGATTTTAGATGGACAAGGCATTCAAAAGTACGTATGTGTCCTCATTGACAGATATTCGAAATGGCCCGAAATGAAAGTGGAGGAGGTGATGGACACAGAGACAATCTTAAAGTTTCTGACCGACACTTTTGTGAGGGAAGGCATTCCCAAATCAATTTTGAGTGATAATGGCCCCCAGTTTACGTCTGACAAGTGGAGCAGCTTTATGCAGAGAAATGGCATCCTCTCCAAACATACTTCTATCTACCATCCTGCTGGAAACGGTCTAGTAGAACGTTTCAATAGAGTAGTGATGGGGTCAGTGCAAGCAGCGATATCAAACAACAAGGACTGGGAGAAGGAGATATGGCACATGGTGTGGGCGTAGAGAATCACCCCTACAGGGACAGGATATAGCCCCTTCCAAATATTGAGGGGTCGCGAACCCTTCATCAAGGACAACCGAGTATGGAAAGAGAAAACCATAACGAGTAAATGGTCCCCAGCAGTGGTTCAAGCCAACTTGGAAAAAGCGCAGGCCATCTATGCCAAACACTACAACAACCGCAGGAATGTGAAGAATACTGGACTGGAAGAAGGCGAGTGGGTGCGAGTCAAGTTAGCAACGCTGCAAAGGAAGGGGGACAGCAAGTATAGTAAACCAATGCAGGTCAAGGAGGTGTATGACAGAGCGGCTTGTTGAGCGACGGAACGTATGGTCCCAAGACCGCATGGCAAGATGCAACAAGGTACTACGATGGAGCCAAGGTGGATTAGAGCTAGAAGATGTGGAGGAACCCAATGTAGATCTGGAACAAGCAGAGGAGGAGTTGGACGAGAGGAGAAGAGAACGGAACGAGGAGCAAGGTGACAACAGCAGCCAGGGAACGGTGAAGGAAATGGACATGAAGAGACAAGGAGAGAGGGCGGCCGCGCTGAGAAATGAAGGGGGCGGTGTAGAGACTCAGGAGAGGGAGACCACACCTACCCCGGTAAGACTGACCCGGAGGGGAAGAACCGTGGTGACACCCGCTAGGTTTTGAGACTTTGATATGAGTGGCGGACTGTAAGATAAAAGTTTCATTGTTTAGAAAAAAGGGAGATATGTGGTGTAGCGCTCTAGTGGTTGCACGTCGCGTAGCTACGCGACGTGCCGGCGGCCATTTTGGCAGCTGCGCACGCATCCCATTACGGAGGCGCGAAAGCCGAGGGAGAGTGCGCATCGGCTCGGCGCTCTCTAGGAGACATACATTTTATATAAAAGCGTGTACCTCCTCACACAGTGTCCTGTCTTTATTTGAAGCTACTGCACCTTTACAGTTGATGTAGTTTGTTAACATATTTGTTGTAGTTTAGTATTGTTATTAAATTGTTTTGCTGCAATAAAAAAGTTTATACTTAATTTTATTTGTTTGTTTAACACCTATTATAAATTTCAATTTTATTATAGTATTGCAATATTGACTAAAACCGGCAGTTCTCAACAGAGAATGCTCCATTTTATACTCTGCCATGGACATACATCAATATGAAGAGAGGTATGTTTGGAGAGGACAGTCTCTACACACAGCCTACTTTGCATATGTGTTGGTTTAGGGAGATGTCTCAGCTGACAGAGCAGTGTGTTTCTTTATCATAGTCTCTATAGCTGTATGCAAGGCAGACTTCTTAGCACAGAGGTAATTTCATCTCCACACCTTAATTGTACATCTGTCATCTTGGAGGGAGGTAAGCTTCTAAACACACCCTAATTTGCACACCCATCATCGACACAGGTCACAGGAGAGAGGCAAGTCTTTTCCCACACTACTACGCTGACTTATTATGCAAAAATAAGATTTGTTAGCCAACTGGGCAGTTCCTCCCACAGTCTACTATGCATACCTGTCAGCAGGGGAAGACGAATGAGCAGAGAGATACATTTTTCTCAAACCCTACTACAGACACTTCTCATTCTGGTAAGATAAGTTAGCGGACAGGTCACTCCTTTCCCAGACACCACTGCGTATCCTAAATATATATGGTTATCTTCCTGAGGAGAGGTCTCAGTGGAGAGGCCAGTACTTGTAATTACTATAGAATAGTAAGGTCTTACATGTGAGGAGTGTACCTTCCCCACCCTACTACGCATACTGCTGAGCCTGGGGAAAGATGTGAGTGGGGAGGCAGTGTATTGAATTGGATGTTATTTGTTAACCTTTTAATCTGTGTATGATCAGTGTTTTAGCTAGAGAAAACTTACTTTAGCAGCACTTGCACTTATCCTCAGGGTGGGTAACTGTGACTACCGTGATCGCAGCACTTCCGGTATTCCTGCTAATACAGAATGTATGATGTTACTACGCATACATTCCTCACGCATGGCTTTACAACGCAGTCGATAAAATGACTGCGTTGTTATCACGCGTGCCATTACATCGCAAGTCGTAACAACGACTTTCAGTAGGGGGGTGTGCTGGACTTAGGAATAGTATTAATTACTATTCCTAGTTTGTGCAACAGCAGGGAATGAGTTGGATTTTAAAATCCAACACATTGCCTGGTGTAGCAGGCCCCCTACAGCAAGTTGTTGTTACGACTTGCGATGTATGGCATGCATGGTAACAACGCGGTCGTTGTAAGGCCATGCGTTGTGGAAACAGCGTTGTAAATGCTGTTTCCTGGAAATACCATGAGGGGAGGGTCGGCGGTCTAGATGCCAAGCATTGGGGAGGGAAAAGCACGGCAGAGGCGCAGCGGGCACGCCACAGGCAAGCCGGTATGCACCTGTCCGTGCCAGGCCCGCGCTCTGCCAGTTTAAACCCCCATTCTACATTTAAACAAATTTACATCAGAGACCAGTTGCTAGAACTCAATGATATAAGTAAGTACTGTCGGGAACCTCACTTAAGTTCTGACCCGTTCGCTGTTTCTATTTTCTGCACCCTGACTGTAACCACCAGAGAAGTGGCCATCTACTTCCGTTTTAGGCTAGTACAATTAAAAATTTTACACCGGACTTACTACTCCTGTACAACCCGGGTCAAGATGAGCAGGGCTGAGTCACCTGTGTGCCCTAAGGGATGTGGTGGGGAGGGTACATTTTGTAAATTATTCCACATGCTGTGGGATTGCCAGATACTGTAGGCACCCTGGGTTGCGGTGACATCCTATGAGAGGAATGTATGTGGACGGGGACATGTCCATCTCTACAAAATGATGTTTGTTGAACGTGTGGGAGTCAACAGACCTATAAGCTGCAGATAGACTATGAGTTACCCTGGTGACGCAAACCTTTCCAAAACAAAGCACTTCAATGTTGATAGAATGATCATAGAACTGCGTGCGTCAGTCCAATTTTAGAATACTCTGTCTCTGTCTCTGATGGGTCGAGGTGCCATGGCTAAGAGGGTATGTTTGCTGCGTTGACTGTATGCAGCATTACTTTGAAACCCTTCCCCGGGTGGTCTTTCGGAGATCACACACTTTGCTTATTACACTGATATGGGCTGGCGGCAGAAGTAGGGTGGCACGTGTTTGTTGTTTTTGACCAGGCTGCTGGTCCCAAATACAGAGCAGTATTATTTGGCCTGTGGTTGTGAGACGGCTAACAAATTAGAGAAATAATTGTTCGCAGACATGCTCTTACTCTCCTGCAATTGTTGTTGGGGGGCAAGAGGAGTCATTGGTATTGTACCTCATTAGGCACACAGCGTCCCTCTCGGAATGGACAGTTTTTTTTTTTTGGAAGATCTTTATTGTACCTCAATGCAAGAACACAGCATTTGGCCTACAAGCCGCAGAGAGGGCCGGCCGCAAAGTAGTTCAATGTCCATACATCAATCACCTTGATAAATCTTAGTAGTTGAGACCAAGGGCATGGTGCTACAACAATTCAATATGATGAACATAAGTCTTGCATTGCCAACATATAGGTTACAAGCAGTCTCATTTTTATGTATACATTAGTAACAGCCGAATACTTCAACATCCCCCCTCCCCAACAACCCAGGGATCCAACCAGGTCAGCGTTCAATAATGCATAAAATCAGAAAACATTCAAGGTGTACGGGACATTGAGTTCGTCACAGTATTGGTTGAGGCACTGGTCAGGTCGTGCTCACTACAGAAGGCTTCTTTAAGGAAATAAAACGTACCACAGACAAATGGAGGCGAGGTCAAATGTCTTCAAATGCCAATCCTATAATGGGTATTCACATGATGAGGAGAAGAACATCAATACCATAGGCACAACACGGCAGTGGACATCTGCCCATTCAGTAATAAACGGGAAATTCCCCTCAGTCACTGCACCTACACATTGTAACGTACATCAATCATCATCAAGCTTAGACAGCATATACACAGTGTAAGGGCCCCAAACATCACGCGGGCGCGAGGTAGCAGGGAGTTCTTCATAATAACAAGTCAGCTGATCGCGACAATATGCTATGTCTTGCAACCATATTTTGACATCGGGCGCTCGTCTCCCACCCCAGCAAGCGGCCACTCTGCGCTTAGCAATCTGCAGCGCCAACACTACCAATCGTCTCATTCCGGCCGGCACTCCAGAGGCCATGCCCAGCAAACATAAGCGCGGGTCAGTAGCAATTTCAATTGACGTCATTTCAGATAACGCCGCAGTCACAGCCGCCCAGAACGCATACACACGTGCGCACCCCCAGGCCAAGTGGATAAAGTCAGCGCCTTCCATTCCACAGCGCACACAAATAGATGATTCGCGGAGACCATACTTGACCAATTGTGCAGGTGTATGATACCATTGTTGCAAGAATTTATAGTGAATGAGTTGAAAATTTCCATTAGCTGCAAATTTACCAGTCATAGAACAGCACTCAGACCATTCATCATCAGTCAAAGGTTCAGGCAAACACGCGTCCCATCTTGACTCGCAGTCACACCACCTCCTCCCTCATCCTCCTGTGATGCCCGGTACAATCGCGAGATCAATTTCACCCGATTGGTCGTTGTATATAGTAACTGTAATGCGCCTAACACAAGCGGTTACACCGGGAAAGGAGGATATAAAGCGCGTATCGCAGCTCGTAGCCTGACATAAACGAAAGTGGCCACGGTTGTATTAGTCACCTGTTCCAATAAATTCTGCAACAGAAGAGACTGAGCAATCGGAAAGATATCCCCCATAGTGTGTACCCCGGCACCCTGCAGCAACTGTAAAGCCCCCACTTCACTTGAAACCGAGATATCCACATGATATGGCAACGGCAAACCCGGCGCGTATAGTTGCAATCTGTTCGAGCGCTTGCCCAATTCTCCCCAGGCTTTAGAAGTACACTGTACCGTGTCCACTTCACCCTTTTCATATACCGAGTACGGATTTACTATCATCGCCTTTAGGGGTATTGGAAATACTGCGCTTGCCTCAAGTGCCACATGCGGTGTATGTAGTGGCGCCGAGAGCCAGTAAGTAGCAAAATGAGTCTGAGCGCATAGATAATACAGTCTCATATCCGGCACGGCAAATCCGCCCAACTCATAAGGCTTTGTTAGCATGTCCCACCTCACACGTGGTTTCTTCCCTCCCCAGGCTAATGTGAGTAACAATGACTGAAGCTGTGCAAAAAAATGAGAGGTCAGGGCAATTGGTATATTAACAAAATAGTACAGAAATTTAGGAAGGACCACCATTTTTATCAGAGAAACCCGATCAGCAAACGAAAGTGGCAGCCGAATCCAGCGTGTCACCTGATCTTCCAATTTCGAAATAGCCACTCCGTAGTTAGCTCGAATTATCTCTTGGGAGTCTCTGTACACCCAGATCCACAGGTTCCGTTGCCCATGCCAAGGGGAATTCCAATGGGAACGGCTGCGTGACGTTCGTGAGAGGCAACAATATGGATTTATCCCAATTAATGAATAGACCAGAAAAGGGTTCGAACCGAATAAACTCCTAAAGTACTCCTTCCAAATTTTTTGCAGGATCCCTTACGTACAGAACCATATCATCAGCATACATAGATACCGCCAGGGACCTGAGAGGAAAACGTAACGCTGTGTCCGCATATCTCTGTCGCAGTATACATGCTAGGGGTTCCAATATGATGGCAAATAATAAGGGTGAGAGGGGGCACCCTGCCTAGTCCCTCTCTGCACAGAAAATGGTGCCGACGCATGACCGTTAACCCGCACCCGTGCAATCGGGTTTGTATAAAGCAGAGTGATTAAGGACGTAAAGAAAAACGGCACTCCCATGCGGTGCAGCACTGTTATCATATATCACCAGGCAACGGAGTCGAACGCTTTCGCAGCGTCTAAGAGCACCGCCACAGCAGCAAGATCCGGTTTAAGGAGATGCAGAACAGCAAACAAAGCCCTCAAATTATGTGTCGTGGAGCGAAGGGAGATGAAACCAGACTGGTCCGGTAGCACCATAACCGGTAATATCAGGCGTAGTCGCGTTGCCAGTACCTTGGCAATAATCTTTACATCCATATTCATCAGGGACAGAGGCCGATACGACTCGCATTGATTCCGTGGCTTGTCCGGTTTCGGCAGAGCCACCAGCAGGGCCTCCCTCATCGTTGCTGGTAACTGTCCCTGCTCTAAAGCCTCTTCCAGGACCATCGCCAAATGAGGCAGAAGTAAGTCTACATACTCCTTATAAAATTCAGATGGTAAACCGTCAGTTCCGGACGCTTTACCGTTTGGCAGAGCCGCAATTGCATCTCGGAACTCCCCCTCCGTAATGTGATGCATTAAAAAGTCTTGTTGTCCCTTCAATAGCCAGACCAACGCTATGTCTTCCAGATATTGCTCTATCTCATCCTCCCCTGCCGTCTCCCTATGCCCATACATTTGCTCGTAATACTGTACAAAACAATCCAATACGCCAGCCGCACTCATCACATTGGTATCCCCATCCATGATCTCTTGTACTCCACAGTGCCTAGCCCACGGTTCCTTAATTCTATCCGCCAGCCCACGTCCCGGACGCCCTCCCTCACCATAATACCGTGCCCTAGTACGTTTGGACAAAAATTTAACCTCTTGCTCTGCTAGGTCATTATACTCAGAGACCTTTAGCCGTATGTCAGCCAACAGAGATTCCGCCGGCTGCAGCTTATGTCGTCGCTCTAGGCATAACAGTTCACGCTCCAGCTTGTCCATGGAATCCCTCAGCGATTTGAGCACACCAGACTGCATTCCAATACACGCTCCTCTTACCGTCACCTTAAAGGCCTCCCATACAGTTCCCATGTTATTAACAGAGCCAAAATTCCTGACAAAAAATTCTTCAATGACTGCCCTCAGCTCCTCACGAAGCACCAGGTCCGATAAAGTACCAGGTGGCAGATGCCACGAGAAAGGTGCAGGTGCATGCAATGGAAGGCACACCTCCATAAGCACAGGAGCATGATCCGACAGTGTTCGAGGCAAATGGCACACTCACCACCCATCCGCTAACATCCCTTGTCACCAACCAATAGTCCAGACGCGACCATGTGTCATGCGCCGATGTGCAACAAGTACCTTCTCTCACTCCCGGATGCCCCAGTCGCCATACATCCACCAATCCAAGTCCACTCATACCATCTCGCACTGCATCAGCTGCTTTCTTCGCTGTGTAGGGTCGATCATCCTTCCTATCCAGCGCATTATCTAACGTCACATTCAAATCCCCACCACATACAATTGCTGAGGGTGGCAATGCATATACCTTGTTCCATAAGGTGACATAAAATTCAGGGTCATCAATATTCAGACCATATACATTGACCATTGTGACTAGTGTACCACACAATTTCCCATGCAAAATAATATATTGACCTTCTTTGTCAACATCCTCGTGTAGTGAAACAAACGGTACGTTTTTCTTAAGCAATATCATGACCCCACGAGCATATGAGGAGTAATTTGACGCTAGTCTAGTACCCGCCCACTGTCTGGCTACTGTCTCTGCTGCCCGTCCTTTAAGGTGCGTCTCCTGAAGGAAGACCACCTGCACTCCGTGCCTGTTCAAATATGCCAATATCAGCCTCGTCTTTTGTGGTCGGTTCAGTCCCCTCACATTCCATGTGACCCAATTAATCCTGCCCCCCTTATCCATATGACCTTTCATTTGTTAGATCTTGAAGCATAGAGAACGAGCTCACCTCCCAGTACCAGCTACTAAGTACAGAACAACAAACCAAACAAATATCTGCAGGCATTGTCTTAGAATCTAAGCAGTATTCCATCCAACAGGCCCCATTCCCACCTTCCATCCCTCCCGATCTCCCGCCTATGTCAGTTGTGGAATCGACCCACACCTGGAATCCCTGAAAGTCCCCTGCCCGCCCCCCACCCACTTCAGCTCCCCCAACCTGCCAAAGCCAGCCCCAGAAATTATTAACTCAATCAGTGCATAAGTCTTGCAATAGCAGTTGAAGTGTTCGTAACCACCGTTGAAAACTTTGAAGATTCACAAACCTACCGCCCAACAGTATATAAGTCATGTAATGTTTAAATTCCAGTGAGGAGAGTGGCATAGTGATTGGCAGCAGCTCCCCTGCTAAGATGATCGAGGAATCCTGAGATGCTTGAAAAGTTCAAAGGCTCAGGCAACTTCGTCGTGCAGCTCTTCATACCCTTCCTGCACCATAGTGGAGTCTCGCTTTCGTTTCTTCTGTTTTTTAGCATAATCCATGGCCGCTTTCGGAGACGTGAAAATGTTGTTATCCGATGGCGGTCCGATCCGCAGACGAGCCGGGTATAGCATGGCATATGGTATATCTTCCGCTCGGAGAAGTTGCTTCACCCCATTGAATTCTTTCCGCGCTGTTTGCACTGCCATCGTCAAATCGGGGAAAAACTCCAATTTGCTGCCTTGATACTCTATGGTGTCCTTCTCTCGCACCATGCGTAGAATCACATCCCTGTCTTTATAATTGAGTATGCGGGCAATGATGGGGCGGGGTGGCGCACCAGGCACTGGTCGTTTCGCTAAGGAGCGATGCACACGTTCAACTATGAATACTCGAGATAGTTGCTCTGTCCCAAATATTTCAACAAATAATCGTTCCAAAAAGTCTTCCATTTTGCCAACATTCGTGGACTCCGGCAGCCCCGTGACGCGGATGTTGTTGCGTCGGGACCGCCCTTCCAACTCATCACTTTTAGCCTGAATAACCGCCAGTACCCGCTCCATATCGAAGACTTTGTTAGTTACTGTGGCGAGACCATCCTCCGTGGCTGAAACCCTCTGTTCCACTTCTCCCATCCGCTCATTCTGCCTGTTGAATTGCGTGGCAATGTGATCACGTCTGTGGTTAACTGCCTCCATGGTGCCATCAATGGATTGTAATGTTTTCTGCATAGCCATGAGCGAGGCCTCTAAATTCGGCGTCCCCCCGATGCCCCCGCCAACTCAGCATCTGAAGGAGCCTGTGAGGAGGACATCTCAGTCTTTCTCGTTTCAAAGTTTATTTTGGGTTGATTCCTCTCTGGCCTGCCCATGCTGCCACCAATCTAGTTTAACCAATGCAACTGCACCTGGGCCCCTACAGCGGTGGCCGATCTGGAAGTGGAATGGCAATGTCAATCAGTAATCAATGAACACCACGTGCAGTAACTTAGAATAGTATCAGGAACCAGAGGGTGCAATCAGATCCAGTACCCTATGACAGCAAACTTCAGGCACCACACGGGCACTGCCACCGGCAAGCAATAGCTAGCAAAGCTAGGCTCCAGGCCAGTCGCCTCCTCAAGCCACCCGACTCCCTTCCTCGGTCCATGGGCAGATATTGAGCCCCACCGACGGCTCCGTTACACAGTCAGTTTCCAATGCCCCAGGCACCACGGGGGCCACCGCTTCCCTGTAGCCTCCTTTCAATCGCCCCGGTCCGCACCCCACCCCCGCCGGCCGCAGATCGCGCGGAGCAGCCCAGTCCGGCCCAGCGCCGCCTCCGCAGCCCCGGTCTCTCCTAGGCCGCTACCCCACTCACCGCTACCAGCACAGGCGGGCGCCAGCCCCGGTCTCGACCAGCCGTTGCAGCCACGGATCAGAGAACCGCTGCACGCCTCTAGGATCGTCTCCGGCTTCAGTCCAGTACGATCCGCTGTGCATCCGCTTCCCTCGGCCATAATTCCTCACGCCGTCGAGTCGCTCCACAACCGCCAGGCCCTGTCGGAGTCAGTAGCTGCAGGCCGCTCCGGACACCACGAGGCAGAGACCCCGGCAGGGAAGCCACTCTCCAGTATACGCCTCGAAAGGGGATCCGGTGTCGGGAAACAGCCCCAATCAGTGCCGCATGTTATTAGGCACACGCAGCCATCAAATTAGTGGGTGGCAAAGGCAGGATGTGTCGGATAATGAAAGGATTTTTGCTCGGTCTGGCAGAGCCTCACATGAGTGCGGCAATCTTGCTGTGCGCCCTCTAGCGCCCGGAATGGACAGTTAAGGTAGTGTTCTGTAGAGCCCCTTATGCTCTACAGTTTATTTTTTGGGACCTACCAGTGTTCAATACATAAGCTGAATCTGTGAATGTTACTAATTGGTCAGGTGGTTGTGGGACCTTTGGAGACCTGTACCCCAATGAGAAATTAATTTGTTTCGAGGCGGTGAAGGAAACCATTTGGATTAGGGAATGAACCATTCTTAGCACACGCCAGCATTGCTGTCATAGTATGGGAAATATAGCTAGCCCACGTGCCCTGCTGCTCCATCCACGTCGCTTCACGTAGTTTTGCATTTATATAAAGCCATGTTGGCATATAGAACCTGAACCCCGTTTCTTGCCAAGGCTGTCTGTGAGGAGGAGTTGGGGGTGCCCTTGGTGGATGCGTAATAGTGCAGGTCCTGTGCCCTTGTCGAATCTGTTTCCTGTAATGCATGGTTTAAATTCATTCATTTCAATTTCTTGCACCGCACCTATGTAACACCAGTGCTTAAAAATAATAGATCCCAGTATCTCTACAGGTTGCCACCAGTGGCAATTTTCCTACACCTTGCATCGTACTGCCCACTGGTGCACTCATTCTAGACGTCTGTTGTGGCACGAGCGGCTATGGTAGTTAGGGCGCCAATTGTGATGGACCAGATTGCTTACTTGCTGAAGGATATACAGTGGTATAAGGGTTAACAAGTGGAGTTGAAATTCCTGAATCTGCTGTTGTTATTGGCTAAGAGAAGACTAGCAAACACCTGGATGTAGCAAGTTGGACCCAGTGTGTACGGTTGGGTGAGGGATATTAATGAGTGGGCAGTTGTGGAGGAGGTTTGCCTCAAAAAGTGTTACCATGAAGAGAAGGTGGGTGAGGACTTTCAAGTTTTGGTGCAATGCTGAATACGTTTGTAGATCAGGTAGGGTCGCAGGTCACTACGTCAGACGAAGAGGTGCACTCCCCTCCCACCTCCAATGCTTTAGCCTCTGCAGTGCCTTGAGGGGAGATTGTCGGGATACAATGATACTGCATTATTTTGGGGTGTGAACTGGGATACCCTATTGCTCCATGTCAATTGTTTGGGGATGGCTGATGTTTCTTGATGTTCTCTCCTTTTTTTTGTATTATTTTTCTATAGTGAAAACAATAAAATAAGTCTATAAAAAAAACATTACGGAGAACTCTGCACCCAATGATACAAGGATGGGTAAAATGTTTGTCCTGCTTGCCATGTCCATCCTCCATCAGAACTTAGTATATGTTCAGTTTACTGTATGACAAGTGCATTACAGTCACAGCACTGCACATAGCAGTGAACGTGACATTTGAAAGGTTCACAATGACTACCCTGTTTGTCAAACACTAACGTTTTTTGCAGTGTATGACATTCTCTTTAGGGAACTTAGTCAGTATTCCCCGGGATGTTTGTCTTAGTTTCAAAGGTAGATATGCTCATTCAGTTTGAGCAATGTAAGCCTTGGATGGCATTCTAGAACACCCCCAACTTGCATCAATAAACTGTAAGGAGTTGCATTTACCACAGTGGGTGTGCTAAAGACGCATGTAAGACATGTCTTCCTGAGCCTCATGTGGCTGCCATTAGTAAAGGTTCACTAGGAAAGCATTTGGTAATGTTTAAAATGGAGGCAGTTGCTTAAAAATGTAGCCAAACAGTTTCTTCATTTATGAAGTTTCAGGATGCATCAATTGTCAACATGTCTGGACATGTGTTTATAGAGGTGTGTTTGTGGTATATTTATGTGCAATTTAGTTGATGACTGGTTGAGAGGCTGTCTTGAATGGGGATTCCGTCTTCTAGTGTAGAAATGAGATGGCCCATTGCATGGCGGTGATATGTTGATGTGAGTGCACTGATCTGCTGGATTGGGCCTGTAGCCGGGAGTATGAAAGTCTTATGTGTTGCTAGTGAATGGCATGTAAATGGACTATAAAGCGGTTGGTACCTTGACGTTGCTTCATGGCTCACTTTTAGTAGTCTTGGTTTCAGTATTCAGATACTTTGATAAATATTTGTGCTTTGAAGTTAGTATTTGTGGAAGTGCTAAAACCATTCAGTGTAAGTGGTGGATTAACTTAAGAAAAATTAGTACCAGATTTATATTTGTCGTGGTAAGGATAGTCATTCCTGTGAGAATAATGGTCTGGAAACCCGATATATATATATATGGACGGAGACCCTTGTTGTAAAAGTGAGGAAGACTACTCCATTTCAGGCATGGTTCCACTCCTCTCATGTCCTGACATGGTAAGGGCCATTAGCTGACCTCTGTGTCTGCCCACCTGTAGCAACAGGGTAATTTTAGTCTATTTTTAGACTGGTGGTGACTATAATTTACTACCATTTCAGTCCTAGTTGCATTTGCGTTCATTTGTAGGGCTTAACTATGTGCTTTGACATGGTTTATTCCCTTTTTCGTTTTCTCGGGCCTACAGGCCCGAAAGCTAGAGAGAAGCCATTTTGTATCTCTGCCTCGGCTGTCCGAGGCGCTTGCAGGGTAAAGGTAATGTTTAGAATTCATCCTGTTGTTCGCTAGAGAGGAACCGGTCAAGACTGGCCCTTATCGAAGGAATGTGTTTGTCTCCCCGGCTCTAGACGCAATACGCAGGTGGCCACTGCGGAAGGCGAAGGGAGCCGGGGACTGGTACAGGAATTCGGTGGGAGTTGGCCTAATGCCGGAATTTTCCATAGAGAAAGTGAGCTCTATATTATCAAGGAGCGAGTAGAGTAGAGAGAGAGAGCAACGTGTGGAGGAGACCGAAGAAGTTGGTCTAAAGGCTGGTGCATAGAGATTGATACCATCAGCTAATCAAAATCCTGAAGTAATGACGGAGAGTGATTGAAAGTCCTGTAGTGACATCATACAGGAGTGGCAGAGACCAAGACCAGAAGAGGGTTCGAGTATTCTGGAACCATGGCAGCGTAGACGAGGTGTAGCGGTACCGACGCGTATTCGTGAGCCATAGAGGGTGAGCAGAGTCCCAAGCGCATAGAAGAACACAAGAGAGAGAGGGATCAGCTCCGCTGCTGAGATGGAAAGACACACGTCTAAGGTGAGGCGTTCTGAGCTTAGTGTAGAATACATTTAACTACCCACTTTTATTCCCCTTTTTAGGTCATAGGTATCGATTGATTTAGTCTATTTGTCTTTCGCTCATTCTGTCATGTTTGATTGTAGAATAAAGATTTAATGAACAATATCTTTGAATGTTGTTTTCATGAATGATATTAACCTTTCCTTTTAACCAGGTGCTGATATACAGAAGGATGAGATATGCCCTTCTGCAAAGGTAACTGATGATTGGGGGAGAGTGTGGACTTCATTTGGGAAATAACTCTTAAAGGTGAACCCCTATTAGTTATCCCACGTTAGTGTAGATCGCCAGGTGACGGTAGTGTAGATAGCCGGGTGACGGTAGTGTAGATCGCCGGGTGACAGTAGTGTAGATCGCCGGGTGACAGTAGTGTAAATCGTCGGGTGACGTTAAAGATATCGTCGGGTGACGTTAAAGACATCGTCGGGTGACGTTAAAGACATTGTTGGGTGACATTAAAGACATCGTCGGGTGACGGTAAATAAACAGTCTTACGGGACTATAAAGATAGATGTGAAGTGAGGTAAATATAGGATAAGATATGGAATCCATTAGGTGTTAGTGGTATGTTTGATTATACAGGCATGTAAATAGCTTCTTTTCAATTTCTCAGGTGAGTATTCTAGATATCTTGTAAATAGTGGCCTGAGAAGAGTGTCGTTACGTGACGACTGGGTTAGCCACGGATGGTGAGCTGCCTGTTCTGAGAATCCGGTCGTTACATTTGGCGTCACGAACCGTTTTCGATTGAAGGGTGCGGGTATTCCTTCGTGATTCTGTATGAGGGTCCGTTGGTTCTTGCTGTGAAAGGTTTTGTATATATGTTTTGTTGATTGTATATTTCTTGTTTGTTGTTGTGTATCTCTTAAGATTGCATGATGTTTTTGAAAAGATTGAAGTCGACCTTTCAATTGCCTTTGGAGATTCCGGGTTGGGAGTCAACTGCTTATGAAGCGCTTGCTCATGAATGGGCTAATTCTACTGGTTTGAGTGAGAACTGGAATTCATGTTTGGAGGATGCTGAGCCGGCTAAAGTGGTTGCGTGCTTGCAGAAAGTTCCGGTGGCGAAAGGCGAAGAGCTTCCCATATTGGGACGTAGAGGTTGGATTTTCTTGAATGCTTACAGGCTTGTACATGAGCGATGTTCTCGATTACAGCGTGAGAATAAATCCTTTGAAGAACAAGTTGTTCAGATTCAAAATGATGTTACTCTTTTACGATGTCAGAATAAATTGCTTGCTGACAAGTTAGAAACGTATCAGGCGGTGGCCGAAAGGGCTGCTGTGCGCATCGCGAAATACAAGTATCGACACAGACGTGGTAGAGTTAACACCAGGAAAGTGCGTATGGTTGTTGCGAAGGCAGGGCTCGATTGGAACCCTGACGAATGGGATGGTAATATTTGGAATTCTTCTGATTCATTTTCTTCGGCTGAAGAGACTGCTGCGCGTGCGCCGTCTCGCACTAGACGTCCTTGTGCTTCTGAAGACCGTACTGAAATTTCTGCTCAACCGATTTATCGACGTAAATTGCAGGGCAATCCTAATGCTCCCAGGGAATTCCTCTTGACAGCTTGGAGGATTATACTCAACAAGAATTGAATAACATTTTGGACAGGTTCCGGCAGAAGTCGGGTGAATCTTTACTTACTTGGATGGTCCCCCTTTTTGATTTAGGTGCATCTGGTATCTCGTTGGATAAAGGCGATGCTGTGAAATTTTGTACTTTGAGTTCTGATCCTACGGTTCAGGAATCTTTTCATAATTACAATAGTGATGATCAGACTAATTTGTTGCAATTAGCTGTACAAGGTTGTAATCACAAATACCCTACTGAATCTGATTGGCCTGTTAATGAGAAGCTGTGGTATACTTTGAGAGATGCTTCTCAGCGATTGAAGGAGGAGGTTATGAAAACCGCTATCTTTTTAGGTACAGCGAACAGGTTGATGGATGGTTTGCTTAATGCATCTGTCAGAAACAGAATAATTTGTTCTTCCCCTCCTGCGTATAAACAGGTGATGATGACTCTATTGATTAATCAGACTGGTAACACTTTGGCTGAAGTGATTAAGGCTGTGCGTGAACTTGGTGAATTGGGTGAGTGGATTAAACCTAAGCGACAGTCTCGACAGGAAGGTCGCACTAATGATTTCAGATTTTCTAGACGTGATATGTTTCAAGCTCTTGTAAAGGACGGTGCGAAAGCTGATGACATTCATGATTTACCGAATAATATTCTGTGGGCTATGTTTCGCAGGCGTGGCCTGGACAGGAAGTAAGGAGCTAGAAAGGTCCGTAAACAAGACTTTGACGTTAACCATTCTGATGGTAGTGGCGATGATACTTTACCTCCGAGAGACAGAGACAGGGATAGAGGGAGAGACAGGGAGTGTGGAGCAGGACACGAGATGACTCGTCTCATTCTAGAAGGGAGAGGGATGAGAGAGATAGAAACGAGAGAAGAGATCAGTCTTCACGCAGGGATGGGAGAGAGAGAGATCGGTCCCCAGAGGTGAGGTTGAGAGACAAAAGATCACGATCCCTTGAACGGAGATCACAATATTTTTCAAATGACAAAAACCCTTTTCATGAAGAGAAAGGGTATGAACGAGAGGTGACATTACCCAAAAGATATGAGAGTCTTTACCCTGATTTGTCTTGGGCGACAGAACACAGTAAACAAGACTAGGAAGTAGGTCAAGCTTCAGTTCAAAATTGGGCTCATAGAGACTACAGGCCTTATGTAGACATTGAGATTTATTGGAGACATCGAAATATACAGAGGGCCCGAGCATTAGTGGATACTGGAGCGGAGGCCACTCTAATTTCCGGAAATCCCAAAAAGTTTAAAGGACAGGGTTACACAATTACTGGATTAGGTGGTAAAGAAACCCCCGCAGTACAAACTAAACTTGGAATGAGAATAGGTAGGAACCCCCGAAAAGAGTATCATGTATTAGTGGTACCCCTTGATGAATATATAATTGGTATTGACATTTTGAAAGGTATGACATTGCATTTAGATGACGGATGTTACAAATTTGGACATAAGCATTATATATCAACAAAACCTGTGAGAGTCGGACGCTTAAAAATGCCTCCGATTAAAGTTCCCCAAGCCACAAAGGTGGTTTCAATGAAACAATATCGTATTATCGGTGGGCACGATGAAATCAGTGCTACCATTCAAGATCTGATGGACGCAGGAGTGGTAATTCCTATTACTTCGGCCTGGAACAATCCTGTTTGGCCGGTGCGCAAAAGTGATAATTCTTGGCGCATGGCTGTTGATTATAGAGAATTGAACAAACATACCCCTTCTTCGGCTGTTGCAGTCCCTGATGTTATTACCTTAATTGAAAGAATTCAGAAACATTCAGGCACCTGGTATGCATCCATTGACATTGCTAATGCTTTCTTTTCCATTCCAATTGCTCCCGAATGTCAAGAACAATTCAGTTTTACATGGAATGGCCGTCAAATGACGTTTAGAAGTCTTCCCCAGGGCTATGTACACAGTCCGACAATTTGTCACAGAATAGTAGCCGAGCATTTAGATGAGGTGACCCTAGATCCAAAAATTCAGGTATGTCATTAAATTGATTATATACTAATCCAAGGCGAGACACAAGATCAGGTGCGAATACAGTTAGAACGAATTGTTGCACATTTACAAAGCAAAGGCTGGGAAATCAATCCTGATAAATTGCAGGGTCCAGCACAACATGTAAAATTCTTAGGTATTCATTGGCATAAGGGGAATCGTGAGGTAATTCCACAAGTAAAACAGACAATTGCAGAATTTGCAGTCCCTAAAAACAGGAAAGAAGCCCAAAGATTAATTGGTTTGTTTGGCTTTTGGCGTCAACATATTCCACATTTGAGTCAGATTCTGGCCCCTTTGTACAAAGTCACACGTAAAAACAATGCGTTTGAATGGAACAGAGCACAACAAGATGCGTTTGATTTGGCGAAAGAAGCGATTCAGCATGCTTTGGATTTGTGGCCAGTGCATGATGGTGATGTGTGTAGGAAGGTACATCCGGACTATGGTTGCCCCCAACTTTTTGCCCTGTGTTTTAGCTGGTTTTGGACATAGTCGACCTGGGGCCCTGCCAATCAGGACCCCAGGCCTACTGCTCTCTCTGTAAAATGGATTCCATGTACCCTAGGTACATTTCCAATTGGTACTGGGCCACCCTATCAGACCCTGTAACTCAGGGCATGGGTGTACCCAGGGCTGCCAGGGGCTGCAGCATGTATTATGCCACCCCTGGCTGGCCTCTTAAATTTGACACAACTGGCTGCATGACAGCTGGGGCAAAGTCGTGTAATCACCCTTTGCTGTAGGTGTAGTATACCTATACCTAACCCTAAAATGGACACACAGATTCCTATCAGTCACTCCTATGGCAGGCCTTGACAATCCTGAAGGCAGAGTGCTTGGAATCGTGTGAGATGGTGCTCTGGCATGAGCTGAGCCTGTCTGCAGCTTACGGAACCAAGTCCTAATAGCTGTTCCATGATATCGCATACCATATACTCTTAAGTGCATTATAATCCTCGCGGTTAAATGCTAACTTTGGTATTGCTTTATCAAAACATGTCGAGTAAGGTGTCATGCAAATTGGAATACTAACCCCTCGCCAATTCTGGCGACGGGGTTAGCATTCCACCCTTCTAGAGGGACACGACATGTATGTAACTGTGAACCCCGGTTAAAGTTAACTGAAGCCTCAGCTCCACAAAATGGATGCTGCCACCACAGACACGAGTCTGACCCCCTGCAGCTGGGAGACCTTCCAGCGAGGGGAGCCTGGACAAAGGGTTTCCTGTCAGGGGCGGTGCTAGCACCGTCCCAGACATGGTTTTGTGTATCCTGGGTAGGCAGGGCTTTACAGGAAGGTGACTGCTGAGTGGCACCCCGGTGCTCACTATGCATAGGCCGGTCTGAACCAGTTCCAGGGGCCCACCAGCCCCTGGCCTGGGGAAGTCCGGCATGGCAGAGGGGTGTAACCACCCCCCTCCTAGTCCCACCCATAGGCAGGACCTAGTCGCCGGGTCAGCCCCCTTTTTTAGTATAAAGATGGGAGCGGGCCCCCTGTTAAAATTAGATCATCTTTGGAATCAAGACACGACTTTCTGCGAAAGGACTTCACGATTTCTTCATCAAGATTCTCCCTTGTGACTAAGGAGTAGTCACCCTGCATCCGCAGGCACCATCCTAAAGAACACTGCGGTCTGCTGCAAGTCCTTCATCACGAATCCGACGACCCAGCTCGACGAGACCCGGCTTCCCTGGCACCTCTGACCTCTACTCACCTCTACAGCAAAGCTGAGAACCGTGAGTGCGACGAGACCTCGAGGGACCGACGATCGCCAAGACTGCACGACATCTTTACTGCAAGCCCACCGTGTCCTCCACGGGTGAGTGCTTTGGGGTCCGAGAAGCCCCGACCCTGCGCAGCTCCAGCACCCATGATCAGCCTCCCTGCATCTTCACGATCTGCGTGGGGCCCTTCTGCTGTTTGCTGTGCACCGCGTTGTTTGGCTACTAGCCGGCTGGCTTGTGGCCTTCTGAACGACGCCCGACGACATCACTGCTGCTGGTCTGGTTGCTCCAGACTGGCCCTTGCTTCCTTCTTGAAGAGAGGCACCCCGGACCCTCCTGGTCCACTCCAGACGCCATTTTAGGTCCACCGCGTGGGCTTGAATTTGCCAAGGCTTTGTTGCCCAATCCTGGGTCCAGCGACGCCGACAGCTTCTATCTTCGTGGGACAGCTCGATCCTCCTTCCTGGTCGCCGACAACGCCTCCTGGTCCGTGAGATCTCCGAGCCCAGCGTCACCCACACGCCTTGTCGAGGTGGCTACCATCCGGTGCCCTCCTGGTGCCCACTGACTACTGGCTAGTAGTCTCGAACTTGGTCCCCTCTGCTTTCAGGTGTCATCTTCCATCGATCCAGGCTTGGATCCACCGAACTTTCTTCACTGGTCGCCTGCCAGCAACTTCTTTCTTCCAGGCTCCTGGTCCGTCAACGAGGATTCCCGACGTCTTTTGAGTCCTATGCAGCTGCAGCCCCTGGGCTAGGTAACTTCGGCATTTCGGTGCCCCAGCATAGCCTCACTATCCAAGGGTCAGAATCTACTTTCGTTTTCTCCCTACCAGGTCGGGTTCGCCCGAGAACACTAACTTTGCAAATTCTAGCTACCATAGACTTTGTCCCGCATCTCGCATGAGAGTGCACACACTGCACCCGAGTCCCCTGGGTCTCCTAGAAGTAATCTAACGATTCTATAGTCAAGTCCTAGCGATTCCAAAGCCTATTAGTACTGTAGTTACCTGCTAGTAATTTCGCATTCCACTCTCAGAGTATATGGTTTTCCGTGCCCCTCGGGCATTTGTATATACTGTGCTAACTTAAGTATTTTTGTAAGAGTTTTGGTTTGTGCTTAGTACCCTGTCCCCATAAAGAGTACAGGGCTGTTGTGATCTTTAATAAATAACTGTTTATTTTCATAACACTTGTGTGGTGTCCTTTCACTTGGTGTTCAAGGGGTATATGTGGTATAACAGCTGGCTTAACACGCCCTCTCGAGTCTTTAGCCTTAGACTGCTCGTATCCACGCTACTAGGATAGCTGGTCTATAAGGTTGACTTACAACCAATCATCAATAAGGGTTGCTGGACTGATACATAGTGTTCACTAGAATAGTGACTACTGCATATCAGGCCACCTTCTCACATTGGTGAGCAGCGGTTGGGATTTGAGCTTGCTGTTGTTTTACCACACGTATCCTAAGAATATCTTGTTGAAAGATCACATAAGTACTGTTAGTACATATAACTAAGCTTAGAATACTCTGAGTTCTACTGAACCAGCTGTTGCAGCTCCTCAAGGCCTAGCACACCTTGGCTGCAACTCTTAGCAAGGGATCAGTAGGTAAACACATAGTGTAGGTAGGTGCATCACTTACACCACACTAGAAACAGTATGTCGGACAAAGGAGGAAACTCTGAGTCTCCCCTTGTGTCAGTTGACCCTCCACAGGTCATCCCTTCAAGATATACTGCGCTTAACTTCCATGAGTTACGACAAGTATGTACCTCTAGGAAGATTAAGCAAGGGGCTAACCCCACCACCTCCTTTCTGATTGGTCTCTTGGAGACTTATGATGCCAGAAAAGCTGAGAAACTTCTCAGCTCTTCTAATCCAGAAGGAGGCATGCCTCCCCTTGAGGGAACCAGAGGAGACCCTGACCTCATCCACCTCTCAGCTGAGAATGAAGATGTGGAGGAGGATGAGGATGAGGATCCCTCTGGGGATGAGGCAGATAAGGGACAGGTAGAAGTCAGCAGACTAACCAGGTCCAACTTAAGCAGACAAGAGATTGGTACTAGGGGACCCCTGGGCCCACTCTCAGGTCAGCTTAACATTGGGAATGGACGAGTTAGGTCTCTATCAAGAGGCTCTAACAGATCCTTTCGAACCAATGGCTCTCTCAACTCTTCTCACAGAGGGATGTCTTCCCCTAAGAGGAGAGTGTATGAAGCTGAAGAAAGGGCAATCAAACTGAAGATTGAAAGGGAAGAACTTGCCCTGGCCAAAGAGAGACTTGCCCTTGCTAGAGAGCAAGAATTATGTGGGCTACAGCCCACTGGTGGCAGCAATAAACCTAGCAATAGGGAAAGGAGTTTTGATACAAAGCACCTGAATAAGATAGTGCCCCCCTTTAAAGAAGGGGATGACATCCACAAATGGATTACTGCTTTGGAGAGAGCCTGCACTGTGCAGGGTGTTCCCCAATGTCAGTGGGCAGCTATCTTGTGGCTCTCCTTTGATGGTAAAGGTAGAGATAAGCTCCTCACCACAAGGGTGGAGGATGCTAACAATTACAAAATCTTGAAGAATACACTGGTTGATGGGTTTGGTTTAACCACTTAACAATACAGGATGCTGTTCAGAGACACCCAGAAAACTCAGTCTCAAGATTGGACTGACTTTGTTGATTGTGCCACTAAGGCTTTTGAAGGCTGGCTACTGGGTAGTAAGGTTACTGATTTTAAAGGATTGTATAATCTAATTATGAGGGAGCAAATCTTAAATAATTGTCAGAACCAGTTATTACATCAGCACCTGGTAGACTCTGATCTGACCTCTCCACAGGAATTGGGTAAGAGGGCAGACAAATGGGTCAGAACCAGGGTTAGGCCTAAAAACCAGGGTGGTGACCAGAAAAAGGAATCAACCAAGCCTCAAGAGAAGGGTGGGGATAAATCCACAGAGAAGACTTCCCAAGGGCCCCAAAACTCCAACAAGGGGGGTGGGTCCCAGAACACTCCTTCAGAACAGAAGAAACCTTATTGCCATACCTGTAAACAGGTGGGTCATTACAAAAGTGATGCCAGTTGCCCTAAAAATGGTAATAAGGGAAATATACCCCCAGGTAATACTCCTAAACATCCTGTTACCACTAGTGGTAATCCCCCAGGTGGTGGGAGTGCCCCCAAGAATGTGGTGGGCATTACTCTGGGCCAACAGGAGGACTATGGCCTAGCCAGGTTCCCTGACCACACTCTTGTCTGTGAGACTGGCATGGGGTTTGCTAACTTCACTACTGGACCCCACATTTTGGGAAAGTATAGACAAGAAGTTTTAGTGAATGGTCAGAAAGTTGAGGCATTCAGAGACACAGGGGCCAGCCTCACCATGGTGATTGACCATCTGGTCCCCTCTGCTCAAATGACCCCTGGTTTTACTTATCAGGTGACAGACATTCATGGAGTGAAGAGAAGGCATCCCATGGCAGTAGTCAAGCTCAGTTGGGGTAATGTCACAGGGCCCATGAGAGTGGCAGTGACAGATAACCTACCTGTAGATTGCTTACTGGGGAATGACCTGGAACTCTCAGCATGGCCTGAGGTGGAGCAGGAAACTCACTCCAGAATGATAGGCCTATCCAGACAGGTTAGTGGGGCAGTAATAGCTACAGCCCCAGTCCAAGCATCATTCCACCCTGAAAAGGTTGGAAGGGCAGTGGTAGCCACTGCCCAGGCTCAGACAGACTTTCCAGAACAGGATAGGAAGGCTGTGACAGTCACAGCCCAAACACAGACTGAGTGCCCTCCTGAAAAGGTTGGCAAGGTTGAAATGGTCTCAGCATATACTCAAACAGATAGTGAGGTTGTGAAGCCTGAAACAATGGATCACTCCACTCAAACAGAGAGCATTGAGGAGGAAGAAGAGTCTTCCCCCTCCCAGACACTAGGTGAGAGCCAGCCTCCTCAGGGAACTGACTCTACCCCTGTTGAAGGAACTGCCCCAGAGGTAGTCAGGCCTAGCCTGGCAGAGCCCCTGATGGCAGTGGACCCTTCCCAGGTGGGACCCAGTCTGGAGCAGGTAACCTGCACCTCTCTACCCTGTCTCAGTCAGCCCAGGGCTGAAGAGATCAGGGAGGCCAGTGGTGGATCTCAAAGGGCCCCCTGTCCAAAAGAACTCCTTAATCAGCAGATTAGGATCACTGAAGCTGGTAAACCTAGCCAAGTGAAAATAGAACAGACTCCTGAGGGATCCCCCTTAAAAGTAGTTAGGGAACTCCCCCAGCTGGACACTGTTGGGCACAGCCAAACATGGGGCCTTAAAACCCCAGACCTGACCTGTCCCTCCAGTAAGCCAAACAGAGGGACTCAGCCTCCAGCTTTAGGTAGCCAGAGGCTGACCCTGAGAGCTCAGTGCATCTCAGCTAAAGAAAGAAAGGCACACATGATGAATGGTGATTGGAGGAAGTTGAGCCCAAAGGTAGAGGAGCCTCACTTCAGTACTCCATCCCAGCATCAGCCTTTTACTTTCCCAAGACACACCAGAGACAGAGATTCCCTATGGTGGAGACCCTCAGATACCCTTAGGGTGAGGGGTTGCCTAGTGGACCATGACACAGGGGGAAACCAAGCCAGAGCTGGTCCTTCCTTATATGGTCACTTAGGTAATAGAGGCTTACCTGGACAAGGATAGCCTTATCTCCTTTCGTTTGGGGGGGGGGGTTGTGTAGGAAGGTACATCCTGACTATGGTTGCCCCCAACTTTTTGCCCTGTGTTTTAGCTGGTTTTGGACATAGTCGACCTGGGGCCCTGCCAATCAGGACCCCAGGCCTACTGCTCTCTCTGTAAAATGGATTCCATGTACCCTAGGTACATTTCCAATTGGTACTGGGCCACCCTATCAGACCCTGTAACTCAGGGCATGGGTGTACCCAGGGCTGCCAGGGGCTGCAGCATGTATTATGCCACCCCTGGCTGGCCTCTTAAATTTGACACAACTGGCTGCATGACAGCTGGGGCAAAGTCGTGTAATCACCCTTTGCTGTAGGTGTAGTATACCTATACCTAACCCTAAAATGGACACACAGATTCCTATCAGTCACTCCTATGGCAGGCCTTGACAATCCTGAAGGCAGAGTGCTTGGAATCGTGTGAGATGGTGCTCTGGCATGAGCTGAGCCTGTCTGCAGCTTACGGAACCAAGTCCTAATAGCTGTTCCATGATATCGCATACCATATACTCTTAAGTGCATTATAATCCTTGCGGTTAAATGCTAACTTTGGTATTGCTTTATCAAAACATGTCGAGTAAGGTGTCATACGAATTGGAATACTAACCCCTCGCCAATTCTGGCGACGGGGTTAGCATTCCACCCTTCTAGAGGGACACGACATGTATGTAACTGTGAACCCCGGTTAAAGTTAACTGAAGCCTCAGCTCCACAAAATGGATGCTGCCACCACAGACACGAGTCTGACCCCCTGCAGCTGGGAGACCTTCCAGCGAGGGGAGCCTGGACAAAGGGTTTCCTGTCAGGGGCGGTGCTAGCACCGTCCCAGACATGGTTTTGTGTATCCTGGGTAGGCAGGGCTTTACAGGAAGGTGACTGCTGAGTGGCACCCCGGTGCTCACTACGCATAGGCCGGTCTGAACCAGTTCCAGGGGCCCACCAGCCCCTGGCCTGGGGAAGTCCGGCATGGCAGAGGGGTGTAACCACCCCCCTCCTAGTCCCACCCATAGGCAGGACCTAGTCGCCGGGTCAGCCCCCTTTTTTAGTATAAAGATGGGAGCGGGCCCCCTGTTAAAATTAGATCATCTTTGGAATCAAGACACGACTTTCTGCGAAAGGACTTCACGATTTCTTCATCAAGATTCTCCCTTGTGACTAAGGAGTAGTCACCCTGCATCCGCAGGCACCATCCTAAAGAACACTGCGGTCTGCTGCAAGTCCTTCATCACGAATCCGACGACCCAGCTCGACGAGACCCGGCTTCCCTGGCACCTCTGACCTCTACTCACCTCTACAGCAAAGCTGAGAACCGTGAGTGCGACGAGACCTCGAGGGACCGACGATCGCCAAGACTGCACGACATCTTTACTGCAAGCCCACCGTGTCCTCCACGGGTGAGTGCTTTGGGGTCCGAGAAGCCCCGACCCTGCGCAGCTCCAGCACCCAAGATCAGCCTCCCTGCATCTCCACGATCTGCGTGGGGCCCTTCTGCTGTTTGCTGTGCACCGCGTTGTTTGGCTACTAGCCGGCTGGCTTGTGGCCTTCTGAACGACGCCCGACGACATCACTGCTGCTGGTCTGGTTGCTCCAGACTGGCCCTTGCTTCCTTCTTGAAGAGAGGCACCCCAGACCCTCCTGGTCCACTCCAGACGCCATTTTAGGTCCACCGCGTGGGCTTGAATTTGCCAAGGCTTTGTTGCCCAATCCTGGGTCCAGCGACGCCGACAGCTTCTATCTTCGTGGGACAGCTCGATCCTCCTTCCTGGTCGCCGACAACGCCTCCTGGTCCGTGAGATCTCCGAGCCCAGCGTCACCCACACGCCTTGTCGAGGTGGCTACCATCCGGTGCCCTCCTGGTGCCCACTGACTACTGGCTAGTAGTCTCGAACTTGGTCCCCTCTGCTTTCAGGTGTCATCTTCCATCGATCCAGGCTTGGATCCACCGAACTTTCTTCACTGGTCGCCTGCCAGCAACTTCTTTCTTCCAGGCTCCTGGTCCGTCAACGAGGATTCCCGACGTCTTTTGAGTCCTATGCAGCTGCAGCCCCTGGGCTAGGTAACTTCGGCATTTCGGTGCCCCAGCATAGCCTCACTATCCAAGGGTCAGAATCTACTTTCGTTTTCTCCCTACCAGGTCGGGTTCGCCCGAGAACACTAACTTTGCAAATTCTAGCTACCATAGACTTTGTCCCGCATCTCGCGTGAGAGTGCACACACTGCACCCGAGTCCCCTGGGTCTCCTAGAAGTAATCTAACGATTCTATAGTCAAGTCCTAGCGATTCCAAAGCCTATTAGTACTGTACTTACCTGCTAGTAATTTCGCATTCCACTTTCAGAGTATATGGTTTTCCGTGCCCCTCGGGCATTTGTATATACTGTGCTAACTTAAGTATTTTTGTAAGAGTTTTGGTTTGTGCTTAGTACCCTGTCCTCATAAAGAGTACAGGGCTGTTGTGATCTTTAATAAATAACTGTTTATTTTCATAACACTTGTGTGGTGTCCTTTCACTTGGTGTTCAAGGGGTATATGTGGTATAACAGCTGGCTTAACACGCCCTCTCGAGTCTTTAGCCTTAGACTGCTCGTATCCACGCTACTAGGATAGCTGGTCTATAAGGTTGACTTACAACCAATCATCAATAAGGGTTGCTGGACTGATACATAGTGTTCACTAGAATAGTGACCACTGCATATCAGGCCACCTTCTCACAATGTGGATCTGAATGTATCTGTACAAGATATGTATGCAAATTGGAGTCTATGGCAAAAGCAAGGTAAAACTAGAGTGCCCCTAGGTTTTTGGACTAAAAAGTTACCTGACGCTGGTGAGCGTTATACACCTTTTGAGAAACAGTTGCTTGCATGCTATTGGGCTCTGGTGAATACCGAGCAATTAACGTTAGGACATGACGTGATTCTGAGACCAGAAATTCCAATAATGCAATAGGTTTTGAGTTCGCCAAAAACTCATAGAATTGGCCATGCTCAGGAGGTGAGTATCATAAAATGGAAGTGGTACATACAAGACCGGGCTCATGTGGGCCCAAAAGGAGTTGCAATGTTGCATGAGAAACTGGCGCAGGCGCCAATGGAAGAGAAAGAGAAAGAGTTCTCCGTACCTAAAGTACAGGAATCTCCTGTTAAGTGGGGTATGCCGTTCGATGATCTGTCCGTGGAGGATAGAAAACACGTATGGTTTACGGATGGTTCAGCCAGGTACATAGGAGAGAAGAGACATTGTAAAGCAGTCTCGTATAAACCCACAACTCAGAAATTGTTGAGCACTACTGGTGAAGGGCAAAGTAGCCAATTTGCTGAATTATATGCTGTGTACCAAGTTCTAAAACAAGAATTGCCAGGAACATGTCATATTTTTACTGATTCATGGTCAACTGCAAATGGGTTAGTAGTCTGGTTACCTACATGGCAATCCCACAATTGGATGGTTCACAACAAAACTATTTGGGGTAAGGAACTGTGGCAAGAGATTTGTGAGTTACTTCCTCAGAGTAATGTAACTGTGTTTCATGTTGATGCTCATATGCCTATTGATTCACTTGACAAGTTATTTAATAACATTGCAGATGACAAATCTAAAATTTCTGAGGCAGTGGTGGACCGACAAAATTCTGATTTGGCGGGATTGGCGAAATGGGCCCACCAAAAAGCAGGACATTTTGGAGAGAAAATTACTAGCAGGTGGGCTATTGATAGAGGCATTCATATTCCCCTTGATTAGATTAAAACGGCAATACTTCAATGTCCTATATGCCAACATTCCCAACAAAGAAAAGTCCCTAGAATATTGAAAGGCCAGCTACATCGAGGTAAATCCCCCGCACAAATTTGGCAGATCGATTATATCAGTCCTTTACCTATCAGCAAAAATTGCCAATATGTCTGTACTGTTGTTGATACTTATAGTGGTTTTCTAATCGCTTTTCCATGCAAGAGAGCAACCCAAGTAAATACAATGAAAACATTGGATTTGATTACATTATATTATGGTACTTCACTTCAGGTGCAGTCTGACAATGCCTCCCATTTCAAAGGACGCCTAGTACAAGATTATTGTGCAGAAAACAATATTGATTGGCTATTTCATATACCTTACTACCCACAGGCCGCGGGTCTGATTGAGAGAATGAATGGGCTGTTAAAAGACCAGCTATGCAAACTGTCAGACGGTACCTTAAAGAACTGGAGAGATCATTTATCAGATGCTTTAATGATTTTGAATAACAGATGTATGCAAATTCTGCTTTAATGCGTTTATTTCCTCCTCACATTGATGTTCAACCGAATTCAGTTAAAAGCACAGTTTCTTATTGGGAAATCACTCCCGGAGCTTTGGCTCCACATAGAGCTACCCCTGGATCTGCAGGCTTTGACCTGCATTCTCTGAAAATGACTGTTCTCTGAGGTTTTGCTCTGCGTGCACATTATTATTGAACCCTAGGCACAATCACAGGACAGAGCATGTTAGAGTAAGCTCTCTCTGCCCTTGTTAAGTGTGGGGTTGATTTGTTCTTGCAGAGCGGGGTCTCACAGTTCCTGAGCCAGGTCCAGGAAGAGGTGAGGTCCTTTCCCCGGGCACACTGGGTGAGTACTTGACATTCAAAAAGATTGCTAAGTTTTTAGTACCTAACAGACCTTGTTAGCTTATTTGGGTCCACCTTTTTTGTTTGTTTTCAACAGAATTTGTTAATACACCAGGTGCCAAGGAGGAATTCAGGCAGATGAAGGAGAATGATATCCTTTACTGTTGTTGATTCACTTGTGTGTTTTTTGTATTTCTAATAATTTTTCACACATTTCGTCACAATTAGGCAGTAGCATTCACGTAGAACAGAGGCCCTGATGAAAGCCTATGGTCCTTTTCCATGATAGGCTGAAACATGTTGGCCCTCTCGCAGCTATTTGTTTAAACTGCGATTACTGTTTTGCACTGTTCTTGTTTTTAAACAGGACGGGGCTTATGCTTAATAAATAACTCGTTGAAAAGTTCCCTATCCTTTTTTAATCACCACTTTTATATTTATTTGCACTGCACTTTCCCATCAGATCAACATCATATGGTTCAGCAAAGTGATTGTGGGTCGTTACCCCAAGCCGACCATGGGGGTATGTTGGATGTCTCAATGATCAAGAGACATAATACCCTGGCAGGATTACCAGATGAGAATATTGATCTATACAAGTCACTGATGGGAATCCTCAATGAGGTTGACTGACAATCACAGGTGGCCCATGTTTTGGTGATTTGTTCTGTTAGTTAAATTTGGTAGTCACTTCCTTGTGTATAAGACGTTAAGGTAGTTAGAAAGAGATCCCAATAGGGTTTCTAGTTTAGACCCCTAAGTTTGTTTGTTATACATGCTGTTCTTTCGGGGATATAACTTAGGCTGGTCTTTAAATATCCCTTCAGCCCTCCACCATCGTTGTGTTATTTGCATAGAGATTGATACCATCAGCTAATCGAAATCCTGAAGTAAGGAAGGAGAGTGATTGAAAGTCCTGTAGTGACATCATACAGGAGTGGCAGAGACCGAGACCAGAAGAGGGTTCGAGTATTCTGGAACCATGGCAGCGTAGATGAGGTGTAGCGGGACCGACGTGTATTCGTGAGCCATAGAGGGAGAGCAGAGTCCCAAGCGCATAGAAGAACACGAGAGAGAGAGGGATCAGCTCCGCTGCTGAGATGGAAAGACACACGTCTAAGGTGAGGCGTTCTGAGCTTAGTGTAGAATACATTTAACTACCCACTTTTATTCCCCTTTTTAGGTCATAGGTAGCGATTGATTTAGTCTATTTGTCTTTCGCTCATTCTGTCATGTTTGATTGTAGAATAAAGATTTAATGAACAATATCTTTGAATGTTGTTTTCATGAATGAGATTAACCTTTCTTTTTAACCAGTTGTTGATATACAGAAGGATGAGATATGCCCTTCTGCAAAGGTAACTGATGATTGGGGGAGAGTGTGGACTTCATTTGGGAAATAACTCTTAAAGGTGAACCCCTATTAGTTATCCCACGTTAGTGTAGATCGCCAGGTGACGGTAGTGTAGATCGCCGGGTGACGGTAGTGTAGATCGCCGGGTGACGGTAGTGTAGATCGCCGGGTGACGGTAGTGTAGATCGCCGGGTGACGGTAGTGTAGATCGCCGGGTGACAGTAGTGTAAATCGTCGGGTGACGTTAAAGACATCGTCGGGTGACGTTAATGACATCGTCGGGTGACGTTAAAGACATCGTCGGGTGACGTTAAAGACATCGTCGGGTGACGTTAAAGACATCGTCGGGTGACGGTAAAGACATCGTCGGGTGACGGTAAATAAACAGTCTTACGGGACTATAAAGATAGATGTAAAGTGAGGTAAATATAGGATAAGATATGGAATCCATTAGGTGTTAGTGGTATGTTTGATTATACAGGCATGTAAATAGCTTCTTTTCACTTTCTCAGGTGAGTATTCTAGATGTCTTGTAAATAGTGGCCTGAGAAGAGTGTCGTTACGTGACGAATGGTTAGCCACGGATGGTGAGCTGCCTGTTCTGAGAATCCGGTCATTACACCACCTAATTTAGATGTGCAGAAATACAGGTCAGTTTTCACTGCCTGTCACCATCTGGAAAACCATGGTGGTTAAGGGGCAGTGATGACTGTATAATGCCCCCCTTGTCATGGGAGATAACTCACATGGTGAGAGGGCCATTTTTGTATTCTTAAAAAGAAAATCAGGTGTCAGGATTTTTTGAGGGGAAATTATAAAAAAAAATTGATGAATGGCTCCGTCATTTTGATGGCGTAATGCTTCAAATGTAAAAAGGCATTGATTGATAGGAATAGCCGTTTCAGCAGCACCCATCACTGTTTTTGAATAGTCTGCCAGCTTGGTGCTCAATTCTAAATTTGGCGGGTGGATTCATCTCAGCATGGTAGACATTAAGTCCTTCGCCAGGGCAACAGAGTCTTATTTGTCATTCAAAAAGTAAATATAACCCGGACTAAGAACTCCTTGGTTTTTTTCAATGTAGGTATCTATGGATTTTGGGTCCTAGCTCAGCAGCCCCCTAGGCAAACCTGCAATTTTTTTTTAACTAGATATCTAGGGAAATCCAGGGGTGCATTGCTAGAGTGGCTCTCACCAGGCAATTTTACCTAGAAGCCCTTGCAAACATCAAACTTTGGTAGGAAAAACACTTTTTCCTCATATTTCTGTGACAGAAAGGTCTGGAATCTTTAGGAAGCAATACATTTCCTACCACCTTGAGCTCCAACATGTCTCCCAATAAACACAATACCCCACTTTTGTGGGTGCGCTACGTTGAGATATAAGAAATAGGGGTAACTGCTGGATTTAGTTCCATGCTGTGGTGCTACCCATGAAAACCTATGAACTACAGACATTATTGAAAACTAGATAACCAGGGGGGCCAGGGTGGTGTGCCTTGGGTGGATCCCACAAGGTTTTTTTTACCCACAGTGCTCTGCAATCCTCAAACTGTGCCTGATATCACGTTTTTTCCATTCCAAGTCAGTGATTGAAACGTACGAAATCAACAGGAATCTACAAAATTCCGACAACTCTTTTCCCTGACCCCTATTGGGGAATCCACAAACCCCGGGTACCTTTTGAATTTCCAGGATATTGGAAATAAAGGTTGTATATTTGGTGTGAATACCTTCAGTGCAAAAACAGTTATGGTGCCTTAAGAACGATCTACCCAAAAATGCAAAAAATGGGTTCTGCGGTGTGGCATGGCTAGGGGAGGCCCAGGAGCTAAGGGGTCAAACATCTGAATCTGTCCCTTAATGGTTTTCAGTGAGCTAGTTACCCAATTCTGATCCAGTTCACTGTTAAGTTCCACAATTAATTTGCTCATCTTATCAAAAAGTTCCTTTTGTTCCTCCTGAACGTATTTTATCAGCAAACAGAACATGACTGCCCAGATCAGTGCCGTCGCTGTCTCATGCTTCCGTAAACTGAAGATGATGAAGAAGATTTTCAAATGGCTCCCAATCAGCACCTGGAAAATAGCTAAACATGCCATGGTAACAAGCAAGCTGGACTACGGGAGCACCCTCTATGCCGGGAACAACAAACACCCTAACAGAAAGCTGCAATCCATACAGAACTTGGCAACCAGAATCACTCTCATCCTCCTACAATGCACTCACATCACACCACACCTGAAGAAGCTCTACGGGCTCCTAGTTCACAAATGAGCCCAAGTCAAACGCCTCCCCACCATTTCATGGCACCACATAACAAAGGCCTAGCATACTTCAACGGTCGCGTCTGCTTTCACAAACCTTCCAGACACCTCTACTATCTAGAGTCCTACTTGTACACACTCCATGCGCATGGAAAAACCATATCCACAAGTCGAGCCTTCTCCTACATTGATCCTAAAGCACGGCATGAACTGCCACTACACAAAAAAGTCTCCTCTACACTTCTTGAATTCCGGAAGAAGTTGAAGACCCTTTTGAGTAGTCTCACTAGGTCCTATGTGTAGCTAGACTGACACAGTGTGCTCTACAAATCTCCATAACATAACATAACATATACCTTCCCCATATCTAGTATAAAAAGGGCACACTCATTTGTTTGTTGTGTAGAATGAAATATATGTGTAAGCATAGGTTCATGAGTGCTACGGACCGGGATAAAGCCACATTGGTCATCTTGTAATATTGATCTCACTACTTGTCATACTCTACTTGCCAGAGCTTTACATAGAATTTTGACATCTGCATTTGTCATGGGTAGTGGTCTGTATGATGCTGGGTCCCATAGATATTTTTTCTGCTTTAACATCATTACAATAATGGCCTCCCTCGTGTTCTCATGAAGTCTACAGATCTGTTTTGCCTTCATGTAGACTTCTTATACCAGTCTGTGGAAACCCGTCTCTCCCCATTGATATTCCAGCAATCGCCTCAAGCATCTCTTGGACTCACTATTCTTTACTGTGCTTTGAAGATGCTTGAGGAGTTGATATTATGCTTATGCTAAATCTAAAGATTTATTTTTCACTGTGAAATTGTGGTACATGTTCAGATATCTTCTGGCGCGCTGTAATCCATAACGTGTGTTTAAGATTTGCCCAAAAGGTATGAATCCAAAATGCATGGTTGTCATTCAGTAATGTATAGTACATATTCAGAGTACATTCCAGATCTGCAACTTCACTCTGTAATACTAAGTGCAAGCAGATATTTGCACCATCATTTAGAACTTTAAACTGCCTGTCTGGATTTTAACCATTACTCAGAAAACTTGATTGCTTGCCTTTTTGGCACCATCGTACTTTGGCGTTAAAACAGTGTGCTCTTGATTAAATTCCCTAATGGAATACAGAAAGTGGGTGAGGGCAGTTCAAAAGGCTACATATTAATTTAATTCCTCGTCAGCAGTAAGGTAAGCCACCTGTTGCCCAGCTAAAGACCAGGGTGTGCCACCCTTTGTCTGCTCAGGCGATACGCTGTAACAAGACTACTTTAAAGTATTTCTGTAAAGTTAGATATATTCTTCATTCTTTCACAATGGTATATTAAAGATTATGAGATACCCTGGGGGCACTATCGTTCCAAGATCACCACTCCATTCACAACTAATGTACACACTAAGCTTTGGCAGTTCCTATAGCAATCATGGAGACCTCAACAAGTGTGGCGCCACTGAGTGCTCGCCCTGGCTGCCCTGTTCTCTCTGTGTTTGCAGCTACAGCATGGGGCTCTGCTCCTAATTAAACGAGAAGCAGGCGCTCATTTGGATCTTTGTGCTGAACATGGTCTATACCTGTAAAAGGAGGTCAGAGGCCCCTGGGTGAATGCAGGTTAGCTCTGGGCATATTCCCTTAGGCAAGATGATTTTTCTGGGCCACTCATCTCAGTGTCTGGACTCTTATCGTTGAGCAAACAGCTCATGTGAGACAAGACACTCACCTCACCCTGCCCCCTCTCAGCATGTAGGTAGGATTCCATGTCACTGGCACAGCCACAGCTTCTCCAGCAAGATGTGTAGTTTCAGGCAATGTCCCCTTGTGTTTGGAATATTGGCTATCAGCGATACCAGCCTTGGATACCAGCAGCTCTGTGAATTACACTTTCAGAGACCTTTTTGTTGCCACAGGTGATTCCGGTGGTTTCCAGGGCCCGCGAGAGGGGCGAGAGCAACAGAGAGCCTGGGACTCCATTTCCCAGCTGTCTTAGCGGCGAGCACGCCGCCGACAAGACCAAAAACGCACCAGGAGGCGTTTAAATCGAGGAGAGGGCTCCCACAGCGCAGGAGCACTTGCAGAGACCTTTTTGTTGCCACAGGTGATTCCGGTGGTTTCCAGGGCCCGTGAGAGGGGCGAGAGCAACAAGAGAGCCTGGAACTCCATTTCCCAGCTGTCCTAGCGGCGCGCACGCTGCCACCGAGACCCCAAACGCACCAGGAGGTGTTTAAATCGAGGAGAGGGCTCCCGCATTGCGGGAAGCGCGGGCGGGCCCGTCTGCGCTCGTCAGAGACCGTAGCAGGCCAGGCTGGGCCACCCCCCTGATAGGCAGCATCCCTCAAGCTCTACTGTGGCGAGTTATTTGTACAGTTATCACGAGTGCAAAAACATTACGCTATGGGGAAACGTACCATCATACAAATCTCCCACACTTCCACCTCCATGGATAGTATGTTGGAAAGAGCAGTTAATAATGTTGCAAATGAGATTGAACTAACCGAGAGGCGTTTGTCCCTGGGACTGGCAATTTCTCAGCTTGTTCCTTCTGCTGTGGAAGGTGATTGTATTAGCCCACCATTTACACCGAATGCATCAGCTACCCCCCTCAGGGACTTACAAGTCTTGGACATTGGCTGCAATATGGAAAGTAATCAAGGGAGTGAAGGTATTGGGGCTGTGGAGGAATTTTCAGGAGCGACCTGTAACAAAGATATTGTACCATGTAGGAATGTTTCTCCTAATCCAGTAATGAAAGGGGCAAAAAGAAAGCAAAAAGTAACCAAACCTATGAGCTCTAAGAAGTAACAACCACCTTGATTAAAACAACAATGTACTGTCCTGAGCTCTTGGATCTATTCACACTCAGACTGAGTCTATGACAGGTCCCTCAACTTGCTTTAGACTTGGCAACCCCTCAATTGACATTATAGTGAACACTGTGTATGAGTTTATCAGAGGCCTTGTTGATAAGAATGTTACCACTCTTTGGAAACACTTAGATCATTTGGAATCATTAACAAACAAATCAAGTTCATATACTAATATCTCTAAACCTACCCCACAACAAGGGGAAAACCTAAAATCACAGCCCTCACGTGCAGCGAGCTCTAATAAGCTACCGCAAAACCTGACTTCGACACAACTTCCCTCTACTTGTACCACCAGTGTCTGTGACACCTGTTGTAAAGTCAAGGAATGTTTTACATCTAACCCTATCCCTGCACAGATTAAATTGCTAACAGCAAGTGCTATTAGTAGCCTACACCCATCAGTTCACCAAGCTAGTCAGGTTGCTACCCTAAATCTTGTAAATGATGCCACTTTAGCCTGTAACAATCAGAGCGCGAAATCCCATATTGAGGATAATGTCAGTGAGTATGCTGAGGCAAGCAAAGGAGTTCTTAGCGTACCTCCGGCAGCTTGCCCCTATGTCTTAGTCCTAGCAGGTGTCCCCCCCACTAAGAAAAAATCAGACTGAAACATGGGACCAACTGAGAAACAAAAGTGCCGACTGGCTTATTAAACATAAAGGGCTTAGGGTGGCAAATATCAGAGACATCATAATGGCGCGCAGGGTAGGGCAGGTTGGACAATCACCTAGAGGGAAATTGTATCGTCATTAACTTTCGCCACTCATCGCTAGTGAGGTAAGAACAACCTGCATGCTCTGGGCTGATACAGGGGCTGTGGGCTCGAATAACGGGGCACTAGCAGCACCATTGTTTTCCCAACCACACTAGGTACAACACGTTAGGGACTTGGTGACGGTGCACGTTTCCCCACCCCCTTTTTTGACATATGCAACAGAAAAACAGTAGCCTGAGCCTTGTTTCTTTGTTTTGTTTCTTTTGGGTCCAAGCGCACTGGCCGAGAGAGGAAGCCAGGAGGAGAGACGCCAGGAAGCTCGCAATGGAGGGCCTTACAATTAATACATCGTCCAGATTTAAGAGACTGTCTGATAACTGTACCTTAAAATAAAATAAAGAGTATAGAATACACCAGTGCAGCCTGGGACTGACTGCTTTTAGAAAGGGGGGCAGACAGACTGCTGAGGGTACCGCGACCACAGAGACCCTAAAGTAATTAAATTTCCTTCTGAAGATTTACAGATTTGTTATATAACTAAATATCCCATAAACACGAAGAGAGTGTACTTTACAAACAAGCATTGGCAATGGCAATTGCTTGGGTTTAAGAATAGAAACCATTATGAATACAGTTATTAAATATATACAGAGTTACAGTTGGTAAAACAATGTACAACCCCACCCCCTATAGTGTCTAACAAGAATCATCACATTGAAAAGCTTCTATGCCTAGGGTTTGTCAGAGTGTGTGTTCAACACCAAAATACTTGATTCTTGCCTACTATGGTAATATATGAGATTACATGTAACCAAATACCTGTCTACAGCCTGTAAAATAGTGTGATGATAATCCACAGTTAGAGGAATATTTGGTTTAACAGATCCTTTTCACAGTAAATAACCCAGGTCTACTGCCTTTGTCATAACGTTTATCAAAAACAGCCAAGACTTACGGCATCGGGCATAAATTGACTCTGCGCACCAAACAGGACTATAGATGATATTATTGGCTTGTCACCATAACCAACTCACGCCTACTCTAGAGAGTGTAAGCTTTTCCACAAGTAAAGCATACAGTCATACAAATACAAATGTATATACAGAGCTTTGGACTATACCATTACCGGATGAAAGGCAATATTTCTCTCCATGTGTTCCCTCACCTGGCGTGTCACGCAGTTTGGTACTAACTTTTCCCCATGTCAAAGAACAGTAGATGTTTCAGCGCCCAGGCTACTGTGTTGCATAGTTAAATACATATAGGATCCCAAAGGCGAGACTGATTGCATTACAAATGCTTGTTACTAAAGACCCTGGAGCTAGAAATGTGATGCCCTCAACGGACATTTTTAGAGTAATCTGGAAGGGTATTGATAACGGTAAACTATTTTCTAAAATGATAACAGCTTATTCATCATCTATTGAGATTTGTTTATCTTTATTGTCTAACGATCCCAACCCAGAGGTAATTTAATGCTTTTGGCCATCTATGTGCTGACATTAAACGACTGATCCCGCTGCCTGCATTTAACAATAACAAGAATTCTAGATGGTTTAACAACGCTTGTTTGCGAGCAAATAAAGAGCTCCGTGCGGCACTTGCAGCAGTACCTAGGGACACAATCCTTGTCAAATCCCTGACATAACTTTATAAACAAGCGGTGAGGCAGCATGAAGATGAGATTTAAAAAGAACGCTGGGATAACATTGGAAATGGTTTTTGGGCAGCAGTTAAAGAAATGAGATCTAAGAGCCTTGCACTTACTCCTTTAAACTGTAACATAAGCAGTGAAGCTTGGGAAGCCCACTTTACTACAATCTATACAGCTCCCACTGAGAGCGAGGATCCTTTTGATTCCCACGTTGTCTCACGGATTCAGATATCGGTATCAGAAGTAGAGGATGCTATTAATCAAAGTTTGGGCAATAAGGCCCCGGCCCTGACAGCCTCCCCATTGACCTCCTCAAATATAAACCGGAGTTCTGAGTGCACGTTTTACTTAATATTTTTAGTAATCTCACAAACACTTTTGTACCTAGCATATGGTCTACCAGCATTATTGTTCCGATTTTTAAAAACAGGGACTGATCCAACCCTAGCTGCTACAGACTGATCTCCCTGATTGGTAATACACTTAAGATACTTGGGAGGATCCTGTTTAATAAAATCAGATCATGGGCTGAGGAGGAAAACATTCTAAATAAGTGCCAGTTAGGATTTAGAAGTAAATTGGGAACGGGTGAACAATGTATAAATCTCAACCTGATTGTTGGTAAATACACTGTCGTTCGGCAATCTCCCATTTACTTGGCTTTTATGGACCTCTCCTTAGCCTTTGATTTTGTTAACCGATCATGTCTATGGTCAGTTCTTTTAAAGTATGGGTTGGATGAGGTCTTAGTTAATTTTTTAGCCTATTTGCACAAGGACTTGAAGGCTCAGGTGAGGATTGGTAAGGATGCAGAGGTTTCGGGAAACATCAATATTGGTAGAGTAGTCAGGCAGGGGTGCGTACTGGCCCCACTTTTGTTTATTTTATACAACAATGAGTTACATAATTTTATGTCGGCACTCACCAACGATGTCCCGAAAATTAATGGCAACGTACTCCCCGTCCTACTATACGCGGGCGAGGCGGTTCTAATGGGCCTCACCCGAATGCACTGCACATTTAATTTAGGAGTTTTGTAGATTTTATGGCCGGCCTAGATCTCAGCACTAATTTTAAGAAATCATTTATAATGAGTTGCGGCCCCAAAAAGCAACATATTAACTCAATTTCCTCAGGATCTGAATGACTCCAATGAACTCTCACTTTTCCATATTTAGGTCTAATGTTTTCAGATAATGGTCCTTGTGTTGCCCATTTAGCACATAGCAGGAGTACATTTCTAAAGTCCATTAATTCAATTGTGTGCCTTCCACAACCAAAAAGAGCTTTGGGCAATTCGGCCCCCGGCCCTGACGGCCTCCCCATTGACCTCATCAAGTATAAACCAGAGTTCTGAGTGCCTGTTTTACTTAATATTTTTAGTAATTTCACAAACACTTTTTTACCTAGCACATGGTCTACCAGCATTATTGTTCCGATTTTTAAAAAAGGGGACTGATCCAATCCTAGCTGCTACAGGCCAATCTCCCTGATTGATAATACACTTAAGATACTTGGGAGGATCCTGTTTAATAAAATCAGATCATGGGCTGAGGAGGAAAACATTCTAAATAAGTGCCAGTTAGGATGTAGAAGTAAATTGGGAACGGGCAAACAATGTATAAATCTCAACTTGATTGTTGGTAAATATACTGTAGCTCGGCAATCTCCCATTTACTTGGCTTTTATGGACCTCTCCTTAGCCTTTGATTTTGTTAACCGATCATGTCTATGGTCAATTCTTTTAAAGTATGGGTTGGATGAGGTCTTAGTTAATTTTTTAGCCTATTTACACAGGGACTTGAAGGCTCAGGTGAGGATTGGTAAGGACGCAGATGTTTCGGGAAACATCAATATTGGTAGAGGGGTCAGGCAAGGGGTGCGTACTGGCCCTACTTTTGTTTATTTTACTCATCAATGAGTTACATAATTTTATGGCGGCACTCACCAATGATGTCCCGAAAATTAATGGCAACGTACTCCCCCTCCTACTATACGCGGACGAGGCGGTTCTAATGGGCCTCACCCCGAATGCACTGCACACTTTATTTAGGGGTTTTGTAGATTTTATGGCCGGCCTAGATCTCAGCGCTAATTTTAAGAAAACATTTATAATGAGTTGCGGCCCCAAAAAGCACCATATTAACTCAATTTCCTCAGGATCTGAACGACTCCAATGCACTCGTACTTTTCCATATTTAGGTCTAATGTTTTCAGATAATGGTTCTTGGGTTGTCCATCTAGCACACAGCAGGAGTAAATTTCTAAAGTCCACTAATTCAATTGTGTGCCTTCCACAACCAAAAAGAACTGAGGTAGTGATATCTATAATTAAAATCTACAAAACACAATGCATACCTATGGGACATATGGTGCAGAGGTTTGGGGTTTTACCAACTGTAGTAGCATCCGGGGTGAAGAAAATAGAATTTGTAGGAAACTTTTGGGGGCCCCAATTTTATCATCAAACTTTATTTGCCAAAGGGAATTAAAAGTGTCTTATATCGAAGACTACATCAGGTCTCGGACGGCTATATTTTGATTGAAAAATTGGCAAAACCCTGCAGCGACGCTAACCAGAGAAATCATAGCCGACTGCCTTAAATGCGACAAGGGTGGGAACATACCGTGGCTTTCAGCTGTTAGAAACAGCCTGATCAGTGTGAATTTTGATCATATTTTTTTTAACCTAAGTAATACAGAGGGTATAACTAAGAAGAGCCTCCAGGAGGCTTTATACGATCAATATAGTGACTCAAGACAAACAACTGAGCTCCTGAAATCGTCAATTGCAAGGTACATATCCTTGGTGTCTGCTAACTGCCCCCATCACATTTGCTATCTAGCTATCTTTTAAAGAACTTAAGTAGCTGGGAGAGAAGCTTGCTCTTCTGCCTTAGAGCAGGCACCTTAAAATATCTATTGTGCTTCCCCATGGGCTTTAACAAAAACCTTGAGCAAACGACCTGTCCTGTGGCAACCATAGCAACCAATCAATGTTACATTTCTTATTCTTTTGTAATTTTTAAGGCAACTGCCAAAGTTGACTACAGAATAACCTACACAGAAATTTTAAGTCTTGAGAGGATAGATTTGATTTTTAGTGTAGGTTCTTTTCTGAAGGCGGCCGTCCGTTCACGCGCCTCTATGAGTACTCTATAAAAGCCTTTGATCTCACTTCACAACATTTTGCTGCTATTTGCTGTGAACCGTAAGCCTATATGCTGGGCGGTGTTTCGTAGAAACTGTTGCCTTTTACATCATGGTTTTTATTATATAGTTTATATTTGATTGCACTTTAATACATTATGCTGCTATTTGTCCAGACCTGATTGCACTTTGATATATCATGCTGTGAATTTTAAGCCTATATGTTGGGAGGTGCTTTGTATAATTTGTCGCCTTGTATATTATGGTTTTTATTATATAGTTTATATCTGATTGCACTTTAATACATTAGGCTGTTACTTGTTCAGATCTGATTGCACTTTGATATATCATGCTGTTATTTTTTCATATTTGATTGCCCTCATATCGATTTTACCTGTTAGTTGTTTACTGCCAAATTGCACTTTACCATATTATGCTCCTACCTATTAGGAAGAATTTAGCCATAAGGTCTGAAGACGTGGCTGCTCTATATATTTAGTTTCTTATATAACATGTGTATTTTTATTGCTGATTATGCCATATATTACAAATCCCTGTTTACTTGTTGTTTTTATGTGCTGGTATATTAATTGTGCTTTTATGGCTATTTTATATCCGAATAAAGATTTTTTTAATTGAATTGACACCCTTCCTTGGTCACTGAAGCAGCTTGTAATTGTAACACTATGGTAAGTTTGCGTCCTACCTTCATACAGAGTTTCCAGATAGGGGATGTAGGTCTAATGTGTACACTTTAGGAACCAGTCTCAGATAATTCCTTTTCATAACTACATTTTCCTTCTGGAGTGCAGACAATTCTCTGAATAAGGTGCTGACTCTCACAGTAAGTATTCATTATACTTACACCAAGCAGGACTACCCTTAACATAAATACATTGATTGTGAAGTTCTGCACCTGCCAATCATCACCCTCCCTTCATTGGCCACTCAAGTGAAGAATAACAGCACATGCCCCGCTTAGAAATTTCTCTCTCACTAACAAGGGAATATGCTGACTCGCAGCATTTCCTCACCATCATTGAAATGGTAGTGTGCCGGAAAGACCAATCAGCAACACCTTGCTAAAGAGGTCACATTCAATTCTAAGGACAGCCCTGTCACCACCCCTCCACATTTTAGTGACTGGGGCTACACTTTCCAGACCAGGAATGTAGGCAATACACTTCCACTGGCTGAGGTGGCTGTATCAACACCTCCATCTTGTGTCATTTTAAAACCAAGACAATCCAAATGGATGCCAATGGCCTACACTATATGTACACTGCTAACAGGCACTGTACAAATAAAACAAACACCCGCCCCACCGCCACCATTGCAGGGTCTGGGCATGACAACAGTGAGTAACATTATACAAGCAGGCTAGTAGGCATGACTCTCAGTTATGGAAACTAAGAAAAAGTTCTGCCCCTATTCTAATCTAAGCTTAACAATTTAAACACAGTATGGTGTCACCACCACTCACTGTTTAGGTCCCAACGACACAGAGGTTAGTCTTGAATACCTAATGGGACTCCCTACTCAACCGCACAAGGACAATTTTAGCCCTAGATCTCGGCACGTACATAGGAATACACGGGTGCTTGACCAAAAGAAAGCCTGGATATCAAAATCAATTGCAAGCAGGTAACTAAGGGCAGGGGGTGCACGTCCAATCAATCATGCAAGAGCATTCATGTATCAGCAGGCAGTCTTCAGCTGCAGTTAATGCTAGCTCTAGACATGACTAGGAAACACTAGCAGTAGAAGTTGATAACAAATAATCACCAGATATACATGGAATAAGCACAGGCAGCACACACATGCAGTACTTATTTGTACTTGAAAGCAGGACAACAGAATATAGTGCAAAAGATACTCACGTTTTGAACGGCAGATGACAGGATGTCATGGATTTCAGCTGAGCCGTGGGAGTTGGTCATGTCTCAGAAAAGGGCTTAGAGGTGATAGGAGGAACACGGATAAGAAGCAGCGTTCTTAGCCTTTTTCTGTCTCACAAACACTCAGAGGGTGAAATAGGGACAGCATAACCTATGAAGTCATAAAACACAAAAAGGTCGAACAGGATTCACAACAAGTCCATAACAGGCAAAGGAAAGTATTGCTACAACATTACATCTTCAATGCACTAGGAAGCACTATTAAAGAAAACGTTCTCAGTCACTTTTAAGCTATAAAGCTCTGTGAGAGAAGCCTTTATTACCATCCCCCAACAATGTAGAGTGGCTGAAAAAACACACACATGAAATGCCCGCAGCACAGTTTACCAGAAGAACCCCTGGGATCAGCCCCTACAAAAGCAGTTACAGAGGAAAATCCAAACATTACATCATGATATCCCATCAAACATTTCCCAATATAACATTATAGGAGGAAGTACCCTCAACAGCACTCAACAATACATTGCTCAGAAATCTAGAGAGTCCAGGGCAAACTCCATCAACGGCATCACTCATTACAGGTCTCAGAAAGCTTGCATAAGGAACTTAAAGTGACAGATCAAAAAGGCTCTTTCCCAGGAACCTCCATGAATAAGTGACCTAACAAAGAGATCCCAGAGGGGCCACAGAAACAAAGCACTACCTGACAAAACTCTATCCCAGACATCAATTCCTCTTAACATTGCCCTGGCATTGGAAATCTCAAGAAAGCCTCTCCTATACGAACTACATGACCGCCTTAAAAAGAGCCCACGACAACATCATTAAACAAAACCTACAAGATTAATCCTAGCACCACAACCCTTAGCAAAGTTCTGCCACGAGAAAACTCCTTCCTGAGCTCGCAACAAAGGCTTGACAGAAGAAAATCCTTCAGCACGGCCACTCCAAGAAAACCCTGGTAGAAAACCCACAGTCCACAGCTACTGCTCTAATCAGCAGGAAATCTGGTGCTAACAGTCTGCCAGAGAAGCATTCCTACAGGCACCTTCATCAGCAGTAGATCGCAACCCTTTTTCAAATGACTACCATAAACATTACTACAAACAAAATATCTTTTAAAAAATCAATCACCTCTAAATGTCACTACCACTGCACTACAGATTGTAACACCTGTAACTTCACTGTTTCTGTGTACTACATTTAAATATCGGCACATGGAAACCTACACTGGTGGTATAGGAAAATATTCAGAGAGCTGTTAAAACACTTAGAGAATGAGGAGGAGACAAGGCGGCGTTCCTGAATGCTACCCAAGCATCTTGTGTACCATTCACCCCTCATATACAAATATGAACGACTGTCAGGAAGTACTATTGTGGCCATACCTTAACTGGGGATGGAGTGTGAAAATTAATAAGGTAGAAAAGCCAAAGGTCAAAACTATCATGAAATACTTCTAAATGATTCCTTAACCCTACAAAATCTTAATTCGATTCCCAATGTGCAAGATGAAATGATCTAATAGAGAACGTTGGAATAATAGTGGCAGTTTAGGTTAGTATAAATATTAGGACACTGGTTGAACAGGACTATCTATCCAAAACAATTAGCTGCACTTCTGCTTGCTTTAAGGGAGAAGGGTTTAGAGAATGTATTTGGGTGTCCTAATGCAAATCTCGGAAAGTGGTGTTAAAACCTAGGGCAAGCCCCCTGGTCTTATAACAAGCATTTTCAATGTAATAGGTCTCGCATTAGGAAAGTGTGAGCTATTGGTATTGTAAATGACAATTTGTGGTGTTGTCCCTGAGTGATGTGGTGGTGTTCCTGAGTGATGTGGTGGTGTCCCTGAGTGATGTGGTAGTGTCCCTGAGTAATTTTGGTGGTGCCCCTGAGTGCTGTGGTGGTGCCCCCGAGTGATGTGGTGGTGTCCCTGACTGATGTGGTGGTGTCCCCGAGTGATGTGGTGGTATCCCTGAGTGATGTGGTTGTGTCCCTGACTGATGTGGTGGTGTCCCCGAGTGATGTTGTGGTATCCCTGAGTGATGTGGTTGTGTCCCTGAGTGATGTGGTGGTGTCCTCGAGTGATGTGGTGGTGTCCTCGAGTGATGTGGTGGTGTCTTCGAGTGATGTGGTGGTGTCCTTGAGTGATGTGGTTGTGTCCCTGAGTGATGTGGTGGTGTCCCTGAGTGATGTGGTGGTGTTCCTGAGTGATGTGGTGGTGCCCCTGAGTGATGTGGTGGTGTTCCTGAGTGATGTGGTGGTGTACCATAAGTGATGTGGTGGTGCCCCTGAGAGATGTGGTGGTGTCCCAGAGTGATGTGCTGGTGTCCCTGAAGATGTGGTGGTGTTCCTGAGTGATGTGGTGGTGTCCCTGAGTGATGTGGTGGTGTCCCTAAGTGATATGGTGGTGTTCCTGAGTGATGTGGTGGTGTCCCTGAGTGATGTGGAGGTGTCCCTGAGTGATGTGGTGGTGTCCCTGAGTGATGTGGTGATGCCCCTGAGTGATGTGGTGGTGTCCCTGAGTGATGTGTTGCTGTCCCTGAGTGATGTGGTGGTGTCCCTGAGTGATGTGGTGGTGTCCCTGAGTGATGTGGTGGTGTCCCTGAGTGATGTGGCGGTGTCCCTGAGTGATGTGGCGGTGTTCCTGAGTGATGTGGTGGAGCCCCTGAGTGATGTGGTGGTGCCCGTGAGTGGTGCCCCTGAGTGATGTGGTGGTGCCCCTGAGTGATGTGGTGGTGTCCCTGAGTGATGTGGTGGTGTACCATAAGTGATGTGGCGGTGCCCCTGAGAGATGTGGTGATGTCCCAGAGTGATGTGCTGGTGTCCCTGAAGATGTGGTGGTGTTCCTGAGGGATGTGGTGGTGTCCCTGAGTGATGTGGTGGTGCCCGTGAGTGGTGCCCCTGAGTGATGTGGTGGTGCCCCTGAGTGATGTGGTGGTGTCCCTGAGTGATGTGGTGGTGTACCATAAGTGATGTGGCGGTGCCCCTGAGAGATGTGGTGATGTCCCAGAGTGATGTGCTGGTGTCCCTGAAGATGTGGTGGTGTTCCTGAGGGATGTGGTGGTGTCCCTGAGTGATGTGGTGGTGTCCCTGAGTGATATAGTGGTGTTCCTGAGTGATATGCTGCATTCGATACAGTGTCCCATGACATACTCGTGACTCGCCTGCAGCAGCTGGGGATTGGTGGCACGGCCCTGGCATGGATTAAATCCTTCCTCTCAGGGAGGTCCCAAAGGGTACTTCTTCGTCCCTTTAAATCGGAAGATAAACCCCTTCTGTGCGGTGTGCCTCAGGGCTCGGCCTTGAGCCCTCTTTTGTTTAACGTGTACCTAGGCCCGTTTGCCAGGGTAGTTGAGTCCTGGGGGGTCAGCGTGGTCTCTTATGCTGATGATACTCAGCTCGTCTTTTCCTTTAGAGACCACGCTGACTCCCATTTTTCCAACTTTCGCAACTGCCTTGGTAACATCTGCTCGTGGATGGCTTCTAATCACTTGGCTCTGAATACGGACAAAACGGAGGTGCTTTTCTTTAGCCAGAAATCGACCCCCCTGCCACCCTGTGGTGGCCTACGGTTTTAAACCCCCCTCCTAGTCCCGTACAGTCGGCCCGCAATCTCGGCTTCCTTTTTGATAACTCTATGTCCTGTAAAGCTCAGGTCAACAGAGTTACTGCGGCCTGCTTTGGAAAGCTGCGTATGATCAGGAAGATCTTTCCTTATCTCCCTCTGACGTCCCGCAAAACGATTGTCCATGCTCTTATCACGGCACATCTAGACTATGCCAACAGCCTGTACGCCGGTGCCCCCCTCTATCTCATTGATCGACTACAAATTGTTCAGAATGCGGCAGCTAGACTCATCGGAAACATCCCTACCCGCAACTCGGTCTCAGCCTACTGGAATGAACTACACTGGCTCCCCATCTCCCGTCGCATTCAATTCAAAATTTTGGTCCTTGCCTTTCGGGCTATACACGGAATTGGCCCGGCTTACCTGAGTAAAAGACTCAAATTATCTGTATCAGCCAGATCTTTGAGATCAAACAGCCTTCGTCTTTTGGTGGCACCCAGATTTCGGCTCGCCAGGAGTGGCGGCAGAACGTTCGGAGTGACCGCTGCCAAGTTTTGGAACAGCCTTCCTCTGGACCTTAGGTTCATTGAGTCAGAGCAAGTCTTCCGACGTAAACTTAAGACCTGGCTGTTCACAAATCTCTGATTAAGTTATCCTTGTGGACCTATGCAGCTTCAGGTTATGATGGAATTGCTCCTGGTAGATCCCTCCTCGTGATTAACATGTACTTACAGCGCCGGGACACCCCCTTCGGGGGTAGCTGCGCGCTTTATAAGCTTCTTAAATAATAATAATAATAATAATGTGGTGGAGTCCCTGAGTGATGTGGAGGTGTCCCTGAGTGATGTGGTGGTGTCCCTGAGTGATGTGGTGATGCCCCTGAGTGATGTGGTGGTGTCCCTGAGTGATGTGTTGGTGTCCCTGAGTGATGTGGTGGTGTCCCCGAGTGATGTGGTGGTGTCCCTGAGTGATGTGGTGGTGTCCCTGAGTGATGTGGCGGTGTTCCTGAGTGATGTGGTGGTGCCCCTGAGTGATGTGGTGGCGTCCCTGAGTGATGTGGTGGTGTACCATAAGTGATGTGGTTATGCCCCTGAGAGATGTGGTGGTGTCCCAGAGTGATGTGCTGGTGTCCCTGATGATGTGGTGGTGTCTGTGAGTGATGTGGTGGTGTCCCTGAGTGATGTGGTGGTGCCCCTGAGTGATGTGGTGGTGTTCCTGAGTGATGTGGTGGTGTCCCTGAGTGATGTGGTGGTGCCCGTGAGTGGTGCCCCTGAGTGGTGTGGTGGTGCCCCTGAGTGATGTGGTGGTGTCCCTGAGTGATATGGTGCAGCAGCACAGAGACTGAAGCTAAGAACACGCAGGGTTGAGTGCTACAAAGCGTGTTCAGTTTCAAAGCACAGAATGATGGAGACAGGAATAAGCAAGGGAAACAGGAAAACACAGGGAGCGTGTATAATGATAGAGGCAGCGAGGGCTGGGGCTTGGACAGCAATCAAGTACGGGGTCGAGAAGGCACTGAATGGGAGAACACGGAAAACACCCAGGGCCAAGGAAGGAAGATGCAAGCACACAAGCAAAACAAGCTCCCAGCATTGCTGTGGCGGGGGCGGGGAAGGGGGAGCGCATTCCTTTGAAGTCTGATGCTGGGGTGGTGGAGCGGCAGCCTTTGAAGTCTGATTGGGGGGGAGCGGCAGCCTTTGAATTCTGATGCGAGGCACAGACAAATGGTGGTGTGTGACGTGGCTGGTTTGTGAATGCGCATAGATCACATGAACTGTGTCTAATCCGCCGTTTTGGTAGACTGTTCTTTTCCCCTTACTATAATCTCGACGGAGCAATGCGCAAGCGCATTGGCTCAGGTGAGACCTAAAAATCGTACACTGCTAACAGTGCTGAGTGGCCTAGAGTACATGTTCATCAAGGCATTTGATCTAGACATCAATAATCAATCAATGTGTATTCCAAGTCACAACCGCCAATAAAACATTATTGCTACAGTTATACAACTGATTAAAAACGGACTACATCAATACAGAGGATAGGCAAAAAGCTCATGAAAGAAATAACATAAAAAAATGTCTGTGTTTTGCAATAAGTGAGAAAGCAGGATACTCTCCACGAGTTACATGATCAATCCCCTCAGAGATTTTACAAACAAATGATTTAAAATACAATATAGTGCTCAGAATTTGTGAACTATACAGCGTTCTTATTTAAGACAACCTGCATACAAGGAATAAGGTGCACAAATTGACATATGGAAACCATTGAAACCTAACAAGAATCATCATACTTCCCAAATGTTTACCATCAGTAAAGGTGGCACGTTTGATCAAATAAACCACCTTGCTGCAACTGGCGAAATTTACTGAAGCCCCATCCACTCAGTGAAATAACTCGAAATGACCTCAAAGAACGATCAGTGAAGAAGTTAAGAGTACAGTTACTGTACTTCGAGACGGGGGAATCATTGGCAATCAATCTAAGGATGCGGCTTAATTACTTCCAACGCCAACGTTTTCTGAAACACGAGCTAGCCACTTCTAACGCTAGTGTGAGTAAACTGGGCAGCAAAGTAAAAAAGCATTAGCAACGCCAACAGGTCTAGACTTCAAAAGGGCGAGTTTGTGGCTTTGCCGATGTTTGTTGGCACTGGCACACAAACGCAAGATCCATAAGACTGCTGGCTAACAATCCTAGAATGAGTTTTCAATTAAAGGAAACCCTTTCCAAGATGGCCACCCATGAGCATACATGTAACATGATGCATGCACATCATCATGTGTTCGAATCATGCTGGCAACTTTTAATTTACCACGCGAACACGATGGACTGCAAGAGCAACAAAACACATGCATTTCCTTGGAATACTAAATACATATATTGATTAAAGGAATGGACGAGCACCTTAAATGACCATATAACCTGGGCAGACGTATAACCAATGTTGTCTTTGTGTGGTAACACTATATACAAGGGCTGCAGAGGTTGTCGCTTGTCATATATATATATTTATGTGCCCAAGCGCAATATGCGTACTACTGGTTTCATTCGGCACGATATATGCCACACCTTGCAGTAGAAGATGGCGATGCACACCCCATTAAGTAAGCACCCATATTACGACACCAGGGGCCCCATTTGACAAAACTTTAGTCAGCTTACAGACAAAACTCCACTTTATGCACCAAACCTACCCCTGGCGCAGCTCCTGGCTCTATCGGTTACACAAGAGAAGGATAGTATGGGATTACTGGAACAGATTGGCATCACAGTGATGGGTGACATATACCCGAACTGAACATTCCTAACACCAACCGACCTGCTGACATTTCTAAGCAATCAAAAGCTCTTGTTCAAATTTGCTTACCACAGGTTGCGCGCAGCAATTCAGGAACTATACCCCACATTTCCTAATGAACCCCCCCCCCCTCATTGGAAACGCTATTATTATTATTAACCGCCCCAAGCAACACCCACATAGTGGCAAGACTCTACAGGACCCTGCAGAGGGAAATTGGCGCTAATACGCAAAAAGCACACGACAAATGGAATCTGTTACTAGAAACACCTCTAGCAGTGGAGGAGTGGCAAGCCTGCTGTTCACTTACTGAGCTTCTCACACCCAAAGGGAATTTACTTATCATACATTATAAATATTTGCACCAAACCTACCACACTCCATTCCACTTCCACAAACATGGTCTGCGTATAGACGCAAAATGTAAACGATGTAGGACAGACAAAGCTGATTTTGGCAATCTAGCGTGGGATTGTAGTAAAGTGAATCTTTACTGGGAGCAGGTGGTCCAGCTGTTAAATGGAATTCTGAATTGTAAACTAGATTGCACGCCACAATTATGTTTGCTAGGTCATTCGACGCATTTAAAATCTACCAAGAAAAATGTTACTCTAGGCAAAACGAGGAGTGGCCATGCATTGGGACAGCAGGAAGTCACCTAACGTTGCTCGTTGGATACTGGACTCTATCTATTGTAAAAACAACTTTTTGTTATATGCAGAAGAGCTGCCCACAACTGCCAAACCCTCTACTTTCTGGGAGCCTCTTACCAACTACTTACGTGACCATCCGGACCTATTTAAACCTGTTGCATAATAGTGACATGTGTTGGTATACTGTGTCATTGCTGAGAAGTATAATTTCTATGCTAAATACCACTAAATGCTGTGCTATATACAGTTATTATCTGAAGGATGTATAATGTAAGATGGACTTGATATTGTATACGAATATGATTTGTTCAATTTGCTGAAAAATGTTTAAATAAAATATATATTAAGAAAAAAATTCTATGGGGTATTTTTTTTCTAAGCGCTATCCTGAGGATGGTCTCGCATATTCATTATCCAAGAGACTGTAACATCAACGTCTGTCCACTACTTGCTTCTTTGAAACAAGTTTGGCATTTGTCAAAACACAAATCATTTTGTTATCGATGGATTTGGTACTTTTGGCCCTATCTATGGATTTGAATGGATAATTCTGGGTAATTCGTGTGCTGGATGCTGTAAATTGTATAACCCATCCCTTCTGAGTGTGTCTTTTGTTTGACCCTTTAAGTAAAACATTTGTGTTTTCTTGTATGAGGCTGAGTGTTGAATTATTTTCTTTATCACTTTGATGCTCAGGATTTAGAGATATCTTGATGTATATATTCCTGATAAAATCTATTTATATTCCATGAGTTAGGGGAGCCTTGTCAGCCTTTTGTTATTTGGTTTCCAAATAGTTGGTCATAGTGTTCAACACATTCCTACGTAGGGATTTCTAGTTCTTTCTCAGAGCTCTTTACTTTTCTTTTTCTGCTTCCACCATCCTTGTCACTCTTCTTACATGACATTTTGTGTTTCAAATGAGTGGATGGCAAACACACAATAAGATTTCAATTGGATTCTTCTAGGGGTCTCCAGCACCAATACTCTTTTTAGGTGTGGCCTGGGTCACTTGTTGCTAATGGCTGGCATCGACCAGCTCTGCCAACAATCTAGACTTGTATGTCTGTCCGCTTGTGGAGCCTCTTGTCGATAGATATGGGACTTACACAACGGTCACTGGAGGAGCCTTGTTATTTTTGTGGAAACATAGGAGAAAGGAGCTTATCAGTCGAGGAGCAGGAACAGCAAAAGCAGGCAGGGCTTGGTCAGATAGCTTAAGCCCGATTATCTGTGGACATTTGCCCACTGGCCGGTTAAATAAACCAAAGACACTTCCCAGCCACTACCCAACCCAGCTTCCTCTAACCCCCACCTGCTGCAGTGAGCAGCAGGCATTAGGCCTTGAGGCATCAGGTGAGCCCTGGGTGATGTGGAAGCAACCAGACAAGATTAGCAGTGAGGTGTGTACTCTCAGGAGCGCCCCTGCTTCACCAGCTGTACTCTTGAGCTCAGGAAGGCCTGGCCCAGCTGGTTACGATACCCATCAGATTCATTGTAGACTCATAGCTGACTTGAATGCAGATGTTGTTCCCCTATAATACTGCTACTAAAGAAACAGAAAAAAAAGAAAAGAAACCGCCCCTAAACAATGTTTCTGGGACCTTGGAACTAGCCAGGTTAATACCTAGCTGACATCAGGTACGATCAGCAGCGCTGTACAGTGATCAACAAATAGTTCCCGATTTAGGTGGCCTATTTCTCTGCCTGGGCAATGAGTAAATTACTCTATTGCCCTAATGGTGATGCTGCCCACAGAATTTAGAAATGACCCTAAACTATTTTATTTTTTAGTTTCAAAAAGAAATTAATAAAGTGGGATATTTGTTTTTGAGAATAAAAAAGAATGCCCCCGCCCCCTTGCCATAGGATTCTTCTCTCTTGGCGATGGGAACATTTTGTATTTTTTTACTGTCCCTAAGGGTTTGCCTGTCAGTGACAGACGGTAAAATAAGGGCCTAAATGTCCACTCATCCTATTATTATTATTATTATTACCATTTATAGAGCGCACGGCTACCTCCAAAGGAGGTGTCCCGGCGCTAATTGGGAGGAAGGATAGATAGCCAACTATCTGATGGCCCTCACGTTAGGCGTCAGAGAAGTTTGGCTACATCACCACCGTAGCCAAACCTACGGTCCGCATGCATTTAAACTGGGCGAGCGGACCTCTCTGTTGGCAAGGAGGGAACACTGTCGCAGTTGTGACTGGGTTTCCTCATCTCTATTATCTAAATTATCCTGCAAGTTCTTAAAAGCCCACCTGGTTTCCTCCCAATTTGAGATGCTGCACAGAGTGAAAACAAGGCACCAGAAGGCAGGCTCTCCACTACTGTTTGCAAAAGAGGTTTAAAGGTCTCCATCAGCAGTTTTTTTAAACACTGTCCAGGAGATATATCAAAGTTGAACCTCATGGATGGAGAGCTTTACGTGGAGGTGAGGTAAGGAAACTGCTTCGCCTTCGAAGAATCCAGAATAACCCAGTGGCCTGTAAACAGTTTCCTAGCGTACATGAAATATGCAACCCCTGTTTTTCTGCCTTGCTCGAGTCATCACAAGTCTCCCTAGTGGACACAGCTGATCTAGTGGACTGATGCAGCGATGTAACAATTGAGCCCGATAGGCTATTCCAGCTTTCCATTCAGGATTGCAACTGGACAAGGCCCCCGACAAGTGGTGCCAGCCTGGATGACTGTTCAGGAGGTCCATGAAGGTACCTGCTTAGAGGGGCTTTCAGCATAAAGCAATTCAGACTTATAAAAAGAAGTCCAGAGCCATTGGTCTGTTCACTGGTAGATCCAGTTGGCTAGGTCGAACAGGCACAGGAAGCCAGGGCCTCGCCAACAACATTCTTTGCAAGCATCAGGGATCTTTCCCAGCACAAGTTTACTGCCATGCCCCGGCACAAAGGAATTGCAAAGAGGGCCAACACAGCCATTACAGGTTAAGAGGATAACAACAGCCTTGTGGAAAGTACTAAGTATCTGGACCAGGCAAAAACAAATATATCACAGCGTGGTGAACTTCACGATTCTAGACTCTTGAAGCTACTAGGAAGCTAGCAATACATTAGTCCAAAAATGGGTCCAAAATAAACCGGCATAAACTCTATGACCATGGTGTTCTAATATCCTGGCCAAAACAGAACATTCCTAAAACGCTGATTAGTCCTGAATAACAGCGTAAGAACGTTGGCAAACCAGTGAGTACACAAATGCCACTGGAATCAGGACAGGATATTCCCCCTAAAGCTGGGTTAGACTTTCTTCACTCTTTGAGGATCAAGCCGAGGAGCTCACACATGAACTTAAGCCCCAATGAATCATTTAAAGAGGAGCACTTATCACACTTCGTCTCTAAGGGCCTGAGTTAGAGTTTGACGGATGTCGAGTTTGCCATGTTACTAGTACCATAGGTTATAATGACATTGTACTACGGTAGACGGGACATTCGTAACGTTTGTGATGGAGTAAACCCATCCACCAAACTCTAAATCAGGCCCTTTAGCATTCAGTAGAAATACAAGCATGGGCCTACAACCGCGGGGGCCGGCCGCTAGACAAATTAAAATTAATTAATATCACAATACGACACAGCTCATCAGCCGACAACCCAAAGGTCCGGCAGCGATTCAGAGTAAAGCTTGTATTGGAATGCATAGTCAGAGTTCAGGATAGGACAGAGGTTTCATTTTATATTATATAAGAGAGGATCAGGTGCCATACAATCAAACAGAAGAAGCGGGGGCAGGGTAAAAAACAGGATATACATGTAATGACCACTATAATGGAAATTTGGCGCAAGAGCACATAGGTCGATACAAAAGAACACACAATATACATTTCCATGTTGCGCCAATACTCAAGGCCTGCCCACCCACAAATCAAGACACCATGAAAGCGAAAGCACGAAGTACAAGCATACGATAAGAATCCGAATGATTCGTAGTTATACTGACCCTACAAAAGAAAGAGAAAGAAGGAAGGCCATAGAAAATAAAAAAGGCAAAATAAACCCCCCCTTCAGCCCCCCACCCTGCACCCCTGCAAATGGCTACAGCCTAACCCCACTAGCAGCGTGCCTGTCGCCCCTAACAACTAAAACCCCAAAGGTAGGAAAAAGAAGAGCGGAGGAGGGCCTATCCATGTGGGCTCCCAGCCCCTTTAGACCCCCCGCCTGAAACAGCCACCCCCTATCAGTAAAAGATAACCTTATGACAGCAATGTAGAGAAATTAGAGGGTACTGTGAGTCACCGCCCAGCCTCTTAGAGCAAACAGTTGCAGGTCCAACACTTGTAAAAGCCATGCCAAACCATCCCGATCCAGCCGATCTTAACCTTGGCCCTTCCGAACAAAAACACAAACCCCTTCCAGCGAGACCCAGAGGCACACAAAGAAGCAATAGAGAAGAGAAGAGTCTGCAGAAATCAGCCCATGGCTACCAGCAGGCAGTGAGTCCTCAAGAACCGTAGATGCAGACGAACTCTCCCTCCGAGATGAACAGTCCCAATGTGTCTTGAACAGGAGTCGTAGCGTCGCCAGAAAATGAGAAGATGACCACAAAAGAGATGGAAAGTCACAGACAAAAGTCTCCGGGAGGGGAACGCCTGACGATATCTCCAAAGCCGGCAATAGTGAAAAGTTCAGCAATACCATGCCATCCTCGGGAACACCGTCTACCAGGGCACCATCCGATGATTCCATTACTTGTTTCTTCACGGTTCCTCACACGGAGTCAAAATGGCCGCGTTTTGAATGGCTGCAGAATCCCGTTTCAACAATAAGGCCGGGCCCGGTTCCACCAGGAGAATTTCAGATAGGCGCAAGTCCAACTTGCTCAGCAAAGTATCCACATGTGAGCGGAATGCCCAAAGTTCTGCCAGTATTAACCGCAGCGATGGTTCATGCACCGTTCGATCCATAATCTCGTGTTCGGTATCAATCACTATCACCTCCCCGGGTGATTCCGGCACCCACGGGGGGGGATAGACAGGATCTCGAACGTGCAATTGCAAAGGGTGACCAGTCTCTGTTCGCAACCACGGTCAACCCAGTTAAGGCCGCAGGCCAGTGACCCCGAACCACCGAACCCCGGCGGGAGCAAACCGGGGCCGCGGGACGGGGGCCCCCACCCGCGGCCAGCAGCACGCAGACTCACTTCTCCGTCGATACTGAGCAATGAAGACGATCGCCACCAAATCCGGGCTGAAACAAAGCCTCCACTCCGGTCGACCGGGCCCAGCCTGAGTCTCCTGGCCGATGTTGTTGCACTACAGCCCGGCTGTGAAAGTACTCCAGGCCCCGGCTTCACCGCTGGAGCAGGCCGCAAACTTACACTCGATGTAACTCCGTCAAACAAGCTGATAAAAGTTTCCGGATTTCACCATCGGAATGCGGGACAGTTCATGCACACAGAGACTAGGCGTTAAGTCACGATAACATGCAGGATATCGCGGCGGGTTAGGAGGGTCGATGGAGCCAGGAGCCTAAGCAGCCATCTTGCTTGCTGACGTAGCTCCTCAGGCCCTACATTCTTAATGCAGTGCTCCCCCGGGTTGATGTCACAAGCACTTTAGCAAGTCTCCCATCACCATTAAACAACCACTATGAATTATACAGCAGCATTGCTGACCACTACAGTTGATGCACTGAACTACCAATCCACGAAAATGGATACTCGAGTAATCATTTTGGCAAGTTACAAGGGATCGATAAGGCACTAGATTACTCTGGAACAAGAAAAAGCACTTTCGCAATGACTTAACCACTATTTTTGCAAGGACATCATAGACACGCTCAAGAGGGTATTTAGTGTATTGACCACATTATTTTCCACTTGGCAAAAAATCCAATGCAATATGAGTGCAAGGTTATCACCCAAGTGCAACACAGATAGAGATCCTAAGAAGGCAGTACTTCCAGATAGGAACATGGCCTCTTCTTGCCCCAGAATGACATCAGATCAGGAGGCCCCTAGAGCAATCACTCAGCAACAAGCGGCCAAACACAGGCGTAAGTCATGAACTCAAGTAGTTTACCAGTGGTTTGTACAAACAATTTGCTAGTGTGTCCTGTCACCATTAAAGAAGACAAGCCGGAAGTAACCTAGCCCAATCTTACTGCCCAAGAAAAACAAGAAAAAGCTCAGATTAATGTAAGGAACCCTATCTAGCTTGTTATGCGAACTACAACAACAAAGGTTTCAGGCAGTTCATAACTTGGTGGTCTCGACTGAGACACTGCCAAACATGAATTTAGGCCATGAAACTGGTGTTCACTATGCCTCGGCTAGCTGTCACCAAAAATGAACTTAGGCCATGAGACTGGACGTCCACTAGGAGCTTGCAACAAAATCATCTTCTATGCTGGAGCATGGCTTGCCAACTAAAGAGGAAGGGACGAAATGGAAGGCATGCATTGGTATAAGCACTTCCACTCCAGTGGAAAAATCAACAGCTATCAGGGAAATCCAGTGCAAACCTTCTGGGAAGGATCAAGACAGGTGCATGACCCCATAACTGTTGAAGGAGACTTGCACTGACACCATGTACGTGGAGAGGGGAGGAGATGATCAACACTTTTAGAACCCTGCCAAGGATGTCCACATTTCTCAATCAAATACCAATGCCCCCAAGCAGGGGCTTGATTCAACCAACCAGAAGGTGATAGACATCCCTCGCAGTCAACCAATCATCCTCCAGTATAAGATTCATTGGAATATGAGGGAGGCCCATCCCCACTACTTTGTTTCTTTCAGATTTCTCCTGTTGTTTCTTTCAGATTCCTCCTTTTGTTTATTCCTCCTGTTGTATCTTTCAGATTCTTCCTGTTGTTTCTTTCAAATTCCTTCTGTTGTTTCTTTCAGGTTCCTCCTAACTGTTGTTTCTTTCAGATTCCTCCTAACTGTTGTTTCTTTCAGATTCCTCCTAACCCCTGCACTACGCCCATTCTGGTCCATCCTTCACCCACTCCACCAACCTTGTACCCTAATAAATAAGACAACATGCATTGTAGTTATAGTGGTCGTTTGTTGGCCGCAGTTTGTTAGGATTATGTACATACTCTTTTTTCGGTCATCATTAGTATGATCCCTGGTCATTTCTGCCATTTGCAAACTGCCATAACTTGGTTATAAATCATACATATCCATACCATGTTATGCATATCATATTGCAGTGCCTTCTGTACACCCCAGTTCGTAAATGGCACCCAAACCAGTTCATTGTTAGTTCTTGGTAGTCCTTCTTTTCTGGTCTCTTATGGGACCACTGTTTGGTTGGTCTCCCAAGCCCTTTGTGTGTAGGGGGGGTAGTTTCTCCCCGGAGTTAGGCCCCAACTCGCTACCGTTTTGTGCCCTGCCGTCCGGCCGGGTCTGGGCTGCGAGAGCCATCTCCGTTTCCTACCCCGTCCTTGGCTTGGCCAACTCACCCTGCATCCCAAAGCAGGTGGCCCTCCTCCTACACACCGCCCTGCCAGTGTGTCTCCTTAAAAAACCATTGCACCATTATCTCTCCACCACCCCGCAGGGAGGCTACTGTCTTCCTGTGGCTCCCCCCGATTTGTTTGTCTCTTTTTTTTTTATACTTACAGCCTGCCAGGGCCAATGCATCCCACAGGTTATCCCAGAAGACTCTCCTCCCCTCTTCTGATAGGTGGATACTGTCCTGGCCATATAGTTCAGGGCGCCCCTAATGGATAAGGACATGCCTGATGGATTCAAAACCATTGGTCTTGCAAAATTTGTGAATCACAATGTTCATTTTTCTTCTGGAGTTATCCACTGCTTTGTTTGACTCTGCTCCCCTCCAATGCATTCTACTGATCACCTCAGACCATACAATGGTTGTGCCACCAAACAATGTGGCTGCTCCTGTGGGGTCCGATTGTATGGCTTGCGCCAGAGCCTTCCTTCCCACCTGGGCCATGCAGTTGCCCCCAAGGTGAATGATCAGTACGTCTGGGTGCCAAGCTGAGTCTGCCAGCAGGTTCTTGAGAGTCACCGGTAGTTGACTCCATCTCATCCCTGGCTGTCCCAACCAGCGAATGCATGTGCCTTTGGGTCTTCTTGCCATCCTGTGGCCTGCCCGCTGCCACTACGTCTGCATCCCGGACATGAAGGAGTGGCCAGCCACCCCTACCATACAGGGGTGTTTTCCTGCTAGAAAAAGGATCAAAACGCCAGGCGGCTCGGAGTGGCGGTGGTGCCCCAGCCCCTCCTTATCACCCTTGAAGTGGTCCCATCACCCTGCTGTGTGGCATCCCAAGGTGACGGGCCTGGCCACTCACCCTGCCGTGCGGCATCCAAAAGTGAGTGGCCCCCCACCCCTGCCGGTGGGATCTAGAGTAACTGGGGCCTGATGTAGGTTTTGTATGCTCTGGACTGCCACCTTCCCACTGCCTGAGTCCTTGATTTCGACATGCCGTACTGCGATGCCGAGGTTGCCACGCTGATCCTGCAAGAGTGGGAGGCGAATGCTTCTGGGGGCAGCCCGGCTTTGGCGAGGGCCTGACGAATCACTGCTGTGAATTGGAATTTGCTCAGGTTGCTCCCATCCTGAGGTTTGAAAAATGGCCCGTCCCCTGTCGGGCGAGTTCCCATGTATTTAAGCAAGCAGCACACTGTGCAACATTTGCTCCCCTGTATGCACTGCAGCTGTATTACCGCCCCCTTTCCTACCTGGTTCGTTTGGACCTCCTCAGCACTATCTCCACTGACGTTGCCCCGGGTTTGATGTCTGTGGCTTGGAGGCACCGCCCTGCATGCCCATGTGTCCTGGGTGCCACCAGCTCGCTGATGCAGAATGCGCCAAAGAATGCAGTGGAGAAGGCTGCCTGAAACATGTGGAGCTCAAATATGTCCTTCGCACAAGCTGCTAGTGCCTCCATTAGCTGGCCCAATCTATTGAAATCTATGGGACGCCTTCTGTTCGCTCTTTTCCCCTCAGCCCATTTCCACCCTTTCAGAGCTGCTTTGAGGTACAGGGAAGCCGTGGGATATTCCCCTGTGTATCTTTGTGAAATGGGCTATGGCCGCCAGCTGGGCCTGTGCCCATGACCTTGATTTCTTGTTGTTAAATGCCCATTGTCCGAATAGTTCCACTGCTCTTTGTGTCTTGCCCATATCTGACAGAGTCCTATGCCCCCTATTTGCATCACTGTTGCTGCGTATTTCTTGTACCGTCTGGCTGCCTCTGGGATAAGGGCCTGATTCACCATTGCAGATAAGTCTACCCCCCAGGTCCCACAGGTGTTCTGGAAAAGTGGTCATCACCTTGTCCGCCCCAGGCACCAGTTCCCTGAATCGGCTCATCTGCGATCTGGACAGGGCGTCCGCAACTGCGTTGTCCATACCCGGTACATGGCGGGCCTTCAGATCCAAGTTCCCTTCCAGCTGGAATTTAACCAACTGCTGCATTATTCTTAGAGTGTCAGGGCAACTTGCTGAACCATTATTATTGGCCTGTACCACCCCCCTTAATGTCTGACCACAGTGTCAACGTCATGTTCTTTAAGTCCTGTCTCCATACTGTCAATGCTACTGGTGATGCCTTGCCTGTGCCACTTATAAGGCAACTGGCCTGCGCACCATTTCTTACCCAGAATTGCCCCAAAGCCTGTGCTCCCTGTGGCCTCAGTGAATAGGGCTATCTGCCTGGCTGTTACCCAACCCCCTCTTAAGATCAGGACACCGTTAAATTCTGTTAAGAAATGGTCCCACATTAGCAAGTCCTGCTTGACCCCTGCGCCCAGGCGGACAGAGTGGTGCTTGTGGGTGAGGCCTGTGGTTAGCTGGGCGATGCGCCTGGAAAAAACTCTTCCTGCAGGGATTACCCTAGCTGCAAAATTGAGCTTTCCAATCAACCTCTGTAAATCATGGAGAGTTGCTTTGTTGCGGCCGCATAGGCCCCGTACTTCCGCTCTGAAATCTATTACCTTGTCTTCAGGTACCCTGGACGTCCCTGTGACTGAGTCCAACTCTATGCCCAAAAATTTGATTTTTGTGGTGGGACCCACTGTCTGTTCAGCCGCGAGCAGGAACCCCAATTCCCCTGCAAGCTCCTCAAAGGCTGTCCGTGTGCTACTGCATTCGGTGACCCAGCGGGCCTGTAAACAGATAATCGGCCAGGTAGTGCAGCTTCCCCACTGCTGGGAGTCTGTTGTGCAGGGCCCATTCTACGAAGGTGCTGAACTGTTCGAAATATGCGTAGGATATTGCGCACACCATAGGCATGGCTTTGTCAATATACAGGCCCCCCTCCCACTGGAAACCCAACAGGTGGAAACTGGAGGGATGTACTGGCAGGAGTCGGAAATTAGATACAATGTCCGCCTTAGCCATGAGTGCCCTGTGTCCGGCTGCCCTCACTAGGTCAATTGCATCGTCCACCGTCGCATAACCCACTGAGCAATCTTCTGCACTTAGACAGTCGTTTACTGACGACCCATCATGGAAGAAGAGATGGTGGATTAATCTGAATTGTCCTGGCCCTCTATCCTGTCCAAGGACTTTTCTTTCTCACGTTTCTTGTTTACCAACCCTGGGTGTTCCAGTGCAGATTTCAGGTTGTTTGCCCCGTCTAGTGGCTGTGGACCTACAAATGGTAACCTGAAACCTTTCACTAATATTGCTGGGTCTGTTCTGTTAGGGTATTTGTTGGCCAGCCTGCGAAGTTGCTGAGTGTTAATTGGGAATGTGGCTAGCTGGCAGTTGTGGAGCCCTTGTGGCTCCCCCACCACGTCTGTGTTTGCGCTATTGTTTCTTCTTCTTATCCTTCTTGACCGCTTTGTGATCTTGCTTGCGTCAACATCCAGCCGCCCGGTGTCCACCCCCATAATTGGAACATGCATTTTGGAATTTGCATGATGAACCCCACGTGCATTCCCCGGCGTCATATTTCAAGCTGACTGCCATGGCCCCACAGGAGGCAGTTGGTTTCCCTGTGCTATGCTTAGACCTATGAAAGGACTTGCCAGTCCCTTTGTAGGAGGAACCCCGAAAGGACTGATCGCTTCTGCCTGCCCAAGACTTCACTTCCTTGGCTACCAACATTGTGTGTATAAACGCAGACACGTCCTCCTCATTCCATTCCATCTCTGGGTGCTTTTGCATTTTTATCCTGAAACCCTTATCGTATTCCAGCCAAGCGTCCCCGGGAAACTGCCTTTGCGCCCAATGAATATTAGCCTCATATAACCAAAGGTCTACTGCGCAGCGCGGGAGTTCTTTCACTATTATGCATGCTATTATTCTCAAAGCGTCCAGCCAATTATCAAAACTTCTTTCCATCCTATCCATGCGCCTCTCCCTTCTATCCTCATCCTTCTTATTGCAGGCCTTGAGATCCAACCCTTCTAATTGGATTTCTAGCAGAGAAAAAATGTCCACAAATTCTTTCCTCCATATTCTTTCCTTGACTGCCAAAGGGATGAGGATTGCTAAACCTGTGGCTCTTGTGGTCAATGGAGGTCGGACCTGGTGATGGTCTAGTATACGCCTCTGTGGCTGCCGCTTCTCCCGCTGGGTCGCTTGCTGCGCCATTGTAACCCCAAGCTGCCAATGGGGACCCCAGCTCCCCCGTGTGCCCTGCGCTACCTGCACCTGCAGCCTTTTCTGCAGCGCGCAGCCTGAGTCTAATAATTGCCATGGCAAACCTGATACTCCTTCTGAGCACTGCATCCCTGTATCCTCAGCCCCCTGTGCCCCAGCCCCTTGAGTAATAGGGGTGCCAATGACTTTAAACATTCTTGCACAATTGCAGTAATATGCTCACGACTTGCAGCTCCGCTGTGGGCCTCGTCGTTGTCACCTGCCGTCGCCGGGATGGCTTCAGGTGGCAGGTCTCTCTTCTGTGGCTTCTTTCGGGGGGCTTTCCTCTGGGGCTGTTTGGGCGCAGTCTTCCTACTTCTTTTTGGTGCTGATGAACCATTGTCTCCCGCTGCCTGGTCCCCTAACCCCTCGCCTCCTTCCTAGCCCAAATGTGTTTGTAGCCATCCATCTCCATGCGTTGCAGAAACTGCTTGGATCTTCTTCAGCAGCTCTGTGAGTTCCTCCGGCTGCCCTCCTTGTGCTGCCATTGCTCCTGGCTGTGTGCTGCTGCCCTCTTGGATGCACCAAAATACCTTCTTTGCCTATCCCTCTGCCCAGTACGTGCCCCACGTGCTGGGCGACCAAGACTGACAAAATTGTCAATGGCCCCTTTAATTCTCCCTCCTTGAGAGTCGTTGGGCGGGGCTTGGTGGGTGCGAAGGTACACCACATTGTCCACTGGGAGTGCTGGCTGGTGCTTAATGTGCGCCGACCGGGGACTCCCACGCTGCTTCAGCGCCTGGCGAAAAAGTGAGGATCTGAGCGTGTCTTGATTGCTGGCACCGAAGGCAATCTAGCCGTCAGACCACACTGCCGGGGCAAACGGGCGTGACTCAAATCAGGGGCTGTTGCTGCTGGGTATGTCCCTCCTCACAGTTGATCGCGGCTCTGGCCGCGGCGGGGACAGAAACAGCAGGCGTGACAACTCCGGGGCCAATGCCGCCGGGTAAGTCCACCCGGCACAGGTGATCGCGGCTCCAGCTGCGGTGGGTACAGAGAGAGCGGGCTCCGTGGCATAGATTAAAAACAAACCCGCACAGCTGCTGGCGGCTCCGGCCACGATCCATGCAGGAGCAGGTGCCCCTAGACCCGGCCATACAGTGCTGCGGTGCGGCAGGGAGGAAAAAAGAAAACAACCAGTGTAGCTGATCGCGGCTCCGGCCGCAGCGGTGACCAAAGAGCGGGTGCACCTTCGCTTAGGGCTCCAACCCTTGCTCGTCCCCTGGGTCCAGTCGGCAGCTGACTGTGGTGTTTCCCAAGAATAAATTAAAGAGGAAACAAAGCGTAGGTCTCAAGTCAGGTTTATTCGCCTCATCCATCAACAGCTTCAGGTCGTAACTGACCTGGAATCATGCATACATTCCTATTCTGAGAACATGGGCAACATTCCTATTCTAAGCAAAGGGGCTAGAACGAGGGAGGGGGCAAGGCAAGTAAGAAAGCACTACATAACACATCTCCCATCTTTACATAAACATAGTGAACAGAAAAATGAGGAGGCAAAGGAGATAAAAGAAACAGATGAGCAAAAGGAAATCAATGACCATAAGTTACACATAATCTTTCATGTACATTGGAGCACTGCGTAACCTTTGACTCCTCATGCGAGAACAGGATGGAGCGTTGTGACAAGTGCGAGAAGCATTGCTTACGCCAAACAAATTAGATGAGATCTCAGAGTCAGACAAAGAAAGGTTCTTAGACCTGACAACTACAACTCGACTCTTGTTCCAAATCCTCCCATCCTGTGTCTTTACAGCATTACCAAAAACTTTAGTGACAGGCCTAACATTGGTATACTTGGACCACGGCCGTCTCCCTACCGGTGCCTTTATTTTTATAAGGTCACCTACCTTTACATCATGAAATTTAACACGTTTAACTTTGTCAAAATATGCCTTCCTACAAGTTTGTTTCTCAATTTCTCTCTCCCTCCAAGCTCCCACATGATTATCCACAAATCCCTTCTTCATGTTCATCCAACCTGGACACCACATTGTGTTCGGAACTCTCCCTCTAAATAGCTCAAAGGGAGATTTTCCAGTGGTCGAGTGAGGGGAGTAACGATAAGCGTCTATTCTTTCTCTTAATGCATCCTTCCAATTCAAGCCACTAGCTCTTGCGAGCTGAATGCACTCTTTTAATGTGCGATTGACTCTCTCAACCGCACCATTTGTTTCAGGGTGATATAGCGATGTTCTCTTGTGTACTATTCCACATTTTTTAAGATAGTCTTCAAAGACACTAGAACAGAACTGAGGACCGTTATCTGACAGTAAACTATTAGGGAAACTCTCTCTCAAGAATATGTCCGATAAAAACTTTATGACAGAACTAGAAGTAATTTCACAGACAGCACGAACCTCAATCCATCGTGAATACAAATCAACTAGGACTATCAGATATGGAGTGTCAGAAACACCCGTAAGAGGCCCCAAGATGTCGATTGCCAATTCATCCCAGGGATGATCAGGTAACTCTCTACACACCATGGGCATTTGCCTGACTTTTAAGATCTTATCACTTGCACAGCATTCAACACACTCCCTCACCAAACGTTCTATCTCTAAGTCCATTCCTGGCCACCAAAACTGAGTACGAACCATCTCTTTGGTTTTTACTATTCCCAAATGACCAGAGTGTGCATGAGAGAGCAATTTTTTTCTCAAAGTGAAAGGAGGTATAAGTCTCGACCCACGAGTTAGCATGTCATCCGAAATTGAGAGTTCATGAGAAACAAGAGACCATGGTTTGTCCAAACGCTTGTTATCTTTTAATAAGGACATTACTTTAATTAACTCCTCATCCTTCAACAATTCCTCTTTCCACTCTTCTTTGCTTACAACACCCTCTGTGACCTCACAAACATTCAAGTATTCATCTACATCAACATAGTGATCTTCGTACCCCTTATCATCACTTTTAACCAATCTAGAAAAACAATCAGCAGCCTTGTTAGACACACCGGGTAAATACTGGACCTCAAAGTCAAATTCTTGTAAAGATATGATCCATCTTCTTATCCTTGAAGAGATGGAATCTAGTCCTTTTTTACAAAATACTTCTTTCAAAGGCTTATGGTCGGATTTAACAATAAATTTAGTCCCCCAAACTAGATTCTTGAACTTTTTAAGCGCCCAATATATCGCTAAAGACTCTTTTTCGATTACAGAGTAGTTTAACTCCGGACCACGAAGGCACCTGGATGCACATGCAATTAAAGACTCATGTCCTTGTTTATTTTGTACCAAAACCGCCCCTAATCCCTTTTCACTTGCATCAGTGAAAATGATAGTAGGTAAACCAGGAACAAATGCCTGCAAGGATGGAGCTTTCTTTAATTCCTCTTTTATTCCCTCAAATTCCTTCTTGCACTCATCAGACCAAACAAAAATGACACTTTTCCCAGTGAGTCTCCTCATGTTCTTTGTCTTGTCTGCAAAATGTACTATAAACTTCCCGTAAAATTCCACCATCCCTAAAAAGGACAATAACTCTTCTCTATTGATGGGTTCTGCAACATTACTGATGGAAGTAACCAAATCCGATTTCGGAAAAACACCTTCACTCTTGATACAGTGCCCTAGATAATTTACTTCTTCTAAGCCAAATTTACACTTCTCTTTCTTAAGAGTCAAACCAGAATCAGCCAGTCTTCTTAACACTTCACACACACGCTCGTTGTGTTCTTGCAAATCTGACCCATACACTAGAAGATCATCCTGGTAACATTTTACCCCAAGAAGGCCTTTAAGTAAGTGTGTCATAATCCGCTGAAAAACCGAGGCAGCTGATATCAATCCAAAGGGCATCCTTTTGAACTTAAAGGTCCCCATCGGTGTTACAAAAGCAGTTAAGTCCTGACAAGAAGTTTCTAGTTCTACCTGGTGATAGGCAGATGCCAGATCCAGGGTAGTGAAGTATTTCGCACCCTCTAATGTGCCTACCATTTCATCTATGTTGGGTAACGGAAATCTGTCCACCACCACCTCTTTGTTTAATGCTCTTAGGTCAATGCACAGACGAATCTCACCAGTAGGCTTCTTCGCAACCACAATTGGAGACAACCATTCCGTGGCTTCTACAGGCTCTATAATGTTATTTGAAACTAACTTTTCTAACTCTTCTTGTACCTTTACCTGTTCTGCTAGCGGAATCCTTCTAACCTTTGCTACTACAGGGATAGCATTTTTCTTAAGCCTTATACAATGCTTATAGCCAGTTAAACATCCCAACTTGTCTTCAAAGACAGATGGAAATCTTCCAGAAAACATATCAGCAAGATTTTCCACCTCCTGAATTCTCACCTGCGGTGTGGCGTTAGGATCAAGTGTGACTCCAAGATCACGTTGGTCACGCCAACTGATTAGTGCATCCCCAAAATTAGTAACATAGATTTTTCCAGGGATGATTCTACATCCTAATTCCATAGTGGCAGTAAAGTAACCTAAAATCTTAATGGGTTTACTACCATACCCTAGCGGTAAGATGTCACTTTTGAACAATTTAACATTTTTCCCAAAGGTTTTGTGAAGAAGCTCCTCATCAATCATAGTGATCTGTGAACAAGAATCAAATTTAAATTCAATCATGGCATCATCGACTTTAACTAAATGTGTGGGATGTTCTAATACTCCATCACTAACTTGAAACGTAACCGTTTTCACCTGTGGTTGTGCCCATTTCTTGTACGTATTATCCCTTTTATTACCTTTTGTCCTACAACATTTTGAAAAATGACCTCTTCTCCCACATTCATTGCAAATAACTTTTAAAGCAGGACAATTTGGTGAGTTAGCTAAATGTCCGGGATTGGCACACCTGAAACAAGAAAATTTGTTAGACATATTGAAATTAGAATTATATCTATTCGTCATATTGTCATTCTTCCCACAGTCTTCTTTTCCCTCTTTCTGAACCTGACAAACTACTTCTTCTACTTTGGATTCCATTTTCTTCTCAGGTTCTACTGTTTTCTCTTTTTCTCCTTTCAGTTCATCTACGCATTTTGTCATGTGTTCGACTTGTTTTGCGATGACAAGTACTTCCTCTAAGGGTGGTTCATCCTTCAGCCATAACTCCTTACGAATGCTGTCATGTGCACATTTTAGGACGAACTGATCTCTTATCCTTTCTTCTAATGTCTGTCCAAACTTACATGACGATGCCAATTTTCTTAGAGCGGACACGTAGTCTTCTACAGACTCATCTCTCTTCTGACCCCTCAAGCCAAAATGGTACCTCTCCATTATTGTGCTCAATCTTGGAAGATAGTGACGATCTAATTGCTCTATTGCTATTTCATACTCGTTTAGGTTTCTCTGTTCCGCTGCTGTGAGCTCAGGTAAGTGTTCCAGTACATCCTGTCCTTCTCCACCTAGACAGTGTAATAGTAAAGAGTGCTTCCTTTCTGCACTAAGGTTAGTACCACACACCCTCGCATAATTTGCAAAAATCTTCTTCCATTTCTGCCATTTCACACTAGGTTCCCCTGGACTTATCAAAAAAAATGCTGGTTGTGTGACATTCTGCATATTTAACTTTTTCCCTTTTTATTTTATGTATAGCAAATAGTCTTTCTTCTCTTTTTTTTTTATTGTGCCCTTAATATATAATTTTTCCTTTTATTTAAATGTCATTAATAAAGATTTGTTTGTTTTAAAATAAATTGTGCTTCTTTTGTCTTTTTTTTTTTTTAGTAGAATCGGCTTTGTGAGATCATACTCCTTTTTTTTTAGACAGATTCTGATTTCCCTCAGAAGCGTTCCTTTACATTGTTCTCAGAGACAATCTAGGTTCTTCTCTCAATATCCGTGTTTTTTTTTTTTAAACGAACGTTCCTTCACCCTGCGTTCTTTTACTGTGAGCACATAAAGTTCAACCATCGGAATTCTATTCCTTTATACGCGCGTTACACAATGCGTGTAATGAGGCTTGGAACGCACGGTGACTTCATTCACACGCTGCGTGCCTCGTCAGTGAACCGCATGACGTCTTCTATCTTTACGCGCTGAATTCTCTTGCGCAATCAGAAACGAGCAGCGCGAGCGCCTTTAACGGCTCTCAAAACAAACAATGCGCGTTGCTTGTATTTCTTCTTTTACGTCCCCTTGTTATTTTTTTTTTAACCTCCCTCCGTACTCCTCACCAGATTAAGGAGTTTTCTTCCTTCGTTTCGCCGACTCAGCCGCTGGAAAGACTTCGCTTTCTTCGAGTGGAATACAGCCGCTGGGGAGGTACTTCAAGTAGGACAGCTGGGTGTTGAGGCGATGTGAGGTAGGATCGTCGCCAATAATAATGTGGTGTTTCCCAAGAATAAATTAAAGAGGAAACAAAGCGTAGGTCTCAAGTCAGGTTTATTCGCCTCATCCATCAACAGCTTCAGGTCGTAACTGACCTGGAATCATGCATACATTCCTATTCTGAGAACATGGGCAACATTCCTATTCTAAGCAAAGGGGCTAGAACGAGGGAGGGGGCAAGGCAAGTAAGAAAGCACTACATAACACTGACCTTGATGCTTCCTCTGGCAGCGCTTCACCTTGCCTCAAACTGAGTCGTAGAAACCGTCTAAAAAACAAGTGCGCCACTCCCCCACTCCACGAAGGTAGGCGCTACCTGGGGGAGCGGTGGCTTATATCCTTCCTACACCTTTCCCGCCATGCGGGTGCTGTACCCCCATTGGAGGGTTTGTATCTCGCCAGGCCCCCCCTTTGGACGGGGGCCTGGTGCCACTGTGGCGCTCGTGTGTTGGGGGAAGTTGACACTTGGCGCTGCTTCTGGGTGATTTTGGGTGCCAAGAACCAGTTCTCCCCCACAGGGCTCAGCACAGGTTATTGCGCCGGCACCTGAGCCTCTCCCCCTTTTGGGAGGGGGGGGCGGCCTCTGCTATAACTGTTGTTTCTTTCAGATCTCTCCTAACTGTTGTTTCTTTCTGATTCCTCCTGTTGTTTCTTTCAGATTCCTCCTAACTGGTATTTATTTCAGATTCCTCCTGTTGTTTCTTTCAGATTCCTCCTAACTGTTGTTTCTTTCAGACCCCCCACTGTTGCTCCTTCTTTCATATTCTATGAATCCCGCCCAGCCGCTCCCCTCGCCCACTTGCTGCCTCCCACGTTCCCTGCCTCCCTCCCAGGTAACCTATTTAATGGAGGGTCACAAATTAACAACACCTGCAGGTGTTAGAGAGCTTTACAATAGGCTGCAGAAGATGAAAAATGAAACCATTTCAAAAATACAAAAGATAGATATGGATGATTCTGTGACTGCAGCATAAGGAACAACATTTCAGCAGTTCTGGAAAATAGAGCACCTCTGTGAACACCCTATACCCTTCCCTCCTGTTCAAACCCCAAAGAATGCCGTTTAATTATCTCCATTCCTCACTCCTGCTAGCCCTGTACCTCTAAGAATGAATATTATCTCCATTCCTCACTCCTGCTACAGCCCTGCATCTCTAAGAATGAATTTCCTCAGAGGCAGCCCAACTAAAAACAGAGGCCATGCGTAGGGTGACCAGGCGTCCCGATTTGCCCAGACAGTCCCAGTTTTTCGCCAGCTGTCCCGGCAGATTTCAGGAAATTAAGCTCATGTCCCGGTTTTTAAAGAGGGTCGACTGAAAATGGTATGAAGTTTCTTTTTATGTTCGGCAAAGCAGGGGTACTTAGCTGCTGTTATATGAAAGCGATTTAATTAACAGGCATGCTACTGGCTTTAAAATCGGCATTGTATGTATGTTCTTACTGCCTTTTCTGTAATTCTCTGCTAAGGAACAGTCTCATTCTGTGCGCTGGGTTCAAATAAAATTGTAGTCCTTCTTCTATTTTTAGGTCTTGCCTAGCGACGCAGTGCATGCGCTGCTCGCCTTGGCAAGATCTATTGTTGTGGCTTTTTCAGCAGAAGGGGGACAGGAGATGTGCACGCGTAGGGACAGGAGATGTGCATGCGCACTGCGTCTCTTCTCTGGCGATCTCAACTGCTGCTTGTTACAGCAGACAAGGCCGCAGAACACAAGCTGCTGGTCTCTGTTTTCCAAGTGGGTGCCCAATATTTGTCTGTTTGTTCACATCAATGACTTGTGGGAGTTATGTTTGCAGATTCCCAAATTGTCTATTTTTCTCAGAATATAATTTTTTTATCCTGAGCGCAACATGCGAAAACATCAAAGCACGGTTTTGTCTTCATCGCTTTCAGTGGCTGATTTGAACAGCCTACTAGTCAGTTTGTGCAGTTCTATCGCCCTCTATTGGTGAGCGTTTTCTGTCCAACTGCTCCCAAAAGTGACACGTACACCAAGCGACCCAACCTTTATATTTTTTCCAAGCTAGCAGACCAAGAGCAAAAATTAAGGATTTCAAGCAGAGAAACAATGGATCGGACTTGAAAAGTGTTTTTATCGTAACTAGACTGTGTGTCAGTATTTGTGTGTATAAATACATATTGCGCAAACACACAGCAGAAAAGTATGCGACTATTAATTCCCTTGAATTACTGTGCTGCGAAGGAATTGGGCTTTTTAAGAACAACTTCATTAGTTTTAGCATTGGTGCGAAGATGGTTCAGTCACAATCCAGTGTTTAACATATCATTTAAATGAGTGAATATAGCTCTCTGTTTAATTCCAATGGGGTTTAAGGGTGTGTGAGGACGCGCAGTCCTTGGAGGCCCAGTTAGAACACTTGCCCCCATATTTTTCTCCATCTTCCCTTCCATGTTTGCAGCCCGTCGCCGAGGACTACTCTTCCTTTAAATCCCTCGGCTTTCCAGATCATGTGACGGAGTCACACGACTTCCAGCTCTTCAAGACGGAAGATGCCGGAATCGGAGGTCCTTCATTAGGACCCACCGAGACAGCCAGGAAGGAGGAGATGCTGGTATAAACCTTTGTCGTGAGGCCCTGGAAGGAATCTGAATATCTTCAGGACATCGAGGACGACACAGGACGCGGAGAAGAATGCCCGAATCCGGGCGCAACCGAGGGAGAACAAACGGGCAGCCAGACCCTACCTGGCAACGCGGAGACTCCCACCACGGCCCCGGAGGGTCGTGGCTATACAAGGTACGGGTCGCCTTGGTTTTAACTGGTGGCGCGTAACTGAGAACCCGAAGGGAGGGGGTGTAGAGGAAGGAAAACCTTAACACCGTAACTGGGCTCCCTTTCAAAAGACCCCACGTGCATGAGAAGACACTGGTGACGGTAGTGGTGAGAAGCCTCCCTGCACCCCTTGCTTCCTGCGACGTTCCGTAGAAGGCAAAATACCTTCCTTACGGTTTTCCCTTTCTTTTCTTTTTCCCCCACGTTCCTGTCTGTTAACGAGTTGCTGAGAGTCAAGCCACCCCTTTTACTGAATTACAGCTGACATCCTGAACCCACCAGTAAAGAAAAACCAAGGACAGGACTACAGCTCCCAGAATTCTTTGTGTTGCCTGAACTGTTAAATAAACCCAACTAACTTACCCTACCCAATTGTCCTGGTCTGCTTCTCACTAAACCTGGCTGTTCCCTAATTCGGGGACTATCGGTATGTCATGTCACAGCTACAGAGGGACCCCACTTCAGATATGACACCGTCAAGCATGTACAGCTTTTTAGCCAATGGGTCTTTGCGTTCTTGAACCTGTAGTTTTGCTTTTACTATTACACGTATGGGATCAGCAGACAAAGAGGCACTGGGAAGAAAGACGTCACAAATGGCATGGGGCCACCTGACTGCTGTCCATGTAATACAGTATATGATATGCTGCTTATTTGTCTAGTGCGTTATGCCGCTATTAGAGACCATAGTCACCTCAATGCTCTCTCTCAAGTGACTCCAGTGCTTGATGTGTACGATTCCTGAGTCTCTCAGATTTCACATGCACCTTTTCATACTAAAGTACATATTTTCCACAAGCTCTGATGGGAGCCAGCAGGAAACAGAAGGGAGTCTTTTGAGGGTATGGTAATGGATGACCAGGGCCTCCAGTGAGTCTTTTCCCCATGAGTGGGGTGTGTCCACATGGGAAATCCAGAGATGTCACTTCCTGTGCAGATGGATGAAGGAAATTCTAGTGATGTCACTTCCTGTGCAGATGGATTATGGCAAATGAGTTGTCCTGCTTGGCTTCTTTGTTTAAAAACAGTTTTGGTGGAAAACAAGTGATGTCACTTCATGTGCAGATGGGTGATGGGAAATCCACTCCAGTATGGCAAGTTAGGTACCCAGGACATTAATTTGGGGGGAGCATGCATGTCTTAAAATTGGATTGTGACATAATACCTCTCACATGAGGTTCCTGCAATGGTGTTGTCCTCTCCTTTGTTTGGTTAAACATTTGCAGAGTCCAATGATGAACAGATAACTAAATGTGAGACCAAGGGTTATTAAGGCTACAGCATTGCACATTGTTTGAAATAAATTGGCCTGACTGCCTTTCTGGGTCTCTGCCACTTGCATCCTTTACATGGGTGGTTTTTGTGTCTCCAACAAGCACAATAACTGCCAGAATCAGTCTAGCAAATGAAGAAATAATAGATTCCCCCAAATGTCTTCAAGAACTCATCTACCAAGCAGTAAAAGAAAGATTGATAGCTGGGATCAAGAAGACTATTACACCTTTTTCAAACTAGCTACCTTTCCATCTAAAAGCCTGCAAGTTCAATGCATATAATACATTTGCCTTGTGTTTCGAGGTACATATTGTCCTGACCTTTCTTCCACATCTCCAAACCATTCCACAATAGAAAGTCATGCACTTTTACTGCTACTACAAAGACTGTCTGGCTAGGACTCCTTTCCCTTGATTGGCATCGAATTTCACCCCCCACATCTCAACTCTACTCTTTATTTTTGAATTGTCCGTAAACTTTGGAAAGCCAACCCTGACTTTGTCATAGAGGATTTTCTTCTTTGTGCAAGTGACGGACAGACAGTTGGAAATTACTTTTTCACCTCTTAAGAGCGTGCTGGCTCTTGGTCATGCCTTGTCCCATTTATCATCCCATTTCAAATGTTCCAGAGAGCCTGTTCTGGTTATCCTCACTCTTCCCATAGAACATCACCCTACTTATTTCCCTCATATCTGCACTCAGGACCACTTCCTACTCCCTGCTTATCATTTAGAGCTGTCAGCCTCATCGAGGTCCCACATTTATTAGGTCGAGTCTGGGCAACGCATGCACTGCTCTGCGAGGCATGCTGTTTTCCGCCCACTCTCCACCCATATTTTTCACTGGCTTGTGTCATTATCCACTGTAAACTGTGGCTGTTCATTTGCCAACAGGCTTAGGTGTCCCTCCTTAGTATCCCCTGGTCTCATTTTGTAACCTCCCATGCTACACCCCCTCTTAAGTGTGTTGTTACTCGGTAGGCTTTAATTACAACCTCCGAGCACTATTTTCTCAAATAGCTTTGTCCTAACTGCTGTTGCAGGCAGGACAATGCTTTAAAAAAAAATAGAGCACGGGCGCCGAAAGCATTTGCAATACAATAGGTCTTGCATTTGCAATAGTTTAAACTATTGCCATTGTGAATGGCAATGCATTTTATTTATGTTTTAAAAACAACAGATAAATAAAAGAAATTGTCATTTACAATGCCAATAGCTCAAACTCTCATAAATGCGAGACCTATTGCATTGCAAATGCTTGTTGGGATATGTCCCGGTTTTTGGCTTTAAAATTCTGGTAACCTTAGCCACGCGACAGCCCTCGTGTTTGCAGCGCCACAATGTCCCCGCCCCCCAACGCTGCATCGCCCCGCCCCCGTAACCTTTCCCTAACTCCAGCAACACATTCGGATAGCAGCAGCAGATGCTCATGTGACTGCAGCATTAGCAGCGGTAAATACACTACATTATCCTTCCTTCATAAAGCGAGAATACAATATCATAAATATATACAATAAAGGCCTTTAAACAAAGATTCCTTCCACTAGCAGTCCTACCAGATAACTCAGATCCCTCCCTGTGCACCCTCCAGCCCCCAGGCAGAACACAGTACCTCTGGGATCACTGCCTCACCACGGACGAATCCGAAGGAGGCTCCAACTTCAGAAGACGGATTCTCGACTGCTACTAAGATTACACGCCGGCGAGCAGAGTGTACGCCATCACTATTACCCACTCACGAGATGGCCCAATGAACTTTGGAGGAAAGGAAGAGTGTCAGTTTACACCACGGACAGGCAGACCTGCAAGGGTTGCAAAGACAACAAATACAGGAAGTGGCTCTGTCCTTCAGCCCTTTCCTCCCTGACGGGCACTTTAAGAGGTCAACGGATCGCATGTACCAGAACTGGGGCCACCAACATTATTAAAGACACAGAAGAATTTTAAAAACCACCGTATAAGGGAAGCAAATATATCGATACACTCGACACAAGCTGTGTCCGGACTTGGCACCGACTACGGTCTTCTCCGATTTGATTGGCTCACCGGAAACGGTGCAAGTCTACCTCAGACACGACTAAAAGATACTGCGGACTCAGTCCCCGAGGCAGACCTGATTTTAGACTTTTGATGCCACATAGTGCGCATGCGCACTCGCCGTATGCTTCCACAAGATTGCAATGATGTTTAAAACCGCATGGTAGCATCATCTTCATCTGTGAAAATGTTCCATCCAGGCCGGGGTGGTTTTTCGATCCTCTAAACTCAAAGGGGTCGGCACTGTTTAAAAGTGATTGAGCACGCTTGTGGGAGAGAACCAACACATTTCTCGCCTTACTAGAGCGAAGCATTCTGCTAGGGGAATACCACTTGAAGTTATTCTTTAGGCAGTCAGGACCAGTCCCGTGCAGGGCCTTTAATGCTATGCATAGGACTTTCAAAATGGCACATTTTCTATCAGAAGCCAATGAAGTTCATTAAGAGCCTGGGTAGCAGAAACACATTTTGGGAGATTCAGCAACATCTCGGCAGCCGAGTTTTGCTGAATCTGCAATCTGCTGCTCAAGAGCCCTTTTATAGTTTCAGATACAGACCATTGCAGTAGTCACAATGTGATAGGACCAATGCAATGACTACCGTCTTCAGTAGCTCCAATGGGATTAGATGGGATTTTTTTAAAATAATTTTAAAAGCCAAATATGAGGAGGAAATAACTGATGAGACCTGATTTTTATAGGTCAATATATTATCTAAGATGACTCCCAAATTTGTAACTTCTATCTTAGAAGCTGGCAAGATCATTTCTTAACAAGGTAGGGTGTTTTCAGTGGACTGACAACTTTTTTTGTGCGTTGACTCTGCTAGGATCAAATAACCTGGAAAATACACAGGAGGAAGTCAAACACATTATAACACCACCATATTCTTCAAAAGTAACTACCAAGTTCCAGGCATCTATTTAAACATGTTATTTATTTGAATTACTTCGAAGCTCATTACACCTTTAGGTGGAAAACATAAGGTGATTTAAAAAAAGTAAAACAGAAACCTAAAATGTTCTTTTTTCATTTCCGTTTGTAACTCTATTCAGTTCGTGTTTCTGTGTACTGTTCATGGAATGAGCAGGGCACGTAAGAATGATAAGAAAAACACAACACAAAAACACGCGTCATGAACCATGTAACCTTTTAATGTATCACAAATAGTTACATTTGGCTTTATTTGTCGCTCCTAGTATCAAAATTTGAAATATACATGTTTGGAATATAAATGAGAAGGGTTTAAGATTGAATAGCTTCTTGATGTAATCTCTGTATTCTTTAATTTATGCTTAATTGCATATGATATATGTGTATTTGCTCATTATTTCATGCTATGAAATTATTATATTTTTATAAACTCATTCTTTAAATGGAGACTCATGTACTGCCTAAACATCACTGCTAAACACTGACAATTAGCTATACATGGCTATGAAGTTTACGTATGATTTTTAGATAAGAATATATGCATAGGGCTCCATTAGGATGTCGGGCAGATTTCCTCCGCTAGGGTAGCGGTGGCCACCGCCACCCTGGCGGAGGCAATCCGCCCGACATCCTTCCCTGCATTCCCCCCATATTACGATGGCGGAGGGGACCGCAGCGGTGGGAAACACCGCCTGCCTGTTTTCCGCCCCGGTCGCCTTGCGGCTGGGGCGGAAATGGATAACATGGTGGCAGTGTCTATCAGACACCGCCAGCCATATTAGAATAGGCATTTTTCAATATCTGTCCGTGGCGGATGCCGCCACGGAAAGGCATGCGGTGTTCACTCTGGGGGGCCCCTGTGGGCCCCCAGAGTGACGGCCAAAGGGGGGTGGCACACGGGGGGTACCTGTGGTACCCCCCTGTATTTGCATAATCGCAGCGGCAGGCACCGCGCGGTGCCTGCCACTTCAATTATGCAGATGCGTGCATTTGTTGTTAACATTGTGGCGGGCGGTGCAGTGAGCACCGCCCGCCACAATGTTAATTTGAGGAATGCGCCCGCCACTGTGGCGGGCGCATCCTAATGCCAATGTCGGGACCCCCGCCCTTTAGGCGGGCGGTCCCGATTTACGATGGAATGACGGGCGGGCAAAGTCCGCCCGTCATCCTAATGGAGCCCATAGTGTCCATGTTAAATTTCCTATCTAATACATATATCAAATATAAATTAGGAATATTACACTTAATTGTTAAATGGGTCCATTTCAAATACAGTGAGGGGTATGATCAGGGCTACTGGAATTATCTGGATAGGGAGAACCAAATTATGCAGTATGGTTGAATAAATCATGCAGCAAGAAAAGATGAATTATGCAGCAATCTTGTGATAGCATTACTTCATTAATTTGTCATTTTTAGACCTTAACACTCACTGGTCAAATATTTTACCATATTAGTATCAGTTTAGCACCCAATTACAGTATTAAGCACCATATAGGCTATGAGGCAAAAACCTTTCTGACAAAACAGCACAATTCCAGTCGACCTGAGTATGATAGTATTCAATCAACAAAAAAGGGGACTATGGGGCTTTTTTTATAGAGATCCAACATAAGTGCCCAGTCATATACTGCTATCTAAAGGTATGTAGTTCCTCTTGTTGTGGTGCCTAGGAGGAGAAGTAAGCCAAGCCACCCTTGTTTGTAGTTACAGCTAGGTGTCATGCTTCATCATATGGATCTGCTCCTTGTTGGGTCGGCGCTGCAATACCCAATAGGCACCCTTAAAGGGGCTCTTTAGTGGAGATCTTTTGTTCCACGCCATATGATGCAGTGGGGGTGTGTGGTGCGTAATGTGTAGATATTGTGCAGGGGTGATTTAAAAGAAGTAGGATAGTCCAAATAAGACGTTTATTCTGGCTGGCTATCCACCTCATTAAAATAAACAGAGTGGCAGCCTATCTAACTCTAAGGTTCAGTTTAGGCTATGCTCATCTCTACAGGTCAACATGTTTCATGCCAATCGGTCAGATTGATCAGTGGCAATTCTTCAGGACCTACTCAGTGAATCTATCTATACATCGTGGTAAGTACTACCTACCACGTGTTCACACTACGAGCCAAGTTTTCTGTTGTGTCTTCCAGTGACCTCTCTACAGTAAAGGTGTCAACTCAGTCGGTGTCCGGAGGAGTATAAGGACACCTGGAGCATGGTGTCTCTTCTGTCGTAAGAAAGGAGCCGAATCACCTACCCCTTCTTTGCTGGCACTGATTGTGTTGTTACTCCTAGTTACATAATGGCGGAATGTGAATATTCGTAAGTTCCCCACCTCGCTTTCTAGGATTACATCCACACTGGACCCACAAGCTCTGTACAGAGATAGACTACAGTACAGTGCTGCACAGTCCACAGCAGATCTTCCATGTGAGCGCATACACCCACCCTCCAAGTTACATAGAATTTCAACAACTTGCTCATCTACACAGAGGTTCTGTTTAGCACTGTTAGCAAAGACATTTTCCCTGCATGGGGTACAGGCGTGTTTCTCAGCCCCGAGTGCCCAACTAAGTGTATTAGGTATTCTTTATTTAGATCTTTGGGCTTGGGCCCCTAATCTAAAAATTGTGCATTGGTTTAGGCTTGTCCCTGACATGAGCAGGTCCCGGACTTGTCCAGTCACTTGGAGGACTCCTCCAAGCACACCATCATTTACTGATAGTGGAATATTGTGCCTGGTATGGGTCAAGTATATACAGCAGTGGTGGTAGTCTACCTTGTTTTGGGTATGCTTAGTGTTACCAAACCTCTTCATCTGAGTCACTGGAACACAGACCTGCTGAGCCACTTGTGTAAAGTTCCACTTCAAGGCGCTAACCCAGTCCCTTGCATTAACATCTTAAGAGTGTGTTTTGCAATTTGATGTGTGCAGCCTGCATGGTATATGTATGGTTCAGTGAGTGAAAGTAATGGAGGCAAGAGTGATCAATGTTGGATACCTGTGGTCCAGCTTTGCACAAGATGGAGGTGGAGTTGTGTTGTCAGACAGTGGACATGTGTTGCTCACATCCCTTGAGTTGGAGACAGGAGACCCACACACTGAAGCAAGGGGAGTGGAGATAGTGCTTCTTAGAAATTCAACGAGGCCTTTGGATTAGCAAGGAGCTGTGATTAAGTATTTGTCACAAGGTCAGAGGGGAAGCCGCAGGTCAATGGGGTGACTGGTGGGAAGCCTGTGAAATCACAACCCCTATGCTTTCTTCTCACCAGGAGGACTCGTGGCAGACATCACAAATGGACTTATCTGATTTCGATGTAGGTCCCTTTAACTGGGACACGCTAAGGGAAGGCCCCGCCCCCTCTGATGACGTCGTTGAATGGCGCCCAATAAGGAGCCTCGGAAAGCGGAACGAGATGTGCATGGAAACCGGAGAGAGGCTCGAGTGGAAGGAGACCAAAGGATCGAGGAACAGAGACGCTGAAGACCAACCCAGACGCCCGGAGAAGACATCAAGCCCGGACAGAGAGAACAAGTGCGGAGACTGGAGGGTGAAGCCAGGAGGCCATCAGGAACACGCTTCGCCGAGCCACGCCCCCGGAGGAGCACGGCTGACTCAGTTACGGGAAAGATTCTCTGGCTGGTCGGAAAACGGGAGAAGCCTGAGGGTTAACAACATTGCTGCTCACCGCCTCCTCGTTGTAAAGTGTAAATACCCCGTCCCCTCTGATGGAGTGAGGTGATGAATAACATTTTGTTCAAACTCGCAAAGTTAAACTTTCATAACCAATGTAATTGTATTAATAAGCATGTGTTGAAATCATTAACCAACTTAGTTTTAAAAATGCATACATTCAGGAAAACATATGGGACTAATTTATATGCTTTATGTTGTGATTGCAAGTGTGTGAAAAATAATGAACTAACCTTGTCTATTGCCTTTGTCAGTATTAAATGCGGCTGTTTAATTAAAGGCATGTGCTTATTTGTGTGCTTATGTTATGTTATTTCTTTTTGTGGCAAAAGCTCGTGAGGAATCCTTGTGGCCTAAAAGTAGAAGGTAGATATAAATGCTGCTCTGTGTGCTCAGCTAGGTAACATAAATTAATGGGTTAATAATTAGGAAAAGGGGTGGGTAACAGAATGGGTCTCAATTCTTTAATTAATTAATGTTTTGTGTTTGTTTAAATAATAGTTTCCGAGAGAGGCCTTAGGCCTGCAAAAAGATGGCGTTTCGAATCCTGTCCAGAAAGGAGCCTTGCACAGAAGTGGAAACATTTACCATGTCGACAATTTTGTCAGAAAAATACAGTTTAATAAGTTGTGCTAAACGTGCTCCTGGAGAGAAGGATTCAAGGACAGGAAGCGGCAATATTGCCAAGGCAAGGAAATTATGAACTGTAGCTCAAGTGAAATGTTACATTTTCGAGGAAGCGAAATGACACGAAAGCAAAGCACAATAGGGCTAAAGACGAGCCCGTTCTTGGTTTGAAAATGGTGATGACACAATATGGTCTGACATAGGACAGCCAATGGGAACTCTGGATTGACAAAGAAAAATGTACAATTTTGAGAAGATTAGCTAGTTAGAAAGGTATAAAACTTTGCACCATGGGCAAGAGGGGATCTTCTTCATGTTTCCCGATTCCTGAAGGGCGTGACGTGCTGTTGGACTCTTTGGCGCACGTAAGGACAGCAGTCTTTAGAGTTTATTCTTTCTAGGTGAAGTGAGTTTTAGACAGGGTGTTAGAATTTAGGGAATGGAAATTTTATTTTGCTTTAATTCATGCTGATTGATTTGCCTTTGAAGTGTCAGTCTAATAAATCTGTTCCTTAATAAAATGTTGCTTTCATTTTGCTAATAAATAAAGATTCTTAATTAAAATGCTCTTTCTTTGAATAATAAAGTTAATAAAAATTAGATTTGAAACAACAAGCTGGTCTTGTTTGTTCATGGTCTAGCTACCATCAGTCAATCCATTCACCCTAGTGACTTAATTAAATGATATATGTTTAAAACTATGGTAAGAAATTATAAACTGCAGTTGTATATAATTCTGTAAATAGTTAGTGGATAGATCTGATTAATTAGGTCACATGATTCAGTCGCTCAAAAATTGTCTCGTTTGTTTATGGGCCTTAGTAAGTAATACATGATTTCTGTCATGCTTGCCGAGTCCAGGGGAACAATGCGTGGTTGGCAACGGTTGGCAAAGAGGAAAATACGGACCTTGAAGCATGCGTAGTAGCCGCGCATGCGCGAGAGATTAGTGTTGAAGCCTTAAGCCCGCCCCAAACTCACAGGAAACACTTCGCGTTTAGCCAGTGAGAGTCCCATTTCGTTCCGGGTCTTGGTGTGGCGTCCGAGGAGCAAGGTGGTCGTGTTGGCGTTTCTGGTCCGTTAGGCTGTTGGATTGCTCGTTACGGGAGTTCGTAAGTTGAGGAGCGGCTTGCTTGCATTCTTGATTTTTGCATTTACAGTGTTAACTTGGATGTCGGCCGTGGATATTAACGGTAATCCTCGTTATTTGAGTGGTCGTTTCTAGGAGCTTTTCCTATGCTGAGTACCACTTAGTGGTGTGGTGGAATAGGAGTTATTTACCTAAGCTTGCCATTAGGTTATGGAGTTTTTTGTTTAAGCGTTTTCACTTCATTGAATTGGTGAGTGACCCTTCAATCAGAGATACGATAAATGTAGTACTTGTGTGCACCATTTATGAGGTTATTTCCCTTACAGATACAGTGGCTAGTATTTACCAGTCATACTTTCAACATTCCAGTACATTTCCTACGTTTCCTATGTTATAGGCAATGTCCACATTTCACAAGGTACAGACATTTTTGGCATTACTTTCCATATTGTAGGAACAACAAGGGAGGGGATAGTGTGCACTAATTTTTCTTGTATATAATTGCAGTACCCATACCAGAAGAGAGAACCTCATCTGAAGCAGAGGAGGAGTGTGGAGCGCCATCCTTTCTTTTCCTTTCTTACCCTTGCTTTGTTCCCCTGTGTTCCCCTTGGTTACTTGCCGGGTGTTGGTGTCTCTTCCTGGCGCCCGGGGGGTGACGAGGGGAAGACAGGGTGTTAAGCATTGTGGATCCAGGATACTTCCGAGACAACAAGGTGCGTGCATTACAATTAATGGTGAGTATTGTGGAGATAAGTAGCGTTGGTGAGACAGTTTTTCATTAGGAGCGCTGGATCAATTACTTGGTAGCAGAGTTAAGGTTACTATGGTAACTGACATGTTACTTGGTAATTACATAGGATACATGTCTAAAACATGTTAAGTTTGTTCAGTTGTTACATGTAGTGGAAAGATTTTTTCCAGCAGTGTGAAAATTCCTAGTTATATTGGCCAGTGCAGAGTAGTGTGACAAGTGAGGTTACACAGTGCATTTGTTCTGTTTCAAATAGTGGTATCATCGTATATCACAAGTGTTGTGGACGTACAGCACAAGTTTAGGGATTTTAGGTATGTTAGGTAGAATGTATAGTGAGGATTGTCTATGAAATTGTAGCTTTTGAGTATAGGGACACCTGTCCTGTTTTAAAACTCACTGTGAAAAGAGTAATAGTATTTATCCAAGCTTGAGTGAAGGGTAAGGAATCGTTGTCTATTCTTACTGGCGAGTGAGGATTTTATTGGTGCGTTAAAGTCCTACTGAAATTTCATGTATGAATGTTTAGGGATTCTTCATGTATGATTATGTGTATTAGAGGGGTAGGGCAAGGCTACTTGCTTTATCAACGAATTTAAACATTTTGTGAAAATAGCGTCATCTATTTTATGGGAAAGAACACTTGAATGATTGAGAAAGCTATCGCTTTATTTTAGTGAAACAGACAAATGGTTTGTTTTTGTGGAGTTACTAACTAAATTCTGTTGAAAGTTTTGTAAAATATGGCGCTGTGAAAATATTTTGTAAAGGAGGTGTCAGTGTCAGAGCAGAGCGAGGACAGTGAAGCTGCAACGGCAGCATACGTCACAGGGGTTGCGCTGTGATTAGATAACATACTTCACAGTATTCGCGCACTGATTGGCTCATGTGACTAGGTAGGCTTGCAGCTGATTGGTTCATCCTGAAATTCAGTAATTCTATTGGCTGAACAGAATAGTGACATAACTTAACCTGATTGGCTTGTTGGTGAGTTTCGCGCACGGATTGGCTAGTGTAGCGGGACAACAAGGAAATATTTATGATTATTTTCAAAGTAAGCAGAATTCTTTAAAAACATGGATTATTATTACAAGAAAGAGGAAAAGAAGCTTTCATGGTTTCAGAAATTGAAAAATATATTTAAAAATGACAAGAAAATTGAAACGCAAGGTGTTAGATTACTTCATAAGTACAAAACACCTGCAGCTTATATGTTAGGTGAATATGTTTATCATACTTGCCTTTGGATGGAGAATTGGATGGAATATACAAAAAATGATGGTGTATTGGCATGGCCGGAAGATGGGTCATTTAACATTAAGGTGTTGAAAAACTTGAGAGAAAAAATGATGACTTTTGTACCAAAACCTAGACCTACACAATTTGAGGCTTTAGCTGAATGGGAGGATGAGATGTTTGAATTAGAACGAGAAAACAGAGGTGTAACAAGAGGCACTAGATTAGACATTAACAGAGAAACTCATGAAGATAGAATGCGTCCTCGGAGACGTGCAGATATGTGTGATGGTTTTTACCCAGCAAGATTTAGTGAGGTTGCTGGTCAAAAGAATACTGAAAAGAAAAATAATATTGGTGAAGACAGTGAATAAGAAGATTCGATTTTAGAAGAGATTTCTATCACAAAATCGAAACCGCCACCTTATCAACCAGTTTGTTCATGGTCTTCCCCGAGAATTCCTCCAGGAACCTCTCCAAGTGCTCCTCCTAGGGAAATTAATGATGAGACTCCACCTAGATTAAATCAGAATAATGCAAAATTTCCTGAGAGAGTAGATACAAGAACTAATTCTAGTACATTTGGAGAAAATAGAAATTATGTTGAAACTCCAGTGCAGAGAAATGAAATCCCAAGAAATTTAATGAGAACAGAAAGATGTGGGGATATACCAAATGCTTCAGAATATTTCCGATCAAAAGATGAATTAATACAACAGTTAACTAAAAGCATGGAAGCAGTACCAGTACCAGTACCAGTAACAATTGGACCTGTTCTTCCAGTCTTTGATCAAAGGGAAATTAGACATTCAGCTCTGACTGTTCCTTTGAATGCAGAAATTCAGAAAGTGGCTGAAAATTTTTATTCAGATTTAACAGAAATTCACAGAGAGAAAGTGATGCCCGATTTAACTTTTAATCAAAGTTTGTCAAATGATCAAACTCCATCTGTTGCAGGATCTGATTCTGGAACTCAAGAAAAGAATATAAATAAAATAGATTTAACGCAGACTCCACAGACCCCAGAATTTAAAATACTTGATGTCGCAAAATTGAAGGCGGATTTTGAGGAATTGATTATTGGCACAATTGGACCTGACAGTTTAAAGCTATATCAGGATGATGAATTATTGTTTATTTGTAAAAGTATACAATGGAAAACGAAAACTAAGTATGATCAATTAGAGGAAATGGCTGCTGAATTAGAAATAGATTTAAGTAGACAGAAAAATTTGCAGAAACATTATAGAGTGGATTTCTCTGAAAAAGATATTGAAAATATGAACACCACAGGAAGAATAATTGATATAAAAGAATTAATAGTGTTTCTAAAAAGATTAGGTGAATTAAGTAAATGGAGAGTGAAATGGACAAAGAAAAGAGAGGAAGACAGAAGAGAAAGAGGGGAAATAGCAAATGAGTTTCCTATGAGAGAAATAGCTGGTGGAGGGTATGTACATGTTCCATGGACAAGGCAGGACATTTTACTGTTTACAAATGATTTTCCTCGATTGAGAGAAAAACCTGTGGAATGGTATTGCCAGGTAGACAGATTTGGTAAGGTTTCAAAAGTTCTGTGGATTGATCTTGATGGACTCTTTGACATTGTTGTTCCATCGGATCTTTGGACAGAATGTAAAATTTCTATAGATTGGCCCAAAGAAGAACCTGCTCGAGATAAAGTAACAGGTGCACCTTCACCTGATGTTATACATTTGTATGATAAGGTGATTGTGTGGCTGAAAAACAAGATTCCCCCCAAAAGAAGTAGATTGGGTTAAAATAGACAGAACAAATCAGGAGCCAAAAGAATCAGTGCATTCATTCTATGAAAGATTACTGCTGGTAATTAAACAATACAGTGGTTACGAGAAATTGAGTGAAAAGGATATGAGCCATTTCATATACAGATTTGTTTATGGCTTAAGACCTGAAATTGGTGAGATGATTAGATCAGGAATAGTTGGTTGGCAATCACTCTCAGTTGATGACATTTTGAGAAAAGCAAAATACTGCAGTGATGAGATAGATGCTAAACAAAAGAAGCTAAAGGAAAAAGCTATGTGGGCACAGGTAAAAGTGGCTGAACAACAAATTGCAACTTTGGAAAACAAAAATGTTCACCAGAATCAAGGGAAATTTAAAGGTAATTATAATAAACCAAAATTGATGGGTAATATTGAAGAATTAAAGCAGAAACTCCCATGTTTTAATTGCGGCGAAATTGGACACTGGAAGCGTGAATGTAAGAATCCGCCCAGAAATTTTAAAAATGCATCATTAAATCCACAGATGCAGAATGAGATAAATCAGCAGCAACAGCTACAGCGACAGTTAAATGAGATAAATCAGCAGCAACAGCTACAGCGACAGGTAGTGAATCAGCAAAGTCAGATTCCACAACCGCCACTTCCAAATTGTGTAAATGTGCAGAGATACAATACAGAAACAGGATTCTGCGGAGGTGAACAGGTAAACAGATCGCCAAGAGTGAATGTGTCTAATGTTTCTCAACAATATTGATTGAAAGAAAATGAAGGGAGTGATTCTGAGGATTACTTATGACGGTGCCTGAGAGAGGAGGAAGAGTGTGTGCTTGGAGCCACTCTTGAGGTAGATCAGTCTGGTCCGTTTGTAAATGGTAAAGTGAATGATGTAGAAATCCCTTTTCTTGTGGACACAGGTGCTACCCGTTCTACTGTTAGATCAGTGGAAATAGAAAACCTACCTCTCTCTGGGGATACAATCCAAGTAGTTGGCATGGCTAATCAACAGATTAAAACAGATTTAACAGAACCAGTTAAAGTTGAATTGGTAAATTTAAAGACAGACATAGATTCGTAGTCTGTAATAGCAGTCCGGTAAACTTGTTAGGAAGGGACATTCTTTGCAAGATGAACTGTAAAATATATTGCTCACCGGATGGTATTGAGCTCCAAACTCAAGAAGAAGATGGTCTTTATAAATTAACAATGTTAATGGTTGAAGCAGAAGAAAGTAAACTATTTCCTGAATTTGACAAAAACGGTTTACCTGAAGAATTAAAAGAAACAGTCAATGCTAAAATATGGGAGTTATCTGGAGATGAAATGGGTTTGATGAAACATGTAGACCCAGTAAAAATAACAGTAAAACAAGGAACAGATTATCCAAACATTCCTCAGTATAAAAAGAAAGCAGAAGTTATTCAAGGTGTCATACCTGTAATTGAAAAATTTATAAAACAAGGTGTTTTAAAAGAAATTGAAAGCACTCCATGAAATTCACCGATTATCGGAATAAAAAAGACAAACGGAACTTTCAGGATTGTTCAAGACCTGAGAAAAGTTAATCAAATAGTTGTTCCATGTTGCCCAGTTGTACCAAACCCAGCGGTAATTCTATATCAGATTCCCCATGATGCAGAATGCTATACAGTTATAGACCTTTGTAATGCATTCTTTACTGTTCCATTGCATCCAGAAAGCCAACAAATTTTTGCGTTCAGATTCCAAGAGCGTATCTTAGCATGGTGTTGTATCCCTCAAGAGTATACAGAGAGTCCATCTATTTTTAATCAGTTGCTAAAGAAATCTTTGGAAAATTTAGATTTACCTGGAGAATCAACATTAGTGCAGTATATTCATGATCTCCTTGTGGCTGCAAAAACACGAGACAACTGTGTGACAAATACCATTACTCTTTTGAACCATTTGGCAGATGAGGGACATAAAGTGTCTCCTGCAAAATTACAGTTTTGTAAACAAGAAGTAAAATATCTTGGTCACAGAATCGCAAAAGGAATTAGACAAGTGACAATTGAAAGAATAAAAATGATCCAAGCAATGCAACCTCCAAAAACACAGACAGGTCAGAATGTTTCTAGGAATGGTAGGTTATTGTCGTCAATGGATAAGTGGATTTTTAGTAATTGTAAAACCATTGCAGAGATTGACAAAAGCAGACATAAAAAACCCGATTAGCCTAACAGAAACTGAGTTAGAGGCTTTTGAGCAGTTAATAAGAAGTTTGTGTGAACCTCCAGCATTAGGAATGCCAGACTACGAAAAAGAATTTGAGCTGTATTGCAGTGAGAAGGAAGGATGTGCATTATCAGTTTTGATTCAAAGACATGGGAAACTGAGAAAGCCAATAGCATATTTCTCAGCGGTTCTTGATCCTGTTGCAAAAGCATTACCAGGTTGCTTAAAAGCAGTAGCTGCAACAAGTGTGAGTTTGGAACAAAGTGAAGGGATAATAATGGGGTTTCCTATAGAGGTATATGTGCCCCATTCAGTAGAGATTCTTCTCACCAGAAGCAAGACACAGCATTTGACAAGAAACAGATTGACAAAATATGAAAAAGTTATTCTGGGATCCGATAATGTCTCAATTGCAAGATGTGTGAATTTAAATCCTTCCACATTATTACCTGATGGTACTGTAACAGAGATCAGAAACGAAAATGACATTGATCATGAATGCTTGGATGTTTTAGAATATTGCACCAAGCCTTGGCAGGATATTAAGGATGTTCCGTTAACTGAATCGGATTTTGTTTATTTTGTTAATGGTTCATGCTTAAGAACAGATGAAGGTATTCTGAGTGCAGCATATTCTGTCTGTACAGTTGCAGACGTAATTGAGGCTTCTTGTCTCAAAGGAATTAGTTCAGCTCAAGTAGCAGAATTAATTGCCTTGATTCGAGCATGTGAAAGAGCAAAAGGGTTAAAAATTACCATAGTGACTGATAGTCAGTATGGGTATGGCGTAGTCCATGACTATGGCCAGCTCTGGTCTCAAAGAGGTTATTTAACTTCTGCGGGAACACCTATCAGGAATGCAAAATCGATTAAAAGGCTGATTGATGGTATTCAACTACCAGAGAAAATTGCTGTAGTAAAATGTACAGCTCACAAAAAGGGAGACGATTACATGACAAATGGAAATGCATATGCTGATGAAATTGCTAAATTCTGTGCAAAGAATAATATGTCCATTAATCGGGAAAAAGACAATGAACATGTTTTGAACTCACTTATGCTAACATCTGTAGTTGAGACATGGCAAGGAGTAAAAGATTTACAAGATGAGGCAGATGATGAGGAAAAAGACACATGGTTAAAAGCAGGTTGTAGACAGCGAGAAGAAGATGAAATTTGGGTTTACAAAGATGACAGGCCAGTAATGCCAAACTGCATGATTGCTGACATGGCACGAATGTATCATGGTCCAGGACATTTAGGAAGAGATTCAATGATCAGGTTGTTTAGGCAGACATGGTACAATCCAAAATTTAGGATAGTTGCAGAATCTTTTTGTCAGAGATGCTTGATCAGTCAACAGATCAATCCGAACAGAAAAACAGTTGTAAGCTTGGGAACCATAGGACGGGAGGGTGGTCCTTTTACCAGGTTACAAATGGATTTCATTGATATGCCACCCCATAACAGATTAAGATATGTGTTGGTGATAATCTGTTTGTTTTCAAGATGGGTGGAAGCATTCCCAACTCGTCACAATGATTCAGTTACTGTGGCAAAGGTGATTTTAAGAGAAATCATACCTAGGTATGGTTTTCCGGTGACGGTTGAGACTGATCGTGGCACACATTTTGAAAACAGACTGTTACAAATGATTTGTGAAGCACTTGGTATAAAACAAAAGCTACACTGTGCTTACAGACCAGAAGCATCAGGTGTTGTTGAGCAAGTCAATGGTACAATAAAGAACAGGCTGGCAAAAATGTGTTTAGCTACAGGAATGAAATGGACTGATGCACTTCCACTTGTTTTGATGTCTTTGAGAAGTACTCCAGATAGAAAAACAGGTTTAAGCCCACATGAAATACTAATGGGCAGAGTCATGAGACAAGCATTTGTTCCAGTTGATAAACTACTAAGTATAAATGATAGTGCAATTATGGACTATTGCAAGAACCTATCTGACGTGGTGACTTCTGTGTTCCATCAGGTGGGAACTGAAGTACTTACAAAAGAAAAAGAACAAGCTCATGATCTGTTGCCAGGAGACTGGGTGAGGACAAAAGTTCATCGAAGAAGGAATTGTCTGGTACCCAGGTGGCAGAGGGCAAGACAGGTGATACTTGTTGTGAGAAGTTGGCCCGATATGCAACGTTCGCTATTCTAGCGACCGCTATGTATCGTTCCAACGACCCTTATGGTGTTTGGTTGTAAGTCAACCTATAGACCAGCTATCCTAGTAGCGTGGATACGAGCAGTCTAAGGCTAAAGACTCGAGAGGGCGCGTTAAGCCAGCTGTTTACCACACATGTACCCCTTGAACACCCAGTGAAAGGACACCACACAAGTGTTATGAAAATAAACAGTATATTTATTAAGAATCACAACAGCCCTGTACTCTTTATGAGGACAGGGTACTAAGCACAAACCAAATCTCTTTAGCAAATACTTCAAGTGCACAATTTAAACAAGTGTCCGAGGACACGGAAAGATTAAGGTCTCGGGCGGACCCGATAAGGCAAGTCGGAAGCGAGGGACTCAGGACCCTAGAGTAAGGAGGCTATGCAGGCACCGAAATGCCGAGTTACCTAGCCACGAGGGCTGCGGCTGCACAAGTCTTACAGGCGTCGGGGTCTTCGCTGACGAGCCAGGAGCCGGAAGAAAAGGAGTTGCTGGCCGGCGACCAGTGCTGAATAGTTCGTAGAGATCCAAGCCTGGATCGGAGATTGATGAAACCTGAAAGCAGAGGGGACCAAGTTCGTACTACTAGCCAGTAGTCAGAGGGTACCAGGAAGGCACCGGTTGGCCGTCACCTCGACCAGGTGAGTGGGCGACGCTAGGCTCTGCAGTCTCACGGACCAGGAGGCGTTGTCGGCGACCACGGTGGAGGTGCGAGCTGTCCCACGAAGGATGATGCTGTCGGCGTCGCTGGGCCCAGGATGGGGCAACAAGCCTTGGCAGATCTCAGGGCCACGTGGTGGGCCTAAGATGGCGTCTTGAGTGGACCAGGAGGGTCCGGGGTGCTTCTCGCAAAGATGGAAGCAAGGGCCAGTCTGGAGCAACCAGACCAGCAGTGATGATTCTCGGATGTCGTCACAGAAGGGCACAAGCCAGCGGCTAGTGACCAGACAACGTGCTGAGCAGCGAGCAGAAGGGCCCCACGCAGATCGTGGAGATGCTGGGAGACTGCACTTCGGTGCTGGAGCGGCTCAGGGTCGGGGCTTCTCGGACCCCAGAGCACTCACCAGAGAGTTACCTCGATGGTCGTGCTGGTTTTAAGAGCGTGCAGGTTCTGATGATGGCCGGTCCCTCGAGGTCTCGTCGCACCCACAGATCACAGCTGAGCTGATGACGTGGGTAGAGGTCAGAGGTGCCAGGGAAGCCGGTTCTCGTCGAGCTGGGCCGTCGGATTCCTTGAGGAAGGACTTACAGCAAACCGCAGAGTTCTTAGTTGGTGCCCGCTGATGCAGGGTGACTACTCCTTAGTCACAAGGGAGAAATCTTGAGAAGAGTCTTGAATGTCCTTTCGTAGAAAGTAGTTCTTGAATCAAAGATGATCTAATTTGGAAGGGTCCCCGCTCCGGTCTTTATTCTAAAGAAAGGGGTGGGTACATGACTAGGTCCTGCCCTAAGGGTGGGACCAGGAAGGGGGGTAGTTACACCCCTCTCCCCTGCCGGACTTTCCCCAGGCCAGGGCTGTCGCCCCTGGAACTGGTTCTAACCGGCAGATGCGTAGTGAGCACCGGGGTGCCACTCCGCAGTCACCTTCTCGCCAAAGCCCTACCTACCCAGAATACACAAACCCTGTCTGGGACGGTGCGAACACCGCCCTCGACAGGAAACCCTTTGTCCAAGTGCTCCTCGCTGGAAGGACTCCCAGCAGCAGGAGGTCAGACTCGTGTCTGTGGTGGCAGCATCCATTTTGTGGAGCTGAGGCTTCAGTTAACTTTAACCGGGGTTCACAGTTACGTACATGTCGTGTCCCTCTAGAAGGGTGGGATGCTAACCTCATCGCCAGAATTGGTGAGAGGGCAGCACCCCGATTCGTATGACACCTTACTCGACATGCCTTGATAACGCGACACCGGAGTTACCGATATGGTACGCGTTATCATGGAACAGCTATTGGGTCTTGGTTCCGCAAGCTGCAACCGGGCTCGGCTCGGGCCAGAGCACAGTTCACACGAGCCCACGCACTCTGCCTTCAGGATTGTCAAGGCCTGCCATAGGAGTGACTGATAGGAACTCGGGTGTCCATTGTATGGTTAGATATAGGGCTACTATATCTAAAGCAAAGGGTGATTACACGACTTCGCCCCAGCTGTCATGCAGCCAGTTGTGTCAAATTTAGGAGGCCAGCCAGGGGTGGCATAATACATGCTGCAGCCCCTGGCGGCCCTGGGTACACCTATGCCCTGAGTGACAGGGTCTGATAAGGTGGCCCAGTACCAATTGGAAATGCACCTAGGGTACATGGAATCCATTTTAAAGAGAGAGCAGTAGGCCTGGGGTCCTGATTAGCAGGGTCCCAGGTCGACTATGTCCAAAACCAGCTAAAACACAGGGCAAAAAGTTGGGGGCAACCATAGTCAGGATGTACCTTCCTACACAACCCCCCCCCCAAACGAAAGGAGATAAGGCTATCCTTGTCCAGGTAAGCCTCTATTACCTAAGTGGCCATATAAGGAAGGACCAGCTCTGGCTTGGTTTCCCCCTGTGTCATGGTCCACTAGGCAACCCCTCACCCTAAGGGTATCTGAGGGTCTCCACCATAGGGAATCTCTGTCTCTGGTGTGTCTTGGGAAAGAAGAAGGCTGATGCTGGGATGGAGTACTGAAGTGAGGCTCCTCTACCTTTGGGCTCAACTTCCTCCAATCACCATTCATCCTGTGTGCCTTTCTTTCTTTAGCTGAGATGCACTGAGCTCTCAGGGTCAGCCTCTGGCTACCTAAAGCTGGAGGCTGAGTCCCTCTGTTTGGCTTACTGGAGGGACAGGTCAGGTCTGGGGTTTTTAGGCCCCATGTTTGGCTGTGCCCAACAGTGTCCAGCTGTGGGAGTTCCCTAACTACTTTTAAGGGGGATCCCTCAGGAGTCTGTTCTATTTTCACTTGGCTCGGTTTACCAGCTTCAGTGATCCTAATCTGCTGATTAAGGGGTTCTTTTGGACAGGGGGCCCTTTGGGGTCCACCACTGGCCTCCCTGGTCTCTTCAGCCCTGGGCTGACTGAGGCAGGGTAGAGAGGTGCAGGCTACCTGCTCCAGACTGGGTCCCACCTGGGAAGGGTCCACTGCCATCAGGGGCTCTGCCAGGCTAGGCCTGACTACCTCTGGGGCAGTTCCTTCAACAGGGGTAGAGTCAGTTCCCTGAGGAGGCTGGCTCTCACCTAGTGTCTGGGAGGGGGGAGACTCTTCTTCCTCCTCAATGCTCTCCGTTTGAGTGGAGTGATCCATTGTTTCAGGCTTCACAACCTCACTATCTGTTTGAGTAGAGGCTGAGACCATTTCAACCTTGCCAACCTTTTCAGGAGGGCACTCAGTCTGTGTTTGGGCTGTGACTGTCACAGCCCTCCTATCCTGTTCTGGGAAGTCTGTCTGAGCCTGGGCAGTGGCTACCACTGCCCTTCCAACCTTTTCAGGGAGGAATGGTGCTTGGACTGGGGCTGTAGCTATTACTGCCCCACTAACCTGTCTGGATAGGCCTATCATTCGGGAGTGAGTTTCTTGCTCCACCTCAGCCCATGCTGAGAGTTCCAGGTCATTCCCCAGTAAGCAATCTACAGGTAGGTTATCTGTCACTGCCACTCTCATGGGCCCTGTGACATTACCCCAACTGAGCTTGACTACTGCCATGGGATGCCTTCTCTTCACTCCATGAATGTCTGTCACCTGATAAGTAAAACCAGGGGTCAGTTGAGCAGAGGGGACCAGATGGTCACTCACCATGGTGAGGCTGGCCCCTGTGTCTCTGAATGCCTCCACGTTCTGACCATTCAATAAAACTTCTTGTCTATACTTTCCCAGAATGTGGGGTCCAGTAGTGAAGTTGGCAAACCCCATGCCAGTCTCACAGACAAGAGTGTGGTCAGGGAACCTGGCTAGGCCATAGTCCTCCTGCTGTCCCAAAGTAATGCCCACCACATTCTTGGGGGCACTCCCACCACCTGGGGGATTACCACTAGTGGTAACAGGAGGTCTGGGAGTGTTACTTGGTGGTATGTTTTCCTTATTGCTATTTTTAGGGCACTTGGCATCACTTTTGTAATGGCCCACCTGTTTACAGGTATGGCAATAAGGTTTCTTCTGTTCTGAAGGAGTGTTCTGGGACCCACCACCCTTGTTGGAGTTTTGGGGCCCTTGGGAAGTCTTCTCTGTGGATTTATCCCCACCCTTCTCTTGAGGCTTGGTTGATTCCTTTTTCTGGTCACCACCCTGGTTTTTAGGCCTAACCCTGGTTCTGACCCATTTGTCTGCCCTCTTACCCAATTCCTGTGGAGAGGTCAACTCAGAGTCTACCAGGTGCTGATGTAATAGCTGGTTCTGACAATTATTTAAGATTTGCTCCCTCATAATTAGATTATACAATCCTTTAAAATCAGTAACCTTACTACCCAGTAGCCAGCCTTCAAAAGCCTTAGTGGCACAATCAACAAAGTCAGTCCAATCTTGAGACTGAGTTTTCTGGGTGTCTCTGAACAGCATCCTGTATTGTTCAGTGTCAAGTCAAGTCAAATAACTTTATTCGGTTGTTCGAATTGACAACCATAAAAGTATTTACATTACAGAAAATAGCATGACATACACATAAACTTAAAAGGTCATAATCAATTACAGGTAAAAATCACAGAATTAAAAATACATCACTATTTCAAGATATTGAAGATCGTTTAAAAAGATGTTCTTTTGGCCACAGTGATAAATAACCATATCAGTATTGTTATCCTTCCATACTGTTTCTGAATTTGATCGCCATTCTCAAAAAACCGCATACAAATAAAGTGTAATCACAATTTAGCAGCTGTAGAAAAAGTTGTGCAGGACGATATTGATGAAAGTTCAATTCTTTCAAACAGGGTTTCAAGCATAACTTCCTTGGTACAACATAAAAGGGGCAAAAAAACAGAAAGTGTGCCAGATCTTGCGGAGACTTATCGTCGCAGCCGCAAGCTGGCAACACTTGACCTCGATGAGAACCCCTGGGTACCGCCAGCAAAAGGTGAAACAGGTTGAACCTGAACCTTGTTAACAAAAATCGGTCATAGCTTGACATTTGCCATGTCAGGTAGGGTTCCATAAGCAAAGTGCTTTTGATTAGTATGTGATTGCGTACACTTTCTTTTTTTAATTCACATGATTCCCTTTCCTGTTTTCTTAAGTCAATAAAGGCATTTTTGACAGAGATGAGATCCAATTTAGTAATGGATTCCGGGCATAAAAAGAGTTCAGGACGGCCTAAATCAGAAAAACATTTAAGTAGATATTTAAGCCAAGGAATCTCCAACCTGTTATCCCATGTAAGTGCTTCTCTTAGAATAAGCTTGGTCAGAGGAATATTGTCATTTAACCAGCTATTCATCCAGCATAACATGGGATTCAAAGCAAGTTTATCACTGACATACGGAACCCCCAGTTCTTCATGCACAGAAAAATTTGCTGTACCCCTTGGAACCCTTAAAATCTGTTTTAAAAAATTGTTTTCAACTATCTGGAGTACATCCAAGGGAACATATCCCCATATCTCACTGCCGTAACAAGCTGTGGTTACACTTTTGGCTTTGTATAGTTGGAGTAGCGCGGCAACTGGACTATTTCCCAGCTTTTTAGAGAAATCTAATATAGCCGCGTTTACCCTTGAAACGTCTCCCTTTTTTTTCTGAATCACGGGTCCCCATTTAAGTTGATTATCAAAGAGGACCCCGAGATAGGAGAATGTGTGCGTTACAGGTATTTCCACTCCATCTACATTTAGGCGATTTGGTTTCTTAAAACCTTCTCCGACCTTCATTATGTAGGATTTGGTGTTATTAATACTTAAATCTCTGGTTTTCATAAATGTGTAAAAGGAGTCTAATAAAGTTTGAAGTCCATTGGCCGTTCTAGATAAAAGGACTGCGTCATCCGCGTATAATAAAACCGGCAGACCTTTTCGGCCAATGTATGGATAGTCTATGTTGGTACTTAAGAGGGTCTCTTCCAGGTCATTAATATATAGATTGAAGAGGAACGGGGCCAGAATACACCCTTGCCGGACGCCCCGAAACACTCCAAAATCTTTGGTCACTTTTAGGTCCTGGGTATATCTAACATTCGCTTTGGTGTCTGAATGTATATCTTCTAAAAGGTTTACTAAATTTTTGTCTACGCCCATTTTTTCCATGGCGCCCCAGAGTTTCCCACGGTTCACACAATCAAAGGCCGAAGAGAGATCCATAAACGCCATGTGAATCGTTCCTCTTCGTGCCTTGGTGTACTTCCCGACTATGAGATACAAGTTCAGACATTGAGAAATGGTAGAATGTCCAGGCCTAAAGCCATACTGGATTGGCGATATTATATTATTTTCCTCTGCCCAACTAGTCAATCTATTTAAAATTACTCCTCCTATCACTTTTGCCACAGAGTTTATTAAAGATATCGGTCTGTAGCAGGCCGGACTGCTACGATCTCCCTTCTTGAATATAGGGACTATTGTAGATACCCCCCATGATTTAGGGCATCCACAAAGCACAGCTGCATTAAGTACTGCTGTGAGTACCGGCGCCCATAGTGCCTCACGTGACTTAAAAAGATCAGGCGGAAGTCCATCGGGACCCGGAGCCTTATTATTTGACAAGCCTTTAATTCCTTTAACTATTTCTTCATTTGAGAAACATAGAGAAATGTCTCTGCCTATACCAGGATTGTGTTCTGCCTGTGATGTATTATTTATAAAAATAGAACTGAAATGGTCTATCCATTCGTCCTCTGATATATTTGTGCCCACATTTGGAATGGTAGGACAGTCAAATATTGGTTTGTTAATTATCTCCCAAAACTTCGAGCTATTTTTTAAAGTCTCGGGCTCTAGGAGTAATTCCCATACACTTTTTTTGACTGCTCGCTTACGAATGGCCAGTGATTTCTTATACTCATTCCGCAAGCCCCTGATGATCAGTGGATCTCTTGGTTTTGTATTTAGGGCTTTCTTGAGCTCGCGACTGGCCTTTGAGCAAACACTGTCAAACCATTTTGGATTGCAGTTTGAATTTATCCTTCCCTTATTAGGTACCGTTAAAAGAGACTCCACCTTTTTAGCTATCTCCTTAAAGGATGTCAGGATTTGCGACGGGGCTGATGCAGAGGATGTACAAATCATTAATTCTTGATTACAAACTGCACTAACAGAGGTATAAAATTGATCGCTATCCACCATAGCCCATTTTAAGCGACGCTTCCCATTTATGCATTCTAAAAGGCCACGGTCCTCGCGAGGGATGTGTTTTTCAAGTAAACTCATGCCCAAAGTAATGCACAAAGGGTTGTGGTCGCTATAAATACTCATGAGGATCCTAAAATCCTCGATGATATTAACAAAGTCAGCTGAAATGAGGATGTGGTCTATATAAGTGCCTGTTGCATGGCCTTTATAAGTAGGGATTGGGAATACAGCTTGATCGGGTACAGTCGACATTGCAGTGAACAGGTTGTTTTCATTCATTAATTCGTTTAACCCTGTACCCCTCCGCGAGTGTTCAAAGTGTATTCCTTCCATACTGTTACACCCCAACTGTCCAACAGGTCCCACGCTAGGGTTCCCACATAAATGTGTGTTAAAATCACCTACTAGTATTTTAGAGCATGGCAGAGAACTATCAATTGCCCCTAGCAAATCACGTAAGGTTTCTATATTGCAATCTCCAGCCTGGTTCACAGAATTATAAAAATTAATCAGTGCAAAATGGATTTTACCCCTTCTAAATTCCAAAACCTGAATGTTTTTGTTACCAGATTTATGTTCAGTCTTCTGACATATAAGCGACAAACTAACAAAAATGGCCAAACCCCCTTTAGCTCTTCCACTTGCAGATGGTGTTGCCGGGATTATAAAACTCTGATATCCCTCAATGTATAGGTTTCTCCCTACTACCCAAGTTTCTTGAAAACATATTATGGGATATTTTTTAACATAATGCAGCCAGTCTTTATCTTGCATTTTGTCAGAGAGTCCGGCTATATTCCATGATAACAATAGAAGTCCCTCCACACATTTTTGACCTCCACACTGTGTTACATTCAAGCTCTCTGTTACAGGAGGGTTAGTAGTAGGGATTACAGTACTACAAGTATTCACATTCACTATGCCTACGTCTTCTGGTAGTCATTCTACCCCGTCCAGCCCTCCCTCCGCAGAGAAGATATCATACCTATTGGAAGTGGGGATATTAAAATAATAGGGATCTGTATGATATGGTCGTGGTTGTTGGTCATATCCGTCCCTACTATAGCCCCAGTTGTTTGCTGGTACTTCAAAACCCCAACCGTTTGTTTTTTCTGGCCATATTGGTCTAGTATAGGTATGATTAGGCTTAGGGTATGTCATGCTCCTTTGTTTTTTACCAAAAAATTCCAGAGTGAGAGGAATAATAGTACCACTCCTTCGTTGTGGTGGTAGAATGTTTGGAAGGATATTTGGTAAGACTGCAGAATTTACAAAATTTGTAATTATGCAGTCGCCTTTAAATTTTTTGGGGTTTTGGCCTATCCAAGTGGCCCTTCTGGCTGATTTAATATCTCTAGCTAGTTGTTGCTTCCCCCAGGGGGCCAACCGCATATTGCCCGATAACCAATGCAGGGCTTTACTTGTTAGCCCCGTGGGTGATTCAGTTTGGTCCGGTGTTAAGGGCGGAGCATTTGCTAAAACCAGCACTAGAGGGGCTGCGTCCTCAATAAAGTGAAGTATATCTTCTCCTGCTCTTGGTGGAGTTATTCCTCGTGGTTGTGGGGGGTGGATATCCCTTGACGGCGACTGAGTGGATTCAGTGTTTAATGTCTGATCTGAAAGATTTACCCTTGTGATATTAGGAATTGTGCCTGCATCTGGTTGGTGGCCAAGTACCTCTTTTACAGGTATGGCCAGATTTTTAACTGAACCAGATATGTTGGACACTTCTTCCAATAACTTCTTTTGATCTACTCCCAGCTTTTTCACGTCTGCGGTTAACTTATCCAGTTTGGCCACTACCGGTTTAATTAAGGCTCTGAATTTAGTGTCAATTATATCTGCCAACCTGGAAATAAGCTCCTCTTCCATATTTAATTTATCATCCTCTTCTAATTTCCTCCTACCTTTTTCCCTGCTTCTCAGTGGTGACGCAGCCCTCTTCCTCCCTATACTAACTCCACCGCGAGGTAGTTGGGTTTTTCTACACTTTCTAATCGCTCGAGCAGCTGGAGCTAGAACGGGGGGATCGGCTTCTATAGTTGTCTGCTCACTGACTTGTACAGTATGATTTTCTTCAGGGTCTACTATCTGTGAGTCCGAGACATTGATTGTAGCTGTATCTTGGTCCTGAGCTATACTCATGTTTAACGGACCATTTTCAAGCGCCTCGGAATCTAGGATTAAACTTCCCTCGGCCTGAGATGGAATATCTAACCAAGGTGAATCTAGTGAAGGGCTTAAAGGAGATAAATTGGGGGAATGACTAAGACCTAAAGATTGTCTCCTTTCGGTATTTATCTTTGACACTACTTGTACCATATAGTTTTCAATAGAATTACCCCCCATCACAACATTCTTCTTTGGCATTATTAAAAGTGATTGATGTTTAAATCCTAAAGGTTATCCAATAGCCAGAACAAGCAGAATCACGAGTAATATAGTGCAAAATTAACAAAAGGAGAGCGGGTATTTCTGGGAATTAAAGTCTTACTGTTTGGTAACAATCAGGTACACAGAGGCGAAGTGACGTGCCCAGTCCAGTCACGGCCTGTCTCAGAGGGTCTCAGAGGGTCCGCCCTTAGTCCGGGCTTTGTCCCGGGTAATGTCCCGCACACGCGTCCCGCTATCGCGTGACTAAAGCCTGATCTTATACAGGAAGAAGAAGGGAGGGGGCGGAGACACGGGAAGAGGCAGCAGGTGTGCTAGGTGTAGCGCGCACAGCCTGGTGGGCCTCGCAGTCCCGTCCTCCTGCAACTAGCACTCTCCTGCAGCGTTTTCCAAATCCTTCAGGGCTCCAGACGGCCAGCAGCAGCACAGGTCAGTGACTCCTTTGGCGAGCGGCACCCGCGGTGCGGGGGCCGCGAGGAGTTTTCAGCGGCAGCACAAGCAGGGGGCGGAGACACGGGAAGAGGCAGCAGGTGTGCTAGGTGTAGCGCGCACAGCCTGGTGGGCCTCGCAGTCCCGTCCTCCTGCAACTAGCACTCTCCTGCAGCGTTTTCCAAATCCTTCAGGGCTCCAGACGGCCAGCAGCAGCACAGGTCAGTGACTCCTTTGGCGAGCGGCACCCGCGGTGCGGGGGCCGCGAGGAGTTTTCAGCGGCAGCACAAGCAGGGGGCGGAGACACGGGAAGAGGCAGCAGGTGTGCTAGGTGTAGCGCGCACAGCACTCTCCTGCAGCGTTTTCCAAATCCTTCAGGGCTCCAGACGGCCAGCAGCAGCACAGGTCAGTGACTCCTTTGGCGAGCGGCACCCGCGGTGCGGGGGCCGCGAGGAGTTTTCAGCGGCAGCACAAGCAGGGGGCGGAGACACGGGAAGAGGCAGCAGGTGTGCTAGGTGTAGCGCGCACAGCCTGGTGGGCCTCGCAGTCCCGTCCTCCTGCAACTAGCACTCTCCTGCAGCGTTTTCCAAATCCTTTAGGGCTCCAGACGGCCAGCAGCAGCACAGGTCAGTGACTCCTTTGGCGAGCGGCACCCGCGGTGCGGGGGCCGCGAGGAGTTTTCAGCGGCAGCACAAGCAGGGGGCGGAGACACGGGAAGAGGCAGCAGGTGTGCTAGGTGTAGCGCGCACAGCCTGGTGGGCCTCGCAGTCCCGTCCTCCTGCAACTAGCACTCTCCTGCAGCGTTTTCCAAATCCTTCAGGGCTCCAGACGGCCAGCAGCAGCACAGGTCAGTGACTCATGACCGTCCGTAAATCCAGCTGAACGTCCTTTGCCCTGTATTGATCTTTTCAGTATTGTTCAGTGGTTAAACCGAACCCATCAACCAGTACATTCTTCAAGATTTGGTAATTGTTAGCATCCTCCACCCTTGTGGTGAGGAGCTTATCTCTACCTTTACCATCAAAGGAGAGCCACAAGATAGCTGCCCACTGACTTTGGGGAACACCCTGCACAGTGCAGGCTCTCTCCAAAGCAGTAATCCATTTGTGGATGTCATCCCCTTCTTTAAAGGGGGGCACTATCTTATTCAGGTGCTTTGTATCAAAACTCCTTTCCCTATTGCTAGGTACATTGCTGCCACCAGTGGGGACTGCCCCACTTAACTGTTGCTCTCTAGCAAAGGCAAGCCTTTCTTTGGCCAGGGCAAGTTCTTCCCTTTCAATCCTTAGATTGGCTGCCCTTTCCTTAGCTTCGTACACTCTCCTCTGAGGGGACGTCATCCCTCTCTGAGAAGAGTTGTGAGAGCCATTGGTTTGAAGGGATCTGCCAGAGTCTCTTGACAGAGATCGGGCTCGTCCATTCCCAATGTTAAGCTGACCTGATAGTGGCCCCAGGGGTCCCCCAGTACCGCTATCATGTTTGCTTAAGTTGGACCTGCTTAGTCTGACGACTTCTACCTGTCCCTTATCTGCCTCATCCCCAGAGAGATCCTCATCCTCATCCTCCTCCACATCTTCGTTCTCAGTTGCGAGGTGGATGAGGTCAGGATCGTCTCGGGTTCCCTCGAGGGGAGGCATGTCTCCTTCTGGATTAGAAGAGCTACGAAGTTTCTCAGCTCTTCTGGCATCATAAGTCTCCAAGAGACCAATCAGAAAGGACGTTGTGGGGTTAGACCCCTGCTGAATCTTCCTGGAGTGACACAGTCGTCTTAACTCCTTGAAGCTCAGCACAGTATATCCTGAAGGGATGACCTGTGGAGGGTCAACTGACACAAGGGGAGACCCAGAGTTTCCTCCTTTGTCCGACATACTGTTTCTAGTGTGGTGTAAGTGATGCACCTACCTACACTACGTGTTTACCTACTGTACCCTTGCTAAGAGTTGTAGCCAAGGTGTGCTAAGCCTTGAGGAGCTACAACAGCTGGTTCAGTAGAACTCAGAGTATTCTAAGCTTTTAGTTATATGTACTAACAGTACTTGTGCGATCTTTCAACAAGATATTCTTAGGATACGTGTGGTAAAACAACAGCAAGCTCAAATCCCACCGCTGCCACCAATGTGAGAAGTTGGCCCGATATGCAACGTTCGCTATTCTAGCGACCGCTATGTATCGTTCCAACGACCCTTATGGTGTTTGGTTGTAAGTCAACCTATAGACCAGCTATCCTAGTAGCGTGGATACGAGCAGTCTAAGGCTAAAGACTCGAGAGGGCGCGTTAAGCCAGCTGTTTACCACACATGTACCCCTTGAACACCCAGTGAAAGGACACCACACAAGTGTTATGAAAAATAAACAGGATATTTATTAAGATTCACAACAGCCCTGGACTCTTTATGAGGACAGGGTTCTAAGCACAAACCAAATCTCTTAGGAAAATACTTCAAGTGCACAATTAAAACAAGTGTCCGAGGACACGGAAAGTTTAAGGTCTCGGGCGGACCCGATAAGGCAAGTCGGAAGCGAGGGACTCGGGACCCTAGAGTAAAGAGGCTATGCAGGCACCGAAATGCCGAGTTACCTAGCCACGAGGGCTGCGGCTGCACAAGTCTTACAGGCGTCGGGGTCTTCGCTGACGAGCCAGGAGCCGGAAGAAAAGGAGGTGCTGGCCGGCGACCAGTGATGAATAGTTCGTAGAGATCCAAGCCTGGATCAGAGATTGTTGATACCTGAAAGCAGAGGGGACCAAGTTCGTACTACTAGCCAGTAGTCAGAGGGTACCAGGAAGGCACCGGTTGGCCGTCACCTCGACCAGGTGAGTGGGCGACGCTAGGCTCTGCAGTCTCACGGACCAGGAGGCGTTGTCGGCGACCACGGTGGAGGTGCGAGCTGTCCCACGAAGGATGATGCTGTCGGCGTCGCTGGGCCCAGGATGGGGCAACAAGCCTTGGCAGATCTCAGGGCCACGTGGTGGGCCTAAGAAGGCGTCTTGAGTGGACCAGGAGGGTCCGGGGTGCTTCTCGCAAAGATGGAAGCAAGGGCCAGTCTGGAGCAACCAGACCAGCAGTGATGATTCTCGGATGTCGTCACAGAAGGGCACAAGCCAGCGGCTAGTGACCAGACAACGTGCTGAGCAGCGAGCAGAAGGGCCCCACGCAGATCGTGGAGATGCTGGGAGACTGCACTTCGGTGCTGGAGCGGCTCAGGGTCGGGGCTTCTCGGACCCCAGAGCACTCACCAGAGAGTTACCTCGATGGTCGTGCTGGTTTTAAGAGCGTGCAGGTTCTGATGATGGCCGGTCCCTCGAGGTCTCGTCGCACCCACAGATCACAGCTGAGCTGATGACGTGGGTAGAGGTCAGAGGTGCCAGGGAAGCCGGTTCTCGTCGAGCTGGGCCGTCGGATTCCTTGAGGAAGGACTTACAGCAAACCGCAGAGTTCTTAGTTGGTGCCCGCTGATGCAGGGTGACTACTCCTTAGTCACAAGGGAGAAATCTTGAGAAGAGTCTTGAATGTCCTTTCGTAGAAAGTAGTTCTTGAATCAAAGATGATCTAATTTGGAAGGGTCCCCGCTCCGGTCTTTATTCTAAAGAAAGGGGTGGGTACATGACTAGGTCCTGCCCTAAGGGTGGGACCAGGACGGGGGTAGTTACACCCCTCTCCCCTGCCGGACTTTCCCCAGGCCAGGGCTGTCGCCCCTGGAACTGGTTCTAACCGGCAGATGCGTAGTGAGCACCGGGGTGCCACTCCGCAGTCACCTTCTCGCCAAAGCCCTACCTACCCAGAATACACAAACCCTGTCTGGGACGGTGCGAACACCGCCCTCGACAGGAAACCCTTTGTCCAAGTGCTCCTCGCTGGAAGGACTCCCAGCAGCAGGAGGTCAGACTCGTGTCTGTGGTGGCAGCATCCATTTTGTGGAGCTGAGGCTTCAGTTAACTTTAACCGGGGTTCACAGTTACGTACATGTCGTGTCCCTCTAGAAGGGTGGGATGCTAACCTCATCGCCAGAATTGGTGAGAGGGCAGCACCCCGATTCGTATGACACCTTACTCGACATGCCTTGATAACGCGACACCGGAGTTACCGATATGGTACGCGTTATCATGGAACAGCTATTGGGTCTTGGTTCCGCAAGCTGCAACCGGGCTCGGCTCGGGCCCGAGCACAGTTCACACGAGCCCACGCACTCTGCCTTCAGGATTGTCAAGGCCTGCCATAGGAGTGACTGATAGGAACTCGGGTGTCCATTGTATGGTTAGATATAGGGCTACTATATCTAAAGCAAAGGGTGATTACACGACTTCGCCCCAGCTGTCATGCAGCCAGTTGTGTCAAATTTAGGAGGCCAGCCAGGGGTGGCATAATACATGCTGCAGCCCCTGGCGGCCCTGGGTACACCTATGCCCTGAGTGACAGGGTCTGATAAGGTGGCCCAGTACCAATTGGAAATGCACCTAGGGTACATGGAATCCATTTTAAAGAGAGAGCAGTAGGCCTGGGGTCCTGATTAGCAGGGTCCCAGGTCGACTATGTCCAAAACCAGCTAAAACACAGGGCAAAAAGTTGGGGGCAACCATAGTCAGGATGTACCTTCCTACACTTGTCACAACAAATGCAGTAAAGTGTAGCGGTCTGAAGAGATGGATTCATGCTAGTCATACCATTCGAGTGACACCACCTGAAAATCCTGACGAAGGTGACACAACAACTGATTCAGATTCCGAAGAAGAACCTGAAAGAAATCCAGATCCTGAAGATCGACAAGGAAGTCGACATCTGGATGATTCAAATGCGAATGAGGCATTGAATGAAAAAGATCAAGAGATTGTGATACTAGACTCTGAAAATTATGAAGATCTGCTAGAAAAAGAAGCAGAAAAAGAGTCTGGTCAAGAAGTGAATCAAGATCAGGAGAGTATTGAAAAGCGGATTGGAAGCTCTGGAAAAAGGAACGAAAATTCTGAAACTGGTGGATTGGAAATTATTGAAGAAGAAGAAGAAGAAGACGAATTACCAAGTACCAGCTATAAGGATGATGTTCCTAACAGAGTGAAGCTGCCGAGTAAAGAAGTACCTGAATCTAGAGCTGATATCACAGAAAGCGAAACAGACGAAAGTGATGATGAATCCAAAGTGAAAAGATCGAGAAAAAGAGCTTGGAGAGTTAAATGTAATTTAATTGAGCCAAAAAAGAATCTCTCAAGAAAAGGAGATAATTGGCCAAATGAGAATGAGAGTCTGAAATTCAAATTTGTGAACAAATCAAAAGAACAGGTTAATGAAATCTCAAGTCAGAAAAGTGATTCGGATAAGAAAAATCAAGCAGGAAAGAAAATAGAAGTGATTAGCAGTAGAGCAAAGAGGGTGTTAAAGCCTAATCAAAAGTATAAGTCACCTGAGTGGACTTATATTATAATCCCACCAGTAGTGGAAGTGAATAGTAGTAGCCAAGAAGATATAGATGACACAAGCGATAATGATTGATTTTGTTTTCACATAAAGTTGAAAAGTTGTAGGTGACACAAGGTCGAAGAAATTGTGTTAGGTGACACAAGGTTGAAGAAATTGTGTTAGCTGGAAAAACACATTGATGTAAGACGTAAGGTCGAAGAAAAGCTGGTAGAGGATTCTTTGATTTAAAAAAAAAAGTAAAAAAGGGGGGTGTATATTTAGTGATTTTTGTGTGTATATTTAGTGATTTTTAAATTTTAAATTTTTTTGAAAGGCTCTTGTCTCAAAGTAAAAGATGCCTAATACTAACAACAATTCGAGATGTTCTATTTTAAGAAGATGTTCCAAAATGTCTTCTATTTGTGTGATCTTAATAATTTTAGTTTGGTTAATTTTAGCTGTCATTTTTAGGTCGAGGGACCTATAAGCTGCGCAAAGCGCAGCTTCCGGTCCGGAGATCTTATGTTTTGGAGTAGGGCAGTTTAAACCCGCCTCTCTGCTCCGTTCGCTTCCATTGGCTGGCTTCCTAAACGGAGGCCAGCCATTGGAAGAGAAGGGAGTCACTCCAAACAAGCCCCGTCTCTTTCGGATTCGGGGGCGTAATTTTTGCTGTTCTGTAGCTCTTGACGTCGTCCGTCACTCAGGACAGCAAAACACGCCCCCGAATCCGAAAAATTTCGGAAGTTTGAAGCCGCCATTTTGCTGCTGGTAAGGTTGAGGTAGGCTGCTCTCGCTTTCCTTGTTATTAGTTTGCTGGCCTCTTACCTCAGTTTGCAGTCTGGGAAAATAATTACAAATAATTGCAGGTGAAATGGCAAATACACGGTAGATTATGTGCCAATGGGCTTATGTCGGCACAATGCCTTCCATTCTTTGCCTACGGCAAACACCATCCGCCATTGCTCCATGTCTAGAGCAGTTCTGCATCCGTGTGCTGTGAAGCCCTAGCACACAGCCACACGGGCATGCACGTTCACTCTCTTCTCGTACACCTCCAACACTTGACTGCCTCAAAAGTCTCTCACCCCTCCCACCCCCCTCCCGGTGTCTGTTGCCGGATGGAGCGCTTGAAGGCCTATAATTAGGCTGTCGTGTGTCGGCGTATTAATGTAGAAAAAAAATTAGGAGGTGCGCCTGAGGCCAACAAGCGCAGACCTGGTGCACGATCAAACGGAACACCACCGACAAACTCCATTTCATAGTTGCCCCTCACAAACGCCAGAAATCCCTCCCGACATTTCAGCTGCAGCAGCACCCGGGTTGGCAAGGGAAACAATTCACCAGAAGGGTCCGCACGTTTAACTATTGTCAATCTGAAGCAACGGGAACATACATTGTATGTTTTTTCTCTGTACATGTATTTACGGCGCCGCATCTCACCTGTTTCAGCTGCGAAGGGTGGTGCAAGATGTGAATGGAATTTGCCTCCCTCTCGGTGTTTGCATCAGACACAAAACCCAGCACAAGGAAGTGAGTTCCCTGCCTCGTCAGTAAATAGTATTTCCCTGAACAGCTGCACACGTATTGGGAAAACGCCCACGGTTCCAAGACTGGTTTCCGGTGACTTTCTCGAAAGTTAAGGGCTTCTCACACCACGCCACTTAGCCGTCCTTGGTATGACATTCAGCCGGTATGTTGTTCACACTGCTCTCTCGAAGGACAAAATTAAAGAACCTGTTTCGGTTTTGTGACGGGATGTATTCACGTAAATCACGTGACTATTTGCATGCAGTCATAAATTTTTTCAAAAATTGTGTTTATTGAAATGTATTACCTTTTTGAGTTTCTTATAGTTTCAATATGGGCTTAGTTGCCGTTGAGGCGGCAGGCGCAGTGCACGGGGTGTACAGTCCTGAGGGCACCCTGATAATTGCTGTATTTTGCTACCTCAGCTGCAATCAATGGGGCCATTTTCCTTGCTGGCATCAGGGGCACTGGCATCCTTGCTACTCTGCTGTACAAAGTAGCCAGAGTGATCCAAGTGTGGCGAGGCTCGGACTTTAAATAAACGTATAGAGGTTTCCATCTTACTTTCCAGTGGTATTCAGGCTTTGGTGAGGGTGCAGGGCCTGGTCTAGGGCTGAGGTGGAGTCTGGTATGAGCGGGTAGGGTGCTTAGTCCCCGCTTGAACTCCACGGGGGAGGGGAGGTGGCATTTCGGTGAAGAGTTTCGAATGACGCAAAGTCTGTGCATCATGAGGTATAACAGGGTGCGAGGGCAACGGGCAAGTGAATGCTGTGGAGAGGTCGAGAAGAACAGTGATTGTTGGAGCAGAGATGACCAGTGAATAAGTGATATTTTTTTATTGTTTAGTTAATTAAAACCAAAACAACATTCCAAGATGGCCAAGTTAGAGTGAGGACCATTTTCAAAGAGTTGGTGAAGGACTTCTGCAGTGGGCTGAGTAGGTTGGAAATAGGTAAGGTGGCAGGTGCGCTTCAGGCTTTTGGAAAAGAGTAGCTGATACCTGGTGGAAACTAGGGGGACTTTTTAAAAATATGCTTTGTTTTTTAGTAAAGGAATGCCATCTGCAACTCTGAAGCGTTAACTGGATGGGCGTATTTAGAGGGATGGTACACTTATCATACGCTAGCAGTGAGTCTAGTGGTTTTATTTGGGGTGTAAGATGGAGCGCAGAGACACCCATGCTGACTTGAGCATGGAGATCCTTTTCAAAGAGGTTGCAGTGGAGGAGTTGAGCTGGGAAAGATATTCCATTACAAATTGGAATTGAAGCGTTGCGTTGTAACCAGCAACAAAAGAAGGTATAAACTGTAACTGAGCAGCACACACCCTCTCCTTCCTCCGTTCTAGTGGGGAGCGGTACATGTTCATAAACCTCTTTGAAGTTTTTGACTCAGTTGGTTTACGCTGTTGCGAACCTGATTGTTGGTCTCATGTGGTTACAGTGTTTTGGTTGTTTCATTATGATAAATAACACTTCCCCATGTTCACCAATAACAGCAACCCCAAAAACCAGCAATATGGGTCGTCGATTTAAGCAATGGCAGACCTATCATGTACCTACCATACTAAGCTGTTGCAGTGCCAAAAGCCTCACGTGGCGCTCTGCTTGGGTGGCGAGTGCCTTTATTCTTTTACCCAGTTTTAGATTTTCAATGGATTGTCTGTTAGACCTGTACACCCCTTAGTGGAGCAGTGAGTGCCCAGTGCAATTCAGGTTCTGGTACCCTTCAGGACTTATGTGCTTAAAGTCTATTGGTTGTGATGGTCCTTTTCTAGATGTGGAGGGTCAGAGCAAAAACATACCGAGCTTTCCTGTCTTAGAAGGAAGCAGTCACAAGCAGCTTTGCGATGGTAATCATAGCGGTGGCTGATGCCAAGTCATGCTGACACTGCTGGTTACTCTAGCTTTTTGCACAGTCGTGAACTCCCTCCCCCCACCATTTCATGGGGTTGCTTCTGACCCAGACGGCTCGTACCACTGTTTAACATTGCAAAAGGTGTACGAGTCTCACGCGAGATGCGTGAGATTTGGTAGGGCCTTTTGCCGTGATCGTACGGAGCGTACAGGAGCGCTCCAGAGGGCCCAGACCTGCAAGGAACAATGTATTAAGCATAACAACAGTGCCTTAAGCACAAGTGAAGTGGTTTTAGGGGCATTCAACCCGTTGAAAGACTGAACATTGTGGCATCATCTTTTTAAGTAACTTGAACCATTCTGAGGTACTGGGAAGACATTGGTGTGTGTGTGGCTCTGGGTGTGTGTGTGGCGAGATGCGTGGGAGTTGGTAGGACCGTTGCCGATAGCCATACAGAGGTGCTCCAGAGGGCTGTGCTTGCTCCCCTGCCCCCTGGCTGTGCTTGCTGCCCTGCCCCCTGGCTGTGCTTGCTCCCCTGCCCCCTGGCTGTGCTTGCTCCCCTGCCCCCTGTCTGTGCTTGCTCCCCTGGCTGTGCCTGCTTCCCTGCCCCCTGGCTGTGCTTGCTTCCCTGCCCCCTGGCTTTGCTTGCTTCCCTGCCCCTGGCTGTGCTTGCTTCCCTGCCCCCTGGCTGTGCTTGCTTCCCTGCCCCCTGGCTGTGCTTGCTACCCTACCCCTGGCTGTGCTTGCTTCCTTGCCCCCTGGCTGTGCTTGCTTCCCTGCCCCCTGGCTGTGTTTGCTTCCCTGCACCCTCGCTGTGCTTGCTTCCCTACACCCTCGCTGTGCTTGCTCCCCTGCTCCCTCGCTGTGCTTGCTCTCTTGTGTGTGTATGTGACTCTGGGTGTGTGTATGTGGCTCTGGGTGTGTGTATGTGGCTCTGGGTGTGTGTATGTGGCTCTGGGTGTGTGTGTGTGTGGCTCTGTGTGTGTGTGTGTGTGGCTCTGGGTGTGTGTGTGGCTCTGGGTGTGTGTGTGGCTCTGGGTGTGTGTGTGTGTGGCTCTGGGTGTGTGTGTGTGTGTGGCTCTGGGTGTGTGTGTGTGTGTGGCTCTGGGTGTGTGTGTGTGTGGCTCTGGGTGTGTGTGTGTGTGTGTGTGGCTCTGGGTGTGTGTGTGTGGGGCTGTATGTGTGTGGGTGGCTCTGTATGTGTGGGGGTGGCTTTGTGTGTGTGTGGGTGGCTTTGTGTGTGTGGCTTGGTGTGGGTGTAAATGCAATAGATCATGCATTCGCGAGTTATTAAGCTATTGGCATTGTAAATGACAATGCCATTTATTTAACGATTAAGCTATTGGCAATGTAAATGACAATGTCATTTATTTATGATTAAAAAAAAAATGTCATGAGCAATGCCAATAGCTCTACCTTTAATAATGCCGAGACTATTGCATTGTAAATACTTGTTCCTTTTGGAATCGACAAAGAAATGTATAAAGCTAATATGACTAGTAGAGTTGTGGCTAAACAAGATATTCATGATGTAGTAGGTAAGACTAATAAAGTCATTGAGCACAAACCAGAGATCCACCAAGATAGATCTGTTGGTGATTTTTCTAGTAATACTTTTTCTAGACTTTTATCTGAATATGTTAAAGTGATGGATGTGAAAGATTGTTACATTTGTGTGAAACTACCTGCTTCTGTTTCGGAAGGGGTTACTTATAACATGCTTCCTATTACTTATGGCATCACTTGTAGTGTAATAGCTAGTTTGTTTTATCGGACAGGTCGATTAGAGTATGACTACTCTAACTATGATGAGATTTTTGCAAATTTAAAGGTTGACAATAGTTTAAATAAACTGAAACATGCTAAACAGATGAGGGAATTTTTTATAGTGACTAATGAACTCACTTACGAGTATGCTTTTGGAAACAATTTAACATGCAAGTTGAGAACGGAAGAAAAATCTCTCTTAAACATGGTTGAAGAGAGAAGGGCAATTTATAAACGAAATGAGATGCTAAAACAAACCAAATCTAAGTTTTGGCAGAGTGAGGATGAAAAGCTTAATGGTAGCAATGAAAATTATGGAATTCACATAGATAAACCTGTTCGTGGAAAATTATGTACAAGAAGAGATAATACTCAATTTGATAACTACTTTGTGGGTGCTAGTCAATGTGAAGATACTTCTCGTATCTTAGGGGGCTGGGGTTTTAAAGGAGGTAAAGATCCAATTTTTCCTGGAATTTATTTTGTTTGTGGGAACAAAGCTTACTTCAATCTCCCAGACCACTGGTATGGGACTTGTTATGTTGGTTTAGTTTTTCCAAAGATTTTTCATATAGATAGAAATACAGAAGGTTCATTTGAAATTGGCAAACACCTGAATAGGTTCAGGAGGGAAAGTTTTTCACAAATAATGGGAGATATATTTGGTGCAATAATACCTATGGTGGGAATAACTCTGAATGCAAATAAGATCAGAAAGGTGTCTACAATTGTTGACAGATTGTCAACAGATACTGCAAGTGGATTTCAATTAGTTGATACAGAACTCATTGCTATGAGGACAATGGTAATGCAGAACCGTCTTGCATTAGACATTCTGCTTACAAAAGAGGGAGGAGTTTGTGGATTTTTACATGTTCAGCATTGCTGTACATACATACCAGATAAGAGTTAGAACATAGAGATGTTTATCAAGAATGGTGGCAGAGTGGGCTAAAGAACGGTGATGGATTAAACCCAGATCTTTTGACTGGGTGTGAGTGTTTGATTGATTCAGATGCTCCGTCCATCACCACCCCCTTTTGTACTGCTTTTGGCCGCCATAAGTGTGGCAGGGTATGCTCAGACGTGAGACCCTTGCTCACTTTGCCACTGGATTCAAGCAAGCCGGGCTGAAGACGGCTGGAATGCCAGAAACTGGTCCTCGGAAGCTTGTTTCCGGTCCAGGGAAGACATGGCTTGGCAGTTCGGGCTGGACTGTTCCCATGAGGCACAGGGTCAGACTGATTTGCATATAGCCATGTCTGAACTGGGGTGGCAGAGTGGGCTAAAGAACAGTGATGGATTAAACCCATATCTTTTGACTGGGTGTGAGTTTTTGATTGATTCAGATGCTCCGTCCATCACCACCCCCTTTTGTACCGCTTTTGGCCGCCATAAGTGTGGCAGGGGATGCTCAGACGTGAGTCCCTTGCTCACTTTGCCACTGGATTCAAGCAAGCCGGGCTGAAGACGGCTGGAATGCCAGAAACCGGTCCTCGGAAGCTTGTTTCCGGTCCAGGGAAGAATTGGCTTGGCAGTTCGGGCTGGACTGTTCCCATGAGGCACAGGGTCAGACTGATTTGCATATAGCCATGTCTGAACTGGGGTGGCAGAGTGGGCTAAAAAACGGTGATGGATTAAACCCAGATCTTTTGACTGGGTGTGAGTGTTTGATTGATTCAGATGCTCCGTCCATCACCACCCCCTTTTGTACCGCTTTTGGTCGCCATAAGTGTGGCAGGGTATGCTCAGACGTGAGTTCCTTGCTCAGTTCAGTTCATACATCTTTATTCGAAATATTTCATCATAAAAGACAACAATTAAAACCATCCATAATACAATGTGAAAAGAAGTACATAAAATCACAATGTACTTTGGCAAAAATAACAATGGTACAAACTTGATACCCAGAGTAATTTGCATTTTAGATAAACTGTACACTACAATAACACAAGGGTATCATACTTGGTTTAAGACATAATTAAATGTACAAGATCAGACGTATTAGCTATACTAAAAATTGAATATAGGCAAAATATACTCAGCTCCTGGATAGGTACCTTGTTCTAATAAGCCATGACCAGCCCAAAAACTTTGCCACCGCAATAATCACAATCTCTGTTGTGTTGGTTCTTAATAGCCATAGGGCTTCTGAACTCACTCTAGTTCTAAGCCTAGAACATATTGGCTTTAGACATTTTCTCCGTGGTGCAAGGTATGCTGGACAAGCAAAAAAGATGTGACTTATCGATTCTGGTTTATCTCTGCACCACGGGCAATACTCAGGTGAGTGATCATGCTAAGAGCTAGTAAAAGTCCTAACCGGAAGAGTGCCAACTTTAAATTGGTGGAAGAGTTTTCTATCATTACTCCTTGTGATCTTCTAGATAGGGGTCTAATTTATGTGCCAGGAACCTACCAGTTAGGGATAAAGAGTCTGATTGTGCAACAATTTGGATTTTAATGGAGGCCCAATAAAGTTCTTTGAATTGTTTCTTTGATGGAAAAACATTAAGTTCAGGCGCCGTCCATAAAAAACTGAGACCCATATTTACCAGCATGGACTTAACAGCTCTAAACCATGGAAGGTTGCTGGATACCAGAATTGATCTTATTTCTAACATTTCATTAACAAAGATAGCCAATTCCGGTGTTGTCCACATTCTCCTCCACAATCCCAGCATCCTGTACCGGGCTACATCTATAATCGCCCGTTGGCCCATCTCAAGCATTAAGGGTTTCATCGGCCTCGATTGCGGAAGGCCCACCAGATTACGTAGAAATTTGTTTTGCATTTTGGCCAGTTGGGAAAGGTCAGAGAAACCCCAGAGATCCGCGCCATACAAGATGGCTGAGCTTATTTTAGCCTCATATATTTTAAGCACCGGCGCTATCCTATTAATTTGTGACATTCTTTGCTCTTTGATAAGGCAACCAGTTAATCTAGCAAATTTTAGACACATGGCATCAAGTTGTGGTTTCCATCTAGTCCTATAGTCTAATACAACTCCAAGATAAGTCATTACCTCTACCTGCTCTAAGGCGGTTCCATTCATACAGGCATTACTCTTTAGTGGTTTATTTTTGGTTAATACCATAAATTTAGTTTTACATACGTTTACCTGTAAATCATTCCGTTTACAAAAAACCTCAAACTTATTTATCGCAGATTGCAAACCCTTTCGAGTTTTCGAGATAATAAGGGTGTCGTCTGCTCACTTTGCCACTGGATTCAAGCAAGACGGCTGGAATGCCAGAAACCGGTCCTCGGAAGCTTGTTTCCGGTCCAGGGAAGACATGGCTTGGCAGTTCGGGCTAGACTGTTCCCATGAGGCACAGGGTGTGAGAAGTTGGCCCGATATGCAACGTTCGCTATTCTAGCGACCGCTATGTATCGTTCCAACGACCCTTATGGTGTTTGGTTGTAAGTCAACCTATAGACCAGCTATCCTAGTAGCGTGGATACGAGCAGTCTAAGGCTAAAGACTCGAGAGGGCGCGTTAAGCCAGCTGTTTACCACACATGTACCCCTTGAACACCCAGTGAAAGGACACCACACAAGTGTTATGAAAAATAAACAGGATATTTATTAAGATTCACAACAGCCCTGGACTCTTTATGAGGACAGGGTTCTAAGCACAAACCAAATCTCTTAGGAAAATACTTCAAGTGCACAATTAAAACAAGTGTCCGAGGACACGGAAAGTTTAAGGTCTCGGGCGGACCCGATAAGGCAAGTCGGAAGCGAGGGACTCGGGACCCTAGAGTAAAGAGGCTATGCAGGCACCGAAATGCCGAGTTACCTAGCCACGAGGGCTGCGGCTGCACAAGTCTTACAGGCGTCGGGGTCTTCGCTGACGAGCCAGGAGCCGGAAGAAAAGGAGGTGCTGGCCGGCGACCAGTGATGAATAGTTCGTAGAGATCCAAGCCTGGATCAGAGATTGTTGATACCTGAAAGCAGAGGGGACCAAGTTCGTACTACTAGCCAGTAGTCAGAGGGTACCAGGAAGGCACCGGTTGGCCGTCACCTCGACCAGGTGAGTGGGCGACGCTAGGCTCTGCAGTCTCACGGACCAGGAGGCGTTGTCGGCGACCACGGTGGAGGTGCGAGCTGTCCCACGAAGGATGATGCTGTCGGCGTCGCTGGGCCCAGGATGGGGCAACAAGCCTTGGCAGATCTCAGGGCCACGTGGTGGGCCTAAGATGGCGTCTTGAGTGGACCAGGAGGGTCCGGGGTGCCTCTCGCAAAGATGGAGGCAAGGGCCAGTCTGGAGCAACCAGACCAGCAGTGTTGATTGACGGATGTCATCACAAAAGGGCACAAGCCAGCGGCTAGTGACCAGACAACGGGCTGAGCAGCGAGCAGAAGGGCCCCACGCAGATCGTGGAGATGCTGGGGGACTGCACTTCGGTGCTGGAGCGGCTCAGGGTCGGGGCTTCTCGGACCCCAGAGCACTCACCAGGGAATTGCTTCGATGGTCGTGCTGGTTAAGAGCGTGCAGGTTCTGATGATGGCCGGTCCCTCGAGGTCTCGTCGCACCCACAGATCACAGCTGAGCTGATGACGTGGGTAGAGGTCAGAGGTGCCAGGGAAGCCGGTTCTCGTCGAGCTGGGCCGTCGGATTCCTTGAGGAAGGACTTACAGCAAATCGCAGAGTTCTTAGATGGTGCCCGCTGATGCAGGGTGACTACTCCTTAGTCACAAGGGAGAAATCTTGAGAAGAGTCTTGAGTGTCCTTTCGTAGAAAGTAGTTCTTGATTCAAAGATGATCTAATTTGGAAGGGTCCCCGCTCCGGCCTTTATTCTAAAGAAAGGGGTGGGTACATGACTAGGTCCTGCCCTAAGGGTGGGACCAGGAAGGGGGGTAGTTACACCCCTCTCCCCTGCCGGACTTTCCCCAGGCCAGGGCTGGCGCCCCTGGAACTGGTTCTGACCGGCAGATGCGTAGTGAGCACCGGGGTGCCACTCCGCAGTCACCTTCTCGCAGAAGCCCTACCTACCCAGAATACACAAACCCTGTCTGGGACGGTGCGAACACCGCCCTCGACAGGAAACCCTTTGTCCAAGCCCTCCCTGCTGGAAGAACTCCCAGCAGCAGGAGGTCAGACTCGTGTCTGTGGTGGCAGCATCCATTTTGTGGAGCTGAGGCTTTAGTTAACTTTAACCGGGGTTCACAGTTACGTACATGTCGTGTCCCTCTAGAAGGGCGGAATGCTAACCTCGTCGCCAGAGTTGGTGAGAGGGCAGCATCCCGATTCGTATGACACCTTACTCGACATGTCTTGATAACGCGACACCGAAGTTACCGATGTGGTACGCGTTATCATGGAACAGCCATTGGGTCTTGATTCCGCAAGCTGCAACCGGGCTCGGCTCGGGCCAGAACCTAGTTCACACGAGCCCACGCACTCTGCCTTCAGGATTGTCAAGGCCTGCCATAGGAGTGACTGATAGGAACTCGGGTGTCCATGGTATGGTTAGATATAGGGCTACTATATCCAAAGCAAAGGGTGATTACACGACTTCGCCCCAGCTGTCATGCAGCCAGTTGTGTCAAATTTAGGAGGCCAGCCAGGGGTGGCATAATACATGCTGCAGTCCCCGGCGGCCCTGGGTACACCTATGCCCTGAGTTACAGGGTGTGATAAGGTGGCCCAGTACCAATTGGTAAATGCACCTAGGGTACATATCGTAATTTAGAAAGAGAACAGCCAGGCTGTGGGTCTGATTGGCAGGCCCACAGCCAGAGAAAGTCGTAAACCAGTGAAACAAAAGCAAAAAATCTGGGTGATCATAGGATTGCAGACCCTACTCTCCTACATGACCCCCCCCCCAAACATCGGAACACTAAGCTAACCTTGACCAGGTGAGTCTTCTTGTTCTAAGTGGAAATATCTGGAGAGCCCATCGGCATTGCCATGATCAGTACCAGGTCTATGTTCCACTGTAAAGTCCATCCCCTGTAGGGAAATGGACCACCTTAGCAGTTTGGGGTTTTCACCCTTCATCTGATTTAGCCACAAGAGGGGCTTATGGTCGGTCTGAATCTTGAAGTGAGTGCCAAACAAGTATGGCCTCAGCTTCTTCAGGTCCCAAACCACAGCAAAGGCCTCCCTCTCAATAGCTGACCAATTCTTCTCTCTAGGGGTCAGCCTTCTGCTTATAAAAGCAATGGGCTGGTCTTGACCATCAAAATTCAGTTGAGAAAGAACAGCTCCCACACCCAACTCAGAAGCATCTGTTTGGACAATGAATGGTTTGGAGTAGTCCGGACTCTTGAGGATAGGCGCCGTGCACATGGCCTGCTTTAGGTCATCGAATGCTTTTTGACAGCTCGCTGTCCACTGAACCTTTTTTGGCATTTTCTTGCTTGTCAGTTCGTTTAATGGTGTCACGATGGAACCATAGTTCCTGACAAACTTCCGGTAGTATCCAGTCAGGCCCAAGAAAGCTCGAACCTGAGTCTGGGTGGTTGGAGGAGCCCAGTCCCTGATTGACTGTATCTTGCTCTCCAGTGGCTGAACCTGGCCTCCACCTACAAGGTGGCCCAGGTATACAACCTGTGTCTGCCCTATCTGGCACTTGGTGGCCTTGATAGTGAGGCCTGCTGCTTGCAGAGCCTCTAACGCTTTCCGCAGGTGGACCAGGTGATCCTCCCAGGTGGAGCTAAAGACAGCAATATCGTCAAGATACGCCGCACAGAAGTCGTCCAGCCCAGTAAGGACTTGATTCACCAACCTTTGGAAGGTGGCAGGTGCATTTTTCAGACCAAAGGGCATCACCACGAACTGATAATGCCCACCAGGGGTTATAAATGCGGTTTTAGGCTTGGCGTCCTCAGCTAACCTGATTTGCCAATACCCAGCTGTCAGGTCAAACGTACTTAAGTAGTTGGCCGAAGCCAATCTATCGATAAGCTCGTCTGCCCTTGGTATTGGGTGGGCGTCAGTCTTAGTGACTGCATTGAGACCCCTGTAGTCTACGCAAAACCTCATCTCTCTCTTACCACCCTGGGTGTGAGGTTTCGGCACTAGAACTACGGGACTAGCCCAAGGGCTATCCAAGGGTTCAATGACTCCCAGCTCCAACATTTTCTGCACTTCACTCTTGATGCAGTCTCTAACGTGATCAGGCTGCCGGTAGATTTTACTCTTAACGGGCAAGCTGTCACCAGTGTCAACCTCATGGGTGCACCAATCGGTCTGACTGGGTGTTAGAGAAAACATATGTCTGAACGACTGAAGAACCTGTTTACAGTCGCTCTGTTGATGTTCGGAGAGGCTGCCACAAAAGACAACACCATCTACCCATCCATCGTCAGGATTCTGAGTGAGCAGGTCGGGGAGAGGGTCACTCTCTTCCTCCTGTCCCTCATCTAGGGCCATGAGCAAACTCATGTCCTTCCTGTCGACATATGCCTTGAGCCTGTTGACATGAAGCACCCTGTGGGGGCTCCGGGGAGTTCCCAGGTCGACCAGGTAGGTGACCTCTCCCTTTTTCTCCAGGATGGTGTAGGGCCCGGACCATTTGTCCTGGAGTGCTGCTGGGGCCACCGGCTCCAACACCCACACCTTCTGTCCGGGCTGGTAAACAGTCAAGACAGCCTTTTGGTCATGCCAAGCTTTTTGGAGTTCTTGGCTGGCCTTAAGGTTTTCAGATGCCTTCTCCATGTATTCAGCCATCCGCGAGCGGAGGCCAAGCACATAGTCCACTATGTTGGCTGCAGGCTTTTTGAGAGGTCTCTCCCATCCTTCCTTCACCAAACACAGGGGCCTCTTACAGGATGCCCGTACAAAAGTTCAAAAGGGCTGTAGCCAACCCCCTTCTGTGGGACTTCTCTGTAGGCGAACAAGAGGCAGGGGATCAGGACGTCCCATCTACGCCGAAGCTTTTCAGGTAGTCCATGAATCATCCCTTTAAGGGTCCTGTTGAATCTCTCAACAAGCCCATTGCATTGTGGATGATAGGGTGTAGTGAACTTGTAGTTGACACCACATTCCTTCCACATAGCAGTTAAGTAGCTCGACATAAAGTTTGCACCTCTGTCGGAGACGACCTCCTTAGGGAAGCCCACTCTGGAGAATACTCCAACTAGGGCTCTTGCCACAACAGGTGCTGTAGTGGTCCTAAGGGGAATAGCTTCAGGATACCTGGTGGCATGATCCACTACCACCAGTATAAACTTGTGCCCTGATGCTGTCGGTGGTTCCATAGGACCGACGATGTCGATCCCCACCCGTTCAAAGGGCACCCCCACCACAGGCATTGGTATAAGGGGGGCCTTTGTCGTGCCACCTGACTTACCACTGGCTTGGCAAGTGACACAGGAGCGGCAAAACTCCTTGGTATCTTCGTTCATATGAGGCCAGTGAAAGTGTGAGACAAGCCTGTCCCACGTTTTCGTCTGGCCTAAGTGGCCTGCTAAGGGAATCTCGTGGGCCAAGGTAAGTAGGAAACCACGCTGAGACAAGGGTACAACCAGCCTCCTGGTCATGCCAGGCTTGGGGTCTCTTGACTCAGTGTACAGGAGTCCATCTTCCCAGTATACCTTGTGGGTACCTGTGGCGTTCCCAGCAGCCTCAGCAGCAGCCTGCTGTCTGAGGGGTTCAAGAGAAGGGCAGTCTAACTGGTCCTTCCCCAGGTCTTCCCTTGAGGGTCCCCCTGAACCCAAGAATTCAACTTGATCAAGTTCGAACTCCCTAGGCTCAGTTTCCCTCAATTCCTGTAGGTCAGCCTCCTCTGAGACTTGATCCACGACCTGGGGCAAGGGGGAAGGCGCAGCCTTAACCCTACTGCTCTTTTTCTTGGGAGGTGTCTGGTCCGTTGTTCCAGGATCCAGCACCTGTTCAGTGGGGCATTTTCTGACCTGTGACCTGGTCACAGCGAACACATGTGCTGGCAAACCTAACATTTCCATGTGAGTCCGGTGCTCCACTTCTGACCATTGTGATGACTCCAAATCATTGCCCAACAAACAATCCACTGGGAGGTCTGGACTAACTACAACCTTCTTTTGGCCAGTTACCCCTCCCCAGGAGAAAGCTACAATTGCCATACTGTGATTGGTAGTGACATTGCTTGCATTGGTCACCAGGAATTCTGTACCTGGCATGATCTGTCCAGGGTCCACAAAGTTAGGCGTCACCATGGTGACGCTGGCACAAGTGTCCCTATAGGCCTGAGCCATCTTTCCATTTATGAAAGGCGTCTGTCTGTATTTGCCCAAGGTATTGGGACTTATGTCAGGGGACACATCCGCGTCCCCTGTACTGACAAGGACAGCCTGAGTGAGTGTGCCAACTAAGTTGTCACGCCCCTCAGAACCCAGGGTTAACCCTACTAAACCCTTGGGAGGTGCACTACCACTGTTGACTGTACTAGGAGGCACAGGTGCCTTAGGGGCTGCAGTGGCAGGAGTCTGCCCTCCTCCTTTCTTGGTGCACTCACTAAACCAGTGAGATTTACTTTTACAGTACTGGCACCATCTTTTGGATTGGCCTTCTTTCTTCTTTTGGGGAGCCTGACCCCCACCCTCTTTGGGTTGTTGGGGACCTGTCGAAGACTTCTGGTCATTTTGTTCCCCCTTAGAATCTTTACCCTTCTGGTCTGCTTTCTTCTGACCACCTTGATTCTGGCCCTGGTTCTGTTTAACTCTCGTACGAACCCATCTGTCTGCCTTCTTTCCCAATTCTTGGGGAGAGGTCAGATCCGAGTCGACAAGATGCTGATGCAACAACTGGTTCTGACAATTGTTTAAAATTTGTTCTCTCATCATCAAATTATACAATCCTTTGTAATCAGTAACCTTACTGCCCAGCAACCAGCCCTCAAAAGCCTTAGTGGCACAATCGACAAAGTCAGACCAATCTTGAGACTGCGTTTTCTGGGTATCCCTGAACAGCACCCTGTACTGCTCAGTGGTTAGGCCGAACCCTTCAACGAGTGTATTTTTCAAGACTTGGTAATCGTTCGCATCCTCCACCCTTGTGGTGAGGAGCTTGTCTCTTCCTTTACCTTCAAAGGAGAGCCACAAGATAGCTGCCCACTGACTCTGGGGAACACCTTGCACCGTGCAGGCCCTCTCCAAAGCAGTAATCCATTTGTGGATGTCGTCCCCTTGTTTAAAGGGGGGCACTATCTTACCAAGGTGTTTCGTATCGAAACTCTTTTCCCTATTGCTAGGTACATTGCTGCCACCAGTGGGGACTACCCCACTTAACTGTTGCTCTCTAGCAAAGGCAAGCTTTTCTTTGGCCAGGGCAAGTTCTTCCCTTTCAATCCTCAGATTAGCTGCCCTTTCCTTAGCTTCGTACACTCTCCTCTGAGGGGACGTCATCCCTCTTTGAGAAGAGTTGTGAGAGCCATTGGTTTGAAGGGATCTGCCAGAGTCTCTCGACAGAGATCGGGCTCGTCCGTTCCCAATGTTAAGCGGACCTGACAGTAGCGCTGGGGGTCCCCCAGTACCACTATCATGTTTGCTTAAGTTGGACCTGCTTAGTCTAACGACTTCTACCTGTCCCTTATCTGCCTCATCCCCAGAGGGATCCTCATCCTCATCATCCTCCACATCTTCGTTCTCAGTTGCGAGGTGGATGAGGTCAGGATCGTCTCTGGTTCCCTCGAGGGGAGGCATGTCTCCTTCTGGATTAGAAGAGCTAAGACGGGTCTCAGCTTTTCTGGCATCATAAGTCTCCAAGAGACCAATCAGAAAGGACGTGGTGGGGTTAGACCCCTGCTTGATCTTCCGGGAGTGACACACCTGTCTTAACTCCTTGAAGCTCAGCACAGTATATCTTGAAGGGATGACCTGTGGAGGGTCAACTGACACAAGGGGAGACTCAGAGTTTCCTCCTTTGTCCGACATACTGTTTCTAGTGTGGTGTAAGTGATGCACCTACCTACACTACGTGTTTACCTACTGTTCCCTTGCTAAGAGTTGCAGCCAAGGTGTGCTAAGCCTTGAGGAGCTACAACAGCTGGTTCAGTAGAACTCAGAGTATTCTAAGCTTTAGTTATATGTACTAACAGTACTTGTGTGATCTTTCAACAAGATATTCTTAGGATACGTGTGGTAAAACAACAGCAAGCTCAAATCCCAACCGCTGCTCACCAATGTGAGAAGTTGGCCCGATATGCAACGTTCGCTATTCTAGCGACCGCTATGTATCGTTCCAACGACCCTTATGGTGTTTGGTTGTAAGTCAACCTATAGACCAGCTATCCTAGTAGCGTGGATACGAGCAGTCTAAGGCTAAAGACTCGAGAGGGCGCGTTAAGCCAGCTGTTTACCACACATGTACCCCTTGAACACCCAGTGAAAGGACACCACACAAGTGTTATGAAAAATAAACAGGATATTTATTAAGATTCACAACAGCCCTGGACTCTTTATGAGGACAGGGTTCTAAGCACAAACCAAATCTCTTAGGAAAATACTTCAAGTGCACAATTAAAACAAGTGTCCGAGGACACGGAAAGTTTAAGGTCTCGGGCGGACCCGATAAGGCAAGTCGGAAGCGAGGGACTCGGGACCCTAGAGTAAAGAGGCTATGCAGGCACCGAAATGCCGAGTTACCTAGCCACGAGGGCTGCGGCTGCACAAGTCTTACAGGCATCGGGGTCTTCGCTGACGAGCCAGGAGCCGGAAGAAAAGGAGGTGCTGGCCGGCGACCAGTGATGAATAGTTCGTAGAGATCCAAGCCTGGATCAGAGATTGTTGATACCTGAAAGCAGAGGGGACCAAGTTCGTACTACTAGCCAGTAGTCAGAGGGTACCAGGAAGGCACCGGTTGGCCGTCACCTCGACCAGGTGAGTGGGCGACGCTAGGCTCTGCAGTCTCACGGACCAGGAGGCGTTGTCGGCGACCACGGTGGAGGTGCGAGCTGTCCCACGAAGGATGATGCTGTCGGCGTCGCTGGGCCCAGGATGGGGCAACAAGCCTTGGCAGATCTCAGGGCCACGTGGTGGGCCTAAGATGGCGTCTTGAGTGGACCAGGAGGGTCCGGGGTGCCTCTCGCAAAGATGGAAGCAAGGGCCAGTCTGGAGCAACCAGACCAGCAGTGTTGATTGACGGATGTCGTCACAAAAGGGCACAAGCCAGCGGCTAGTGACCAGACAACGGGCTGAGCAGCGAGCAGAAGGGCCCCACGCAGATCGTGGAGATGCTGGGGGACTGCACTTCGGTGCTGGAGCGGCTCAGGGTCGGGGCTTCTCGGACCCCAGAGCACTCACCAGGGAATTGCTTCGATGGTCGTGCTGGTTAAGAGCGTGCAGGTTCTGATGATGGCCGGTCCCTCGAGGTCTCGTCACACCCACAGATCACAGCTGAGCTGATGACGTGGGTAGAGGTCAGAGGTGCCAGGGAAGCCGGTTCTCGTCGAGCTGGGCCGTCGGATTCCTTGAGGAAGGACTTACAGCAAACCGCAGAGTTCTTAGATGGTGCCCGCTGATGCAGGGTGACTACTCCTTAGTCACAAGGGAGAAATCTTGAGAAGAGTCTTGAGTGTCCTTTCGTAGAAAGTAGTTCTTGATTCAAAGATGATCTAATTTGGAAGGGTCCCCGCTCCGGCCTTTATTCTAAAGAAAGGGGTGGGTACATGACTAGGTCCTGCCCTAAGGGTGGGACCAGGAAGGGGGGTAGTTACACCCCTCTCCCCTGCCGGACTTTCCCCAGGCCAGGGCTGGCGCCCCTGGAACTGGTTCTGACCGGCAGATGCGTAGTGAGCACCGGGGTGCCACTCCGCAGTCACCTTCTCGCAGAAGCCCTACCTACCCAGAATACACAAACCCTGTCTGGGACGGTGCGAACACCGCCCTCGACAGGAAACCCTTTGTCCAAGCCCTCCCTGCTGGAAGAACTCCCAGCAGCAGGAGGTCAGACTCGTGTCTGTGGTGGCAGCATCCATTTTGTGGAGCTGAGGCTTTAGTTAACTTTAACCGGGGTTCACAGTTACGTACATGTCGTGTCCCTCTAGAAGGGCGGAATGCTAACCTCGTCGCCAGAGTTGGTGAGAGGGCAGCATCCCGATTCGTATGACACCTTACTCGACATGTCTTGATAACGCGACACCGAAGTTACCGATGTGGTACGCGTTATCATGGAACAGCCATTGGGTCTTGATTCCGCAAGCTGCAACCGGGCTCGGCTCGGGCCAGAACCTAGTTCACACGAGCCCACGCACTCTGCCTTCAGGATTGTCAAGGCCTGCCATAGGAGTGACTGATAGGAACTCGGGTGTCCATGGTATGGTTAGATATAGGGCTACTATATCCAAAGCAAAGGGTGATTACACGACTTCGCCCCAGCTGTCATGCAGCCAGTTGTGTCAAATTTAGGAGGCCAGCCAGGGGTGGCATAATACATGCTGCAGCCCCCGGCGGCCCTGGGTACACCTATGCCCTGAGTTACAGGGTCTGATAAGGTGGCCCAGTACCAATTGGTAAATGCACCTAGGGTACATATCGTAATTTAGAAAGAGAACAGCCAGGCTGTGGGTCTGATTGGCAGGCCCACAGCCAGAGAAAGTCGTAAACCAGTGAAACAAAAGCAAAAAATCTGGGTGATCATAGGATTGCAGACCCTACTCTCCTACATGACCCCCCCCCCCCAAACGTCGGAACACTAAGCTAACCTTGACCAGGTGAGTCTTCTTGTTCTAAGTGGAAATATCTGGAGAGCCCATCGGCATTGCCATGATCAGTACCAGGTCTATGTTCCACTGTAAAGTCCATCCCCTGTAGGGAAATGGACCACCTTAGCAGTTTGGGGTTTTCACCCTTCATCTGATTTAGCCACAAGAGGGGCTTATGGTCGGTCTGAATCTTGAAGTGAGTGCCAAACAAGTATGGCCTCAGCTTCTTCAGGGCCCAAACCACAGCAAAGGCCTCCCTCTCAATAGCTGACCAATTCTTCTCTCTAGGGGTCAGCCTTCTGCTTATAAAAGCAATGGGCTGGTCTTGACCATCAAAATTCAGTTGAGAAAGAACAGCTCCCACACCCAACTCAGAAGCATCTGTTTGGACAATGAATGGTTTGGAGTAGTCCGGACTCTTGAGGATAGGCGCCGTGCACATGGCCTGCTTTAGGTCATCGAATGCTTTTTGACAGCTCGCTGTCCACTGAACCTTTTTTGGCATTTTCTTGCTTGTCAGTTCGTTTAATGGTGTCACGATGGAACCATAGTTCCTGACAAACTTCCGGTAGTATCCAGCCAGGCCCAAGAAAGCTCGAACCTGAGTCTGGGTGGTTGGAGGAGCCCAGTCCCTGATTGACTGTATCTTGCTCTCCAGTGGCTGAACCTGGCCTCCACCTACAAGGTGGCCCAGGTATACAACCTGTGTCTGCCCTATCTGGCACTTGGTGGCCTTGATAGTGAGGCCTGCTGCTTGCAGAGCCTCTAACGCTTTCCGCAGGTGGACCAGGTGATCCTCCCAGGTGGAGCTAAAGACAGCAATATCGTCAAGATACGCCGCACAGAAGTCGTCCAGCCCAGTAAGGACTTGATTCACCAACCTTTGGAAGGTGGCAGGTGCATTTTTCAGACCAAAGGGCATCACCACGAACTGATAATGCCCACCAGGGGTTATAAATGCGGTTTTAGGCTTGGCGTCCTCAGCTAACCTGATTTGCCAATACCCAGCTGTCAGGTCAAACGTACTTAAGTAGTTGGCCGAAGCCAATCTATCGATAAGCTCGTCTGCCCTTGGTATTGGGTGGGCGTCAGTCTTAGTGACTGCATTGAGACCCCTGTAGTCTACGCAAAACCTCATCTCTCTCTTACCACCCTGGGTGTGAGGTTTCGGCACTAGAACTACGGGACTAGCCCAAGGGCTATCCGAGGGTTCAATGACTCCCAGCTCCAACATTTTCTGCACTTCACTCTTGATGCAGTCTCTAACGTGATCAGGCTGCCGGTAGATTTTACTCTTAACGGGCAAGCTGTCACCAGTGTCAACCTCATGGGTGCACCAATCGGTCTGACTGGGTGTTAGAGAAAACATATGTCTGAACGACTGAAGAACCTGTTTACAGTCGCTCTGTTGATGTTCGGAGAGGCTGCCACAAAAGACAACACCATCTACCCATCCATCGTCAGGATTCTGAGTGAGCAGGTCGGGGAGAGGGTCACTCTCTTCCTCCTGTCCCTCATCTAGGGCCATGAGCAAACTCATGTCCTTCCTGTCGACATATGCCTTGAGCCTGTTGACATGAAGCACCCTGTGGGGGCTCCGGGGAGTTCCCTGGTCGACCAGGTAGGTGACCTCTCCCTTTTTCTCCAGGATGGTGTAGGGCCCGGACCATTTGTCCTGGAGTGCTGCTGGGGCCACCGGCTCCAACACCCACACCTTCTGTCCGGGCTGGTAAACAGTCAAGACAGCCTTTTGGTCATGCCAAGCTTTTTGGAGTTCTTGGCTGGCCTTAAGGTTTTCAGATGCCTTCTCCATGTATTCAGCCATCCGCGAGCGGAGGCCAAGCACATAGTCCACTATGTTGGCTGCAGGCTTTTTGAGAGGTCTCTCCCATCCTTCCTTCACCAAACACAGGGGTCCTCTTACAGGATGCCCGTACAAAAGTTCAAAAGGGCTGTAGCCAACCCCCTTCTGTGGGACTTCTCTGTAGGCGAACAAGAGGCAGGGGATCAGGACGTCCCATCTACGCCGAAGCTTTTCAGGTAGTCCATGAATCATCCCTTTAAGGGTCCTGTTGAATCTCTCAACAAGCCCATTGCATTGTGGATGATAGGGTGTAGTGAACTTGTAGTTGACACCACATTCCTTCCACATAGCAGTTAAGTAGCTCGACATAAAGTTTGCACCTCTGTCGGAGACGACCTCCTTAGGGAAGCCCACTCTGGAGAATACTCCAACTAGGGCTCTTGCCACAACAGGTGCTGTAGTGGTCCTAAGGGGAATAGCTTCAGGATACCTGGTGGCATGATCCACTACCACCAGTATAAACTTGTGCCCTGATGCTGTTGGTGGTTCCATAGGACCGACGATGTCGATCCCCACCCGTTCAAAGGGCACCCCCACCACAGGCATTGGTATAAGGGGGGCCTTTGTCGTGCCACCTGACTTACCACTGGCTTGGCAAGTGACACAGGAGCGGCAAAACTCCTTGGTATCTTCGTTCATATGAGGCCAGTGAAAGTGTGAGACAAGCCTGTCCCACGTTTTCGTCTGGCCTAAGTGGCCTGCTAAGGGAATCTCGTGGGCCAAGGTAAGTAGGAAACCACGCTGAGACAAGGGTACAACCAGCCTCCTGGTCATGCCAGGCTTGGGGTCTCTTGACTCAGTGTACAGGAGTCCATCTTCCCAGTATACCTTGTGGGTACCTGTGGCGTTCCCAGCAGCCTCAGCAGCAGCCTGCTGTCTGAGGGGTTCAAGAGAAGGGCAGTCTAACTGGTCCTTCCCCAGGTCTTCCCTTGAGGGTCCCCCTGAACCCAAGAATTCAACTTGATCAAGTTCGAACTCCCTAGGCTCAGTTTCCCTCAATTCCTGTAGGTCAGCCTCCTCTGAGACTTGATCCACGACCTGGGGCAAGGGGGAAGGCGCAGCCTTAACCCTACTGCTCTTTTTCTTGGGAGGTGTCTGGTCCGTTGTTCCAGGATCCAGCACCTGTTCAGTGGGGCATTTTCTGACCTGTGACCTGGTCACAGCGAGCACATGTGCTGGCAAACCTAACATTTCCATGTGAGTCCGGTGCTCCACTTCTGACCATTGTGATGACTCCAAATCATTGCCCAACAAACAATCCACTGGGAGGTCTGGACTAACTACAACCTTCTTTTGGCCAGTTACCCCTCCCCAGGAGAAAGCTACAATTGCCATACTGTGATTGGTAGTGACATTGCTTGCATTGGTCACCAGGAATTCTGTACCTGGCATGATCTGTCCAGGGTCCACAAAGTTAGGCGTCACCATGGTGACGCTGGCACAAGTGTCCCTATAGGCCTGAGCCATCTTTCCATTTATGAAAGGCGTCTGTCTGTATTTGCCCAAGGTATTGGGACTTATGTCAGGGGACACGTCCGCGTCCCCTGTACTGACAAGGACAGCCTGAGTGAGTGTGCCAACTAAGTTGTCACGCCCCTCAGAACCCAGGGTTAACCCTACTAAACCCTTGGGAGGTGCACTACCACTGCTGACTGTACTAGGAGGCACAGGTGCCTTAGGGGCTGCAGTGGCAGGAGTCTGCCCTCCTCCTTTCTTGGTGCACTCACTAAACCAGTGAGATTTACTTTTACAGTACTGGCACCATCTTTTGGATTGGCCTTCTTTCTTCTTTTGGGGAGCCTGACCCCCACCCTCTTTGGGTTGTTGGGGACCTGTCGAAGACTTCTGGTCATTTTGTTCCCCCTTAGAATCTTTACCCTTCTGGTCTGCTTTCTTCTGACCACCTTGATTCTGGCCCTGGTTCTGTTTAACTCTCGTACGAACCCATCTGTCTGCCTTCTTTCCCAATTCTTGGGGAGAGGTCAGATCCGAGTCGACAAGATGCTGATGCAACAACTGGTTCTGACAATTGTTTAAAATTTGTTCTCTCATCATCAAATTATACAATCCTTTGTAATCAGTAACCTTACTGCCCAGCAACCAGCCCTCAAAAGCCTTAGTGGCACAATCGACAAAGTCAGACCAATCTTGAGACTGCGTTTTCTGGGTATCCCTGAACAGCACCCTGTACTGCTCAGTGGTTAGGCCGAACCCTTCAACGAGTGTATTTTTCAAGACTTGGTAATCGTTCGCATCCTCCACCCTTGTGGTGAGGAGCTTGTCTCTTCCTTTACCTTCAAAGGAGAGCCACAAGATAGCTGCCCACTGACTCTGGGGAACACCTTGCACCGTGCAGGCCCTCTCCAAAGCAGTAATCCATTTGTGGATGTCGTCCCCTTGTTTAAAGGGGGGCACTATCTTACCAAGGTGTTTCGTATCGAAACTCTTTTCCCTATTGCTAGGTACATTGCTGCCACCAGTGGGGACTACCCCACTTAACTGTTGCTCTCTAGCAAAGGCAAGCTTTTCTTTGGCCAGGGCAAGTTCTTCCCTTTCAATCCTCAGATTAGCTGCCCTTTCCTTAGCTTCGTACACTCTCCTCTGAGGGGACGTCATCCCTCTTTGAGAAGAGTTGTGAGAGCCATTGGTTTGAAGGGATCTGCCAGAGTCTCTCGACAGAGATCGGGCTCGTCCGTTCCCAATGTTAAGCGGACCTGACAGTAGCGCTGGGGGTCCCCCAGTACCACTATCATGTTTGCTTAAGTTGGACCTGCTTAGTCTAACGACTTCTACCTGTCCCTTATCTGCCTCATCCCCAGAGGGATCCTCATCCTCATCATCCTCCACATCTTCGTTCTCAGTTGCGAGGTGGATGAGGTCAGGATCGTCTCTGGTTCCCTCGAGGGGAGGCATGTCTCCTTCTGGATTAGAAGAGCTAAGACGGGCCTCAGCTTTTCTGGCATCATAAGTCTCCAAGAGACCAATCAGAAAGGACGTGGTGGGGTTAGACCCCTGCTTGATCTTCCGGGAGTGACACACCTGTCTTAACTCCTTGAAGCTCAGCACAGTATATCTTGAAGGGATGACCTGTGGAGGGTCAACTGACACAAGGGGAGACTCAGAGTTTCCTCCTTTGTCCGACATACTGTTTCTAGTGTGGTGTAAGTGATGCACCTACCTACACTACGTGTTTACCTACTGTTCCCTTGCTAAGAGTTGCAGCCAAGGTGTGCTAAGCCTTGAGGAGCTACAACAGCTGGTTCAGTAGAACTCAGAGTATTCTAAGCTTTAGTTATATGTACTAACAGTACTTGTGTGATCTTTCAACAAGATATTCTTAGGATACGTGTGGTAAAACAACAGCAAGCTCAAATCCCAACCGCTGCTCACCAATGTGAGAAGTTGGCCCGATATGCAACGTTCGCTATTCTAGCGACCGCTATGTATCGTTCCAACGACCCTTATGGTGTTTGGTTGTAAGTCAACCTATAGACCAGCTATCCTAGTAGCGTGGATACGAGCAGTCTAAGGCTAAAGACTCGAGAGGGCGCGTTAAGCCAGCTGTTTACCACACATGTACCATTGAACACCCAGTGAAAGGACACCACACAAGTGTTATGAAAAATAAACAGGATATTTATTAAGATTCACAACAGCCCTGGACTCTTTATGAGGACAGGGTTCTAAGCACAAACCAAATCTCTTAGGAAAATACTTCAAGTGCACAATTAAAACAAGTGTCCGAGGACACGGAAAGTTTAAGGTCTCGGGCGGACCCGATAAGGCAAGTCGGAAGCGAGGGACTCGGGACCCTAGAGTAAAGAGGCTATGCAGGCACCTAAATGCCGAGTTACCTAGCCACGAGGGCTGCGGCTGCACAAGTCTTACAGGCATCGGGGTCTTCGCTGACGAGCCAGGAGCCGGAAGAAAAGGAGGTGCTGGCCGGCGACCAGTGATGAATAGTTCGTAGAGATCCAAGCCTGGATCAGAGATTGTTGATACCTGAAAGCAGAGGGGACCAAGTTCGTACTACTAGCCAGTAGTCAGAGGGTACCAGGAAGGCACCGGTTGGCCGTCACCTCGACCAGGTGAGTGGGCGACGCTAGGCTCTGCAGTCTCACGGACCAGGAGGCGTTGTCGGCGACCACGGTGGAGGTGCGAGCTGTCCCACGAAGGATGATGCTGTCGGCGTCGCTGGGCCCAGGATGGGGCAACAAGCCTTGGCAGATCTCAGGGCCACGTGGTGGGCCTAAGATGGCGTCTTGAGTGGACCAGGAGGGTCCGGGGTGCCTCTCGCAAAGATGGAAGCAAGGGCCAGTCTGGAGCAACCAGACCAGCAGTGTTGATTGACGGATGTCGTCACAAAAGGGCACAAGCCAGCGGCTAGTGACCAGACAACGGGCTGAGCAGCGAGCAGAAGGGCCCCACGCAGATCGTGGAGATGCTGGGGGACTGCACTTCGGTGCTGGAGCGGCTCAGGGTCGGGGCTTCTCGGACCCCAGAGCACTCACCAGGGAATTGCTTCGATGGTCGTGCTGGTTAAGAGCGTGCAGGTTCTGATGATGGCCGGTCCCTCGAGGTCTCGTCGCACCCACAGATCACAGCTGAGCTGATGACGTGGGTAGAGGTCAGAGGTGCCAGGGAAGCCGGTTCTCGTCGAGCTGGGCCGTCGGATTCCTTGAGGAAGGACTTACAGCAAACCACAGAGTTCTTAGATGGTGCCCGCTGATGCAGGGTGACTACTCCTTAGTCACAAGGGAGAAATCTTGAGAAGAGTCTTGAGTGTCCTTTCGTAGAAAGTAGTTCTTGATTCAAAGATGATCTAATTTGGAAGGGTCCCCGCTCCGGCCTTTATTCTAAAGAAAGGGGTGGGTACATGACTAGGTCCTGCCCTAAGGGTGGGACCAGGAAGGGGGGTAGTTACACCCCTCTCCCCTGCCGGACTTTCCCCAGGCCAGGGCTGGCGCCCCTGGAACTGGTTCTGACCGGCAGATGCGTAGTGAGCACCGGGGTGCCACTCCGCAGTCACCTTCTCGCAGAAGCCCTACCTACCCAGAATACACAAACCCTGTCTGGGACGGTGCGAACACCGCCCTCGACAGGAAACCCTTTGTCCAAGCCCTCCCTGCTGGAAGAACTCCCAGCAGCAGGAGGTCAGACTCGTGTCTGTGGTGGCAGCATCCATTTTGTGGAGCTGAGGCTTTAGTTAACTTTAACCGGGGTTCACAGTTACGTACATGTCGTGTCCCTCTAGAAGGGCGGAATGCTAACCTCGTCGCCAGAGTTGGTGAGAGGGCAGCATCCCGATTCGTATGACACCTTACTCGACATGTCTTGATAACGCGACACCGAAGTTACCGATGTGGTACGCGTTATCATGGAACAGCCATTGGGTCTTGATTCCGCAAGCTGCAACCGGGCTCGGCTCGGGCCAGAACCTAGTTCACACGAGCCCACGCACTCTGCCTTCAGGATTGTCAAGGCCTGCCATAGGAGTGACTGATAGGAACTCGGGTGTCCATGGTATGGTTAGATATAGGGCTACTATATCCAAATCAAAGGGTGATTACACGACTTCGCCCCAGCTGTCATGCAGCCAGTTGTGTCAAATTTAGGAGGCCAGCCAGGGGTGGCATAATACATGCTGCAGCCCCCGGCGGCCCTGGGTACACCTATGCCCTGAGTTACAGGGTCTGATAAGGTGGCCCAGTACCAATTGGTAAATGCACCTAGGGTACATATCGTAATTTAGAAAGAGAACAGCCAGGCTGTGGGTCTGATTGGCAGGCCCACAGCCAGAGAAAGTCGTAAACCAGTGAAACAAAAGCAAAAAATCTGGGTGATCATAGGATTGCAGACCCTACTCTCCTACACAGGGTCAGACTGATTTGCATATAGCCATGTCTGAACTGGAGTGGCAGAGTGGGCTAAAGAACAGTGATGGATTAAACCCAGATCTTTTGACTGGGTGTGAGTGTTTGATTGATTCAGATGCTCCGTCAATCACCACCCCCTTTTGTACCGATTAATTTAGTATAAAGCATTTAGTGACAGTTTAAATTTAATAAAGAAGGTATCGACATCATTTTGGAAGGATTGTTAAACACATTTCTGGTTGTACCCCTATCTCAATCTCCACTTTTTACATTTTGTTACAGGAAGGCAACTCATTATTAGCTTGCAAAGCTGCCATGGCAGTTGTTCACTGTTCCTCAATCTGTTGTTAAATTTACTTGTTATCCGTTTGGGTTGTGTGGTGGTTGGTTTTTGTGCTTGGTGCTATACGTGACAATTTTACCATCTGGTGCATAACACTCATTTATTCGGTTGTGCTATGGGGATGAGTTCAATGTGTTTGGAAAATTCTGTCTGTTTTGAAAAGCACATTACCAGGCCATAGGTGTTATTGGGCGATATAGACTGCCTAAGTATCATTATAAGGAGCTGTCAACATGTCTTCAATATAATAATGTGGGACATAAAAGGTATAAATGAAGTTAAGAAGCAAAACATACACTCTTACATTCACAGAAAGAGTCCCAAAATTCTTATACTTCAGGAGATGCATTTAGTTTAAGCAAAGCCTGATAAACTGCATAGGTAGTACAGAACAGTTATTTTACCTTTCCTTTTTATCATGCTCTAGGCTGGCCCTACTATGATATGACCTGTGAGAAGTTGGCCTGGTATATGATGATCACTATTCTAGTGAGCACCTTGCACCAGTCCAAACGACCCTTATGGTGATTGGCTGTAAGTCAACCTTATAGAACAGCTATCCTAATGGTAGCATGGACAAAAGCAGTCTTAGGCTAAACTCAAGAGGGCATGTGAAGCCAGCTGTTTTACCATATGCAATCTTTTTAACATCAAATGAAAGGACACCACACAAGTTATATATTATAAAATATATGTATTTATTACTAGAATAATCCCCTGGACTTTTTATGAGGACAGGAGCACAAGCGTTAAACAAAGAACTTCATATAACATACAAAAGTTGCACAAAATATGGATAGGCCGGGTGGCCCCTAAAACCATATACTAAAATAGTGGTATAAGAACCACGTCACGAACAATGAATGGTAAGGCCTAGGGCCTTGAGAATCGCTGGGGCTACACTGGACTGACGAAGGTTAGGACATAGGAGGCCCACAGGATGCGGGTGCAGTGTCTATAGGCACTCACGTTTACGATACAAGTCAATGGTGCGTAAAAGTTAGAAAGTTACAGGTTTGGAAGTCTTCCGACTGGACTAGAACTAAACCACTTAAAACTAGCACACTAGAGGTGTAAACCACTACAGGAGCGCCGGAGTACTTGCGTTACCTCACCCACAGGAAGCGGGTGCATAGGTGGCAAAGTGCGTCGGGTTTCTTCGTGGAGTTCTATGGAGCCTGGAGGTGAAGATACTGCAGGCGGCCAGGAGAGAATAGTCCGGTTGGATCCAAGGGTGGATCGAAGATGAAGAGTACCTGAAAGCAGAGGGGACAGAGTCTGGGTCACTAGCCAGTGACCAGGAAGGAACCAGGAAGGAACCAGGCGATGTCTGGTTGCGATCAGGTGATGTTGTGAAGCTTGTCTCCGCTGCCACGTGGACCAGGAGGCGTCGATGACAACCAGGAGGTAGACACGGACTGTCCCACAAAGGCTCTCGCTGTCGGCGGTGTCGGTTCTTGAATCGGAGTCAACAGGCCATGGCAAATGCAACCCATGCAGGAATCGAAGATTATTTCTGGATCAGACCGGGAAGGTCTGATGGGCTGCTCCTTTTCAGGGGAGCAAGGGCCAGTCTGGAGCAACCAGACCAGCATAGTAAATCAGCAAGTTCATCATCACAGAGGCCACTAGCCAACGGGCAAGTGACCGGACAAAGCATCGAGCAGGAAAATGCAAAAGGGCCCCACGCAGCACTCGATGAGTGTGGAGAGGTGATCTTTGGTGCAAAAGCTGCTCGGGGCTGGGGTTTCTCAATCCCCAATGCACAGCTTCGAGGGAGCCTCAGGAGCTGCACAGTAAGCACTTCGCTGGCTTTCCAAGATGGCCTGTCCCACGTCTCACGTCACCTCCACGGCTCTCAGCTTTGCTGGGACTGTGGATCGGGCTGTTGGAAGTCTGGAAGTCCGGTTCTTGTTGGTCTCTGACATTCAAGCTCTGGGGGGAGCAACAACAAAGAAAACCTTTGAGCGCTGATGGTGCCTGCTTGTGCAGGGTGGTCACTCCTTGACCAAAAGGGAGATTATTCAGTCTTCTACGTCGAGTAGGATGTCGAAGGGTCCAGAGTTTTGTATCAAAGTTTCAGTCAGGATGATCTAATGTCTAAGGGCACAGCTCCTACCTTTATTCCAAATCAAGGGGCTGGATCTCCTGCTAGTTCCCTCCTATGGGTGGGACCCAGGAAGGGGGTGGTTAGACCCCTTTCCCTTTGTCCAGTTTCGTGCCAGAGCTGGGGCTGGAGAGCCCCAGGACCGGTTTGAACTAGGCTTTGCATGGGACACCTTGTGTGCCCCAGGCAGTGTCTAGTTTCATTCAGCCCTCCCTGCCCCAATCCACTATCTCCTGTCTGGGGTGGTGTAACACCTCCCTGTGACAGGAAACCTTTTGTCCAGGCCTCCCCTGCCGGAGTTTCGGTCAGCAGCAGGAGGCCAGACTTGTGTCTGTGGCAGCAGCATCCATTTTGTGATGCTGAGGCTCTGGTTAGATTTAACCGCATTTAAGGAAAGTAACATGTCTTCTTCCTCTAGAAGGGTGGAATGCTACCCCCATCACCAGGGCTGGAGAGGGGGTAGTATTCCAAAGTGTATGACACCTTACACAACATGTTTTGATAAAGCCAAACCATAGATAGCATTTAACCGCGAGGTTCATAATGCACTTAAGAGTATATGGTAAGGCAATATCCTAGAACAGCTATAAGGACATGGTTCCGAAAGCTGCAGGCAGGCTCAGCTCATGCTAGAGCACCATCTCACATAAAACCAAGCACTCTGCCTCCAGGATTGTTAAGGCCTGCCATAGGAGTGACTTATAGGTGCATATGTGTCCAGATATAGGTTTAGACATAGGTATACTATATCTAAGCAATGGGTGATTACACCACCTTGCCCCAGCTGAGTGATCAGCCAGTTGTGTCAGTTTGGATGGCCAGCAAGGGGTGGAAAAGATATGCTGCAGCCCCTGGTAGGCCTTGGATGCACCTATGCCCTGGGTACCTATAGTACACTGTACAGGGGCTCATAAGGTGACCCAATCCCAATTGGTAATGTACCTAACATACATGGTTGTGAATTTAGAGAGAGAACAGCAGGGCTGTGGGTCTGAATAGCAGGCCACAGCCACATTAAGTCGAAAACCAGTGAAGCAAAAAGCAAAAAAGTGGGGTGACCATAGGAAAGCAGACCCTACTCTCCTACATACCCCCCCCCCCCCCCCAACGCAGGGACATTAAACTTAACCTTGACCAGATAAGTCTTCATGTTCTAAGTGGAAATACCTGGAGAGACCATCTGCATTGCCATGGTCAGTCCCTGGTCTGTGCTCCACTGTAAAGTCCATCCCCTGAAGGGAAATGGACCACCTGAGCAGTTTGGGATTCTCACCCTTCATCTGATTTAGCCACAAGAGGGGCTTATGGTCTGTCTGAATTCTGAAGTGAGTGCCAAACAAGTATGGTCTCAACTTCTTCAGGGCCCAAACCACAGCAAAGGCCTCCCTCTCAATGGCTGACCAACGTTTCTCTCTAGGGGTCAGCCTTCTGCTAATTAAAGCAATGGGCTGGTTTGACCATCTACATTAAGTTGTGAAAGCACAGCTCCCACCTCCAACTCAGAAGCATCTGTTTGGACAATAAACTCTTTGGAGTAGTCAGGACTCTTTAGGATAGGTGCAGAGCACATGGCCTTCTTCAGTTCATCAAATGCCTTTTGACAGCTAACTGTCCACTGAACCTTTCTTGGCATCTTCTTGGATGTCAGCTCACTGAGTGGTGTCACAATGGACCCATAATTCTTTAAAAATGTTCTGTAGTACCCAGACAGGCCCACGAAAGCTCTGACCTGTGTCTGGGTGGTTGGAGGAGCCAAGTCCTGTATGGTCTGGATCTTACTCTCCAGTGGTTGAACCTAACCCCCACCTACAAGGTGGCCCAGGTACACAACCTTACTCTGCCCTATCTGGCACTTTGTTGCCTTGATAGTTAGGCCAGCCTTTTGCAGGGCCTCCAAAAACTTCTTCAGGTGGATCAGGTGATCCTCCCAGGTGGAGCTGAATACAGCAATATAATCAAGATAAGCTGCACAAAAGTCATCCAACCCAGAAAGGACTTGGTTCACCAACCTTTGGAAAGTGGCAGGTGCATTCTTCAAACCAAAGGGTATCACCACAAATTGATAACGACCTCCAGGGGTTGAGAAAGCTGTTTTGGCCTTGGACTCCTCAGCTAACCTAATTTGCCAATAGACAGCTGTCAAATCAAATGTGCTCAGAAACTTGGCAGAAGCCCATCTATCAATGAGCTCATTTGCTCTTGGAATGGGGTGAGCATCTGTCCTAGTGACAGCATTGAGACCTCTATAGTCCACACAGAACCTCATCTCTCTCTTACCATCTTGGGTGTGAGGTTTTGGTACAAGGACTGCTGGGCTGGCCCAGGGGCTCTCTGATGGCTCAATTGCTCCAAGCTCAAGCATTTTCTGCACCTCAGTCTTTATACAGTCCCTGACATGGTCAGGTTGCCTGTAGATTTTACTCTTCACAGGCAGACTGTCACCAGTGTCCACCCCATGGGTGCACCAGTTAGTCGGACTAGGTGTTAGTGAAAAACTATGTCTATGGGCCTGTAGAACTTTTCGGCAGTCCATTTGTTGCTGGTCAGTGAGGCTGCCTGCCAAGGCTACTCCATCAACTGAACCATCATCAGGGTTGTGGGACAACAAGTCTGGGAGAGGGTCACTCTCTTCCTCCTGTTCCCCATCTGTAGCCATGAGCAAGCCCATGTCTACCCTGTCCACATATGCTTTCAACCTGTTGACATGGAGCACCCTGTGGGGGCTCCTAGGGGTGCCAAGGTCCACCAAGTAGGTGACCTCTCCCTTTTTCTCAATTATGGTGTGGGGTCCAGACTATTTGTCTTGGAGGGATGCTGGGGCCACTGGCTCCAACACCCACACCTTCTGCCCTGGCTGGTACTCAGTCAGCACAACCTTTTGGTTATGCCAAGCTTTCTGAAGTTCTTGGCCGGCCTCAAGGTTTTTGGAAGCCTTCTCCATGTATTCAGCCATCCTGGAGCGGAGACCAAGTACATAGTCCGCTATGTCAAGTTTAGGCTTTTTGAGAGGTAACTCCCATCCTTCCTTCACAAGACACAGGGGACCCCTTACAGGATGTCCAAACAAAAGCTCAAAAGAGCTGTAGCCAACCCCCTTTTGTGGGACCTCTCTGTAAGCAAACAGAAGGCAGGGTAAAAGGATGTCCCATCGTCGCCTAAGCTTTTCAGGTAACCCTTTTATCATCCCTTTTAGGGTCTTGTTGAACCTTTCAACAAGCCCATTGCACTGTGGATGGTAGGGTGTAGTGAACTTATAGTTAACACCACACTCTTTCGACATGAAGTTGGTACCTCTGTCTGAAAGTACCTGCTTTGGAAAGCCCACTCTGGAGAAAACTCCAAGTAGGGCCCTTGCCACAATAGGAGCTGTTGTGGTCCTCAGGGGAATAGCCTCTGGATACCTGGTGGCATGATCCACTACCACCAGTATAAATCTGTGCCCAGATGCTGTTTGGGGGTCCATTGGTCCAACAATGTCTATCCCCACTCTCTCAAAGGGTACCCCCACCACAGGTAGTGGTATGAGGGGGGCCTTTGTGGTTCCACCTGATTTGACACTGGCTTGGCAGGTGACACAGGAGCGACAAAACTCCTTTGTATCTTCTGACATATGAGGCCAGTGAAAGGAGGGACAAGCCTGTCCCAAGTCTGGTTTTGGCCTAAGTGTCCTGCTAGAGGAATATCATGTGCCAAGGTTAAAAGGAAGCCCCTAAATTGCAGAGGTATGACCAACCTCCTGGAAGCACCAGGTTTGGGGTCTCTAGCCTCTGAATAAAGGAGCCCATCATCCCAATATACTTTATGGGTACCTTGAGCATTCCCAGCAGCCTCAGCAGCAGCCTGCTGTATGAGGGGTTCAAGAGAAGGACAAGTTAACTGAGCCTGCCCCAGATCTGCCCTTGAGGGTCCCCCTGGCCCCAGAAACTCAACCTGATCAGGTTCAAGCTCTTCCAGGACAGTCTCCTCTTGGATCACAGAACCATCCTCCTGAGAGGGCTGATCCTCAACCTGGGGCAAGGGGGGAGGCACTGCCTTAACCCTCTTGCTCTTTCTCTTGGGTTGTGTCTGGTCTATAGTTTCAAGATCCAGCACAGGTTCAGGTAGGCACTTCTTGGCCTGGGACCTGGTTACAGCAAAGACATGTGCTGAAATACCTAGCGTCTCTGCAGGAGTCCGTTACTCCACTTCTGACCATATTGAGTCCTCTAGATCATTGCCCAAAAGACATTCCACTGGGAGGTCTGAACTTACCACAACTCTTTTGAGACCAGTTACTCCTCCCCAGGAGAAATTAACGATTGCCACACTATGGGTAGTAGTGACATTTCTAGCTTTGGTCACTAGGTAATTATCACCCAGTAAGATTTGTCCAGGGTCCACAAAGCTAGGTGTCCCCATAGTGACACTGGCACATGTGTCCCTGTAGGCCTGACCCACTTTACCATTAATTAAAGGCGTCTGCCTGTACTTGCCCAAAGTATTGGGACTCATAGTAGTGGACATAGCCATGTCCACATCACAGATCAAGACTGCCTGAGTTGGAATCCCAACTAAGCCATTCTCCATCTCAGTACCCATGGTTAACCCCACTATAGCTTTAGTTTGGGGGCTGCCACTGCTGACTGTACTAGGGGGTGCAGGTGCCTTAGGGGCTGCAGTGGCAGGGGCTGCACCTTTCTTAGTGCACTCACTAAACCAGTGAGAAACTGCCTTACAGTAATTATACCAAGGTTTCTTTGGGCCATCATTCTTCTTATTTTTCTTTCCAGTTTGGGAACCCCCCCCCCTCATTAGTAGTATTTGGGGGGGCCTGAAGAAGACTTCTGGTCTTTTTGTTTTTGATCTCCACCCTTCTGGTTTGCCTTTTTCTGATCACCTCCTTGGTTCTGGGGTTTCTGCTTAACCCTGGTTCTGACCCATTTGTCCCCCTTCTTTCCCAATTCTTGGGGAGAGGTCAGATCTGAGTCAATCAGGTGTTGGTGCAACAATTGGTTCTGACAGTTATTAAGGATTTGTTCTCTCATGATCAAATTATACAATCTTGTATAGTCCTTAACTTTACTACCAAGCAACCAACCTTCCAGAGCCTTAGTGCCACAATCAACAAAATCAGTCCAGTCATGAGTCTGAGCTTTTTGGGTATCTCTGAACAACAACCTGTATTGCTCAGTGGTTAGGCCAAACCCTTCAATAAGAGCACTCTTCAGGACAGTGTAGTTTGTTGCATCCTCACGTCTAACAGTGAGGAGCTTGTCTCTTCCTTTCTCTGAGAAGGAGAGCCACAAGTTTGCTGCCCACTGATCTTGGGGAACCTGCTGTACCATGCAGGCTCTCTCCAGAGCAGTCATCCATTTGTGGATGTCATCCCCATCTCTGTAGGGGGGCACAATCTTACTCAGGTTTCTATGATCATAGGGCCTGTCTTTATCCTTGGGGATAATGATGCCACCAGTGGAATCTAATCCACTTAATCTTTGCTCCCTTGCTAAAGCAAGTATAGCTTGGGCCAGGGCTGTTTCCTCTTTCTCTATCTGAAGTTGGACAGCTCTCATCCTAGCCTCATGCTCTTTTCTCTGGAGGGAAGTCATTCCCCTTTGATAACATTAGAAAGGATAGACTCCCTGGAAGGAGATCTGTCCCTTCTATTGCCAGGGAGAAGCCTACTATTAGGTCTGGAGGGGTGAAACCCATCTCCATTCCCATGCAAGCTTATGTTAGCCAAGCTAAGCCTTCGGACCTCAACGCGACTATCCCCCTGATCATCTGACTCATCCCCATCTACCTCCTGAACTTCTGGGGTGATGGCTTCATCATCTGTGAGGGCTCCCTCTCCTGTAATACCTGAGGGGCATGGAGGGGCCTTCTCAATATCTGCTGTCGCCAGGATATGTATCAGGATTGGGATGGTGGGGTTATGACCCCTTTTCAGCCCCCTTGAAGTGCACAAGGCACTCAATTCTCTGAAGCTGAGTTTTTTATAGCTGGAGGGTGCCTTGAGAAGGTCACTTCCCACAGGTAGAGAACTTGCTTGTTCACCTGTGCCAGACATGACTAGTGAGGTGAGGGTGTGTGCACCTACCTACACTATGTGTTTACCTACTTGAACCTCTCTATGATTTGTATTCAGGGTGTGCTAAGCCCTTTAGTCTACAACCACTAAGTTCAGTAAAACTTAAGTATTTAAAGCTTTGTTTATATGTACCTATGGTACTTGATGTGATCTTTCAAATGATATTGTCAAAGATTACAATTGGTAAAACAACAGCAAGCTCAAATCCCAACCGCTGCACACCAATGTGAGAAGTTGGCCTGGTATATGATGATCGCTATTCTAGTGAGCACCTTGCACCAGTCCAACCGACCCTTATGGTGATTGGTTGTAAGTCAACCTTATAGAGCAGCTATCCTGATGGTAGCATGGACAAAAGCAGTCTTAGGCTAAACTCAAGAGGGCATGTGAAGCCAGCTGTTTTACCATATGCAATCCTTTTAACATCAAATGAAAAGACACCACACAAGTTATATATTATAAAATATATGTATTCATTACTAGAATAATCCCCTGGACTCTTTATGAGGACAGGAGCACAAGCGTTAAACAAAGAACTTCATATAACAAACAAAAGTTGCACAAAATATGGATAGGCCGGGTGGCCCCTAAAACCATGTACTAAAATAGTGGTATAAGAACCACGTCACGAACAATGGTAAGGCCTAGGGCCTTGAGAATCGCTGGGGCTACACTGGAATAATGAAGGTTAGGAAATAGGAGGCCCACAGGATGCGGGTGCAGTGTCTATAGGCACTAGCGTTTACCATACAAGTCAATGGTGCGTAAAAGTTAGAAAGTTACAGGTTTGGAAGTCTTCCGACTAGACTAGAACTTAACCACTTAAAACTAGGACACTAGAGGTGTAAACCACTACAGGAGCACCGGAGTACTCGCGCTACCTCACCCACAGGATGCGGGTGCATAGGTATCAAAGTTGTGGAAATATGAAATCTCTAAATACCGCATTTATTTTGTATTTAGCCTCCATTTTTATATTGCCATCACCCAGGCCTAACTTCTCGAGTCATCACTCAGCACTCCCTGTCCCCGAAAACACATGCAATGCCTGCTTAACAAGTAAACCATTAATTGTTGACTCTGCTCGATAGGAACAATCCTTATACCAAGGGGATTTTGTGAACTCCTGACCTGCATTATGGCCCATGTTGGAGGTAGAGTTTGTTCATCCTTGTGCATTGTGACTCATGTTTGTGGTTAAGCCTGTCTGTCCTTGTGGTGGGTGGTCTGAGTCACTAGACATGTTCATGATTAACTATGTTGCAAAAGGTGTTGCAGAAGTGAAGAACTAAAGCACGTGATGATCACGCCGCACTTTAGCAAACAAGGAATTCACTGACTGATTGGTTCAGTTTGTTTAAATGTGGGTTGGATATGGGCATGTCTATTTCTTTAAAAGATTGTACGCTGTTGATTCAAGCAGCAGTCTCCCGAGAACTTATTTGTATTTTACTTCTGGGACTACTGTTCATGGCTGCAACCAAATAAATACTTGCTCTTCCTCACGAGTAGAGTGTTCTGTGTCTCTGTGTACCTGGACAGGTGAACTCGAAGATTTCAGGCGTGCCCTGCGCCACTGGGCCATTAAAAGGTCCGGTTCTTCAAAGTGCGTCGGGTTTCTTGGTGGAGTTCTATGGAGCCTGGAGGTAAAGATGCTGCAGGCGGCCAGGAGAGAAGAGTCCGGTTGGATCCAAGGGTGGATCGAAGATGGAGAGTACCTGAAAGCAGAGGGGACAGAGTCTGGGCCACTAGCCAGTGACCAGGAAGGAACCAAGAAGGAACCAGGCGATGTCGGGTTGCGATCAGGTGAAGTCGTGAAGCTTGTCTCTACTGCCACGTGGACCAGGAGGCGTCGATGACAACCAGGAGGTAGACACGGACTGTACCACGAAGGCTCGCGCTGTCGATGGTGTCGGTTCTTGAATCGGAGTCAACAGGCCTTGGCAAATGCAACCTACGCAGGAATCGAAGATGGCTTCTGGATCAGACCGGGAAGGTCTGATGGGCTGCTCCTTTTTGGGGGAGCAAGGGCCAGTCTGGAGCAACCAGACCAGTAGTGTAAATCAGCAAGTTCGTCGTCACAGAGGCCACTAGCCAACGGGCAAGTGACCCGGACAACGCGTCGAGCAGGAAAATGCAAAAGGGCCCCACGCAGCACTCGATGAGTGTGGAGAGGTGATCTTTGGTGCAAAAGCTGCTCGAGCTGGGGCTTCTCAATCCCCAATGCACAGCTTCAAGGGTGCCTCGGGAGCTGCACATGAAGCATTTCGCTGGCTTTCCAAGATGGCCGGTCCCACGTCTCACGTCGCCTGGATCGGGCTGTTGGAAGTCTGGAAGTCCGGTTCTTGTCGGACTCTGTTGTTCGAGCTCTGGCGGGAGCAACAACAAAGCAAATCTTTGAGTGCTGATGGTGCCTGCTTGTGCAGGGTGGTCACTCCTTGACCACAAGGGAGATACTTCAGTCTTCTACGTCGAGTAGGATGTTGAAGGGTCCAGACTTTCGTATCAAAGTTTCCGTCAGGATGATCTAATGTCTAAGGGCACAGCTCCTACCTTTATTCCAAATCAAGGGGCTGGATCACCTGCTAGGTCCCTCCTATGGGTGGGACCCAGGAAGGGGGTGGTTACACCCCTTTCCCTTTGTCCAGTTTCGCGCCAGAGCTGGGGCTGGAAAGCCCCAGGACCGGTTTGAACTGGGCTTTGCATGGGACACCTTGTGTGCCCCAGGCAGTGTCTAGTTTCATTCAGCCCTCCCTGCCCCAATCCACTATCTCCTGTCTGGGGTGGTGTAACACCTCCCTGTGACTGGAAACCTTTAGTCCAGGCCTCCCCTGCCGGAGTTTCAGTCAGCAGCAGGAGGCCAGACTTGTGTCTGTGGCAGCAGCATCCATTTTGTGATGCTGAGGGTCTGGTTACATTTAACCGCATTTAAGGAAAGTAACATGTCTTCTACCTCTAGAAGGGTGGAATGCTACACCTGTCGCCAGGACTGGCAAGGGGGTAGTATTCCAAAGCATATGACACCTTACACGACATGTTTTGATAAAGCCAAACCATAGATAGCATTTAACCGCGAGGTTCATAATGCACTTAAGAGTATATGGTATGGCAATATCCCAGAACAGCTATAAGGACATGGTTCCGAAAGCTGCAGACAGGCTCAGCTCATGTTAGCACACCATCTCACATAAAACCAAGCACTCTGCCTCCAAGATTGTTAAGTCCTGCCATAGGAGTGACTTATAGGTGCATATGTGTCTAGATATAGGTTTAGACATAGGTATACTATATCTAAGCAAGGGGTGACTACACCACCTTGCCCCAGATGAGTGATCAGCCAGTTGTGTCAGTTTGGATGGCCAGCCAGGGGTGGCAAAAGATATGCTGCAGCCCCTGGTAGGCCTTGGATGCACCTATGTCCTGGGTACCTAGAAGACACTGTACAGGGGCTCATAAGGTGACCCAATCCCAATTAGTCATGTACCTAAAGTACATGGTTGTGAATTTAGAGAGAGAACAGCAGGGCTGTTTGTCTGATTAGCAGGCCCACAGCCACATTAAGTAAAAAACCAGTGAAGCAAAAAGCAAAAAAGTGGGGTAACCATAGGAAAGCAGAGCCTACTCTCCTACATGACCCATCACCCCATTCCCCTGAGATGAGCATGGGATACTGATATAAATTAGTATATGCATATTGAGATGTATGGGCACTTTTACCTCTACTGGCATACTTGTGAAAATGAAAATAGACCAGGTCTCAGGTTGTATGTTTATTAGATTTTAGTGATCCTATGTTCTAGCCAAAGGGTGCTACAAGAAGTGTGTAGGGCTGTGTCTGGGATACGTGACAGACCATACAGATGCACCATTTATCGACCATCTGCATGGGTATGGGAGTGTTGTGTATCATAGTGAGAATGTTTGAATATATATAGTCAGCTCTAAGTAGAATTACCAGACAGCAGACCTCAAATGTTGAGCTTTGGGAGTGTGACTCCTGGAGTGGGAAGACTGCAGGGTTTTGTAGGGAATCCTACTAGAAAACAGTGTCAGGCAATGACACATGCTCCTAATCCACCAGCAGGCGATTTCCCTGGAGTCATTTTTAATATCAAACCATCTCTATAGAAGAGAGTGTCATAGAGAAGGGGAACCATGTCTAACTCAGGCCTAATGGTCTCATAGGAGGCAGCAAGGAAAAGTGACTCATTTGTAATCCTAGCTCTCCATCATGGATATTATTTCTGAAGTCATGAAGATTCAGTATCTCAGTAGATGTGTAGGATTCTGGAACACATTTTTAAAATAAATATTGTTAGAAATTGGATTTTTGGTCGGCTAGGGCATGTGTCAAAGTCGGGCAGAAACCACCATTCTAGTCAGGATAAGGGAGTTACACTCCTAATATAACCCCTGCTCACCCCCTTGGAAGCTTGGCACGAGCTGTCAGGCTTATCTTAGAGGCAGTGTGTAAAGCATTTGCACATAACCAACAGTAATACAGTATAAGCACCACAAAAGGACACCACACCAGTTTAGAAAAAGATCCAATATTTTTATATACTTAAAGACAAGACCAAAAATGATAAAAATCCACAATACAGTACTTAAAAATCTTCAAGTATCAAAATATGCTTGAAAAATAGTTCCTGGAGGTTGTTACCTTCGTCTGGGGCTATCACGGCATTGTAAGCAAACAAACCCAAACAGTTCTGGCTGACCGCGGCGTTGCAGGCCAGCTACGGTGTCGGAAAGACCCGCAAACAGTACCTTTTAGAAAGGCAGGGCATCAGCGACCTCTTGTTTAGCTTCCGAAAGCACGGCGTCCGTGGTTTTCTGTTCCGGAGATCGGTGCAGGAGTCATCGGGGCCCTTGAAGTCACACGCGTTGCAGGTCGAACTCCCCTCTATTGAAGTCAGGAGTGCTGGCAGGCGTCGGGTGCTGCGGTGTGAAGTGCAGTGGTGCAGTGTGCGGTGCCCTCAGGTCGGGGTGCGAGCAGAGGCTCGGCGGCGACGTCAGACGGCGTCATCGATGGGACCAGGGTCGCGTTGCGAGGTGAAGGCGGTGCTCAATGTGGCACTGGCAGGTTGCGGTGCAAGCAACAGCGGCATCTTCGTGGCTAAGGCGCTGTCGTCAGCTGACGAACTGGAGTCAATGGTGCCAGTGTCGATAGGTCAAGGCTGCGGTGCGGGATGAGGGCGGTGCGTCGTGTAACTTTACGAGCGGTGCCCTCAAACCACGGTCCAAGCAGCAGCATAGATTTCGGTATGGAGTAGCATTGTCGGGGATACCAAGGCGTTGTCGTGAATTGAGGCAGTGTGGAGGGCAGTGCCCACAGGTCGTGGTGCAAGCAGCAGTTCAGTGGTGACGTCAGCAGGCATCGTCGGTGAAACCAGGGTCGCATTGCGGTGGGTCCCTCTGCAGTGCCTTGAGGACACGGAGTCATCAGCGGCGTTGTAGACAGCGTTGGATTGCTTTTTCCTCTGTTGCAGCACAAAACACACAGACCCCAGTGCTGAGGGCTGAAGAGCTTGAAGTCTTTGCTGTGTTTGAGACTTCTTGAACCGGGGGCAAGCTCTACCTCAAGCCCTTGGAGAAACTCACAATAGTAGATTGCAGAATGTTCGGTCCAGTCCTTTCACTGCCCAATACAGAAGCAGCCACTGCAGGCCAACACAGCAAAGCATACAGCAAAGTGGTAGTTCCTCCTCACAGCTTCTTCTTGACAGTCTTCTTGATCCAAAAGAGTGCGAAAGTTCACGGGTCTGGGCCCCAATATTTATATCCTAAAATCCTTTGATCTCTTAGGCAGAAAGTGTCTGTGCCCAGCTAGACCAGTCCTGCCTTCTCTGGTGTGACTTCCTGGCAGGAGGTGGAGACAGCACTGTCAGAGGCAGGCTAGGCCCTTTGAGGTGCGAGGAAATCTCCTCCCCCTTCCGCCATTGCAGCCCAGGCCTTTCCTGACCCACCTAGACTATATGGAGCCACTCCTGCTCCCCAGCCTTCTGTCATCCAAAACCCAGACAGGCAATCCACATTCCAAAGAGGCACCCGGTATGACTGAGCAAGAAAATACCTACTTTCTAAATGTGGTATTTTCAAACACTGAATGCAAAAATCCCCTTCACTAAAAGATGCATCTTTAGATTCTGAGTTCAGGCATACTAAACTTGATTTTCCTACCTTGTTCCCAGGGCCAGTTATGTTTATAAGATGTTATAAACAAATGTCCTATTCTGTCCTATGGGAAACAGGTAGCCTTGCATTGGTGAAAAATGAAATTGGCAGTAAATCACTATCAGGACATGCCACAAACACTAGGGCACCTTGGGCCTACCTTAGGGGTGGCTGACATGTAAGAAAAGGGAAGGTTAGGGCCTGGCAAGTGGGTGCACTTGCCAAGCAACATGGCATTTCCAGACTGCACACAGGCTCTGCAATGGCAGGTCAGAGTCATATTTACGGGCTGTTTGGGTGGGTGGCACAATCCAGTGCTGCAGCCCACCAACAGCATTTGATCTACAGGCCCTGGCACACACAGTGCACTTTACTAGGGACTGACACATAAATCAAATAGGCCAATCATGGAAACACCAATCCATGATACATTGTACCACAGGAGCACTTGCACTTTACTACTAATCAGCAGTGAGAAAAGTGTGCAGGAACACTAAGCCAGCACAAACAGAGTCAAAATGTATTTATTTATTTATCCAGGATTTGTAATGCGCATGGCTGCCTCAGCGACGAGGCGTCCCAGCACAGCCAGAAACCAGATGAGAGGGATAGGGAAGCTCAACAAGCGACAAATGTCAGATAGTGGGGGAACAACCATGTTTTTAGGGACTTCTGAAACGTCAAAAGATTAGGGGTGGCTCGGATGCTTGCTGGCAGGGAGTTCCAAAGTTTGGCTGCCAAAAGGCCAAACGAGCGACCCCCTACCCTCACTTTCCTTACTCGAGGGACACAAACCAGACTATGGTTGGCAGAACGCAGAGCGCGCCTGGGCAAATAGGGCTTCAAAAAACCTGATAACCCCATAGGGGCTTGATGCCTCAGAATTTTGTGCGCGATGCATAGCACCTTAAACTGAATGCGGGCTTCAATTGGCAGCCAGTGCAACTTCAAGAGCACCCGGGCCATTGATTGAGATCTTGGGAGTGCCACTAGCATACGTGCTGCCGCATTCTGGACCCTCTGCAGGCGTTTAATGCTTGCTTTCTTGGCACCTAGATATAAGGAATTGCCATAATCAAGCCTCGCAAGAATGGAGGCCTGCAAGATGGTTAGGCGTACTCTGGGAGGAAAGAAGCCAAGCAAGGGCCTCAGTCCTCTCAGGAGCCCAAAGCAAACTGCAGCGACAGCCCTTGTCTGCTTCTCAAATGTTAGTCCGGTGTCGAACTAGACACCAAAGTTCTTTACTGTCTCCTTCGGTGATGGCGCGAGTTTCAGATGATCAGGCCACCACTGCTCTGACCAGAGCTCCTGGTCCTTTCCATACAGTAGAATCTCGGATTTACTGGCATTTAGTTGGAGGTAGTTAGCCTTCATTCAGTCTGAGATAATCAATAGATCCTGCTTGAAATTATCCAGGTTGGCGCGGCATTTTTTAGAAAAAGCGATCACCAGCTGGGTGTCGTCTGAGTACGACACCAAGGACAACCCCCTGCCTCTGGCCACCTCCGCCAAAGGTCCCACATACAGATTGAATAAAAGTGGGCTCAAAATGGAACCTTGAGGTACCCCCCGGCACACCAAAAGGCCCCTTGGTGACATGCTTCATCATCGGGGTCTTCCCGCCCCGCTGCGGGACGGGGCGTGCTACGACTAGCGACTACGCAGGAGCACTTAGATATTGTAAGTGCTATGTGAGGTGTATTTGAGTGAGTGTAAGTAGGGTCAGGGGTGAATGGGAAAAGTGAGATTAAAAGAATACCTGGCCTTATGAAAGCAAAAGATTCTTTATTGGTCATAGGCTGGTATCGTTAAAATTAGTGCGGCGGAGAAACCAAAGCTAACAATGAGCTAGTTCTCCTGGTGATGTCAACATGTTTCGAGGCTGCCTGCCTCTTCGTCATGACGGGGTCAGATCCTTCTGTCACTCACTAAGGTAGCCATCAATATGTGCAATGTGTATATACAGGTGAAAAAATTCTAATACCTATGTGGTATGGGATTAAAGTTACAGCCCTATCAGTATTTCTGATTCGTAAGCTGGAATTGGTAGGAGTCAATGCCCCATGAGCCGATCTGGAAGAGGGGTAAATGTAACTTTCATTACTAGTCGAGAAATCCTCGAATCCTCCCACGGAAGCCGCGGACGAGGGAGGATGCAAGGATTTCTTTTTAATTAGCGATACAGCACAGCATGCTGAGCCACTTGCTTAAACCTAATAACACAGCCAATAGGTCCCAAAGGCAAGACCAATTGGCTTTGCCAGTGCTTGTTACAAGATGCGGTAATCTGTTTGTTAGTCTGCCCACGTATTTAATACAAAAAATGGTGCTGAGAAACTGTGAACATTTTATGTAAAAGTGGTGCTGAGAAACTGTGGGAAAATTCAGTTGAGTTTGTATGGGATAAAAGGTGAAAAGACAACATCAGCAGAGAATGAATCTGTAGACGTACTCTGGTGTGTGAGAGTGGTGTATCTGACGTGTCAGACAAGCAACTATATTGGGGGTAAAGGTGAGTTTCAGCATGATTTCATGGGGTAACTGTGAGTTTCAGTTTGATTACAAGAGGGCCTCTTTCAGCAGCAAGATTGACCAAAAGAGCCAGGCCACTTGGATTAGGGTTATATATTTCTCTACTGCCCATGTAACGAACACGAGGATGCACACATGTGTAAGAGGAGACACTAACATGCACAGAATAATTGAATACTTGTCTGCCAGATCGCTTGTGCCGATCTGGAGGATGCAAGACAGCTGCGATTCGCTTTTGGGGAACACCTTATGAGGGTCAGTGCGAAGAATCTCTTTAAAATGGTTTTGTGGAATGACTCTGTGGTGTTCGGAAAGCACTTGAAAGCACTTAAACTAATGGTTACCGGCTTTCTCATTTCTATGTGAGGTGTTTGCTTTACTAGATATGAATAAACGTATCAGCAAACGAGAGGCACAGGGTGACTGACAGAATGTCGCCTAGATGATAGGCAAAATGAGACACACGGAAATTCAGGGATACTCAGACCTGCACGTAGGAAAACACTGGATCATTTCTCAGTTGCATATTATTGGTGGGAGAAATACATTCCGTACATAAGTTGCTGGAAGAAATGTTTTTGCTTTTGTTCCCGACAGAAATGTTTGTCGGCCATTTTTTTTTTAGAAAATATTATCAAAATAACCATATAAGAGTCTTGTCACGGAATGAATCGCTGCTACCAAACACAGCCCACAATGGGGGAGTTACAAGAAAGTGACAAGAAGGTGACTCTCTATGGGCCTTCATGTTTCCTTGAACCATAATAACAACAAACCAGGTAGATATATGTCCTTTGGATAACACATTCTACAGGTTTGGCTTTGTAATTAATTATTCCTTAGGTAGGGTGTAGACAGCAGCATTGTCCTTAAGGTTAGACATCTTTGAGATTCAGGCTTTAGACAGAGGAGCTATCTATCAGTTTATATAGATCTGAACGCCACTGGCTTCAGATAGAAAGCTTAGCTGTAAGTCACACACTGGTGGTAAAGGTTCGAATAACTTCAGAAGGCAGTGAATACACACTAGTTAAACAAACACAGTCTGGCTCTCGGGAATACCGCTGTCGCTTTAAACGGCACAGTTACCCTTCAGATGGCACAGACCTAAAAGACTCGTATAATGAAAACAATCCCAGTGCTTTCACAGATGTCCCCAGCACGTGGACCCCAACCACCGAGAATCACATGACATTGTCAGCCGTTCAGAGCCCTGGATCTGACCTGGGCTCACAGCCAAAGACATGAGCAAGAGTCAACACACCTGCCTAGTGCCTGCTTACTCATCCCTATCACAGGGTCTGGAGGGAGGAAGCACTGGCCTCTTTCCGTTTACTTAAAGGTAAGACTGGCTGCTGCGCTTCCACAGACCCTGCTGCTACCAGCCGGTAAACATTTGGGATTATTACTGACCGAAATATCCTGGGGAGGACATTAAAAACAAGCAATAAACAGAAACAACAGTGTGTCCCTTAGTAGGCCAAGGGCACGGGAGGGAAAATATCTGTGCTGATTCACAGTTTGTGGGAAATCTGGGGACCTGCCCACCCCCACATTCTCTCCAGAGTTCTGAGAATTCGTCACAACCAACGTTTGCCCCGGAAGTGTTTGACGCCAGGAACTGGCCGCAACAGGTCATTTACTCAGTACTGGCTGATCCTAGCATCAGATTCACAAATACATTTACTTTGTCCGTGTTATGAGACTTTAGGCGACTCATAAGTGGACAAATACAGTTACTAACTTTAACAGTGCTCTTTCACACCCACAAGGAAACATCTGAAAAGGGTATCTCCATTAGCTCTAATATAGAGGCCAACAATCTGGTGCCATGTCATGAAATACGACGCAAAACAGATCCCTTACCATCATCCTATCTCAGATCGGCTTACTTTTGATGAGATACAGACAGAGTCAGTGGTTTTCCCTAAGTGACGCAAGATGAACACTAAGGCCCACTCCTATCCACTTCCACAAAGCATAGCCAAACTTTATAAAATCTTTATTTCTGTTTTATTAATGAACAGTTAACAATTCTTGCCCATGACTCGAATTAATTGTGGAAATCCATATGTATGACATTGACCTCTAACAACTTCAATTAATATGCACAGTAACAGCGCAGTCAACCTCAGGCATTTGATATGTTCCTGTCTCTTTTAAATTTTAGCATGTCTCCCTTTCTACTCTAGTTAATTCCTATTTGTAGGAAGGTGGATACCTGACTATGGTTACCCCAGATTTGTTTGCCTAGTGTTTAGCTGGTTTTCGTCTTAGTTGGCCTGGGATCCTGCTATTCAGGGTCCCAGGCTATCTGCTCTCTCTGACTCCATGTACCTTAGGTACATCTCCAATTGGATATTGGGTCACCTTATGAGCCCCTGTAGTGTGTACTATAGGTTCCCAGGGCATAGGTGCATCCAAGGCCTACCAGGGGCTGCAGCATATCTTTTGCCACCCCTGGCTGGCCATCCAAACTGATACAACTGGCTGATCACTCAGCTGGGGCAAGGTGGTGTAATCACCCCTTGCTTAGATATAGTATACCTATGTCTAAACCTATATCTGGACACATATGCACCTATAAGTCACTCCTATGGCAGACCTTAACAATCCTGGAGGCAGAGTGCCTGGTTTTATGTGAGATGGTGCTCTAGCATGACTGGGCCTGTCTGCAGCTTTCGGAACCATGTCTTTATAGCTGTTCTGGGATATTGCCATACCATATACTCTTAAGTGCATTATGAACCTTGCGGTTAAATGCTATCTATGGTTTGGCTTCATCAAAACATGTCGTGTAAGCTGTCATACGCTTGGAATACTACCCCCTCGCCAGTCCTGGCGACGGGGGTAGCATTCCACCCTTCTAGAGGGAGAAGACATGTTACTTTCCTTAAACGCAGTTAAATCTAACCAGAGCCTCAGCATCACAAAATGGATACTGCTGCCACAGACACAAGTCTGGCCTCCTGCTGCTGACCGAAACTCCGGCAGGGGAAGCCTGGACAAAAGGTTTCCTGTCACAGGGAGGTGTTACACCACCCCAGACAGGAGATAGTGGATTGGGGCAGGGAGGGCTGAATGAAACTAGACACTGCCTGGGGCACACAAGGTGTCCCATGCAAAGCCCAGTTCAAACCGGTCCTGGGGCTCTCCAGCCCCAGCTCTGGCGCGAAACTGGACAAAGGGAAAGGGGTGTAACCACCCCCTTCCTGGGTCCCACCCATAGGAGGGACCTAGCAGGAGATCCAGCCCCTTGATTTGGAAAAAAGTTAGGAGCTGTGCCCTTAGACATTAGATCATCCTGACTGAAACTTTGATACGAAACTCTGGACCCTTCGACATCCTACTCGAAGTAGAAGACTGAAGAATCTCCCTTGTGGTCAAGGAGTGACCACCCTGCACAAGCAGGCACCATCAGCGCTCAAAGGTTTTCTTTGTTGTTGCTCCTGCCGGAGCTCGAACGACAGAGACCAACAAGAACCAGACTTCCAGACTTCCAACAGCCCGATCCACAGTCCCAGCAAAGTTGAGACCTGTGGAGGCGACGAGAGACGTGGGGCCGGCCCTCTTGGAAAGCCAGCAAAGTGCTTCCTGTGCAGCTCACGAGGCACCCTCGAAGCTGTGCATTGGGGATTGAGAAGCCCCAGCCCGAGCAGCTTTTGCATCAAAGATCACCTCTCCACACTCACCGAGTGCTGCGTGGGGCCCTTTTGCATTTTCCTGCTCGACACGTCTATCCGGTCACTTGCCCGTTGGCTAGTGGCCTCTGTGACGACGAACTTGCTGATTTACACTGCTGGTCTGGTTGCTCCAGACTGGCCCTTGCTCCCCTGAATAGGAGCAGCCCATCAGACCTTCCCGGTCTGACCCAGAAGCCATCTTCGATTCCTGCGTGGGTTGCATTTGCCAAGGCCTGTTGACTCCGATTCGAGAACCGACAGCGAGAATCTTTGTGGGACAGTTCGTGTCTACCTCCTGGTCATTGTCAACGCTTCCTGGTCCACGTGACAGCGGAGACAAGCTTCACGACATTACCTGATCGCAACCCGACATCGCCTGGTTCCTTCCTGGTTCCTTCCTGGTCACTGGCTAGTGACCCAGACTCTGTCCCCTCTGCTTTCAGGTACTCTACATCTTCAATCCACCCTTGGATCCAACCGACTCTTCTCTCCTGGCCGCCTGGAGCATCTTTACCTCCAGGCTCCATAGAACTCCACGAAGAAACCTGACGCACTTTGACACCTATGCACCCGCTTCCTGTGGGTGAGGTAACGCGAGTACTCCGGTGCTCCTGTAGTGGTTTACACCTCTAGTGTACTAGTTTTAAGTGGTTACGTTCTAGCCCAGTCGGAAGACTTCCAAACCTATAACTTTCAAATTTTTACGCACCATTGACTTGTATGGTAAACGCAGTTGCCTATAGACACTGCACCCGCATCCTGTGGGCCTCCTATGTCCTAACCTTTGTTAGTCCAGTGTAGCCCCAGCGATTCTCAAGGCCCTAGGCCTTACCATTGTTCGTGACGTGGTTCTTATACCACTATTTTAGTATATGGTTTTAGGGGACACCCGGGCCTATCCTTATTTGTGCAACTTTTGTATGTTATATGAATTTAGTTGTTTAACGCTTGTGCTTCTGTGCTCATAAAGAGTATAGGGGATTATTCTAGTAATAAATACATATATTTTATAATATATAACTTATGTGGTGTCCTTTCATTTGATATTAAAAGGATTGCATATGGTAAAACAGCTGGCTTCACATGCCCTCTTGAGTTTAGCCTAAGACTGCTTTTGCCCATGCTACCACTAGGATAGCTGGTCTATAAGGTTGACTTACAACCAATCACCATAAGGGTCATTTGGACTGGTGCAAGGTGCTCACTAGAATAGTGATCATCATATACCAGGCCAACTTCTCACACTATTCTGTATTCAAATTTCAGTGTAGTTCTTTTCTATGCGTCTGGTGTAAGATAGAATGTGTGGTCATATTCTGTGCACCACCTCATGTTACATATTTTTCATCTGTGCGTGCAAAAATCCCTCTTTCCCCAAAGCGGTCCAATATAAGGGCTGTCAGATAATGTTTCCATTACTGCAGTCCAGGTCATCAGGTCTTCTGTCAGTTTGTCATCAGTTTTCATAAGATTCATTTGACATTTGTCTGGTATAGGCCATTCAACCATGTCCCTCTCCCAGGCCTACACTTGTGGGCCTTGTAGATGTAGCCAATATATCGATGTAATGTAATGTAAATTGATACTTGTATAGCGCACTACTCACCCGCAAGGGTCTCAAGGCGCTTGTACGAATACCGCTGTGGAACCCATCCTGGCTTTCCCTGTGAGGCGTCTACTCCTGGGCACCCCCAAGATGGAGGCCAGGCATCCTTAGCGTTGTGGGGGCCGTTGTGGAGATTAAGCAAGCTATTGCCCAAAGTTAAACTCCATGATTGGAATAGGCACCGAGGCGAGAATTATCAGGTCCGTGGAATTTTGAGCCCAAGACCCGCCGAGGCGGGGAATTGAACCCTGGTCCCAGGCCAGACCTCTGCATCAGGGTCTGCCGCTCTAACCATTGAGCCACACTTCTCCAATTTAACTTTAATTTTGTAGGCCACTTGATGAGTAGTTTACCCAATGACCCAAATTTATTAAATTTATTTTTATTTCGTTTTTCAAATAAAACAAAACATAAAACAAAGCATGAATACACAATACACATTGCATAGCATTCCACATTGGCCATGTAGGGCAATTTATAGAACAAAGTGTCTATCGTGGTTGAATCTACACATAGGATTGAGCGGTCTAGATGCAAAGAAAAATCAGAAGCATTGTTACAGTTCTCATGGTTACAAATACTTGGAACAAACAGTACGTCAAGGCTCTTCCCTCGGTCCTTCGAGCGACGGACTCCCACCCTCTGCTTCTCCCTCCAGCTCCAAACCATAATATTTTATCCATGGGACCCATATTTTCCAGAACTTTTTGGGAGAGCATGCCCGCTCCTTGTATGTCACCAGTTCCGCAATCATATACAAGTCAAGACTTGCCCTCCATTAGTTAAGGGTAGGTAGTTGTGTAGCCCCCTAGTATTTAGCTATATCCCTTTTGGCTACCCCAGGTTAGCTAGAACAAGTTTGCGCCTTGGGATGTCTACCTCTGTCGGAATTCCCAAAAGGAGAAACTGTGGCTCCAGTTCTATTTTGACTTCCAATATGTGACTGAGCTCTCCCACAGTTGATCCCCAATAGGCCTGTATCTCACTACACTCCCAATGGTATGTATAAATGTCCCAAGTTCAGTGTGGCATCGAAGACACTCCAGGCTCTCAGCTCTTCGTATTGTATGCAATTTGGCTGTATCAAAATAAGCATGGTGTAGTATTTTGTATTGGGTGAGACGTAACCTTAATTTAATTGCCACTTCACGTGGATGCATGAGAGCGGCCTCCCAGTCTATATCCTCCAATACACCAGTGATCTTCTCCCATTTTGCTCGAAGTTGGCCCAGTATATCAGGCAGATTTCTTCCTGGAGGAGACGACCTTCTAATGAGGCGTATTCTGGTAGTGTCGCCCCATCTAACCCCTCCGCCACCCATGCATGTTGCTAATGGAGATACACATATGTCTGAATGTCATCTAGTTGATATCTAGCTTGGAGTGTGCGGAAGGAGGCCAATACACCACGTTCCAGGACATCTCTTATTTTAGAGATACCTATAAGGTCCCAATGCCTAAAGCCACTCAACTTTCCAATCTCTTTTAACCTAGTCCCCTCCAACAGTGGGGTTTCTCCTGTGCATTTGTGGTCCCACTTCATATGTTGCTCTGCACTCTTCCATGCCTCCAGCTTCCTCTGGGTCGCTTGGAGCAGTCTACAACATCCATTACCTCCTTAAAGATAGGGAAGATGGGTATGATCTTGAAACTGCAGCTTTTCCAGCCTATATGTCGGGTGATCCCCAGATGCATGGATCCATTCATTAATTGCAATAAGGTGGGCCGCTCTATAGTACAACCTATTATCTGGTAGAGCCAAACCCCATTATAGGTGCAGTGTTCGAAGTGCAATGCGTGGATGGGTCCCATCCCAAAGGAGTAAGCGCAGTTCACTCTCAATGCCTTTAAATATCATATCCAGAATCTTAATGTAGGTATTTTGCAGTACGTAAAGCAACTGCGGGAGCGTTACCATTTTATACATGGCAGCCCTCCCCATAATTGTTAAGGGAAGCTTTTGCCATCTCTTAACGTCCTCTTGAAAGTTTAAGAAGACCCGCCTAATGTTGCGAACTAGGCTGGTGTTCACATCCATAGTAATGTAAAGACCAAGGTAGGTAAAGCCTTCTATCGACCAGTGCAGGCAGCTAGGGAAATTCCAGGGTTTTACCATCCACCCCACTGGGTATAGGGTAGACCTAGTCCAATTAATCCTATATCTCGCATGGCGCCCATAGTCTTCAATGATTCGTAGGATTTGAGGGAGCGTCTCCATCGGATTTGTCACATATAGTAAAATATTATCCGCATATAACGATATGAGTTCCTCAGCGATCTGTCGGGAGTCGTCCACTAATACAACCAGCCCCGGGAAAGCTCTGACGTCACAGGCCAGGGGTTCCAAAATAAGGGCAAACAGTAGGCGGGAGAGCAGGCATCCCTGCCTAGTCCCCCGTTGTATTGGCCGGGTCTCTGAAAGAGTGCCATTGACCCTAACCCTGGCCTCAGGAGCATTGTATAACAAGGCCACCCATTCCTGGAATCCTGGGCCAAATCCAAATTTCTCTAAAGCGTGTCTCATGAAGGGCCAATGGATGGTGTCAAACGCTTTTTCCGCGTGCAGGGAGAGCAGCTGGTGAGCCTCCTCTCGGTCTCTGACCTTGTCCATCCAATTGGCTACTCGCCGTAGATTGTAAAGTGTGTCACGTTTCGGCATGAAGTCCATCTGAGCTCCATGTATCAGGGAAGTGATAACGGATACAAGGCGTGTCGCCAGGGTCTTAGTTTCTATATTTAATAGCAAAATTGGTTGATAGGAGCCACACTCATCTGGGGGTTTTCCCTCTTTGGGAATCACTACCACTTTTGCCAGTCTAAGATCTGCCGGGAGTACCCCTTCCTCTTTAGAGGCCATATGCATCGTGGAGCAAGCAGGGCACTATGGGCTAAATGTATCAAGCCGTTTGCGATTCGCAAAGGCCAGAATTCGCAGAATTCCGTCGTTTCCGAATCGCAAACTGTCTTTTTGCATGTTTTGACATGTAACAAAAATTCGCAAAATAAGGAATCGCAAACATTTTTTGCGATTCCTTAAATGCTATGTATGTAGCATTTTGGAATTGCAAATTTAGGTTAAGAAATCGCAAATTACCAGCAACTTGTAGTTGGTGGTAATTTGCAAATTCTTTTAAAAATGCACAATTTGGCATTTGTGAAGGTGGCATGTGACGCACATACATGTCCATAGGGCATGTATGTGCACCATATGCACACACATATACATTTCAGGGGTGCAGCAGGGTGTCCTTGAGACAACCCTGCACCCTTTAAATTATTCTCAATTTGCGATTAGCAAATTGCGAATCGCAAATTGCGAATTATTTCACAATCATTCCTATGGGCCTTCTGGCCCATAGGAATGAATGGGAAATTCAGGTAGATTCATCAATGTCCCGATTTGTGAGTCCTTAATAGCGATTATTAAGGAAGCACTATTAAGGACTTGTAAATCGGGATTCATGTAGAAATCGCTAAATAAATTGCGATTCCTACAACCTCCTTATTTGCGATTAGCAATTTGCTAATCGCAAATAAGGATGCGATTTCCATTGTGCCAGGGGTGTCCAAAGGACACCCTGTATCACCCCTGAAATGTAATCTACATTGGTGTTGCGCACACACATGTCTAAAGGACATGTGTGTGAGTAATATGCAACTTAGAAAAATGCATTCAAATGCATTTTTCTACGTTTTTGCTATTTACCACGAGGTTTGACCTCGCGGTAAATAGCGGCCCAAAATTGCGATTTCACAATTTTAATATGGTTCATGTATTGCATTTAAGGAATCTCAAATAGAGATTCCTTAAATGCAATTCCTCGCAAATGTGCGAATTCTTTAATAGCGAATTTTGCATTTGGGATGATGAATGCCAAATGCAAATATTGCACTCGCAAAAGGCCAGATTCTCAGAATCTGGCCCTTTGCGAGCGCAATTAAGCTTGATGAATCTGGCCGATAATTCCTTAATTGCGAATTCGCAAATAAGGAAGAATAAGAAATCATTAAAAATTTGCGAATTTCTACATACATCCCATTTTGCGATTTCTAAATTGCGATTCCTTAAAAATCACTATTTATTAATCGCAAAAGGGTATGTTGATACATCAACCCCCATATGTTTTAAAGAATTCCCCCGGGAAGCCATTAGGACCTGGGGTTTTCCCTGCTTTTAGTCGACTAGTGGCCTCTGTGACCTCTGCCAGAGTGATATCCTCATCAAGCCTATCCCTCTCATCTGGGGCAAGACAGGCGACAAGATCAGGTGCTTTCAGGGTGGTATGGCCATAGGCGGGCAAGACTGGGGAGCTCGACCTCTTCAAGGTATTGAACTATTTGTACCTCAGTGGCTTGCATCTGGGCAGCATAAAGCCTTGAGTAGTATTAGGCAAATGCCTCCAAAATATCCTGGGGTGCGGTATAAATACTGCCTTGTTCCTTGATAGACGAGACCCACCTCGACTCTTGTTCCTTCCCGCCCAACCACGCTAACAGTTTACCCGCTCGGTCTCCAGTCTCGTACAGTCTATGTTGGACTGCGATTTGGTGCACCCAAGTCTCTTTAGTAACCAGCGCCTGGTATTCCCGTTTAGTGATTTTAATTTGACGGAGAGTATGTTCACTCAAAGGAGTGGCACTCCCTTTTTCAAGTTCTATCAGCTTTTGCTTTCCAGCGCCAATGTCTCACGAAGTTCCGGTCTTTTTTTGTGGGCTATAATATTTTGGGCTCTGTCACGTATCACGGTCTTGAAAGCCTCCCAGAGAGTGACTGTCGATTGCACGGAGCCCTCATTTCCTTTAAAATAGAGTTCAGTGTCTACCCCAATTTCTTTAGTAACTGTTTCATCCTTCAATGCCCAATGGTACAGTCTCCATGTTGTACCCTGACCTCTCCGTCTCCCCCCCACACCTGCAGATACAGCAGTGAATGGTCTGAGATACCCCTGGCTAAGTATTCCGTCTCCTCAACCCGGTCAATCTCACCAGCTAGATGCATAGAGGTAGTCTAACCTTGAAAACACCCTGTGGGCCCCAGAAAAGTAGGAGTATGCTCGTGTGCAATGACCAAAATGTAAAACAATTTTTTCAGTTGTGGCATTACCGTAAGGGTGAACCCCAAAAATCATTAATTAAACCTGAGCTCAATGATCTTGATACATATGGAACAGACCATACATGCTTAACTTAGTGCAATGTGTAAAATATTTATGCAGTATCAAAACCGTAATTAAGTCAAAACACCAACTAAAAAAATAAAAAAATGAAAAAAAGAGAACGTGTTTGTAAACAAAATGAAGCCAAAACTGCAGAAAATCTAATAAGGGGTACCAGAGATATGAGGTTTTTAACGTTTTCAGTGAAAATAGCGCCAAAAAGAAGTACGTGCCAATGATAGTCTATGGTAGAACAGGATCTGGAAGCAATTTAAGGCTGTTCGTGATGGATCCCGAGGTCGGATACACCAAGTTGAACGACCAGGTCAAGGATTTTGCCTCCAGACTAAGGGCCTGATTCAGAACTTGGCGGACGGGTTATTTCATCACAATGGTGATGGATATCCCATCCGCTGAAATATAAATCCCATAGGATATAATGGGATTCATATTTCTGCGAACCGGATATCCATCACTCTTGTAACGGAGTAACACTACCTCCAAGATCTAAATCAGGCCCTTATTCTACAAAATGGAAGTCAGATTCTCTCAGAGAGCCATGCCATCAAGCTGTAAATGGGAAGGACTAATCAAAGTCAGATAGGCGTTGAGCGAGGTCCCGCTGAAGCTGTTGATTTTGGCAGTAAAACTTCAGAGCTGGAAACTCAAATTTTGACCCCATTGCGTTGTTGGATAGGTCGGATGTTATGGGCACCATTACCTTCAGACATAGTGAGTGGAATGGAGCTACACAAGTTCGAATACCTTCTCACCCAGGGCCCGCTGAAACAAGTCTGCTATTGTGGAGAAGTTCGAAGCAGGACAAACAAGTTTCTTCAGCCCAGCGGGGTCGCACCTTTGACCAATCAAATCTGGTAGTTGGTCCTGTTCCTCCAGTAGCTGAAAGTCAGCATTTTTATAAATCCCAACAATATGAAGGGGACATCCCATTTTCTTCAGCTCTTCACCTCTGCCTCCTGGGTTATAGAATGGGCTTTCAGAACTTCAGGGCTTGGTTCAGCAAATGCCTTGAGCAGGAACTAGTGACAGTCCAGTTGTGACTGGGCACCTGGACATACAGGAAAATGTGATTCTTCAGCACCCCGACCTTTGAAGTCCACTTATTTGTCCCGGGTACAGAAGGCAGCAGTGCAGTCCTACAGAACTCCTTTCAGTTTTGTGTTTTTGTAAATGTTTTTATTCACATTTGGGATTATAGCAGGCATTGCAATGAACATAATGAAATATTTGGACAATGATTGTACAGTCCATTTGATTATTTTTACTATGTACAATTTTTCTTGCTTATTCCGTTCTGCAGGGGGAGCCTCAGTGCCGTGCGGCCATCTTGGGTCCCAGCGCTCTGCCTTCCTCCTCCAATACCCCAAGTATTTAGAGGGCAATTGCAGCAAATCTATCTTTTCTACATGATCCCCCCTTTCCCAGATGGTAGAATACCTGATATTTAAAATTGAAACAATCGCAAAATTAAAGTTGCCATGTTCCTCCAGTGACTAGCCCTCAAAAGCTATTTTTCAGACCTGTGGCCTTGTCGCGCAGGGCAGACTCCGACTCGAGCTGTACTGTACAGGGGACTCCTAGAACTGCAACGTGGTGAGTAAAAACTGGACTGGAGCTCCCATGCCAAGCGCCCTGTTACGCCTCAGCCTTTTGAAGGAAAACAGAATCTACCAGGTGCCAGAGAGATGATGCCCAACTGGCCTAAACAAACCTCTGGGTGATGGGGTGTGTGAGAAGTTAGCCTGGCATATGATGTCCATTAGTTCTAGTGGGCACCTTGCACCAGTATAATCGACCCTTATTAATGGTGGTTGCAAAGTCAACCTTATAGAAAGCTATCCTAGTGGTAGCATGGACCAGCAGTCATCAGGCTAAGACTTCAGAGAGGGCATTAAGCAAGTTGTTTTACCAATTATAACCCCTTGAGTACCAAATGAAAGGACACCACACAAGGTATACGTCAAATATATATGTATTTATTCCAAACACAACCCGTCTGCACTCTTTATGAGGTCAGAGGTAAAAGTACAATACAAGTTACTCAATTAGCATACGATAAGTTACACAGTATACGTTTTGCCCTAGGGGCCTCACAAACCATATACTATAATAGTGGTATAAGAACCACGTGAGAATTAGAAAGCAGGCCTGGGTCTTGTGGAATCGCTGGGGCTACTCTAAATAACCAAAGGTTAGGAAGTAGGAGGCCCACGGGAGACACGTGCAGTGTCTAAACACAGCCGCGGGTTACCATTGACTTTCTATGGGAAACTAACAAGATACAAATGTACAATTTAAGGATACTTCCGGATGGACTACAATGGAACCCTTTTAGACTTAGACACTAGGAGGGCCAATACCCTCGAGACTACCAGAGTACTCGTGTTACCTCACCCTCGGAAACCGGGTGCATAGGTGTCTTTTGATGTCGGGTTTCGTCATCGATTTCAATGGAGAGCTGCAAAAAAGTGATGCAGGCGACCAGAGAAAAAGTGTCCGGGTGGATCGAAGATCTGAAGAACCTGAAAGCAGTCACTTGCTAGTGACCAGGATGGAGATGGAAAGCTGCCAGCCAATGTCGGGTGCTTTCAGGTGAAAAGGTGAAGCTTGTCTCGTCAGCCACAAGGTCCAGGAGGCGTCGACGATGACCAGGATCTGGATTCAAGCTGTCCCACAAAGGATCTAGTTGACTGCGGTGTTGGTATCCGGATTGGACCCAACAAGCCTTGGCAAACGCAATCCACGCAGGATGTTGAGATTGGCTTTGTTGCAGACCAGCAAGTTCTGGGGCGCTTCTCCTTTGTAGGGAAGTTGGAGCAAGCCTGGAGCAACCAGGAAAGCAAGTTAGATTCAAAAGGAAGTCTTCCAGGGGCTCACTAGCCAACAGACTAGGAACCGGGAAGACGCGTCGAGCTGAAATGCAAAAGCGGGGCCCACGGGAAACTCGTGGAGTGGGGGCCTCTGAGCTTCAGTGCAAATGGTGCTGGGGTCTGGGGCTTCAAGCACCCCAATGCACAACTTCGAGATACCTCGTGAAGTGAGTGCAGCTTGCAAAATGCAAGATGTCCAGAAGTTCCAGTCCCAAGTCTCTCTTGTCCGCCACGGGTCTCAGCTTTGCTGTGAGCGAAGGTCGGGGTAAGAGATGTCTGGAAGTCCATGTCCTGTGTCGCAGATTCTTCGGGATCCGGCGGGAGCCTCGAAAATGCAGACCCACAAAGTTGCTGTTGGTGCCTGTTTGAACAGGCTGGTCACTCCTTGACCACAATTGAGATGTCTTCTGTCTTCCAGTTAAAATGGAATGTCGAAGGTTCAGGATATATGTTTCAGAGTTTCGCCCAGGGTAATCTAAAGTCCTAGGGACTGGGTACCTATACTTATACGCAGTTTAGGGGCTGGACTACCTTTAAGGTCTCTCCTATGGGTCGACCTGGGAAGGGGGTGGTTACACCCCTTTCCCTTTGTCCAGTTTCGTGCCAGAGCTGGGGCAGAGTGCCCCAGCAACCGGTTTGAACTGGGAAATGCATGGAGCACCTTGGGTGCCCCAGGCAGTGTCTGGAAAGCATTCACTGAATGCAGCCCTCCCTGCCCCAATACACTAAAGCCTGTCTGGGGAGGTTCTAGCACCTCCCTGGACAGGAAACCTATTGTCCAGGCCTCCCCTGCCGGAGTTTCATCCAGCAGCAGGAGGTCAGACGCGTGTCTGTGGCAGCAGCATCCATTTTGTGATGCTGAGGCTCTGTTTAACTTTAACCGGGTTACCAGTAACTACATGTCTTCTCCCTCTAGATGGGTGGAATGCTACCCCCAGGACTGGCGGGGAGAGGAGGGGGGGTAGTATTCCAAAGTATTTGACACCTTACACAACATGTTTTGATAAAGCCAAACCAAAGTTAGCATTAACCGCGAGGATTATAATGCACTGAAGAGTATATGGTATGGCTATATCATAGATCAGCTATAAGGAGATGGTTCCGAAAGCTGCAGAGGGGCTCAACTCATGCTAGGGCACCCTCTCACATAAAACCAAACACTCTGCCTCCAGGATTGTTAAGGCCTGACATAGGAGTGACTTATAGGTGTATATGTGTCTATCCATACTAATATAATAAAGAGAGAATCCAAATCTTTGAGGTGGGTAATCTCAGGAACCACAGCACCAATCACAACACCCAATACAGCGTTGGAAAGGGCAGTTGCAGCAGAAGGACATAGGCTATGCAGAAGTCCACCATATACATTTAAAAGGTAAAAGAACCGTTCCAGCAAAGTAGTCCCTTGTGGGCGTGTCTGCGTTGTGCTGTGGGCGTGTGCTGGGGGCGTGACAAACGCTGGGGGCATGTGGTATGTTCCGCCCTTCATGCCATGTCTCATATCGTGTGCTAATCCCACCCTGCTCCCTTTAAATACCCCTGCACCCCATAATCATAACCCACCCTTACTCCTTAAAATACCCCAACACCCTTAAACACTAACCCATCGTAACCCTATAAATATACCCTGTACCCCAAAACCCAAACCTATCCCTAAACCCTAAAAATACCCCTGTACCCCAAAACCCAAACCTAGCACTGAACCCTATAAATACCCCTGTACCTCAAAACCCAAACCTACCCCTGAACCCTAAAAATACCACTGTACCCCCAAACCTAGCCCTGAACCCTAAAATACCACAGTACCCCAAAACCCAAACCTCCCCCTGAACCCTAAAATACCCCTGTGCCCCAAAACCCAAATCTAGCCCTGAACCCTTAAAATACCCCTGTACCCCAAAAATGTATATTTATGTGCTTATCTCATCTACTTTTGATATTAATAAAATGTGAATTCATAAAATGTTGTGATGCTCCATATTCTGCGGGACAACAAAAAATATATAGTGTGGATGAATCACCCACAATAGTATACCCATGTGGAGGAAGATTTTGTTATTTAACCTCATCGGTGCTCATGACGAGCTCATCTCGTCATGAGGCACAGTGCAGCTGCACTCATGATGAGCTGAGCTCGTCACGGCTGTTGGAAGGTTGCACGCGGGGGTAATTACCCCGCTGTGCTGAACGTTCTAAAAACGAGTGTGGTTGTGACGAGCTCTACTCGTCATGAGTGCAGCTGCACTGTGCATCATGCTGAGCTGAGCTCGTCACAAGCACAGCAGAGCCGCGCGCGGCCCCCCTCCCCCCACACAGCGGGGGGGAAACACCCCGCAGCGAAGGGGTTAACGTGTGTTTTTCCCTGCTCTCTTCCTCCCCATTAGAGATTTCAGGGCCCCTATTATGTTTATTGGTACAATCCCTAATAAAACTCTATTAGCAGAGTAACATTGTATAGCAATATGGAAGGTATTTTTCAAAAGGGATAATGCAAACGGGGGGCAGAGAAAAATGTAAATTAGAGTGCTTCAATACAGATATCCCTTTTGGTCGTTAGTCTTCTATTACTCCTTCCATCTTAATATCTTTTGTCTGTGTTTGTGCTGTGGCACCTCTCTTGCAAAAGTGGACACACTATAACCTCTCACAGATAGACCTGCATCGACCAATGTGTAATGTTGCTTTTTAATTTACCTTCTTCCCTGTCCCCCGTTTACATTTTCCTTTTTGAAAAATACCTTCTATATTGCTTTACAATGTTACTCTGCTAATAGAGCTGTATTAGGGGTTGTATGCTGACCTTAAATTCATCTGGATGGTCCTAGACATACCTTGTGGTAATTCTATAGTGGATTTTTTCAGAATTTGTTTTACTTATGTTTGTGCTGCCTATTTTTTATGACAGTGTTTATATATAGACTAAGGGTTGAATGGATTACTTAAGACAGTTGGTGCAAGTGTTACATAATAATGTCATTCCACCTATGGAATCCTGATTGTACTTCATTTAAATACTTGTTTTTCCCAGATTGTGAATATTCTTATATACTACTATAAAGACATCTGGAATGTAATATACTTCCAATAGACTGCATGACTTCAGAATATCACAACTAGGTACTGTAGCTGATCACCTTCTGTAATAATCTCTCTTTATGGCATGCCTTGACATTGCATGAACTCACCCAAGTGGCCCGTGAACTGTCGTGCATATTAAATAAGTTTTGAATAGAATGGAATGAAGCTTCACTTCTTCACTTTAACCATCATTCTTAGTCATATGCTCTCTTGACATCCAGAATATTCCTTCTGAAGTCCTACTCTTGCCAGCACCTTACTCTGTATTTTCCTCTTTTATTTTCTTTCTTATCTTCTGGTCTTACAAACGTATGTTAAGCATCTTTGGGTCACCTTCTTTTCACCCTTTTTTCACACTTGCGTTTATCATTAACGTTGTAGCTCTTTTAAAAAATTACCAAAAGAATAAATAAATATTTTTAAATCTTTAATTCTCACTCGTTCCACTTATAAATCACAGCTGGTGCTTCCCTTGGGATCCTCTTATTCTGTTATCCTTAGTACTTATTGTATTTTCTTTCTTTTACAGCCTTGAGAAAGCCCTGGCTCAATCTGCCACATAGGGCGAAACAGGTGTCGGCTGTCCCCTTTTTCTAAACACCCTGCCATAAAAGATGATTAAAAAAAGAGTGGAATGGCTTTAAAAAGTGATAAATGGAAATAAAATATCTTCCTTCACTAAACTCTAACGGGACTACTGTGTTGTGTCACAAGATAAGGATTGACCCTAATGAAAAAACAGACTGACTGAAGAGAGGAACAAATGCTTATACCCTTATTCATAATTGTGAGAAGTGCATTCATCTTCTTCTCCAACCTGTCCTTTTTTGGAGTGGAGGATGTGGTCAGGGATTTACTCTGAACTGATCGTCTGACATTAATTCTTCCTTTAGTTCCGTCACTACTCACCTGCACATGGTTGCAACACTACCGTTCCTCTGCCTTGAGCCTTTATTAATCACTTTAATATCAGCACTTGGACTGCTAGCATATAGTCGGGAGACAATTCATGTTATTGCCCCACCATTGGATGAATTTTGGCAAATTGATTGTGGCCAAGCCATTTGATGAGGAAATCAAAACTTCTTATGAAAAACTGCTGTTTCTATACTAGCACTGTTTTTGCACTGCACAGGCTCTTTATCACTATCAAACCTGCACATTCAGATTTTGAAAAGTATTTCTCAAAAACATTTGTATGACATGTAAAAACGTATATTATTCAAATGAACTCTACAACATATCATTGAGACTGCTCGTCATTATTCAATGTATTCGGCACGAAACAGGTTGGAGAAAAAGATTAATGCACTATTCACAATGATGTAAACATTGTTTACCCCACTCCAATCTATCCCACTCCACTCTACCACACTACACTACACACTACCCACATCTACTCCACTCCACTTCACTCCAATCTCCCACATTCCAATCCAACCTACCTCACACCCACCGTAATCTACCCTACTCCAATCTACCACACTCCACTCCAATCTACCCCACTCTAGTCCTATCCACTCCACCTCACTGCAATCTACCCTACCCCACTCTACCCTATCCCACTCCAATTCAACCCACTCCACTACAAACTACTCCACTCCAATCGTCCTTCAATCTACTGCACCTCTCTCTACCCCACCCCACTCCACTCTGCCCTACTCTAATCCACCCAATTTACCCCACCCAATTCCCCGTAATCCACCCCACTACGCTCCACTTCAATCAACCCCACTCCATTCCTCTCCACTCTTCAGCAATCTACTTCACGCCACTCCAATTTTGACTCCATTATAATCAATCTAACTCTACTCCACCCAATCTACTCACCTAATCCACTTTACCCCAATCTAACTCCTCCACTTCACTCCAATCTACCACATGCCACCCAAAACTACCCCACTCCAGTCCACTCTAACCGCCCCCAACTCAATCCACCCAGCTCCATCCCACTCCAATCTACCCTATCCCACTCCACCTCAAACTACTCCATTCCAATCTACCTTACCAATCTGCCCCACTCCGATCAACTACATTCTACCCCAATCTACCACACTCAGTTCCACTCTACCCAATCGACCCCCCATCCACTTCACTCCAATCTACCACATGCCAATCAAATCTACCCCATTCCAGTCCAATCTAACCCTTTCAACCCACTCCATGTCACTCCAGTCAATACCGATCCAATCCACCCCAAACTACCCGACTCCAAGCAACCCCATACAATCTGCCCCACTCCAATCTACCCCACTCCAATCTACCACACCGTAACCCAATCTACCCCACTCCAGTGTACCCCACCCCCTCCCAAGCTATCCCGCACCACGCTGTCCGACTCCACTCCAATCTACCCCACGCCGCGTTAATCTACCCCAATCTATCCCACTCTTATCTCTCTCTGATCTAACCCACTCCACTCCAATCTACCCCAACTCACTTCAATCTACCCTACAATTATCCACCTAATCTACCCCACTGTAATGTACTCCAATCTACTCCTCTCCACTCCTATCGGCCCCACTCCACACCAATCTTCCCTACTCCAATGTACCCCACTCAAATCCACTGCACTCTTCCCCAATCATACCCCACTCCATTCTAATCTAACCCAATGTATCACACTCCATTCTACCCTCATCTACCCCAATTCAACCTAGCACACTCCCCCACTCCAGTCTACACCAATGTATTCCACTCCACCCACTCTACCCCAATCTACACCACTCCACTCTAACCCTCTCCACTCCAATCGATCCCACTCCACTCCAACCTACTCCTCTCCAACCCCACTTTACCCCACTCTAATCTACCCCATCCCACTCTACCCCACACCTCTCCAATCTACCACTCCACCCCAATCTACCCCACTCCATTATATTGTATCCCATTATAACACACCCAATCTTCCCCATTCCAATCTACTCCAATCCACTCCTATCATCCCCACTCCACTTTACCCCACTTGACCCCATCTACCCTAATCCAATCTACCCGACTCTCTCACTCCAATCTACCCCATTCCAATCTACTCCTCTCCACTCACTCCAATCTACCTACCCCAACCCAATCTACCCCACACCACTCTGATGTACCCAACTCCCCCACTCCACCCCAATATACCCCACTTCAAATGACCACAATCTACCCCCACTCTATTCCATTCTACCCTACTATAATCATCCCAATCTACCACACTCATCTACCCACTCCACTTCAATCTACCTCAAACCACCACACTCCAATCTACCCCAATGTATCACACTCCAATCTACCCCGATCTACCCCACTCCAATTTACTCCAATTCACCTCATCCCACTCTACGCCAATCTACCCCCTCCACTCCAGGGCTCGAGTCGGGGTACCACGCGGGTGGACGGCGTCCCCCCACTTATTTTACCGGGGGGACGCCATCCCCCCTACCAAACAGCTGGATTTCACTCTTTCACCTCTCTGGGACAAGGAGCTCTGCACCTTTCGTGACGTCACTTCCGGTCGTGACGTCACTTCCGGTGACAGCGTCCCCCCACTTCTTTTTTTACGACTTGTGCCCTTCTCCACTCTATCCCAATCTACCCCACTCCACGCCACTAACGTTTATCCATACTGAACTGCAGCCCCTCTGGCTTTGCCAATGATTGTCTATTTTCCTGGTGTCGCCTCACTCTTTCACTCTTTCACGCCTTCATTCTTTTTAGAATAGATACACACTGTGAAATATTCCCCAAGGGATGCATCTTACAAGCTGCCCAGGCACAGTTAGATGCCTAGGCACACCTTCCCTTTCACATGGCCTGCAAGAAACTAAAGAGCTCTAACATCTGTCAGGGCGGCAGGGTTGTCTCAAATTCTTCAGGGCAGGCGCTAGGCATGGGCAGTATGGGCAGCTGCCCAGGGCCTCACACTCAGCTTACCAGCATGGGGACCCACACCAGTGCAACATGCCAACAGATCTCTTGTACCCCTGCCGATCCCATTGATGAAGAAAGGTGTCTGTTTGCAATTGGGCTTACTAATAATTACAGACCCATCAGTCTCATAGACAGCACAGAAACTGATGGGCCAATTAGTGCAGAATAAGCTGCAAATGTGGATAGAGGAAAACAACATCTTGTCGCCATATCAAGCTGGGTTCCGCCCCTTGACTAGTTCCATAGACCAGGTCTTCTACTTTATTGCTATTTACTGGAGAAATGTAACACTGAAAAATGGCACTCTCTACACCGTCTTTGTGGATTTAAAGGCAGCTTTTGACCTAGTGCCAAGAGAAAAGCTGTGGAGGACTTTGGCTGAAGCAGGTATAAGCCCAGAACTCCTCACTCTTCTAGTGCGTCTGCATGAAAATAATTATGCCAAAATCAGGTGGGGGGCTCAGGGAGTCAAGTCAAGTCAAGTCAGAGAATTTATATAGCGCACTACATACCCAGAGGGTCTCAAGGCGCTTAAGGAGGGGTGGGGGATTACTTGTCAAATATCCACGTTTTAAGTTGCTTTCTGAATGCTAGGTGGTTCTGGGTAAGGCGAAGGTAAGTGGGAAGTGAGTTCCAGGTTTTAGCTGCCAGGTAGGAGAAAGATCTACCTCCCATGGTGGTTTTGTTGATGCGAGGTACAATGGCAAGGGCTTGGTTGGAAGATCGTAGCTGGCGGGAGGGGGTGTAGAAGGACAGTCGTGTGTTGAGGCATTCTGGTCCGATTTCGTAGAGTGCTTTGTGTGCGTGGGTTAGGAGCCGGAAAGTGATCCTCTTATTGACGGGAAGCCAGTGGAGGTTTTTCAGGTGACCAGAGATGTGTTCTTTACGCGGGATGTCTAATATGAGCCTGGCTGAGGCGTTTTGGATTCGTTGGAGTTTTTTCTGGAGTTTAGCGGTAGTACCGGCGTAGAGGGTGTTTCCATAGTCCAGTCGGCTCGTGACCAGAGCGTGGGTGACCGTTTTCCTAGTTTCGGTGGGGATCCAACGAAATGTTTTTTTGAGCATGCGAAGAATGTTGAAGCAGGATGAGGAGACGGCGTTGACTTGTCTGTTCATTGAAAGTGAGGAATCCAGTATGACGCCTAGGTTCCGTGCGTGGTCTGTCGGGATGGGTGCTTTTCCAAGGGCTTCTGGCCACCAAGAGTCGTCCCATGCGGAGGGGGAGGTACCTAAGATGAGGACTTCTGTTTTATCTGAGTTCAGTTTCAGACGGCTGTGTTTCATCCATTCGGCTACTTCTTTCATTCCTTCGTGTAGGTTAGTTTTGGCGGTGCTAGGGTCATTGGTGAGTGATAGGATCAGTTGAGTGTCATCCGCGTAGGAGATGATGTTGAGGTTGTGTTGGCGGGCGATGGCCGCGAGGGGGCTCATGTATACGTTGAAAAGGGTGGGGCTGAGTGAAGATCCTTGTGGTACGCCGCAGATGACTTGAGTGGCCTCTGACTTGAATGGTGGAAGGCGGACTCTCTGCGTTCTTCCGGTGAGGAACGAGGTGATCCATTCTAGTGCTTTTCCTTGGATTCCGATGTTTCTGAGGCGCTGTAGAAGGGTGCTATGGCAGACTGTGTCGAAGGCTGCGGAGAGGTCGAGGAGGATGAGTGCGACTGTGTCTCCATTGTCCAGTAGAGTTCGAATGTCGTCTGTTGCTGCGATGAGGGCGGTCTCAGTGCTGTGTTTTGCTCGGAAGCCGGACTGTGAGGAGTCGAGGGATTTGTTGGCTTCGAGGAAGGCGGCGAGCTGGTTGTTGACAGCTTTCTCTATGACTTTGGCCGGGAATGGAAGGAGCGAGATGGGGCGGTAATTTTTGAGTTCGGTGGGGTCCGCTGTGGGTTTTTTCAGAAGGGCGCTGAGTTCAGCGTGTTTCCAGCTTTCCGGGAAGGTGGCGGAGTTGAAGGAGCAGTTGATGACGTCTCGGAGGTGCGGTGCTATGATGGAGTCTGCTTTGTTGAAGATGTGGTGAGGGCATGGGTCTGTGGGGGATCCTGAGTGGATGGAGTTCATCAGGCGGATGGTGTCCTCAGTGGAGATTGGGTTCCAGTCATTAAGGATGTTCGAGGGGGGTGAAGGTTCAGCAGATGGTTGGGTGGGTTGGTCTCCGGGTTGGTTGTCGAAGCTGTTGTGGATGTCTGCAATTTTGTTGTGGAAGAATGAAGCTAGGGAGTCGCAGAGGGCTTGAGAGGGGGTGATGTCGTTGGAGTTGGCCGAGGGATTGGTAAATTCCTTGACGATGTTGAAAAGTTCCTTGCTGTTGTGGGCGTTGTTATCTAGTCGGTCCTTGAAGGCGGTTTTCTTGGCCTTTCGGATCAGTTGGTGGTGTCTGCGGGTGGCGTTTTTGAAGGCGTCCTTGGTGCTGGTGGTTGGGTCTTTTTTCCAGGCCTTCTCAAGGGAGCGGCAGAGTTTCTTGGATTTCTTAAGATCATCGTTGAACCATGAGGCCTTCTTGCTGCCAAGTTTGCTTTGTCGTTTTTTCAGTGGTGCTAGGATGTCGGCGCTGTTGGATAACCATAGGGTGAGGTTGGTGGCGGCTTGGTCGGGGTTTGAGGAGTGGGCTGGGGGGTTTAGAAGAAGCGATGAGGAGATCTGGTCGATGGTGATTTTGTTCCAGTTTCTTTGCAGAGTTGGCTGGGGGTGGTTGTTGGGTTTGGGCTTGTTGTAGGTAAAGTGAACGCAGCTGTGGTCAGTCCAGAGGAGAGCCGTAGTGTGGCTGAAGGAGACATGATTGCTGGAGGTGAAGATAGGGTCGAGAGTGTGACCTGCGATGTGGGTGGGGGAAGTGACCAGTTGTTTAAGTCCGAGGTTGGCGAGGTTGTCCAAAAGGGTGGTGGAGTTGCGGTCGTTGTTCTTTTCAAGGTGAAAATTGAGGTCTCCCAGAAGGATGTAATCTTTGGAGGGGAGCGCGTGTGGAGTGATGAAGTCCGTGATGTCCTCACTAAATTGTGCGCGGGGTCCTGGTGGCCTGTAAAGGAGGGTGCCTCTGAGTGTGGTCTTGGGGTCGATGTGGATCTGGAAGTGAAGGTGTTCAGAGTTGGCGAGATTGACGTCAGAGCTGGTTGAGATGTGGATGGATTTTTTATGGACGATAGCGATTCCTCCTCCTGTGTGGCCGGTACGGTCCTTGCGTATGATCTTATAATCTTCTGGGATGGCAATGGTGATGTCTGGGGCGGAGGAGGCGTTCATCCATGTTTCTGTTAGGAAGGCGACGTCCGGAGAGATGGTGTCTAGTAGATTCCATAGGTCAATGGCGTGCCTGTGGACCGATCGGGTGTTGAGCAAGATGCATTGTAGGTGGTTGGGGTCGGGAATCTGAGGTGTGATCGTAGCGGAGTTGGTGACGGTGCCGATGAATTTGCAGGAGTGGCATGTGGAGCGGGGGGTGCGGCAAGGGTGTGTCCTGGCCCCAACACTATTTTCCATTTATATTAATGGCATTGTGGACTATTTGAAAAAATCTCAAAGTGATGCCCAATTATAGCAGGCTCATATGTCCCCGTCCTCATGTTTCCGGATGACACGCTTATACTTTCACGCACACCGAGCGGTCTCCAAAAGGCTGTCAATGCATTTGGCGAATTTTGTGACAGTTGGGGTCTTGAGCTGAACACCACCAAGACAAAATTTATGTGTCTGAACCGACAGTCTACATTTAAAGGTGCAATTACGAATAAGGGTATTCCCCTTGAGAAAGTAGAGGCTTTTTCCTATCTAGGAATAATTTTACAGGGCAATATGAAATGGAAAGCACATATCAACACAGCAGTATTAAAGTTTAGTCAGCTTGCAGGGGCAGTTGCACTCAAACATAGAGCCTCGCTGACAAAACCAATAAACTGTGCCCTTGAAATTTACAATATGAAAGTCTTGAGCGCCTGCTTGTATGGATCTGAACTTTGGGGCTTTTCAAATTTAGCAGACCTGGGGCTAGCGGAAAATAGATTTTTGCGAGGGCTGGTAATGGCCCCGCAAAGCACTCCTACAATCCCATTGAAACTGGACTTTGGTAGGAAAAGTATCGAGGATATAGCTCGACTGCGGCCATTGTTGTATTGGAGGCGCCTGATGGTGACCCCCGAGTTAGCCCATTATGCTGCAGCATTGTCAGATGTTGTCAAGTTTGATCGCTTCCACTGCATTGTATGGCTGAAAGACCTGCGGGGTCTACTGGTAAAGTTAAAACTGGATCATCTTTGGGGTAACAGGGATGTGGCTTGCTTTCCATCAAAAGCAAAATTGAAAGAAATATACTGGGAGATGGTGTATTCCACAATTTAATGTACTGGGCCAATAGCTAATTTGTCAGCCCGCTTTCTGGACATTAAAATGGTTCCATTTTGCGAAGCTTATTGGGACATAATCGAAAGCCCGCGTGACAGGAAGCTATATTTTCAATTTCGAGTTGGAACACTCCCAGTAAATGCTTTCAAGAAACATTGGATCCCACCGCGGGATGAGCACTGTTATTATTGTAAAGAACAAACAGAGCATATCTCTCATTTGCTGTTTTGCTGCCCTTTATATGCCAGCCCACGGCGCAAATGGCTACGACCAGCCTGTCTAAACATTGGCACTCGCAGTCAATCGACTGCACTCAGAATATTAGAATCAGATTGTTCTCCACTCTTTGCGATTGCTGTAGCAAAATTTCTTGGCTGGGCATGGGTGATTCGCACTCGCACTTTATTGGCTAATGCAACATAAGGGAGTACGGTTATCAAGTCTACATTGTTTTTCTTTTTTTAACAAATTTTATGAATTAAGCAAATACTTTTTATCTGTGTAGCGTATTCGACTGTCAACTGTTTAATATGTATTTTAATGTACCATTTTAGATGTAGTTTTTATTTGTATAGTGTTAGGGTGGAAATGCTTTTATGACAAATGTCGAATAAAGCTTTGAAATTTGAATTTGAATTGGGCTTACAGGATGGGGGCCCCCTCCCTGGGCCTCTCAGGGATGTTGTGAGGAGGCCACTTCATCTTGTGCCAGTAGCAAGCCGACACATTTTGTCCTGCAATTAGGCCTGCTGCCCATTGAGAGACACTGTGGTACACCCATTGTCAGCACTTCATCGTCTGCTCAGTTTTAACTCTCAGCCCCTGAGCTCCTATCACACCTTCAGCCCGGATATGAGCTGTGAAAGAGGTGCTTGTAGGAGGCCAAGAGGAGGAGCTGCGGCCCAGGAGGAGTCTGCACAAAGCAGCTTCCAGGCCGAGCCCTGAAGGTATCACTACTGTAAATTAGCGGGACTTCGCACATTCCCCTTTGCCCGGGTCACAAAAATCCTAGAACCGGCCCTGCTTCAGGGAAACAACTCTCCTAGACAATATGCTTTCATAAATGACACTGAAGATTAGTATACGCTAACAATTTTTGGGCAGGTTTATGTAGCACGAACCCGACTAGGAGGTATTGGAGCACTTACATTACACAATGTCAGACTTATTATTTATTTTTTTGGGGTACAGGGTATTAAGTGATTCGCCCAGAATCACAGGATGTTGAGCCGAAGCTGAGACTTGAACCTGGTTCCCCAGTTTCACATCTGTTGCTCTGGCCCTAATGCTACATCATCTCCCGAACAAACTTTCGGACGGCAAGTATACTAGACAGACGTATTTAATCAAAAGCTAAACACAGTAGAGTCTTTTTTGAACTGTGTTTACTGTTTCATTATCTTCATAAAAAATACAGTAGCTGAGAGTTCCATGATGCTTCGTCTGTGAAAACTGAAATGCAGAAATACGTGTGATCTGTCACTGTACCACTGGCAACCACGGGGCCTGTGCTGGTTAAAACAGGAACTCGAAGAATGGATAGAGGTTCCGCTTCCCTCAAGGGATACAGGCTCCTTCATAGCTGATGACGAGGCACGGCGGTAGGCAAGTGAAGTTTGGAGCAACAAGTGTGGATTGGCGAAACATGCCATCTTTTCCTGTCTGCGGTGAAGTGTGGCTTCTAGGCGGAAAGGATGAGTTGCAGAAGGGACGTGTGATTGCCGTTGCAGCGCTGTGAATCAGTTGGGAGAGCTGAGGTGTCACCCACCCATGAAGCTGAGTCAGGGTGAACAGCGCAGCAGTCAATGTGCTCTTTTGGCTGCAGTGTACTGAAAACAGCAACGAACAACTAACAAGCATGGCATAGCCAATAGGTGTCGCAATGGGGACCTTATAACTGTTTAGCCATGCAACGATTAATGTTGTTGCACAAAGATATTGTGCTGTATAACTAAATTCAATTCAATTCAAAAATTCTTTATTTCGGCCAATTTGGCCATAAAAGAGTACACAATAAAAGGAAAAGGGAAGAAGGGGGAAGGGAGGGCAGGTAACATTTAAAATTCATTTATGTACACATGACAATATTTTCGTACAGGCAAAAATACTCACTCAACTATACCACATTAAAATTAATTAAAAATAGCATCAGATTCAGCACACTTGTTTCTAAGCTTTAAGGCTGGCAATCGATTTCTATTAATTTACGTCTCTTACTAAATACTTTTAAGGTCCAGAAAGCGAGACTATTGGCCATGCCAATGCTTTGGTATGGACCAAAACGAGCAGGTTCAACGTCACAGAAATAGCGCGTTTACTGTGGGCTTCAATTATTCAAACATCTTCCTCGGTTCAAACGGAGGAAGTCCTTTGAAAACCACTCACTGCAGAAAATAAAGCCCGCATTTAAAGGACTGACTGACTCAAATGTACTTAAGATCATTTCTTGTGGCTAATAACGCTTCAAGTGGCGTCTCGTGCGACGCATTCAGTGTGAGCTGTATTTCTAGCCAGCACTGCCAATGTTGTGGTGTTTATTAAAGCTCATACTAATTGTGGTAAAAGAAAAGCAGCCGTCTTCTAAAACGCCAGGCAGGCTGGAGGTGCCGCCCGTGACCTTGAGCCACTTGGCAGCCGCGGAAGACTTTTAAAGATCGGCATGTAGACCACGTTGAATATTTGCAGATGAGTCGCGCGTCCAATAGTTTAGGGTGATCAGATATAAAGCCTCATGATTAATTTTATTAGGCGATTCTTTATTTTTAAAATCATGTTCAAAGCTGTAAATGGTTTAATGCTTTTTTATTCTTGTTTTTTAATTGTTTATCAAGTCCTTTTTTTAACCAAAAATGTATTGTATTTTAATCGCTATGTGCTTTTAAGATATTTTTATATATCGAAATAAAGCTTTTTTTAAATTTAAAATTCAATAGTTTAGGAGTACGCCTCTTCAGCTGGGATGGAAATATCCAATCGTATCTGCCTAAAGGTCAGAGATCCGGTTAAATGTACATGGTTTTGTTTGGTGTATGAAGCCATCCGTGAGTTTAGCCCTCAGTGAGTGGAGAAGCCTTCTCTTCTTTAAGGTTTGGCTCTTGAGATATTTGCGTAAAAAGTTACACCCAGTTGCTGACTTTCAAACAATCTACGATGCAAGGCCAACGTACGTGTTCGTTGCTTTTACGCGACCACCAGTTAGACTGGAGCCGTCCATTTAAAGGTCTGCTCTTTCCTCAGAGCAAGTATCATCCGATCTGCAATCAAGTGGCACCCCAGAGCCAAGAGAAGTTGAATGGAGAATGTGCTCCTAGGGTCCTATATACTCAATCTACCTTAAATTAGTAGACAGTGAAATTCTTTAGAATTTGCACCTCTGGATAGTAGAGTATGTCTTAGTGGTGTTGTGTATGTCAGTTGGCAGCTAGTCATCTTACAAAATTGTGTGGAAAGTCCTTTCTAGAAGAGGAAACATCAAGTCCAATCAGTTACTGTGGCAAACCACTAGTACTTTGCAGAAGTGCTGCAACAACAGACAAATCACTGCGAAGCAAGCAATGTAAAACGTAAAACTTACTTCCAGTATGGTAGCAGCCTTTGAAACATACATAAGGCCCTCATTACGAGTGGCAACATTTTAAAATCCGATACGACAGGGATCAGAACTTAAAAGGTGTGAGAAATGTATTTCACTTGCATATATCGCCTTACAACCCCTGATATGGCACTGAAGTGCTTTACAACAGGTAGCACACAACTCCCAATAACCCAAGGTTAGTGGATATCAGGTGATTACTAGAATTAATCTTGTGCTCTAAAGGAAACCCTTCCATATCTTTAATCCAGTTTCTCTGCCAGGGGTATATGAGTAAGGCGTGATCATTCGTTTGATCGAGGCAAATTAATGCTGGGAGGAACATTCTGGTCAAAGGAGATCACGTACTGTTGGGTTGCAGGCATATGGATTCAAGGGTGAAAGAGTTTGTGATCTATGAGGTGAGATGTGAGAAATTGCAGAAATACAATAATCGAGAGTAAGACAGACAGCCAAACGACTGATAGGAAGCTAAACTCTAAAACAGTAAAATGTGCCGAGTATAGAGGGTGAGGAGAGGGTTATTCAATAGAAAAAAGGCTGCGGAAATAATTAAAAGCTTTAACTGTCAATTTTTCGAGCACGGTTTTACGAATATAGTGAGGGGAGGGTTTTTGAAATTTAATGCAGTCTGAGGATATGAAACTAGGAAAACATTTACATTTCAGCTCGTATACTGTACAGAACTATTTGTATCTCTATTACCACCCGTAGATGGGGTAACCAAGCACCAATCCAACAAGCATTTACAATGCAATGGTCTCGTCTTTGTTAAAGTTAGAGCTATTGGCATTGCTCATGACATTATTTTTGTTTTTAAAACATATAAATAAATGGCATTGTCATTTACAATGCCAATAGCTTCACCTCTCGCAAATGCGAGACCTATTGCATTTGCAGCCACACACAGCCACACACACGCACGGAGCCACACACACACACACACACCCAGCCACACACACACACACACACACACACACACACACACACACACACACGCACACACACACACACACACACACACAGACAGAGCCACACACACACAGAGCCACACACACACAGACAGAGCCACACACACACACAGAGTCACACACACACACACACAGACAGAGCCACACACAGACACAGACAGAGCCACACACACACACAGAGCCATACACACACAGAGCCACACACACCCACCCACACACACACACACACACAGCCACACACACACATAGAGCCACACACACAAACACACACACAGACAGAGCCACACACACACACACAGACAGAGCCACACACTAGCCAGCAGGCCGCATACCAAGCACAGCCTACGCAGGCCGAGACCTAAAAACAAATGCTCTGTTTATAGATAGTGAACAATGTTTTGAAGAAAGCATCATATTCTTTCCTCCCCCAAACAAAATACCACGGGGATGAGAAGGCCGGCTCCCTGATTCCCAGTCCGTCCCCGATGGCCCCAAACACCAAACCATAATGCGGAAGTAAGCATCCTAATCCACCATAAAACTCCTTTCGATTTTACGAGGTCCACTGAGATGCAGCAAAGATGGGAGGTGTGATTCATTTCCTGCTCATGCGTTAAGTGCCTGAAATTAACAGCACATGACTGACAAGTACTAGGGGCTAGACGAAAAACCCTGTTGTGGCACACCTTGAGAAAGTAGAACAACAAGGAAGGTAAGAGCCTTCCTAATGTACTCATTCATTAAATCCTTGGATTAAGTTTTATTTAGTGCTCATCAACCAAGGTATGACCTTCATCTTGAGAACCCCATATGAATGCAAAAACAGCAGTACTCTGAAGAGTACAGTCTTATGATGCACAGTTGGTTTACTACTTACAAGCTTGAATAGTTTCCTCCAAACTAACGAATATTCCGCAAACTCTTCAGTTATTAATAATTATAGTCACTTAATCTGTAAAATGATCACTGCATGTAGTTCTGTTTAAACTTGATTATTTCTTCCATAGAACTTAGTTGTCCATCAATGAGGTGATTACTGTTGACTCAACATCAAATGTGTCTCAACGGATTTGTTTCGCAAATTGACTGAAGTTAAGTATTCAATAAATATATGTAATCACCAATAGAAAAATCTTCTCATTTGCATAAATGGTGTTAAACTGAAAAAGATACAGTCCCCCTAATGACGGGCCAGGTAAGTCTGAAACGTATTGGTATTCACCTTCAATTGCACTCTCAGATACTAAGATACAAGATGCTCGCCGTTGGGCACACAGGGCAGGCGATAAAAATGTACACCAGGCAGGGCTATTCAGGGCAACAGCTATCGTACGTCAAAGAGACCTCAAGAAGAATGATAATTGAAAAGAGTGGGTTATGATGAGCCTCAAGAGCGCTACCTCTTTGGAGTCACAGAAAACCAAATGGGACATGACTGATTGTATTACGCACATTAATGAAGTGAGCGGGTCACCTGTACACAAGGCACTTCAATAGTGTGAAGCAGGATGAGTGGTGAGAGGTAGGAGATTGTAGTTCAATAGAAAAGAGGAGGCGGCAATTGCTTTGAACTGTTGTGAAACAATGGTGGTTGTAGGAAAGAAACTGATTGGAGGGCGGGATGAGTGAGGTCAGGCAGGAAACAAATTGGGAGTGGAGTCTGATAGGCCTCATAACTGGGTCTGAACGTCGGTATGTAGACTGCAGGACAGGATGGAAGACTTAAACACAAATGATTTCTACTGGAAAATTAGGGGGTGGATGGAGATGAGAAGCGTAATGTAACATTTGACATCATCGGTCTCGTCTTTGCAAAAGTTAGAGCTATTGGCATTGTAAATTACAACATTTTTATTTATGTGTTGGTTTTGAAAACGGATAAATAAATGGCATTGTCACTTACAATGGCAATAGCTTAATCTCTCGCAAACGCGAGACCTATTGCATTTGCACCACACCCACACATAGAGCCACACACACCCACACAAAGCCACACACACACAGAGCCACACACACACGCACACACACACAAACACACACACACACACACACAGACACACACACAGAGCTCCACACACACAGAGAGCCACACTGAGCCACACACACACACACACACAGACACAAACTATTTTAACCTGTTTTTTGTTATAAAAAGTTTTCTAAAATCGCTTTTAAAAATATAATCTAACATCTTTTTTATGAAATGGTATTTGTTGATCTGAGTTGGGGGTCTGAATCAAATAAAATTATTATTGATTGATTGATTGATTGATTGATGCCCCTATGTCCATCGAGGGATCAAGGAGAAAGTGGAGGGGTGGAGTGTGGGGGGGGGTTGAAACGCCAATGTGCCATGCCATGTGCTGCTATGCCGAGCCTAGTGTCTGCACAACGCACCCCTGTTGTCGGGTCCACCTTGTCACAGGGTCGGGTAGGTACATGGAACTGAGCTTGCCAGTGTAAACGGGGTTTAGCCAATGTGTGAATACTTTGTGTTGTGTGATGTATGATTGCTCCTACCTCAAGTTCTGCACTCCAGGGAGCAGGCAGTATGGAAAATCCAGGACGCGATCTCTCATCTACCAGCACTCACAGATCAAGGTGACGAGAGATGTTGTTGGATCATATATGCTTCACATGTCCCCCCATGACATTAAAGTTCGAGTTGGTGGAGGAGTGTGAGGCTTGCTGGAGGGGTGGGGGTGGGGGAGGCGTGGGGGGGAGGGTGAAGTTTAGTCTCAGCCTGCCAAGTACTCTGTTCAGGCCCCTTTCTCTAGACGAGTGGACTGGAGGACCTGAGCACAGTTTTGCCCAGTACGAAAATAGTTCATTTAAAAACTCTTGAACACAGTAGTCTGTTTCTCTATAGTTAAGCTTCCTTTTTGTAAATATAATCACATATATACGTGCATGGATAATCTGAGGTATCTGCTTTCCGTTTACATCGCTACAAGGAATTGTTGGTTTACAGTACGTGCAAGCTGTGTGTTTACGATGTACACCAGCCGCTTAATAGCTGTCATGATCAGTCTCTGGAGCCTAAACCCATTGTTTGCCTAAAGTAAGTGGAGCATAGGCTGCAGATGGGTTGGAGTCATAGAAGCCTTTGTACCGCCTCCTGTCTGCCTATCCCAGCGCCAGCCGTGGGCTCCTTGATGTCACTCGGGCAGCGGCCTCCTCAGCACTGGCGGGAGGGTGCTCTGTCTCCTCAGCGCTGCTGGAAGAAGCACAGCAGGTGCTGCTTCCGAGTGGAGGCTGCTGTCTCTAGTGTCAGGAGGTGACTCTCCTCGGCACTCCTGGACAGAGAGCGCGCTGGGTTCGCTCCAAAGCGGAGACTGCCAGGAGCGAACTCTCCTCACCACTCCCGGCGAAGAGCGGGGTTGGTTTGGCTCCTGAGCGGGGGCTGCGGTGTCTTCAGTGCCGAGACCCTCACTCCGCTGCACTGGTGCATAGAGACCGAGCACGGGATCAGTCGGTACGCTCGGAAGCTCCTGAGTGAAGACTGTTCGTCCTCGGTTTGCCAACATGCGATGCCTTTGCGGCGTCCTGAGACCCCTCAGCAAGGAAAGTTCCTGTTCTATCTATTATAAAGAGAGGCCTCCTTCGAAAGAGTAAGTTATCGTCGTCTTCACAAACCGCACTAAAGGACTCGTGGCGCTTGAATATGGCATAGTCTGTTTAGCCCTCAAGAAGCCTAAACACATATTTGAATGTTCTTGTGCTAAGTACTGTATCTTTGCGTTCCGTTACATCAAGCAATGGTAAAACCTTTTATTCAGAGAGGACCGAGGCGCGACTTGAAACACTACAGAAAAAGCACTCGCCATGAAGTGGTGTTTTCACTGTAAGCCCCATCCTTTTCTGACTGGGGGATCGTGTTTTTCAAACACGCCCCTCAATCTGAAAAGGACGGGACTTACAGTGAAAACACAATGTCAGAGAGACCTTTTCTCCAATGGCTGGCCGCCGTTTAGGAGGCCAGCCAATGGAGAAGAGGGGCGGGTTCAAGCCCCAACTACTAGAGACATAAGATCTAGCGAGCCGAGACCTAAAAACGGATAGCACACTACATCAAGAAATTAAACACAATGCAGACAAATGCCTGCCCTGCAACAAGAACTTCAATATAAACTTGCACAAAGCACTTAATTAGGAAAAGGTGAGTTAAGCCAATTCCATAGTTTTCTGAGATATTATGTACGGGCCAAAGACTCAAGTGAAGGGCAGCGAGGAAAGGAAGATGGATGATAGTTGCTACTGACATTAAATAATATCCCTCAGAGCTCCCTCAGGGATTCTGGAAGTAGAATGATTTTGAGTTTACATGGCGACCAGTACATTTGAAAGGAGATCCCAGGCTGGTCAGGGATGTGCCTTGTCAATGCTCATCCCAGAGTAGGGTGGCTGCCACCACCCTATTATCTCGCACTCTAGCCTGGAGTGTACCAAGCCAGTAGTTGTGCAGGGCAAGACCCTGCTTAGGGATTGCCCGTGCTAGTCAAGGACTGGAGGAGCGAAAAGAGCTTGAGTGTTGCTCGCTGTGTGGAAATAAGAAGAAATTTCTGATAAATTTGTGATTTAGAATTGGATTATTCAGGTCCATGGGTTACAGTTATAGTGTACGAGTTTTGAGCAAGTGACTTTCTCTAGTATGGAAAAAGAATATTGTGATTAACAGTATTTTTCCACCAAGGGAGAATTTCGTATTTACTAGTGAAATAGTATCCTACTCCAATGGTTATTTAAAGGGATCTCTCTCTTCCAAAAACTTTTTTCTGTGACTCATGACTTAAGCTCCTGTTTACTGGCATAAGCACGGTGTGCCACAAGTGGGATATTGAGTTTTGTTTTCTGTGACAACAGGATGTGGTACAATGCCAAACCGCAACATAGGTAGTAAAAATATTTCTTACATGTATATGCCCAGTTTGGGCCTAGAAGGCTAACCAACAGCTTGAGCCCAACTGCTACAGCCCTCTTCAGTGCACCATGTGCCAACCAATTCTGAGAGGCACAGATCTCTGTAATAAACATTGGCCTCAACATGGGCCTGTTCCAGCTGAGCTCCAAGCCACAACAGAGGTCTGGGACAGAAACTCACATCAGCAACAACAGAATCATCGAAGGTGCAACAGCGGGGGCAGTGCAACACCATATGGCCAGCAGAATATATGCTTTTGGAAAGCAACACAAATATTAGAAAGCTGTCCACCCTAAAATGCAGGGACTGAGTTAACACTGCATTATAAATAAATTATTACACTAAAATAATAAAAATTAACAAAACGGAATTAAAAAAAACATGAGATATGGCATGCAAAGGGGTTCCGATATATTTTGCAGCAACTACATCTCCCTTTGGAGCGTCTGTGGGATGCGAAAACGAATTCTCCCTCTTGCTGTCTAGAACGGTCTACTATGGATAGGCCTCCGAACAAATTTCAACAGCAATTCTCACAAAGGGGCAGAAAAAGGCCCCCAAGGTTTAATTCCTTGAAGGTAATCATTAAAAGTCAGTAGTCCCATATAACCAAACCAGTAACAGTGAGGGAATTAAAAAAGGACATTCAAAAACGAAAAGTAAATACATCTTGTGGCCCAGATAAAATATTCATTAGGTTGTTTAAATGTAGCTCATACCAAATTGAAATGCTAGTTGAAAATTTCAACACCCAGCCACAATGTGTGCTCTTCCTTGAGGTATGGTTAGAAGGGTTCTTCACTCCTCTCTATAAAGGGGGGAATGCCTCGTAGGGACAATATGACTATAATGACAAACACACTTATGTGCAGCTTCACAAAGCAAGAAATAGTGAAGTTTCTACATGACGGAAACATTCATTTAACATTGGAGTCAGATGGGATTCCTGCATCTGTAGCGATCCAAGGGCTTCATGTTACAAACACGATCAGAAAATATGTAGAAAAAAACGGTGAACACGTTTGCTTGATGACTGGGTTTTGAAAAGCATTACATTATATTGATGCTAAAAATGAAATTGCTGCAACCTAGAATGGCAGTTGTGCAGCAAAATGCCTCATGGAAGGATACAAAAGACTACAAGAATTGGCCGCGCGGCCGTAAAAGTAACGTGGCCGCGTGGCCATGAAAGCGATCGCGTGGTCTGTGGTGGGGGAGGGGCAGAGTGAGTCGTGCTGGGTGCCGCGAGGAAAGCCAGATGGCTGCTGCACAGGTGCTCGCAAGCTTGAGGCCACACAGAAAGCGTGTGGTCGCATTTTAAAATGCCCACTCACTAAAAGTCTCGCCAGAGCAACGCATGCGCTGGCGAGACCTAAAAATGGCAGCTCTTTCTGAGACAGGGGAAGTTGAGATAAGCGAGCAAGCCGCTAGGCTAAGGGCAGGATTCCTGGTAGCCTGCCTCGGGGTGGCTAGAAGGCACGTCATACCCATGCAATGGGGTGTTCTCATCTAAGTAACTTTAGAGCCCCGTCTCACGGTATAAACAACACTTCTGTACAAAGTATAGAGAAAGCTACCTTTGTGGTACTAGTTTGGACTGGGGTAGCGGAAATTGCTATCAGGTGATGCTGGACCAGCATTTGCCTGAAGGTCACCCTGCTGAGATTAGGGCCGCCCTGAAGGTCACCCTGCTGAGATTAGGGCCGGCGTGAAGGTTACCCTGCTGTGATCAGGGGCGGCATGAAGGATCACCTTGCTGTGCTCAGGGTTGTTACTGTGGGTAGAGGGGCGAGGGGCATTATGCCCTAGGGAATACACTTTCCAGGATCGAGCCTTGCTTCTTTAAAAGCTAGTTATAGATTTTGAAATAAAAGCAAGCCTGCCGTCTTTATTATTAAAGAGGCACTTTACGTAGCCGTAGCACCAGAAGGCGCCAAATACTAGTTTTTCTCTTACACTAGGTTTTAATAAGAAACAAATGCTAATGACAAAAACAGAAGAAGCGCCCAGAGGTCCCTGCACCATGCCTCGCAAAAAGTTCTGGCAAGTCTGGCATTTATTTATACTTAAGCAATATTCGACCCAAAGACGAGTAGGATGTTGATTAATTCTGAGAAGGGGGCATTTAGCTTTAAAGGCAGCAACCTACATTTGTAATATTTACTGCCCACTATAAAGCCGAGTCTCTGCATGAAGAAAAAGAAGCATTGGCAAAGCCAATAGGTCTTGCCAGTACAAGAGCCATTGACTTTGACAATGTGGTTTTGCCATGTTGTCTACACCAGTGTAGCTGCTGTTCAGCATAGCTCAAATTAGTTGCGTGGAGTGTCCTAGGGTGCCGTGGGGGAGTAGCGTTTCGTAGACTGGATTTGCTGGAGTAGAGTGTCACAGAGAGGAGTGGATTGAAGTGGAATGAGGTAGTGGGGTGGATTGGACTTGAAAAGATAGGGGTGGACTGGATTGGGGTAGAGTGGGGTGGATTGGACGGGGGAATGGAGTAGGGTGGAACAGGGTGGAGTGGGTTGAAGTGGATTAAGGTGGTGAGGTGGATTGGACTGGAATAGTTTGCGATGGACTGGATTGGTGTAAAGTGGGGTGGAGTGGATTGGTTTGGAGTGGGGTGGACTGGATTAGAGTATGGATGTTTGGAGTGGGGTAAATAAGAGTGGAGTGGAAGTGGGTGGAATGGACTGGATTGGAGTGGGGTGAATTGGATTGGAGTGAGTAGTGTTGTATTGGAGTCGGGTGTGTTGGAATGGAGTGGGTTGTATTGGATTGGGATGGAATGGAGTGAGGTGAAATGGAGTGGGGTGGAATGGAGATGTGTGAATTGGAGTGGGGTGACTTAGATTGTCGTGCGGTGGAGTGGATTGGAGTGGAGTAGATTGGATTGCAGTGGGATAGATTGAGGTGGATTGGATAGGGGTGGTGAGAACTGGACTGGGGTGGATTGGATTCGTGTAGGGTGGATCGGACTGAAGTGGGTTGGGGTAAATTGGATTGGAGTGGGCAGATTGTTTTGGATTGGAGTAGGCAGATTGTTTTGGATTGGAATGGGGCACATGTTTTGTATTGGAGTGGAGCAGATTGGAGTGGGACAGTTTGTTTTGGACTAGAGTGAGACACATTGTTTTGTATTGGAGAGGGGCGGATTGTTTTGGATTGGGGAAGACTTGTTTGGACTGGAGTGGGGCAGATTGGTGTGAGGCAGACTGGAGTGGGACAGATTATTTTGGATTGGAGTGGATTGTGGTGAATTGAAGTGGGGTAGATTGGGTAGGAAGTGGGATGGGGCGGATTAGATTGGGGTGAAGAGGATTGGAGTGAGGTAGATTGGATTGGAGTGGATTGGATTGAAGTGGAGTGAAGTGGATTGTGGTGGACTGGAGTGGAGTGAACTGTATTGGAATGGGTGGATTGGGGTGAGGTGGGGCGAATCGTTTTGGACTGGAGTGGGTGGATTGGAGTGTGCAGATTGTTTTAGATTGGAGAGTGGCAGATTGGAGTGGGGCAGATTAGAGAGGGGCAGACTGTTTTTCATTGGAGTGGGACAGACTGTAGTAGGGCAGGCTGGAGTGGAGCAGATTGTTTTGGATTGAACTGGGGTGGTTTGGAATGTGGCTGATTTTTTGGGATTTGAGTGGGCAGATTGTTTTGGATTGGAGTGGGGCAGACTCAAGTGCAGCAGGTTCTTTTGAAATGGTTAGTGGCAGACTGGAGTGTTGTAGATTGTTTTGGATTGAGTGGGACCGATTGTTTTGGATTGAAGTGGGGCAGACTGTTCTGGATTGGAATGAGGCAGACTGGAGTGGATTTATAAGGGGCAGATTGGAGTGGTTCAGATTATTTTGGAGTGGGTTAGATTGTTTTAGATTGGAGTGGGGCAGATTGGAGTGCAGAAGATTGGAGTGGGGCAGTTTGTTTTGGATTGGGGCAGATTGTTTTGGATTGCGGCAGATTGGAGTGGGGTGGGTTGCAAGGATTGGAGTGTCATGGATTGCTTTGGGGTGAGTAGTTTTGATTGGAGTGGCTGGACTGGATTTGTCTGGGGTGGACTTTATTGATTGGGGCGGATTATTGCGGGGTGAGGTGGTGTGGATGGGCCTATATTGGAGTGGGGTGGATTGGGGTGTACTCCCAGATTATGTGTTAAAGCATCACTTCAGAAATAACACTTTAGAAAGAAATATCATAATCCTCATCTTTTGAGAACAGAGCCAAAAAAGCAAAATCAAAAGAAAACATGAGTGCAAAGTGAGAAAAGACTTGAGAAAATAAAAGAAAGTTAACTATAGAAAAGACATCTTTGCAATTTTGTTTGTCCTGCTGGGCACGTTTTTGCCAGTCACACGCCTTCTGTTTGCAGGGCACTAAAAGTTAAAAAGTACACAATGTTACCTCAATCACGTTTGGAGAAACCGACAGACACTGACAAAGTTGAATCAGTCAGTGCTTGGTCCCTGATTGACAGAAAGGAACGGAAATGTTAGGCCTGCGTTGACGAATTAGGAGGCTGTAAAGAAGAGTGCCACTAGAGGCAACAAATGGTAAGCATAGAGCAGGGTCCAAGCCCTTCCCTGTATATAAGAGTGTCTTGCAAGCAAGATGCATGCACTAGTGAATGCTCTCATAGACTCGACCCTAAAGACGACCAAGAATCCTATAAGTCCCCTGACCATAGCTGGTTATTGCGCTAGACAGTTGAAAGGGCCTGAGACACTGTCAACATAATATACTTCTAAAGGGTGGAAGTGATTTAAGTGTGAAAAGATATTTTCCTTACAAAGAAATAGAATATTATCCCTGCTCTCTTTTGAGGGAGGGCTCTGTAGGCCTCTGGGGAGCTGCTCGTAGCTGTTGCATTTTACCGTTGGGTGCTGCCGTGGAACTCTGGTCGTGGAACTTTGGTCGTGGGCGCTGGTGTGGAACTCTGGTCGCTGTCTCCAAGCCTCGGGACTGCAGGGAAGCCGACGCGGGATTGCGGGACTGCGAGGACCAGCATTCTCTGTTTCCTCACAGCTGGTGCATCTTCCCGCAATTGACCCGCCTACCTGTGGAATATATCCCCGCCCCCCCCTCGCGCATTTCGGGACGTGCGCCGGGCGAAGCCCGGGCCAAGGGCGGGCCCGTTCTAGCCCGTTACAGACCGGGAGAGACCGGACCGGGCCACCCCCCCTTGGTATTAACTTTCAACTGTACTCTATGTAGTAACTGTGGTACCACCTGGATTCTGTAGTGATTGTGGGTTATGTACCAAAATTATAGCTGCAGCATGGCGGGGTGAGAGACTAGAAGTAAAGCCTTGTCTTCGGCTTCCTATGCTGTAGGCACAATGGATAATTTCCTTATCAGAGCTAGTTCTCTGCTATCGCATGAAATTACCACCCTAGAGCGGAGACTGTCACAGGGAATTGATAATGTCAAAAGATCGTCCCTTGGGCATATTGCAAATGCGGTAACTCACACCAGAGAGGTGTCTCTCCCTGTTCTTGGCTCGGTAGCATCTATTTTGCCAAGTTTGGAGAGTAACTCTGGATCACCCATAGAATCCCCACTGGCCCCTCCCGAGCTCACAGTAACATCCAACACTAGCGGTAACCCTCCAGCTGACACACAGGCTAGTAACATTATCCGTCAACTCAGAGGGAACAGGGAGGGAGCAGTCCCCAAAAGGAAATGCGGAGCTAATAGATCAGGGGGTAACAAGGCGAAGGTCGCTAAACATTCCAACTTCTCAGCTCACAAGTCTTGGGCAAGCGATAAGGAGCCTGTCGCCCCTACAACTAAATCCACACCCCCCCAGGCTCCTACTCAACCTGTTTTATCTCCAACAAATCCAACACCCAGTGCCCCGCAGTTGGCTGGTGAAAAGGTAGCAAACCATAATCTGGGCATCCTTCTAAAGTCCTTGCTCAGTCCTTTAGAAGCAAGACTTGCCCAGATTGAAGCTAGATTGGTGAAGATAGAACAAGCCACAGGGGCAACTGTGGACTACCTTAACACAGCGAAGAATTTACAGAAAAATCCGGATGGCAGCAAGGTGGTAGTGCCCGCAGTTACCCAGACTATAGGACACGGCCACTAGAAAAGATCACTCTACTCCCCTAGCTAATGTTTCCATGTCGGCTAATAAGACTAAACTGCCAGGTGGTCAACAAGCTTCTTTGGGCACCAACTCGACCAAGAAAAGGGTGATTGACCTCCTCCCCGATGCTGCCCCTTTGGTGGTAGTCTTAACTGGCGTACCAGAGCTTGATGTCTCCACCAAAGAATCATTTGCATCATTGAAAAATAAAGTGGTTGCTTGGTTAAATAAACATAGACCACTCCCCCCTAGGATTTCTAGTGAAATCTTGATGGTCCGAAGGGTGGCCTGGGTGGGCAATACCAATAAGAACACCAGTGGCGACTGTGTCCTGGTAAATTTCAGGGACCCAAGAACTGCCTTTCACATCTGTAACTGGTTGCAGGGCGACACAGATACACTAATTCGGGCCCTGCCATTAGCCACTTTTTATCCTTTTGATCCGGTGCGGCCCACTGAGGGCCCAGAAGAGGCCTGGACTAGGGTAGAATCAAGAGGACAAAGCAGGGAGAATAGGATAAAGCCCTATAATTCCTATACACACAGCCAACCCTTCTATGGTAATAGGTTCAGTTGCTTGGACCTGGTTGACTGACTGCAATATAACCGGGGGGCACCAACTTCTCCCAAGTCAACGGGGTTCCCTACTAAGAACATGGCACACACCGAGGTGATTATAAACTGCTGCAGTACAGATAGGCCTTTAGGCTTCCATCAGGGGGTGTCCAGTTACCTAAGGTCATTGGAATATTCACCCCCGCGACCACTGACCATAGTAATTTGGCAGATGGTGCAATCATTACAGACATTCCTCTGGCAACATCAGTGCCATTGGGCCCAAAGCTCCCGACTAAAGCGATAAAATACAGTGGTGAACCAGGTGTTTTGCAAATTCTGTCATGGAATTTGGCAGGGTTGAGCAACAAATTGTCTTGTCCGGAGTGGGGGTCGTTCATCGACAAGCAAGACGTGTGTCTGTTCCAGGAAACCTGGGTCAGAGAGGACAATCCACGTATAGGATTTGCTGCATTTTCAGTCCTGGCAAAATGGGGGGGAAGGGACGCCCATCCGGTGGACTAAGCATCTTGGTGGGTTCTCACCTAGGATGCAAGGCCAGGACACTGAACACGCAGTCGGAGGATGTTCAATGTGTGCTTTTGGAGTGGCCGAATGCACCTAAACTTGCACTGGTCAATGTGTATTCCAGACCTGTTAATTTAACAAATGAGTCTCGAACCATCGACGAGCTCTCCGTATTTCTGAATACCATCCCGCAAGGCACATTGTTTGTGGTAGGGGGTGATTTTAACTCCCACTTCGAGCTACTACCAGGTTTGATGGATGGAGTATCTATGGAAGAGGACAATCAGTGGGCAATACCTCCAATAGTGGGCGCCCCGGCCAAGTCTTGGACTCCGTTAGCTGTCCAAATAATGGCTCTGACCCTTAACCACTCAATCAGGGCCTGCAATGGACGCACCCAATCAGACATCCCCCCAAAACCTACTTTTAACAAACCTGGGCAGGAGTCACGTTTGGATTACATCTTCGTCGAATCAAGCGCTTGGGATAAGGTAATTGACTTTATGGTCATTAATAGAGGTGAGAGTGACCACAATGCGCTGATTCTGGTATTTTCTTTACCTGGTCTCCCAAATGGTAACTTGTTGCTTAATGGTGAGAGCGACTCTAGGGCGACCCTTTCTAGCAACAGGCGTAGAGTCAGCTGGGCCAACATAGTAGATAACCCCAAGGTGATTGTCGAGCTTTATGCTCGGATTATCGCCATATTCGAGGGCATTGGTGATCTAGCTTCTCAACCCCACTCCTCTGAGAATTACAATAACTTTGGGGCTCTACACCGGGAGCTAATTAGTACAGTTGCAGAGGTGCTAAATCCCCCTGCGACAAAAAAGACATCTAAGGCCGCCAGAGCTTCCTGGTACAACGCAGTCTGCAGAAAGGCCAAATTAGATCTCCTAGAATCTCTGAAGCTAAATAGTAATAAGGCGGTAATTAAAGCAAGGAGAATAGAATACAAACGCCAATTACAATCTGCCAAAGCTGACTGGGACCACGATAATTGGGTAAATATGTTGGTCGCTCTCAAAACCAGAGACCCCCGCAGATTTTGGCAAATTGTGAAAACAGGGTCTGGCGAGCCGACCGCCGCTGTTGAGGCAAACATTGCTGCGGAAGTGTGGGAGGAACACTTTGGCGTCTTGTATGAAAAACCAAATAGTGATCAAGCAGGGGACAGGGGAGGGTTTCTCTACACGCCGAATCCCAAATAGATTGGGATGGATTTAATGAGGCGGAGGTTAGTGCTGCAATATTAAAACTTGCAGCCGAAAAGGCCCCAGGGTTGGACAAGCTCCCAGGAGACCTATTTAAGCATGAGCCTGAGATATGACCACCATATCTCATGGTTATATTTAATGCAGTCTTGGGGGGATGGCGGTGCCCAGTACTTGGCTGGGAGCAGAGATTGTCCCTATCTTTAAGAAGGGCTCCCCTCTGCTCCCAGCCAGCTACAGGCCCATCAGCCTTATTGATGTGACACAAAAAATCTTTGCAAGGCTGATTTTAGACCGCCTCCTAGACTGGGTGGACGAGCACTCAATCCTGAGCCCATACCAGGCTGGTTTAGGAAAAATGTATCCACTACGGATCAAATTTTTCGTTTGACCCTTTTATATTGGAAAACGGTTAAGTGTGAGGGTGGCAGCCACTACACTGTTTTCGTAGACCTCTGTGCGGCCTTTGATTTAGTCCCATGAGGGAAACTATGGTCTGTGCTCTTAGATTTGGGCATTCCACCCCAACTTTTGGATATAATCATTTGTCTCCATACGGAAAATTTTGCACAGGTTAGATGTGGCAAGCATGATGAGCTCTCGAGTAGATTCCCTGTTGACAGGGGGTGAGACAGGGCTGCATTTTGGCTCCGACCCTGTTCTGCCTCTACGTCAACGGGGTAATCGCTCACCTGAATGCGGTCTTAAATAGTGATGCCCCCAAGCTTGCTGGTAATAGGGCGCCCGCGATTATGTCCGCAGATGACACCCTCCTACTGTCTAAATCCCCAATGGGGTTCCAGCGTGTGCTTAATGGTTTTGAGGCATTTTGTGTCGAACACGGCTTAGAGATCAATGTGCTCAAAACAAAATATATGATCTTTAACCCACCATCAACCACACGCCCAAACCCGAGTATTGGCATCAACCACACGCTTGACCCTATCTTCACCTCCAGCAAGCACATTTCCTTCGATCGCACCACAGCTCTCCATTGGACGGACCACAGCTGCGTTCACTTCAGCTACAAAACCACCTGGACCCACAACCGCCCACAACCTATTCCTCGGAGAAACTGGAACAAAATCACCTCCGACCAACTCCTCACATCACTCAACCAAAACCCTCCCACCCTCTCACTGGACCCAAACCAAGCGGCCACCAATCTCAAGCAATGGATCACCCACAGTGCTGATGAATTAGCACCCCTGAAAAAGCACCAGATCAAATCAGGCAGCAAAAAGGCTCCCTGGTTCAATGATGACCTTAAAAAATCCAAGAAGTTGTGCCGCATCATGGAGAAAACATGGAGAAAAAACCCAACCACCGACAACATGGCCACCCTCAAGGCAGCCACCCGCAAACACCACCAACTGATTCGATCCACCAAGAAATCAGCATTCAAGGATCGTCTCGACAACAACACCCACAACAGCAAGGAACTTTTCAACATCGTCAAAGAATTCACCAACCTCACCGCAGTATCTAACGACATCACTCCCTCCCAAGACCTCTGCGATGTGTTATCCTCCTTCTTCTACAACAAAATTGCCGACATTCATAACAGCTTCGAGAACACTCCCAGCGATCAACCCTCCCCACCCCCCTCAGATCCTACACCGCCAACTAACAACCTCAGCGCCTGGAACCCAATCACCACTGAAGACACCATCCGCCTAATGAACTCAATCCACTCTGGCTCGCCAACCGACCCCTGCCCCACCACATCTTCAACAAAGCTAATTCCATCATCGCACCCCATCTCCGTGATGTCATCAACTGCTCGTTCAACTCTGCCACCTTCCCAGAAAGCTGGAAACACGCCGAACTCAGCGCCCTCTTGAAGAAACCCACAGCAGACCCCTCTGAACTTAAAAACTACCGACCCATATCCCTCCTCCCTTTCCCCGCCAAAGTCATTGAGAAAGCCGTCAACAGCCAGCTCGCCGCCTTCCTTGAATCCAACAAATCCCTCGATCCCTCTCAATCCGGATTTCGTGCCAAACAGAGCACCGAAACCGCCCTCATTGCAGCGACAGACGACATCCGAACACTACTGGATAACGGAGAAACAGCGGCCCTCATTCTACTCGACCTCTCCGCTGCTTTCGACACAGTCTGCCACAGCACCCTTAGACAACGCCTCAGCAACATCGGCATACAAGGAAAAGCCTTGGGCTGGATCATCTCATTCCTCGCCGGGAGAACTCAAAGAGTCCGACTTCCCCCATTCAACTCAGAGGCCACTGAAGTCATTTGTGGAGTACCTCAAGGATCATCACTCAGTCCCACCCTCTTCAACGTTTACATGAGCCCTCTCGCATCCATCGCGCGCCAACACAACCTCAACATCATCTCTTACGCCGACGACACCCAGTTAATCCTTTCCCTCACCAAAGACCCTAACACGGCCAAAACCAATCTTCACAAAGGCATGAAAGAAGTAGCCGAATGGATGAAACATAGCCGCCTAAAACTCAACTCAGACAAAACGGAGGTGCTCATCCTGGGATCTTCCCCCTCTGCCTGGGACGACTCTTGGTGGCCTTCCGCTCTAGGTACAGCACCCACACCCACAGACCACGCACGTAACCTTGGCTCATCCTAGACTCCTCTCTCTCGATGTCCAGACAAGTCAACGCAGTCTCATCCTCCTGCTTCAACGTACTTCGCATTCTCAAAAAGATCTTCCGCTGGATCCCCCTAGAGACAAGAAAGACTGTCACCCACGCACTGGTCACAAGTCGACTGGACTATGGTAACACACTATACGCCAGAATCACAACAAAATTACAGAATAAACTCCAACGCATCCAAAACGCATCAGCGAGACTCATACTGGACATCCCGCACCAAGATCACATCACCGGACACCTAAAAGACCTCCACTGGCTTCCCGTCAACAAGAGAATTACGTTCCGTCTTCTCACCCACGCACACAAGGCCCTCTACAATCTAGGAGCCGAATGCATCAACACTCGACTGTCCTTCTACACACCCACCCGCCAACTAAGATCGTCCAATCAAGCCCTCGCCGCAGTCCCGCGCATCCGAAAATCCACCATGCGTGGCAGATCCTTCTCCTTCCTGGCTGCCAAGACCTGGAACTCACTCCCCACTCACCTCTGCCTTACTCAAAACCACATCTCCTTCAGAAAAGAACTTAAAACCTGGCTATTCGACAAATAATGAACCCCTTCCCCAAGCGCCTTGAGACCCTCTGGGAGAGTAGTGCGCTATATAAATCCCTGAACTTGAACTTGAACTAGGTTGGAACGGGTCAAGACATTCGAATACCCTGGGGTGACAATAAACGAATCAATGACGTGGGGACACCACCAAATCAAATCGCAACTTAAATTGGCTAAAGTAGCGGGAGGCATCACTAAATTTGCAAACATGAACAAATCCACTATCAAACCAATTGGCCCACCCCTGGAGATATACAGACTCCAGGCGAGGGGAGCCGTATTATACGGTGGCGAACTCTGGGGTCATACGTGTCGAAATGAAATTCTTGTTACTGAGAACAAATTTCTCAGGCAGCTCCTGGCTCTGCCCCCAAGCACTCCACTATTACCCACTTTCTGGCGGAGACTCTGGTCAACGCCAGAGTTATTAAACTATAGGCTCGAGCTGCAAGAAATTTTAAGTCTTCCGAAAGCGCGGAAAATCCCATGGCTCAATTACTTTAAAAATGGCCTAGGGATGTTGGGCCTACATTTATTGTGGTCTGACCCGGAGACCGCTTGTAGTCGGGTCTCACGTAAGCATTTGGCTTCACTGTATCACGAAAGCAAAATCTCGGCCTCTATACATGGCACACAGACCGGCACCCTTTCAGGATTGTTTTTAATGACTAAAGACTGCTACCAATTTGAGTATGTTTTAGATGAGATTTATCCTAAAATCACCAGGAAACTATATTTGCAATGGAGGTACGGCACATTGCCGATCAGAAATTTTACAAGTAAATGGTCTCCGACCTCCTCCAAAAACTGTCCTGGTTGCAATTATGAGCAGGAAAATGACATACATATAATGTTTTTTTGTCCAGTTTATGGTAAAACAAGAAGGAACTGGATCATACCCACTTGCAAAAACATGGGCCTTAGACAGTGTATGTAGGCATATAGGATTTTTAAAACGAACTTATCACCTGCAATTGTCTTTGCTGTAGCAAAATTTCTGGAATCTATGTGGTTTAGGCGAAGACTTTTTATCAATACTGACTAAATTTTGTCTTACTGCTATAAATTATTCTGGTGGTAATTTCCTAAGTGGATGGCGGGCTGCATCCCATTCCCATATTTAGATTGGATTTATGATTAAATCTTATTTTTTAGCCCATGGGGCACTGTGACAAATGTTTCACTATCCTGCTTGTATTGTGAGTTGATGTATCTGATAACTCATTATTACTGTATTGTTTTTAACTTCTATTATGTTGTGATCTCTTTTATGGCAAAATTGCAGAAATAAAGAAATTAAAAGAAAGACACTAATTAAAACAATTGTAAAATGGATAGTTTCCTTGTGTTACCCAGGGAGGCTTTGTGGTTGTGTCTCCAGTAATTGTGGACAGGGGATTAAAAAAAAGGCCAATTGTTTGAGGCCACAGAGTGGCTAGCAGGCTCAGGACATGTACCATTGTTATAAGTATTGTGCTACTGGCCAATGTCCACAGATTAGCATCAGATGATAACTGCCCTTCAAAGAGTGTAGGCAGGTGTATCCATTTACTGCGAATAGGCACTGGTTGGTAATTACCATCTGGAAAGTTTAGATAGGTTAGCCCCTGGACCATGGATAAGCACTGCATGCCAATTACCATATGGAAGGTTCAGCTAGGTTAGCCCGGGACCATTCAGCCATATCAGTGAGTAACTGCCATTTAGAAGTTTAGTTAGGTTGCCCCCTGGACCATGGATCCATATTGGTTGGTAAGTGCCACTTGGAAGATTAGGTAGGTTACCCGCTGGACCATGGATCTGCATTTGGGGGTAAACTCACTTTGGAAGGTTTCAATAGGTTATCCCCTAGAATATGGACCTGAAATGGTTGGGAACTTCAGTTTAGGAAGGTTTAGGTAGCTTTGTCCCGGGACCATAAATCCGCATAGTTTGGTAATTGCCATTTGGAAGGATTTTGGTAGGTTTGCCCCTGAACCATTGAACTGCATCCATTGGCAATAATCATTTGGAAGGGTTGGGTAGATTAGCTGATTCTATGGATATCTTTCAATTTGGCATTGCCTTTTGAAAAAAAATTGGTAGGCTTGTGCAGCCTGTGATTCAGTGTATATTAACACTGGGCTCAGTTTGGTATTTGATGCAACCTGTCTAGAAGCCTCAGAGGGTCTGATAGGAATTCGGTGAACTCGTCATGCATTAAATGAGAACATGAGATTATATTCCTCAAACTAAGTAGAGATCTACAATGGGAAATAAGACATAATATAATCATTTCAAGAATGTGGCCTGTGTGTTGCAAAAGGTTGCAGGAGGGGAATAAATTAAATCCCACCTATAAGTTGGTTCAGGACCTCTATGTAAAGCTCAACACTGTCCAAGATGAGGTTACTGCAATTAAAAGAATGATGGAAGTATTAATTAAGCATTCCTCAATTGAACCTGGAATAGGAGCTATTAAACCAGGGGATAAAAGTAACATGGGAAAGAAGGTTGACCTCCCAAATGCAAGAAAGCAGGTATCAAAAACTTCTGATAGTCTCAATGTAAACCAAAATGCTAATCGGGCTGTCAACCAAAAGTCTTATCCCATGCAAAGGTTTCGAACTAATCCTCTGGAAACGTCTGAGTCATTCAAGAAAACTTTAGTAATAGAACAACCTGAGCTTCTTATTATACCTGACCGAACAAATCTGCATTCCCAAGGGGAACAAAATAGCATAGGAAATAGATTGGACAAGTATGCAAATAGAAATTGGGAGACCGAACCTCCAACTGGGGCCCGAATGGGGGCACCGGTTGGGGAAGGTGGTCTGGTAATAAGGAGGTAGATTATAGACACCCCCAATCCTTCCACACTACATCTAGGCATGAGCAAAAATTGTATACTGTGTACTTAACCAATGTACCAAGGTTAGCCCCAAACACTAGAGAAGATAGTGACTCTCTTGTAAACAAAGTAACCCACTGGTTTAGGAAGGTAAGACAGTGCCGTTCTATAATAAGATCCGACTTAAAGAAAGTGGAAAGGATTCCCCATGACATTGGGAACCTTGACGAGATAACGGTATCCTTTTGGTCTAAAGATATTGTCGAGAACCTAATTGTTATGAACCTGAGATCCCATTCCCTCTTCCAATCCAAAATTGGCATTAGACAAAACAGAGCTGAGGGACCTAGGCATCTCAATAAATATAACAATCAAAAATGTTATAGTGATCTCAAAGCCATTGACTGAATACCACAACCCATGGCCACCCATTCTGAAACGAATTTTATAACTCAAACTTTGATTCCAACTGTTGATCAATCTCTTGATCTTTTCCATCTGAAGGTTGTAGGCCTGAGGGTAATCAGCTGAATTCTAATGTGGCTTTGGGAGGAGTAACACCTTTTAATCTTGATATGCAACCTGAAGTACTTACTATGGGTGATAATTTGGTACTATAGCTCCACATCTTAAGATATTATCTTGGAACAAAGCCGGTCTTGCAAGGAAATTGCAAGAACTGGACTGGCAGACTTATATTGATCTTTTTGATATCTGCCTTTTCCAAGAATCCTGGGCAGTGCAACCATTATTCAAATGTGGCTATAGGACCTTTAGTCTAGAGGCGTATCAACCAGCTAGAGGACGGCCATCTGGAGGCCTTACAATTTGGATAAAAAATAACATCAATGCCTCCATAGTCATTATTTCTACTGCCTCTGATGATATCCTGGGTCTTAGACTTGAATTTTCTAACACATCATGTTTTACTTGTTTAACATATATATAAGACCATATATATAAGACCCAGAGCCCCTTCAAAGGATTCAATTATTATTACCCAGTTAGAGGAAGCCATTGATACTATTCACCCTGAAGATGTTGTTGAGATGGGAGGTAATTTTAATTGTTGCTACAAGCCATTGCAAGGAATAAATATGGTCACCGAAGAGCAAGACCTAGCAATGGGTATTCCCTTATTGGTAACAGAAAAAATGATGACACCTTCTGTCCCGTCATTACAAATCTTCAACTTCACCATTGAGAAGGGTCTTAGATCATGCAATGGCAGAAGCCAATCAGATCTTAATTGCTCAAATACCTTTTCAAGAGGGTTTTCATCCTCTTGCATAGATTACATTATGATAAGTGTCATTGGTCACTTGTTCAAAGTTTTAATGTAGATACGAGCAGAAAAGAAAGTGATCACTTCCCCCTGTGTTTAGATTTAAAGGGGAAAGTATTTTTGTCACACTCTTCTGCTCAATCAGATACGGGTTTAAAGGTGATAGAGCCAGTGGTTTCCAACAATAGGAGGGCATCAAAATGGCCTTCCATTTTGGGCAAGATTGAACCATTAACACACGTTTATAACATCTTTGCTGATTCTGTATCTCTTTTCCTAGAAAAGTGTTCGGGTGAACGAACCATAACTCAGGTACACTATACGCTAATGGAAAGCATAAAACCCCATTTAACTAAAGCAGTTTCTGTTAACAGCAAACACAATACTAAGTCCGAGCAGTCCAATCTTTGGTTTGATACCGATTGTGCATTTGCCAAACAAAACTTGGTCAAGGCCTTGAGAACAGGAAAAACAGTCTTGATCAGGCAATGTAGGGACGTATATCGCAACATCCTGATAGTGGCACACAGGAGGTGGGAAGATGACAGTTGGAAGGATCTGATAGCAGCTATTAAGAAGGGTGACCAGTTCATGTTCCGGAAGATCATTGCCAATGGTTCCAAGGCAAACATCACGGCTCAGGATTATAACTTGGACCCTAGATCCTGGTATAACCACTTTGCCCATCTGTACACTGCCCCAGGATGTACAATTTTAGATCCTTTAACTGATATCAGTACACTCTTGTTTGCTAATACTTCCTCCCCTCTACATTTTAGTATGGCAGACACAATAAAGGCAATTGCTGCCATAAAACCCTCTAAAGCACCCGGACCTGATAAAATCCCGGGTGGTCTATTTAAACATGCGGTGGATGTCTGGCTCCCTATATCAATCTTCTTTCAAATGGAATAGCCAGTGGCCAGCCCATCCCTGACTCATGGAGAGGAGCGGAGATCGTCCCGATTTACAAGAAAGGCTCGAGGGACGAGCCAGCAAATTATAGACCGATTAGTCTCCTAGATATATTGCAAAAAGTTTATGCTAAACAGATCTTGGATAGACTAAGTGAGTGGATCCTAGATAATAACGTGCTCTCCCCTTGCCAAGCTGGTTTTAGGAAAAAAATAAGCACCATAGACCAGGTCTTTAGGCTATTAAATACATCATGGAAATATACAAGGTTGCTGTATGGTCACCTCTATGTGGCCTTCATAGATCTGAAGGCCGCATTTGATTCCATCCCTAGAGACCTTCTCTGGGCTAACCTACTACGGCAAGGAGTTCCGAGCAATATTGTAACGCAGCTGGTTAGGCTCCACGAAAACACATATGCAAAAGTGCGTTGAGGGAAATCAGGAGAATTGACGGAGGAGATACCCGTACAAAGGGGTGTGCGCCAGGGCTGTGTCCTGGCGCCAACCCTATTCTTACTCTACTTCAATGACATGATTGAAGCCCTTAAAAAAACCACCCATGATTCCCCGAAAATAGGAGGTGAGCACATTTGTGCGTTAACCTTTTCGGATGATACGATCCTGTTATCGCGAACACCAGCAGCGCCGGCATCCTAGCACCGTTGAAAAAACGTCAAATCAAACTAGGCAGCAAAAACGCCTCCTGGTTCAACGATGATCTTAAGAAATCGAAGAAACTCTGTCGCTCACTCGAGAAGGCCTGGAAAAAGACCCAAACACCAGCACCAGGGACGCCTTCAAAAACGCCACCCGCATACACCACCAACTAATTCGGTCTGCCAAGAAAGCCGCATTCAAAGACCGACTAGATAACAACGCCCACAACAGCAAGGAATTATTCAACATCGTCAAAGAATTTACCAACCCATCAGCCAACTCCAACGACATCACCCCCTCCCAAGCCCTCTGCGACTCCCTAGCTTCCTTCTTCCACAACAAAATTGCAGACATCCACAACAGCTTCGACAACCGACCCGGAGACCAACCCACTCAACCTTCTGCAGGACCTTCACCCCCCTTGAACATCCTTAACGACTGGAACCCAATCTCCACTGAGGACACCATCCGCCTGATGAACTCCATCCACTCAGGATCCCCAACTGACCCATGCCCTCACCACATCTTCAACAAAGCAGACTCCATCATAGCACCACACCTCCGAGATGTCATCAACTGCTCCCTCAATTCCGCCACCTTCCCGGAAAGCTGGAAACACGCAGAACTCAGCGCCCTCCTGAAAAAACCCACAGCTGACCCCACCGAACTCAAAAACTACCGCCCCATCTCGCTTCTTCCATTCCCGGCCAAAGTCATCGAGAAAGCTGTCAACAACCAGCTCGCCACCTTCCTCGAAACCAACAAATCCCTCGACTCCTCACAGTCCGGCTTCCGAGCCAAACACAGCACTGAGACCGCACTTATCGCAGCAACAGACGACATTTGAACTCTACTGGATAACGGAGACACAGTCGCCCTCATCCTCCTTGACCTCTCTGCTGCCTTCGACACTGTCTGTCATAGCACCCTTCTACAGCGCCTCAGAAACGTCGGAATCCAAGGAAAAGCACTGGAATGGATCACCTCATTCCTCACCGGAAGAACCCAGAGAGTCCGGCTCCCACCATTCAAGTCAGAGGCCTCTGAAGTCATCTGTGGCGTGCCGCAAGGATCATCACTCAGCCCCACCCTCTTCAACGTATACATGAGCCCCCTTGCGGCCATCGCTCGCCAACACAATCTCAACATCATCTCCTACGCCGACGACACTCAACTGATCCTCTCACTCACCAAAGACCCTAACACCGCCAAAAACAACTTACACGAAGGAATGAAAGAAGTAGCCGAGTGGATGAAGCACAGCCGTCTGAAACTGAACTCAGACAAAACAGAAGTCCTCATCTTAGGCACCTCCCCCTCCGCCTGGGATGACTCTTGGTGGCCAGAGGCCCTTGGAAAAGCACCCATCCCGACGGACCACGCACGGAACCTGGGCGTCATCCTGGACTCCTCACTCTCGATGACCAGACAAGTCAACGCCGTTTCATCATCTTGCTTCAACATTCTTCGCATGCTCAAAAAAACATTTCGCTGGATCCCCACCGAAACTAGAAAAACGGTCACTCACGCACTGGTCACGAGCCGCCTGGACTACGGAAACACCCTATACGCCGGTACCACCGCAAAACTCCAGAAAAAACTCCAACGCATCCAGAACGCTTCAGCCAGGCTCATCCTAGACATCCCGCGTAAAGAACACATCTCTGGTCACCTGAAAAACCTCCACTGGCTCCCCGTAAATAAGAGGATTACTTTCCGCCTCCTAACCCACGCACACAAAGCACTTTACGAACTTGGACCCGAATGCCTCAACACACGACTGTCCTTCTACACCCCCTCCCGTCAGCTACGATCCTCCAACCAAGCCCTTGCCACTGTACCTCGCATCAACAAAGCCACCATGGGAGGTAGATCCTTCTCCTACCTGGCAGCTAAAACTTGGAACTCTCTTCCCACTCACCTTCGCCTTACTCGGAACCACCTAGCATTCAGAAAGCAACTTAAAACTTGGATATTCGACAAGTAATTCCCCACCCTTCCTCAAGCGCCTTGAGACCCTATGGGTATGTAGCGCGCTATATAAATCCTGACTTGACTTGACTTGACTAGGGGCCTCCAGAATCTCTTAAATGCGTTGGATGAGTATTGCAAGCAAAAGGGCCTTGGAATCAACCCAGTAAAAACCAAATACATGACCATCAGACTCCATAATTCCTTTACAAATAAATTGCATTTAAATGACATAATTTTGGAGCGTGTTCCAAATTTCGTAAATCTTGGGGTTACCGTCGATTCTAAACTATCATGGAACCCCCAGATTTCGAAGTCTAAATTGATTCTTACCCAAAATGCGACTCCAATTATAAAGAAACTTTTCTCTACTACGTCAAAAGCGATTACACCCGCACTGCAAGTATATAAATCAAGAGCACAGACAGCAGCTCTGTATGGTTCAGAGTTATGGGGGGGGGGGTATTATCATCATTAACTATAGGGGAAAATACAATTATGAGACGGTTCACTGCCCTCCCGCAAAACACAACAGTGATTCCCCTCATGCTGGATCTTGGCATTAAACGCATAGAGCACAGGGCTATTTGGATGACCCTTTCGTATTGGATCAGAATATGGACAACGGAGGAACTGCTTGTCTACAGGCAAGCTTTGCAAGAATTGATTTATCTGGACGCTTTTGTCACATTCCCTTGGTTGGTCCATATTCGTAGATGGTTGTTGGACTTGGGTCTGAGCAGATACTGGAAATATCCAGCCTTGCTGACTCCTGACTCTAAGATGGAATGTAAAACCATCTTTTGGAATTTTATTGAGCAGAGTGTCATAGTAAGCTCCAGTCATGGATCACTCACAACTCAGTTTCTGAGTCTTAAAATTAGCCCCTCATTTTATTCTTTTTTATATGAGGTGGAGCCACTTTTAGCTAAAATGCTGTATCTAAAATTTAGATACGGCACATTGCAAATCAAGTCATTCACATCCAGGTGGGGGAAAAGGAGTGACGAGGTAGAAGATTGTATTTGCACAGAGTGTTCCCTGGGAAGAGATGAGGATATTGCTCATGTTTTATTCTTCTGTAGATTATATGAAATTCCCAGGAAAACATGGATTAAACCTTTGGGTAGGAATCTCGGTGTCAGAAAATACATTGAGATGTTGCGTATTCTTAAAACAGATACCTCCAGATTGGTTGTATTTGGAATGAGCAGATTTGTATTGGCTGCCAATTTTATTAGAACAAAGCGAGGCTTAAGGTTCTGATAAGCAATTCATTTGATAAAATATGATGCGTTGGCCTTCTTAAATGAATGTAATTTCATATATATGAATTTGTATATAAAGGTACTAAAACATTTCTTCAACATTTTTTTCCTCCATTTTGGTTGATTGTTAAACTTTATAATTTATCGAATAATTGTATCAGGCACTTGCACTTTATGTACCTAAGATTCTGTAGATGAATTCTTAACTATATATGGAAATTGTCTTGGAAATTCCAAACAGTGGGTTCAATTACTGTATTTAAAATCTGACTGCTGGTTCCTTGCATTGTTAACATCATCTTATGCTACTAAAACTATAAGATTGTATCTTAGGTACTTTTTAGCAAGATAATGTGTATTTTAAAAAAAAATTCCCTTTGCTGCTAAAAATTCAGAGTTTTAAAAAAAAAATTAAATTGTCTGGGAAGAATATATTTGTTTTTTTATATAAATGTTTTTTTACTTTGATGATTCTGTGAATCGAATAAAGATGCTTATGCTGAACTGAATTAAAGATTTGCCTAGCATTGTCACTTTCCCTGAATCCTTTCATCATATCTGCAGCCAAGAACGTGGCACTGGATGTAGTTATTAAAGGTAGTCGAACAGCCACCTCTATTAAAACAGGTTAGTTGTAGTGGGGACGTCAAGCAGTTGTTTATGTGTCAACTAAGCTCTGTTGTGAGATGGTAGAATTGAATCTCTCAGCTAACTACATTTTCACTGTAGTGATCTCGACCTTGGCAAGGACCAATGGCACCCACCTCAAACTTTATTATTGTAAATAGATATACCTCCGCAGGGGGAAGTTAAAGTCAAAGTTATTCATAAATTGAAACAGATATTGAAGTTCTATCTCTTAACGTCCCCCTTTGCCTTTCTTGCATCAGGCGATTTTAACTTAAACGTGATGTCATATACGTCTGGGTCAGAAGAATTTGTGTGAAAGGATGAGACTCGGTCTGTCCCATTTACAGTGAATGCCACCACAGTGGATGAAAGTATTAGGTTCAGACCTACTTGACTTTCTTACAGCTGTAAATTTTAGCACCATAAGAGGCAGACGTGACCCGGATAGACTAATACATGATTACGAGAAACTGTACCTCTTTATTGAGATGGGGTCACGTGGCAGTTAAGGATAAGCTGGAATCCTCAGGCAGTGACTTGTTTAAGGAATGTATGAAACACATTAACAGCGTCGAATTTTGCTTTTGCAGGTCCAGGTGGGGAGCAGCTCTGGAGCGAGCCTCCTGAGGTCGAGATGCAGAGGACAGTGGAGCGCTTAGCCTCGGTTTAGGTCAGAAGGGCAGAGTTGGTTTTTCCTTCTAAGGGCCTCTTCCTGGACTGAGGGAACGAAGCCGGGGGAAGAGGATGTATCCAGTCCTGCCAAGCGTCACGCAACAGTTGTGACACTCACGCATTTCAGTGCAGTGATCCGCATCACCGCACTGAAATGCCTTCTCACGCATTTTGCCCACTCTGCTGACCGCTGAAACTGGCTACCATAATGCCAGGGTGGTAGTGCGCGCTGCCTGGTGCCTCTGACCTGTGTGTGCGCCGGCTGCTCTGCTGAGTGCTCAGCTCCCCGCAGACTTGCCAGCACTCCCGGAGACAGAGTAATTGACATCATGCTGGCTGCTCTGGGAGATTGCTTGCTACAATGTTGCAAAATGGGGCGGGCAGGCAGCTGGCTCTGCTTGATTCCCATCCGAGGCGCGCTGAAAGTGAGTCATGATGACAGACTCACCACCTTCCCAATTAATTTCGGAGACCCGGGGGGCCTGCCCTCAAGGTGTGCGTACTGGCTGTGCGGCGCCTGGCGCCCATGATCTCAGAGTTTTTACGTCTCGGACCGACGGCTGGCTTGCCAGCCGGAAGTCGGAGATTTTATGTGTTTGAGTAAGGGGGCTTAAACCCGGCTCTCTCTTCCATTCTCTTCCATTGGTTGGCTTCCTAAATGGAGGCCAGCCATTGGAGGAAAAGGGAGTCACTCCAAAGAAGCTCCGTCTTTTTCGGATTTGGGGGCGTAAGTTTTGCTGTTCTTTCGATGGTGACGTCATCCGTCACTCAGAACAGCAAAACACGCCCCTGAATCCGAAAATTTCGGTGCCTTGCAGCCGCCATTTTGCTGCTCGAGCAGCGTCTAGCAGGACATGAGGTAAGCCTCTGCCCCTCTGTTTGTGCCGTTCTTCGTGCCTCTAAAGCTAAACACTTCCTTCTAATGGCCACGAGAAACCTGTCAGAGCCAAAGCTTCTCTTTTGCTTCGACGACTGGTATTCAAGACAAAGCTTCCTGCGAAACTGACGTAATAGCCGAGTAAGCGTGTCTACGTTGCTTTTCACTGCTTTCCCATTGGCGTTGGCCAGGCAGCCAGAGTACAGGAGGGACGCCGGCAATTTTTCATTTACCAATAGCAAATCGGGAATGGGATCCCGTCATCTCCAACGGCGCGCTCCGATTGGTGTGAAGCTGGGCGCTTTGTGGCTTCTTTTCTGTCTGCACTCGCTGACTGACTTTGGGCCAGCCAGCGGCCCGAGGTGGGGGTGTTACCGCACGTGCGTGAGGGCGCCCGGTAGGCGCATGGCACCAGAGAGAAGGCGAGAGAGAGCAGCGAGAGCGGGGCTCGAGCCGGCATCTGGGCAGAGCGCGGACGCATTGGCCACCATGAGCGACTTCAAGCTGGGCATCGTGAGGCTGGGCCGGGTGGCTGGCAAGGTGAGAGAGGGCAGGCCGCAGTACACAACCACGCGGTGGATCGAGGCAGTGGTGAAACGGACAGATCAGCTACATGCAGGGCTGCCTGCAGAGAGAGGGAGGCAGACCCATGCCTTGGTTGAGAGCGGCCCGTTGGAAAAGGCAGTGCAGCCGGTCTAGGGAGAAGATTGGTGGGGAAATAAATAGCAGGCCGGTCTTTAGGGGGATGGGATCGTGAACGGCAAGTAATAGGGTGGATACCGGTGTAGCAGGTCCGTGGACAGGGAAGGTGCGGCAGCTCCGGCGGAATGGGAGGAGAACCACGAGGCTGTGCCGGGGTAGGGCCTCCCGGGTAGCTGTCACCGGGTGTGGCGGGAGAGGAGGCAGCACGTCGGCCTGTACCGGGGGAGAGATGGGTCCGAGTGAGGGTGTGTCGCATCTGAAGGGTCCTGAGGTAGCAAATGGAGAGTCAGGGGCGCCGAGGAAAAACGGTTTTTTTTTCTGAATACTGTGCTTGGCGTAGGAAACGAAGGGACCAGCCGAGCGATAGATCGGGTGGCATACAACAGAGATTGCATGAAGGTTTATGGGGAGTCCTGTTGGGGCTAGAGTTGGTATAGGCTGAGTGGTTAGATGATTGAGGTGATGTGTTCGATTCGAGATGCTGTTGCCCTTTCTATCGATAGGTGGAAGTGTGCTAAGGTGGTTTTATGATAGGGAGGACATGTGTTGAGCGTAGAGGTCGGTCGGTCTCTAACCCTTGAAGCGAGGATCCCATGGTGTAAGAACGAGTTTAAGGGAGTTTAAAGGAAATGCCGATGCCCGTCCGGCAGAGCTCTGTCTCTTTTTTTGCTCAAACGTTGGGATATTTGACAGGTTGTTAACAGCAGGTGTTGTCAGTAGCCGTTTAATGGGCGGAGCATCGGAGTTCTTACTGTAGGATAATCTGAAGCATTGTTCTGGGCGTGTTGCATGTACTCGCTCCAGCATGCTGCTGTTTCACAATCTGAATGCTAATTAATATAGTGGTCAGGCTACTGCAGTCACAAGGCATAGTGGCTCAGTTTACGTTCTGTCCTCCGTGGCAGTTCCAATATAGGGGATGAAGGGGGACTCAAGGCACCTCCAAAAAATACAACCAAAAAGGCCTCTAAGACCCCACCAGCACTCCTCTTCTAGCAGCCACACACACGGCATCAGGGCATCCTTGTTTCATTACCGAATTGCAGCACATGCTTGGGCCCGTGGGAGAGTCTGAGGCAGTGGACGCAAACTCAAGTCCCTGCCCCGCACCGGCCTCACCTGCAGGACTGGGTGGTAGGTGGAGAAAGAGAAGGCTATGACAGCGGATGCACCCGGTCATGGCATGGCTCCGTGGCAGCTCGGTGGTCCCAGCATCCCCATGAAGTGATACCCCCTCAGGAATTTCTACTGGGATTCCTCAGGCTGTGCGAATGCACCCCCCCCCGTCCCCCCCAGGAAGGAAAGCAGCCACCGTGCAGGCGCAGCTGCATGTCCCGCGGGAATATACCCTCGGCTGGTGTCCTGCTCATTGCTTCAGCTTGCTCCCTCAGTACAGTGTTCTAAAGTTATGAAACCGTCTTCATGCTTTTATCTCGGATGTCAACCCTGGTAGGGATGTCTTTGGGGGCAGCCCAGTGTCATCTGAGGAGGCCTTGTTCCCTGCGGTTTGTGGAGGGGATGGAGTGTGTGAGTCGTGTTCAGTCAAAACCATGGTGTAGTTGCAGTAGTTAATGGTTGTGCGTGCAGTTTGGATCAGGATGGGTGGGAAAAGTGTCATCTGTTTTTTAAAAAAAAGAGATTTGTTTACGCTCAAAGAAGCAATTTTTCTGACATTTGCACAAATTTCACACCGCTCGAAGTAAAATAATATGGTTTGGTTTCCATAATGAGTGATTTTGGTTTGAGGCCCGGGTACGTTTGCCACATGGGTGTTAATTTACTGGCCAGGCCTGTATTTTTATGTTCATACTAGCAAAATAAAATTGGGAAGAGCAGTAAAATCATTTTTTTCCCTTTTGAAATATAAATGTAAATACATCGTGCAATCACTTAAAACATATTTTAAAGTGTCTGAATTATTTCGAGATGATTATTAAAGCAAACTATGGAAAATTGCGATAGTACCAAAATATGCAGACAATTTTAGACAAACTATTTCTCACCTACCAACCCATGGAACTTCTAGAATAGCAAAATGTAAATAAATGGGCGGTATGTTTTTTGTGAGAACGTTGGCAATCAGGGCTGGGACTGGGAAGAAATGGATTCCTAAAGGACTGTAGGCTTGAGAAAAGGGGATGCAGACCTGCTGCTATACTGAGATGTACCAATTCAGTATCAAATAAATAAATTATTAGGTCGACAAGCCTCGGTGTAAGTCTGCCACATGCTCATTTCTTTGTTAGAGGAAAACCAGGAGGGTGAGTGGGGTCAGATACACTTCTTTCAGTCAAGAAGGTGGCGTGGATTGGGTTCGTCTAGATCTCCCTCTTACTTAAATCCTCTAATAGTTCACTCTGAAAACCCATCCATTGCCTGAGCAATGTGCAACCCTGGGCAGTGTTTACCAAATCAGCTCTGGGTCAGGAAATAACAAACTCTCACGGTTTGCTTATCTTAAGAGTGGTAGCTAGTCAAAACGTCTGCCCTCACACCATTTTCTCGGTCAAAGCTATGGCTCTCAGTGTCTCTGGCCACCAAACCATCCAAAGTCAATTGGCTATGTATCGCTTTGGTTTGCATTTTACCTGTGATGTCTATGTGCCTTGTATGCACTCTAGACTATTCTTGAGCCATGTCTGCTTGTAGATATCAGGTCCTGCCACTGTGCTTGCTCCCCTGCCACCTCGCTGTGCTTGCTTCCCTGCCCCCTGGCTGTCCTTGCTTCCCTGGCTGTGCTTTCTTCCCTGCCCCCTGGATGTGCTTTCTTCCCTGCCCCCTGGCTGTGCTTGCTCCCCTGCCACCTGGCTGTGCTTGTTCCCCTGCCCCCTGGCTGTGCTTGCTCCCCTGCCCCCTGGGGTACACAGTCAAAATATCGAATTTTTAATTTCGACTTACACTTATATCGAGTTGCTAATATCGATGGGACAGAATATCGATGTCCAGAATATCGATGGCCAGAATATCGACCCTAAGGTAAGTAATATCGAAATTACTTATATCGATAGCATATGTATCGATGTAAGTAATTTCGATTTACTAATATGTGTTAGAAATTTTAGTTAAGTATTTAAATTAATTGTTATAATATGTGTTTAATATGTTTTTATAAATAAAAAATATATAAAAGTAAATAATATGTTTTACTACCAGAGCGGGTTGTGGGTTTTTAGGGGAATAGGCTGGGAAGTAATTTATTTGTAATTAAATAATTATTTTTTAATGATTAATTTATTTTGCAATTAAATATTAATTGGCAATGAATTATTTTAATTGATTAATTGATTAATTAATTGATAATTTATGTATATTTTTAAGTAAATTATATGTTTTACTACTGGAGCGGGTTGTGGGTTTATAGGGGAATAGGGTGGGAAGTAATTTATTTGTAATTAAATAATTATTTTTTAATGATTAATTTATTTTGCAATTAAATATTAATTGGCAATGAATTATTTTAATTGATTAATTGATTAATTAATTGATAATTTATGTATATTTTTAAGTAAATTATATGTTTTACTACTGGAGCGGGTTGTGGGTTTATAGGGGAATAGGGTGGGAAGTAATTTATTTGTAATTAAATAATTATTTTTTAATGATTAATTTATTTTGCTATTAAATATTAATTGGCAATGAATTATTTTAATTGATTAATTGAATAATTAATTGATAATTTATGTATATTTTTAACTAAATTATATGTTTTACTACTGGAGCGGGTTGTGGGTTTATAGGGGAATAGGGTGGGAAGTAATTTAATTGTAATATTAATTAATTTTGGGTAAAGGAGTATTTTTAGGGTTCAGGGTCAGTTTTGTGTTTTTGGGTGAAGGGGTATTTTTAGGGTTCTGGGTCAGTTTTGGTTTTTGGGGTAAAGGGGTATTTTTAGGATTCAGGGTCAGTTTTCAGTTTTTGGGTAAAGGGGTATTTTTAGGGTTCAGGGTCAGTTTTCAGTTTTTGGGTAAAGGGGTATTTTTAGGGTTCAGGGTCAGTTTTTAGTTTTTGGGTAAAGGAGTATTTTTTGGGTTCAGGGTCAGTTTTCAGTTTTTGGGTAAAGGGATATTTTTAGGGTTCAGGGTCAGTTTTTAGTTTTTGGGTAAAGGGGTATTTTTAGGGTTCAGGGTCAGTTTTCAGTTTTTGGGTAAAGGGGTATTTTTAGGGTTCAGGGTCAGTTTTCAGTTTTTGGGTAAAGGGGTATTTTTAGGGTTCAGGGTCAGTTTTCAGTTTTTGGGTAAAGAGGTATTTTTTGGGTTCAGGGTCAGTTTTCAGTTCTTGGGTAAAGGGGTATTTTTAGGGTTCAGGGTCAGTTTTAGGTTTTTGGGTAAAGGGGTATTTTTAGGGTTCAGGGTCAGTTTTCCCTACTGTTGCACCCACTGGAGTGGGAATAGTAATTATTGTTAAGTAAGTATATATTATATATGATTTTTAAAATTTTTTTTTATTAAATATGTATTTTTTTTTTAACCATTATTATATATATTTAAATGTGTTTAGTAATTAATAAGTATTATTTACAGTATTTTTTATGTTATTTTAAATCCAAAAAAAATCGATATATTTGACAACGATATTTTTAACATCGATAATTTTTTTTCGATATTTTGGTACTTACCATGTTGAACATAGGGCGTCGATATTTTTGCTATCGATATAATTACGCCGATATTTGTGTAGGTCGAAATTCTGTCTGTCGAAATTCTGTCATAGATCCGCCCCCTGGCTGTGCTTGCTTCCCTGCCCCCTGGCTGTGCTTTCTCCCCTGCTCCCTGGCTGTGCTTGCTCCCCTGCCCCCTGGCTGTGCTAGCTCCCCTGCCCCCTGGCTGTGCTTGCTCCCCTGCCCCCTGGCTGTGCTTGCTCCCCTGCCCCCTGGCTGTGCTTGCTTCTCTGCCCCCTGGCTGTGCTTATGACAAGTTTATGGGGTATAACAAGCTAATTTTAGTGCTTACTGCACCAAAATCGTAATGTGCGCTCAATACTTTATACTTTTATCCTGTTACACTCCGGCAGGTTTCACCTCACAAAATTTAAAGAAGGGGGATATTTAACACACCCACTGATTACTAGGATGAGTAAATAACACTCAACTCATAATTCCGACCACTACGCAAACACAAGTTTCCGCAGCGCTTGAAAAATAAAGGTGGCTAGTAAGCATTTTAAAGTATACAGCTTCACTGCCCTCATGAGCACGTCTTCATTTCACCATTCACGTGAGTGTGTGTGTGGGGCCCTTTGTGTGTGTGAGGGAGGCTCGCTCTGTGTGTGTGTGTGTGTGCGGAGGGCACTCTGTGTGTGTGTGTAGGGCTGTGTGTGTGTAGGTGGCTTAGTGTGTGTGGCTCTGTGTGGGTGTAAATGCAATAAGTCATGCATTTGCGAGCTATTAAGCTATTGGCATTGTAAATGACAATGCCATTTATTTGACGATTAAGCTATTGGCAATGTAAATGACAATGCCATTTATTTATGGTTTTAAAAAAAATGAAAAAAAGTCATGAGCAATGCCAATAGCTCTACCTTTAATAATTCCGAGACCATTGCATTGTAAATGCTTGTTTAACGAGCTATAGGGCGGCTGGCTAGTTTGAGGCAGTACTGCAAACAATTATCAGGGTGCCGGCCGCAGTGCTCTCAGCGCTGCCTGCTGCAGCACACACTGGCCCGAACCACTGCCTGCCTTCTGTCTCTGCCGCTTATAGAGCTCTTGCCTCCGTGTTCGCACCGGGCCTGGCTGTCAGCCCACGCGGCATTCACTGGTATTGTTATCTTATGCAGCATGATGCAGCGTTGCAGATCTCCCTCCGGGCACCCGGCAGCTCACTGCAAAAAGCTAGTCTCAGTGTATGCCTCCAATGGCCTTGCAGATGCAGCTAGGAAAGCGCCGCTGGGTCTCCAATGTGGCCCGCCGCTTTCACGGCCGCCCGTGCAGTCCCCAGAGGTATGGCCCTATAGCTTCAGGTCAGCAGGCTGAATGGGGTGTAGATGAACCCCAGGCAATCACTCTGGGCAAACGATTATTACAGGACAGCGGCCGTGCAACTCTTGCCAGTTAGGCTCCCAGCACCGTAAATCCCAGGCACAAGCACAGTGCAAGTACGGACTAGGCCTCTAAGCCAAACTCACCACATCGGCAAGGGCTTCGCCAGCTCCTCCAGGGGAAGAGTTCAACACTTCCCACCATCAACAGCCGTAAGAAAGGGTCTTGCTGTTGTTTGTGGGACTCGTGGGGTTGCTATCAGCTGTGAATACCTGCTCTCCCCCGCTTTATTCTCTATATTACCGCAATTGGAAGCTTACAAAAGTCAGTCTGTCACAGGACAGCCCCGCAGGAGTCAGGACTGCCCGGGGGACTATAACTGGAGGCAGGCTGGGGCCGAGCGGCAGACTTGAATTGCTACAGCCTGCGGTGACTCAACAAGGCCTGAGCCCATCTACAACTAGCCTTGCAGACTTTGGTTGCTGCCTTGCGTTATGGAGTGCGAAAAGCGGAAGGCCAGACTTGGTTAAGAATTAAAACAAGCATTGGAAATGCAATAGGTCTCGCATTAGAAAAGTTGGAGCTATTGGTTTTGTAAATGACAATTTTTTTTTTAATGTGTTGGTCTTGAAAATAGCAAAATTAATAGCTTTGTCATTTACAATGCCAATACTTTTAACTTTTTCAAATGGGACACCTATAGCATTTGTAATGCAACATGTTTTGTATGGACGTGACTTACATGTATTCATATAACAAATACAAATGGCTTTTAATTTTTTTAAATAATTAATACTTAAATAAAAGTTCTTGTAATTTATAATAGCAATAGCTTAAACTATTGTAAATAACTTTTCTGAAGAATATGTTCAATGTATTTTATTGTGACGAAAATGCAAGAACAGAGGTGAAATATTAATTGATTTTACAAATAACAATGGCTTTTAATTTTTTTTCGAATAATTAATACTTAAATGAAAGTTATTGTAATTTATAAAGGCACTAGCTTAAAGTAAATCCCCCCCCAAAAAACGATAGTGTAATATGGAAACATTTACCGCCGAACTGAGAACAATGTAATGTGAAAGCTCTTCATATTAGTACAGCTGCAGACCTTCTAATGTTGATTAAGTGCACTATAAAAAGAAAACTCAAAGGAATAAATCTGTGTCACTCGAGCCCTGCGATGGAGAGAGTGATTTCCATATTTAGAGCATTACATTAATAAATGTCACGAGCTTTGTCTCTTGGGCCCGTTTACACAAGCGAATGAGGCATGGTCTGTGGCAAGCGAAAAACAAGGGGGAGGGGCATATCTGTGCCCAAAAAGATGAACCCCAGGACCAAACGCAAGGCCACCCCTTGATAAGCTGAAGGTCTGGGATCATTGGGAGTGTGTGGGGATGATTGCTAAACAGGACGTTCTAAATCCTTGTTTTGAGGTAATGTCTCTGTGCACAAACCAGCCTGCAGGCGCTGCAGCCAGGTCCTCTCCTAAAGTGATTGTAACATGGAATCTGTGAAGCAGAGATTTGTTTTATTGTATTTACTGCCCTGGAGATCCGGGTTTACAAAAGGAGAACAGAAGAAGAAAGACAATAAAACGAGCCAAGCGTGTAATGCCCAGTGGTCCGGCTCGCAGCAGGCTGTGCTTCTGCGCCACAAAGGAGCCGGCTAATGAGAGGTGCAATGCAGCCTGGAGAAACGCGAGAGACGGCCTGGCGGCCGTCAAAGTGAAAGTAAACAAGTTAAAAAAAATAAGTATTTTAACTTGTTCTTAGCTTTGTGCGCAGTGCACAGATATACATTATCCCCTGAGATGCTGTTTTCCCGAAAGCTATCTAACACAGATAACAGAGAAACAGTAGCTTTTTGGCAGCTATAGACTGTCCTGCTAATACTGCAGGGCCATTAGAAAGAAAGATGTAAAGCACCCTGTGATGGAACTCATGCTCAGAAAGAAGGACAATCACCACGGAGAAAGGGATACAGTAGGGCAGTCGCCCTCGAGTCTGGGGAACTGTGATGGAGTCTCGGCAAACACGCTGAACATCCTGTGATCCTGGGCAAATCACTCAATGTCCCTGTGCCTTACAAAAATAAATGTGTGTCCTCATGTAATGCAACTGGCGCTCATGTAAAGCGCTCTGATTCCTGATTCCGGTCAAGTTAGCGCTATATACAATTCTTTTAAAACAAGCCAATAAACTACTCGACAGATAAACATGTTGGAAATGATGTCATAGAAATTGCCATAACCAGTCGCAGATTGAGAGTCATTTATTCATTTGTGTTCTTTAATGTGTGCCACACTTCTGGGCGGTTGCCGGGGCATGTCGGAGTTATTGACCACAGGACCATAGAGAAATGTGGTGAACTTAGGTGTAAATTATTCAGAAGTTACAAACAATTACCAATACATTTTATAGCACACCGAAGTTACAGTGAACGTTTTAAGCGCTGCAGAAAGTGTGTCAAAGGGCATCATTTATTCCTGTTCTTGCACAGGAGAGATAAAGTCAAGACATATTAAGGAAACTATGATTAAAATTTAGAAAAGTATTTCCTTGTTTCATACAAAGAACTCCAGCCTCATGTTAGTTTGTTAGTTAGTAAGGTAGGGGTATTCTTGCAACTCTCCTAAGATATACCTATGCTTGTTCCTAAATTGCGCCTGCTGTAGGATTCTACTGACTGCTTCTCTCAAGTAGGTTTAGTTTATGACTGTTGTAGCAGGGATATGTGGATGGGGTTCAGCATCCGTATGGATGCTTTCACACGCCGAAGTTTGCATAGTTCACTTGATAAACTAAAAACATCAGTTTAGGACTAATCGATTCAAATATTATTGAAAAACATTTTTTCTGTCACTTACGAATATTTTTCCAATTCACGCTGTTTCTTCCAACTCTCCCCAAATCCAAGGAAAAACTTGCCGCCTTGCTGTAACTGACTGCATACGTACGTCTAATATTCCAGTTTCAACGTAAAAGTGCAGTGTGGGGTGCACTCAAAAATGTTCGAATTAGTCAAAAAAGTTGCACCTGAAAAGACCTCTGTGTAAGGGTTTTACTCGCCACGACCCTGACGCTCACAAGTGAAAGTAGAGAAAACTTGAGTGTGGCAGGTGGTCCATGTAAGTTATACACTCGTAAATTAATTCTAGAACTCTAGTAAATAAGCGGTAACTTAGTGAGTAAAAAAAAAGTTGACAGACCCTCACAACAGTGTCTCACGCCCAATGCAGCCCCACCCGTTGTGAGTCAGTGGGTGGTCAAAACAGGAATCATGGTTACTGAAGTTAGATTTAGATGTGTCTACTTTCGTGTCACTAAATTTTAGACAACACAAAATATACACAAACTTGGGGCACAGATTACATGAGAAAGTAAACAAAGGAAAAGATGTGAGGACGGGTGAATAACCATGGCAGTAAGCTGAGCGCATCAATGCGCCTGCTGCGGGGACGGGTCTGTTATTAAGGTCACGGGGTCTCCGGGAGGAGAAAATTGTAATTTCTCCACCAAGTGATGCGCATCATGGATATCACAAATCAGTCATGTCATGAATTCTAAAAACTTGTGTTTTCACTCTGGGCTGACTGCGGGTGACAAGCTTTGGTTAGAAGCCCCGCACTTCCTTCTAGGGTGGAAGAGGAGAAGTGCTGCGAGTGCGGGTTGAACAAGACTCTTTATGTTCTATGATACTGTTCCGCTGCACTCTGTGCCCGCCTCTGCTGCAGGGCACGCAGGGCTGGAACAAGGGGCGCCATGAAGCCAGTGCTCGCTCCTTAAAAAATTACACTGCAATAAACTTAAGCAGTAGACTCTAAATGCTAACGAGAGACTTCCTTAAAACGAGAGACACGGCCCACAAAAACAAGTCGGATGGGGTGGGGGGCGGGGGAGAAGGAGAGTGAGCAGCCTTTGATGAGCGAGTGGGGAGGGGGGAAGGGGGGAGGAGAAACGAGAGACACGGCCTGGCGGCAGTGAAAGTGAAAGCTCTTGGCATTGCTGTGGGGAGGGGGGAGGAGAAATGCGACACGGCCGAAAGCCTTTGATGCAGCAGGGGGCGGTGAAGCTGCTGGCTGCAGATGGCTGGCTTTGATGTGCACATGCTTTATGTCAATGCGCTTGCGCATTGAGCTTGCTTTACACGGGCACTGGATGAAATCGCCAGTTTGGTTAACCTCTGGATAAGCCCCTATATTCTCGCAAGCTCAATGCGCAAGCGCATTGACAGGCGAGACCAGCGCATTGACAGGCGAGACCTAAATATGGGAGACCGGGAACAAACCTGTTGCCTAAAGCTGCCCAGAGTCACGTCAGCAGGGATTTGACCCATGATGGTAAGATAACTTTTCCATTGATATTGTGACGTACATACTGTGATGTGCTAACCTCGGGCTTTGCAAGGGAAATTTTTGTGGTTTTTCCGAAGTAGAGGTCCTGTACAGTGACTGTTTCCTAAATTAATTTAAAGCAAGATCTGTATTATATTTAATTAGCTTTTACATTCACAATCCTGAAGCACTGTAGCACTAAAAATAATAGCATGTATTAGTATCCTTGAGCAACATAGTTTGAAAAGTAAGTCAGGTTGAATACATATGCAAGAAACTATTTAAAATAGTGCACACCATATTTTATTGCCTAAGCAACAGCTGTAGCCCAGTATTAGACTACAGACCTTCAGGTATCTGAACTCACTGTTTCTTGAATGTAGCTCCCTACTATTCTCTCTCTGTTATTGACGGTCTGGCTGACGACTCTTACCTGTTTATGTGCTACAGTACATATATAAATATATATACATATATATAGGTTGTTGTGCTTATGACTTCTCTTTAATCTTACAAATTGGTAATTTCATTTCTGAATGGCCACTGTCTAGACACTTTCAACATTAACACCATTACTTTTTCTGACTTTAATATTCCAGGCTTTTGTGTTTAGGATAAATAGGACATTCGTCTTCATCTGGAAAACCGATAAAGAAGTGCTCCTTCTTCCGAAATGTATGGTGGATTAATAAAAAAAGCAACTGCACACCCCTTTTGTTGGCTGTGTCAAACATTAAACATTTATCTTTTGGTCCGTCAGCGTCTGTCATATGTTTGGATTCTCTCGTTAGAGAACGCCTCAGCCTCACTCTCCTGAGCCTTGCCTGATGCAGAGTTTCTGTGGCCACTGTTCGATCACGTTAAAAGTGTACTTGGTTAGTTCCCTTCCATTTCTGGTGCTTTGCAGTTGTTTTAAGATCTCCTAAAAGTTTTACGTTGCTCGAATGGGTGTAAATTCTGATATGTATATACTTCTTCAAAATCTTTATTTCGACCATTCCCACAAAAAAGACAGCTGTATGTCATCCAAAGTGAGTTTAAATAACGGGACCTTCCACTCTGTCCATGACTCCTTTAGTGAACATGGACGCTTCTTCTCAAATGTGCCCTTTTCTGTGAAGAAGGGAGTTGCAAAACTGCCAAGTTATCTTTTTCTACGTTTGCGCAAAGAAAAGAAAAAAGAAAAAACTTGTTTAAGAATTCCTGTTTTACTGGAAAGGCGTCAATTTGAACCTTTACTACCTCTATGGGGTCAAGGAACTCAGGCAATTACTACCGGTATCCCAGAGAACGATAGAGGCTTGGAAGGGGGCAGAGAGACAAATGAGGTGGGACAAGAAACTTATGAGGGAAACCCCAATATGGGAAGGCACACGCCTGCCAGAAATGGTGAAATTGAAGGGATGTGGACCGTGGGACATAATTGGGATAACTAGGTTCAGTGATCTCCTGGAGGAACAGTCCCTGATTGTGTTTAGCTCCCTGCAACGTGAATACCAGCTTAGCGATAACCAAAGATATAAATACCAGCAATTACAACACGCATGGAGGGCGGAGAGGGTAGACACAGCTAACATAACCGAACATACACCACTTGGGGAAGTCTCCTTCTGTGAGACATTCCTGAGAAAGCCATTTCATGGACATATAAGACCCTAATAAACAATATCCCAGATAATTTAAAAGGTTTTAAGACTCAATCTGAAAACACCCTGGGAGAATTAGAGGAAGTGGACTGGGAGGCTGCCCCAATACACCCGAGAGAGGTGGTTATTAAATTAAGACTACGACTAATACAATTCCAAATCCTACACAGGGTTTACTTCGACAGATCCCACCTCCACAAAATCAGGAGGGCGGAAATCCTGAATGCCTGCGCTGTGGAGTAGAAATAGGGACGTACATTCATACTCTGTGAGATTGCTCTCATATAAAATCATATTAGGCCAAAATACTAGAGGAACTTAGCAAGATCGGGGGGGGGGGGCACAGCTGCCAAGAGACGCCAAATATGCCCTGTTGGGTATACCCTCAGAGGTTGATGTACCCAGACATACTCTTGCACTATGCAACGTAGTGATAGTAGTGGCCAAAAAGGACATAGCTAAACACTGGGGCGCCTCAAACACCCCAACAGTGACTGAATGGAGAACAGGGATGGACCTTTAAATAGGGGCAGAAAAGGTGACTTATAAAGCAAGAAGGTGCCCAAAGAAATTCTCCAAGATCTGGTGCCCCTGTATAATATATTGTGAACTAGAAATTGGTGGAGAGTCCAATGTATCTCAACCATCAACCATGGATTAAAAGAGGGGGAAGGTGAGCCCTCATTCGCCTAGATTTACAGTGGAGACTTATACTAAATAAATAAAGCTGTTTGATGCGAAAAAAGCAAGCATTCATTTGTAACTGTATTGCTCATGATTTGACTGTGTACTGGTCGCCTCACAATATTTTTCGTTTACACTGCAAAGGTGTGTATTCTCAGAAAATGTATTGATAATAAAAAAAAAATGTAATCTAATTTTAAAAATGAATTCCTGTTTTACAGCCCAAGTATAACATGTGCGTTCCCAAAACAGATTTTTCAGTTTTGTTAATGTCTCCCATGTTTTATTTGGTACATTTTGGGAAAGTGTTGTTTGCCATTTTCCCATTAGAAGGCGGCTGCACCAATGCAAGTGTTATTTCTTTTTCTTTTATACAAAGTGAGGGCTAGCCCCGCTCTGGAAATCCAACTGTATGTTACACTTACAGAATTCTTGCTCTCAAACATGAAAATAAAAATCACATTGTTAAACAAGGTTTATGTATGTGTATACTAAGTTTATGTGCATGAATCCAGCCAAGCCATATAGGGGCACAATAACTTTCAATGGGGCCGCCTTAGAACAGGTGGATGCTTTTACATATCTTGGTATCTCCTTACAGGGCAATATGAAATGGAAGTCCCATATTGACTCAGCAGTTTTAAAGTTCCATCAACTAGCAGGGGCCCTAGCACTTAAACATAAATCTTCACTAACCAAACCTATCCATCCTGTGTTAGAGATTTATAGTATGAAGGTGCTAAATGCCTGTCTGTATGGTTCAGAGTTGTGGGGTTTTGCTAACTTGAGCATTTTGTCCACTGCCGAGAATAAGTTTTTGAGACGTCTGGTCGGTGTTCCACAGAGCACACCAACAATCCCCCTGTTGTATGACCTGGGGAGGAAAAAGATTGAGGACCTGGCTCGACTGCGCCCATTACTATTCTGGAGGCGAATAATGTCAACGCCGGAGCTAGGTCATTATGCCTCCGCCCTCATGGACATTATCAAGAAGGACCGATTCCATACAATAACATGGCTCAACGAGATCCGGAACCTATTAACAAAACTCCACCTAGACCATCTATGGACCAACACTGACCCAACTGCCTTCCCATCAAAGGAGATTGTGAAAAAAATGTACTGGGATATGACTTTGCAATCTGTGTTGACCTCTAACCCACATTCCATGTTAACATCCCGGTATTTGGAAATCAAATTTGCTCCATTTTGTGAACAATACTGGGATTTTATTACAAAACCTATGGATAGAAAATTGTACTTCCAATTTAGAGCTGGTAGTTTGCCCCTTAACGCTTTCACACAAAAGTGGTCGCCTAGTAATGTTGATGTATGCAGCCGTTGTAAAGACTTGGTTGAGGACATCCCGCATTTTCTGTTTGCCTGCCCTCTTTATGCTTCTCCAAGAAGGAGGTGGTTAAAACTAGCGTGTCAGAATTTAGGGACACGTAGGTGCCAGGAAGCACTTAGAATTTTGGGATCAAATAGCTCCCCTCCTTTAGCAATTGCAGTAGCAAAATATCTGGGATGGGCATGGATCATTCGCACTCGCACTTTAGCCAGTGGAGCAAGAAGAAATGTATTGTGATTTCATGTAGACTAACTATTTAATTAATCATGTTTAGTGAATTGGAGTTTTTAGCACTAAATGCATTCCTTTTAGTCATGATTCGTCAGCGTTTTGAATTTAATGTGTGTTTTAAAATGTGATTGTATTTTAGAATTGTATTTACTGATGTATAGGTTAGGGTGTCAATGCTTTTATGACAATGCTGTCGAATAAAGCTTTTGAATTGTTATTGTATGTGTATACAGGTATTTATAGGGGCAAGCCTCTGTAGCTAGAAAGAGCAGATATAAGAAATAGTCAGCTAGAAAGAAGAGTTTTGGGAGAAAAGTCCCATTACATTCTTGAATTCTAGAGAAAAAAAGAACAAAGTTGTGGCAGTCCTTAAATCTTTTTCTCAAAATATAATAAACCAAAATGGTCAGAAAGAAGCAGAATTGGGAGTTTGATGTGATCTGAAATACCGTTTTATGTTCCTTATGTAGACTAGTTCATAAGGTGGTAGCTGGAAAAGAGATAAGAACTCAGATGTTTAGATTTTTAAGGAAGTGAAGACCTTTACAGATTGAACACAGTTTAAATTAGTTAATGCTGTGTCTAACATGGAATTACTAGATCAATGGGATAATTCAAGTCCAGCTCTTGTGGGGGCTTGAATACCACTATTATCATGTCACATCATATTGCCTCACATCATCTCATGAGTATATAAAGTACACATTCATGCCTGGGGGGTATCTTGGTGCTAAATAACAGATGTTTATTGTTAACCAAGTCAATGGTGTTCATTTTATCAGCCTTGGGGGAATGAAAGGCTGAATGGAAGCATCAGATTTCAAATATGTGAGTGGGAGGTCAAACACATATCCCTCAAGTGGATACATCAGCTTAGTGGATACACAAGCCACCAGGCTGATGCTATTTATTTGAGGTCTTAAAGATAACTACCATAGAATATGAACATAATAATATACTGTCAGTTTGGGGACTTGAACATGACTAAAATCCTGCATCAGGCCCTGCAAGACAGATAAGGTCTGCCTAGAAAATAATAATAATAAATAAATAAATAAAAAAGACTATAATCCTGCACTACCTCTGTGAGGACTTGAACATGAATATATTCAAACACTATCCATGTGGCAACCTGAGCATCCCTTTAATCACACCATCTTTGTAATGACCTGGATTTCAATATAATCAATCGCATTCTGTTTTTGCTGAGAATTGAGATTGAGTATTATCACACACTATCTCTGTGGGGACCAGAGCATCCTTATAATCACTTACTATCGCTTTCTATCTCTGCGGTGACTTGGCCGACAATATAATCAGTCACAAGCTATATTTGCAGACTTGAACAGGAGTATCATCACTCAATGGGCACCTGGGCATATCTAAAACTACACACTATTTCTATGGGGACCTAAGCAAGTCTAAAATCACACCCTATCTCTGTGGGGAATAGGGCATCAATATAATCACATATTAACTTTTGAGGACTGGAGCATAACTCACTACACCCTGTCTCTACAGGAATATCAACATGTCTATCTTAAAAGACTGTCCCTACATACACTTGAACTTGACAATCATCACACAGTTTCTCTACAGGTTTATAATCACTATCTCTGAGGAAATCACACACTATCTATTTAGGGATCTATGCTTCACTATAATCACACAATATATCTGCAGGACATAAGGATGGCTATAATCACACACTATGTGTGCAGGCACCTGGACATCACTATAATCACATACTATTGCTGCATGGACCTGAGCATGCATGACTATTATAAATACACTATTGCACCAGGAATTTGAACATTTCTATCATAACACTCTCTATATGGGTACTTGAACATGACTAATCACACACTAGCTCTGTGGGGACTTGAACATGACTATAATCACACACTGTCTCTGTGGAGACCTGGGAATTACTGTAATAATACACTATTTCTGCATGAACTGCAGCATGACAGTCATTGTACACTATCTCTAGGGCACTTGAACATGACTAGACCAAGCACTATATCTACTGGGACCTTTTCATGACTACAATCAGACACTATCTTTTGGAGGATTTAAACACGACTATAATTATATACCATCTGTGCAGCAACCTGGGCATCAGTCTAATGACACACTATCTCTAGTGACTTGAACATAACTATCAGCACACAATATCCCTGAATATTAGTATAATCACACAATATCTCTGTGGGAACTTGAGAATGACTATAAATGAATGCTATATCTGTGGGACCTGAGTATCAGTATAATCTCCCACTATCTTTGTGGGACCTTGAAATGACTATCATCACACACTCTGTCAGCTCAAGAACTTTACTATAGTCATATACCATATCTTTTGGGACTATTATTGTACTGCCATACGAAGAAGACACTGTCTAGTGGTGAAAAAGAAATAGCTAATCTCAACTTGGCTTTCCCATCTGACCATATTGTAGGATTTTGGACTCTAAATTAATATAACTATGTGTTATTTACCTAGCCCTTAAAGTTTGAGAGCGCTCAGAAATTGGCTAGATATATTCGAATCCCTTTCCAGGGACTTCATATACTATAGTTTTCCGTGGAGAAATGCATTATCATCAAAATCCGTTTTCTGTGTGCTGCTAAGACGCAATGACTTACTCCTATGCGTTACTAAACTATCACGTAATTAATTTAGGTACAGCACTCAAAAATATCACCTAGTCATTTGTTTATGAATGTATTCAACCACAAATGATAATTACTGAGAAAGTCACTGCAAGGATGGTAGCACAAGTTCAAGTCCCCATAATAAGGATTCTGTGCGCACAATTAAATAACAATAATATTTGCAGATTTGAAATAATATTCTGTACTATGATTATTTACTAAATATTTTTCTGTTATTATCATATTTTTAAAGCATTGGGAACGGTTAATCCCCACAAGGAAATTTAACCCACACAAAATCATAGAAATTCAGCAGTTATAGTAATATTTATGTTAAGAAACTAAAACTTGAAGCCTAAAGTTACTTAACGGCATGAGTTATAGTTTCTTCAGATACGTATAACTGCTGAATTTCTATGTCTTTTCCAGTGAATTTCTATTGTTTTTAATAGTAAACTAATATATAATTACCATATGTTAACACAACCCCTGCCGACAACAGATGAAGGCCATGCGGGTATGGTGTGTGAGATTTTCTTTTCCCAACATTGGGCTAAGGATCTGTGGTGATGTGTTTTATCTAGGAACCCGATCAATATTGTGACCTTATGCCCCTATATGGCTATAATCAATAAATATCCCTATAATGGCATAATAATCAGAGCGATATTTCAGTAACTCGCCTCTGCAGTCCATGACACAGCAGAAGCTACTTCCTTAGATTCCTAGAGAGCACACTGAGTTCTTTCGACACACCAAACCCCCAGCAACCTGGGAAAGCCCTGCTTGCTTTGTTTTGATTTGTAATAGAACTCCTGCGAGCACTGTATGAACGACCAGTTCTTAGTGACATCTTTATTCATGTCTTATGTCCAAAACTTACGTCAAACTCGGCACCTTTCAGGTATAACTATACCAACGTTTCCTTAAGCAAAGACACGGTGGTGGTGAATACTGGAGCAGAACAGCTGTCCCCTTGCAGAGAGCCCAGCAGATGCGAGAAGCCCACTGACGCTGCCCCTCCTCTTTGACGCGCTGAGAAAGACGCTGTCTTTTCTCCTACCGAGAAAATCCAGCTCCGGCATTTCCAGCCTACCCTTGCGGGTGACTGGGATATCGGGTCCTGAGAGGGAGATACCAGACCTCCTACATTCTATTCCAGAGGTACGGTGCTGACTAAACCCTTAGAGAGAAATTCTTGAATCAAACTCTTGGCAAAACCAACTTAACTTAAATTGCTACTTACTTACTCACTCCCACGTATTAGGCTTAGGTCAGGTACACCGGGTAGGCATAGTTAGAAGCACCAGTTGAGGTGGTTAGCCAATGTATATATGAATGTATATATTTCATTCATTTTAACTATCTTATGGCTAAGACACCATATCAATGCTTTTACAGTATTATTTCGTAATACTCCTTTTACTGTACGCACTTTTCGTTATAACAAGTCTTGCAATTGTGGCAATTCATTTCTCTTGCATGAGAAGGAAGACTGCTCAATAAATAATATCTTTTATTGAAAACGCCCGTCTCTCTCTTCTCTGCACTCTGGTGAAACTAAGAACGCACGTCTGACTGAGTGAAATAGCTGTCTATTGTTTCACATGCCTCTAGAGATTGACTCTTATTCTGGGGAGCAAAGTTGTCATGTTTATGCGGTTGTCGGATGCTGAATCCCTTCTTGTCTGAGCCAGGGAAGCTGATCACTTCCTATTTCAGTCAAGAAAGTTTCCAGTGACCTATGAGCTAGCTGGCGCAAACCTAAATTAAGTCTAACATAGTCAGTAGAGACCTAGAAGACCTCAGTCCTACGTCTACACTGCTGTTTATGTTATTCCAATGCGCAGGGCCTATAGGGAAAATAGGAACTACACTACATGGCGCCCAACGTTTGGTAAGGCGATAAAACTAACGCAAGACGTTAGAGTAACTCAGTCGTGCTTTTTCACACAGACCCTTTTTCCCGTAAATAATCCAATAGACGTCTGAAGTGGGTGAAAGGTTAAAATCTGCCGGAACTTAGTAGGAAGAGATTCCTATGTAGAGTTTCTGGTTTAGTCAACGTTGAAGGATACAGTGTTCCAAAATATTGTGCACCTAATCTTTGGTTTCCTTGAAACCTGATCTGCAACAAAAAACCTTTCTGACAGTAAAATGCCAGATAGTGATGAGGAAAGGGATGCTGCTATATTAGCAAATCAACTAATGGAGGACGACACGAGTCTCTTACAGAATGACCAGAATGCCATCCTCATTCCGGTCAACATAAGAAAAACTATAACTTTAAAACTTATAGAAAACGGACTGACAGCACAAGGTGGTACAGTCATTTTCGTGAGAGAGGCACACGAATATCGGCAGACAGAGGTATTCTATTCATGGATAAACTTTCCAGCGGCAAACGCTACAACACACGAGCTTCACTATTACAAAATAAAGAACCCACCGGAAGAATACGCTCCTTTCGAGGAGATTGAAATTCCATTAAAATACCAAGAGCACCTGCTCTGGTTTAAAGGCGCCCTAAAACATAATGATCACATTACCAGGCTCGGTCCACTAGGTAGACCAGGAGCAACGTGGCTGGTTTTAGCCAGCTACACACCACATTCAGACATTGATAAAATGTCAAGAGAAGAACTTTTAGCACAGCTAAAATTATTAATTAAAATACACAGACAGTTAGTCCAATATGTAATGAGGACTGCAACAGTCCAAACAGTTGTTAATATTCCACAGCTAACCCCTCATAATAATAAAAATAATAATAATAAGCATTTATTAAGCGCCTGGCTGCACAAAACTGTGTGTCCCCGCGCTGACTGCAAATGCAAACCATCAAGAAGAAAAAGTCGGGCGAACGGGGATTAGTTTTTGGGAAATAGGTGAGTTTTTAGTCTGGCTCTGAACCTTGTTTCGGATGGCTCCATTCGCAGCTGAATTGGCAAGGCATTCCAGAGCTTGGTGGCTAAATAGCGGAAGGATTTTCCTCCCATCTTAGCTTTGATGATGCGAGGGATTTTAAATAGCATCATGCCCGCTGATCTAAGATTTTTGATCGGCCTGTGGATGGTAATGAGGCCTCTTAGATAGCTAGGGCCTTTATTTTGGGCAATGCGATGTGTGTAGCAGAGAGTTTTGAATATTATTCTTTCTTTGACAGGGAGCCAGTGAAGCTTGGCAAGCGCATTTTTTGTCGATGCTCTCCGAGGGAGACCGAGCACCAGTCGCGCTGCAGAATTCTGTATGCATTGTAACTGGTGCAGGCTCTTTTGATTGAGGCCAAGTAAGAGAACATTACCATAGTCCAGATGGGGGGATATTAGGGCATGGACTATGGTCTTCCTCGCTTCAATCGGAAGAAGGTCAAGTACTTTGCGCAGCACTTTTAGGGTGCTGTAGCATTTACTTGTCACTTTGTTTACCTGGGCTCTACCTGAGAGATCTGGGTCAAGCATGACTCCGAGGTTCTTCACCTTCTCTGCAGGCACAGGTAGTTCTCCCAATTCGCTAGGCCACCAGGCATGTGACCAGACAGAGGGATCCTTCCCTACAATCAATACCTCTGTTTTATCTCCGTTTAAACAGAGGCAGTTGGCGTTCATCCAAGACGCTATCCTTAGCATGCAGTTTGAGAAGTTGGAGGCTAAGTCTCTACTGTCTGGCGTTATTTTGAACACCAACTGGGTGTCGTCAGCATAGCTGACAATGCCCACCCCAAATTCCTCCACAATGTGTGCCAGGGGTTCAATGTAGATGTTAAATAAGGTAGGGCTCAGACTTGAGCCCTGTGGAACCCCATGGCTAACACTGCGAGGTGATGACTTGAAGGGTGGGCAATGAAGGGGAACACAAATAAAATCACACCACAGAACATACAATCATGTCTTGGAAAGTCACCCGCAAAACGGGAACAAATTCCATTCTGGCTAGCACAAAAAATAACTCAAATAGAGGCAGTATTCCCGAATACTACCCCTATTGAGAAACACAGAATTCTGACTATCTGCCTTCCAATGGGGGTCGCACCACTTGTGGAGGACTGTGACACTTGGGGTACAGTCTTTGCTTCCATCTACACAAAAACACATGGTGTTCCGTCCATGGCGGTAATACCAGATGTGCTAAAACAAATTCAGAATGAATACGGTCCAGAACCTGCTTTAACTCTTGGTATGAAATTACTGAAAGACTTCAAGCAGGTCTCGGCTATATTACTAGCCAACATAAAAGGAGAAGCAGCATCTGTGGCGATCCACCAGAAATTGAAAGAAACAGATATAACAGAACAACCAATTGAACTAGCCAGAATCATAGAAAAATGCTATGAAGAATTAGGTAGAGATAGTTTGGGTGGGAAACCAGTAAAACCCCAACTACTTGAAAATCCTGAAAAATTATTTATTAAAAATAATCTACACACTCCTAAAAAGAGTTGGGATGGAAATAAACAATCCGCTCCCAAAGAAAAAGTTTTTCAGTCCAGAGGAAGGTCTCCTCGGCGGAGAGAAAGAACTCCGAATCGAGAACACCAGTCTCCCCAGAGGGGGCACTCTGAGAAAAGATATAACCTTAGAAATAGGGATAACTTGAAAAAACCTGATAGATATCAAAGTATTGATACACGTCCCTCTCGATCTTTTTTGCAGAAATCGGAAAGAAGAGGACGGTCAGATCGAAGGGAAGAGCACACCAAGTCCAAAGACAAGGAACCTGCTCAAAGTAAAAAATTACAATTTCCAAGAAAGAAGGTAGCCAGTATTAGAGTAATCGAACATGCCGAGAATACTGAGGACACAGCTGAAAAACGGAGAGTGGGCACAGACAATGCTAGACAGTGCAGCAGAAATCAGCATAGCTCGCAAGATCCTGATGAGTCATCTGGAGACAGTGGACACGAATGAATACATTCAAGTAGAAACTGCAGATACCAGAGTTAGCGAACCTCATAAGATATACAAAATAACACTGCATATAGAGGGAGATAAGACTAGGAAAATAAGGGGTCTATTTTGGGATAACCTCTTAAAAGGTTATGACATCCTGTTAGCCGAGAAAGATTGGCCCCCAGAGTTTGTCAGTTGAGTGCCCTCATGGCAAAGAAATGATTATGCCTGCCTTCTCAAATCATATTCCAATTCACATTAAATATATATATGCAAGGAAATGGGCAGTAGCTCAAGCACCTGCACTATATAAGAATCATGTAGGATGGGATGAGGACTCTCCTCCTCACAAAATCCAGTTAAAATGTCAACCAACTGCACAAAGGCAGTACCCAATTAAGCAAGAAGCTAAAAAACAGGTCAGGGAGATTTTAGATCAACTTGAATACGAAGGGGTGATTGAAACATGCACCTCTCAAATGAACAATCCTTTGTTTCCTGTCTCCAAACCAGATGATTCGTATCGTCTAGTGTTGGATTACAGACACCTTAACTCATGTTGCAAAACATTTGCGGTACAAAATTCGCACAGTGCGGCACTAATGAATAACATAGTTCGCAAAAAATACAAAACAACATTAGACATATCTAATGGGTTCTTTTGTCAAAATATTGCACCAGAAAGCAGGTACTTGACCGCTTTCTCAATAATGGGGTCACAGAAACATTTCTGTAGGCTCCCACAGGGATTCAAGAACAGCCCAGGACTATTCTCAGCCAGAGTAACAGAGTTACTACAAATATATGATGATGAGGCATTATCTTATGTCGATGACATCTATCTCACAGACGACGACTTGGATACTCACTTGAAAAGAGTGAACACCATAATACTTGGGTTCGCAGCAGAGGGTTACAAATTCAACTTTAAAAAGTCACGAATTGCCCATATAACAGTCTTATTTTTAGGATACGAATTATCAAGTGAAGGAAAAAGCCTAGCGGACAACTTCTTAGTGAAGTGCGCTGTACTCCAAGCACCGAAAACGCTGAAGAACTTACAATCGATTCTAGGCTTCCTGAATTTTGGAAGAACTTACATTCTAAACTATGCAGAGAGGGTTAAACCTTTCTACGATTTAATAAAACCTGATTTTAAACCAATCAACTGGACTCAAAACACAGAAATTTTGAGATCACTGCAAACAGACATGTTAGCTAAAACAAAATTAGACACACGTGACAATACACGCAACCTTGTAATACGGGTCATCCCAGGAAGATGCGGATTCACGTACCTGACCTCTAATGAGGGAGAAACGGTACCAATAGCTTACAAATCACATTTGTACACACAAACAGAAAAAACATTCAGTCTCACAGAAAATACTGTAAAGGCAGTTCAGACTGCTGTAGCAAGAGAACGAGCCCTAGCCCAAGGCAAAAGAATAACTGTTTTTACAGCAGAATCAGCCTTTGAGGCGCTTTTCAGCCCAGTAAATCTAAAAACAGTGGCACTAGATCCGAAATGGATACAGTTGGAAAATTCTCTTGCTACAGAAGACGTGACATACTATTTTGTCCCGAACATGAAAAAACTGAATGATTTGAAATATGACAAAGAATATCCTCTGCCAATCGAAATTTTGCCTCTAGAACAGTACTCATGTATAATCTATACAGACAGATTTGTACAGCATTACAATGTAGATGATAAATCCTACAATGCAGCCTGCGCGATTGTTAAAGGTCGCTGGCTCTGCGGTAAATTCAGACCGAAAATAACAAAAACTGAATCACTGAGAAAATGTTCGGCTCAGCGAGCTGAAATCAGATCTTTAAAAGCGCGCTTGAAAATGCTGAATGTGAATTCCCGACACTAATCGTGTGCGATTTGCATTTTTGCGTCAATTCTTACAATAATGATTTGCAGAACTGGGTTCAAAATGATTACAAAGATGACACAGGTGCCACAATTAAGCATAAAATGCTTAGGAAACAAGTAGTTTTTTTACAGAAAGAACAACAAAAGACTCACGTGATACACACTCTGAGTCATCAACGTGATGGCGTTCACGTTGCAGGGAATTCATTGGCTAATACAGCCACAGCGGAAGCAACTAAACCGGCTTCCGTAGCCACAAAAAAGCGTGCAGAAAAATGCATAGACGGGGAAACCATGCTGGCGGTAAAAACGTCTTCAAAAGGCAACTGTGCAGCACTACCTTTGAACTATCCACTCAATTATACATACGTAATTGATGCAAACTCCGTTCCTTTTGCTCGAATCCCTGGAGTGGGGGATAGGGTAATTCCAAACACGAACCAGAGAATCTTATTAATAGCAGACGCACACATGGGTGAAGGTCCAAGGCACAAACAGATGAAAGAATCTCTGACAGAATTACAATCAGAATACTGGTGGCCGGGGATGAGCCTGCAACATTATAAATTTCCAAAGAGCTGTCCAGACTGCAACAGAGACCACAGTAACGAGTCAACCGGAGTTATGCCTTGGCCATGAAATCCAGCGCCCTATTAATTTTTCTTTAAGACTAAACTCACTTAAAAATGTGGCCCCAGCGCTCGGCTGACGCCAGAACTGTTATAAAAGATTTGCGAGTCTTTATCGGCACATACGCAATTGCCATGCTTCATTCTGACCAGGGTCCTGCTTTTAGCTCTCGAGCTTATAAGGAGGCCATGACCAGCATGGGCATTGGATTGCGGTTCTCTTGTCCCTTCCATCCTGAGGGAAACGGGGTAGTGGAAAGAAAAAACCGAGACATAAAGCAATCTATAACGGCAAAGGTATTAGGTTCGGGTGATGGGTGGGTCCAGCATTTAACAAGTGTCCAACGTAGTCTTAACAACTTGCCAAGAAATTCTCTAAAAGGTTTCAGCCCGTACGAACTATTGTTCGGAACTAGAATGTATGTTCAGGACTTAGATAGTCATGCTTCAGTGGTGGAAGATAAGAAAAAAGGCTTTGACATCAAAGATCATTTGGCTGTTTTACAGGACTTAAATGAAACAAGAAAAGCCCTGAGCAACATAAAGTTAAAGCAGCAGCCAACAACCACTGAAGACACACCACCTGTCCCAGCAAGACCTGTCTGGATTCCAAAGATTGGGGATCTGGTCAGAGAGAAAATAGCAGTGAAGAAGGATTTTGGGCCTTCTTACAGAAAAGCAGTACCTGTCTTAGCAATCAACGGAACAAGATCCGTAGTACTACCTCCCCTTGCTGGTAAAAAGGAGAACCGAGTTGTATCCATCGACCTGGTAAAACCACAATCATGTGGCCTATAATACAAGAAGTAACAGAATACCCAAATTTGCTAGTATCCAAGAGGTTCAAACTGAAAGACTAATCACATTTGATAAACCTGCAGTGAATAAAAAAGGACTATGCAAAAATGCCATGGAACTTGTGCCTCTTGAAACCCAAATTGAAACAGTTTGTCATGAAACACCAGTCTACAATGATGTAGCATCAGAATGTGCTAATGAAAGCCAAATGGAGAAAACAATTCCAACAATCGACAGAATTGCATCTGGCAACTTCATCAATTTCGATAACTTTTCTGAAGATCAAAACGACACTGAAGGGACGCCAGCAACAAAGACTTTTAAAGAAAAATCAACAGAACTCTTTCATCAACTCAAAGAAACCTACCTTATTTCTCCATGGTTAGAATTTTGGATTGGGCTAGGTGTATTTTTCCTCCTGCTTTGGCTCATCATGGTACTTTGTTTGGGAAAATTCATTGAGGAAAAATACAGTACAATGGACACAGCAAGTCATAACATCAACTTAGTTCTGAAGCCTCACAAATCATCTCACATCGAGAAAAGAGAACTATCATCAGTGAATGTCACAGCCATTCCAATACCCGGCGGGGTAGTTTGGGACAAAACAGACTACGAAATATATGGCCCGGTTGAACTCTTGAAATATCCTCATCAGTTTAAGGTTTCATTAAGTGACTTCGTAAAACCAAGTACATTCTCTGATGATTGGGACTTTGAAAGTATAAATAATATGATGTCGGATTTAGTTTTGTCAGCAAAATTTACAGAACATGATTATTTGCAAGGTTCATCGAATTATGAACAGATGTACTGTTTTACTCATTATGCAGACCACTATTTACATAATCTGCTCAACCTAGAAATGTTTTTAAATATAACCAATGAGAACATTGTGCTACTCCACCTAAAAGCAGTTCAAAAACATTCTATGAGAAATTCCAATACTTCTCAGGGTTTAACACACACAAGTGATGCAGATACATTTTATTATAAACTGTTAGATAAAACAGGGACAAAAACCATGCTGACAAATACTAAATTGATATATTCAGAAGCATTTTATGAAAAAATGATTACATTTGGTTTTGATTTCTGGAAGAATAACATTGAAACAAAAACCATCTGGGGTACAAAAGATTGGCAGGTACAAGGCCTAGAAGCATTATTTTGAGCCTGCATGATCCCAGAACAAATAATGTTCTTGAATGACACAATTCAACAAACGACCTGTCTTGGCCTAGCCAAGATTAAAGACCTCAACAAACCGTCTATTCCAAAGCCAATACCTGATAATGCAACCACAGATATTGAAGTAGACGTATCCCAAATTTTAAATGAAAACAGAACACATCCTGATTGGAAAAAGTGGTTAATCTGGCCTACAGACACGAATAACTGTCAAGACAGATTCCTGAACAAAATACAGGGGTTAAAAATGACCAGACCAGACCCTAGATACTCCTAGAGACAACATCCAGGGATAGTAACAACATACATTGTAGGGAAATTATGCCTTGTACGGCTACCAACATCCACACTGGCACAAATTAAGCAACACTTGTCTTTACTTAAAGATGGTGCTGACTTGCGTGATTTCATAAAAGGGACCACGCAAACAGCGTCAAAAATGTTTCATGGCGGCCAGTATATACGCTGCTTACAACGAGGCATGGAAAGTGACTCAAATTGAGACAGCAGAGAAAATACGAGAAATTGATCGTATTAATTTGGAAAAATCACTTTCTGTTGTGGACAATGGGTTAATGACTCTGTCCTCCAGAATATATTCACTGGACAGTATTGTATCATCTGCTGTTGATATAATAGACCAGGACTTGCTAATGTTACAACATGGCCAGTCCCAATTACGTTCTATTGTACAGCTAGGCTGGACGTTGCAAAACCTCCGTTCAGGCTATGTGCCATGGCGTTTAATCAACACAAAGTCATTGTTTTCTATCTTTAACCTTACTGATAAACAAATCAGTTTGGCACAGAAAGGAGCAAACTATACTATCCTGAGCATAGAAAAACTTGAGAGACTACCATTGACAATGTCAGAATGACCAGTCATTGAATGGATAATACACGGGATTATCACAATACCGATAACAACTTTCCAATTTAAAAAATGCCTAGAGTATATACCAGCAGGCCAGTATGAAAGGTTGGGTAAAGGATACATTAAGTCATCATGGAAATTACCTTATACACATACATGTTATAGTGACAACAACAAAAATGTATTTCTTAGTGGTAATGAGTGTAAACAATCACTAAGCGGTATACTTTTGTGCCAAGGTATTAACTTGCATGGGGCGTGTGAGGGGACTTCAAATAACCTTTCGTGCCACCAGCACGGCACATCTGCAACACAGATAGAGCCATTCTTTAGACAGCTTTCTAACAGGAGTTACGTTCTAATAACGGATCACAGCTGTTGTGGCTTGGTGCCAGGGAAAGCATATCTCCTAAGCGTCAGTTCCATGGTCACTTGCTGTATGCAAGCATTGTATCCAAATGGCCCTGGAGACTCAATGGCTCCGATTTGGCCTCCATTGAATATCTCTTCTATACAAATTGATACATTAAGCAGAATGAAGTCTGTGCTTTTACAGACAACAGTGCCCATCACTTCATCAAAAGAGACGTATGATCTCCAAGTTGCAAGGACAACTGCAGAGATACATACACTTTTATCAACAAATTGCCCGGTGCATTTCACAGAAATGCTCAGCCAAATCCTAAATATGTCGAATGCCAGTGGTATCTCGAATGTATTTAAGACAATTTTTTCGGGACTGTTAACACCCTTCGAAGCAGTCCTGGGCATCTTACCCAATTTTGTCCATTCGGTCTTTGGCGGCCTACCACTACTTTTGGGACTCATAGCAGGGATTTTATTTTTGACCCTCCTGCTCCGATATAGCAAGCCAAAACGCAGACATGACTCCGGCAGGGATGGAAGAAACTATCCTAGCAATACGCTACCGGGACCGCATAACTAAAGTCCTTGGACTAGCCCGGCTAAGAGATCTGAATATGACCTGGTTTCTTTCATTCAGACCTATATGGCAGACCTGCATCTTACCTGTGCTTCGATGTATGCTATGCGGAGAGGAATGCGTGTTAGACACCTGTCTTGCACTACAATCAGCAGTACCAATGGATATCGATACTTTGCTAAATCCTGTTACGGCTCATGCATCGTGTTGTCCCCAGCGGTTACCAATCCTGATGACTGCATTCGTTGAGACTCCTGCGCTACGATTAGGTGGTGGCAATGAAGCAAGAAATGAAAGCAACATCACCCAGGTACGACCTTCTGTGAGCATTGCTGATCCTGAAATCGATGATAGCAATCATTCTCACAACTGCCAAGTTACAGCATTATCGAACTTGGTTGAACTGTCACCTGAATATGTAGACCAATTCTTTGCGAGCCTGTCTGAAAGGATGTTCTCCCCTGAACAGAAACAATAACTTTTTGGTAAACAATCCGGCACACAGCGTTCCCGTGAACTCTGAATTCGGCCTTCGGCTTTGATAAACAAGAGCTACTGAAAAATGTTTGGAACTATTTTTGCCCCGCTCACCATGAAATTATTTTTTCCAAAAAATTCCAAAATATTTACCTTTTTCTGGCACACGTACTTTGCTTAAAGTAGAACTATTCATAAAGAAAAGAGCCTTTATTTTTAGTAGATCTAGAGACAAAATATTATCTCAGCCTCTAGCACATTTCGCAGCAATTGTATTTATATGTGATGAAATAGTCTCGCCCTTCTTTCCTGTATTGAGAGACATTTCATGTGTAATTTTTCGCAAAATCGTTCAACTGAATATATATGCAAAATTTTTTTGAATGATTACTCTGCTTAAAACGTACAGTACCTATTATCATTTTCATGTATTTCGTATACACCATTTTGAATGCAAAATGTATTTTGGGGTGGGTTGGAATACACATGCTTCTTTATTGCTTAAGTTTTAGAAATTGATGGACATAAAACAGTGGAGTGGGTGATGTGTTTTATCTAGGAACCCGATCAATATTGTGACCTTATGCCCCTATACGGCTATAATCAATAAATATCCCTATAATGGCATAATAATCAGAGCCATATTTCAGTAACTCGCCTCTGCAGTCCATGACACAGCAGAAGCTACTTCCTTAGATTCCTAGAGAGCACACTGAGTTCTTTCGACACACCAAACCCCCAGCAACCTGGGAAAGCCCCACTTGCTTTGTTTTGATTTGTGATAGAAATCCTGCGAGCACTATAAGAACGACCAGTTCTTAGTGACATCTTTATTGATGTCTTATGTCCAAAACTTACGTCAAACTCGGCACCTTTCAGGTATAACTATACCAACGTTGCCTTAAGCAAATACACGGTGGTGGTGAATACTGGAGCAGAACAGCTGTCCCCTTGCAGAGAGCCCAGCAGATGCGAGAAGCCCATGGACGCTGCCCCTCCTCTTTGACGCGCTGAGAAAGACGCTGTCTTTTCTCCTGCCGAGAAAATCCAGCTCCGGCGTTTCCAGCCTACCCTTGCGGGTGACTGGGATATCCGGTCCTGAGAGGGAGATACCAGACCTCCTACATTCTATTCCAGAGGTACGGTGCTGACTAAACCCTTAGAGAGAAATTTTTTAATCAAACTCTTGGCAAAAACCAACTTAACTTAAACTGCTACTTACTTACTCCCTCCCACGTATTAGGCTTAGGTCAGGTACACCGGGGTAGGCGTAGTTAGAAGCGCCAGTTGAGGTTGTTAGCCAATGTATATATGAATGTATATATTTTATTCATTTTAACTATCTTATGGCTAAGAAACCATATCAATGCTTTTACAGTATTATTTCGTAATACTCCTTTTACTGTACGCACTTTTCGTTATAACAAGTCTTGCAATTGTGGCAATTCATTTCACTTGCATGAGAAGGAAGACTGCTCAATAAATAATATCTTTTATTGAAAACGCCCGTCTCTCTCTTCTCTGCACTCTGGTGAAACTAAGAACGCACGTCTGACTGAGTGAAATAGCTGTCTATTGTTTCACACGACTCTAGAGATTGACTCTTATTCTGGGGAGCAAAGTTGTCATGTTTATGCGGTTGTCGGAAGCTGAATCCCTTCTTGTCTGAGCCAGGGAAGCTGATCACTTCCTATTTCAGTCAAGAAAGTTTCCAGTGACCTCTGAGCTAGCTGGCGCAAACCTAAATTAAGTCTAACATAGTCAGTAGAGACCTAGAAGACCTCAGTCATACGTCTACACTGCTGTTTATGTTATTCCAATGTGCAGGGCCTATAGGGAAAATAGAAACTACACTGCAGTGGGTCCTCGTGGGATCTGCGGGTATCCCCTTGGATCCTCTATTCATGCCCCAAAGAATCTTTTGGGCAATTTCCTGCCCATCAGGGGTCCCTCAGGCACCCCCTACATGTGTCATATGGGGTCAGGACACCTGTATCCTGGCCCCTTTAGTGTTTTAACACATTAACACCCCCCGCCAGGGCCAAGCGACAAACCAAATGGCGGCCAAAACTTTCCGTTTAGATTGCAGCTAGCCAATCAGGACTTTGCTTTTCCCCCCAGATCCGTCCGGTACCCTCAAATCCCATTCGGATGGATATGCGTCCCTAGATATCTATACATTTATTTCCTTAATAACTCCCAAATTACTGAAAGGATTTACATCAAATTTCAGAAAGGTCAGTTTCTGGTCCAACATCTATCTATCTGCCAAATTTGGTGTAATTCCGTTCAGCAGTTCCGGCTGTAGCCATGTCTACAAATTGCAAAATCCCCATAGACATTGCATGGGGAAACATTTTTGGGGACCCCTCTTTTTCTTGCCCTTCACTTGACGAATCACTTCATAACTTTCCAGACAGCAGCTCAACTAACTTGTGTACTAGTGTTGAAAAATATATTAGGATTTGTCAAACGGCGCCTAAGTTATTTTAAAAAAACGCTTTGTCTGTGCGAAAAGTCGCCAGTAGGCAGTTATAGTTAGGACCTAGTTTCCATAGGAAAAGCGTTTTTTGTTTTCTCAATATCTTTGGCACCGGTTGACAAATCTTTGCGAAATCTTTGCATGGTAGAAACACCCTGACCCCCTAGGTGTGCTCAGGGGTTCCACAAGGACCCCCAGGGCCCAAAAAAGCATTACAAAAAAAATTGGCGTAGTTCATGCTGAGGTCGCGAATCCCGCAGATTTTTTTTTTTTAATTAAGAGCGGGCTCCTGCGCTTCATTTAATTGAGGCCTCGGAGTGGGCCAGGTCCTGGTGGCATTGCAAAAAAATATTAGAGGGAGTCCATAGGGGCCCCGGCAGCCCTGGGGGCCACCACCTCCCCGGGGCTATGTTTGTAATTTGCAGGAGGGCATACAGCCCCCCCTCAGCCCCAGGGACTGCCACCCCAGGGGCTTCTATTTAAAAAAAATATTAAACCTGTGTGGGGAGGGGGGCTCGTGCCCCCCCACACACCCCGGGGACCGCCACCTCCCCGGGCACTGAAAATTTCAAATGTGGTGTCTGTTATGGAACCCCGAGCCCCAGGAACCACCACCTCCCCGGGGCGTTAAACTGTAAGGGGGGCCAATCGGCCCCCCTCCAGGATCCCTCGATGGCCCTAGGAACCGCCATCCCCCAGGGCCGGCTCCTTGAGTGTCCCGGGGTTCCCACCCCCAGGCCAGTGCTGTTTGCTATGGCAGGATGGGAGCCGTGCAGCTCCCGCCCTGCCATAGCAACACTGCTTTGGATTTTGGAAGCACGAGCACAGAAACCTGCTCTCTCTTCCAAAATCCAAAGCAGATTGCTTTTCTACACAGGGAGCTGCATGTCAGCAGCTACCTGTGTGGAAAAGCAATGCCGCCTCCCGCATGACACGGATAGCCGGCGGGACCGTCGGGGCATTGGGGATCCCAAACGGTCCCCAACGGATAGGGCTGGCCCCGGTGGATGGGGTCCCGGGAGCTAGAAGTGGCCCAGGAGGGGGGGCCACGCAGCCCCCCACAAAAAAATAAATAAATAATGGCCGGCCCCGGAGATGGGGTCCCCGGGCCAATAGAGGCCTCAGGAGGGGGGCCACGCAGCCACCCTCCCTAATATGTTTTATATATGTGGCCATGCCCAGGGGATGGGGTCCCCAGGGCCGGAATTGGGAACGGGATGGGGGCCTACGCGCCCCCCTTCCCGTAAAGATTTTTATTTTATTTTTTATTGGGCCCTGGGGGATGGGGTCCCCAGGGCCCAAAAAAAGGAAAAAGAAGGGGGGCCACACAGCCCCCCTTCTATAAAAAAGACATTTTTAAAAAGTCCGGCATTGTCCTGGAGGCCTTGCCCCTCCCAGCAACAGTCTGCAAATGCGCCCTGTGGCGCACTTTAAGTTGGGAAATTCATTTCCCTTCAATACTGGGGGTCCCTGGGGGCCACCTCACCCATCAGGTACCTCCAGTATGCGCCACGTGTCCGCCTTGCAGAGAGGTGGCCCGAGGCCACGCCCCATTTTACACCTCTCTGCAACACAGCTCTGTGTGCGCTTAGTGGAGGTTCCTGATGGGCTAGTTGGACCACAGGGACCCCCAGGACTCAAGGGGATTTAATCCCCCAATTTACAAAGCACCAGGGGGCGCGTTTGCACAGTGGTGCAGGGAGGGGGCGTGGTCTGATTTGCCAAGTGTGCAAACGCGTCCTGTGGCGCTTTTTGAGTTGGAGGATTAAGTCCCCTTCAATCCTATGGGTCCTTAGGGGCCAACTAGCCCACCAGGTACCTCCAGTAAGCGCCAGGGAGCTGCCTTTCAGAGTGGTGTTCCAAGGCCACGTCCCCTTTTTATACCACTCTGCAATGCAGCTCTGTGGCGCTTACTGGGGGTAGCTGGTGGGCTAGTTGGCCCTCAGGGACCCTCAGGATTCAATGAGACTTAATCACCCAACTTAAGACGAGCCACAGGGCGTGTTTGCACACTTGTCTCATCAGGCCCACCCCCCCTCCCTGCATCACAGTGCAAACGGGCACTGTGGCGCGTTTTAAGTTGGGGGATTAATTCCCCTTCAATCCTGAGGGTCCCTGGGGGCCAACTAGTCAACCAGGTACCTCTTGTAAATGCCACAGGGCTGTGTTGCAGAGAGGTGCTCCAAGGCCATGCCCCTTGTACACCACTCTGCAAATGCGGCTTCTGGTGCACTGCTGGTGGGGCGATGAGGTCCTCTTTTTTCCAGAGGATCTCAAGACACAAGTGGACTTCATCCTCTGAGCAGCAGTGCGCCAGAAGCCGCGTCTGCAGCGTGGTGTAAAAAGGGGCGTGCCCTCCGAACACCTCTCTGAAACGCAGGTCTGTGGCGCTTACTGGATGTACCTGGCAGCTACTTGGCCACCAGGGACCTTCGGGATTCAAGGGTTCTTAATAGGGATGTCATAGTTAGAAATTAGCATTTAAAAAACCTTAGGAATTCACTGAAAAAAACATAGGTTTCAGGGACGTTATGGGTAGCTGGACATTTCACCCTTACAAAACCATTGAAATGTGGCCGTTATAGTTAGCTCAGCTAACTATAACTCGCGCACCCGCAATGCACTGCTCATGACGTCACATATTACATTTCAACAAATTTTAAACAAGACGATGAAGGACCGCTTCTGAGTGCACTGGCAAGCTATTTAATAAATATATACACCTATTTGTTTACAAAGAATATGCTCAACCCCTTATGGTTCATCGTCACCAACCACTACTGACTAAACTCCCACTAATCCAGATGGAGCGTAAAAGTGTTCCAACAGATTCCTTTTATCACGTTGGAAAATAAAAAAAGGTCCAAAATAAGGTCTTCCAGTAGTCTGATCTTTTTCTTTATTCAATCCAGTCATCAGTGTAAGCCACCTTGAAACAATAGTTAACAATTTTAACAGCCAGCGCGTTTCGTCCCCATCCGGGACAACATTAGGACTCCAATCAATTCAAATCCCCTCGGTCAGTATCTACCTTGAGCTTTAATTCTGCTACTACAGATCGGTCCAAAATGTAATATGTCTTAATATCTATTCGTACACTTTCCAAAAAAAACTCAACAGTATCTCAGATGAACGAGTTCTTTCTTAGCATCCTATTCTCCTCACCATCTTCATTATGTGTCCAAATTGCAACTTTTGATCACTTCTTCCACAGAAATTCAAGGCTAGCACCATATCCCAATAGCTCCAATGCAAGTCCTGCTCCCACTCCTCAATGTATTATGAAGTCAGCTCTTTACCAAGTAGTATGTCAAAAGTCTGTGCTGAGAAAATTCAGTGTTCCCCAAGTCTTGACAAGTTCAATATACATCTTTCACATTCAAAATATCTCAATGCCTCTCACTTCCGGCTCGATAACTCCGGAAACATATTACATCTTTCATGACATGGTCAATGACATCACTGGTGACATCTCAAATGACATCACTGTTTATATCATCCACGTGAAAATCTGATGCACCTCCTCACACTCTAATTTAACCTTTGATACACACACTGTAAAATACAGACTACCATTTTCTAAATCATTGACACCAATACCAGTTACACACAAGATGATGGACGGAATGTTGCACAATGGCAAAACATTCACTCCCAGTTTTGGTGAGAAAAATAACCATGGATTAAACCCAGATCTGTGACTGGGGGTGAATGTTTTGCCATTGTGCAACATTCTGTTGATCATCTTGTGTGTTTTGCTGTTAACCCTATGTGGGAAGGGCATGCCTAGACGTTGGTCCCGTGCTCACTAAGCCACTGGAGTCAAGCTATCCTGGCTGAAGACGGCTGATAGCCAGAAACCGGTCCTAGGATGCTTGATTCCGGTCCAGGGAAGACATGGCTTGGCAGTTCGGGCTGGACTGTTCCCATGAGGCACAGGGTCAAGACTGATTGGCATATGGCCATGTCAGAACTGGGGTGGCTTGGTGAGCAACATACCGATGGATTAAACCCAGATCTGTGACTGAGGGTGAATGTTTTTCCATTGTGCAACATTCCGTCCATCATCGTTTGTGTTTTGCTGTTCACCGTATGTGGGAAGGGTATGCCCAGACGTGGGTCCTGTGCTCACTAAGCCACTGCAGTCAAGCTATGCTGGCTGAAGACGGCTGATAGCCAGAAACCGGTCCTAGGATGCTTGATTCCAGTCCAGGGAAGACATGGCTTGGCAGTTCGGCTGGACTGTTCCCATGAGGCACAGGGTCAAGACTGGTTTGCATATGGCCATGTCTGACCTGTGGTGCGTGGTTACTATATCCCCAAAGTTCGCTCCCATAGGTAGCTATGACTATACTCTTAGAGCGATAGACTTTTAGCATAGCTGCAATCGGTCTATTACCCATTCTAGCCGCAAAATCAAACAGCGCAGCATTGGCCCTGGTGACTTCTCCCCTTTTCCTGTTCATACAGGCGACCCAATTTAATTCTTGGTCTAAAAGAACCCCTAGATAAGAAAAAGAAGTACATATGGGCACCCTGGTACCATTAACCTTGTATAAGTGCTGTTTTCTAGCTGCCTTCCCTACCTGTAATACATAAGATTTGGTGTTATTTATGTGGAGATCTCGTTTTAACATAAAACCAAAGAAGGCATCCAGTAATGTTTGAAGCCCATTGGGGGTACGGGCTAACAGAACGACGTCGTCGGCGTATAATAGAACTGGTAGACCCCGACGACCCACATACGTGTAGTCCGCCCCTGTCTTAACCAGGTGATTTTTTAGGTCATTAATATATAAGTTAAAAAGAAAAGGGGCAAGGATACACCCTTGCCTTACCCCTCGACTAGTACTAAAATTTTGTGTGACCTTGAGATCCCTGGTATATCTTACATTGGCCTTTGTTTCGCTGTGTAGGTCCATTAAAAAGTTCACAAGGTGTGGCTCTACCCCCATGGCCTCCATGGACTGCCACAACTTTCCCCGGTTGACACAGTCAAAGGCCGAGGAAAGGTCCATGAAGGCCATATAAACTGTTCCTGGTCGTGCAATGGTATATTTTCCCAGGAGTAGGTAGAGGTGAGAAGACTATATATATTATATATATGTATATATATATATATTCGAACAACCAGGCAAACTCTTTCGTGGCCAAGCGGAAAGCACATACGGAAAGTAATTCAAGCAAAGTGCAATTGTGCAGACCCCCTGCACTGTCAGTGGTTTTTCAAATTATTAGCGGCACACCACCTCTGGAGTGAGCACCCAGGACGAAGACGGAGCGGCGGCGGTGACGTGCTGTTCTGTGATATATATATATATATATATATATATATTCGGTAGAAGACGTCCAAAAACCAGCACCTGGAAAGACGAGGCAAGACCCATAGGTAGTGCAGAATTTCTATTTATTTAGAGACCCAACACCAGTCCGACATGACGCGTTTCGGCTTCTCCAAGCCTTGATCACATGACACAGACATGGGGGCTGATGACCCTTATTTAAAGTGCACAGTGCTAATTTGCATAATGGAAAGTAAAGAAATACTTTTGCATGTTGCATCGCGTAATCGCATTAAATATGGAGTAATACCCAGAACAATTGATCTTGTACTAACAAACAATATAACTTATTCGAATATGTTTGTTTAACATCAGAGTAGTAGATTCTCAGATTTGTAAAATCTTAAATTATATATATACATATATAAGTGAGCACGGACGTGATGTCCGAATCGTGTCTGATGGCTTGCACCACAAGAAAATAAATCATTTTTGAAATCTGAAGATACCACGACGAGTTGGAGTAACATATATAAATATATATACAAATATATGTGTGTGTGCGTGTATATATATACATGCACACAGATATATGTGGTTGTGTGTGTGTATACATATATAACATATATATATATATATATATCAAAGTGTGTGTGTATATATATATATATATATACAAATATATGTGGTTTTGTGTATATATATATGTGTGTGTGTGTGCGTGTGTTTGTGAGTGTGTGAAGGTAGTTAAACAACATTAATGACATACAGATGGTCCATCATTTTGAATTATACAAAAGCAGTAATGTCCCAATGAGGGAAATATATAGGCGTCCTCAATAAACTTAGTGTATGACATTGTGAGTGTTAGGCAGTTTCGCTCCACAAGAAGGTTGTAAGTGATATAGCAGGGCAAATATTATATTCTGAAGATGATGACTAGTATTTCTGTGCAACCGCTAATACCCAGAGAAGGCTGAAGCAAAATATACTGGGTGTTAAGCATTGAGTGGTCCTGTAAGAAGAGGCAAGAAAACGCAAGCAAGCTATCACCAGATGGAGAAAGAATTAAAGATCTAGCACTGATAAGGAGTGCCAGGCAAGTACTCACCATCCAACAAGGGCTCACTGCATGGAAGTCCTCGGTCACTAAGGAGGGTTGATCAGAACTTCTTTTAAGGGAAGATACAGCAAACCAGCATAATCCAATAAATCACGCCGTGTTGTACCTTTAGCTCATGAAAAATATGAATCCATCAGATTCCATGGGGGACTATCAGGATAGCCAGTTTAGGGAAACAGCAGCATCTCTGGTGTTTCACTGGCTGCCAGATGATCTGCACCTCCCAGAACTGTGTTAGCAGCAGGAAGCAGCCTCTGATTCACTCTGTCCAGACCATCTGTTTATATAGTGGGGTAGGCTTTGGCAGTGTCAGGAGCACTGTGATGATACAGAAACATGCAGCATGATGACTAAACATCTGATACAAAGATAGGATGGGTTTTAATACATGGTGTAGATTTAATAGAGTTTTGATGGACAGTAGGAAGGATGCACACCTGTGCAGTAATTTATTTTCTAGCCAGGACCTATGCCACCTCAGAAATTAACATTCTTACGTTTCCTAACATTTTTCTTGCTCCAACAATAACTTGATCAGTTTATTTCACCCACTGTGATAAGATCCACTATGATAGCTAAAAAATGTCTCGACTTTCTTGTTATCTCTGAGCCTTGACCATCCCCGTGCTTTCACTCAAAATGTGTGTGCTGCATTTTCATGATCTTGAATTGGCCGATTGAAAGCTATGCTTTCTCCCATAAACCACTTTAAAAGTTGTTTTTAAAGATCGCAACATTTTCATTCTGCTACTTCAAGTCCATTAAACCTCTGATACATATTTTCCAAAAAGGGAAACATTACTAACTTTTTCCTCTGCAGTGTCATATAGGAATACATTGAAGGGCATATGATCACAAACTGACTCCTCAAGCCATCCCACTTGCCACCTTCTTTTCCGTTCACTGTTCTGAATGATTGTAGAAGCACACCCTCCCACCCATTATACGGCTTGTTGCCAACACAGTTTACTGCTCTTGCTTCATCCTTAAAGTTCAATTTGTTTTAGTGCCTTCTGTGTGGAATAACGTATTTACTGATGTTTAGATGAATCACACTCATTGCTCTGCCATTTAATTGTTCACTAATGTGACAACAAGTCACTTGCAGCCACTTCAAAGGGCAGAATATAATGCGTCGTGGGAATGGATGCCCAGCCCAAAAGCTAGGAGGCAAGGGTGTTTGTTGTGGCGTTCAGCATAGTCCTTCTGATGGCTGGTAGGTTTTTTTTTTTTTTTCGTTGGAAAGCAAAACTGTAAATCGTACTCCTGCTACTGAAGTCCTTCTTGAAAAGGAATGTTTCAATAGTTTCTTAAGAACGGACAGGTTAGGCAGGGCCCTTAAGTTACAGACCCGATTCCTGCACAAACCTCCGATTGCACCTGGACCAAAATCATACGTTGTGTTGTAATAAATGCTCTCTCTGCACTTTTTTAAGGTAGATTTTGACACGTCAAACCTGCCAAAATGTATCAGGGAGTAAATTACGAACCATGCAAAGTTTTTGCAAAACGTACTATTCTGCACGTAACTCGCAATTTTTTATTGGGAATACTTGGACTACGGGGTAGCGCACCAGCAAATACTACGCCTGGGTTACTGTATCCAGTACATTCCCCATTTCGGCCCATTTGTAATCGGGGGCAGTGTGTTGTAAAGGAAAGTGCACTGTGCCGCGATAGTTCTGAATGATAATTATAGAGTACAGGTAGCCCTCAGGTTTCTTGCCACTACACATTACAAGTGCATCGTTCACAAAACAGAAGTGTTAAGCAGTGTGCATCTTATAAGCAGTTCATATGTGGAAAGAAAGAGAAGGCAAGAGAGCCGATCAGACAAAGCTCTGCTACCCAAAAAAATAATTTTACATTGCGGATCTAGCACAAGAATGTAGATACAGCGTGTAGTGGTTGTTTTTGCACTTTGGTATGGGTCATCTCGAGGAGACAATAGGCCTGATAAGTGAAAAGGCCCTGTGAAGCAAGCACAGGACTTACAATGGCCACAATGTTGAATCGGTTCCAGTGCTAGTTCTGCAATGCCTCCGATATGTGATCACTGTATCTAATGCCGAATTCTGTGCCAGACGATGTTCCAGTGGATGCTATGAATGTGATAACCACTTGCAAGTGTTGGTTATGATGGAATACTCATTACTTTATTTAGTAGCTTCACATAGAAGAAATAGAAAGACTGCCCAGAGCTTCAAGAAAGAGGTAGTGGTCGAATTTGAATCACAGATTTTTAACCAATGTAGTGATTGTAGAGGATTTCCATACATACGATGGCTTTACTGAGACGAGAATAACAAAAAGGGAGAATGAGAAGCTCGCTTTACTTCCCTTCTCAAATGCAACAACCAATGAAAGCGAGCTTACTACCAACGTTTAGAATGTCATGAGATGTTCCTTACTTATATGGATAGGGCAACCCTTTAGGTTTTAAAAAAACCTCACCCATTAACGCCAGTGAGTGGCATGCGTCATCATAGGGTTCCGACCAAAGATGCCAAACGCATCTGGGTGTGCTGTAAAGCCTGCATTACATCCGAGTGGATTTTTTTGGCTTTTTTGCAAGGAATAGTTAATTAAAATTACCTCGAGCTTGCCCACCATTGCAGGGAATTTTTTTTAAAGAAGATATTTGATTGTGTCAACAGCCATATACAGTCTGGTTTGACGGAAGTTGTGGGTAGAGCCAGCAATATTTAGCAATACAACCAAAATGTCATCATTAGTCAAAACCATACAAGAAAAATATGAGGTGAAACATATCTTTAGCATTCCGAAATACAACCTGATGTGCTACGTCTGCTCTATAATCCCTAGTACGGGTATCCCCCACCACTGTATCCTTAATGTAAATGAATCACTGGATAATACAATTGGCTGCCTCCCTATTGTCCCATTATTTTTGTATATATTCACATCGGGGTGATGGGCTCAATATAAAGGCCTTGATAGTCTGGCCATCTCTTCCAAATGTTAGGGTGTTTTTGCGGGCATCCCCTAGCCTTATATATAGGCAGCTCCATACCCATGCAGTGGTACATCCCCTTTTTAGGTTTCGCCTGTCGAAAGCTGCGCACTGCGCAGCTTTTCGCGCAGGCAAAATCTTATGTCTACAGTATGTGTGTGTTGTCACGCCCCTCTGTTCCATTGGCTAGCTCCATAAATGGAGGCTAGTCATTGGAACAGAGATCTGTCCGTCAATGCCGGAGCAGATTCGTGGGCGTTCCCGAGAATTTTAGGCTTTTGCCAACGTCATGCGGCGGTGGGCGGTGCCTTTTTTTTTGTTGTCTCGGCATCCTTCGTCACACCAGCCTGCTCGCTCTCCCTGTGAGGACGCAGACCAGACCTGCTCCCTACTCCGAGCAGGGGTGGGCTGCGCGATTTCACTTTCCTTGCAGGTAATCGGCATTTTCACTATTTTTTTTATCCCGTTCCCGACCCCCCTCCCGCTGTTCGTGTGCCCGTTCCCGCCCCCCCCTCCCGCTGTCCGTGTGCCCGTTCCCGCCCCCCTTCCCGCTATCCGTGTGCCCATTAACCCGCCCCCTCCCGTTGTCCGTTTGCCCGTTCCCCCCCCCGCATGTCCGTGTGCCCGTGCTTAATGCTTGTTGTTTTGTGTCAGCCCGCGCCTCTCGGAGCCGGGGGCTGAGAGCCTCGCTGTGGAGGCGGCCCGGGGCTGCAAGGGCGGTTGCTGCTGCTGCTGGGACTGCAGGACACGCCGGGTGGGCGAGCCCGGGGCGCGCCGCTGACTGCCTGCCAGAGTGGGCGTGTGAGTCCGGGAGGGATTTGAACCCTGCGGTGCAGAGTGGAGACAGCATGGCTGGAGTCTGAGGTGCCTTGTGTGGAAGAGGGTCCCCTACCCCAGCATCAGATAGAGTCAGGAGGGCTTCTCGCTACAGGGCTGTCATAGGGAGCCTAACCTGGCTCGGGAGTCCGGAGAGCAAGGGATAGTTCCGGCCGACAGGCGGCGTCCTGTCCAGCGCGGGAGGGTGCGCCACCATGGCTCCCTGGCACCCACCGTGGGATCCTGTGCTGCGCGCCCAGACCGGTAAGGGGGCAGCTGATGGCGGGTGGCGGCCTGGGGCACTGCTGTTAGGAGGTGGTTGTTTGGCGACTCTGAACTGCATCTCCAGTGGCATCCGAGCTGTACAATGTGTTGTGGGTGACTCTGAGAAAGATGTAAGGACGGCAGAGTGGCATGTCGTGATCGTGCCCTCAGAGGTTGTCATTAAGACAGGCTCGCATCATGTGCAGAATGTAATCCTGGGTTTGGCATCGTGGCCCCCTGGCAGAGTTCAGAGGTGTTTAAAGGAGAGGATTGAATGTACCAAGTGCTTTCATGAGTTCTCATTAAGTTAAGATGGCATGCCCAAAGTAGGCATGGGTTTGAATGAGGGCACCATGGGTGGGTATTCCTCTGAGGTAGGCATTACGTGCTGAATGTGTCTTTCCAGTTGCCATAAGGTAGGAAGCCACGTGCTGAGTGTTACTCTGAGGTTGGCATTAACGAGGAATGGCATACGAAGAGTGTTTTCTGGATTTGACATGAGAGTAGGCTGGCATGGGCTGAATGTGTCTGCGTGGCTGGCATAAGGGGCATGTGCTGATGGCGTCTTTGCGGTTGGTGTTAAGATTGTGTCACTTGGAATAGCCACAGGACCAGCTGGTATGTGATGAAGGTGACTCTGGGGCTGGCATCATGACACCGTGACATTTGTTGAGCGTGACTTGGCATTAAAACAGGATGAAGTGAACTTTTGGAGTTGGCATAAGGGAAGCCAGGCCTCTGCTGAGGATCCTTAAGGAGTTGGAATGGGCTGAGCATGTCATTGTGGTTGGCAGCTCCATGGAACAGTGTGCATTAAAATGTGTACATGGTACCTAGCATGGCATTAGAATGGGTTGGAATGGGCTGAGCATGTCATTGTGGTTGGCAGCTCCATGGAACAGTGTGCATTAAAATGTGTACATGGTACCTAGCATGGCATTAGAACAAAATGTCACCAAATGTTATGGTTCTGATGCTGACATCACTGTGTTTGGCATGGAACAGACTTGGGTGTGCAACATGTTGCCCTGAGTTTCACGTCATGACATCAAGTGACGCATTATTGGCGTTTAGGGGGCATTTTAACTAGGCAAGGAGGAAATGTGCCAGGTGTGTCACAGGTGTGAGCTGCGTATTAAAGTTAATGTCGAGTGTTTCTCTGACGCTGGTACAAAGGTGGGATGACGAACTGAGTCAATCAATCAGTCAAATAATTTTATTTGCATTTAGTAAATGCATAAAAGTACAAGTAGTTATGACAGTACGAATTGATCAAGGAATAATTCAAAACAGTTAAAAATTAATTGTATACATTTTTCCGTTTAAAAGATATCAACATTTATATGCATCCACATTACTGGAGCTAGCAGCTATACATTTATGAGAGGAATATTTGCAGTAATCAATTTATGATGGTAACACCCTCACGTGTGGTTTGTTCAGAACAGCCAAGCACTGGAAACATGGCTGTGCTTGCTTCCCTGCCCCCTGGCTGTGCTTGCTTCCCTGCCCCCTGGCTGTGCTTTCTTCCCTTCCCCCTGGCTGTGCTTGCTTCCCTGCCCCCTGGCTGTGCTTGCTTCCCTTCCCCCTGGCTGTGCTTGCTTCCCTGCCCCCTGGTTGTGCTTGCTTCCCTGCCCGTGCTTGCATCCCTGCCTCCTGGCTGTGCTTGCTTCCCCGCCCCCTGGCTGTGCTTGCTCCCCCTTCCCCTGGTTCCCCTTCCCCTGGTTCCCCTTCCCCTGGTTGTGCTTGCTTCCCTGCCACCTGCTTGTGCTTGCTTCCCTGCCACCTCGCTGTGCTTGCTTCCCTTCCCCCTCGCTGTGCTTGCTTCCCTGCCCCCTCGCTGTGCTTGCTTCCCTGCCCCCTCGCTGTGCTTGCTTCCTTGCCCCCTCGCTGTGTTTGCTTCCCTGCCCCCTTGCTGTGCTTGCTTCCCGCCCCCTTGTTGTGCTTGCTTCCCTGCCCCCTCGCTATGCTTGCTTCCCTGCCCCCTCGCTGTGCTTTCTTCCCTGCCCCCTCGCTGTGCTTGCTGCCCTGCCCCCTCGCTGTGCTTGCTTCCCTGCCCCGTCGCTGTGCTTGTTCTAAAACAGCCTGCAGGGGGGAGAGGTGGCCTTCCACTCTTTGGCGATATCTCGTTTCGCCAAAGTTCGGCCCAGAAACAGTAGAAGGCACTTATAGCAATTACCTCCAATCACCACTGTGATGCGCAATACAACCAATTTCAAGGACATAGGAATATTCCAACTCAGCACCACAGAAAGGTGATTTTGGATCCCCTTCCAAAATGTTATCAGTGCAGCACATTGCCAAATAGTGTGTTAAAAGGTGCAGTTCGTATTGCCACTTCGGAAACATAAAGGGGAAGCCACAAGACCCGCCCTCCAGAGCCTCTGTCTGGTATAGTATACCCCATGCAGGTATTTGAATTTAAAGAACCTCAATCACTAGGCGATGGCTGCTTCACACAGGGATTTCAGTCCCTCTGTACAGTCATCATCATCGAGCTGGACTAGGCCCGATTGCAAAATCACTCTGAGTGTGTCGAATGGAGTAGGGCTATTTGTTGTGAGTGATTGGTATATCTTAGTCATTTTGTGGTCCCGAGGTCCCACATGAAAACTTTTTCTTCTATCGGGTTGAATTCAGGCAGGGTTTCAATTTGTGTGATGTTGGGAGAGAGGGCATGTCGGAATTGAAGATATTTATAAAACTGTGTACGGGGCATATCATATTTTCTTTGAAGCTCTTGAATGATTTCAATGTCCGCCCCGCATGACTGCCCGAGCGTGGAAATACCAATATCATCCCACCCCTGGAATCCTGCAAGTGTGGCCTGTTGGGGGCAAGGAACCGTTGTGCCAGAGGGGAGAGTCAGTCCCACCATCCCATCCTACGGAGTGATTGTGTCCAGGTTTCGAACACTACTCTTGTCGCCGGCGTCAGTGTCTGGAGCGTCGGTCCCACATGAAGATATGTATGAAGGGTTGTGTCTCCCATTAACCAGCGATCCACTGCGTACGCTGGATCTCGTCTATTCCTGTATCACCATTCATGTAGTACCAGTAGGTGGGGAGCAGCATAATAGGATTGGATGTCTGCGTTGGCTATCCCCCCCAATAGGTGGATTGAAAACATGTTCATAAGGCCACTCGAGCCGAGCCACCTTCACAAAGGAATTGCCCTAGAGCTGCTTTAATATGCCAGAACCACACGTCTGGAATGGATGGGTCTGCATCAGGTAGAGGAGACAAGGTAGAGATACCATCTTGAATATAGCGGAGTGTCCAAATAGGGACAGAGGCAAATGCGACCAGGCACATATTTCGTCTTTGATTTGTGTCCTTAAAGGGGCAAGATTCTTCTCCTATGATACGTGTTGGGAGGCCGAGAGATAGAAGTAAGGTAGGCCCTACGTGGTGACCGTTACTTCCTCTGACCTTGCACCCAGTTTGCTTGCTCCCTTCAATGGCCTTAGGATTAATTTGCGAATATTCATAAAGAGGCCGGAGATCTCGCCAAAAATCGGCATAATACAAAGCAGTCTTGGGCATCTCCTATTGGGGTCAGTAAGAAAAAATAGGGTGTCCTCTGTATAAAGAGCGATGTGGTTGGAGACTTCCTTCGACCACTCAAAACCACGCACCTGGGTATTGTCCTAACCCACGCCGCCAACGGCTCCATCGCTTGCGCGAAAAGATAAGGGGATAGGGTACACCCCTGACAGGTATCTTGACCTTTTGAGAAGGTGTGGGAAACCGACCCCACTACATGCACCAACTCTGTAAAGTCTGTATACAGAAGGTGTATGTATGATAGAAAGAGTGGGCCTATATTAAGCAGTCGCAGAAGCGCGAAGAGATATGGCCAGGTAAGCGAATTAATAGCTTAATCTACATCTGCTAGTAACAGTGGTGCGGGACCATTGTGGCGTTCTATCGCTGCTATGGCATTGTGGGCACGGCGAATATTGTGGCACGTGGTCCTGTGGGGCATGAAGCCCGCCCCATCTGGATGTACCAGCTCTGTTATATATGGCAATATGCAGTTACTGAGGGCCTTAGCAAGAAACTTAGCTTCACATTTAACAGAGCAATGGGACAGTATGAAGTGCGGGCGCCGAGTTGGGATTGATAGATTTTGAAAAATGTGCATGGGAAGCTGGTGCTTTGCCTGTGCGCAGGTCCGTTAGTGCAGCTCCAGCTCTCCAATTGTGAGGGGGGGTGTTTACTGTGTTCTTGACACATCCGACAAAGCATTCAGTGGCAAGTCATCTATAAATCGTTGTATAGTTGCTTCCGGTATCATCTCTCTAGGGGCATACAACTCTGTATAATAATTTGCAAAGTTGGTGGCAATCTGGGAAGGCGGCTCGCAAAGGTAACACTGTGGGGCGGTGAAAGGGGCGGCGTGGGGGCAGGGCTGGATGGGGGGTAGTGGAGGTCGACAAACAATGGGAAAGTGTAGACTCAGCGATGCTATTTATTTATATATTTAGTCTACACTTTCCCGTCGTATGTCGACCTCGACTACCCCGGACCGAGCCCCGCCACCACCCCGCCTCACCGCATTACCTTTGCGAACCACCACTACTTGGAATACTAGAAGGGTATAGTGCCTGCTGGCATCGGCGGTGTAGTAGTTTGCTGGATTTATCTCCCCATTGATATATCCTACTCCAGGATGCCAGCCAAGCCTCCTCAAGTAGGTCACTTGCATAAATCTGTTGCGTAAGAAGCAGTTGACGAAGTGCCTGGCTCCCATTCTCCCCCCGTCCGTGTTGTTCCAAGTCTATGAGTTGGGCTACTGTCTGTATTAGTGTTTTGCGTCAGCGCTTAAGTTGAGCTGTACAAAAGGAGACATCTATGCCTCGTAGTCTCTACAGATTCCACTGTCCCTATGTTATGGGCAAGGTATTCGGCGATCGCTTGATCCTCTGTGATCTATATTGTTGATCCTGTAGACGCCAAGCGGGGAGAGACGCCAACAAAAGGTGGGGCGATCGGGACCGATCTGAAGTCCAAGTGTCACTGGGGAATGGTCGGAGAGGCCTCGGGATAGGATCTCTACTGTTGTTACCCTCTGGGTGTACCCAGAGGGTACAAATATATATAATCTAATTGTGAGAAAGAATTGTGTATCCCAGAGTAATATGTGTACCCAGTGGTAAGTCGAGTGAAGTCTCCTCTAGATGTCCATCCAACCCAGCACGTGTACTAAGGATTTCAAGTGTGAGTCACATAACACCAGTGGTCTGCATTCTCTCGCCACCTGTCCCGGGCCGGGTGTATCACATTGTTTCAATCTCCCCCAACAACGTCAGTCCATCCAATATTTCTGTCCAAAGCGTCATCAGGTACAACACCAAGTTCAAGGGATGGGGGGACGCATATATATGCTACCCAGCACAATTTGTTCACTTCTATTGTGCCTGTTGTGATAATGTACCTGGTCTTGTGGATCTATCCATGATGTAACATGTTCAAATGGAACCCTATGATGAATCAGGATGGCTACTCCCGAGAGCCCCTCACGAAATCTGCCTAGAAAACCCGGGAATACGCAAAGCGGGAGAGTCATGGGGTTTTGGTGCACAAGAGGTGGGTTCCCAGTAACAATAGGATGTCTGCTTGGAACCGTTTAGCTTGGCGGAGAATAACACCTCTTTTTATCTTGTCCAAGACCCCTCTTATATGCCAACTATCTGGAGCCCACTCCCTGGGGCAGTTGTCATCCCTGTGGGCATAGGGTCGGGCAATACATATGTAGTAAAGTGGACCTGTAAGTGGCTGCAACTGGGGGAGCACTGTTTGTATGATGGTAAGTCATAGCACAGATATCAACAATAACTTTCCCAACAACCCCCCTATCCCACCCCATACCTCAAAACAGTTGAAGTATCTGCCCCGGCGTAGGAACGGTCCTGACCCCAACGAGGACCAAGTACCGTCTCTCACCAAAGAATCCCCATTAACCAAAAGAATCCCCATTAACCAAGCATGTTCAAATGGGTACCCCTAGAGTTTCAAAATGTCCTTTGGCGGGAGATAGCCCTCCTAATCTTTTGCCTTCGGCGGTTGAATGTTGCATATGTTGCCCCCTTATGTAACTTTTCACGAAGCTGTAAATCCGCGTTGGGTCCTGGTTGTTAGAGTAGAGTCGCAGCTGGACTTGAATCGTTGCCGCACTCTGGACTTGTGGTTCTGTTTTCATTTAAGCATAGACTGTTTGCGAGCCAGGTCACTGGAGGACTAATCAGAGTCATGATGCAGTGGCGTGTGAGGTCTGACCTTCACTACCTCATCTGTCCAAGCGAATACTTCTTCCGGGGATTATAAGAAGTGCAAAAGATTGATGAAACACTCTCAGCCGGGCCAGGAAGAATTGAGAGAAGGAAATATTAAGATTGTGCAGGCGGGATTTTGCCTCTGTGAAGGATTGTCAACGCTGCTGAACAAGTTTAGTGTAGTCTGGAAGAATCAGATTGCATTGGGAAGCATAGGATAGTGAGTCTTTCAATCTGACCTGTCGCAGGATATTGTCTCTGTCATGATAGTTCAGGATCCGGGCTATAATCGGTCTCGGCTTTGCACCAGGAGGGTTTTTTTTTTTAATACAGCCCTATTTGCTCGCTCTATAATGAAGAATGGAGATAAAGAATCAGGAGGGAGCCAATCCGTGAGCCATTTAGTGAGGAATTTCTCCATATCATCTCCTTCGCAGCCCTCAGGGAAGGCCACAGAGCGAAGGATATTCCTTCAGGCCCGTTCCTCCGCATCCTCCACTCACATCGCCAGGCCTCTTGTAAGCGTCTCCAGGGTACACACCTTTTTCTGCAGGGAAGTGACAGTGTCTTCCATCCTCATCTCGGTCTCCGTGATCCTATCAACTGCATTACACAAGTATTGCTATATATGCATGATCCCACCGCACCTATTTTAGTGTCTAGCATGTCTCTAGATTGTGTGATAGTAGCCATCAAAGCTGCATTATCTGGTATGACACTAGTTCAGCCTCCAGGGTCTGGTGCTTGGGCTCCAGAATCCGTATATCAATCCATTATGCTCTGCATAGTGGTCGCTCCCGGCATTTTATCTTTCATCATTGCTTGTTCTTAGGCAGTTCGATAAATCAGTCCGCTGGCCACTACAGGCGAGCCCAGGACGAGCCCAGGCCGGGTGTATGTCTTCTGTTTGGTAGTGGTGTTGTGAGGTGGGAAATCCTTCCCCCAGAGATTTGGTTTGGCCTTCCCTGTGAGAAGTTGGCCTGGTATATGATGCTCACTAGTTCTAGTGATCACCTTGTATCATGCCAAGCAACCCTTATGATGATTGGTTGTAAGTCAACCTTATAGACCAGCTATCCTAGTAGCGTGGACAAAGTAGTCTTTGGCTAAACTCTGTAAAGGCATGTGAAGCAAGCTATTTTACCATACACAATCCCCTTGAATACCAAATGGAAGGACACCACACAGATATATATTGAAAATATGACTCTAACACAGCTATTTGTTAGTCTATGCAGAATATGATCTGGAGGTAATCAGCATAGATGTAGAACTCAAATGATATGAGTGGACAAGGAGGGCTATAGGCTGAATAGAGATGTTAAACATGATTGGCTCCACAGCGAAACACTGGGGAATGTCTCAGGAGATGACATAGAATTCTGAATGTTACCAGTCCAGCGGCCTGCCAGGGAAGCCAGCTGAAGCAAGATGCATGATCATCATGGATGGCTAATATATATGCCTTTCTCTCTGTGAACTTCTGCCCAGAAAAGACGTCATCAGGTCTATGACACCATGATGGTCTTAGCAAGTGATGGATACTGTGGGCTTAGTTTGAAGATTACTATTGATACTAACCACAATTAGAACGGAGACAGCTGCCTCCAACTTCTGTGCTGTACCAGGACCAGCAGCGTGGTCAAAATAGCCTACTAATGCAAAACCGAGGCACCTTTCAATTCAAAGCACCCCAGTCACGGGGGCGTGGCCAAGATGGCGGCGGAGTAGGACATGTTTCCCTGTCCCTCCGGCGCCACCTTAACAATCGCTTTGGTTATCGTCCTGCCCTGGGCCCATTCACACCAACCGAGGAGCTTTGCGGTACCTGTGAGTGTTCTAGAGCCAGACTGTACCTCCATTTTCGGGCTGAGAGGCGGCTGGGGGCTGATTCGAGCGGCTTGGCCCGCCATTGCTCCCTCCCGTTTGACCTGGTAGTGAGGAAGCAGGGGCTCGCCTGCTGCAGTGAGGCGCTCTGTCTGCGTGCGTGGTATGGTTGCTGGACTTGTGGCAAAGCGGTGAGTCCTTGTCCTGCCCGGAGCTGAGTGCTTCGAGGTGGAATTGGCGGGCGACCGGCCCTTCGACCAGCGGAGTTGCGGCAAGTGCCCTGGCCTGCGGCCTACCTGCCTGTGTGCTGGAGAGGGAAGAGGCACGGTACGGTGAGGAGCGGTTTGAGAGCCAGCCTAAGCGGGGCGGCAGCGGTTGAGACCCCCACTGAGCGGACGTGCGCTCCTGTGCTGCTGCTAGGAGGAGCGACGGGAACTGGGCCCTGCTGGCGGCAAAAGAGTGAGGTGAGGAACGGTTGGGAGGCTACCCTGCGACCGAGACCTCGGTCCTCGATTCGGCAAACGGTGGGTGGCCCCCCGTGGGCGGAGCAGTCAGTAGGCCTTGCTTCAGGGACTGTGCGTTTTGTGCTTTTGGCCCCCCTGTTCTCCCTAGCTTGCTATTTGAGGGTGTGGCGGTCTTGCGGGGGCGCGGGGGGCCCATCCGGCGAAGGCCCCCTTGGACTGTGGTGACGGTGAGCCCTGCTGCCTGCCTGGGGCCCAGTGTTTCTGGGGGTGTCACAGAGACCTACATCGGCCCGTACTTTGGTGGGTGGCACCTTGCTGACCAACTTCTCCCCTGCCCTGCTGGAGGCTCCTCGAGGCCTGAACTTGTGGATCTGCCCCGCCGGTGCAGTGTGTATGGCGGAAGAGGTGGCCAGAGGCTGAGTTGAGGTCCGCAGTGTGGCAGCCATTTTCTCGCGCTGCGGCCTCCCCACGTGTGCCGGGCCGGTGAGTGCGTGAGGCCTGGTGAAGTGAGAGGCAGCTTGAGAGCTTATCTGGATGGAACAGCGGCGGTTGAGGCCCCTGCTAGGCACTCGGTCCGCGGGTCGGCGGACAGCGGAAAGCCAGTGAGAGAAGAGGGAACTGGGCATTGGTACCTGTGGCAGTCCCGCCAAGAGAGCGCGAGGGGGCTATCAGTGGGGCCAGAGAGGAGGACTGTGGCTGCGGTGGAGATGAGCCTTGCCCCCGCGGTGGTGATTGTGTTTACCCTGCTGTGCCGGGCCTGCTGCGGAGTGTGTGGGCCTCGGGGTCGCCCTGAGACCCGGGTTGCTGAGCTCCTCTGCTTTCCCTGATTGGGTGCTACAGTGAGGCCTTTGATGGTGCCCTGAAGGGGTGAAAGCTCTAACGAGTGACACTGAGGGTCACGAACTGCGCATAATCTGAAGTGGCCCTTGCACTGGAGCGGCCTTAGGCGATTGATGGTCCTGGGTGTTGCCTGGTGCCTAAGCGTCTCTGCTGAGTTGAGGGGTTTCCGTGAAAGTGGGAAGCTCATCGTTGGCCCGTGCGTCGGCGGGCGGTGTTTCCCTGCTGTGTCTTGAGCCTTGGCGGCAGAGTGAAGTGGTGGGAGCTGTTGAGAACTGTGTGCGTCCTACTGGTCCCCTGATTGCATCGGGATGTCGGCCTCCAGGAACAAATGGGACAAGCCCTTAAAGGACCTACTTCAAAAAGCAGCAAGGTTGGGCTGCCTCGCAGGCGGATGCCCAATTAGCGCGCGCTGAGGATAATGACTCGCCAGCGACCAAAGCCTTTATGCTAGAGCTGTTCACCGCCATCAAAGAGGATATCTCAGAGCTCCGTTCTCAGATTTCCTTGGACGTGCGTGAGATGCGACGGGATGTGGACGCAATTGGCGAGCGAGTGGCGACCTTGGAAGACCACGACTTGGGCACTGCTGGCGACATTCACCAGCTTCAGCTAGATGTCCTCCGCTTTACAGAACAGAACCTAGACTTGCAGGCACACGCCAAAGATTTGGAAAATCGGTCACGGAGGAATAATATCAGAATCCGAGCTGTACCGTGGAAAGGAGAGGGGGACGGTCTCCATGAGTACGTTGGTGCGCTGCTTCGGCAGATTCTTGATGAAGGGGAAGAGCAGGATATTCAGTTGGATCGTGTCCACCGTGTTGGCCTGCCGAGGGGCCCTAAAGCCCCGCCACCGGATATCCTGTGTGTGTGCATGATTTTCAGCTTAAAGGAAGGATCCTGGCAAGGCTTGTGACCTCAATCCTGTGCATTTTCGGGGCCATCAGCCGGCGCTCTTCCAGGACTTGGCGGCTTCCACCCTCACCAAGCGCAGAAACTTTAAGCCTATCAATATATATCTGCGGGAGCAGGGCATTCCCTATTCGTGGGGTCACCCATTTCGGATTATTTTTAAAGATAAGGGCAAGCTCCTGCAGATCCGCTCGCTGGATGCAGCCTTCGAGGAACTGGGTCTGGTTCGGCCTGCGTCTCGGGCTGAGAGCGTTGGGTCACCTGCTCAGCAACGCAGACGCTCTGCTGGATGGCAGTGAGTGGGGAGGTATCCTCCACCGGGGAAGCCGGACCTGTCCACGAGCCTGCTAGAAAGGGAAATGGCTATTACCTTGGTAGCCTTAGTAAAGGACAGAACTGGAGTTCCCTAATGCCCGCAAGCTTGGCACTGGCTGGGTTCTCCTGCGCCACCGGAGGTGGGATGTTTGGGGGGAGTGTGTGTTACTTTGCTCTTTCTGTCCTTGTGAATTGGAGGTGCCCTGTATCAGGGATGGGTAGGTTCCAAGATGGCGCCATGTTCCCCCAACAGTTGGTTTTGCCAGACGGACTATAGTTATTACATGAGACCCTTGGTATTTTCCTTTTTCCATGTGGTTCAGTACTTTCAAAGGGGGTGTGGGGTTTTGTTTGGGGTTTGGGGTTGTTTTCGGGGCTCCGCTTCAGACCTCCAGGTAAATGGGTGCAGGTTAGGTCTGCTGGCTGCACACTCTGGTCCCTTTAGCGCTGCTACCCTGTGGTGCCGCAATAGCTTTTACCTTCTCTCCGAGAGATATGGGTAGAGACCTAAAGTTTGTAAGCTTGAATGTTAGGGGCTTAAATAGTCCTGTCAAGCGTGTGGCCATCCTTTCCCTTTTGGAGAGTGCGGAGGGTGACGCGTGCTTGTTACAGGAGACCCACCTCCTCCCTAGGGATACTAAACAAATGAAGGATAGGCGATTTCCTGTACAACTATGGCCCTCGGGTCCAGCGAAGAAACATGGGGTGGTGATCCTTTTCAGCGCTCACGCGCATCGTAAAATACTATCCCAGGTGGTAGAAATCAAGGGGCGTCTACTGGCACTCCTTATTCAGTGGGGTGACACACAGCTTACGGTGGGGTCATTGTATGCCCCGAACAAACAACAAGAGTCCTTCCTGCGGGCGGCCCTATCTGATGTGCTGGCGTCCCCAGATACATTTATGCTAGTGGGTGGGGATGTGAATATAGTAATGGATCTAGGAATGGATAGGTCTGAACCGCGGTCTCACCACACGGGGGCACTGTCACAGGGGGGGGAGGCAATGGTTGCTCAAGGGTGGGCTGCATGATGTATGGCGTGTACAACATCCCCTCGAACGTGATTACACTTACTACTCCTCCGCACACAAAACCTATGCGCGCTTAGACCATTTCTTACGCGGTACAAAAGGGGGTGATGATGGACGTAGCATCTGAATCAATCAAACACTCACACCCAGTCAAAAGATCTGGGTTTAATCCATCACCGTTCTTTAGCCCACTCTGCCACCCCAGTTCAGACATGGCCATATGCAAACCAGTCTGACCCTGTGCCTGATGGGAACAGTCCAGCCCGAACTGCCATGCCATGTCTTCCCTGGACCGGAAACAAACTTCCGAGGACCAGTTTCTGGCATTCCAGCCGTCTTCAGCCCGGCTTGCTTGAATCCAGTGGCAAAGTGAGCAAGGGACTCACGTCTGAGCGTACCCTGCCACACTTATGGCGGCCAAAAGCGGTACAAAAGGGGGTGGTGATGGACGGAGCATCTGATTCAATCAAACACTCACACCCAGTCAAAAGATCTGGGTTTAATCCATCACCGTTCTTTAGCCCACTCTGCCACCCCAGTTCAGACATGGCCATATGCAAATCAGTCTGACCCTGTGCCTCATGGGAACAGTCCAGCCCGAACTGCCAAGCCATGTCTTCCCTGGACCGGAAACCAGCTTCCGAGGACCGGTTTCTGGCATTCCAGCCGTCTTCAGCCCGGCTTGCTTGAATCCAGTTGCAAAGTGAGCAAGGGACTCACGTCTGAGCATACCCTGCCACACTTATGGCGGCCAAAAGCGGTACAAAAGGGGGTGGTGATGGACGGAGCATCTGAATCAATCAAACACTCACACCCAGTCAAAAGGTCAGGGTTTAATCCATCACCGTTCTTTAGCCCACTCTGCCACCCCAGTTCAGACATGGCCATATGCAAATCAGTCTGACCCTGTGCCTCATGGGAACAGTCAAGCCCGAACTGCCAAGCCATGTCTTCCCTGGACCGGAAACAAGCTTCCGAGGACCGGTTTCTGGCATTCCAGCCGTCTTCAGCCCGGTTTGCTTGAATCCAGTGGCAAAGTGAGCAAGGGACTCACGGCTGAGCATACCCTGCCACACTTATGGCGGCCAAATGCGGTACAAATGGGGGTGGTGATGGACCATTTCTTAGCTACGTCTTCTCTTCTGCCTTGCTTGTCCACGGCCACTATCACTCCGCGCTCCTTCTCAGACCATGCTCTGATTTCAGTCTTGCTTACCTGTCATGGCAAATGGCCACCGCCGTCTGGTTGGCGGCTCCGGGATTCCCTGCTGCACTCTGAATCAGCCGTCACACGAATAAGAGATACTATCACTCAATACTTTGCTACCAATGATCGTGATGGCATGTCCCTGGGGTCAATATGGGAGGCTCTGAAATTGGTAGTACGGGGGAAGTTTGTTGCGCTGGCAGCAGCATATGCTCGAGTGCGCAAAGAGAAGCGTGCTGAGTTAGAAAAGGAGGTGGGTGCCCTGGAAGCGATACATAAGAGGACAGGGGCTCCAAGAGTGTGGAGGGAGTTAGAGACAAAGCGGCGCATGCTGAAGCACTTTGATTTAGATAGGGCGGATGTGAGAAGTTGTCCTGGTATATGATGATCACTATTCTAGTGAGCACCTTGCACCAGTCCAAACGACCCTTATGGTGATTGGTTGTAAGTCAACCTTATAGACCAGCTATCCTAATGGTAGCATGGACAAAAGCAGTCTTAGGCTAAACTCAAGAGGGCATGTGAAGACAGCTGTTTTACCATATGCAATCCTTTTAACATCAAATGAAAGGACACCACACAAGTTATATATTGTAAAATATATAGACAACGCTCAGCTTCAGAACTTGTTTTCCAAAGAACCGCACTTGTGGAACCAAAATTGTCGGTGCTCACACCATAAAGATTTTAATCACAAAGTTTAACAGATGCGTTTCAGCATCAAGCCTTCATCAGTGTCAGTTACATTGTGCGAGTTAGCCTGGGTATTAATGTAAGCATTCACAAACATAGTTGATGGACTTAGTTATTACTTGAGGTCGCGCCATCTTGGAACATGTAAGTACATCATAATCTCCTTACGCGCTCACTTAGACTCAAAAGGAAACCTTGATTTTTATATCGCCGTGTATCGGCGTGGCTCCCCGCATTGCCACATTACGGGGAGATTCAAAGGGGCGTAAAGCCTTACAGCCCCCTATTTTCGAGATTTCCAACTGTCCATCAAGTCATGTATTGGCAAGTTTTCGCTTTCACATACCATTACAGCTTATTCTAAACAAGTGCATTTGTCACTCACAGTTTCATAGCCAAATTAATGCATTCAGCATGTCTCACCATACATTTACAGGTGTTCATAATCAATATTTCATGATATTCCTAACGTTTATTCCTTTCTCGCCCACCTCTTCACTATCCTTATCCCCAAATTTCTTCTCGTTATAACAATTGGCTTGCGTCTTGTTAGGTATATCTGATTGTGATAAAGAATAGGGTTGGCGGGTTATTCAGGAGAAAACTAGGAATTACTAAAGGGAAACACATTATAATATAACAAACTCATATATTGTTTTCAGGTAAGTACCTCATTTCAGCTCAAATTGTCTCATTACACCAATTCATAGTTGTATAGTTCTCAGATTTAGAATTAAAATTGAAATAACCTGTAATCATGCAATCTAGGATCAGTCACTTGCTCAGCTCATCTACTTAATTATTTTCCCAGATGAAGAGCCAGTTCTTCTCCGCTGTTCAATCCCAGTGGTACCTTGGTCATAAGATCTATAATGTACCTGGATTCCAGACGTCTCAGTTTCTTGAGTCTATCCCCTCCTCTTACACACTCGGGCACAAAATCCAGGCCAAAGTACTGCAGCTTACTCCTATCCCTCTGATGTATTTGGTCAAAGTGTCTTGCGACGGGATATGCCGGGTCTGCTTTGTCAATTGCCCTTAGGTGTTCAAGGACCCTGATCTTGAGTTGGTGGATCGTGCTCCCAATATATTTTAGGCCGCACGGGCAGACCAGACAATAAACTGCATAGTTAGTGCTGCATGTCATAACCTTATCGATGGATTTGGAAATGCCCACACCAGGAATCTCATATTTCTGCACCCTTTTGCTTCCTATACAGGCTTTGCATTTCCTGCAGGGGTAAAAACCCCCCATCTCTGCAATTTTGCCTGTCTTGGGAGTGACTTTTTCGAAATGGCTTTTCACCAATGAATCTTTCAGGGACCTTGCCTTTCGGTAAGTGACTAAAGGTTTAGCTGGGATATCATCCTTTAGGATGGGGTCAGTTTTCAGAATATGCCAATTTCTTTGCAATATTCTTCTCAGGTTCAAAGATTCGCTGGTATATGGTGTTATCAAGCGAAATTTTCCTTCATTACTGGGTTGTTTATTTATTGGTTTTGGCTTAAAGAGATCCTCTCTTTTGATTTTTCTGACTTTTTTCAGAGTTTTGGATAGAGAGACAGGGTCATATCCTCTTTTGCAAAATCTCTCTATACATCCCTCTGCTGCCAGTTCAAAGTCCTGCTCCCTGCTGCTGTTCCTTTTTAGCCTGAGCAGTTCACCGTACGGGATACTTTGTATCAATCTCGTAGGATGATTGCTGTCGGCTCTTAGGATGGAATTGCCTGCCGTATGTTTGCGGTATAGTGAGGTGTGCAACCCATCTTTATCCACACACACTCTCAGGTCCAGGTAGTCAGCTGTAGTTGAACTAACCGTTCCCGAAAAGTGCAGGTTGCAGTTATTGTCGTTTAGGACTTCTATATATTGATACGCCCCCTCCATCGTCCCTTGCCACACGATGAAGAGGTTGTCAATATATCTAAACCACCTCACCACCTTCCCTGTCTCCTGCCCCTCGATCTGGAGTGCCATGGGCACCCGCTCCTCCCACCAGCTTGATGGACAGTTGGAAATCTCAAAAATGGGGGGCTGTAAGGCTTTACGCCCCTTTGAATCTCCCCGTAATGTGGCAATGCGGGGAGCCACGCCGATACACGGCGATATAGGTGGTGAGGTGGTTTAGATATATTGACGACCTCTTCATCGTGTGGCAAGGGACGATGGAGGGGGCGTATCAATATATAGAAGTCCTAAATGACAATAACTGCAACGATGGAGGGGGCGTATCAATATATAGAAGTCCTAAATGACAATAACTGCAACCTGCACTTTTCGGGAACGGTTAGTTCAACTACAGCTGACTACCTGGACCTGGGAGTGTGTGTGGATAAAGATGGGTTGCACACCTCACTATACTGCAAACATACGGCAGGCAATTCCATCCTAAGAGCCGACAGCAATCATCCTACGAGATTGATACAAAGTATCCCGTACGGTGAACTGCTCAGGCTAAAAAGGAACAGCAGCAGGGAGCAGGACTTTGAACTGGCAGCAGAGGGATGTATAGAGATTTTGCAAAAGAGGATATGACCCTGTCTCTCTATCCAAAACTCTGAAAAAAGTCAGAAAAATCAAAAGAGAGGATCTCTTTAAGCCAAAACCAATAAATGAACAACCCAGTAATGAAGGAAAATTTCGCTTGATAACACCATATACCAGCGAATCTATGAACCTGAGAAGAATATTGCAAAGAAATTGGCATATTCTGAAAACTGACCCCATCCTAAAGGATGATATCCCAGATAAACCTTTAGTCACTTACCGAAAGGCAAGGTCCCTGAAAGATTCATTGGTGAAAAGCCATTTCGAAAAAGTCACCCCCAAGACAGGCAAAATTGCAGAGATGGGGGTTTTTTACCCCTGCTGGAAATGCAAAGCCTGTATAGGAAGCAAAAGGGTGCGGAAATATGAGATTCCTGGCGTGGGCATTACCAAATCCATCCATAAGTTTATGACATGCAGCACTAACTATGCAGTTTATTGTCTGGTCTGCCCGTGCGGCCTAAAATATATTGGGAGCACGATCCACCAACTCAAGATCAGGGTCCTTGAACACCTAAGGGCAATTGACAAAGCAGACCCGGCATATCCCTTCGCAAGACACTTTGACCAAATACATCAGAGGGATAGGAGTAAGCTGCAGTACTTTGGCCTGGATTTTGTGCCCGAGTGTGTAAGAGGAGAGGATAGACTCAAGAAACTGATACGCCTGGAATCCAGGTACATTATAGATCTTATGACCAAGGTACCACTGGGATTGAACAGCGGAGAAGAACTGGCTGTTCATCTGGGAAAATAATTAAGTAGATGAGCTGAGCAAGTGACTGATCCTAGATTGCATGATTACAGGTTATTTCAATTTTAATTCTAAATCTGAGAACTATACAACTATGAATTGGTATAATGAGACAATTTGAGCTGAAATGAGGTACTTACCTGAAAACAATATATGAGTTCGTTATATTATAATGTGTTTCCCTTTAGTAATTCCTAGTTTTCTCCTGAATAACCCGCCAACCCTATTCTTTATCACAATCGGATATACCTAACAAGACGCAAGCCAATTGTTATAACGAGAAGAAATTCGGGGATAAGGATAGTGAAGAGGTGGGCGAGAAAGGCATAAACGTTAGGAATATCATGAAATATTGAATATGAACACCTGTAAATATATGGTGAAACATGCTGAATGCATTAGTTTGGCTATGAAACTGTGAGTGACAAATGCACTTGTTTAGAATAAGCTGGAAAGGTATGTGAAAGCGAAAACTTGCCAATACATGGCTTGATGGACAGTTGGAAATCTCGAAAATGGGGGGCTGTAAGAATTTACGCCCCTTTGAATCTCCCCGTAATGTGGCGATGCGGGGAGCCACACCGATACACGGCGATATAAAAATCAAGGTTTCCATTTGAGTCTAAGTGAGCGCGTAAGGAGATTATGATGTACTTACATGTTCCAAGATGGCGCGACCTCAAGTAATAACTAAGTCCGTCAACTATGTTTATGAATGCTTGCATTAATACCCAGGCTAACTCGCACAATGTAACTGACACTGATGAAGGCTTGATGCTGAAATGCGTCTGTTAAACTTTGTGATTAAAATCTTTATGGTGTGAGCACAGACAACTTTGGTTCCACGAGTGCGGTTCTTTGGAAAACAAGTTCTGAAGCTGAGCGTTGTGTTTTTGCGGGCGCCCATTACCGCATACCGCACCAACCCGCGAGTGCCTTGATTCCCAGTGGGACAGGGAGCGTATATTGTAAAATATATGTATTCATTATTATAATAATCCCCTGGACTCTTTATGAGGACAGGAGCACAAGCGTTAAACAAAGAACTTCATATAACATACAAAAGTTGCACAAAATATGGATAGGCCGGGTGGCCCTTAAAACCATATACTAAAATAGTGGTATAAGAACCACGTCACGAACAATGGTAAGGCTTAGGGCCTTGAGAATCGCTGGGGCTACACTGGACTAACGAAGGTTAGGAAGGACATAGGAGGCCCACAGGATGCGGGTAGAGTGTCTATAGGCACTCGCGTTTACCATACAAGTCAATGGTGCGTAAAAGTTAGAAAGTTACAGGTTTGGAAGTCTTCCAACTGGACTAGAACTTATCCACTTAAAACTAGGACACTAGAGGTGTAAACCACTACAGGAGCACCGGAGTACTGCGTTACCTCACCCACAGGAAGGGGGTGCATAGGTGTCAAAGTGCGTTGGGTTTCTTCGTGGAGATCTATGTAGCCTGGAGGTAAAGATGCTGCAGGCGGCCAGGAGAGAAGAGTTTGGTTGGATCCAAGGGTGGATCGAAGATAGAGAGTACCTGAAAGGAGAGGGGACAGAGTCTGGGTCACTATCCAGTGACCAGGAAGGAACCAGGCGATGTCGGGTTGCAATCAGGTGATGTCGTGAAGCTTGTCTCTGCTGCCACGTAGACCAGGAGGTGTCGACGACGACCAGGAGGTGGACACAACCTGTCCCACAAAGGCTCTCGCTGTCGGCAGTATCGGTTCTCGAATCAGAGTCAACAGGCCTTGGCAAATGCAACCCACGCAGGAATCGAAGATGGCTTCTGGATCAGACCGGGAAGGTCTGATGGGCTTCTCCTTTTCAGGGGAGCAAGGGCCAGTCTGGAGCAACCAGACCAGCAGTGTAAATCAGCAAGTTCGTTGTCACAGAGGCCACAAGCCTAACGGGCAAGTGACCGGACATTGCGTCGAGCAGGAAAAATGCAAAAGGGCCCCACGCAGCACTCGGTGAGTGTGGAGAGGTCATCCTTGGTGCAAAAGCTGCTCGGGGCTGGGGCTTCTCAATCCCCAATGCACAGCTTCGAGGGTGCCTCGGGAGCTGCACAGGAAGCACTTCGCTGGCTTTCCAAGATGGCCGGTCCCACGTCTCACGTCTCCTCCACGGGTCTCAGCTTTGCTGGGACTGTGTATCGGGCTGTTGGAAGTCTGGAAGTCCGGTTCTTGTCGGTCTCTGTCGTTCGAGCTCCGGCGGGATCAACAACAAAGAAAACCTTTGAGCGCTGATGGTGCCTGCTTGTCACTCTTTGACCACAAGGGAGATTCTTCAGTCTTCTACGTCGTGTAGGATGTCGAAGGGTCCAGAGTTTCAAAGTTTCAGTCAGGATGATCTAATGTCTAAGGGCACAGCTACTACCTTTATCTGCTAGGTCCCTCCTGTGGGTGGGACCCAGGAAGGGGGTGGTTACACCCCTTTCCCTTTGTCCAATTTCGCGTCAGAGCTGGGGCTGGAGAGCCCCAGGACCGGTTTGAACTGGGCTATGCATGGGACACCTTGTGTGCCCCAGGCGTGTCTAGTTTCATTCAGCCCTCCCTGCCCCAATCCACTATCTCCTGTCTGGGGTGGTGTAACACCTCCCTGTGACAGGAAACCTTTTGTCCAGGCCTCCTCTGCCGGAGTTTCGGTCAGCAGCAGGAGGCCAGACTTGTGTCTGTGTCTGTGGCAGCAGCATCCATTTTGTGATGCTGAGGCTCTGGTTAGATTTAACCGCGTTTAAGGAAAGTAACATATCTTCTTCCTCTAGAAGGGTGGAATTCTACCCCCGTCGCCAGGACTGGCGATGTGGGTAGTATTCCAAAGCGTATGACACCTTACACGACATGTTTTGATAAAGCCAAACCATAGATAGCATTTAACCAGGAGGTTCATAATGCACTTAAGAGTATATGGTATGGCAATATCCCAGAACAGCTATAAGGACATGGTTCCGAAAGCTGCAGACAGGCTCAGCTCATGCTAGAGCACCATCTCACATAAAACCAAGCACTCTGCCTCCAGGATTGTTAAGGCCTGCCATAGGAGTGACTTATAGGTGCATATGTGTCCAGATATAGGTTTAGACATAGGTATACTGTATCTAAGCAAGGGGTGATTACACCACCTTGCCCCAGCTGAGTGATCAGCCAGTTGTGTTAGTTTGGGTGGCCAGCCAGGGGCGGCAAAAGATATGCTGCAGTCCCTGGTAGGACTTGGATGCACCTATGCCCTGGGTACCTATAGTACACTGTACAGGGGCTCACAAGGTGACCCAATCCCAATTGGTGATGTACCTAAAGTACATGGTTGTGAATCTAGAGAGAGAACAGCAGGGCTGTGGGTCTGATTAGCAGGCCCACAGCCACATTAAGTCGAAAACCAGTGAAGCAAAAAGTGGGGGTGACCATAGGAAAGCAGACCCTACTCTCCTACACCTAATCTCCCCTACATAGCAAACGGCTCAATACCGGTCAGTAAACCTGAAATTTAGCTATTTTTGGGTTTACCAACCGTAATAGGCCACCTACATCGAACCCTTAGTGACTTGCCCAGAATCACAGGATGTGGAGTTGACCCCGAGGCTCGAACCCTGGTTTCCAAGCTCAAAATTCAGCAGTCTAGCCTTCAGACCACATCCTCTCCACAGGTTGCGGAAATGGCACGACTAGCACCGCCGCGTGGTTGATTCAAATCAATGATCCACGTCCCCGGCGCCGGAGCCAACCCCATGGGATCGAGCAGCCCAGAGCACACTGTGCAGCTGCCAGCTGCTGAGCCTAAATGCAGCACATTTGTCGATGGCGTCGACGTTCTTTGCAGCAAGAGAACTCTAAGGAGTCAGGCAGCCCAGCCATGAAACGGAATTGCTGTACCTTGCCCTCAAGGTGTCAGTCTCAGACAGTAATGCGTCTCTGGACTGTCTCTCATGGACCCAAAAATGTGTTTTATTTTGTAAAAGGGCTATAGCGCGCAGTCAAGCTGCCTGGCATATGGCTGAAGTTATATGGACCGCAAAGAATTTTATAAAAAGCACGCTTGAAAACCTACACTTTGTAAAATGTTCTCTGGACTTTGATGGTTTCTGGACCAGGGTCAGCGGACTCGATAATTCTCTCGCCTCGGTGCCCACTCTGATCAGCGAGCACACTCGGCAACTCTGGGCATTAGCTTGCCTCATCTTCACTAACGGCCCCACCAGACCGCCGGGGATGCCTGGTCTCACCCTGGAGATACCCATTAAGGGACCATCTCTCAGGAAAGCCAGGAAGGGTTTCGCAGCGGTCGAAGCGCCTTGGGACCCTACGGGTAAGTAGTGCGCTCTATAAATGCCTATACATACATACATACATACAACTGTGTAGGTGCTATTGGGCAAGGAACAGAAGGCTAAAAACATTATGTGTGAAACATGTGACAGGGAGTTGAGCGTGATAAGCACAACACATATGTTTGCGCAGACCCTTACCCCTTCCAGTCACACCCAGACACTTCTCCTTGATGGTAGCACATACACAGTTGTCACGTCTTCCTCCTGTCACCAGAGCCTCTGACATGCGTCTGCCTCTCTCCATAAAAGTCCAGAGAACATTTGACAAAGTGTAGGTTTTAAAACATGTTGTTTATTAAATTCATTGCAGTCCATATAACTTCAGCCATAGGCCAGGCAGCTGATCACTGACTGCGCGCTATAGCCCATTTACAAAATAAAACACATTTTTGGGTCCGTGCGAGGCAGTCAAGAGACGCATCACTGTTTGAGACTGACACTTACCTTGTGAGGCAAGCTGCAGCAATTCCGTTGTAATGGCTGAACCGCCTAACACTTTAGAGTCTTCCTGGTTGTAAAGAACGTCGACTCCATCGACAAATGTGCTGCATTTAGGCTCAGCAGCTGGGAGCTGCACAGTGTGCTCTGGGCTGCGCGATCCCGTGAGGTTGGTTCTGGTGCCGGTCACATGGATCATTGATTCGAATTTACCATGCGGCGGTGCTAGTAGTGCCATTTCCGCAACCTGTGGAGAGGATGTGGTCGGACGTCTAGACTGCTGACTTTTGAGCTAGGAAACCAAGGTTCGAGCCTCGGGGTCGACTCCACATTGTGTGATTCAGGGCAAATCAAGTAATCTCTCCGTGCCTACCAAAAAAAAAAAAGAAATTAATGCGTCCTTTTGTAACGTACGCGGTGCTCATGTAAAGCGCTCCAAAACCTTCGTCTCGAGTTAGCGCTATATAAATCTGCAAAAAAAAACTGGCAACCTCCCACAAACTTTAATGAAAACTGCAGTCACCCACTCGTGCCCCAGGCGACAGCTGGACGTAACGTCCTTGCCAATTAAGTCACTGTGCCAAACCTGAGTCGGCGTCACAATACCTCTGTAATTGGCATTGGCTATTGCTTCGCCTGACGTCACTCCATCGGAATTAGGTTATGCCACACTGATGCCCTATCGATACATTGTATCCAGTAACTTAGTAGCTAGCTCAGCCAGCCGGGAGACTCCAAGCCTGCTGATAGCAGTGCGCTTGCCACACCCTCTGGCATTCCAGATTTAGCATATCAGTGCTAGGCTTGACAACTGAGGAAGGCAGGCTCTATCCCGATTATGCATGACTTTGCATTTCAGTGCGGTGATGAGGACCACTACACTGAAATAAGTTAGTCTAATGCCTGATGCTTTATACTTTGCAGGGCTGTCACACTAAAACCTGTACACACACAGTGACCACTCCTGAGTGACAAATCCTACTTGTGGGACCGTCATAAGACTTGCCTGCCCTCCACTTACTGGTGGATGGAGCCCACCGTCGATCTCAGACCTCGCCCATGAATCCCGTATAAAATCTCCAACATGGACCTCGAGCACTGCATATAACCCCTCCCTAGACCACACCCTTGTTATTTGGAAATCTATTGTCTATATGGTCCTGACGAAAGCCATGACACACTATGTGTTTTTTATGGCTGAAACATGTTGACCACACTATCTCGTCTGACACATGCGGTTTAAATCCATACCACAGGTGCACTGTTTTTAATCCTGGCAGTGAGAATATATGAATAAAGGATGTGTCGTATTCTCTCTAGCTAGTTTTAACATCACTCCCTTCACGTTATTTCTTTTTTTGCGCTGCCCCCTCACCTACACTTTGTCTCTTATTTAGAAGATTTAGTAATTCCGTGTAGGGTAGACTTCAAAACATCCCTGAGCTCCTCCCACTCAGAGAGGGGTTTGTTGTAGTCCTCAGAGGATCATCCCACAGTTAGGTGTGTGTGATATTGTCAGTTTCTTCTTGCCCTTCTTTGTGTGCTCTTTTTTCAGACCCAAGGATTTTACTTGTTCTTATTGCCTACGGTCTGGGATTGTGAATGCTGGTCTGAACCCGGAAGTATTGAGCCATTTTATGATTTGCACAAATTTGGTTGGGTCTGGGGAGGATGCTTGTGAGAAGGGTGCTGCAGGTTGAGGTGAAGCCTTCTACCCAGTTGTTACGGGTAAGAAATTGATGTTTATCTTACTGTCTATACACACATAGTGTGTATGGTGTAAGTAGAGGAATTTGTTGATCTCACTAACATTCTTATTGTGTTTTGTTGTAAGCCACTGAATGTATTACATGTGTGTCTGTAGCTTTTCTTATTAGGTACAGTCACCTTTCTGAGAACATGAACAGGAATTGTCTTTGGTTCCGTATCTGATTTTATTTTTCTTTTGTAAATTACTTCACTGAGCAGCAGCATCTTTAGAGTCCTGACGAAGGCCTTGACACACTATGTGTTTTTATGGCTGAAACATGTTGACCACACTATCTCATCTGACACATGCGGTTTCAATCCATAACGCTGGTGCACTGTTTTTAATCCTGGCAGTGAGAATATATGAATAAATGATGTGTTATATTCTCTCTAGCTAGTTTTAACATCACTCCCTTCACGTTATTTATTCTTTTGCGCTGAGCCCTCACCTACACGTTGTCTCTCATTTAGTGGATTTAGTAAATCCGTGTAGGGTAGACTTCAAAACATCCCTGTGCTCCTCCATCTAAGAGAGGGGGTTCTAGCCCTCAGAGGAACTAGGTTTCCTCTGAGAGCAGAATCCCAAATGATGAAGCATACCACCTTCGGTGGAGGGAGAGATTTTGTCCTAAAAAGGGATCATCCCACAGTTAGGTCTGTGTGATATTGTCAGTGTCTTCTACCTCTTCTTTGTGTGCTCTTTTTTATGACCCAAGGATTTTGTTTGTTATATTGATGTACTGAAGTGGGGATGTAATCCTGTGCAGGCCTTAAAAATGTTCCCTAGGACCCTCCTTCCAAACTTTTCTGTGTTTAGTGGTTTTGAGCAACTTTGGCTGCGGGTCCATGTTTACAAAATCCCCAAGAGGGTGATTTTTTATCTTTTCACATTTTTTGAGTCATTTTTTGAGAGATTCTCTGTTTGAAACCATACCATCTGTTGACATTCTCTTTTGAGAATGACAGAACAACAGGGCTTAGCTTTTGACGATACTGTGGCACAATCTATTCTGACCACGCTGAGTATTATAGACACTTTCCAGGGTGGGATTTCAACACAAGTTGACGATTGGTCGTAAAGTTTGATCTTAAATAAATCTAATTCCTATATATATACTCATGTAGCAATAGTGACAGAATACCTGAGCGGGAATTGCTAGTCACAAATGCATCGTGCCTATTTTTGGAGGACAAAATATTTCTTAAGAATTGGTCTCATGTGGCGCTGCACCTGCCATTGGCTGATCCTTATTATTAACACCGCCAAACGGATCGCAGACACGATTCTTATAGAAATACAAACTCTAGAATCCCAGATTAAAGTAGCAATTTCTACTACTCTTTTCAAGAAATAAGCTGAGGAAACCAACAAAACCAACAGAGAGTTTAAAGACTCGATTCTAGCTGCAAATATTACTAAATTTAAGAAGGATCTTGCACGTTTCAAAATGGAAAGGTTGTATCCATATATCAGTGAAAATTTAGTTCCAGCACCATTAAATCACAAGGGAAGAAGATATGGCTCAAATTATTTGGCATGGGCAAGTGACTATTGGTCCAGCGATTCTGATACTTCAAGCCATGGTGACCCTAAGAATAGAGGAAACAATCAGAGAAGCAGAGGCAACTGGAGAGGCTTTAGAGGTGGTCCACCTCCGCAACCACAATGGTGGCCACCAGGTCCATTTGGATATCCTAACTTACCCCTCCAGGCACAGTTGTGGCCATATCAATCTCAACCACAATTTTTCCCAACCAGCCTTTTTTAGGGTCTGGCCGGGGCCGATCCACAGGGAAACGTCGGAACCAACAAACTCATGTGCATTGGAGTCCTCCACCATCATCACGCACGACACGGAGCACAATTGTGATTTACGACTATGACTACAGGTAGCACACCAGATCCGTTCGTTGGACTCTTGAAGCCCTTTTCACCATTTTAAACATAAAAGCTTTTTTCCGTTTACAGGAGTATGTCACTGTTCAACCATGAGTGGTGTTTCACTCTTAAATCTTAAATCTTACCCTAAACACCACCAACTACAATCCGAAAGTGTGTGTTTCATGTTGTTTTGTCAGTGTGTCTGGTTTGTCTTTTTCTTTCATCCCACTATAGGCACAATTGGCACCTGTAGTCATAGTCGTAAATCACGATTGTATCACCTGTAACCACTAGCCATTTTGCCTATGGATGTAGAAAAGTAGACCACCAGAAAAAATTCTTTATCTTCTTTTCTTTTACAGGTTGATTAAGAAACAACAACGTTTTTTTGCTAGGTACATTGTCAGACCCTGCACTATATTTTCTCACTTTTATTAGGAAAATCCTGAATACGAGTTAGAGAAACGTGATTAAGGTGGGGATTTGTGTACCCCGTCCTGAAGAAGGTGTTTTACACCGAAACATGTCGACACACACAGAAAGGAGGTAACGCACATTGACTGCGGCACAACCTCCCACTTTTTTTTTTAATAGCACCAGCCGGGGGGCATATGAAATAATTTTTTGTGACCCCACGAGCCAGGACCTTTTTAATTTTCACTCAATTGTAAATAACCCCACCACACACTCACATAATCAACCCCTCACGTACACCACACATAGTCAATCAAGTGCTCCCACGCACCCGTAGGCCGCAGCACGCCGTACCCCGTAGAGGGGTACGATGACCCCGATAATGAAGCATGACACCAAGGGGCCTGTTGGTGTGTGAGGGGACCTAAAAAACACACCTACAACACGAAGAGTGGATTCTATTTATTCATTTACATTAGTCTAGGGAGAATGAATCCATCTCAATTTAATTTCTCTCTCTCCCCTTTTTGTTATTGACAACACTCCCTGTTATTATACAAGAGCTATCATCCCAAAGCTCTTCGTGATAATCTGCCCTTCGGCAGTTTTTGAGGATTAGGAGGAATTGTTCTTCAACCTCTAAATATCAAGAAAATGCTCAGAATCTAGCTCTCCAACTTGGTGTGAGGAATGATCCAAAAAAACAGATAAAACATTGATGAAACATGCATCCAACAGTAAAAGGGAAGCACTCATTGAAGTTTGCAGACCGAAGGAAGCCAATGCCAGAATGACATGTGTAAACATCTTTTGCAGTTTTTTTAACAAAATCAATAAGACCATTCTTCATAATTGGAAATTACGGAATATTAGGACTACCAACATACTTTACGGGTTGTTTGCTTTTGAGCGTAGCATAAATATCAAGGATCAGTTGGTGCACACACGCCCACTCAACAGAAAACAAAAGAACCAGAACACGCTCTAGAATTTACCTGCTGTAAAAGGTCATTTCCCTTATGGAATATGTGCTGTTTGTCCACAAACAGAACACACGGTCTCCATCGATGTCGGGACCCCACAACCATGTATGCAATTACAGCATACGAATTGTAACAGTGATAAACTGGTTTACATGATTACCTGCCTGTGTTCTGTACGATATGTGGGCATGACCACCCGTAAGGTGAAAACTCGTATTTTAGAACATAAGAATACCATTTGGTGCAAGAAAGCTGCACCAAACTTACAAATCACTTTCTAGAAACCAACCATTCCTCAGAAGATCTGAAATGGACGGTGTTGGAAAAACCACACATTCCTGCCCACATTACAGACCTCTCTACATAGCTATTTAGAAAAGAGCAACAATGGGTATATAGGTTTAAAAGTGATAGTGTCGGTTTGAATGATTAAATTCCCTGGGTTTCCCTGTAGGTTTATTGACACCATTTGTGAGAGTTGGCTACATTCAGATGAGCAACAAAGTAGGCACTCACGATGTTATCTTTATCAATTTAATTGCCCTATTATGCATTCAGTAACAACCCTTGTAACATCTTACATCCATGCGCTTCTTAACAAGGAGTGTAGTAAAGGGGATATTGTTAATACAGCATGAATGTCCTTCCACTTATTTGACACTTTTGTATGTCGCTTGTGTTGAGATAAAATTCTTTGGGACTGTTTAGTTGAAAGGGTTTTTTTACCCCTTTTTCTGTAAACCAGTAGTGATGTCACACGTTGGTGGTATTTTTTATCATTGTACGTAACGTCAGGCATTTTAAGTTTTAGCTTGTCCTTCACTGGTACCTGGTTGTCCGCACATACACCAGTTTCTATGTTGCTTTTGGGTCAAACTGTGGTTGTGATCTTATTTAAACTGAAAAGACACAGCATTCTAGCCACATTACGGCAGTCATTAGACTTTAACTACACATTCCGGCAGGCACTCGGTGTTGCACGCATGCACGCCACATTAGTGTGACGTTGGTCACGCACATGCGCTTTTACACTTAGATCAATCGGCAATACACACCGGTTCCAAGTTATACTTCTTGGATCCCGTAATTAAAGCGCGACCCATCTGGCGACTTTACACCTCTGGTCGTAGGCTCCGTTTGGGGGGTGAGGGAGGGGGGTAACCAACGGATAGGTGAGTGTTGTGGGCACAAGATGCATGATGTTGGAAGTCACATTTTTTGTGACTTTGTTTTATTGGTTCGAGTTGCTCTTAATGTCCGCACTCTGGACTGGCCATTGCCAATGGGGAGTGTGATATATGGGTGAAGTACGTAATATTTTAAGCCCTGTCAAGTTCTTTGTAGCCAAGGATGCTGTTTGCCTATTAATAAGACTATTGACAGAAAGCGTCTTTGTAAACATCTAAAGCATCTCGTTTTCCATTATTAATGTTGATTAAATGATTGAACTTACACAATCACACTGTCATTCCACCTTCTGCGGTGAAGGATCCGTTAGCCCAGACATTATGTAGTTTTCTTACATTTGTTTTTTTGCATAGATCTTTCTTTTATGATTCCTGTTTGCTCATTTCTTTAAATGTCGTGTGACAATACACGCTCGAACAGTGCTCTTTTTGACACTTGCACCCTCCTCGCTTCTTGTGAAATTAGCAAGAACTCATGGCAGACACAGTAGGATGAAGGGTAAACCGTAGTTTATTTGCTCAGACAAAACGTAGGTGTAAAACGACCCCAGCCACAACAGGTGACAGCTTCACTGTGACTCGGCGTCGCTTGCCTTGGAACCCTGGTCACGGTGACATTCTAAGTGATGTCACCGCGAGCAGTTCCATTGTAAACCGAGCTGCCAAGGAGGAGGGGGGGGCGGCAGTGGAAGATACCACACATCCCCCTTCCCTACAGAATGAAACATCAGAGGTGAAACATAAGAAACCAGGTGTACAACAGAAAGCTACATCATCACATATTTCTCAAAATGTCTGGGCGGTCTGCTCACTCTCCAGCTTGTCCTATGACCTGGGTGAGGGACCGTCCCCTGTTCCCTGGGAGGGAAACCTTTGCTCTTCTCGGAATTGTTTACATACCCTCCTTCCCTACAGGAATCCTGCCCGGGGGGGTGATACCTCACAACTCTTCCCAGGTTCCAGATCTTTCCTTCCTGGGTTTCTACAGCATTCCTAAACAATTTTCTAATCTTAGTGGGCCTACTGTATTCAGACCAACTTGCCCTGCCAGTGGGTGTCCTGATCTTAATATCGTCTCCGACTTTGAACCCTGCCTCCTGCGTTGAGTGGAGTCTGTCAAACCTTTCTTTCCTCTCAACCACTGCTTCCCTCTGTCTCTCTAGTCCTTTTGCTTCTTTGGAGTGGTCTGACCATCCCTTGTGCCACCCCATCCAGCCAGGCGACAGTTTTGTGTTGGGCATTCTCGCTCGGAGCAACTCAAAAGGGGTGATGCCTGTTGTTTGGTGGGGGGTAAACCTGTATGCTTCTACCCGCCTCCATACTTCTTCCTTCCAGTTCACGCCGCTGGTTTTGGCCAACTGAATGCTCTCTTTGAGCGTCTTGTTGAAGCGCTCGACCATGCCATTGGTCTACGAGTGGTACAAAACACAATGTTTGTGTGTGATCCCCCTCTCCTCAAGGAAGTCCTCCATTTCTTTCGAACACAGTTGCACCCCGTTGTCCGTGAGTAGACTTCTAGGTTGTCCCTCTCTACTGAATAACTCTCGTAGAAACTCAATGACGGTCTTCGTTGTGATTTCGCTTACAACCTTTACTTCCGGACATCTGGAGTACAGATCCATGAGCACCAGAATGTATGGCGTGCGCACTTCACCCGTCAGCGGGCCAACGATGTCCAACGCCAACTCTTCCCAAGGTCCTGATGGGGGTGGCCTACACACCATTTGAGGCGTGAGTTGCTTCAGCACTTTGTCACTGATGCTGCACGGGATGCAGTCTCTTACTTTTCTTTCAATGGCGAGGTCCATGCGCGGCCACCAGTAGTCTTCTCTCAATCTTTGTTTGGTCTTGGTGATGCCTAGGTGGCCATCATGAGCCATGTCCACCAGATCTTCCCTCACAGCCGTGGGGGGTACCCACCTTGTCCCCTAAACAGACAATTGTCGACCACAGACAGCTCATCTTTGACAATCCAGAATGGCCGTAGAGTGTTGTCTCGTTTATCTTCAGGTTTCCATTTGCTTTTTACTCTTTTGCACACAACATCCAAGACCTCGTCAGATCTCAGTGCTTCTTTCCACGTTTCTTCTCCGAAGCTCTCTGAATTATAGCGCACACATTTTCCTCTCGGTAGTCTTCAATTTCCTCTTCCACTTTTCCCTTCGCTTCGTTCTCATCATTATCCCTTATCAGTCGTGACAAACAATCTGCTGCAAGATTTCGTGTTCCAGGGACATATTCAACACGGAATGTGTATTCTTGGAGACTTGCAACCCAGCGCCTGATCCTGCTGGAGATCGCATCCAGGCCCTTCTTGCCGAAAACCTCCACCAATGGCTTGTGGCCCGTTTGAAGAATGAACTTTGTGCCCATAGAAAGTATTAGAAAGTCTCTGAATTTGCCCAAAGCCCAAAACACCGCCAAGGCCTCTCTTTCGATGACGGAGTACTTGCTCTCTGACTTCTGTAGAGATCTTGAAGCGAAAGCTATCGTTTCTTCTCCGCCTGTTCCTACTTGGGTGAGGACCGCCCCTTGGCACTTGCGTCGGTGGTGACTACAGTCACACGACTGGGTATGAAAGATTTAAGGCTGGGTGCTTCTGCAAGTGCGTTCTTCACGTCCTCAAACTCTCTTTGGCACTCGTTACACCATTTGAACACTGCGTCTTTCTTTAGTAGCTGTTGCATCGCAAATGTCCTTCCTGCAAAGTTCCGTATGAATTTGCAGTAGAATTCCAGCATTCCCATGAAGGACTTCATTTCTTCCTTGCTCTTCGGGGGCACCAAGTTCGTAATGGTGTTCTGGAGCTCTGCTTTCGGACGGATTCCCTCTGCTGTTACTTTATGTCCCAAAAAATTTAGTTCATTGCAGCCAAACACACACTTTTCTCTTCTCACAGTCAATCCTTGCGACCTAAACCTGGACAGCACTTGTCTCAACCTCTTGTCGTGTACCTCATGGTCTTTGGCGAACACCAGTACATCATCCTGGTAACATAGGACGCCAGGGATCTATCTCAAGATGTTCTCCATGATTCTCTGGAACACGGCTGCCGCCGATACCAAGCCGTAAGGCATCCTCCTGAACTTGAATGCGCCCATGGGCGTTACAAACGCTGTGAGTTCTTGCGACTCCTCGTGCAGCTTGATCTGAAAATAAGCAGAGGTAAGGTCAAGTGTGGAGAAGACCCTTGCGCCCTCTAGCATGCTCATCATCTGGGTGATGTTGGGCAGTGGAAACCGGTCGACCATAACCTCCTTGTTCAAGGCTCTAAGGTCGATGCACAACCGAACTGACCCATCCTTTTTCTGGGCTGCTGCAATAGGCGCTAGCCACTCTTTCGCTTCCACCAGTTCGATGACTCCTGCCTTGCACAGTTTCTCCAATTCAGCCTTCACCGCTTCTTGGATGGCAATGGGTAGCTTCCTTACCTTGGCTACCACTGGCTTTGCGTTTTCCTTCAGTTTAATCTTGTGGCAGTAATTCTTCATGCACCCAAGTTCTTCACTAAATACTTCTTTGAACTCTGTCACCAAATCTTCCTTTGACTCTTGTACTTCTTGTATCAAGATTTGGGGATTGCTATTTGGATTGAGATAGACCCCCAACTCTTTCTGTGCCTGCCAGCCCAGGATGTTGTCTCCGACTGTAGATACATAGACCTTGGACACTCTCCCTGTATTCAACTGTGTCCTAGAAATAACCCTTCATAGAGATGGGGCAACCAGCATACCCCCCGGGCCTTACATCCATCCTTCTCAAACTAATCTTCCCATTAGACACCCGTGAAAATTCCTTTGCACTGATGATTGTTATTCTCGAACAAGAATCAAACAATGCCTCTACTTCAGTACCCTTTACTTTTATGGTGTATTTCGGGCTGCAGACCTGACCTTCACCTACTTGCACAACACTCTCGTCACACACTGTGTCTTTGGAGTTACAGATCTGACCTTCACCCACTTGCACGACTATTTCATCACATACTGCGTTTGTCCTGTCCTTACTCAGTTTGCAAAACCCCTGTCTTCTCCTGCAGTATTGCCTGAAATGACCTTTCTTGCCGCACTTGTTACATGTGAATTTGAGGGCCGGGCACTCCTTGTCATTGGCCATGTGCCCTTGTTTTCCGCATCTATAACAGGTACCCTTGAACAACCATCCCATTTTGCTGTCTTTCTGCTCTTTCCCTACCATTTTCTGTCCTTTGACCACAGACACAGCCTCACATTCAGTCACGACTTCGCTCACTTTGGGTTTGTCTTCGTTTTTTTTCTCACCACTGTCCTGTTTGATTTCACTGATGCACTGCAACATGTGTTCTACCTGTTTTGCAACTATTATGACTTCCCTCAGTGGTGGGTCATCTTTCAACCGTAACTCCTCACGTACGCGCTCAGTCCTACACGCTAACCCAAAATGGTCCCTGATCCTTTCTTCATTAGCGCCTCCAAACTTACATGTCGCTGCAAGTTTCCGTAAGTCAGACACAAAATCTTCTACAGACTCCCCTTCCTTCTGTACCCTTTTTCCGAAATGGTACCTCTCCATTATTGTGCTAGTCTTGGGAAGGTAATGCAAATCTAATTTCTTAAGACTGATTTCTAACTCATTCAGGCCTCTCGCTTCCTGTGCCCCCAGTTCTGGTAGATGATCCAACACCTCTTCCCCTTCCGCCCCTAGGTAATATGCTAATAGGGCTACCTTCCTTTCCAACCCTAGATTAGGGCCACACACCGTTGCATAGGTCAAAAACACTTTCTTCCACTTTCTCCATTGTATTGTAGGCTCCCCTGGGTTAGTCAGAAAAAATGGTGGTGGTGTCACACTTTGCATGATGTTATATTACCAAAGGCCCACCCTTAATAGGTGGAAAGTATTTTCCTAGAGATACAACAGGGGTTTTAAATAGGGGCCAGGTCACAGTCCCATAGTGGGTTTGTACAATTTTTGGTGAGAAGTACAGCACAGTTCTGCCCTTTCTGTATAATACCAACAAATGTCACATGTGCTGCAAACGACCTCCCAACCCACTAGGTGGCACTGTTGCACTAGAGTCAGTTCCTCATACAGTGAGATGTACTTGGTGGTTGCCCTGAAGTATTCGTTTTGAAGGGACACCATACAGTCTCTCTCTTCCTGACGACGCGATTTCCACACTGTCCAGGAGTCAGCAGTGGTTTCCCTTGGAAGTTCCTTCCAGCATCAATATGATTTGCAACCACTTTACGAAAGGAAATAAACCGGGGTTTGTGGAAAGGGTGAGTTTCTACCCACTCGACACGGAGGGGATGGGGTTACTCCGCAGTTGCACCTGGTTATTTTCCCACACGCTACTGCCCTTATCTCTCTTTTGTTCATGAAATCGTTTGACCAGCAGTCACACTGCGCCGCTCCCACCCCGCTCACCACCTCGATTGCTTCGCTCCATGACCTCGTCTGAGTTCATTACAAGTCTTTCATCAGTCACCGGGATGCGTGCCGGCCAGTTTTTTTCCCCAATCACACCACAGAGGGGGCGCGCTGCGACTCACCGCTGATATTCTGCGCCTTCAGGAGCCCTCTGTTGCACAACGATGCACCGCTAGCTTGGGCTTACCACTCCCAATGATTTATTCCGCCAACCTTCCGCAACTTGTGCTTTTGTATTCAGCTGTTATTCAAAAGTGACAGCTGCTTTCTTTCAACTGCGAAACTGGCACGGCGCAGATACACTTCAAGATAATCACCGCGATGTGATCGTGACCCTTTCTTCTTCAACACATCATTTTACCTTCTCTCTGTACACGATCCGTCCTTCTTTTTTTTCCCGGAAGTCTTCAATTAAATTCCATTCCTTGCGTGTTGAGGTCGCTCACCCTCTTTGACCCTCGTCGCCAGTGTGAAATTAGCAAGAACTCATGGCAGACACAGTAGGATGAAGAGTAAACCGTAGTTTATTTGCTCAGACAAAACGTACGTGTAAAACGACCCCAGCCACAACAGGTGACAGCTTCACTGTGACTCGGTGGCGCTCGCCTTGGAACCCTGGTCGCAGTGACATTCTAAGTGATGTCACCGCGAGCAGTTCCATTGTAAACCGAGCTGCCGAGGAGGAGGGGGGGCGGCAGTGGAAGATACCACACTTCTCTATAGAGAGGTGCCCCCTATCCTGAGCTTTTGCCAGTTTGAGGTGAAGCCTTCTACCCAGTTGTTACGGGTAAGAAGTTGATGTTTATCTTACTGTCTATACACACATAGGGTGTATGGTGTAAGTAGAGGAACTTGTTGATCCCTCTTACATTCTTATTGTGTTTTGTTGTAAGCCACTGAATGTATTACATGTGTGTCTGTAGCTTTTCTTATTAGGTACTGTCACCTTTCTAAGAACATGAACCGGAAGTGCCTTTGGTTCCGTATCGGATTTTATCTTTCTTTTGTAAATTACTTCAATGAGCAGCAGCATCTATAGGGTCCTGACGAAAGACATGACACACTATGTGTTTTTATGGCTGAAACATGTTGACCACACTATCTCGTCTGACACATGCAGTTTAAATCCATACCACAGGTGCACTGTTTTTAATCATGGCAGTGAGAATATATGAATAAAGGATGTGTTGTATTCTCTCTAGCTAGTTTTAACATCACTCCCTTCACGTTATTTCTTTTTTTGCGCTGCACCCTCACCTACACTTTGTCTCTTATTTAGAGGATTTAGTAAATCCGTGTAGGGTAGACTTCAAAACATCCCTGAGCTCCTCCCACTCAGAGAGGGGGTTGTAGCCCTCAGAGGAACTAGGTTTCCTCTGAGAGGAGAATCCCTAATGATGAAGCATACCACCTTTGTTGGGTGAGGGATTTTGTCCAAAAAAGGGATCATCCCACAGTTAGGTGTGTGTGTGATATTGTCAGTGTCTTCTTGCCCTTCTTTGTGTGCTCTTTTTTCAGACCCAAGGATTTTACTTGTTCTTATTGCCTATGGTCTGGGAATGCGAATGCTGGTCTGAACCCGGAAGTATAGAGCCATTTTATGATTTGCACAAATTTGATTGAATCTGGGGAGGATGGTTGTGAGAAGAGTGCTGCGGGGCTGCCCCGGGATTGGTCTGTTGGACCTGGCCTTTGGAGGGCATATCTCCTGTGTTATTTTAAGAGATGGGCTGGTGCGTACTTGGGTTTTCAGTGTTACCTTGCCTGCCCCCACTCGGATTGCAGCTACTAGGAATAGGAAGGGGACATTCCCTTTATCAATTTTGTTTTTTCCCAGGTTTGGCCAGCCAGCCATTGCTGGACTTCCCTTGGGAGTGAGAGTTTGTGGTTGGGAAGTTTTTATTTTGCTCCGGGGTTATGAATGGCTTTGAAGTTGCTGAGGGTGGGGGGGGGGGGGCAGAGTGGTTGGGGGGCTGATAATTGTGTCGCAGAGGAGTCCAAATCGCAATGTTACAGTAGATCCATATTACCGGGGAGGAAGCTGTCCGCCTTTGACATAGGTGGCTTGGCCAGCTCTATGCAACCTCTTTCTCTTCTTATTCCTGGGATACATTGCAGTGGAATCAGGCAGGAACCCCTTTTCAGGCCACCCACTCTATAATTGATCCAGAGGGCCACTATGTTTAGGTAAAGGGCAGGCTGCTGGGCAGGGAGGTCACCCTAGAGAGTGTATATGCCCCAAACCTGGACCAGGTCCCTTTCCTTAGAGCAGAGGTCTTCAAACTTTTGTAGGTTGAGCCCCCCCCAGCTCACTTTTTTCAGCTGTTGCCCCCCCCCCAAAACCTGACAGAAATTTCTGGAATCTGGTACACTACATAATTTACCGCCGCACCAAACCCGGGGCCAAATCCAGCATATAATGTCCAACATAATAAGAGTGTTTAGTTAAGTACAGGTTTGTGAGTGGGGGTGCTGAAATGACAGATTATTACATAGCTCAAACCACCATTTTCCTAGATAAAATGTGCGAAAATTGTTTTTACTAGGATGCTTTGTTTTACACATGACATTGATTGATAACACCACCAACATAAATGTTACGGGTGTGCCCGTTTTTCGTCACAGACGCTCAATCTGTGGATGGATTTTTGAGAATGAGAAGCGAGTTGTCTGAATGCAAGGTGCATTCCAAGACACTTGAAGTAACTCAGAATGTTATTGAGGGCAGAGTAGGGTTTCAAACGTGTTAAACCATGGCAGTCACAAACTTTCTCTCGGGGGCCAAATTTACAGTGTGGTTTGTGTCGGAGGGCCGCACCGGTGGGGGCAGGGTAAGTGGGGGAGGGGGCGGGGCTAGAGAAAACAAATAAAGCTGAGGTTGAACAGAGGTCCCTGCAGCAGACGCCTTCGTCCACTGAGCCACCAGACCAGGCATACACACATCTCTATCTCACTCTCTCCCTCTGTCTCACTCAGACTGTCTCACTCCCTCTCACTCCCTCTCTCTCCCTCCCTGTCTCACTCATTCTGACTGTCTCACTCCCTCTCTCTCTCTGTCTCTCTCTCTCTGTCTGTGTCTCCCTCTCTCTCTGTCTCCCTCTCTCTCCTTCCCTATCCCTCTCTGTCTCCCTCTCTCTCCTACCCTCCTCACTCTGTCGCCCTCCTCACTCTGTCGCCCTCCCCCTCCCTCCCTCTTTCACCCTCTGTCTCCCTCTCTCTCCCTTTCTCTGTCTCCCTCTCCCTTTCTCTGTCTCCCTCCCTCTCCCTCTGTCTGTTTCCCTGTTTCCCTCCCTCTCCCTCTGTTTCCCTCCCTCTCCCTCTCTTTGTCTCCCTCTGTCTCCCTCCCTCTCCCTCTCTTTGTCTCCCTCTTTCTGTCTCCCTTTCTCTGTCTCCCTCTCTCTGACTCCCTTTCCCTCCCTCCCTCGCTCTCCCTCTGTCTGCCTCCCTCTCCCTCCCCCCTTTCCCACCTCCCTCGCTCTCACTCTGTCTGCCTCCCATTCCCTCCCTCCTTTCCTTCCCTCCCTCGCTCTCCCTCTGTCTGCCTTCCTTTCCCTCCCTCCCTCGCTCTCCCTCTGTCTGCCTCCCTTTCTCTCCCTCCCTCTCCCTCCCTTTCCCTCCCTCCCTCGCCCTCCCTCTGTTGCCTCCATTTCCCTCAATCCCTCTCCCTCCCTTTCCCTCCCTCCCTCTCTCTCCCTCTGTCTGCCTCCCTTTCCCGCTCCTCTACTTAAGCACACACAAGCAAGCATTTGCAAACATTTGTTCCAACGGAGACACTTCGGTGAATTGGAAAGCTGAAAGCCTTGCTATATTTAGTACGTAAATATAAGGTAAGGTACTTTTAATATTATAATTTAAGAACGCATTCTTGTTAGCTTCCTTAACGTTTTTAAAAATATATTTGTAAATTTATCAAAAGTACACTAAAAAGTACATCTATCATTGAGATGTGGGAATTGTTACAGTACTTAGCTGCAACCCTCCAAATAGAGGTGTCCTCAAGGCAGTTAAATACAGCTTTGTTACTGTGCCCATGCAAATGGTGGCCTCTCAGCTGATGCTCCTATTCTGCGGGAGTCAAGCAGCACGGAATGTGTAAATTCGCCCCTAATGCATCTGGACTAGCTTGCCTCAACAGTCAAAGGTACACCTTGTAGCACTATCATGGACCCTTGACTTGCTTTAGCATTTCTCACTCTTTTAAGATGGGACTTTGCCTGAAAGCGCCTCAAGGTCATCATGATTCGTGTGCGCTATAGCCCAGCTGACCCCTCGTAACTTCTGCCAGAGTGCATGATGGTGGTAGGAGGTAACTGAGCGGGTTCACACATCTGCTGGAGAAACGTCTTCGCAGGCTGCAGAGTGTGAGTTTGAACCCTAGCAGGGCCGGCTGCGCACCGTCCTCCCACTGTCAGGAAAATGACTATCATGGAGATGCGGGAATTGTTACAGTACTTAGCCGCAACCCTCCAAATAGAGGTGTCCTCAAGGCAGTTAAATACAGCTTTGTTATTGTGCCCATTCAAATAGTGGCCTCTCAGCTGATGCTCCTATTGTGCGGGAGTCAAGCAGCACGGAATGTGTTAATTCGCCCCTAATGCAAGGTTAGAACATAGTGCTACATAAAACTATAATAAATAATACACCACAGACGCTTATAAAAACAAATAGATAAAAAACAATGCCATTTAAAATACCAACAACTTCAAACTTTGCTAATGCGAGACCTATTGCATTGCAAATGCTTGTTCCTTCTTCCCTCTGTCTCCCTCCCTCTACCTCCCTCTATCACCCTCTTCATCTCATCCTGCCTGTCTGTGCCCGGGCTGATACAGCTTCAGGGCACTCACACACACCCGCACCCAAGCACTTCACAGGTCTTTAAAAGACCATTTGTATGTTAATGAGGCTTCTGTATTTCACCTCTGGGGACAGACAATCAGGAATGTGGGTTAAGGGACCATTGGCAAGCGCCACAAATCAATTGCTATAAATGTATCAAAATGAGGCTGCAACAATATGTCCTGTTTCATGGTCTGAATGTTGTGACTTTGCCCAATTTCTGGATGATTTTGTTCTTTACGATTTTGTGCTCTTGGTATGGATTCACTTCATTTCAAAGGGGGGCCGGGCTCCGTATCAACTTTAAATGCTTCCTGTTTGCAATTGGCGCTGTTCCCATTTTTTCACGAACCATAATTTGCATTTGGGCTCAGTCACCTAAAGCAGCGCCTCCCACGTCACCATGGCTTCTGTGAATATCATCAGAAACCATCACAGACCTATTTTCCTAAATTAAATGTCCTCGAAAGGCAGTTTTCGGTTTAGTAGAGGAGACTTCCTGCCTCCTTGCTGAAGCTGAATGAATTAACCCCCTCCTGGGAGGGTAAACATAATAAAAGAATGGGCACTTCGTGCCTCGTCGATTTCCCCTCCCTCCTCCCTCGACTTGCCACAGAGAACAAAGGTGAAATTAGAGAGTAGTTGTGAAATTAGAGAGGAGTTCGCGCCCCCCCAAGGATGGTGTCGCGCCCCCCCCTAGGGCAGGCGCGCCCCACAGTTTGAAGAACTCTGCCTTAGAGCCATGTCCATGCCCTTTTCCTTTGTTATAGTGGAGGACCCCCTTTTTGTAGGAGATTTGAACTGTGTTGCAGATGTTCACCTGGATAGGTTGAACAAAGCAAGCACAAGTAGATCATGTACAGAGCACTGAAAAATTTCAGACACTTCCCCCCCCCCCCACCCCCCCCCCGCGTTCACAGATCTGGGTTGAATCCACCATTGTTCTTTAGCTCACTTCGCCACCCAAGTTCAGACCCAGCTATATGCAAATCAGTCTTGACCCTGTGCCTCATGGGAATAGTCCAGCCCAAACTGCCAAGCAAGGCCTTCCCTGGACCAGAAACAAGCATTCTGGGACCGATTTTGGGGTACAAAAAATAAATAAATGACTAGAGTTTGGTAGAGGGTCCAAGGGATATTTATAGACCAACCTCATATTTCTTCCCTAATCAATCTTGTCACAACAAAACAAATACTCCATGGGTCTCTTGAAACCAACCTCTTTCTGAGGAGGAACCTCTGAACATGTATGACATCAGGAGTAGGACAGCAAAAAATTACAGAAAAGAAAGACCTGTGCGAGCAATCGAATTCCCATCATTCACCAAGGTGATCAGTATCATCATCTGGGTATCCTTCCTACCATCCACTGTACCTCTTGATCATATAGGGATTTCCAGTGGATAAACGTGTATGGGTCATGTAGGAGGAACAAAGAACCGAAAAAGAGCAAAGCTCTCAATACACATAGATGTGATCATAAATAATGTGTGGGAATGATGGGTTCAGTGCAAAAATGTGAATGCGAAAGATAAAAAGGATTTGCAAGGGAGAAAAACATTTATTGGGATATCCTTTGTAATCCTTAATTAAAAACAGTGCAAAAAGCAGTTTTTAAACAAAGCTGCTTATAAATGAGGTCAACATGTTATCACTGCTACTGCATTAAAAAATGACGTGAATAAACAGTGAACATACTGAATAGAAAAGACAAGAAAAGGAAGGGTTGGAATGAATACAACCTTATGTACCAATTACGAATCCTTTGTATCGACAGGATACAAACGGTACCCGTCTTGTACGAGGACTAGACCTCACCTCGCCTGGTAACAACTCAGGTCAAAGAGGCCTGCTCTGTCCATCGTTACCTCTGGTTCAACCTGAGTTGGGTATGGTGGCGTCCAGCCCAAACTGCCAAGCAAGGTCTTCCCTGGACCAGAAACATGCATCCTGGGACCGGTTTTGGGGTAACAACCCTCATCAGCCAGGCTAGCTTCAATCCAGTGGTAAAGTGAGCAAGGGAACCACGTCTGGCCATACCCTGCCAAATTAGGGCGAACAAAGCAAACACAAGGAGATAATGGACGGAGAGCTCTCCTTGTAACTGGAGTCAAGCTAGTCTGACTAATGAGGGTTGATGCCCCGAAACGGGTCCCTGAATGCTTGTTTCCAGTCCAGGAAGTACCAGGCCTGGCAGTTCGGGCTGGACTGTTTCCATTGGGAACAGGTTCAAGACTGATTTGCATATGGCTTGGGCTGAACTGGAAAGGCATGGGGAGCAAAAAAAGCGATGTATTGAGGCCCAGATCTATGTACTCTGGTGAATGTTTGACATTGTGCAGCATTCTGTCCATCAATTGTTCTTTTTCAATTTGAAACCCCGAGTGGTACGGGTATGCCCAGATGTGGGTACCGTGCTCTCCATGCCAGTGGAGTCAAGCTAGCATGGCTGATGCCCCGAAACCAGTCTCAAGATGCTTGTTTGTAGCCCAGGGAGGACCTGGCTTGGCACGTCAGGCTGGACTGTTCCCATGGGGAACAGGGTCAAGACTGATTAGCATTTGGCTATGTCTGAACTGGAAAGGCAAGGGGAGCAAAACAAACTATGGATTTAGACCAGATCTTTGTACTGGGATGAATGTTTGACATTCTGTCCATCAATTTTTCTTTTTGCACCTGGATAGGTCCACACCTCCTCTGTATGGGGAGCTGGCATTCAAATCTTCGCAGGGTTTTTGGGACGGGGTGGGGCATTGGGTTCTCACAGATATTTGGAGGGTGCCATACCGGCAAATACAAGACTATTCTTATTATTCACACCTTTATAGACTGCACACATGCTTAGATATGTTTGTTTGCTCTACTTGTCTTAGCCTGAATGTGATTCATACTGAGTACCTAGGGCGCATGCTATCAGACCATAGCGCACTGCTACTGACATTTCGCCCCATTATCAAACCCACAGTTTATTCCCACATGGCACCTTAACCCATCCTTTCTTCAAGATACACGCTTTAAGGATTCTCTACAGGCGGCCATCTCTGAATATTTCCAATTTAATCAGGGCACAGCTACAGACCCACTTGTTGAATTGGAAGCTTTTAAAGTGGTGGTTAGGGGTCATTGTCCGGGCAGAGCATTGGGGTTGGAAGAGACCTCAATAGAAAAATTTCTACTCTGGAATGCAGCTGGCATAATCTGGGTAATAGGTTGAGTTCCAAGAACTCCATTCAAACACAATTTTCGGAAGTGAAGGGTTGATATAATTCTGCATTAGAACATCTTCGGTGTCTTGACATTCGAGATCATCTTGCAAGAGTTAATGAGGAGGGGGGCAGATCGGGCAGATTCTTGGCATGGTTGGTATGCCCAGAGACTAAGGACACGCCCATAAGTCAGATTTTATTTGAAGACGATACTTTACTTTATTAGCCCAGTACCTACTACAAAACCCTTTACAAACACCTTGAAGTGCTTTTGCCGGAGAGCTTGATGGTGTTCCTGGTACCATTACCACAGCGTACGCTTGATCTGACCTTACGGGATGAGCTGGAGGTGATAGCACAAGAAGTTTGATTGGCCAACAAAGAGATGGCTGTTGGAAATATCTGTGCCATGGATTGACACCAGAGTTATATTCTACATTTGCACCTGCCTTGGTTTCTAAATTAGAGGCCTTGTATGCGGAGTCTTGCGTGTGGCTGATTTCTGGCTTCGTCCAGCAACGCACTTGTGGTCCCCCTTCCGAAGACAAAGTCATCTGCTGCATATCCCTTTGAGTTTTGCCCCCTTTTTGTGTTAAATGCTGATTTTAAGATTCTCAGTAAAATTCTAGCCATGAGATAGCTTCCGTTAATGCCCGGACTCATACATGAAGAACAGAATGGGTTTATTCCAAAAACGTCCACCTCTGTGAACCTCTACTGATTGTATCATATCCTCCAACACCAGGATATTGGCCTGTATCCAGATGCTTTAGTAATGTCAGTTGACCTGCAGAAGGCCTTCAACTCTATAAGATGGGATTTTCTGAATGCAGTTAGGAAGTGGTTGTGATTAGGAGATGGATGGCTTAGATAGGTGTATCTTTTATACACTTACCTTAAGGCAAAGGTTCTGACAGGTGGTATCATCTCTTCTTCATACGGGGTACATCGTGGAACTAGGTAGGGCTGTCCATTGTCCTACCTTTTGGTTGCTTTGGCCATTGAGCCACTATCAGAGCTTTTCCGACAGAGATCATGGAATGATCTTGGAGGGCAAAGAACATATTATATCCTTATATGCTGATGACTTATTATTATACCTAGTTGATGGCCACCTTTGAGTGGCCCATGCCTTGATGTTATTAAATGAATTTCCGGTATTAACGGGCCTTTGAGTAAAGTCAAAGACTCAGCTTCTCCCCGTAGGCCAGGAATACCACAGCCAGCTGATTTGCCAATAGGATCACCTGGTCACCCTAGTCCTTTGGATATTTGGGAATCCAGGTGTTCCTTACCTTGGATGCTCTTCAGGAAGGTAATTTGAAACAGGTAACATGATCACTTGTGTACGATTCTGGCGCTCTCTAAAAATACCAGTGATAGCACGCATCGCCTTTCCCAAGATGATTATGCTCCCCAGGCTCCTATATTTCTTTGTGAATCTCCCTGTCGCAATACCACGCACTTGGTTCAAAAACTTAGAATCCCTACTCCAAAACCTAATCTGAGATGGAGGGCATAATAGTCTCCCTGGCAGTACTTCGGAGAGCCCGAGAGGATGGTGGCTTGGGCGCCCCCGATTCTGAAGTATACTATTTGGCCACCCAGCTTCAGTTGTTGGCAAAGTGGTTAGATGGTAAGGGTCTTGAAATACTACGTTCTATTGGGTTGGTTGATAATCAGGGGCTTTTGCTCGTGAAACTCCTCAATCCAAAAGTGGAATGCAATGCTAGCATTGATGCCGATGGCGATCATCAAGGACCCCTCTCTATGCTCCGGATCTGCCATTGTTAGGGCTGCCACATCGGGATACCCTCTCTCCATTTACTAAACACCAACTATCAGAATGGATGACAGCCGGCATCATTACAGTGTGTGATTGTTTCCAACTGGGTGAGCTTATCCCACTAGATGATTTCCTATCACAGACGTGCACACCGCCCCGGACAGTTTTTGAACTATCATTCTTTGGTGAGATTGTTTGGGGAATTATGGCCTGGGGGCAGACAAGAGGCGGAAACCCATACTGTCCTTCAGGCATTGGTGACCCTGGGTGTTGCACATCATCTTGAGAAGTGGCTTTAAAAAGCGCAACTCTGGAGGATCACAAAACCATTGGTTAAAACTCGAGAGAGATGGGAAGCATTGCTAGGCGAAGAGTTGATGGACACGGAGTGGGCTAAACTATGGGGAGTCCAAAGCGTATTTCTAGGAGAACTAAATTTAAACTCGTACTATTTAACTACTTACACATGACTCACTTGACTGCACATAAACTGCAGCTTATGTATGGAGGTGATAGGTGGACTCTTCCTAGGTATGGGGAACCAGACGCAGGGTTTGCGCACATGACATCGAGCTGCCTGAAGTTACAGATCTTCTGGAATGCTGTAGTGGCCACAATCAATGGAGTAATAGCTAATTTGCTGCCATATACAGCTGAGGTTTGCCTCCTAGGTTTGTTCCCCAGACCCAAAGCACACAAGGTAGGTCGGTACTAGGTTTGCTGACCCAACCTTGGTCTCGGCAAGGCGACGTATAGCAATGAAGTGGATGGCTGGGCTAGGTCCACCAGCGTGGAAGGGTATACTCAAAAAGAATCATTTTTGTCCACCATAAGCGTGGAAGGGTATACTCAAAAGAATCATTTTTGTCCACCATAAGCGTGGAAGGGTATACTCAAAAGAATCATTTTTGTCCACCATAAGCGTGGAAGGGTATACTCAAAGAATCATTTTTGTCCACCATAAGCGTGGAAGGGTATACTCAGATGTGAGTCCCTAGCTCATTGCACCATCAGGATTCAAGCAAGCCGGGCCGAAGACGGCTGAAATGCCAGAAACCGGTCCCCGGTAGCTTGTTTCCTTCCCAGTATAAGAATTGGCTTGGTAGTTTGGTCTGCCCTGTTCCCATGATGCACTGGGCCAGGGTCAGACTAATTTGCATATAGCCAAGTTCTGAGCTGGGATGGTGCAGTGAGCTAAAAAACGGTGATGGATCAAGCCCTGATCTTTGGACTGGGTAAGAGTGGTCTGCTTAATTCAGACACTCTGTTCATCACCACCCCCTTTTTCTGAATCATTTTTGTCCACCATAAGCGTGGAAGGGTATACTCAGATGTGAGTCCCTAGCTCATTGCACCATCGGGATTCAAGCAAGCCGGGCCGAAGACGGCTGAAATGCCAGAAACCGGTCCCCGGTAGCTTGTTTCCTTCCCAGTATAAGAATTGGCTTGGTAGTTTGGTCTGCCCTGTTCCCATGATGCACTGGGCCAGGGTCAGACTAATTTGCATATAGCCAAGTTCTGAGCTGGGATGGTGCAGTGAGCTAAAAAACGGTGATGGATCAAGCCCTGATCTTTGGACTGGGTAAGAGTGGTCTGCTTAATTCAGACACTCTGTTCATCACCACCCCTTTTTCTGAATCATTTTTGTCCACCATAAGCGTGGAAGGGTATACTCAGATGTGAGTCCCTAGCTCATTGCACCATCAGGATTCAAGCAAGCCGGGCCGGACACGGCTGAAATGCCAGAAACCGGTCCCCGGTAGCTTGTTTCCTTCCCAGTATAAGAATTGGCTTGGTAGTTTGGTCTGCCCTGTTCCCATGATGCACTGGGCCAGGGTCAGACTAATTTGCATATAGCCAAGTTCTGAGCTGGGATGGTGCAGTGAGCTAAAAAACGGTGATGGATCAAGCCCTGTTCTTTGGACTGGGTAAGAGTGGTCTGCTTAATTCAGACACTTTGTTCATCACCACCCCCTTTTTCTGAATCATAGGTCCACCAGTGGCAGACTGGGAACACAATATTGATACATGGGCCCAGAACTGAAGAGAGGGCTCTGATCAGAGATGGTACACAAGGGGTACACGATCGCCCATTGGCGGAGCTCTGAGCAGAGGTGCTAGGAGATTGGGCTACTAGTTATAATACAGATGGAACACAATGAGATGAAAACACAGCGTAATCCCCCTGAGGTGATACAAGTATCTAATAAGTTGCTATTTGAGTGAGAGGAATACTCAATAGTGTGTCCACCTTCCTCCCAGCCTCCCAATGCATTGAAGTGAGTATATTTGCCACTCTTGGAGCCACTCTAATTAGTGTGGGTCCTACTACAAATTCTTAAAATTCAGATTCCGTGGACAACATTGTTTCCTGGTTTTTGTTCTCTTTACGCAGTTTGTTTTTGCTTAACTAATATGTCTATTGTTTCAGGCATTTTTTGAGACTGCAACTACAACTCCCAATTGTTAACATATGCGTAGAGTAGAGGAGAACCATACCAAATGATATTGCTATAAAAAGTAGCAGGCAGAAGCTAAAATGAATTGAGCACATCATCTGATTAAGTATTACTTTTCATAAAGTGTTCAGTTCGTACTTGATGTCTTATGTTCATGGTATTTTATGACTCATGTACAAACTACAGAGAACTGAGCTACTCTGCACTTCTATCAATCATGCACCAGCACTTTTTGTATTTTCTATGTTTTTAGCTTGTATGGTTTTAATACCTTGGAAGCCAGTTCTTTTAATTTGTTTTATATTCCTTAATGGCTCGGGTTTTAATATGCTTGTGGTTGTATAAATAATATCACCTACTTTGGCCTACAATTTTATCGTGTAAATTTTGTTTTATTTACCGTACTTTTGTACGCCTAAGCACTTTGATGGTCTTAACGACCGAAAAAAGTTAATGATGATGATGCTATAAAAAGTGTCAGGATGTACTATCGTGAACAACTTGGAACACACTGAGAACAGGGTAAATGTATTAACGTTTTGATACCGGGATATGGTTTCTGGATTTCATGCAACCATTGTTTTTATCTCTTCATTCTGCATTGACAGTAGACTTGGAGAAGAATGTACTTTGATATGGACTGATTGATATGTTTTGTATTGACTATTGCTCTTGTATGTATGCCTGTACTCTTTTATGCAAATGCCAATTAAAACGTATTTCAAAAAAATACAAATAGAGTTGTTCATAGTATTTGTAGGGTCCCTCCAGGAGATAGGGAATAATTGTACGGCAATGAATCTGGGGAAGGGGAGGGACCATTGGGGAAGAAATGAAAGAGCTTCAAGAAATGGATTACTTTTTAACCATTCATCTTACAGCTCAGTGGCACCCGTATTCCAATAACTCCTGCAATGCACCATATTTTAGTCTAGTTCATTGCAGTGAATTCCAGGATATCCACCCTTCAAATTCATTAAGACATGCCCTTCTTTGTTCCTGCAATTTTCGAATCCTCACAAAAGCTGATAACACAGATGTAAGTACAGGGGCAGAACACATATGAGACTCACCGATTTGAAGTCGACCGCTGCTATCTGTTTTGGAGATGTTCACCTGCAAGTGAGAGAAGACAAAGGTTAAGAATGAAAGCATGCCAGGACAGGTGGTTTCTCCAAAGAAAGGTCTCAATCACAGCGACGTCCTCGGTTAGGAGGGATGTCTTGCTATCAAAGAATCCCCGTCAGGAGGGATGATTTAACTCTGAATGGGGGTCATACACAAGTTAGATTTGGTCTACTCTGCAGCAATGGTCACACATAGGAGAGTCGATCTTACTCAGGAAAGGGGGTACTGTAATAGATCAGAGGTTCAGAGTTAGCCTAACTGATGAAGGACAGCCTCAATTTTGAGAAGGGCTCTAGGAAAAATGGTCTAACAGGGACGTGATCTTGTTAATTTCTCTTCAGCACTCATTTACTGCATTGCCTCCTCCTTTAGCTAGGTAGGGTACCTAAAGTCATTAGGGATACTGCTTTTACCCCATAACTTTCATATGATTACCTAATGCATTTTCGGTTCTGTAGTCTTACTAACCTTCCGATTAGCCAATTAACTAATAATACTTAATTAGTTAAGGCGCACCAGAGGCAAGCCCATCTGATCCCGTCCATCCTGCCTGTGGCTCCCTTCAAGCCAGGACTGTTTGGACCAGAGAGCAGTTACTTGCTATTTCAACATCAGGTTGTACAAGGCTTAAGTGTTTTGATCTTGGTTTGGTGGGGGATAAGGAACGCTGCCATCATGAGCTGGAGGGAGGGATATATCCGTAATCCGGCTGGTGCATTGACCACAGGACCTAGATCTAAATCTATTCCCAGGCCATCTATCAGAGCCTGCCTGATCAACTGTAGACCTCTCCCTAAACAAGCAAGTGATATTTGGCTCACTCTAAAGACTAATGATTGGGATGTCATGTTTCTAACGGACACCTGGCTGAGGGAGAGCTCGAACCCAGACATCTCTCTGGCCATTCCTAGGATAGGATTGGCAATAGACTAGGCGGCGCCCTTGCCTTGATTTATGAGGGAAGGCAGGGAGATCTCACACAAGAAAATTGAAGACACAGGGCTAATTGAGGCCATGTCCTTCTGTATTAAATTCTCCACAACCTTCTTTATGGCAGGACTTCTAGTCTATAGACCCCCAAATGCTCTGACTGCCCACTGGCAGAAGTTGTATGATAGTATTGCCAACCTCTCACTGAGGCATACTAACTTCACTGTTCTCGGTGACTTTACCGTCCATATGGACAATGTGAACTGCCCCTTAGGGGTTCAATTGGCGGATACCCTTAAACAGTTAAACCTGTTTCAAATGGTGTTACTACCCACGAATGTAGCTGGCCACACGCAAATTTACTTTTCACAAATGATCACACACTACAGGTAGAGGATCCCTCACCTGTGACTTGGTCGGACCACTGGTTGGTCCCTTTTAAGCTAACTTGGACTGCCTGTAATAACCACGTTAGAGCAACAACTGAGGACAGGAGAAATTGGAGGAAGATTTCACCTGAATCGATGGGTTGCGAGCTACAAAATATTCCCCCTAAGCTCACACGTGATCCGAGCCATGATGCCTCTGTCTTCAATGAATGGGTTAGCTCAGCCCTTGACAAAATAGCCCCTATTAAGACTATGAAACTAGCCAGGAATAAAACTTTGGCCCTGTGGTTCACTATGGAGCGCCGCACGGAGAAAAGCATATGTAAGAGGCTGGAGCGTGTCTGGCGAAAAAATTATGAACCTTCAGCCAAGTGCAAATACAAAGCAGCATTGAGGAAATTTCATAGCTTAAAATTTAAGCTCATCAGGGACAACATCGCAAAGCAGATCAAGTTCTCGGACAATTCAGCAAAATACGTTTTTTAAGATAGTCCAAGGTTTTATGAAACCACAAGCCCCGAAGAGTACTATTCCCCCAACAATGGCTCTTTGTAAACACCTAGCTACTTTCTTCCAGAATTTATTTTTTGCCATCTACTCCTCCTTTCCAACATTGGAATTATCTGATTTGGTAACTCATCCCCCACTCGATACATGGTCGGCTTTCCACCCTTTTGGGCTGGAAGCATCTTTGGGGGAATTAAATAAAATAAAATCAGGCTCTCAGCTGGATCCATGCCGGGACAGATTTTTTAAGTTATTAGCCCCCTGGCTCAACTCAACTTTTAACCCTATCTGGAACTCCTCGCTAGAGACTGGGGTTTATCCAACCAGCTGGAAAAAAGCTTATGTCCAGACTATCCTCAAGAAAGAAGATGCTGACTCAGCAGAGCTGAAAGATTTTAGGCCTATATCTCTTCTGGCAGCCCTGGCCAACATTCTTGAAAAAGAAGTCCAGAGACAACTTTCGGATTTCCTGGAATCGAACAACCATCTTCATGATTCTCAGTCTGGATTTAGGTCGGGCTACAGCAAGGAGACAGCAAAACACACAAGATGATGGAGGGAATGTTGCACAATGGCAAAACATTCACCCCCAGTCACAGATCTGGGTTTAATCCATTGTTATTTTGCTCACCAAACCACCCCAGTTCAGACATGGCCATATGCAAATCAGTCTTGACCCTGTGCCTCATGGGAACAGTCCAGCCCGAATTGCCAAGCCATGTCTTCCCTGGACCGGAATCAAGCATCCTAGGACCGGTTTCTGGCTATCAGCTGTCTTCAGCCAGGATAGCTTGACTCCAGTGGCATGGAGACAGCTCTGCTTGAAGTGGCTGAATCGATCAGTGAAACCTTAGATCAGGATAGCTGTGCAATGTTGGTGCTATTGGATGTGTCCGCAGCCTTTGACACAGTGTCACATAGGATTCTCCTGACTAGACTCAACCATCTAGGAGTGACTGGAAATGTTTTGGCATGGTTCCATTCATTTCTCGAGGGTCGCTCTCAACAAGTAATTCTTCATCCCTATGACTTTAGATCCAGCCCGGTGATGTGTGGTGTTCCTCAGGGCTCGGCTCTGAGCCCTACACTTTTTAATGTTTATCTTACTCCCTTCATGGCAATCGTTGAGCAATGCGGGGTGAAAGCCAATTTTAGGCAGTGTCTTTTAAACATTTCGTGGATGATGGACAGCTGCCTAAAATTAAATACCGATAAAATTGAGGTCTTATTTTTTAATCAACCTACTCTGCCTCGATCGGCACTGTAGTGGCCGACTGAGTTAAATCCGCCTCCACTACGAGTTGCCTCTGCCAGGAACCTAGGGTTCATGTTTGATTCTCAACTCACTGGTCAGGTGCAAGTTGCTCATGTCTCCTCACTGTGTTTCTGGAAACTGAAGGCTCTGCGGAGAATCCTTCACTTCCTGCCTAAGGATTGCAGGAAGTCAGTAGTGCATGCACTAGTCAGCTCTCAACTTGCCTATGCTAACAGCCTCTACCTCGGTCTTCCGGAGTACTTGCTCAGGAGACTACAGCTTATTCAAAATGCGGCAGCCAGGCTAATTAGGAATGTACCACTATGACATCATATTACCCCCCCCACTTGCGCAGTCTACACTGGCTTCCGGTAAAGAGAAGAGTGGAGTTTAAAGCTCTGGTCTTGGCGCATAGAGCAGTTAGAGGTACTGGTCCCCAATACCTGAAGCAGAGACTTCAGAAATATAGCCAAACCAGAGCACTCAGATCAAATAGTCAGAATTTACTGGTGACTCCTCGTTTTGCAAAGCCCAGGATTGGTGGCCGTGCTTTCTCAGTGAAAACCGCCACTTTATGAAATTCTATGCCTGATCATCTGAGGAAGATTAACTCAGACACCATGTTTAGGAAAGCTTTAAAAACATAGCTATCTGGCCTGCCCTATTTTGAATAAGCTGTAGTCTCCTTAGCAAGTACTCCAGAAGACCAAGGTAGAGGCTGTTAGCATAGTCAAGTTGAGAGGTGACTAGTGCATGCACTACTGAGATCAACGCCCTACTCCAGAAACCCAAGGCGGACCCAAAGGACCTCAAGAACTTTCGACCCATCTCCCTGCTCCTGTTCCCAGCCAAAGTCATTGAGAAGACCGCCAACAGACAACTGACCCACTTCCTGGAGGAGAACAATGTCCTGGACTCCTCCCAATCCGGCTTCCGCACCAATCACAGCACAGAAACCGCCCTCATCTCCGCCACTGATGACATCAGGACCATATTGGACAATGGCGAAACCGCAGCCCTCATCCTCCTGGACCTCTCGGCTGCCTTCAACACCATCTACCACCACACCCTGCACAAACGCCTCCTCGACGCAGGGGTCCCAGACAAAACTCTGGACTGGACCGCCTTCTTCCTCACTGGTAGAACCCCGAGAATCTGCCTCCCCCCTTTCCGATCTGAAGCCACCACAATCACCTGCGGCGTACCCCAAGGATCATCCCACAGCCCGACCCTTTTCAACATCTACAAGGCACCACTCGCCAACATCGTCTGAGCACACCACCTCAACATCTTCTCCTACGCTGACGACACCCAGCTGATCCTCTCCCTCAGCAAGGACCCGGCCACCGCAAAATCCAACCTCCATGAGGGAATGAAGGCCGTTGCAGTCTGGATGAAGACCAGCCGGCTGAAACTGAACTCGGACAAGACGGAGGTCCTCATCCTTGGATCCACCCCCTCTGCATGGGACGACTCCTGGTGGCCAGCCAGGCTGAGAGCTGCCCCGACACCCACCAACCATGCACGCAACTACTGTTCATTCTGGACACAACGCTCTCTATGACCCAGCAAGTTAACGTTGTCTCCTCCTCCTGCTTCAACACCCTCCGAATGCTCCGCAAGATCAACAGATGGATCCCGCCGAAACCAGAAGGACGGTAACCAAAGCCCTCGTCAGCAGCAGGCTGGACTACGGCAACGCCCTCTACGCAGGAACCATGGCTACACTCCAGAAGAGACTCCAACCCATACAAAACGCCTGCGCACGCCTCATTCTCTGACTCCCTCGACACAGCCACATCACCACCCACCTGAGAGACCTGCTTTGGCTCCCGGTCAACAAGAGGATCACCTTCAAACTCCTCACCCACGCTCACAAAGCACTCCACAACGCTGGACTAGCATACCTCAACGAACGACTGTCCTTCTACACCCCGAACCGCCAGCTTCGCTTCGCCGACCTCGCCCTCGCCACCGCCAATCATCCGCCGAACTACCCCTGGTGGTAGATCATTCTCCCACCTCGCCGCCAAGACATGGAACACCCTCCCCACCCAGCTGCGTCAGACCCAGGAGCCTCTGACCTTCAGGAGACTTCTGAAGACCTGGCTGTTCGACCAGTAGCTGCTCCCCCCCTTAGCGCCTTGAGACCCTCACTGGTTAGTAGTGCGCTCTACAAATGATTGATTGATTGCCCTAGAGCCGACTGTCTAAGCCGGGTCTTCCCCCTCAGGATGGATGCATTGCTAGTGCCGGGACACTTCCGTCGGACGTAGCCGTGCGCTCTACAAGCTCCGATAATATAATAATAATAATAATAATAATAATAATAATAATAATAAAACACCTGAAAACAATGATTTGTAGGTGAAAAATTCTAAATTGGAGACATTGTTCATAATGACCATAAGCAGATGTTCTAACACTACACCCTACTCTTCTCTCACAGTCAGCCATAATGATCATACCACATACAGATCACTCGCCAGTAGGGTGAACAGATATTTAACATATGTGCCGTTGTTCAATGAAATGCAGACACAAGTAACATTGTGAAAGCGACAGAACATGAGGAGTAGTCAATGAGAGAAATACAAGGTGAAACAGGTGTAAAAAATAGTGCCCACCCCTCCACTTTAGCCTTCATGCCGTCATAGCACTGAGGCGCAAAGGAACAATTACAAGCCTCCGACTGTAAAGTTTGTTCAGTAAAAGAAAAATATATCTTGCTTAAATGTCACTTTTTCATTTTCGGTCCTAGGTGGAGAAATACATTTCATATGTTTATGATGTCATTAGCAAGATAGTCATTCGTACCCAGGAGCTCAAATTAGATTTGCTGTGATTTTGTGGGTAGAACAAATGAGATATAGCTAACCCTCTGTGTTTATATATTGTGTTTGGGGAAGAATTGCGAGGGATGTAATGTAAAGGACATTTCTAAAGCACTCTGTTACTTCAAGGAGTGTCCTAGCGCTCTGCACCTCCAGTGAAATGTAGCAGAGAGAAGTAACACTAATCCTGCTTAAAAAGCCTTGTTCTCAGTATCTTCCAAAACTGGGTTTAGACGAAATGCACCTTAAGTCCAAAGGGAGTTTATTCTAAAATGAAGGTCCAAAAAATGAAAAGTGCCTTCCCTCCATTCTGGACTGGCGACTCCTAGGGATCTAGGCCAGAAAGCAGTTGGCTGAAGGAGACCTGGAAGGAGCATAAAGGCTAATTCTTGCTCTGATATACCTTGCACCCGACTGATGAAGAGCCCTCTGAACCAGTAGCAAGATCTTGAAAAAGATCCTCTTCCTAATGGGAAGCCTATGCAGCTCTCTAAGATAGGGGGATACATGAGTTCTCTGTGGCAAGCTGAGAAGCGTGCGAGCTGCTGCATTTTGGACCACCTGTAACTTACTGATCAGGTAATCAGCCAGGCCCAAATACAGTGCACTGCCATAATCAAGCCTAGATGTTATGAAAGCCTGTACTACTAGTTTCCTAGCAGAAAGAGACAGAAAATGGAGGACGTTCCTAAGCACCCAGAGCAGACCAAAGCAGGTCCCAACTACTGCATAAACCTATGACAGAAAAGAGAGCTCACCATCTAACTTAATGCTCAGATTTTTGACAGAGCTAGTGTGGTTTAATGGAGGAGGAGCAACCTTCGGCCAAAACGACTGACATGCTCGTCTGATCTTATACCAAACAAAGTAGCTCAGTTTTACCTGCATTACACTTAAGAAGGTGGTGAGACAGCCATTAAAAGACTGCTGTCAAACAAGTTCTGATTTTTCTGCCACAAAACAAATCATCTCTACCCCAGGAAAAAAGTAACTGGATGTCATCCACTTATGAAATTATTTTTGCTCCCAGAGTCTCTGCCAAGAACTCAAGAGGAGTGAGATACATATCGAATAACGTTGGGCTCAAAGATGAACCCTGTGGAACTCCCACTTGCAGATCACAGTACGTCCAGGAACAGGGTACTGTGACTGAAGAGAGTAAGGCATTTAGGAGATTGTTAGCCAATGGGCTAATGACGCCTGCTCCTAAACCCGGAAGACTCTAAGGGCATGGATCAGAGAGAGAGCCCAACTTAAGGCTACGGATTGCGAATAGCAATCCTTTCAACGAGATCGGATCAAAACTATCCAATGAAAGGGAGAAAATCATATATTTGGCTAGGCTGCTGATTGTCCCTCATCATCACCCCCACCTGCATAGAAAGGGGGAAATTGTCTTGAATATTTGAATCTTAGTCTGGAAGTAGTAAGCCAATTGTTCACACCCGTCCACAGAGGACACCTGCCGTCCTACCCCGGCCATTGGGGACATGAAGGTTTTCACTATTTAAAAATGTTCTCTCGAGCTATCACCCACAATTACAATTCTGTCCTCGAAATAAGATTTTTTTGCCATTTTGATCTCTTTATATTATTTTTTTAAAGCCGCATTGTATCTGGTTTTAGCAGTTGGGCTATATGACACTCTCCACTGTCTTTCCAGATGTTTACACTCAGGTTTCAGGTTTTAGAGTCTTTATTTCGATATCAAAATCATAAAAGCCAACATTTAAACATATTTAAAACATTTAGGATTATAAACAGCATAGCAATGGTCATTTATAATAACATTTTTAAAATAGCAGCACCATTGACATAAAAAGTTATTAAACATTCAAAAAATACAAAGACAAACCTGACCATAACATATTTAAAAGTTAAAAGAAGGACAAAATAAGCAAAACCATTCCTCATACAATATACATTTTCCTGAGTTTAGTTAGAAAGAAATGGTTGAGCTTTTATGAACAAATTGAGAAGCCCTATTGAAGGTTTTGTCTGATTCTTGCACTAATAGCCCAGGCCCACCCTAGGAATTTGGCTATGCTCACCACGATCACCTCTGAGGTATTGGTTTTTAAAACCCAGATAGCCTCAGAAGACCTTCTAAAAGGGAGGCGCTGGAACAGAGGTTTTAACCATTTTGTTCGTGGTGCTAAATAGATCGGGCAGGCAAACAAAAAATGACCCTCGGTTTCTTTATGACTTGGACACCAATTGCAAAATTCAGTTGCTCCATTAACCCAATTTTTTGTGAAGGAATTCAATGGCAGAGCTCCTACCCGAAACTGATGGTAAAGTTTCTTATCCAGCGGTTTGGTGATGATATCCAATAGGTCTCACAGGAGGGATCCAACTTAATGGTCAGAAACCTTCCAGTTAGATCAACGGAGCTGGAAGCAGTTACTAGCAATTGACGGACCGAGGCCCAGTACAATGCCTTGAATTCCTGTTTGTAGGGAAAGGCGTTGGTACTTGGGGATATCCACAGCTGTTCCAATCCCATTTCAACCAGGATGGTTTTTACAGTTTGTAGCCAAGGAATTCTCCCAGAACCCCCAATTGACCTAACTTCAGCCAATTCCTTGGCAAAAATGGTAAGGTCGGGGGATGTCCATATACGCCTCCAGAAGGCCACCAGTCTAAATCTTGCCATCTCATTAATTGGATTGCACCCCAAATCCAGGCATAGGGGTATGGAAGGGGATGATTGGGGTAGCCCAATCAGGCTCCTTAAGAACTTACACTGGATTCTGAATAGGCTAGAGAGATCCATGTATCCCCAGAGATCAGCACCATATAGGATTGCGGTGTTGATCTTAGTGTCGTAAATCTTTAACGCTGGGGTGACCTGTTTTGTGATTGATCTCCTTTGCTCATTCAAAAGACAGCCGGTAAGTCGGGCAAATTTAAGCTGTTGGGCACCAACTTGATCTTTCCATCCCAGACGACGGTCCAAGGTAACCCCCAAGTACGTCATGGTCTCAACTTGTTCCAAGTTGACTCCACTCATACTTACAGAGCTCCGGACAAAATGCCTCCTATTAAGAACCATAAACTTGGTTTTGCCCACATTTACCTTAAGGTCATTGATGGCACAGAACTCCTCGAAGCGGTCCAGCGCCTGCTGCAGACCACTACGTGTTTTTGAGAGGAGTAGGGTGTCGTCAGCAATGATAAGCATTGGAAACCTTGTCCCTGCCAGCAAAGGGGCGTCAGTGGGAGTGTCTGCAAAGAATTTAACCACTTGATCAATGAATAACAGGAAGAGTGTTGGCGCCAGGACACATCCCTGACGAACGCTGCGGGTCACGGGGAAGGGGTTCGTCACTTGTCCCTGGCCTCCCCACCTCACCCCTGCATAGTTGTCCTCATGCATTTTAACTATCAGATCAAGTAGTTCCCTTGGTAAACCCAAGTCCCTCAGGACGCACCACAATTTATCCCTCGGCACTGGATCGATGTTTACACTCACTCTTAACCTCTTTGAGGTAGTCTGTGTACCAGGGACAGGAAGGCTTGGCTTGGCGTGACCGCCATACCAGTTTGGGTGCTAGTTCGAAACCAGTGGAGCCAATACAGTTATCTAAGAGGCCTGCATCAGTGAACACATCACCTTAGAAAGCAGGCACTCTCCCCTCCAATGCCCTACAAAAAGCCTCTGACTGAATTTTGTGAAAAGCTCTCAACACCAGAGACACTAACCCTGCTTGTGGTTGATTCCACCCTACACAAGACCACCTAAATGTAATCATATAGCGGTCCGACCAGGCTAATGGGGTGGGAGTATCCACTTCCACTGATACATTCAAAAATATCTGATGTAGAACATGACCAGGTTGATGTGTAGGCTCAAACACAAATTGGGACAAAGCCAGTGAAGAAATACTCTTGTAGGGTGACTACTTCCTTCTCCTCAATCATCATATGGCGATTAAAGTCACCCAGGAGAATAAAGTAGGAGTATCTCAAGGCCAGAGGTGACAAAGCGCTGTCAATGGAGTTAAGGAAAGCACCTGCTGGGCCCGGAAGTCTGCACAATAAGGTTCCCACCATAGATTGATTAGGAGAGAGGGTGAAGCAGAATCCAAGGACCTCCTCTCCTTTGAGACGCACTATAGGTATTATTGTACAATGAAAATTTTCACTGAAAACCATAGCAACAACCTCTCCTCTACATATTTTATAGCCATATGGAATAGTTGAGCAGATTGCAGAACCAAAAGATTCTGTTTTTTTTTTTTTTTTTATCTGTTTAATTGATTTTTAACAAACAAAGCAGTCATATATAACACGGTTCATTAAATGTTCAGACTGCAGTTGATTTTTTTTTCTTTTAACATGAAGGATAAGTTACTTAACTGTAATCCAAGTTCACTTCCAGGGGGTATAGTCGTCAAAGTCATAAACACTGGATAATCCCCGCCCACGTGCGGGATAACGAAGCATATATAAAAATACATATATATATGTGTATGTTTAGACAAGCAAGTACAGAGTACTTTCAGAACATACATATATACATACATAAATATGCAGGCTAATGTACTTCAAGTAGGCTAATATGCCAAAATTACGTTTTTTTTAGAAAAAGTAAATAATCTCCAATATGAACACTACAACAGAGAACATACACTGTAATAGAGTTCCAACACAGCCTTTAATTTTCAGAAAAAGGGCAGGTAATAGCAGGCAATTAGCTCATAGGTTGCATAGAAGAAAAAATGTCACAGTATAAAAAAAAATGGCACCCTGCCTTTAAGGATTCCAAGAACCTGGACACTGTGTCTTTAAGACCTCTAGGAGTCCCCTGCTCCAATCATGCACCACAGGTGAGAGTTAGGACAGTTCTTTTTGTTACAGTGTACAAACATAAAGAAATCATGGCAGAAAATGCAGAAACATACTCGTCCGGAGAGGCGGGAGGGTTGCTTATGACTTTGAGTATACCCCTGGAAGAGAACTAGGATTACAGGTAAGTAACTTATCCTTCTCTTTTAGGGAATACTCATCAATAGTCATAAGCACGGAAAGAATAGCAAGCCCATACCCACTTTCCGGCGGACAAGCGACAGTATAAATACAGCACATTTAAACATTTCAAGGATGACCAAACGCATTTCTTAATGAGGCTTGCCCAAACTGGGCATCAGCCTGTGTGTCAGAGTCTAAACAATAATGGCGAAAGAAAGTGTGCACTCATCGCCATGTAGCAGCAACAGGTACATTCCTAAGAAGAGCTATGGTCGATGCTTTCCCACTGGTAGAATGGGCCTTTGGGTTACCCGGGAGAGGTCTGATAGCAAGTTGATAGGACAACGATATACAGGACACTATCCACCTAGAGATAGACCTTTTGGAAGCTGCAGAACCTGTGTTCATGGAACCATAATTTATAACAGACAATCTGACATTCTCAGGGTCTTTTGTGGTCCAAAGAATGAAGGGACCTTTCTGGAGCATTTGAAGGATTCAGAAAGAATGTGGCGAGTGTGATAAATCTTATTAATATGAAAATCCGAGACCACCTTAGACAAGAAACACGGATGTGTTCTTAAAACCACTCTGTTTGCAAGAAAGACACCGTAGGACTCATTACAGCACAATGCCTGGATCTCACTCACTCTGCGAGCCGAGGTGATAGCCACTAGAAAAGCGGCTTTCCATGTCAAATGTTGTAAAGGAGCTTTGTGAATAGGTTCAAAGGGAGCCCCCATCAGTTTAGTTAAAACAATTTTGAGCTCCCAAGAAGGAGAAGGAGACCTGATTGGTGGATAAACCTTTCTTAATCCCTCAAGAAAATCTCTGACCACAGGAATCTTGAAAAAGAAAACCTGAGTTGGGGACTTTTTATATGCAGTGATAACTGCAAGATGGACTTTAATAGAGGAAAACTTAAGATCAGATTTGGCCAAATACAGCAAATATGGTAAAATCATCTGTTATTCACCCCGGACAGGATCTTGTCCATTGTTCATACACCATAGGTAGAAACGCTTCCATCTGAAAGCCTATGATTGTCTGATGGAAGGTCTCTTGGCTTCTTTTAGAATGTTCATACATTTCGAAGTCAAATCAAGGTGTCTGTATTGGAGGACTTCAGGAGCCATGCCATCAATCGTAGGGATGAGAGATTGGGGTGAAACACCTCCCCCCTGTTCTTGGATAGCAAATCTGGGCGGCATGGCAACCTCTTGTGTGGAACTTCTGATAGCTGAAGAAGGCCCGGGTACCACCACTGGCGGGGCTATCAGAATTATTCTGGTGTTGTACCTGTAGAACTTGTTGATCACTGTGGGAATCAACGGAATTGGTGGAGAGGCGTACAGTAATCTCTGAGACCATGTTATCAAAAGGACATTCTTTCAAGAGCCTGGTTGGTGAAACCTGGATGTGACGACGGGGCATTTTGTGTTTACTGCGTGTGTGAACAGATTGATGTCGGGTACTCCCCAATTGTGAAAAATGCTTTGAGTTACCTTGTCATTGAGAACCCAGTCATGAGGTTCGACAAAGTTTCTGCTTAGGGCGTCCGCCTGGACATTGGGAGTTCCTGGGAGATGAATCGCCACAATGGTTAAATCTCTTGCATAAAGCCATTTCCAGATGGTCCAAGACTCTAGAGAAAGAGGTCTTGATCGGGTACGCCCCTGCTTGTTCAAATAATGCATATTCGTGGTGTTGTCAGTTTGAACTAGACGGGCACGAGACTGGAACAAGGGGTACAGAGATTTGAGAGCTAGGTGTACAGCTCTCAGCTCTTGGAGGTTGATATGATAACCTTGTTCTGTCTCTGACCAGAGACCCTTAACTTGGAGAGAACCCTGGTGAGCACCCCATCCTTGGCGTGACGCATCCGTGACTATCGTTTGGGTAGGAGGGTCCCAGTGAAAAGGAACTCCTTTCATTAAATGGGAACTCTTCTTCCACCATCTGATGGAATCCTTGGCCGATTGGGTGAGAATCACATGGTCCTCCCAGCGCCCCGATATCTGCATCCCTGGTCCTCCAGAGATTGCTGCAGAGGACGCATGTTTAACCTGGCGTTTGATACGATGAAGATGCATGATGCAATTGATCCCAGCAGTGATAACACCTGTCTGACTGTGGGGCGTTGAGTGAGGAGAGGATTGTGACATGTCTCACGAATTGAGAATAACCTCCCCTCCGCAAGACACACGCTTGCCTTTGAGGTATCCAGGGAGGCACCCGGGTAGTGAATTCTGTGTTGGGTTGAAGATCGATTTCTTGTAGTTGACATGAAGTCCCAACCTGTTCAGTAGCTGAAGACAGTATGAGAGATGACTCTGAAGCAGAGCAGGTGGCGAGCTCTTCAGGAACCAGTCGTCCAGGTAAGGATATATGAATATCCTTTGCTTGCAAAGGGAAGCTGCCACCACTGCCATGCATTTCGAAAATGTTAGGGGGGCTGATTTGAGCCCGAACGGGAGAACCTTGAATTGGAAGTGCTGGAATGACACTTGAAATCGTAGAAATTTGCGATGCTTCTTGGAAACTGGAACATGGAAGTATGCGTCCTGCAGATCTATAGAACACATCCAGCCTCCTTGCTGCAGTTGAGGGAAGATTTGGTGCAGCGCCAACATCCAAAATTTTCATTTGCGGTTGAATTTGTTTTACAGTCTCAAGTCGAGTATTGGTCTGTATTCTCTGGAAGGACCTCTTTTCAGCACCAGAAAATAACGAGAATAGATCCCTTACTTTCTTTGAGGAATGGGAACTGTTTCTATGGCATCTTTATTTAGAAGACAGTTTACCTCCGATTGTAACAAGTAGTGGTCTTGGAGAAATTTCTCTCGCAGAGGTATTGATGGAGGTATGGATTTGAACCTGAGTAGATAGCCATTCTGCACAATATTCAACACCCACTTTACCACTCCTCCAGATGTAACATAACACCCCCCCCCCCCACCGAAGTGGTCAAAGGGTGTTTAGGAAGCCACCCCTCATTGCTTTGTTGGTTGTTTAGGTGCGGTCATCTGGTCTTGGTGGTCCTCTTTCTAGTCCAGGTCTTCTCTGTTGGTAGTGAGACCTGGATTGATTTTGATTCTGCGTATTCCAGTGAGAGGTTTAAACCCTCTGCTGGAAGGAACGTCTGTCATAGCGGCGGAACCTTCGATGTAATTATTTATGCTTCTCCAAGCCAACAGCTTTTTTAAAGTGTCCAATTCCGTTTTCATCTTGGAGCTTTCGTCGTTTGCATGCAAACCGAATAGAGAAGAACCATTGAAGGGAAGGTTTACGATCTTTCTCTGTGCATCCGGTTTCAGCCCCGTAAGATGAAGCCATGCTGAACGCCTTGAGCAAATCCTGTGGGAATAGCCGTGAACAGCCAAATCTGATGTGTCTGCAGCTGCGATGATAACTTAGTTTGCCAGCAAGCCGCCTTCCTGCAGGATTTCTTGAAAGTCCTGTTGATCCTCTTTCGGTAGCTTGTCTGGGAACCTTGCCAAGGAATCTCAGAATGATCTATCATACCGACCCAGCAGGGCGGAAGTGCTAGTCACCTTCATCACTGAGGCAGATGTGTTGCACATTCTTCTGTCTAAAGAGTCCATATTTTTACTGTCCTTTCTCCGGAGGGGCATTGGAGGAGGATGAGGCAGAGTGTGCATTTCTGGCTGCCGCCACAATGACTGAGTCTAGAGCTGGGTCCGCACAAAGAAAGAATGGATCCTGATCTGAGGCCTTATACTTTTTATAAATACATGTAGGAGCTGAGCCCACCGTGGCCGGAGTCAGGAAGGTCTGCATTGCTGGCTCTTACAGACCTGGGACCAAAGGCAGCAGAGGTCTTGCCGAAGGCCTAGGGTGAAGGATCTCAAATATGACTGAAGTCGAAATCAGTGGTGCAGACATACTGATATTTAGCTTGCTGGCACCCCTGTAGAGAACCTCATTGAAAGTTCTGCCATCATCAATCGGAGAAACCCTGGATGGTGGTGTCGTAGATAAAGTAGGTGAATAATCCCTAATGGATGGTCTTCTAGACGTGGTAGGTGAAGGTGACCTTCGTCTCCTTTTAGGGGTAGGCGAAAGGCGAGATCTTGAGCGCCCTCTTGATCGTGAGCATTGGGCTGATGGGGGATCTCTATCTTCTCGGAGATGCAGTAGGAGGAAGCCCCACAGAGACTCTGGATGGAGACAGTTCTGGAGAATTCTGAGCCCGGATCTCTGGGTGGGACCATCCAGCGTTGCATACTTTCAAGCCATCTTGGAGACATATTAATAGGAGGAGTCTTTTCTCTGGGAACCAGAGATCCCTCCGGCGTAACCTGAATGATGTTAATGCCAGGAGAAGATGAACCTTCCCTCAACGTCAAATGTATGGTCCTCGACGTCGACCTTGGCTTTTGTACGTCTCCTGACGGTAAGGTGAGAACTTTCTCCCTTGACATTGACTGCTGCCTCCACCCAAGACGGGGCCACCAATGATGTCGACCGCTGTTACGGAGACACACTTGAGGATTCGTGCCTATGCGGCAAGGCCCTTGACGCCGAATGAGAGGGAGCTCCCAACGTCGACCGTCTATAGGCTTGCAGTGTCTTTGATGTCGAATTTCTCGACAGTGATTGTGCCCTTGACGTCTACCATCTATGGGTCCATGAGTGTTTCCTCATCGTCAACCCTCTCAACGCCGACCTTTGAGAAGGAGGCAGAGATCTCGACACCGATTGGTGTTGTGACAAGATCTTTCATGTTCAACATACTTCGAGCCCGAAGTAAGCCTGGTCACCAACTTACTTGTTGTCGACGGAGGTTCTCGCTGTTTCTACAGCGATCTGTCCCTCGACGTCGTTGGGTATCTTACTTGTCTTTCCGACGTCAATTTCAACACAGACGGCGAGAAATCCTGAATCTGCTTTGTTTTGGAACCTGCAGAAGCAGATCGACACCTTTTCTTCCATTTTTCATGAGAGGGGGGCTTCATGGAGGTAGGATTGCTCTCAAGGCCACTTTGAGAATGTCCTTTTCTTCTCTCCATTGAGGCATGAAGTTTGATCTTCTCTCTGTCACGCAGAGTTCTCTTTGAAAATTGCTGACAATAGTAGCACTTCTCTGGGTTGTGTGAAGATGGCAAACACACAATACACACAGAGTGAGGGTCAGATTTAGCCATTTTCTTACCACAGGAAGGGCATTTATTAAATAATGCTGGCATTTCTGACAAAAAATAGTTGGTAAACTGCCAGAGAAAGATAGAAAATAAATACCAGCAGTATAAAATGTCGAATGAAGTTGAAGTAAACCAATTTCTGACTAGAAATAGTTTTTAAAAAAACTGACGAGCACAAGCTCCAGGACTAGCTACAAGCACCAGTTGAGTATTTATATTTTAACCTGTGTTATTTATATATGTATTTTTATGAATATATGTCATAGCTACAAGCCATGCTGTTGTAGTATTATTTTATCTTACTGCTAACGCTGTACGTATTGTACTTTGCATTCTGTCTTACGATTGTAGCAGTTCATATCTCTTGCATGAGAAATGAGACTGTTCAATAAACCCCTTTTATTGAAACGCCCGTCTCTCTATTTCTGTGCAACTCTGTAGAAACGAAGCATGCACGATTGACTGAGTGAAACTGTTACCTATTGTTTCCACGATTCTGAGACTGTCCGATTCTAAAGGGAAACAAAGTTGTCATGTTCATGCGGTTGTCAGAAACTAATCCCTTCTTGTTTATTCGAGAAGTTTCTAGTGACCTCTGAGTTAGCTGGCACACTCAAGTAATTACGTTTAATGTACTCAATAGAGACATACTGACTTCAGTCCTATGTCAAAACTATAGTGTATATTATTCCAATGTGCAGAGCCTATCAGGGATATAGGAACTACACTACATGGCGCCCAACGGTTTGGTAAGGCACTAATTTAATGCTAGATACTGAAGTAACTCAGTTGTGCTTTTCTCAGAGACCCTTTACTCGCAATACTCCATAAGACGACTGGAGTGGGGAAGGGATAATATCCGACATAGTTGAGTAGGACGAAAAACCTATGTATTCGTTTTTTGGTTTGTTCAACGTTGAAGGATACAGTGTTCCAAAATATTGTGCACCTTATCTTTGTTCCCTTGAAACTTGCTCTGCAATTTTCATTAAACAATGTCTAATAACGTCAATAACACTGAAACCGGTGGAGCTGCGGCTGACCAAGCCGAAGCAGCTTTTATTTTTACAGGTTTTGATGAAACCGATGAGAATGTTATAATCATTCCTGTTAATTTAAGGAGAGCCATCACTCAGAAACTTATAGGACATGGTCTAACACCAAGAGGTGGTAGAGCAGTTTTTGTAATAGAGGCACATGAATCTCACCGGACAGAGGTATTCTAATCATAGATAGTATTTCCAGAATCAAATCCAGTAACAAAAGTGTTTCACTTCTACAAAGAAGATGAACCACCTGAGGAATATATTCCTTTCGAGGATATTGAAATTCCACTCAGATACCAGGAGCTTGAGCTCTGGTTTAAAGGCGCCCTAAAACACTTAAATCAAATTACCATGCTCGGTCCACTAGGTAGACCAAGAGCAACTTGGCCGATTTTAGCTGGTTACACACCTCATCCTGACATCGAAGATATGTCAAATGATAAATTACTTGCTCAACTCAAAGAGTTAATCAAAATCTACAGACAATTGGTTCAATATGTCATGCGGACTCTCACAGTCCAACCACCATTAGTTATTCCACAACAAATCTCTCACCAGGGGAATACACTACACGCAGTCATGGGTAAATTGCTCGCAAAACGTGAACAAATTCCGTTCTGGATAGCTCAAAACATTACTCAGATCGAAGCAATATTTCCAAATACCAGCCCTTATGACAAACATAGAATTCTAACAATCTGTTTACCAATGGGGATAACACTACATCTGGAAGACTGCACCACTTGAGCACAGTCTTTTCTGCTATCTACACTAAAACACATGGTGTTCCGTTTATGGCGGTGATGGAGCAGATTTCACCTGGAGTCAGGCATTGTTTTATTATTGTGCTTCAGACAGACTGCATTTAAATTGCCACGCACATTTTGGTGCAAGTTAAACACATGGCACATGAAAAACATGAAAGTGAGGCCTATTCAGTCTGAAATGCTTTTGCTGAATTAACATGTGTTTTTGCAATGTGGAGAAAAACTTGTGATAAGTGGCCTTTTTAGCTTTGAAGATTAACAGAATGTGTTTCTCTCTTCCTAGCTCATTCCTTGTAATCTAAATTCACTATTCCTGTCTTAAAAGACTTTGAGTTTCTCAGCACCTAAGTAGTCTAATTTGCATGGAATAGGTAGAGAATGCCACACTGTATGAGCCATTCTGATGGCAAGCTGATGACAAAGAGAAAAGAAATGCTGAAACTGTCCTGTTTAATTTTCCTTTTTTATTTTAGTTACTTATTTTAAAGAACACTAACTGTTTCAAGAAGCTACTTACAGAACTCTGCACTAAAACATTTGAGCTTGACTATATATGATTTGATTACAGATAGACTTGTGTTTACCTTAGAAATAGAAGTAAAATTGTTATATGCTCAGCTTTTGCAATAAAAAAATGTCACTTTTGAAATTAAATGTGTGTGATGAATTATAAATCATTTTATTATGATTTGAATCATCAGAAGGGTGGATTGATGGAGCATATTTCACCTGGAGTCAGGCATTGTTTTTTTATTGTGCTTCAGACAGACTGCATTTAAATTGCCACGCACATTTTGGTGCAAGTTAAAAACATGGCACATGAAAAACATGAAAGTGAGGTCTATTCAGTCTGAAATGCTTTTGCTGAAATAACATGTGTTTTTTGCAGTGTGGAGAAAACTTGTGATAAGTGGCCTTTTTAGCTTTGACGATAAATAGAATGTATTTCTCTCTTTCCAGCTCATTCCTTGTAATCTAAATTCACTATTCCTGTCTTAAAAGACTTTGACTTGTTGCATATTTTAGATAAACATTTTCAGTTAATAACACCTCTTTTTATAATGTGTGTGAATTAATAATGCACCAAACACTATGCATGGGACTAAATGCTTTTTGCATGAAAAGCTATCTAAAACACTAAAGCATGTTGCTGTGTGCTCTGTATTAACGGTGTGTACTTTTACATTTTACACTAAATGCATGAAAATGTTATGTTGCACATTGCACATTTATTTTGCATGTTGTCATAAATAATAGAAAAGCGGCTTTACACTAATAGCTTGGCTAGGTAAACATTTATAAGGGGTATTAGTATGGAGTTGGGAAACATAATGGGCTGATTTACATGAAATTAATATTCTCTTTGTGTTTGTTTTATTTTTGGGCCTACCATTAAATGGCTGCCTGTGAATCTAGCAAGGCTATGGCTTGCATTAAAAGAGAAGAGAGCACGCGCAGACACCAGCTTGACTCAAACTGCAGAAGGAGTCAAGGACACTTTGAACTGGACAATCTTGTGACCGTGCCAATGTACCAGTTAGTTAAAATACCCCTCCTACTGCGCTGTGAAAGGAAGGAAGAGAATTAGAATGAAACATTTTTTCTAGTTAATGTTGCAAAAACAATATAAATGTATTTACTCATGTATGCTTCTTTTGTTAAAACTGGTATAGTCAGGATTTTAGAATGAGTCAGGGTAGTGAGAACTCTTGCCATCATGACTGACCAATCACGTACAAGTTTTCCTGAAGATGAAACATTTTGTGTAGTCTGCCAAGAATTAAAGTATAAATAATGACCTCTCTGGAGGCAAGGCTGGTTTCTAGGCTCATATGGCTTTTTGCTCAGCTGGCTTCTTGCTCATTTTGGCTTAGGCTTTGCATGGGTTAGGTACGAGATCGTCACGGGTGCAGCCTTGGGCGTCAGAGGAGAGTCAGGTGGGCAGTTCCCTGGCGATTTTTTCTAAAGTCCTTGCACGTCATATTTTGGCACTGCAGGCCACATTCCTTTGAGGTCCTGTGAAGGGCGGGCTGTTTTGCTCTTTAGACACAGACAGATGCAGAAGAACAGCAACAGATAGGAAGGCTTTTTAGGTTTAGATGCTAAACTTTAAGTTTATGCTTTGACTAATTAATTAGGTCTGAAAAGATTTATTTGACATATGCATTTATTTCTCTTAATGGGAGATTCTTGCAAACTATTTAATTATTGATTAGCCTTGCAAGACTTTTTTTTCTTAGAAACTCTTTAAGAGTTTTGAATGACATTTTGCGTCACATTTTCTTTCCTACATGTAATGCTTATATGCAGACTGTAATGTGTTCTTTATTAATGCTATTTTTCCAGTTTTCCAAATTCTGTAACCTGATTGATATTTTACTAAAGAATAAAGGGTCAGAGAAAAACTTAACTTTTGACTAGAAAATAAAACCCTTTAAAATACTCAACAACTCTCTTTATTGGCTTAAAATATTAATTGCATTTTTGACTGTTCAGGTTTATTTAAATCTCCTGAAGGTAATACATGGTGTGAAGGGCCCAACACCTTTTCAGCGGTAAAATAGAGGTAGCATGAGGGTTTGGCATTGAGAAATTACCAGAAGAATTTACTGCTCCATCAGTTTTTGGTAATCAGAGGATGGTCATTATTGATTAGTTTGGTGATTAATGATTATTGATTTCACCATCAACTATTCAACTAATGGATCATTGACCTTAGGAAGGAAGTTAAATAATTGCCCAAGTTAGATAAAATGTCCAAGTCCTGATTCCTGACTCCAATGCTCAGAACCTGAAGACTGGCAAAGCAGTACTAGAAGGTGATGCAAGAAGTGGTGTGAGTATCAATAGGGCTGTGAAAGGTTGTTAATGTGCTAGGATGTATTTTTGAAGTGTTGAAAATATTACATTTTGTTTACTGTTGGTGACATTTTACTCATTTTGAATTGATGGTGTTATTGATTATATTGGTAATTTCATAGGACATAATACTTTTTTGGTTATTGATTACATGTTTTAACTCTTCATGTTAAGTTAGTGTCTTGTTCTATGTTGTCTGGAAACACAGATATACACAGGTGGTAAATGGAAGCCACACTGCACTGAGGTTACTTGTCTGTTGGAATAACACTGAGAAGCGAGGTAGGGCTGGCAGTGTTAAATTAGGGACTATTTTCTGTGTGAGTGATTGTAGCAAAGAGTTCGCTGCTAGAATTTGGTGTGATATCACCTAGAAAGGGTCACACTGAAGAAGTAGCAGGTTCATCTGAGCTTGAGTGACAGCAAAGAGTTTGCTGGTGAAACTTTGGTCTGATATTACCTAGAAAGGGTCACACTGAAGGAGTAGCAGGTTCTTCTGAGCTTGATTGACAGCAAAAGGGTTCGCTGGTGAAACTTTGGCCTAAGATATATCCTGAAGGATAAGTCCAAAGGAGTAGCAGGTTCTTCTGAGCTTGAGTGAAAGGTAAGTGGAAGGGATTTACCTGTAGTGTTTAAAGAGTAAACGGAAGGTCTTACTTTGTGAAGGGTAAGTGGAATGTGTTACTCGCAGTGAATATAAATCTATCCTTTATTTAGTAGAACAGACAGAGTAGCGAATGTATTTATGTTGTTACTAACAGAGTTATTGATTAAGAGAAATATTGCAGTAAGATTTTGTGGAGGGTCAGTAGTAGGAGTAAAACTGACTGAAATTGAGACTGGCAGCTTGGAAAAAAGAAATTGCATTGAACTATTGCAAAAATGAAATTGGTCGAAGGTTTAAAGAAGCTGTTAGGAGGTAAAGTGAAAACTTCGTTTTTTATTGGTGATGCTCCTGAAGGAACACCTGTGCATTTTATGTCTACCAATTTGGGACAAAATACATGTATGTGGGTTCACCAATGGTGCGAGATTACTGAAAAAGAGGGTGCTTTGAGGTTTCCAAAAGATGGTACTTTTGAAGTACAAATTATTGACAAATTAAGGGAAGTGTTATGTGAAATAAAGACACCATCTAAAGCTGCACAATTTGAGGCCTTACGCATATGGGAAAAGATAGCAAGAGAGAAAGCAAGTGAGGATAAAAAGGTAAAGCACCAAATGCAGGAGAAGATAATTAATGATGATAAAGAACTTCAAATAAATAATGATTCAGGTGATGAAATAATGGAGGCATTGTTAACTGAGTGTCCACCACTTTATGTGGTTCCCAGTAAAAATACTGAAAATAGTGCACCAGTAAGTATTGCAGTGGCTACTGCTTCTGTTGAACAAAGAAAAACACAGATTGAGAAAACTGTGCAAACATTTCAGATTGACCCATTACCTGTTGATTCAGCACTGACAGTGATACCTTCAGGTGTTACTGCTTCAAATGTGCCTGATTCAGTCCAAGAATTGCTAACTGCAGATACCCAGATAATTCCTAGAAAAGTTATGGCTGTCCCAATTGATATGGTCCCTACTGAAAAGGTTCAAAGAGCTGCAGAGGAGTGACTATGGCAGAATTTATTTCAGAAACTCAGAATTCACAGATTATTGAACAGAAATTACCCCAAGCACTGAAAGGTGAGGGAAAATGGTCCTTACAACATCTACAGCTCAGGATAAAATAAATATATTTGAAAATGGGATTTCTCAAACCTGCTTTGAGGAAGCAGCAGTGATTAAAAAGATAGAAAACATGGGAGAACACATTAACACAGGCCCTGAAAAAGAGAGACAGCTTAGGGCCAGATGTAGGTAATTCATATTTACCGACTCTTAAATACCGAATTTTACCGATTCGGTATTTAAGAGTCGGGAAATATGAAGGGGGGGAGATGTAGGTAATTCCAAATTGAGAATTACCGAATCGGTAGGATTCGGTATTTACCGATTCGGTAAATACCGAATCAGTATTGCCCATTGATTCCTATGGGCCATGAAGCCCATAGGAATCAATGGTAAATACCGAATCCTGCAAGGGTGCATGGGGTGTCACTTAGACACCCTCTAGCATCCCAATTCCAGACTTGTGTGCCATGTGGCACACAGACATGCCCTAAGGGCATGTCTGTGTGTCACATTGCACAGGTGTGCATGCACAGATGTGCATGCGCACCTGAATTCAGTATTTTACCACCCAATTGGATTGGGTGGTAAAATACTGATTCTTAAGGGCCTGTGACACTCTTAGGAGTGTCACCTACATGTGGATTTACCGAATCGGTAAAATTACCGATTCAGTATTTTACAGAATCAGTAAATTTACCGAATCGGTAAATTTACCGATTCTGTAAAATGAGGGCCCCTACATGCCAAATCCTAAATACCGGTCGGAAACGGCCGAAAACGTCCGTTACCGACCGGTATTTACTCTACTACATCTGGCCCCCCTAGTGTTTTAAATTCAACATGTGAACATGAAGAAATTAACAATCCCTGCTGTTTAAATATTGAAAATGTGAACCAGTGTCAGGAAAAAGAATACATTTCCCTGAGTAAGGAAACAGCTGTATGTGCATTAACTACACATAATGGACTGACAGATCTGGCTCAAAAATATGAAACTGATGGTTCAGGAAGTTTTCCATTTCAGAAAGGTTTTACGGTACATATGGATGATGAAGCAAATGAGAAAATGTGTTCTTCAGGAATGCAATTGCACATTGCAGAAATAAAATATATTTTAAATGCAATGGGTTTGAGAAATTATGAGACAAATGGGCAAGAAAACATGAGAAGAAAAAGAAACCACCAGACCTTGCAATGAATCTGGATAAGGAAAAGAAACTATCAGATTTAGTTGAGAAAAATAATAAGCAGAATGAGGGAGAAGCTTTTGCTTACTCATTGAGAGAAATGGTGGGAGAAGTGCATTTTCATATGCTACAGAATAAAAGTGAACTTGCAGCATTTCTGAACATTATCCCACAATTGAGAGACACATTTATGCTGTGGTACCCACAAGTTGATGGATTTGATGAAACTTTAAAAGAGTTGTGCATTAATTTAGAAATGTTCTTTTACATTGCCATGCCAACAGAAATGTGGTTTGAATCTAAAGTTGTGCAGAGGCCAGGTGAAGAGACAATGAAAAGGGTTTGCATGAATGCATCATAATTTTCTGTTGTTATGGAGGAAAATATAGCAGTGATTATTTTCCTGATGGGTGGAGTGCCAGCAAAGGATGTTGATTGGGTACAGATGCAAAGAACACAGGATGGAAGTAAAGTTGTTTTGGTATGTGCAGATTCAGGTATGGATGTTGTACTGCTGGAAAACGTGTCCTTTTGCCATCTTTATAACAGATTTGAGCAGTGGATGAAAAAAAAACTTAAACATGATGCACAAAAACATGGAGAAATGCAGATGCAAAATATACCAGCTAAGCAAATGCAAATATCAGTTCAGAAACAGGTACCAATGGCAGGAATTTTTCAAGCACAGATGGTCCCACAAAATATGGAAAATGCTAAAATTAATTTAAATAAGGTGTCCAGAGCAAATGTGAATTATTTCCAGAGGCAAAATCAGAACCCAGTCCAACAGGTTGCTGTGTTTGAGAATGAGAGTTTTAACCCTCACAATTCTGAATTTTCCAAGTCCATTGTGAAGGCAGTGGAAAGTCCAGATTTAGTTGCAGGAGTTTTAAACAAAGAAATTACAAACCCAGTGTTAGAAGAATTTGCACCAAAATTAGGCCCATTTGAGGAAAATTGCAAAACTGTTGTCTGTGATTCAGGCCTAGCAGAAAAAGCAATTGTTTTGCAAACTAAGCAGCACAGAATACTGTACAACAGATAATGTTAATTTTCAGATTCCTGATGAGGAGGTACATTTTAAAATGGACCAACAAGAGACAGCTGTAGCTGTAGCAAAGCGCCGGTACACTCTTGCCTGAGTAGCTGAGCGCTCAATAAAACTCCCAATAACATAACATAACATAACATTAATTTCAGAAAAGACAGTTGAAAAATTACCTTCTTCTTTGGAAAAAATAATAAACACAGAAATAAGAGAGTTCACAGAAAAGGATGCCAGATTAATAAAATGTGCAGAACATGTCTTATTAAAATTAGAACCAAATGACATGTATTCAGGAACACCATCAGTTGCAGGAATTTTACCAATAAAAGGATTTTCGATGGAATTGATTAGAAGTTTATGTAACTTTCTGATCACAGGTTCACAGAAAATAAATGAAAAGAATAGAATAGTGCAGGAGATTAAAAGCATATTTTGTTCATGTTGTCCTGTGGTACCGAATCCAGCCAAAATATTTTTTCACATTTCATGTGGTGAAGAATGGCTTACTTTTATTGATTTTTGCTAAGACTATGTAACCGTGCAATTGCATGAGAATAGTCAGGAGTACTGTCAAAAAGAAGATGAATACATGGGACACAAAATTGGAAAGGGAGGTAGAAAGGTGTCACCAGAAAGGGTGGAAATAATTTCCAAGATTAATCCACCTCAAATTTAGAAAGAAGTCAGGACATTTTTGGGAATGGTTAGCTGCTGTAGAGAGTGGTTACTGAACCTTTCCCTAGTGGCTAAGCCTTTACTGAGGCTGACACACAGGATGTGTCTGATCCGCTTCCATTCGACAACAATTGCACAAAAGCATTCCTAGAGTTGAAAGAGAAAACATGCCGCGCCCCAGCATTAGGAATGAAAGTTTATTTGAAAGAAAATACACCAATTTGCAGTGAGAGGGAGGGCTGCGCTCTCTCATTGCCTATTCAAAAAGATGAATGTGTTCAAAGGTCTGTGATGTATTGCCCAATGACCTTTGATCCTAACTTCACAGAAATGTCAGCAAATGAATTGGATTGTGATGAAACTGAATATGAGTGTCTAAATATCACGAAAATATGCATTAAGCCAAATTCAGACTTTAAGGATGAACGTCTGAGTCAGCCAAACAATGTCCATTTTGTAGATGGCCCATGTTTGAAAGGTGACACATTAAAAGCAGAACATGCTGTGCTCCTTATGCATTATGTTGTCAAAGCTTCATGGCTTTCAGGAGTTCCCTCAGCCCAAAATTCGAAATTGATTGCCCTTACCATAACATGCAGTATATCTGCTCAAATGAGAGTCACTGTTGTCATGGGAGAGAGAAATGCTAATTCAGTTGCACACATTTGTGTTCTGTTAGCATGTACATTCTATGGAATCTTCACAGGTGAATTAAAAGAAGCTCAAGAAAATATTTCAGAAGCAGAACATCAGGGTTGTATCAGAACTGTTTTTGAGAAAAGTAACAACTGCATAGTGGCAAAAGTGTCATGACTGATGCCCAGGTATAGATTGCCAGTTTCTCTGAAATCAGATCATAATGTGGTCTCAAAGATAATGAGTGCAGAACAACAGATTGGACAAGGAATGGATTGCAGCTATCTGCCTGAAGTGTCAAGCATACTAAAGCATTTTTGGTATTGACCGTGGAGGGTCAGACAATCTGCATTTGGTTGTTCTGTGTCGCTGTCAAGGAAGTTGGGCTGTTTTTTAACATTTAAATTGGGACGTTAAGCAGTGAAGTATTCCCTCAAAAACATTTTTATGGGATTGGAATAGTTATCAGTACAGTCAGACTGGTCTATCTCCGAGTAACTGACATTTGTGTACGTCCATTTAACAGAGTCCTTTGTTGTGTATCTAGTTTTGAGTGGAGAGCGAGCCTGTATGATTCCCTCTGTGCTCCCATTGATAGTTGGATTATTTTTGGGCCTACCATTAAATGGCTGCCTGTGAATCCAGCAAGGCTATGGCTTGCATTAAAAGAGAAGAGAGCATGCGCAGACACCAGCTTGACTCAAACTGTGGAATGAGTCAAGGACACTTTGAACTGGACATTCTTGTGATTGTGCCAATGTACCAGTTAGTTAAAATATCTGTCCTACTGCGCTGTGATAGGAAGGAAGATAATTAGAATGAAACATTTTTCCTAGTTAATGTTGCAAAAAGAATATAAATGTATTTACTCATGTATGCTTCTTTTGTTAAAACTGGTATAGTCAGGATTTTAGAATGAGTCAGGGTAGTGAGAACTCTTGCCATCATGACTGACCAATCACGTATAAGTTTTCCTGAAGATGAAACATTTTTGTGTAGTCTGCCAAGAATTAGAGTATAAATAATGACCTCTCTGCAGGCGTGGCTGGCTTCTAGGCTCATATGGCATTTTGCTCAGCTGGCTTCTTGCTCATTTTGGCTTAGGCTTTGCTTCATTCACATGGGTTAGGCACGAGATTGTCACGGGTGCAGCCTTGGGCATCCGAGGAGAGTCAGGTGGGGGTTCCCTGGTGATTTTTTCCAAAGTCCTTGCACGTCATATTTTGGCACTGCAGGCCACATTCCTTGAGGTCCTGTGAAGGGCGGCTGTTTTGCTCTTTAGACACAGACAGATGCAGAAGAACAGCAACAGATAGGAAGGCTTTTTAGATTTAGATGCTAAACTTTAAGTTTATGCTTTGACTAATTAATTAGGTCTGAAAAGATTTATTTGATTTATGCATTTATTTCTCTTAATGGGAGATTTTTGCAAACTATTTAATTATTGATTAGCCTTGCAAGACTATTTTTTCTTAGAAACTCTTTAAGAGTTTTGAGTGACATTTTGCGCTACATTTTCTTTCCTACATGTAATGCTTATATGCAGACTGTAATGTGTTCTTTATTAATGCTATTTTCCCTGTTTTCCAAATTCTGTAACCTGATTGATATTTTACTAATGAATAAAGGGTCAGAGAAAAACTTAACTTTTGACTAGAAAATAAAACCCTTTAAAATACTCAACAACTCTCTTTATTGGCTTAAAATATTAATTGCATTTTTGACTTTTCAGGTTTATTTAAATCTCCTGAAGGTAATACATGGTGTGAAGGGCCCAACACCTTTTCAGCGGTAAAATAGAGGTAGCATGAGGGTTTGGCATTGAGAAATTACCAGAAGAATTTACCGCTCCATCAGCGGTAATACCTGACGTCCTGGAACAGATTCAAAATGAATACGGGGCAGAGCCTGCTCTGAATTTAGGTATGAAGTTACTGAAAAATTGTAACCAGGTCTTATCGATAATATTAAATGAGAAGCAGCATCAGTGGCAATCCGCCAAAAATTAAGGGAATTTGATGTAACAGAACAACCACAAGAGAACTAGCCAGAATAATTGAAGAATCCTATGAAGAATTAGGCAGAGACAGTTTGAGTGGGAAACCAGTTAAATCACAACTGTCTGAAAGTCCTGAAAAGCCTTTACTAAAAACAATCCTACATCTTCTAAAAAGAAGTGGGAAAATAATAGCTAACAACATTCAAAAGAGACAGATTCTCAATCCCGAGGTAGGTCTCCTCAAAAGGAGCCCTCTGAAAGGAGGTATAACCTCAGGAATAGGGATAATTTGAGAAAACCTGACAGGTATCAAGATACTGATACACGTTCCTCTCGTACCTTTCAGATATCGTCACAGACATCCAAAAGAAGAGGACGGTCAGACCACAAGGAAGAACGCGTGAGGTCCAAAGACGGTCAACACGTTCAGAAAAGCAAACCAAAACTTCAATTCTCAAAAAAGAAGGTAGCAGGTCTGAAGATCAGACATGCCGAGATTTCTGAGAACACAACTCAAGAACGGAGAATGGGCTCAGACAATGTTGGATAGCGGAGCAGAAGTAACAATAGCTCACCAGAACCTGAAGGGACTTCTGGAGACAGGGGACTTGAATGAAGACATTCAAGTTGAAACTGCAGACACCAGGGCTAGTTCTCCACATAGGTTATATGAAATAACACTCCGGGTGGAGGGAGACATACCAAGAAAAGTGAAAGCACTCTTTTGGGAGCGACTTTCAAAAGGTTATGATATACTTCTAGCAGAACAGGACTGGTCACCAGAATTTGTAAGAGAGTGCCCACATGGCGAAGATATCACTATGCCAGCCTTCTCCAACCATGTTCCAGTACATTTTAAATATACTTATGCCAGGAAATGGGCAGTTACCCAAGCCCCATCATTATACAAAAATCATGTAGGGTGGGATGAGGACTCACCTCACCACAAAATCCAGTAAAAAAATTAACCAACTGCACAAAGGCAGTACCCAGTTAAGCAAGAAGCTGAAAAACAGGTCAGGGAGATTTTAGATCAACTTGAATACCAAGGGGTGATTGAAACATGCACCTCATCAATGAACAATCCTTTGTTTCCTGTTTCCAAACCATACAATACATATCGTCTAGTTTTGGATGTCAGGATCTCACCTGTGTTTCCGCAGGAGCGTCATGGAACCGAAGTATCTTCCGGAACTTCTCCCAACCACCAATTGCGCTTGACAACGTCTAAGCAACAATGGTAATCCGGGGAAGAAGGGAAACAAAACAAGGAAGGAAGGGGGAAAAGAATCCCTGGTTGTCACTCAGCAACTGCAGGATGTCGTCAGGGCAAAGCAAAAAGGCTGTAGATAAGAGGGAACACAATTTAGAAAACAACCATAACATCCACTGGTTGATATAAATGTTATGTCTTCCTTTCCTTTACCTAAATACTCCCTTCTTGTGCACAGGTGAATAGGTGAGAGTCGTAGTGCTGGTAAATAGGTTAGCGTTGCAGTGTTACAGCAGTGAAAAGTAAGATAATGCACTTAATAATTAGAGGGTTGGCAGAGATAACGCTACTTTATGCAAAATAAGTGCCCTCCTATGCAACAAACGTACCTATAACCTTGTGAAGAGGGTATGTACATGTGCAACAAAATAGTAACCTTCAACTATAGGTTAATGTCTCCCAATTCCCTTGTAGGTATCCAAGATAAACTAGAAGAGGAATCCTCCTTGTAGTCCTTGAGCACCAAAATCAGGTAAGTGAGAGGTAATTATAATGTACCAAAAAAAAGTAGCGCAGAGCCCTGTTACCGTAATCACGGTCTTCAAAGCACACGACTTGATGAAAACGAGAACCGGAAGATAGGTTGGAGTAACCCGAGAGCTTGTACGCGAAGCGTTACAACTCGGGAGAGGCGGTTCTATGACCTGACAATTCCACCAGTGCTCATGCGCCCCCCTCTCGAGTGGCAGCCATCATGGTAGTTCTTGTCCCGTCTTGGATCCTGGCTCGGCAACCGTGACATTGGATTACAGACACCAAAACTCTTGTTGCAAAACATTTGCAGTGCAAAATGCACACAGTACAGCATTAATAAATAGCATTGTGCGTAAAAAATATAGAAACCACATTAGATATTTGTAACAGTTTCTTTTGCCAAAACATAGCACCTGAAAATAGGTATTTGACCACTTTCTCAATAATGGGGACCCAGCGTCAATTCTGTCATCTCCCTCAAGGATTCAAGAATAGTCTGGGGCTATTCTCAGCAAAGGTAACAGAGTTACTACAAACTTATGATGACGAGGCATTGTCATATGTCGATGATATCTATCTGAGAGACGATGACCTGGACAGGTACTTCAACAGGGTGAACACCATTATACTAGAATTGCCCATCTCAATGTTCTTTTCTTAGGACATGAACTATCAAGTGAAGGCAAAAGCCTGGCAGCCAACTTTATTAGAAAAGTGCGCGCTGCTCCAACCTCCAAAAACGCAGAAAAACTGACAGTCTATTCTAGGTTTCCTGAATTTTGGAAGAACTTACATTCTAAACTACGCAGAAAGGGTTAAACCTCTCTACGAATTAATCAAACCTGATTTTAAAAGTATACATTGGACAGAAGAGCACTCAGAAATTTTGCGTTCACTTCTAGCTGACATGTTAGCAACAAAATATTTACAAACCCACATAAACGTACGCAATTTAGTGATCCGAATCATTCCGGGTCAATGCGGATTCACCTACTTAACTTTTAACGAAGGTGAAAAAGTACCAATTGCATACAAATCACATTTTGTACACACATGCAGAAATGAAATTCTGACAGCAGTTCATCCGCTGTAGCAAAAGAGAGAGCCCTAGCACAGGGAAAATGCATTATGGTCGTAACACCTGTACCAGCCTTAGAGGCGGTTACAAAAGTGAGCATTCCAAATGCAAAAGCTTTACATCCGAGATGGATACAATAGGTTAATTGAATATGTTTTGAGCCTTATTTGAAAACACAAGCATTCCTGCAATACGAATACGAATGTCCTCTGCCTACTGAAATTCTACTTCTACACCAGTATGAATTTATAATTTATACTGACGGATCTGCACAACCCACTACGGGGGGTAAACAAGCTTGTAGTTCAGCATGCGTGATCGAGAAGGTCGTATGCGCGATAGAAAATTCAGACCTATGGTCACAAAAACACAATCTCTAGGAGATTGTACAGCTCAGCGAGCTGAACTACAAGCATTCATAATGGCACTTGAAAATACGGATCACGAATTCCCCACACTCATTTTACTGTGTTCAATCTTACAATGAATATTTGCAGAATTGGCCTCAAAATGGTTTCAAAGATGCAAAAGGTGGCACAATAAAGAACAAAATGCTTTGGGAACAAGTAGTTCAGTTGCGAAACAGACTACAAAACACTCAAGTGATACACATGCTGAGTCATCAACGTGATGGCGTTAACGTTGAAGGGAATTCATTGGCTGATGAAGCCGTGAAAGGGTCTGTGCAAACGGCTTCCGTAGCTGCAATCACTTGTTCAAAAACGAAAATAGACAGTGAAATAATACTGGCTGTCAATGCTTCAAGCACAGGCAGCGGTGCAGCGTTACCTAAAGGGTTTCCACTCAAATACTCATATGTAACTGATACAAACAATGTTCAGTTTGCTCTAATCCCTGGAGTGGGGGATAGGGTAATTCCAAACATGGAACATAGATTAGGACTAATCCTAGCGGCACATGAAAGGCTCTCCTCTGCTCATGCAGGTGTTTCTGCCACAGTATGGTTATTAAAACAGAGATACTGGTGGCCCGGCATTAGGAAGCAGACCAGAAACTAAGTGATGGACTGTGAAATATGCCAAAAAATGAAAGTCTCTACTGTGAAACGTCCTGCACAGACGCCCCTGTTAATTTCAGATAAACCATTAGCTTATGTTTACCTGAACCTCTGCGTCCCTTACAGAGGGATGGTAACTATAAATATATCATGGTCGCAGTGAACTTGTGTTCTAGGTTCCTTTGGATGTGGCATCAGCGCACGGCTGACGCTCAAACTGTTTTAAAAGATTTGTGAGTCTTTATTGGCACATACGCAATAGGCACACTACACTCTGACCAGGGCCCTGCGTTTAGCTCTCGAGCTTACAAAGACGCCATGGCCAGTTGGGCGTAGCATTGCGGTAGTCTTCTCCAGTCCATCCTGATGGAAATTTGGTTGTGAAAAGAAAAAAACGGGACATAAAGCAGTCTATAACAGTTAGGGTATTAGGTTAGGGTGATGGGTGGGTCAAACATCTTTATGGGGTCCAACGAGCATTTAACAATTTGCCAAGAAGTTCTCTAGGGGGTGTTACTCCATATGAAGTCCTATTTGGAACTAGAATGTTGATTCCGGACCTTGACATGAAAGGCACAGTAGTGGAAAAAAAAAGTTTGATTTCAAAGATCGTTTTACAGGACTTAAATGAACTGAGATCGAAACAAAGCAAAGTGTTCCTGAAGCCAACCATCACTGGGGAAAAACCAACAGTCCCAGCAAGGCCTGTCTGGATCCCAAAGCTTGGTGATCTAGTCAGAGAAAAGATCGCGAACAAGAAGGAATTTTGGCCTTCTTACCGACAACCAGTACCTGTCCTAGCAATCCACGGATCGGGAACAGTACTTTTGCCGCCCCTTGCTGGTAAAAGGGAGAAAAGATTTGTGTCCATCGACTATGTGGCCGATACTAAGCAGTAGGCCAAGTGGACTCCGACAATGTAGCAGACGCACTCCTCTAGCTACAATCCAAGAGGTTCAAACTGAGAGACTCCTCACCTTTGAAGATTCTACAGTGAGAAATGAAGGACTAAGCAACAAAGCTATGGTACTCATTCCTCTTGAGACCCAAATATCAGTTCGTCCTGATACACCTGTCTACAACGAAGTAACAAGTGATCAATTGGTTCCAGCGATTGCAACAAATCCTGATGCAATTCCAACCATTGACAACTCTGCCTCTGGCTATTTCATTAACTTTGATATGTTTTCTGAGGATCCCAGCGAACCTGAAACAACGCCAGCACAAAGAACTTTCAGAGAACAAGCAATTGACTTTTTTCATCACCTGAAAAAGACTTATCTGGTTTCACCGTGTATTGAACTATGGATTGTTTTGGGAATATGTTTCTTTCTACTTTGGTTAGCTCTGGTAATGACTCTGGGTATGCTGATAAATGGAAGCTATATTCAAATAGACACAGCTAGTCAAAGCGTGAACTTACTTCTCCAGCCACACAAATCATCCCATTGTGAAGCAAAAGAATTGTCAGTAGTGAACATCACAGCCGTTCCTATACAAGATGTGATAGTTTGGTACAAAATAGAATATGACATTTTTGGCCTGTCTGAGCTTTTGAAGATTCCACACTTATTCAAGATTTCATTGAGTGACGTTTCATCTAGTACCTTTTCTGATGATTGGGACTTCGAGACTGTTAATATTATGATGTCTGATCTAGAGATATCTGCGGTATTTGCAAATCATGAATATTTAGAGGGTTCATCAGACTATAAACAAATGTATTGTTATAACCATTATGGTCATCATTTCTTTCACAAATCTGCTATGCCTAGAAATATTATTTATGTATAACCAATGGGAACATTGTCCTACACCTCCAAAACGAATCTCAAAAACTTTTGCGAATAAGTTTCCATATTTTTCAGGGTTCAATATATCCAATCCAGATTAATTTTATTTTAAAAATGTGAACAAGACATGAACGAAAAATATGTTAAGCAATACAAAACAGATTTATTCTGTAGCCTTTATTGCCCAACTGTCTAGACAGGGTTTCGACTTTTGGAAAGACATGATTGAGACAAAAACGGTCTGGGGTACAAAAGATTTGCAAGTGCAGGGGGTAGAAGCTTTGTTTAGAGCCTGTATCATCCCTGAGCAAATTATGTTTTTGAATGACACTGTCCACCAAACGTCTTGCCTTGGGTTAGTCAAGATGAAAGACATTAACACACCGATCATACCTATACCTGCAAGTAATAGCATTTCCTGACTTGTTGCTGCACCTACCGGGTCTCTGCCTGTGAACCTTGTGTTTTATTCAGCGCCTCGCGGGGTGTGATTGAGGGCATCGTCATCTAGGGATTAAGGAAGTGCTGGCCCTTGAACCGTGAACCGAGTGCTTTTGTTGAGGGTGCGTGAGTGGCAACAGGGCTGCGAGCTGCGGGAGCGGGACTGCATATCCCAGGAGGCCCCGCCAGCCCGAATCAACATCACCTGGGCCGCTCTCCCTGCCTGCCCCGCCCCACCAACGATCCTGAAAAACCCCAGCCTGCGGAGGTAACTTGGGACGCTTTCCTGACTTGTTGCTGCACCTACCGGGTCTCTGCCTGTGAACCTTGTGTTTTATTCAGCGCCTCACGGAACCCGCTCCGCGGGTCCCGCTTCGTGGGGTGTGATTGAGGGCATCGTCATCTAAGGATTAAGGAAGTGCTGGCCCTTGAACCGTGAACCGAGTGCTTTTGTTGAGGGTGCGTGAGTGGCGACAGGGCTGCGAGCTGCGGGAGCGGGACTGCATATCCCAGGAGGCCCCGCCAGCCCGAATCAACATCACCTGGGCCGCTCTCCCTGCCTGCCCCGCCCCACCAACGATCCTGAAAAACCCCAGCCTGCGGAGGTAACTTGGGACGCTTTCCTGACTTGTTGCTGCACCTACCGGGTCTCTGCCTGTGAACCTTGTGTTTTATTCAGCGCCTCACGGAACCCGCTCCGCGGGTCCCGCTTCGTGGGGTGTGATTGAGGGCATCATCATCTAAGGATTAAGGAAGTGCTGGCCCTTGAACCGTGAACCGAGTGCTTTTGTTGAGGGTGCGTGAGTGGCGACAGGGCTGCGAGCTGCGGGAGCGGGACTGCATATCCCAGGAGGCCCCGCCAGCCCGAATCAACATCACCTGGGCCGCTCTCCCTGCCTGCCCTGCCCCACCAATGATCCTGAAAAACCCCAGCCTGCGGAGGTAACTTGGGACACTTTCCTGACTTGTTGCTGCACCTACCGGGTCTCTGCCTGAGAACCTTGTGTTTTATTCAGCGCCTCGCGGAACCCGCTCCGCGGGTCCCGCTTCATGGGGTGTGATTGAGAGCATCGTCATCTAAGGATTAAGGAAGTGCTGGCCCTTGAACCGTGAACCGAGTGCTTTTGTTGAGGGTGCGTGAGTGGCGACAGGGCTGCGAGCTGTGGGAGCCGGACTGCATATCCCAGGAGGCCCCGCCAGCCCGAATCAACATCACCTGGGCCGCTCTCCCTGCCTGCCCCGCCCCACCAACGATCCTGAAAAACCCCAGCCTGCGGAGGTAACGTGGGACGCTTTCCTGACTTGTTGCTGCACCTACCGGGTCTCTGCCTGTGAACCTTGTGTTTTATTCAGCGCCTCGCGGAACCCGCTCGGCGGGTCCCGCTTCGTGGGGTGTGATTGAGGGCATCGTCATCTAAGGATTAAGGCCCCGCCAGCCCGAATCAACATCACCTGGGCCGCTCCCCCTGCCTGCCCCGCCCCACCAACTCAAGGCCCTATAGATATAAGCAGACAAACCCGCTACGCAGGAGCGCCCGGGGCGAAGCCCGGGCAAAGGGCGGGCCCTCCGAGGCCTGTAGAGTCTGGTCTGGGCCAGAAGCCTTGGCCTTGTCAAATTCATCCTTCTGTGTAGTTACCGGGGTCCGCTATCACTGTGATTGTTTCCCCTTCACCTACTGTATGTGTTTTGTATTTTGAAAGCGGGTCTTTTGGTTTGCTCTTTGTTAGTTGGGATCAACCCCTTACTACAGGAATGTGTACCCGTGAAACACGTAGTAAGACTGCGGCCGGTGCCTCCAAATTGACAGGCACTTTAGATAACTTTATTGTACGCACTAACTCATTAATCGATGAAGGTATCGCCCTTATGGAAAGAAGGGTGTCCCAGGACCTCGCACATGCGAGAAGGTCTTCCTTAGGTACTATAGCTTCTGCACGCACGCCACTAAAAACCCATTTAACCTCTGAACTAAATCCAATCGTCTCATCCCCGATCTCCCACTCTACTAATAGTAGCCAGCCTGCCCCATTGGAATTCCCCACCCCGATAGCCCCGCCCTTAGCTCTTCCTACACCCTCTGTGATTCCCCAGGCAGCTATTGACTGCCAGGAAGAGACATCTAATTTTAGGGGCATAAGGGAGGGTGCTATCCCCAAACGTCCTAAACCATCTAGTAAGGAAAGTAGGGATTGCATAGAGGTTGACAATGGGACGGGGGGTCCTATAGAGATTGCCACCAACACCAGTGGCAATTTGGAGGGAAGGGTTAGTATGGTCAACCCGGGTATCAGTGTAGTGAGAGTAGAGGCGAGCCATGCGCTCCATCTCGTCCCCATGGGTCTTCCTGACAATTCTGTCTCCAACACTAGTCTTGCGAATCTCCTCGAGACAAGCAGCCTGGATGAAACCACGGAGGGATTGGAAGATAGAAATGGCATATTCATGAGTTCCTTATCTAATCTTATTAAATCTCTACTCACACCCTTGGAGACTAGATTACAGTGGATTGAACAGCAGCTCCAGGCCATACACCTGGAGCTAAAAACCCACTCAAAAGCTCCTGTTCAAAAAGTCTCGAGTACTCCAGTACTGTCCAATACTAAACCACCTGTACCCTCTAAACAGCCAGCAGGGAAACATGTGTCAACTAAATCACTTCCACCCAAAACCCCCACTCTGAAGACCACTAATAACTGTGCTGCCAAATTGTCATCTAATGCCCCTAGTAAATCCCAGACTTCTGATGGACCCCCCATCCTGGCACCTAAACCACCAACACCCCCACCTGTGAAATCTAAGGTACGCCGTAATATTAATTTACCACCTGACGCATGCCCCTATATAATAGTGCTAAAAGGCGTCCCTGAGCTTGCCCTTACAACAACTGAATCCTTTTGGGCTCTCAAAAATAGTCTGCCATTGGTTAGGTCAAAATTATCCACTACCACCAAATATCCGCAGTAATCTACTTATGGTAGAGAGAGCCCCCTGGGTAGGCGAGAATAAAAAAAATATTCAAGGGGATTGTGTTGTTGTGACATTTGAGGACTCGTGTTCGGTGGAACATATAATTGCAGGGCCCCCATGCAACACTAACTCTACAGTTTCAGCCAAACCTCTATCCTATTTCTATATGGTTTCAGATTATCGTAGTAATAGGTGGAGCTGGCTAAGAGGCTCCAACCACACGGGAAGAGGAACAAGAGGGGAGCCTTGGCGGGACCATAACCTAAATCAGTGGAATGGTAGTAATACCAGAGGCTGGACTCCATTGCAGCCTATAATGGGTAGCCGTCCCCATAGTTTCAACCAGCAAAACGGGGCATGGTCTGGGCAACATCATAATAATACTAGTCAGTGGGATGGTGGCGACAATGGAGGGTGGAGCACAGTCCCGCGAAGAATTGGCAGGCCCCTGTATGGGGCAAACCATTTTAATGGGGCATGGTTAGGACAACAGCATAACCCTCCTCCCATACCTTGTTTTAACCGTTATAGTGGGTTGGAAGCAGTTGACTTACTCCCAGTTTTTTCTCCGGGGAAAGTTACACCGAGGGAAGTGCTAGACCCTTCTGGGGCTGATGTATGTATGTCTAGAGAGACTCAAGTATACATGAAAACCTGTAGCCCTAGTCTTAGTAAAGAGATAGATGGCCCTTCACTCTCAACTACACCGGATAAAGAAGTATTGAGGGAAATGATAGACCCTTCGGAGGCTGAAGTTGGTAGTGTCAGGGAGGGCGAGTTACACTCGGAACCTTGCGGCCCTAGTGCCAGTGAAGAGGAACCCGGTCCCACACATTTATTTACTGTACCGACTGTAGTCGGCACTCCTATTAATATTCTTTCCTGGAACATAGCAGGGCTTAGGAAAAACCTTGCAATTCCAGAGTGGAATGATTTCATCGACCTCTTCCATATCTGCATTTTCCAGGAAACCTGGTCTCTTTCCCCGCATTATAAAAATGGGTATTCCACTTATTATGTTCCGGCAGTTTCCACAGGGAAAGGTCGCCCATCTGGTGGCCTCCATATATGGGTGAAAGTTCATCTAAATTACGTTGTCACCATGCACAGTGTCCCCTCAAATGACATCTTGCATATCTCCCTGAAAAGCCCCCATGGGGGTAAAATACAATTTTTTTGTATTTATGCAAGAGGGGCACAGGGTTGCCAAATTTCACAAACAATCGAGCTGTTGGATTCCAAGTTATCAGAACTGCCACCTGGATCCAGAACCCTGGTGGGGGGCGATTTTAACTGCACATTCGAACCTCTGGATGATGAGGACATATTGGGTTGGAGCTCGGAGGACTGGAGACATTCTATACCACCCCTAGATCTGGCTCCCATTAAGAAATGGTATCCCAGAGCAATACAGTTGAATGCTCTGGCCTTGGACCATAACCTACGAGCTCTTAATGGACGGACCATTTCTGATTGCAATGGGGCGATGACCTATAATAGGATAGGTTCCCCATCGCGAATTGATTATATTTCACTAGATGTCCAATCCTGGGCCAACCTTGTAGATATGGAGATCAAGCAGTCCTCAGACAGTGATTACAACCCTTTGTGTATGGGAATTAACTGGGCCAATGGGTTTAGTGAGAGTGCAGGACCGAAGCTGATCACTAAGGAGGTCTTTCCCTCTAACTGCAACAGGAAATTAAAATGGGATGTGGTTAAGTGTGAAGAGGGGAAACTTATCCATATCAGGGAACTAATTATCGCGGAAACTTCCTATTTTGCAGCGATGGATTTGGCAAATACAAATCTCTAGGGCCGGAATTACTAGCCCATTATCAGAACTTTGTAGCTAATATAGGAAAGCATTTCCTTAAAAATTCTAAGGGGAAGCCATCGGCCGATCTGCGAACCCCGAAGACCAACCTTTGGTACACAGCAAACTGCAGGAAAAAGAGGAAGGCTATTGCCCTAGCCATAAAATTAAAAGACCATAGAGCAGTGAGACTGGCCAGGTGCGACTATTGCAAAACCATTACCCTAGCTAAAAAAAACTGTGAGGAGGACCATTGGCAGCAGCTTAAAATCGCGGCATGTGAAAAGAATTCAGTCACTTTCTGGAAATTAATTAATATTTTAGACCGTAGAGGAGTTGATCCCATTTTAAATCACATAAGTGAACAGCAATGGCATGCCCATTTTTTAAAACTATATTGTGATGATGACGCCCAAGCTCATCCGAAACCATTAGCTTCGTGCTACTTAAGAATAGATTCACCCACCGAGGCAATCCCATTTACTGTGCGAGAGGTCCGAGATGCCATCTCTAAAATCCTTCCCGGTAAAGCAGCCGGTCCAGATGGCTTGCCTGGAGATTTGTTATCCTACGACTCCTTAATATGGGCAGATTTCATTGCATGCCTAATGAATTTAATCCAGCTAGGGCACCCCGTCCCGGAATCATGGAAAGGGGCGGAGGTGATCACGATTTATAAAAAAGGAGATAGAGAGGACCCTGCCAACTGCAGACCAATTAGTTTAATTGACACAATTCAAAAGGTAGTTGGCAGGGTCATTATAAGCAGAGTTGAGACATGGCTTATGGATGAAGGTGTATTAACACACTTCCAGGCTGGGTTTAGGCAGAATGTAGGAGCAATGGACCAGGTGTTCCGGTTTTGTGCGGTCTACTGGAAGTCAGTATCTATTAATAAGGGCAGCCTTTATCTGGCTTTCATAGATCTCAAAACCGCATTTGATGTTATTCCACGTGTCAAACTGTGGGAGGTATTATTGGCCATGGGGTTTCCTAGCTATCTGCTGCAACTTGTCATCAAGCTCCATGAGGACAATTTTGCAAGGATACGGTGGGGGAGTCAGGGGCAACTGACAAGGAGGGTAGCAGTAAATAGAGGGGTGCGGCGGGGATGCGTGATGGCCCCAACGTTGTTCTCCCTCTTTATAAATGGGGTGGTGGACTATTTAAGGGAGGACCCTGCGGACGCGCCCGTCCTTGCCGGAGAGAAGACCCCCACACTCCTCTTTGCGGATGATACCCTCCTGATGTCCAAGACCCCGAAGGGTCTGCAAAAATTGCTTGACCGTTTCTCTCTCTTCTGTAAAGAGCGTGGTTTATCAATAAACACCACGAAAACAAAGCTAATGGTTTTATCTGCAAAAAGAAAGGTTAGAAAGGAACACATCTCACTTTTCGGGTCACCTCTGGAGGTGGTAAATGAATTTGATTATCTGGGGGTTAGGTTATCCAATAATATGTCCTGGGGCTCCCACATATCTAAAATGTTACTTAATCTCAAAAGGGTGTCTGGAGTGATATTAAAAAACCAGCGCCTATCCATTAGCAGACCGGTTGCTCCAGCCCTGGCAGTCTATGAGGGGAAGGCTGTAGCTCGGCAGTCTACGGTTCTGAACTATGGGGTACTGAAAACATTAAGGCCCTGGTGTTTGCAGAGAATAAGTTTATTAGAGATTTGGTATCACTTCCAGTGTCAACCCCTTTGTTACCATTATTTTTTGACATGGGCAAGAAATCAATTGCTGATAAAGTCCATCTCAGGCCACTGTTATTTTGGGTGCGCCTCAGAAGGACCCAGGAATTAATTGAATATGCCCGAGTGCTGGACGAATTAATCTCCCTTAATGCCAACAACAAGATAAAGTGGCTCAACAACCTTAAGCTGTTGGTAACTTCTATAGGTTTGGGAGAGTCTTGGGTCTCGCAAAGTCCACCTCCTAAACAATTTGTCAAAAAGCTATACTGGGATTGGGTTGAGACCAAGGTCCATGCAAACCCCAAATTGGGATCCCTGACGACCAAATTCTTTGAACATAAATCAACGTGTAAGCTGGAACCCTTTTTGGATTTTATCCAGCTACCCAGAGACAGGACCTTGTTTTTGAAATTGAGATATGGTTCTTTGCCCCTTATGAAATTTATGGAAGGATGGAAAGGCATGGGGGGGGGGCATGATTTAAACTGCCCAGGTTGTAGTTGCCCGGAGGAAACCCTAGGTCACTTCTTATTCGCATGCACAGCATACAAGCGTGCTAGGAATAAATGGCTGAAACCAGTATGCAGGGTTCTGGGTGTGAAAGATCACAGATCAGCCCTGCATATTATGTTAACTAACACTGCCTCAATGTATATTGTCTGTGGGATTTCAAAATATCTTGCGGGAGCCTGGATAATTCGATCTAGGTTGTTAGGCAATGTACAATAACTTATCTGAAACGACTGTATAGTTTTAATCTTCCTTTTTATTTTAAAATAACTACGTCTTTTTAAATTGTCTGAGCTATCCTGCTGGAAATGTAGTACTTTTGGTTGATTGTTTTTATGTACTTTTGTATGTATGTTTGTACTTTTATGATAAATATCTATCGAATAAAGTATTACAACAACAGCATTACACGTGGGAGGTCGACGTACATAATATTTTGCATCACAACAGATCGGATCCAGATTGGAACTAATGGTTGCTCTGGCCAACAGACACAAACATTTGTCAATATTGATTCCTGAACAAAACACAAGGTTTTAAAATCAATAGGCCAGACCCAAGATATGTTCAAAGAAAGCATCCTGGGGTAGTAACAACATACAGTGTATGGAAACTATGCCTTGATTGGCTACAGAAATCTACACTTGAGGATGTAAAACAGCACTTACCTTTACTTAAAGATGGCGCAGACCTTAGAGAATTCTTGCTAGGGCCAAGAAAACCGCGTCAAAATCGTTTCATATATGCCGGTATCTATTCTGCTTATAACTAAATATGGAAGATTACCCAAGCAGAGAATGCAGAACGAATACGAGAAATTGATCGAATTAAATTAGAGAAATCTTTCTCTGTAGTAGATAATGGGTTAACGACTCTGTCGTCCAGGATATATTCATTGGACAGCATTGTGTCTTCTGCCATAGACATCATGGAACAAGACTTGGTCATGTTGCAACATGGTCAGTCTCAATTACGTTGTATCATGCTATGGGGCTCATTCTAAGGTATGGAGCAGACTAGAACCTAGAGGGACTTTTGGCAAATCTTGGCAAACCAATCTAAACTATAGCCAATCTAGACTATAGCTAAACAGCTCCTACTTCTCACTTCGTACTACACTTAGATTAGGTACACTGGGGTAGAACTAGCCCTCTCTGACTTACCGGCTGTGCCTTTGTTTTTCCCGGGACGGCTTGCTACAACCGGCGCGAGGCACCAGGAAACCGCCACTGTCCACAGCTTTGCCTGAACTACCCCTCCCAGCATTCTGTGCGGCGCACCGCACCGTTCACCGCTAGGAGGCGCTGAAAAGGGGCCGAGGGCTCCCGAAGCGCGTGACGCGGCCGGTCGAAGCCTGGACCAAGGGGTTCAGAGGCTGAAAGAGGCTTGGCTGGGCTGAGCCATCCCTCTTGGCTTTAACATTATCGGTGTATGACATTTTTTGTACTCTGACTAGTGACCTTGCCTCCAATGTGTAGGTGTATTACTTGAAATGTTGTGGTATCACCCCTTTATTTGTGAGAAGTAGCCTCCACCTGGGTTCTTACTGTGGCTACCTATATCTTTGTTTCGGTAAAATTGCCAGTGGATATTTGTTACCCTGCTGTTGATTTATTGCAAGTCTCGGGGGCTCACTCTGGTTTGGAGCCATGGGGAGACGGAAGACTCAAGCCAGTCAAGAAGGGGCAAAAGCTACAACTAGGTCTACTGTTACAACTATGGACGCCTTCTTGTCAAGAGCCGCCTCAGTCATTGACAAGGAGATTGAATTAGTGAATAGACGTCTCTCTAGATCTCCCTCTAACGGCCTTCTCACTCTCCGGGGTGGGCCAAATAAATCGTCATGGGATACTGTCAGCGACATAGTGAGCACAATTTCATTCCCCGGGTTGGGTAATGTCTCTCAGGGTAATGAGGCCTTATCCCCTTTAATAGAAACTCCTCGGGAGGTGCCACCCAGGATACTGTCGCTCGTTGTGATCGTGGGGAACAGGAAGAGTGGTACCTCCACTCTTACATTAGGAAATGAAGGGACAGGTGGTAACATTAACCACATAACAGCGAAAGCCCTCAGTGTTGATGACATCCCGCATCTTCCAAGGGTGACTCCCAGGTCCAGTGTGAGCGTGAAAAGGAAATGTAAACCAATGGGGAGCCAAGCTAAAAAGATCAAACCTAATGTACCTCCCAAGTCTGTCCCTAAAACAAGGCTCCAGAGTAGCTTGCTCCGAATATAGTAAATCTGGCCTCGCTGGAAGCCCTTAAATCTATCATTTGTTGCCTGTTGTATGCCTTGTTGAGCCCCATTGTTGCTAAGTTAAATCGTATTGAGCAAATGCTAGCTGTTCAACATAAGCCTTTAGAACCCACTAATTCCTCTCAACCGGTGGTTTTGGATCTGACCAAGGTTAATATAACCACAGACACCTTGCCAGTTTCTGGGGCAGCAGCCGATTTTCATCCTTCTAGAGATCCCCATGCCTGTGGCGAAAATAGGACTCCCAGAGATCTAGGGGGGTGGCCGTTGATACAAGCACAAGTACAAGGCAGGTTTCTGAAGGCGTCTTTCCTACAAATCACCAGGGCCAGACTATCAATAGACCAGGACATATCTCGGCTGTGCGGCAGGTATATTCTTCTGATGCCTCCTTGAATCCAGCGGTCATTAATCTCCAACCCCAATCTACACCACTGGTAATAATTCTGGGGAATGTTCCACCGCTTGCACAAGGCACCCAAGAGGATTTCACCCAACTCAAGAACAAGGTTACCCATTGGTTATCGTGTAACACCCCTGTGGGGCCAATGGTGGAACGCAATATCATCATGGCACACCGTGTGTGGTGGATAGGTAGTTCAAGGAAACCTGGTGGGGGTGCCTGCATCATCGTGAATTTCAATAGCCCACTCCCTGTGGAAAACATCTTTAGGGGTGTTTTTTACGAACAGGCTCCCAGGGACTCTGGTATTCAGATTCTGCCTTTGATTTTTTTTTTTACAAGGCTGACCTTACACGGGGCCATAATCTTGGTATGCCTTGTAATAGGTGGAATCAAAGACCCTTCAAACTTATCGGGGGTAGCCAATCCCAATCCTATGGGGGGATGTCCAGCCTGACTGTGCACCTCGGCTAGAGTTATCAAACAGATTTTCTGCTCTTTCTAGGTTGGACGAGTGCAACTGACTACACAAGAGCAATGAGCTCACTTGAGACTTACACCACCAACAGGAGTCCCCTTGCCTTACTACCTGTAGCGTTGTGCCCTGCAGGACGAAGCTGATGGGGACGTTTAGCCCCCAGCAGCTGGTGCCATCCCCAGTAGCACCTCAAGGGGCGATTACCTTTTCTGCAGCCTATAACGTTTTGTCATGGAACAGAGCAGGCATGGCGGGGAAATTTCAGGACCCCTCGTGGGTGCAGTTCATCGGGCAATTCTCTGTGATCTGTTTGCAGGAGACATGGCTGGTGAACTGTAACCTATTTTTGGAGGGATATAAAGCTTTTTTTGTTCCTGTGTCAATTTGTGGCAGAGCTAGGGGTGACCTGGTCATATTTATAGCCCTAGCTGTGAAATGTAGGATCCAGCATTTCCCCATTGCTTATAGAGACTCTCAAGTTATTATTTTAAGGAGAGGTAATGACAGCATGGGTATTATAATTTTTTATAATGCGGTGAGCGCACAGGGGGAGTGCAAGATTGCTCAGTTGTGCTGCCTCTTAAGGCAGTCCTGCGGCCCTGTTGCCCACAAACTTATGGTGGCAGGGGATTTTAATGTGCACCCCTGTGGTGATCCCAAAACAACCCATATGAGCGAGCTGGGGTGTGCTAGGATGAGGGGCTTTCACTTTAAGCATTCTGCCCAGGGGGTAGGGCTTAATAACATGCTTAATGAGTTTGACCTGATACCATCTATGTCCTTTTCTGCCTCCCTTAGTAAACAGTCTGTCCCGTCATTTAAAGGACGAGGGGACGGCTCTTTTATAGACCATATCCTGATCTCAACTGGGCTTCAGTCCAACCTTCGGGGTTTAGAATTGTGGATAGTATATTCAGCGATCACAACCCCATCTGTGTGAATCTCGGAGGTTGGCTGCTGTCAAGTCAAGCCAGGGTGACAGCGCGTGGCATGCTGAGACCTACGGATGGAAGGCGTCACTTAAAGTGGTCCCAGGTATCGCTGGATTTATTTTATGGCAAGGTACAAGTGGCTTGTGTATCTGAAATTGTATCCTGTGTGTCTCCTTGCTACCTCCCGGGGGTGTTCTTAAGGCCTTTGATGGCATTATCAGAAAGATTGGGGCTCTGTTAAGTACCCCCACCCATTGGATGGTGCCTTGTGATCCTAGATGGTTTGATTCCTGTTGTTCCAGGGCCACGAGAGATTTAAAGGAAGCCTTAAAAGCCACCCAGAGAGTGAATTAACACAAATACAAACGGGCACTGGCCACTCGCAAGTGGGAACTAAAGGAAGCAACATGGCATGATTTACTGGAGCCAGGTACTTTAGGTAGTAGCTCTAAATTCTGGGGAATTATTAATCGACCGCTATTTGAGAAGGACGGGGCTGAAAAACTAAGCACCAATATAACAGAAGATGAATGGGTGTCTAATTTGAAATCTCTTTTCAAAAGTGCTACAGAGCTCCAACAAGTACAACCAAGAGTCCTTGCCAATACCCCTGTAACATTCATACAGAAAGAGGTGGAGAAAGGCATCTTAAGGCTGACATGTAACAAAGCCACTGGCCCGGACGGCATTCCGCCGGATCTTTTTAAATCTAACCCTCTATTTTGGGCCCCAGTCCTGGTCGCTGTGTTAAACGCGGCTGTTATGTCCGGATGTCCGGAGTCTTGCGGTACCTCAACCATTGTACGGGTTTTCAAGAAGGGCGATCGTAATAGTACTTTGTGCTATAGACCGATCTCTCTCATTGATTCCGTGGTAAAGGTTGTGGTTTTTTTTTTAAATAGACTAGCCTCCTGGGCGGTAGAGAACAAGATTGTCGCAGACATACAATATGGGTTTCGCCCAGAGCCTTCTACCCTAGCCCAATGCCTCAACGTATGCATGATCCGGGGGAAGTACACAGTTGCCCGCCAAGGTACGATCTACATGGCCTTCATGGATCTTTCCTCTGCCTTTGACTGTGTCAACCGGGGGAAACTGTGGCAATCCATGAGGGCCATGGGGGTGGAGGCTGGCCTGGTAGACTTCCTGGGGGACCTGCACAGGAACACCAAGGCCAATATCAGATTTGCCCAGGATCTTCGGGTTTCAAGGATTTTAAAATTGAAAGGGGAGTACGGCAGGGATGTATCCTGGCCCCAGTTCTTTTTAATCTATACATTAATGACCTGGAAAAGGCTTTGGTAGAAACAGGGGCTGACTTTCCATATGTTGGGCAGCGAGGACTGCCCGTCCTGCTATATGCGGACGATGTGATCCTCATTGGAAGGACGGCAAAGGGTCTCCAGATGCTACTTGACATCTTTAGGAGCTTCATGGTCGATCGTGACTTAGCCATTAATAACTCTAAATCCTACATCTAGCTGGTCGGGATACGACCTAAGAAGCAGTACCCCTTCAAAGTGGCTGACGAGAAAGTACCTTTGACCCCGACATTCTCATATCTGGGTGTTTTACTAGATGACCACTTGAACTGGGGGGCCCTTATCCAGAGGTAAAAGGGGGAGGTCGTAAGGGCAAATGCAGCTATTTTCAACTTTGCAGCAAAAATGGGTAAGCGCCCAATTGCGACCCTGTTGAAATTATACCAGGCTAAAAGTGTTGCTATTGCCAGTTATGGGAGCACACTATTGGGCCATGCTGCAATTGATGCTCTCCAGGTGGTGGAGAACAACTTTTTAAAACAACTTCTTGGGGTGCCTAGAGGATCCTCAAATTTGGTGGTTCATGAAGAAACAGGGTTGCCGTTTATTTGTGATATCTTGGCCTTGCGCCCTCTGTTGTTTTGGCTTCAAACTTGGCTAAACAAAGACCTAGGGGCCAGATGTAGGTAAATATCATTTACCGATTCTAAAATACCGAATTTTACCGATTCGCTATTTTAGAATCGGTAAATGATATGTAGATAATGATTCAGTAAATTTTACAGAATCAGTAAAATTCGGAAAATACCAATTCGGTATTTACCGAATCGGTATTCCCCATTCATTCCTATGGGCCTGGAGGCCCATAGGAATGAATGAGAATTACCGATTCGGTAAATACTGAATCGGTAATGGGGGTAGACCTACAAGGGTGGCAGGGTGTCACATTGACACCCTGTTGCACCCCTGTATAGTTCATGGATGCACATGTGGCACACATACATGGCCTAAGGGCATGTATGTCTGTCACATGGCACTGTTAAAAAAGCACAAAATGGCTTTTTCTAACGGTTTTCGTTATTTACCACCAACTTGTAGTTGGTGGTAAATAACGAATCCTTGCAAGTGAAAAGCACTCACTTGAGTGCTTCCTACATTAAGGCTTCGGTAATTTACCGAATCGGTATTTAAGAATTCGGTAATTTACCGATTCCTTAAATTACCGATTTGGTAAATTACCGAATCCTTAAATTAGGCCCCTACATCCCAAAAGCCTAATACCAGTCGGTAACGGCCGAAATTTGGTAATTTTGGCCGTTACCGACCGGTATTAGGCTTCCTACATCTGGCCCCTAGTTCTTAATCACCAGATTTTGAGAGAAGTTCTGAGCCTTGAATATATGTTACGCATTCCATGGTTAAATTATTTAAAGGAATGTTTTGAAGAGCTGGGGCATCTAGACCTTTTTTAACACCTTAGCTGCTATGGAACGTCCAGCTCCAGTGCTTAACGTTCCATTGCGCAGGTGCAGCTGGAACGTCCAACGGCCGACGGCAGCACTCCCGAGGTTGTGGTGCCGTCGGCCGTTGGACTGGGCGCAGCACTTATGAGGTTAAAGCCTGATTGTGTTGCCGTTGTGGATATGGAATCTGTAAAGAAGTTTTTTACTTCTCTTAAAAGGCTCGATAGAGATGGGGTAGAACTGCGTAAACCAAGCATCCGTAAATTTGTGATGCTAAAAACTACGCCATCTATTGAACCATATCTTCTGTGGCCTTTGTCGTCCCATGAGCGGTTTTTATTAACCAGGTTTCGCTTGGATTAATTTCACTTTTTACTTGCTCTTCCAAAAGGGAGTTGCAGAAGCCAAGTGCTAGCATCCTGTGGTTGCGACGGTGCCTCCACAGGACCTGCTGCACTTCATGTTTTTCTGTAGATTTTATGAAGCACCTCGCAGGTATTTTTTAACTCCCCTTTTAAAAAAGCTGAATTTTATACAGGTCGCCCAGCTCTCTTTTATCTACAAATGTTGAAACCAGAATGTATTCCATTCGTAGCAGGCTTTTCCTCACTGAGATCTAGAAACTGTATGGAAAACTAATAAACCCCCAATATCAGTAGGTAGCCCATCAACCACCAGCTATGTATTTGTACAATTACTGGCAGTCCGCTATCCCCCCTTATTTTATTACTGACGCTGATGTATATATCTCTCTGTATTTTATTGGAGTGTTTATTATATTTTTATTGTCATGAAATGCATGTTTTTATATTTTCAATGATGTTGTGCAATTTTTATGTTTTTTTCTTAAAACCAAATAAAGTCTTTTGAATTGAGTGAGTGAAACTGTTATCTATTGTTTCCACGATTCTGAGACTGTTCCGTTTCTAAAGGGAAACAAGGTTGTCATGTTTATGGGGTTATCAGAAACGAATCCCTTCTTGTTTATTTGAGAAGTTTCTAGTGACCTCTGAGTTAGCTGGCACACACAAGTAATTAAGTTTAATGTACTCGATAGAGACATACTGACCTCAGTCCTATGTTAAAACTATAGTGTATATTATTCCAATACACAGAGCCTATCACGGATATAGAAACTACACTACAACAGAAGGAGCCAGGAAAAATAATTGACCTGTCACCTGTGGTGCATGATGGGAGCTCCTGGAGGTCTTAAAGGCACAGTGTCCAGGTTCTCGGAATCCTTAAAGGCAGGGTGCCAGTTTTTTTGATACTGTGACGTTTTTTCATCTATGCAGCCTATGAGCTAATTGCCTACAATTACTTGCCTTTTTTCTGAAAATAAAGGGGTGTGTTGGAACACAATTACAGTGTATGTTCTCTGTTGCAGTGTTTATATTAGATATTATTTTCTCTTTCTAAAAAACCCATGTAATTTTGGTATATTAGCCTATTTGAAGTACATTAGGCTGCATATTTATGTATGTATACATGTATATATGTATGTTTTGGAAGTACTCTGTACTTGTTTGTCTAAACATACACATATATATGTATTTTTATATATGCTCTGAGATCCCGCACATGAGCGGGGATTATTCAGTGCTTATGACTATTGAGGAGTATCCCCTAGAAGAGAATTTGTTATTACATCACTGTCCACGCTTGTCTATACATATATTAATGTATCTCCTATTTCGTGGTTCATAAGTTCCATCTTATGTTGCGTGTTAGTGGCTACTCCTCTATGTGTTCTACCAATGAAATGGCAAAGCATGAACCATAAATTGAGCTAATAACAAAACTAGGAGAACACTGGTCGACAAAATGGTGAGACTGTTAAGCTAGAAAAACCCCGATGGACTCAGTTCCACTAAACTGAGACACGTCCCATCAGCCCACCTCACTGACGGAGCATCGTCATTTGGGACTAAGATATATTGATACAGTGAAGTGCACCCCTCAATGAGGGGGACTTTGCTCACACTGCATCTAGAGGACACTAAACTGTCCAACTTCTCAGTAGAGTAGTGCTGAAAAATGTTGAAAAGTGCAGTGCATTAAAAAGTGCGGGTTAAAAATAGCTACCGGAAAACACCACCATCTTTTATTTAGTGTTTGCCAAGTGTCCTCTAGATGCAGTGTGAGCAAAGTCCCCCTCATTGAGGGGTGCACTTCACTGTATCTATATATCTCAGTCCCAAATGATGATGCTCCGCCAGTAAGGTGGGCTGATGGGACGGGGAACATCACTTACAACGCATTTTTTACAACGCACTACCTTTACATCGCAACCATTACAACGCATACCATTACAACGCATTGCGTTGGGGGGCGCTCTAGGATAGGGAATATATTTAATTTACTATCCAACACCTTCCCTGCTATCCACGGGGACAGGAGTTGGAATAGTAAATTAAATAATTCACTATCCAGCGCCTAAAAGCATTATGCGTTGTAATGGACTGCGTGGTAAAAACCGCGTTGTAAAGGCATGCGATGTAAAAGCATGCGTTGTAGTGACACCAATCCGATGGGACTTGTCTCAGTATAGTGGAACTGAGTCCATTGGGGTTTTTCTAGCTTAACAGTCTCACCATTTTGTCGACCAGTGTTCTCCTAGTTTTGTTATTGGTTCATTTTATGGGGGTTTGGAGTTCATTTGGTCATTAAAAATAATTCCCTCGGGCCCTCTTTTCATATTGTGGTTTTCCCATAAATTGAGCTGCCAACTTGGGAGGTGGGCAATAATGCTGGTGACAGCTAAAACATAACAAGGGCTAGAGCTCTCGCCAGAAGATTCAGTTTACCAAGTTTCAGTTAAAAATAATACATCCAGATTCTCCTAACATAATAGATCACAGATGTTATCAGCATGTTTGGGAAGGGAACAAGATAATCAAAGCTGCAGAAAACCAAAAGTCCTACTACTCTCATATCTAGGCAGTGAAACAGAAGTTAGAAATTAAAACCCTCTGTTCCAACCACCTTAGTGCAGTCGCACCTGCGCTGTGCCCTGCCTTAAATGCATATGGCCCTCAGGAAGCTAGAGAGCGCACTCACCAAAAAGTGGCTGAAGAAAAAAGGCCGAAATTCAGACGATAGTGTAAAAACTATTTTTAGCTGCTCACTCCTCCTGTTATATGCACAGCTAGTTTGATGTTTGGGAAAATGTTAAAAATATAGTTCTCCTTCTTGCGCTTTTATGGTCTTGTACTTTTATGATTTTATAAATGGGATTTAAGGTACACAGCCATCACTGGACTTTATTTTGACTATTTATTTAGCAGTTCTATATAATAAATGTATTGCCCAAGAGTATCAGCAATACAAGAAGGGAAACATACTGAGCATCAGGTCAAACAAATAAACAGTAACGATAAAAAAAAGTGAATAAGTAAAAGAACAAGGAGTTGGGTAGTAAATAAAACAGTAAATACCTCTGTAAGGTACATACAGAATATCCAAGTGCACAAAGCCAGCTAGCATCAAATTGCAGCTGGGTAAAATGATATGCCAATAACACATGGGAATCTGCAATCACTGTATGAAAACAGGTCTCTAATTCCTTTGCAATCAGCAATTTGTGTCCCACCTAGTAGCCGATTATAAAGAAATGATATCTGAACTCAACTGTAATATCTTATTACAGTTGGGTTCTGTTGTCACTATACCTGCTACCAGGTGTGGCCCAACAATTCATAATAAACTGGAGTTCTTCCATAGGGCAAGAGCACCGTATTTGAAGCAGGGCGATGGCCGGGAAGCTGTGGCTCTAGCAAAGCAGAATGAGACCTCAGATGAGGTCCTCGTGGTGTCATCTTGGCGTTGGAAAGTCCTATAGGTTGCCCATCGTCTCCTGAAGTTGATGAAGTCCACACCAACGTCAGAGGATCACATATTGGCATGGGATGTTGTGCTGGAGAGGGAACTGGTAGCAAAGGTATTCCACAACGAAACCAGAGCGCATAATTGGTGCCAAAAGAGGACCTGCTAGCATAAGACCAATTGGGAGGCCTCTCAACTTCTTAAGGCCCAAAGGCGCACCAGAGGGAGCTGGTAATGTGCCAAAAAGCTGCAGTATGGTGCCATAAATTTGTCGATTTGCTGTGGCGTCGCCAAAGGCCCTAAGAATTCGGGTTGCCTCTGGACAAGCATCGGAATCCGCTCAGAAAAAGAATGGCTTCAGGGGCAAGGCCGGGAGCCACGTTGATGTCCTCACACCTTCTCAGGGGATTGACAGTAGTGGGAAGGAGCCAAGTCCCGCTTGGACTTTTTGTGTTTTTTCTTCTAGTTACCTAAAGGTTTGGAGCATGACTCCAGGTACCACAGGCAAACCACGTGTCAGTCAGTCCCTGTAGATTCGGAAGGTGGTATATTCCACTGCATACAGTAGAAAACATTTTGAGAAAGAATGTAAAAATTACGTTCTCGAAAGAGATGAGGGGTAATTCCGGTTCACGTCTGTTGGTTCGGGGGGGAAAAAAATGATGTCAGGGCTAATGAGTGTTGCCTATATAGGGCCTTGCATGCCGCTTCCGTAGCAAAGTGACATCAACATGGAGGCACGTGGTGCCACCTCTTGATGCACAGGGGTACTGCTTGAGATTTTCCCAGCTCCAGACACCTGGGAGAGTATTCAAAAGGTGAGGAATCTGCTGTTAGAAATCTTTACCAGAAACATACATTGAAATAAGAATAAGCAAACATTTTTTAACAGAGTGACCTTGTGCATATTTATTTGCTCATTTAGTGTGATTAATTAAAAAAAAATGGTAAGGAATGAACGTTATAATTATTTCTGGCACAATCTACATAACCTTAGAAATGAATCCCAAAGGACCCGTGTAATTCTTATTTGTAATACGTTACCCCAGTCCAGTTTGGGTATGAACGGTTCTGTCACTATCTATAAACACTCAAAAGGAATTGACAGACACTGAGAGAAAGGGACAGAGGGTGGGAAACATAGTGAAACAGAGACAACATTTAAATGCAGACAATTAGTGAAAGAAACCACCACAGAATAGAGACCCCCTTCGATGAATTGGGCCACCATGGGTCTCAATAGTCAAAAAGAAATAATTAAACAAAGGAACATTCAGAAATGTCTACTGCTGATAATGATAAAAAAAATTCATGAGCAGTGGATGACTCCGTTAAGAGTAACATGTGTTCCAACTCTTCACATGAGCGCGTGAGAGAATAATCACAGACACTGTAAGAGACTTCAAATGAAAAACGATAAGAGAGAAATGTTGTAGAAAAATAGCCAATAAAAGAAGCAGGCAGTGAGACACATTGTGTACGACATACCTAATCTAAGGTCTGAAAATAAAATATGGAGACAGCAAAAGGACAAGTAAAGATATTAAAACAGTGAGAAAATAGTGAAGGCGTCTTCCAATTACAGAGACTCCAGCTTCTGAAAAAGGCGGAAAGTAAGACATTGGTAGTGAAACACACATTATCAAACAATACTTAGACGGGCCTCGAAAGAGATAGGATCGAAGAAAGTAAGATGCAGACATTATTTATATGAGATATACTGAAAGAGACAGTAAGTTAAAGACAGTGGCAAGCAATTAAAGAGAATGATCTACAGAGAGTGACATACAACGAAGGTGACAAACCCTTGTTCACACGTATCGTTTTTAAAAGTAATGATACAATGAGATTCCACAAGCTAGCGTTATATTAAATAAACAGTGACAAGGTGAGAAGCAAGGGGTAAAAGTACGACTGTGGAAGAAATGGCAATACGCTAGATACTGTTGTGGTGAAAGATAAAAAGTCGGTTACGGAAAGACATTCAGGCAGTGACATCTAAGTCAGAGACAGAACAGCAGAGAAAAAGAACAAGATTCACATTAGAGAAACAGAAACAAAGACATACACAGTGACAGATCCAGCGAGCGCAAAATACGGACAACAGAAAGAGATGGATAGGTAAAGGGACAGACATATTCTAGTGATGGTCAATCAAAAATATCTTGACAGAAGAGTCAAACGGTATATAGTTGACTAAATTACGCGAGGGGGGAGCGGATGAGATAGAGGCGGCTATCAACAGAAGGCTATACAGCACAACATTGACGACAGAGAGACGGGCACGAAAATAGTAACCAGTACTGAGAGCTTGAGAAAGTAAACACACAATGACGATAAGAGCGCGTGACAGCCCCGCCTCCCTCCCCTCGCGTACCTCAGGGTCTTCCTGGACAGCCGTGGTCCTGCGGACCTTTGAGCCTGCATACGATGTTCCTAGCTCACAATCTGGGCGAAGCAGGGCAGAGAGGGTCGTTTCTGTTCTGATCTCGAGACTCCTCTGTATGGGCAGCGCGAGGAGCAAGCCTAGGTCTGCGTCCGCCTCCTAATCACACCTCTCAGTGTGAGTAGTGTAACGAGCTCCCCCCTCCTTCTTTTTAATTACTGCTCCCTGCCAGGTCCTAGAACAGATCATAAGTAGCTTTCCGGGGCAGAACTTGGCATTCCTCAAAGGCATGCGTGGATTAAGGGAGGCCGGCCCGAACCAACTCTGAAACACACTGCCGAGGCTGCACTCACAAACCCCCCCACCGCCATCCCCAACCCTCCCCCTTCAGAGGATGATCAGTACATACCGTGCCAGATCCGAGAATGTCAGGTCATCCCAAAGGACAGGTATGCAGCAAGGGTAGGCGGAATATGCATTACAATACAATGGTGCAATATTGTGTTATTTCTGAAATTGTGCATTATGCTTCTGAGAAATGCCTCTCTCGGGGGGGGGGGGGGGGGGGGGCTGATAGGGCCCACAGCCGCCCCCCAGGAAAGGGAATTGGCCGCATCCAAGGTCCTTTTCCTGACTCTCCGGCAAGATCACTGTTCAAAGGTGTACCATTGGAGAGGGGAGAGTGGACCCTTTCCAATGGTGCCCCATACCTAAACATAGGGTGGGTCAGCAACTATCCCTAAGCTGGAATCCTCTAGTAGCCACCACCAGTGATTTTTTTTAGGGGGAGGGGTTGACCACTCAAGAATACGAGCCGCCCCTCCAACCCAAGGAGGTAAATTAAAATATTATATGTTTCGTAATCGTGGAGTGGGCGGTCAATTGGGCCCAGGACGCTACTGAGCACCCTCCCCTCAAGGAAGTAATACATAGCAACCACCACGTGATAAAAGTGTTGTTTTTACTCCAGGGGCCTTACACCACCCTCGGGCACAAGTACTGCAAAGAGGGCCACCAGTGGAAAAGGAAGAATCTCCCTTTTACAATGGTGCCCCTCTTACAAGGATTTCTCATTGGGATTACACGCATGGCGCAATCTCCGAGCAGTAATTTACCACTAGACACCAGGGAAGTGTTTGTTTGGGGGAGTTAGACCCCCTAGCATAGGGGTAAACCTCCCCTGGGAGCAATGACATCGTGGCCATTTTCCCTTCCCTTGGGGGCGATCAGGCTCTAGCTATCTTCAATCGACCCTACCATGAAAAGGTAAATGGTGGATTTCATTTTGGGTTTAGCTTCTCTGAGCCTGGGGGCTTTGAGACTTCACTCAAACGCCCCCACAGGCAAATATAAAGTGTGCTCAAACTCCTCTGACAGGTGAATTTTTCACATGACTTGTAATACTATTTTGAAAGCAAGTCTTCCTTTGTCACCTCTTTGACTATTATCATTGTAATTGCATTTCAGTTTGCATTGATGTGAGTTTTGCAAGCTGAAATATTGTTTATCTTTTTCTTCTCTTGTAGGTTGCTTTTTGCTCTTTTTTGGACTTTTACCACCAGGGAACTTTGAGATAAAATCTTACATTCACTGATTGCTGTCAGTTGTTTTTGTTGTCTCTATTACTTGTGTACAGACCTCTCACTTGCACTGATCTGCATTCTCACTTTTTGCTCGTGTCACACACACAGCATTTTCAATGCAATAACATTTCTACACACACATTTCTGAATTCTGCCTAGCAAACAGCATTTGAAGTAAACGTTTTAGATAGGAGACAAACATGGTATCTCGTTGGATGACTGCTGCCTAGGTCTTAACTCAAAAACGAGAGGAGCTGATACTGAGACTGCATCTGATGCAGAAGAGCCTGAATCAGAATCTGTTTTTTAAGATGGTGACGTTCCATCAGATAATGACTCCACTTCCAGTAAATCTGAAAAACATGGGCGTGAAGCACAGTAAGGCAGCTGAGATGTCCCTTCACAAGCAAAACCTGTGCAGTCGAGAGTCAGTGGCAGGTAGCCAGGTAGAGTGCAGGCACATGGAAATCATGCTCACTAGGCAGCTCCCTAATTGACTTCACCCTCTATTTCACCCTTTCACTCAAGATGCTAGATGTAAAGTCAATACTGCAAATTGTTTGCCTGCTGATGAGTCGCATTTTGAGCAAATTAAGCAGCAAATTTGCATGGCAAACTGTTTTTGAGGATGCATGGAGTCACTCTGGGCCTCATTCTAGGGTACAACTGTGGTTTTCCACTTCACTGATGGAGCTGAGAAAACGTTGGGGCCTTACACTGCTCATGGGAATATTGTGCAAACCTTCAGTATAGTATAACTGGTCTTCTCTTACGGTTTGGGTAATAAAATACCCTGCTACCCATCTGTCATGAGCAAAGACTGCTTTTGTATTCTGGAGCATATGCTGCATTTCAATGATAACACTGCAGAATTACTGCAGGAACATGTCAACCATGACAGATTCAAAATGTACCCTGTTGTGGAACGTTTCTCTGGCAAGTTACCTCTACTGAAGAATGTAGCAGTGAAAGAGTCTTTAATCCTTTACCAAGGCTGTTCAGACAGTATATATCAAACAAGAGACCTCAGTACAGCATCAAGCTTTACATGTTGTGCAAAAGTTCCAATCAGCATTTTTTTGGCCTGTCTGACACTTACTTTCCAAGACGCTTAAACCCAGTGGCAGTGGGTTCGCGGACGCTGGCTGCGCCTGGGCTTGCTTTTACATTTCGTAATTGATTCATTTTAACCACTATTTTGTGCTTTCTCTTTCCCTTACCTGCCGCCGCTGCTTGTTACCGCCTCCCCGCTCCCCTAGCCCCGGTCCGGCACGGCTGAGTGCCGCTTGTTCCGGAGGGCTGACGGGGTTGCGGGCTCCATCTTAGGTGGGGCAGTTGTGGGCCACGGGTGAGCGCTGTAGTCATCGCGCTCCCATTTGGTTAAAAGGGATGCCCCATGCGCACGCGCAGCGGACGCTTAAACCCAGTGCCAGTGGGTTCGCGGACGCTGGCTGCGCCTGGGCTTGCTTTTACATTTCGTAATTGATTCATTTTAACCACTATTTTGTGCTTTCTCTGTCCCTTACCTGCCGCCGCTGCTTGTTACCGCCTCCCCGCTCCCCTAGCCCTGGTCCCGGATGGCTGAGTGCCGCTTGTTTCGGAGGCCTGACGGGGTTGCGGGCTCCATCTTAGGTGGGGCAGTGGTGGGCCACGGGTGAGCGCTGTCGTCATCGCGCTCCCATTTGGTTAAAAGGGATGCCCCATGTGCACGCGCAGCGGTAGCGCGCAGCGGGCGCGCCAAAGGCAAGCCCGTCTGCGCCCGTCCACGGCCGGCCGGGGCAAGGGGCACCTTACTATGCCCAATTTTTATCTTACTCCTCAGACAAACTTCACTGTTACCAAAGCCATGGTACCCTTAGCGCTGCCTCAGCGTCCACTATTTCCTGCCTCGGCCTTGCTCAGCCCCAGTCTATTCCTCCCATTGCTCCCACCTGTCCCCTCCCCTTACCCTTGCCCCCCTTCCCATTAGAACCTGGCCAGCCTTCAAGGCCAGTGGCCGCTATTTTGGCTTATCTTTTAAATACTAGATCAGCTGTGAAACACCAATTAGAACTCTTTGATTTCTTAGATTGCCACAAACCGGATCTTTTATTTTTGACAGAAACCTGGTTCTATCCAGATTCCCTTCCCAACATCCTCGCATCACTACCCTCCACTTACTATGCCTTACGGGCTGATCAACCGCCGGGCAGAGCAGGTGGAGGCATTGCTCTGAATGTCCGGTCGGACTTCCACTTCCAGATTCTCTCCTGTCCGGTCATCAAGGGAACTGAGTGTTTGGTGATGCGATCCGCCTCTTTTCAAACCCCCATCACTTGTGTCCTTGTTTACCGTTCACCAAATTCTGCCCCCCACTTTTTAACTGAGTTCGAGGAACAACTGGCCACATTAACAGTCAACAATTCTTCTGTGTTAGTTCTTGGCGACTTCTGATCCTGCGGAAGACGCAGCATCTAGGAATTTTACAGACTCCCTCCTTAGCCTAAATTTCACTTCCCACGTGTCCGCTCCCACTCACATCAAGGGTCACGTCTTAGACCAAATTTGGTCATTGAATATTCCGGTCTCCCTCCCTACCATTACACCATGTTTGTGGTCTGACCACTTTCTGATCTCGTTCACTCTAGACCTTCACCTGCCTAAGCGCCCAGCCCTCCCCAGGAACATCTGGGCCCGTAATTGGAACAAGGCTGATATTCCTGCCCTCTGTCTCTCTCTTCAAAACTCCTACCCGGCCCTGGAGGAACTCTCTCCGTCTTCCCAGGCCACCGCCATCAATGACTGGCTATCCAGGTCCTGCAATCAGGTAGCTCCTCTGAAACGCGTTGCTGTGAAACATGCTCACAATGTCAACAAATGGTTCACCGATGAACTTAACCCCTTCGACGCTCATGACGGAGCGGTTCCGTCATGAGTGCCGGTTGGGCTGTGCTTATGACGGAACCGTTCCGTCACGGCCACGCCCGTTTCTTAGAACCTTCAGCACAGCGCGAAAATTCGCGCCGCGCTGAAGGTGTTAAGGGAAAGAAGCTAGCTGCCCGCCAGGCTGAACGCGCATGGAGGCGCTCCTACTGCCCAACTTTAAAAGCTCACTACTCGCTTATGCTTAACGCATATAAAAGGGCAATTCTTTCAGCCAAGACCGACTATTTCTCCGATAAAATACTCTCATCGGGAAACCAGTCTAGAGAAATTTTCTCTACTGTTCATGAGCTGGCCCTGTCAGACAGAACCTCCCTAAAACCTTCCCCTTTCCAAGCCCTTTGCGACTCCCTAAACAACTTTTTTGTGGAGAAAATCGAAGCCATCAAGGCCAACATACACCCCCTCCCCCACTTCCCCCGGCCCCTGAACCTCCTCCCAATAGGTTTCATTTAGACCACATCCCTCAACTGACCAGAGAGACGTTATCTTCTCTAGCGGTGAGAGTCAAATCAGGCTCTCCTTCCGATGTTTGTCCAGCGCCCATCCTGAGAGAAATCTTTCAGGCTTGCCCTTCTCCTCCCTTGGCATTCCTGAACGATTCTCTCGGGAATGGTACAGTCCCTAACCTCATAAATCAGCCATAATCATCCCCTTACTGAAAAAACCCGGTGCTGACCCTGCCTCCCTCACTAACTACCGCCCTATTTCCCTTCTCCCTTACTTGGGAAAAATTCTGGAATGCCACGTCGCCTCTGTCCTCAGTTCCTTTGTGGAGGACAGTGGCTACTTGGCCTCCTGCCAGGCTGGATTTCACCCCGCCACTCTACCGAGAGGGTCGTGGTCTCGGTCCTGGACAGCCTCAGGGAGGGAATGGACGGGGGCAGTCCTCAGGCTCTGGTCCTCTTAGATTTGTCCCCTGCCTTTGACACAGTTGATCATTCCATCCTTCTCACCCGTGTCAGGACAGCGGGCATCAGGGGGCCTCTCCTGGCTTGGCTAACCTCCTTCCTGAGGGACCGCACCCAGGCCGTCCATCTAGAAGGGTTTTCTGCTTCCCCACGCAAGGTGCAGTGTGGTGTCCCCCAAGGTTCTTCCCTCTCTCCTCTTCTATTCAATCTCTATATCTTCCCCCTTATTTCCGGTCTACAACAACTGGAGGTCACTGTCTTCAATTATGCAGATGACCTCCAGTTGATCTTCAACCTCTCACACTCTCCTGAATCTATCTCTAACTTCCAATCAATCATGATCTTTATCAGGGACTGGATGAATTTTAACCACCTCAAACTCAACCCAGACAAAACTGACCTGGTTTTGACTGGCGGTGCATCCAGTCTCTGGACCCCTATGTTTTGGCCCCCTTCACTTGGTTCCCCCCCCTCACCTTCTCATTCTGTCAAAACACTTGGGATCACGTTAAACCAGCACCTCACCTTGCACTCTCAGATCAGTATGGTGGTGTCTTCCTGCTTCTTCACTCTTCGCACTATTAGGAAAATCTCCAGATTTTTCTCCCTTCCCGCCCTTAAACTCATCATGATGGCAATGGTTTTATCACGGCTGGACTATGGTAACATCCTGTACAATGGCGTTCCGGCTTATGCTCTCCGACGCCTACAGCTGGTTCAGAACCAAGCGGCCCGCCTCATTTATGGTCTCCCTAAATTCCATCATGCTACCTCTGTATTGAAGAACTTGCATTGGTTGCCCATTAGGGAGCGGGCCCTTTTCAAACTGGGCTGTACTGCGTTTCAGGCCCGAGCTGGAACTGCCCCAGTCTTCATAAACTCGGCTAGCTCCAGCTACACACCAGTCAGAGAGCTCCGCTCCTCCTCCCAGTCCCTTCTTTCCATTCCTCGTTTCAGGAAGAAGAGGATAGGGGGGGTGAAGTTTGCGGTCCTCAGCCCCACCTTCTGGAACTCCCTCCCTCTCAATATCCGATCCATCCCACTTTACCCTGATTTTCGCAAGGCCTTAAAAACCCATCTTTTTCTGCAAGCATTCCCAGCCTAGCTTTCTCACAGCTGCCACCCGGGTTCTAAAGCCCGCCAGCGCCAAGAAACCGCTAGGTAAATGCGCGCTTTATACGTGTTTTTAAATTCAAATTAAATTCAAAATCACAGTTTGGGGTCAGTTGGCAGAAGAGCACAAGCCCAATTGTCTACAAGTACATGGGTGGGGCTGACAGATCTGACCAGCTACTTCAACCATATTATGCAACTTGTAAAAATCACAAATAGCACAAGAAGATGTCTATCTACCTGATACACTTGTCAATGAACAATGTCTATGTGACTATCATGTCCATACCTTGACTTAATGAGTTGGCTGTTATTGTGAGTCTTACTACTGTAAAAGCAATAGGCTCTATTTCAACAGTTGCAGATTGCATTGCAAAGCCACAGGAGCAACACTTTTCAGATCAAGAGTTTGTACTTGTCAATGAAAGAGGCAAGCATTGTTAGTACTATCGTTAGAGTCCATCTCAGCTAAGCCTGTGAATTCCAACTTGCTTCACCTTATACCACACAAAAGTGAAGTTCTGGGAAACTGACTTGAAGGGAAGCAGTGAGTTTAAAAGTTAATGTGACTTTAAATGGCCACGAATGGATACATACTTATCATGGTCTATTACTTCACTTGTCTATGATGCCTAGCATTATTTTATCTGTAAAATCTTTCTCACAGTTCTCACCCAAAGAATTACCATAATACATGCCTATTTTTTTCCTAAATTAGATTTGAGCCAATCGGTGTTCAACAACTCCAGCGAATAGGTACACATAGCTCAGTCCTGCTGTATGCCTTTCCACCCATACCACTCCTGCCTAGGGTTCTGAAGAAGATCAGGAATGACTGGGCCCAAGTCATCCTTGTGGCTCCAGACTGGGCGAGGAGAGTATGGTATCTAGAGCTTGTGTAGCAAAGCATTGATCCTCCGATCAGGCTGCCCCTTCGGAAGGATATTCTGTCGCAGCAGAAGTGGAGGGTTCTCCACCCGAACCTGTCAACTCTGCCCCTCTATGCGTGGAGATTGAGCGGCAGCACTTGATGGCTTTTGACCTTCCTCCCGAAGAATGTAACATTATTTTGGTGGGCCAGCATCCCTCCACTAAGACGGTATACACCTGCCGTTGGTAGAAATGTATATTATACTGTACGGAAAGGTCTATTGACCATCTTTGTACTTCCCTTTCCACTGTCTTTTTATTCATTCTGACCCTTGCCCAGCAGGGCTCTGCTTTGGAAACTCTCAAGGGTTACCTCTTTGCTCTGTCTGCTTTTTTGCGGCTGCCAGACCAACCCTCTCTCTTAAAGTCTCCAATTGTACATAGGTTCCTAAAAGAGCTGGCTCACTTGTTTGCACCCATGCCATTTGTTATGCCACAGTGGGAATTTATTTTTCTCCTCATCTACCTAATGTGTGCTCCCTATGAGCCTTTGCCTAACTGTCCCCTACTGCTGTTGACTATCATACTTGTGGCCTGCTTGCCATCTTTATCCTCTGTGAAAAAGTAGCAGATGTTCCATTCACCATGTTACAAGTTAATTATAGTCAATGAACTGCACTTAACAGTAAATGAGACATCTGCCATGTTTTGCCGGAGTGCCCAAGAGGATCGTCAGTAAACATTTTCTATAATTACTGCTTTTCGGTTCCCGGTCAGGCCCTAGTAGACATCCGCCTCGAGGGCCAGTTGTCAGTACCCCTAATTTTTCCATCTGACAACCCGAAGGCAACTCTGCAGGCACAAACAATTGCTTTCATCTACCTCTCCTTTCTCCCTCGCCTAACCCACCCAGAAACACAGGCAACAGGCCGCCAAGATCTGTTTTCAGACCGGCCCATATTTTATTGTCATGTATTCCTGACGTCATCCACCAGCAAAGGTTCAGTCGGCTCGGTGCTGGTTCACCCACCAATGGACATAGAACAGTTGAAACACCACAGCCAATGAACACATCGGAATAGTGTGTAGCGTACTAAAATTGGTTTACAATTCTCCAATCCTGTGTTGTTTTGCACATTACTAGTCTTGTTTACCATTTAGACCAATTCTAGAATATATTTAGACCTGGAATTGGCTAGTTTACGACCCGGAAGTGCAGAAATTATGGACACATGTATCCCGGCAAAAATTTGACTAAGGACATTAGGCTGTATTTTACGGTTGGCCCGTGTAAGTAACGGGCAAGTTGTTGCATGTAATACTTATGCATATCTGATTTGTTGCCTTAGAGCGCTTGTTAAATTTCTCATTTGTTTTGTGTTTGTCTTGGTGGGACTTGTACTAACGCGCAAAAACAGAAGAATGTCACGTAATTGTTTGACGAATCCTTTTAGTTAAACCAGAAAATATACCTAATTTATATGCTTTGTCAGTCCAGTTTTTATCCTTGAAAATGGCGCCAAATCTCTCTCATTTGTAATTATTCAGGAAGTAATGTCTGTCATGCACAGCTTTAGTGTACTGCAGACAGTGCTGGATTTGGGAAGAATTACTCAGGGTACTTATATATATGGGGCAAGGTGTGGCAGAGGAAAGGGGTGGAGTACCTGGGACGGAGTTTGAAAACCGCTGTCTGACAGTCAATTTATACATGCGTTTAAAAAAAAAATACTTAAACAAATTGATAACATGGACATTTGAGACAATAAATCTGTTCTGGATTACTTAATTGGTCACAAAAAGGCTGCACTTTTTAAAAGTATTTTACAGGGTTAAATCACTTCTGCTGCGACAGAATATCCTTCCGAAGGGGCAGCCTGATCGGAGGATCGATGCTTATCTGCAGAAGCTCAAGATACCAAACTCTCCTCGCCCAGTCTGGCGCCACAAGGATGACTTGGGCCCAGTCATTCCTGATCTCCTTCAGAACCCTAGGCAGGAGTGGTACGGGTGGAAAGGCATACAGCAGGCCTGAGCTCCTCTTGCGATGAAAGCCGTTGCAGAGCGATAGGTGCCTTGGAAACTCCAGCGTGAAGTACTGCTGACACTGACGTTCCCTTCAGAGGCAAACATATCTAACCAAGGTTCTCTCCGCTGCTGAAAGAGACCTTGCAATACTTCCGACTGGAGACATCATTCATGATCCGCGAGGCATCAGTAGCTGAGTTTATCCGCCCTGGCGTTCAGAAAACCTGCCAGGTGTTCAACTACCAGGGTTATGCCCTGCTGTTCCAGTCATGTCCAGAGACTCAGGGCCTCTCGACAAAGGGTTGGCGACCCCACCCCGCCCTGCTTGTTGAAGATCCACATAGCAGTGATGTTGTCCGTGAACACCTGTACTAGCTTCCCCTTGACAGAGGGAAGAAATGCTTTTTTTAATGCCAATCAAATCACTCGAAGCTCCAGCAAATTTATGTGGAGCCCCGACTCCCCTGGAGACCAGTGTCCCCAGATCTCCACCTATCCCAGATGGCGGCCCCATCCCAGAAGTGACGCATCTGTTGGGTAGGGAGAGGGGTCTGCTGTTGACCCAATTGTGGTTCGTCAACCACCAATGCAGATCTTTCACAGTTTCTTCTGAGATCTGAACCATATCGGTCAGATTTCCCCGATGCTGTGCCCACTGGAACTTCAAGTTAAACTACAGACCCAGCATATGCCACATGGCATGCTTTGCCAACAGGATGCAGGAAGCCATGAGGCCCAACAGCCTCAGAGTCAGTCTCATCAAAATCCAGGATAGAGGCTGAAACATCGGAATCATAAACTGAATATTATGTACCCACTGCTCAGGAGGATAGACCCAAAACTGCACTGGCTCCAGAATAGCTCAGATGAAAGGGAGTGTCTGAGAAGGAGACAGGTGTGACTTTGTTTATAGTGAACCCCCGGCAAATGCAGGAGGTTCGCCGTATTCTGAAGGTGGGAGACGACAGCCTGGAGCGAGGACGCCTTCAACAGCTACCCTTCAAGGTAGGGGAAGACTGACACCCCTAACCTGTATAGATGAGTTGTGACTCCTCCATCACCTTGGTGATCACCCAAGGGGCACTGGAAAGGCGGAATGGAAGCAGGTAAACTGAAAGTGCTTGCGGCCTATCTTGATACGCAGGTAACGCCTGTGGCCCGGCATAATGGGGATGTGAAAATACGCAATCTGCATCCTGTCATCTAGGTCTAGGGCAGACCAGACCTGAGCTAGAGTGAGAATCTTGAGTTTCTCCTTCTTGCGTAAGAGACTGGCGGTCCGAAGATCTACAATGGGCCACAACCCTTTGTTCTTCTTCGGAATCAGAAAGTAGAGGGAATAACAGCCACTGCCTTCTTCTGACACCAGGATCCTTTCTATAGCTCCCTTGGCCAAGAGAGCTGTAACCTCCTCCTAGAGCAATTTTAAATGACCCTCCATCAGCCATTTCTGATTTGGCAGAATGGGAGGTGGAAAAGAAAGGAAAGGCAGAGAATGGCCCCCCTGAATGATCTGCAAGACCCACTTGTCTGATGTTATGGACCTCCAGTGGGGGAGATGATGATGGATTCTCCTGCCAACTGGAGATGTGTGGTATTGCAGAGTCATATTAGGAGTGTTTGGAGGTCCTTCTCCGACCTCGCCGCCAAGGCCTGGAACACCCTCCCCACCAACCTACGGCAGCCCCAAGACCTACTGGCCGTCAGAAGACTACTCAAGATCTGGCTCTTCGATCAGTAGCAGTGTCCCCCCCCCAGCGCCTTGAGACCCTCACAGGTATGTAGTGCACTTTACAAGTGTCCTGATTGATTGATTGATTGAGGCTGCGGCTGCTGAGGGCACAGTAGCAGACAACTTCTGGCTTCCGGTGGCTGGGATAGGGCTGACATGGCTGGAAACCACTTCCGTTACCATGAAAGGGGCGAAACGTAGACTGGTCACGATGAGTTTAAGAGGGGCTCAAGGATCTGGCAGTAGCTCAAGAGTCCTTGAACCTCACTAGGGCCAAATCAGCTTTTTCCCCATAAATGCGGGTTCCATCAAAAGACATGTCTATCAGATTTGCCTGACATCACCGGAGAAGCCAGCTGTCATAAGCCAGGCGTGGTGTCTCAAGGTCACTGTTGTGGAAGTCCATACAAGAAAAAATTTCAAAGAACCTCCCAGACGACCTATATTTCTTTAATGCAGGCAGACATCAGCTCTACAGGGCACTCCACAATGCAAACTCCAATATCAATATCCTTTTTTTTGTTTTTTTATTATTACATTATTCCATACTTTTTTATTTCATTTATATTCATATACAATAATAAAAATTCACATGTCTTTTTAGTAGGAAAAAAACATTTACATGATTTTTCTTTTTTCCCGTTTCGTCAGATGTAATACATCAATATATACCTTAACCCGTTTTCCCGCGGCCGTTATTTTGGCGCAGTGCGTGCGTTCTACGGAGTGGGCGGGGCCGCGTCGGCCGTTGGCTGTTCGCAGCACCAGCCAGGTAGTGCTCGCGCCGGCCAACGGCCAACGGGAGCACGGAAGGGGTTAAATGTTAATCACAAATCTATTCTTCTTCTGCCCTGCATATTCGCAGGCCAGGTCAAAATGGACCATTCAATTGTGTAGAAATGTTGGCATTAGGGATTATTATTATTATTGGGGAATTTACATACTACCTGTCACTGTGCTTACGTCTTCACCACGACTCTTCATGACCTCCTGTCAGATACTCTGACGCTGTACAGGTGTTTCTCGCATAAGTTTACAAATACTACTACGGGTGCCGCTCGTAGACGCGAGGAAGAAGGAAATTGGACTTACTTGTGCCCCATCCGTGGAAGGTTGCAGCGGGGATTCCAAGGGCAGGAAACATCAGCACCGGCACACCAGCAGGACTGCGAGTCCCAGGTTTCCAAGCGGCTGATCATACGCCGCACCTGGAGACTCTTCCCGGCTGGACACGCCTCCCCGCCCTGAGCTGCCAAAACCGCAACTCGCGGCCCCCGCTTCGCGGGAGCCGCTCGTAGACGCGAGGAAGAAGGAAATTGGACTTACTTGTGCCCCATCCGTGGAAGGTTGCAGCGGGGATTCCAAGGACAGGAAACATCAGCACCGGCACACCAGCGGGACTGCGAGTCCCAGGTCTCCAAGCGGCTGATCATACGCCACACCTGGAGACTCTTCCCAGCTGGACACTCTTCCCCGACCTGAGCTGCTATAAAATCACGTCCACAGACGCGCTTCGCGGGACGCGCGCGGGCGTCCGCCGGGCTAAGCCCGGGCAAAGGGCGGGCCGTTTTAGGCCGTTAGAGGACGGAAGAGACCGGACCGGGCCATCCCTCGGACGCCAGTCCTCTTCTTCTTTTGCTTGTGCTTCATGTCCTGAAGGTTCCCTACATAAAATGGCCAACAGAGAATCCAGAAGCAAGGCTGCTCATTTGGTTTCAGGTACTATGGACAAATTTCTCTCCAAGGCCAACTCCGTGGTCAATAAGGGACTTAGGCCCCGATGTAGGTAAAATTGATTTACCGATTTTAAATTACCGAATTTTACCGATTCGGTAATTTAAAATCGGTAAATCAATGGGTCCGATATGTAGGTATTCCAGATGTGCTGGAATACCGAATCGGATGAATTCGGTATTTACCGATTCGGTAAATACCGAATCGGTAATGCCCATTCATTCCTATGGGCTTTGAAGCCCATAGGAATGAATGGACATTACCGATTCGGTATTTACCGAATCGGTAAATACCGAATTTCTCAAGGGTGCAGGGGGTGTCACTTTGACACCCTCTGGCACCCCCAAAACAGGCACGGGTGCCATGTGGCAGGCATACCTGCCCTAAGGGCAGGTCTGCCTGTCACATGGCATAGGTGTGCATGCACACATGTGCATGCACACCGGAATCGTTATTTTACCATCAAATAGGATTTGATGGTAAAATACCGATTCGTTAAGGCTCCTGGGACTCTGAAGAGTCCCACCTACATATGGGTGGCTCCGAATCGGTAAAATTACCGAATCGGTATTTTACCGATTCGGTAACTTTACCGAATCGGTAAAGTTACCGATTCTGTATTTTACAGAATCGGTAACTTTACCGATTCGGTAAAGTTACCGATTCGGTAAAATAGTGCACCTACATGTCAAATCATGTATACCGATCGGTAACGGCCGAAAATACCGATTTTCGGCCGTTACCGACCGACCTACATCGGGCCCCAAATGTACTAGAAAGACAAACTGAGGAGGGTGCAGATAACTTGTCTTCGGCTTCTCCGGGCTCTTCAATTAATGCCAGTACACCTCTACTGCTTGATGCTACCCATTTGTCTCTTGTGGATAGCATCGACCAGACCATAGAGTCAGTCCTACAACAACTAAGGACACCTTCAACTTCGCATAATGACAGAGACTCATTACGCTTGTCTGGGGTTGTAGAGCTCTCCCCTAATGCCGAGTTTGCACAGTCTGAGGCCCAGGAGGAGGGACCAGTAGTAGCTTCAATAGAACACAAGAGCTGTAAAGGGGATCACGCGTCCAAAAGGAAGAGGTCAAGGATGCCTAAAGGAGCTAAAAGGGCTAAAGTTGATATAATAATGCCCACCCATGATGATAATACAGACAATGTGGCCTCTCCTGGTGCATCACCCACGAGAAATAGGACGGAAACATCTAGCTCCCCATCTGCCTCATCTTTACCTGTATGCACTGGCCCATTCATCTTCGGTGGGGTCCCCTCCAATACCTCAGACCTCCTTATTAGCTCACTTACAGATATCTTCAAAAATCTCCTGAATCCCCTGTCCGTTAAATTGGACTCAATAGAGGCCAGACTGACAGTTATAGAAAAACTGTGTACTAATAATGGTGTTGATTCTGGGTCGGGAGTAAATTCACAAAGGGCCCCTGGGTCTAGTGCTGGGATTATTCATTCATCTTCCGTTCCAATCACCCAGGCTCCAAACCCACCATTAGCCCAGCCAGGGGAACCCCCCAACAACAGCATTGTATCAGTCCCCCAACCTGTACCACTAGCATCCCAAAGGATGAGGCCCCCTGTACCTGCTCCCAGGAGGTCAAAACAACCTGCTCCGTCAAATCAACCTAGACAGGAGAGACCAACTAATGGGGCAACTAACTGCCCTACTAGCCCTAACACCAGGCGTAGGGCAGTAAATTTGCCCCCTGAGGCAGTAGCCTATACCGTGATCCTGATGGGGGTACCAGAGCTTACCGGTGGCGCAATGGAACCGCAGGATTCCCTACGCAATAAGGTGATCAGTTGGTTAAATATCCATAGGCCACTCCTACCCAATTTAAAAGGAGATGTTCTCATGGTCAGAAGGGTTCCATGGATTGTGTTTACTTCCAAGAAATGTGTGGGGGACTGCATAATTGTCAGTTTTAAGAGCCCACAGGTTGCCCCCTACATTTGTAATTGGCTTGGAAGCGTAGGCAATACCTCTATCGAATTGGTCCCCCTCTCATATTTTTATCCAAATGCACGCAATTCAATTATGAGGAGGGACGAAGGTTGGACTAGAGTGGGCTTTGAAGTGGATGGCTCACGATACAGGCCCAAGCATAATGTTTTCCCCCCTTATGGCAACTTCATGCACCCAAACAGATTTTCCTGCCTTGATCATGTTGATTGACCACAAAAGGGCGCGATCCCACAGGTTTCTCAAAATACTGTCAATGAGAATGCAAGTACGGGGATGGCGAGAGCTGCTTGTGAGATTACCACCTGAACACTGGAACCCCCTGTAAGGAGCAGTCTAATTCTTGAAAGCCCCAGGGGCCAAGTAGCCACTTTATCCCAGGGTTCGCCGGGCACTAATTTGATATCTGTAGCCGTGTGTGCTCCGATCCCTACACCAGCTTCCCTAATTGTCCCGGAAATTCTCGACCCTCCTATGGACACTGCACCAAATACATCTGACGAGGCAGGATCTAGGGCATGTATTCAATGTTTGAAGGTCCTCTCATGGAACGTGGCGGGGATTGCAAATAAGGTACACACAACTGACGGGGATCTCCTGATAGGAGGCAGTGATGTCTGCCTCTTCCAGGAGACGTGGGCAAGGGAACCCCTGAGTAGAACGGGCTATGACATTTTTGAAATTCCGGCCAGGTGGAGTGGCAAGGGGAGGCCCTCGGGTGGCTTGGCGATTTGGGTAGCTAGTCACATTGGATGCCATGCGGAAAATATGCCTACGTTTTCGCAGGACATTTAGTGTGTCCTGCTCAGATGGCCTGGCCCAACAACTCTGGCATTTATTAACGTATACTCTCGCCCAGTTGCTGTGGCCATGGAATCACCCATTCTTGATGACTTATCATCCTTTTTGGGCCAATTGTCAGGTGACTATAAGATAGTGATGGGCGGGGACTTCAATTGTCACTTCGAACCCTTAGAAGGTTTAAAGGAGGGCGCCCTCACTACTGAGGACGATTTCTGGGGAGTTCCACCATGTTTTCCCCCCACCCTAAAACCTGGTCCCCGCTTGCAGTACAAATCATGTCCCTTACTTTAAATTTTGCAATAAGGGCCTGCAACGGACGTACTCCGTCCGATACCCCCTCATTGTGTACCTTCAATAGGAAGGACCATGAGTCGAGGTTAGAATATATCTTTATAGACATTAGCATGTGGCCCAAAGTCCAGGACTTCAGGGAGGTACCTAGAATAGATAGTGACCACAATGCGCTCCTACTGGATTTGCAACACCCCGCACCTGTAGCTGGGTCGTCAACTTCTACTTTTAGCGACGACCCTGGGAACTTGGTTCTCACCTCAAATAGGCGTCGAGTAAAATGGGGGAAGCTGTTAAATGCGGAAGGTAGCATGAATAAAATATATGAAATAGCACTCCCCAGGTTTAAAGAAGTGGATGATCTTATAGATCAACCTAGACCCATAGACTATAGTAAGAAATTAGCTTGAATCCACGCTGAACTAGTGGGAGGTCTTGCTAAGGTCTTCTATCCAGTGGTACCAACACGCAGGAAAAAGACTCGAACCCCGACCTGGTACAACTCTTCTTGCAAGAAGATCAAGACTGAGCTAATTGCTACTATTAAAGCAGGCTCTAACAAGGTTAAGGTTGCTGGACTTAGCAGGGACTACAAAGCGGCAATGAAGACTGCTAGGGCGGAGTGGGATTGGAATCGATGGCACGACCTTTCTGAGGCCTTAGAAGCAAAAGATTCTAGGAAACTCTGGTCCTTGGTGAACACTGGGACAGGAGAAGCCAAAGCAGCAGTGGAGCCCAATATTGCCTCCTCTGTCTGGGAGGCCCACTTTGGGACACTCTATCAAGACACCACCCTACTAGCTATCGATGTGGCCCTCGAGGACTCTGCTTCTTCTGAAGCGGGCCTGGAATTCACCCTTGGCGAGGTGGTGAGTGCAATAGAGAGACTGGCGATGGGGAAGGCCCCTGGTCTAGATAGACTACCTGGGGATCTTTTTAGACACCATCCTGAGATCTGGGGCCCGTACCTCCTTATCCTCTATATTCCCTTCCTTGGAGGTATGGCGATCCCCTGTACATGGCTGGGGGCGGAGATTGTCCCTATATACAAGAAGGGCTCTCCTCTGCTCCCAGCCAACTACAGGCCGATCAGCCTTATAGATGTCCCCCAAAAGCTATTCGCTCGCCTTGTCCTGAACCACCTGCTAGACTGGGTAGAGGCCAATGATATTCTGAGTCCCCTCCAGGCTGGCTTCAGGAAAAACACGTCCACCATGGATCAGATTTTCCGCCTCGTCCTGCTTTACTGGAAAACGGTGAGGATTGAGGTGGGAAGGCTGTACATGGTGTTCGTGGACCTGAAGTCAGCCTTCGACCTAGTCCCACGCAAGAAACTGTGGGAGGTCCTGAAGAAGCTGGGGGTACCCGCTCAGTTACTAAACATCATAATTGGGCTCCACGACAATAATTATGCGCAGGTCAGGTGCGGGAGGGATGGTGCCCTGTCAGCGAGGTTCCCTGTTCATAGAGGGGTGAGGCAGGGTTGCGTTTTGGCGCCGACCCTGTTTTGCCTTTTTATTAACAGTGTTATATCCCACCTGGACAATGTTAAGGACAATGACGCCCCATGTTTGGCAGGCAGAAGGGTGCCGGCCATTATATTTGCCGAAGACACCCTTCTGCTCTCCAAATCCCCGATGGGGATCCAAAGGATTCTGGATGGATTTGGTCTTTTCTGTAGACAACATGGTCTAGAGATCAATACAGAAAAGACCAAATTCATGATATTTAATCCACCCAAAAAAGCCAGACCTAACCCCACTTTGGGTACAGCCAGCCTTGAGAGGGTAACAACTTTTCTGTACCTAGGGGTAACGCTACAGGAAAACTTATCCTGGGACCCCCAGATAGTAAGATCTCGGCTTAAGTTGTCTCAGCTGTCGGGCGCAATCTTGAAAGTTGTAAACACTTCAACCTACAAGCCTATTAGTCCAGCAGTGGAAACGTACAAAACCCAAGCCAAGGCGGCCGCAACCTATGGGAGTGAATTATGGGGGTATAAAGCAGGCCAAGAATTAGCAAGAGTGGAAAATAACTTTCTTAGACGCCTCCTGGCCCTTCCCCGAGGCACACCGCTCTTGCCCCTGAGATTAGACATGGGCCTCCCTTCTATTGCTGAGGAGTTAGAGTCAAAGCCATTGAGGTTCTGGCATAGGCTTTGGTCTACTAACGAACTTGTTCATTACAGGCAGGACCTTGTTCATGTCATGAACCTGAACCAACGCAATAGAATCCCCTGGCTCGCTTTTGTAAAAAAAGAACTGTACTCCATGAATTTGTCCGAGTTATGGGAGGATCCTGAACAAGGCTGTCAAAGGGTTTCTCGCAAAAGTCTGGTCCAAATTTATAAAGATAACAGACTAGCACTGCTGTTGTCTGCACAAAACAGCGGCACTCTAACAGACCGTTTCCTGGAATCCAAAAATTCCCATGTATTTGAAAGTTTTATGGATTTTATTTTTCCCATTTTAGCGAGGAAATTGTTTGTACAGTGGAGGTTAGGCACTTTGCCCATCAGAACCTTCACTTGTAAATGGCTAAAGGGTAACAACAAAATCTGTCCATGCTGTAACATTTTTGAGGAAGATGAACTTCACATAATGTTTGTCTGCCCTGTCTATAATAAATCCAGAAAATATTGGCTGGCGGCGCTTTGCAGAAATCTGGGGTTCAGGAATTATTCACACGCGTATAGAGTAATGAAAACCAGCACTCTGGCCCATATTGTGTTTGCGGTGGCCACATTTTTAATGGCTATTTGGCAGATTAGGAAGAAAAAAATCCTCTAATGTGTGGACAATGTTATGAACTGTTTTTAACCCCTTTTTGCCTTGATTATTTGGGAAATCAATTGTATGAATTGTATGAAATGTATTTATAATAGTTAAGTTTTATCCATTGTGTTTTGTACTGTATCTTTTATGGTCTAAATGACCAAAATAAAGAATTTTTGGATTGGATTGGATTATTCCACTTTTTTTAGAATCTTGAAATCGGACATGGACGAACTGTATGTGTTTGTAACATCCAAATTTCTACAGGCAATGTGGTTAAAACAAAGGTATCTCCTGGAAATTGATGTCTAGTCAACCATGACTGTGCTATTTAGTTGTAATTCCTTTGGAGCATTTTAAAATATCCCATGAATTGTTTAGTAATTATCTTAATGTCTTTTATTCTAACTTATTGTTTTAAAAGGGATTTATACTCAAAAATGTTTTGTCTGCCCAAAAAACTAAGGTAGTCTTGCATCTTCCAACTGTGGATGCCACCACCACAATCTGTGTAACTGTGTATGAAATCGTATTGCTGTTTTTATTCATTTTGTAGCTTTTATGACTAACAGTTGCAGTAAACTTATTAAGTAAGTTAATCACAAACAATAATTTCATCATAATATTATCACAAATCCGCTAAATGCTGACCTCACTTACACACTCCCTAGCATACCAGACATTCTTACTCATTCTTCATACATTATCTATACCCAACCAGTTAACCTACACCAAAATGTCACCGTAAGGACAGATCACAGATAGTCTCCCTAGCTAGGTTGGGGTTGGGTATCTTCCATCCAGGTCAACATATATCAATAAGCACTTCATTAAAGGGGTTCTGAGGTGGAAGCCCCAGACTGAAGCACTTCAGTCAGGAGATTAGTGCTGACCTCCAATGAGGGCAGCTGCAGTCCAGGGACCTCGGCTTCCGTCCCCCTCACCGGCAGCCTCAGTTGGTGGAGACAGTATGCCAGTATCTGGTTTCGTGTTTAGTGCACTGGCTTCTTCAAGTTCCCCATACCAGTCCAACTGCTCTGCACATTTATCCTGGTGATCCAGAGGGTCCATAGATGTCTCCCATTCCTCTCCCAGGCCTAACACATTGACAAAGTGTAAAAGCGACAACATAGAACTCCTGGGTTCAATCGACATCAGATTCTGCGTCAAGCAAAGTCGTTCCAACTCTGTGTCGTCAGGGATAAGATGGGGCTGGCACCGCTGATGAACATTGCTGGTGCATTTGGCACCAACTTTGGGTATGACGCCGGGGGTTGGTCTTGGAGGCACGACCAGCATTGACCCAGATCCGTTATCCGAATCTCTGAGGCCCGACAGGCGCAGTGGCTGGAGCCAATGGTGTTAAATCCGATGGGGCTCCTTCCGACCCTTCAGGGCCCATAGGCTCTACAGAGGGGTCCGCCCATTCAAATACATAGCATATGTCCATCATAGAACTCCTTGATCTGAGCAAGGTTCGCTATGGAGAGAGGCACGAAGTCGACCCTGGCTCCAGGGAACCGTGTCTAGGGAGTTGGTGCTCCTTACCTGGTTCGTCGACGGATGACAGTCAAGGTGAAGATGAAGTCCCCTTGGATTTCTTCTTCTTCTTGTGCCTCCTCCCCGAGTGTACTGACGACCTCAAGTAGGACGAAGAGGACTTTGGGCTCCGAGAGCAGTCCTGTGACCTTGTCTTCCTTGATCGAGACCGGGACCTCAGCGGAGTCTCACTCAACGGTGTTGACTGTCGGACCGCCAGGAGCTTCAAATCCCGCTCCCGTAAAGTCTTAGGAGCCATGGCCCGACAGTCCGAGCACAACTTCGGATCGTGGTGGTGCTTGAGACATCACAGGCTGACAAGGTGAAGATCGGTGACCAATACCGTACTGGAACAGGCCCTGCACTGCTTAAATCCTGTCTTCTTCAATGACATCTTTCGCACACAATGGAAAAAGTCTTCGAAGTCAACAAAAAGTCGAGAAAAATCCTGTGAAAAAGGCAACAGAGTGGTAGCTCTTCCCAGATTAGCACATAACGGGTGCAGAAAAAAAAGAACAGAAGTCAACGCGCCTAGTTGGCGCCTATATAGGTACCGCAATGTTATAACTGACGCTAACAACGCTAACGTCACGCGGAGCTGAATAGAGCCACCGGACGGTGGGCGCAAAGGATATTGCTCGCCAAAAGTTTCTAAATTCAAAGGTAAGAAATCTGCAGCTAGAAGTCTCGATCGGATTGTTTTATTTGGGCGCAGGGTTGGCAGGCACCAAGGTAAACCTCCAGAATGTGGAGCTTCTTTTTAGCCCCACTCCAGTGGCGACAGCCTTAATTTAAATTGCTTTTGCATCATTCTCTTCTCATGAATATTATTTTTCAACATTTTTACGCCAATCTGTAACTGTCTGTTTTAATGCTTTTTTCACAATAGATTGTCCTACTTCATTCATCCTCAAGCAAGGAAATGCCAATTTACTAAGTTTCTCATGCTTTGGTGGGCCGTAAGAACCTCTCTCCCCAAAACACGTGCTGAAGCATGGTTCTTTGTCTGAGCAGTTTATTACTTGTCCAATGCATTTCGAACCTGTACATGGGTTCTTCGTCAGGGAAAACTGTCAAAAAATGAACAATAAAACACGCATTTACAATCACTAACTTTACAATATTTTCACGAAAATTAACATCCAAGTGTTACTATCACTTCAATACAGTACGCTCACTATTGGGAATACTGTTCATCCCTCACTAAACTCGTCTTTTGTGATAATATTTATATGTTCAAATGCCCCGTTCCTCTCAACTAATAAAAAATTAATAAAAAATTACAAATTCCCTTACAGCGGGTCTGACCTCATCTCTATCTTACAAACCTCAACATATGCTGTTTTCCCTTTCGTTCCCACCACAGTATCATCCTATTATAACCAGATCTCAACTTTCTTCACTAAATAATTTCTCTGTACACTCGTGTCCTCCGTAGTTACTCTCCTAATCTTTCAGCATTTTACTCTGTTCGTACCTGCCAAACATATTGTCTGCCTTTACTCGCGTGGTGCTTGAAACGTTACCTTCAGCTGTACTCCCCGTTATTTAAATAGGACACTCCCTCACTGATTACTCAGACCCGCCCACTCTCTGTGCTAACAAATCATCTACTCATAGTTGAAAGCAGCCTGCATTTCCCATAATCCACCTTCAAAGCCGTAACTGTACAGAACAATTTGTACATCATGTAGGTTATTTTCTCAATTTTAAAAGATTTTCAGTTGCATTGCAAATCGAATGTCCAATGAATGCATTCTCAAAACATTTTCACTCGACTTTTTCATTAAGTAAACTCGCTCGCTGAACCGGATCTTTTCACCTTGCTTGCGGAGTTCAAGAAATGTTAAATTGTGTATCTGTCTTTAAATACCTTTTCTTCGGGTGCAAAACCCCAGGGGTCTGAAAAGTGGACGTTTTAACAAAGTAATGGGTTGCACACCTTGTTTCACCAAAAGTTTTATAACACTGCTAATCTCAATCTTCTCTTCGTGCGGCGTGCTCACTGCTAGACATGCCAAACCCACCAGCATGTGACGAATATGAACATCCAGAATGTGGAGCTTCTTTTTAGCCCCACTCCAGTGGCGACAGCCTTAATTTAAATTGCTTTTGCATCATTCTCTTCTCATGAATATTATTTTTCAACATTTTTACGCCAATCTGTAACTGTCTGTTTTAATGCTTTTTTCACAATAGATTGTCCTCCTTCATTCATCCTCAAGCAAGGAAATGCCAATTTACTAAGTTTCTCATGCTTTGGTGGGCCGTAAGAACCTCTCTCCCCAAAACACGTGCTGAAGCATGGTTCTTTGTCTGAGCAGTTTATTACTTGTCCAATGCATTTCGAACCTGTACATGGGTTCTTCGTCAGGGAAAACTGTCAAAAAATGAACAATAAAACACGCATTTACAATCACTAACTTTACAATATTTTCATGAAAATTAACATCCAAGTGTTACTATCACTTCAATACAGTACGCTCACTATTGGGAATACTGTTCATCCCTCACTAAACTCGTCTTTTGTGATAATATTTATTTGTTCAAATGCCCCGTTCCTCTCAACTAATAAAAAATTAATAAAAAATTACAAATTCCCTTACAGCGGGTCTGACCTCATCTCTATCTTACAAACCTCAACATATGCTCTTCACCCTTTCGTTCCCACCACAGTGGTTTGTAAGATAGAGATGAGGTCAGACCCGCTGTAAGGGAATTTGGAACGGGGCATTTGAACATATAAATATTATCACAAAAGACGAGTTTAGTGAGGGATGAACAGTATTCCCAATAGTGAGCGTACTGTATTGAAGTGATAGTAACACTTGGATGTTAATTTTCGTAAAAATATTGTAAAGTTAGTGATTGTAAATGCGTGTTTTATTGTTCATTTTTTGACAGTTTTCCCTGACGAAGAACCCATGTACAGGTTCGAAATGCATTGGACAAGTAATAAACTGCTCAGACAAAGAACCATGCTTCAGCGCGTGTTTTGGGGAGAGAGGTTCTTACGGCCCACCAAAGCATGAGAAACTTAGTAAATTGGCATTTCCTTGCTTGAGGATGAATGAAGGAGGACAATCTATTGTGAAAAAAGCATTAAAACCGACAGTTACAGATTGGCGTAAAAATGTTGAAAAATGAAAAATAATATTCATGAGAAGAGAATGATGCAAAAGCAATTTAAATTAAGGCTGTCGCCACTGGAGTGGGGTTAAAAAGAAGCTCCACATTCTGGATGTTCATGTTCGTCACATGCTGGTGGGTTTGGCATGTCTAGCAGTGAGCACGCCACACGAAGAGAAGATTGAGATTAGCAGTGTTATAAAACTTTTGGTGAAACAAGGTGTGCAACCCATTACTTTGTTAAAACGACCAAGGTAAACCTACCAACTCAGATATTTCCGATAAGCAGACACTCGGGTAAGTCTGGTATGGTGTGCCAGGCATAGACCCGTGGACATTTTCGTACCCAGTTTGCATTACAAACATCACATTTTGGCTATAATCATGAGAAGTGTGGGCATGCTGGGTGGTAGAAAGGTCGTGGATACCTAAAGATCTGGAACCTTTCCTCATAGAAATGTGAGAAATAACTGTGATTCTAGCCAAAATTTGAACTTGCTGGGAATGCTATATAAGAAAATGTAGTGGGATCTATTCGAGTCAGACCACCAGGAAATCTCATGATTGTTTAGTTTTCAATAATGGCAAGGTTTGGTAGGTTTCCCTGAGTGCTGGCCAAGTCCTGCCCCAAATACCGCAGCTGTTCCCATCAACTGAATGGGTGAATTTGAAAGGACAACCACTTGATGTTTCCTTGTATTTTAGGGTCTTTCCTGTAGCTGGCACAGCCTCACAAGTCAGGTACCAATTTAATGTGGAGAAGGGGGAACACAGAAAAATAGATTTTTTGATTATCAATTTAATTTCGCTGCAATGTTGGCCTCCAAATATAAGCTTGTATGCAAGAAAGAACCACTTTGCAAACTTCACTCTAAATCGCATGATATTTCGGGCAACACAAAATTTAGAGTTGTACAAATAAACACTATTCCTAAAGTTACTATTCAACTGACAAACACTATGGGCCTGATTCCGATCCTGGAGAAAAAAACGTCGTGCGAATCGTATTCGAAAAAACTTTGCCCGAATAGCGTAGTACGATTTGTATCCCGAAAATACATCCGAATTTCAGCGAACCGTATGAACCATATTGGAAGACCCGTACGAAATGGCGTCGTAACCCAAACCATACGATTTGTAAACATGCCGTATGAACTAACAAGTACGATCCAGACCAGGGACCAAGTACACGATTTGTATGGGCAAACGTACTCGCGCATGATTCATGATTCATACGGAAAACATTGCGTATAAGCGAGCCGCACCAGTAAATACGACACGCACCCCCCTCAATCAAGCGTACACGAACCCCCCACCCGGAAAACGGACCGTAACAGCCAGCCGCACCAGTAAATACGACACGCACCCCCCTCAATCAAGCGTACACGAACCCCCACCCGGAAAACGGACCGTAACAGCCAGCCGCACCAGTAAATACGACACGCACACCCCTCAATCAAGCGTACACGGACCCCCCACCCGGAAAACGGACCGTAACAGCCAGCCGCACCAGTAAATACGACACGCACCCCCCTCAATCAAGCGTACACGAACCCCCACCCGGAAAACGGACCGTAACAGCCAGCCGCACCAGTAAATACGACACGCACCCCCCTCAATCAAGCGTACATGAACCCCCCACCCGGAAAACGGACCGTAACAGCCAGCCTCACCAGTAAATACAACACGCACACCCCTCAATCAAGCGTACACGAATCCCCCACCCGGAAAACGGACCGTAACAGCCAGCCTCACCAGTAAATACGATACGCACCCCCCTCAATCAAGCGTACACGAACCCCCACCCGGAAAACGGACCGTAACAGCCAGCCGCACCAGTAAATACGACACGCACCCCCCTCAATCAAGCGTACATGAACCCCCCACCCGGAAAACGGACCATAACAGCCAGCCGCAGCAGTAAATACAACACGCACACCCCTCAATCAAGCGTACACGAATCCCCCACCCGGAAAACGGACCGTAACAGCCAGCCTCACCAGTAAATACGATACGCACCCCCCTCAATCAAGCGTACATGAACCCCCACCAGGAAAACGGACCGTAACAGCCAGCCGCACCATCAAATACGACCCGCACATCACTCAATAAAGTATACGCGAACCCCCCAAAAACGTCCCTTATGAGCCAGCAACAACAACAAAAACAAACTGCACCCCCCCACTGATGAAGCGCACACAAACCCCGAAACCAGCACAAGGAGGGTGCAAAGGAGTCGCACAACCCCACAAAACATGTCTCCTGTGCATACACCATAGGAAAACAATGTCCTGGCCACATGCAAACAGAGGGCCCAAGTCCCACCCCTTATAACACACCCACGAAACATTCTACAAAAGCCACACCCACAAATGGACCAATAAAAGGGCCCACACATACAACCCATCATCCTTTGCAAGATACCTATTTGCGCAAAGACACTGATAACACACCAACAACTGCAGCCATACACCTTCACTCATACACCCTATCTCATTCACACACACACCATCCCCTTCACAATCAGACCCACACACCCTCATCTATACACACCATCACCCCCCCCAATCACACACAACCCACACCATGACCACACCAAAAAATCCAAAGTTCACTAACCCGGAGATGGAGATCCTTACAGATTAAATCATCAGAGTTGAGCCACAGCTGTTTGGCGCATTGGTCAGACAGACCAGCATAGCGGACAAAACACGCCTGTGGGTGAGGATAGTTGATAAGGTCAATGCTGTTGCACCCATCAAGTGCGCCAGGCAGGAATGCCAGGTCAGGTGGTACGATCTGCGGAGGATGGTCAAGAAGAAGATGGACCAAGACCACACCACACTGGAGGTGGTGGACCCCGCAGACCTCCACAATACCAGCCCTGGGAGGAGAAAGTCATGGCCCTGCTACCACCGGTGGGAGTTCACGGGATCCAAGGGGTTGTGGAGCCTGGTGAGTATTCAAACAACTCATGTAACATGTGTGGACTCCCAGCAGTGCCTAACAGTATGGGGGTGGTGTGGGGGTGTGTGGCCATGACTCCCAGCAGTGCCTAACAGAATAGGGTGTGTGGTTATGACTCCCAGCAGTGCCTAACAGTATGGGGGTGGTGTGGGGGGGGTGGCCATGACTCTCAGCAGTGCCCAACAGTATGGGGGTGGTGTGGGGGGGTGGCTATGACTCCCAGCAGTGCCCAACAGTATGGGGGTGGTGTGGGGGGGGGGTTTGGCCATGACTCCCAGCAGTGCCCAACAGTATGGGGGTGGTGTGGGAGGTGTGGCCATGACTCCCAGCAGTGCCCAACAGTATGGGGGTGGTGTGGGTGTGTGTGGCCATGACTCCCAGCAGTGCCCACAGTATGGGGGTGGTGTGGATGTGTGTGGCCATGACTCCCAGCAGTGCCCAACAGTATGGGGGTGGTGTGGAGGGGTGTGGTCATGACTCCCAGCAGTGTCCAACAGTATGGGGGTGGTGTGGGGGTGTGTGGCCATGACTCCCAGCAGTGCCCAACAGTATGGGGGTGGTGTGAGTGTGTGTGGCCATGACTCCCAGCAGTGCCCAACAGTATGGGGGTGGTGTGGGGGGGTGTAGCCATGACTCCCAGCAGTGCCCAACAGTATGGGGGTGTGTGGCCATGACTGCCAGTAGTGCCCAACAGTATGGGGGTGGTGTGGGTGTGTGTGGCCATGACTCCCAGCAGTGCCCAACAGTTTGGGGGTGGTGTGGGGGGGGTGTAGCCATGACTCCCAGCAGTGCTCAACAGTATGGGGGTGGTGTGGGGGGGTGTGGCCATGACTCCCAGCAGTGCCCAACAGTATGGGGGTGGTGTGGGGGTGTGTGGCCATGACTCCCAGCAGTGCCCAACAGGATGGGGGTGGGGTGGGTGGCCATGACTCCCAGCAGTGCCTAACAGAATGGGGTGTGTGGCTATGACTCCCAGCAGTGCCTGACAGTATGGGGTGTGTGGCTATGACTCCCAGCAGTGCCTAACAGAATGGGGTGTGTGGCTATGACTCCCAGCAGCGCCTAACAGTATAAGGGTGGTGTGGGGGTGTGTGGCCACGACTCCCAGCAGTGCCTAACAGAATGGGGTGTGTGGCTATGACACCCAACAGTGCCTAACAGTATGGGGGTGGTGTGGGGGGTGTGGCCATGACTCCCAGCAGTGCCCGACAGTATGGAGGTGGTGTGGCCATGACTCCCAGCAGTGCCTAACAGTATGGGGTGGTGTGGCCATGACTCCCAGCAGTGCCTAACAGTATGGGGGTGGTGTGGGGGTGTGTGGCCATGACTCCCAGCAGTGCCTAACAGTATGGGGGTGGGTGCAAGGGGAGTGTCATAAGCCTGCCAGGGGGAGGGGGAGAGGGTGCAAGGTGTAGAGTAGGAGGCAGCATTCAACCCATATAGCCCTAGTACACACCCATGCACCATGTTCAATGCACATGGACTGTGAAAGTACTGACAAGATATCGGACACTGGGCCCTGGTGTAGGCAGCACAAGGGCCTCCTGTGACCAGTGCAAACGCTAACACCAGGGCAAGGTCAGGTATCCTGCACAGGAACTCACAACCACTAGCATGGCAGCATGTTTCATGGGGGGACAGACACACCACGACGGATGCCCACCTGCAGATCACACTCAAACTACTAGCATGGGGTGTGACACACATCCCTTAAAGGAACTGAATCCCTGGGGACAGCAATGGAGTGCACCACTGTCACAATCGTCTTGTAAATACAACATTTAAAATACTGATCTGATGATGCATCCAAGAAAAACAACACAGTGCTGAACCACTAGTCCATTGTGCCACTCGCACAATGCTGTTGACACAGTTTTGTCACGCTGTGGATGCACAAAAGTAGCACCATGCCCATGGGTATTGACAAGGTAATGCATCTCGGAGAACTGACACATTCTAAAACCCTCTGCCATAAGTAGGTGTACTGGTCCTGGGGGGTTGGCAGTGGCTGGCCGTCACGGCACAGCAACACCTCTCAAAAGTTTCAGATCGAAATCAGCAAAATTCCACTCAGTCCACATCATAAACAGGCTGCATTATAACCCTGTGCATGCCTGAACCAGGCATTTTGATTGACGCAGCATTGTGCAGATTGGCCCACACAGAGCACTGCTGGATCTGTGTGGTGGTTGCGACACAAGCCACAGCAATGGCTCTGCTTGACACCGTAAACAGTACCCAACATGTAAAGCACCCCTGAGCATATGTCAATCTCATCCCACAACATACCCATACACAAGTGAACAATTACAACAATCCAAAGCAGGTGGAACAGTGCTAACGGCAATGGTTATTACAATTGGATGTTGCATGAAAGTGCATAACAGTGTTTGTCTCTCAAACCCACAGGGGAACATGTGTAAACTACCCCCAACCAGGGAGAAGATGGATCCCTGTCCCAGGCTCAGCAGGACCCTGACCCCACCGACAGCGACGCCTCTCAACACACCGTGGCTGACCCCAACCAACCAGGCCCCTCTGGATCCCAAATCCATGCAGCAGCTGGATCAGATACATCTGTGCCAACCACCACACCCATTTCCACCACATCCCAGCAGACATCTGGGAGCCCTGACCATCATCCACAACAGAGTCAGTCTGACAATGAGGGACAAGGTTCGCCGGGCAACCACGAGGTGGCAGATGACACTACCACTGCCAGCACTCATGGGTTCCGTCGACCTGATGTGCCCACAAACGCAGGCCGTGCTCGTGTGGGCAGGGGTGGTGGGAGTGGCGCAAGGCGGAGGCGAGACCCTGACCAGCCAGCTGCAGGGCCCGGTATGTCCGAACTCAGAGACATCATGGATGTATACCGGAGGGACACCAGGGAGTTCAGCCTGGTAGTGGAGGCCCTCAACAAAATGACAGATCAGCAGGCCCAGCTACATGCCAGTCAAGAACAACACCAGGGACAGATGAAGGCAAGACTGGATGAGCTCCTGACGGTACATAGGGAAATCAACCAATCACTCCGTCTGATCGCTGCCAACATGCAGCACCCTCCCTGTGTCACAAGGCCAGAAACATCTAGGCAAAGACCAACAACAGACACAGGGAGGGAGGAGGAGGAGGCGGATTTGTCAGATGGAGCATCCCATGCATCGTCAAGGCCTGCACATGAGGGTTCCCCAAGGAAGGTGGGTCATCCACAGACAAGACGTTGAGAGGCATAGGGCCATGCACAACCCCCAGGTCACCTGGTCTGGCAACTTGCCTTTGTGTGCAACAGCATCACCTCATTGACTTTCTGACTCGCCCACATGGACTTGCTGGTCGCAATGCGCCCAATGATGCCAAGCACTGTGGCCTGGACTCTGTTGATTCAACCAGTAAGGCATCAAATCTCCAGCTGTGAACTTTGGATTTCCCCCCTTTTTGTACAGCACCTACTCACTTCTCACGCACAAGATCTGTAAATAAATGTAAATAACATAATACGCAGTGGTGGAGACGTTTTGTACCCAGATGCTAAAACATATGTGTGGGGACATGGAAATAATACAATAGTATTGAACAAACTGCAGCCATCCACACACTGGGATCTGAGTCCGGTTGAGGACACACATAGGTCACAATATTCCAACAACTACATACATGGATAGCAATACACACCTGTGATGGTTACAAAATGCAGAAGGGGGTTAGCTTGCAATACTGCAATTACAGACAGGTACTGAAGAGTCACTTGGAGGTGGGCAGCTCATGGGTAATATGTAGGTGTCCACGGAGGGAGTACCAGGATCTGTGTACTATCAGCCGCATGCAGTTGTACGGTGGATGTAATGAATGGTGTCTAGGCCAAGGGTGGCAGGACGGATTGCGGGCAACGGGGTGTTGGATTGTAGACGTACATATCAGTGTATTGGCCTGGGCCTGTGGAGTGCCTACTGAGTGTGGCTTTGGATTATGTAGGCGAACCTGTAGTTGACTGTGGGACTATTGTAGGTATCTCAGGTGGACGGTCATGTGGCAGTAGCAGGGGATGTTGAGGATGAGGTGTGCGCATGCACCATGGAGTTTCACGAGTACTGGAGCCTGGTACTCGTACCTGTGTAGAGGTTCGTGCTGTAGTTGTGCTGGCTGGTGTCGTTGACGGTGACCAGGCTGAACACCACCTCGTCAACAGATATCGCCATAGCCATCCCAGGAGACCATAAGATCTCCCGCAGACAACGCACCAACAGAGTGGGAGGGGGAATCGCCATCATCCACATGAACACTCCCAGAGTCACTACAAACACCAACGACACACTCCACACCGCCTAGCACATGCACTTACAGATACACACTGACGCCAACAACACCCTCAGAGGAACACACATCGACAGACCACCTGGACCATGACCACGATCCATCAACTTCATCCCTGATCTCATCAGCACGCACAGCCTTGGCTACACGGATTCCATACTCCTTGGGGACATGAACTTCCAGCTTGAGAACACCAACAACGCAAGCTCCACTGCCATGATCGACAACCTCGTCAACACCGCTGGACACACACAGGACCCCATCTTCTTTGCAACTCAACACGTCTCCTTCAACCATACCACCTTACACCACTGGACAGACCACAGATGCCGCCACTTCATCTTCGGTAAACCCACCACACCACCCTGCACACAGTACATGCCACGCCGCTGTTGGTGCAAGTCCACCATGGACTAAGTGACTGCCACCCTTGCCCTGGGACCACCCGCCGACCACACCTACCCCGACTCTGCTGCCATCAACCTCAAACAGTGGATCAACAACTGCGCCGACATCCTTGCCACACTCAAGGCCTCCGCCACATATCACAACAACAAGATAGCTGCATGGTTCACCAAAGACCTCAGGACCTACAAGTGCACCTGTTAGAAGCTATAGTGGATCTGGCTCCACAACCAAACAACATACAGCTACACTGCGCACACGAGCGCCACATGCAGACACCACCAACTCATCTGGACCGCCAACAGGACAGCCAAGACAGCAACGCACATAATAGCAAACAGGACATCAACATCGTGCTTGAACTCACAACTCCCACCTACAACACCAATGACAAGGCACCATCACAAGACCTATGTGACTCACTGTCCACCTTCTGACCCTGTAAGATCATCCGCATCCACAACAGCTTCCACTCCGCTACCCCCCCCCCCCCACAAACGAGTACACCCCCCCTTAGTCCAACATCCACAAAAATAAGCTGACCGCCCGGTACTACGTCAGCAATGAAGCCACCATCAGGACCATGGACTCCATCCACTCCGGATCCTCATCTGACACATGGCTACTCAACATTTCCAAAAAATCCAGCTAAGCCAGCGCACCTCTTCTCCCTAAAACAATCCACATCACCTTCCAGACAGCTACCTTCAGTGGGAGCCGGGAGAATGCTGAGCTCCACGTCTCAGTGAAAATGCAAAATGCAGAGCACAAATACCTCAAGAACTTGTGGCCCATCTCCCCCTCACAGAAAAGGTCACATTGAAGATCGTCAACAGACTGCTGACCCGATACCTCGAAGACCACAACATCATGGGACCATCCCAGTCTGGATTCCGCTGCTGCCACAGCACAGACACCGCCCTCATCACCACCTACAACGACATCAGCATCCTCATGGACAAAGGAGAAACATCCGCCCTCATCCTTCTGGACCTCTCACCAGCCTTCCACACGGTCTGCCAAGACACCCTAACAGCACGCATCCATGACGCCGGAACCCTAGAGATAGCCCTGGCCTGGGCCACATCCTTCCTCTCCCGCAGGGTCCACAGCGTCTGACTCCCATTCCAAGACCACTGAGACCATCCACAGCATCCCACAGGGATCATCCCTCTGCCCGACGTTGCTCAATATCCACATGGCACCACTCACCCATGTTGCACTACAACATATTCTCACCATCATCTCCTACGCCAATTACACACAGCTGATCATATCCCTCACCAAAGAACCACAGACTGGCAAAGGAAACCTCCACAGAGGAATGAAGGCCGTTGCCAAATGGATGAAGGACAGCAGGCTGAAGCACAATTCTGACTAAACGGAGGACCTCATCCACGGCCCCACCACCTCAGCCTGTGACGACTCGTGTTGGCCAACATCGCTAGGAACTGCCCCAGAACACACCAACCACGCAAGCAACCTGTGGGTCATCCTCAAACCCTCCATCACCATGAACATGCAGGACAACGCCAAATCATCTTCCTGCCTCAACACCCTCTGCATGCCCAGTACGATCTTGAAATGGATCACCTCGAACTCTTGATAAACAGTCACCTGGGCCCACTCCACAAGCTCACTGGATTACAGGAACGCACCCTATGCAAGTACACCAACCAAACACATGAGACGGCTGCAGCACATCCAGAACGCCTCGTCCCGTATGATCGTCCATTTCCCCAACACGGCCACATCACACCACACCTGAGAGGCCTGCACTGGCTCCCTGTCAACAACAGGATCCCCTCCAGACTCATCATCCATGCACACAAAGCTCCTAACCACGTCAGACCAGCATACCATTACAACCAACTCAGCTTATACACACCCACCCGCAGCCTCCGCTCTGCAGACCTCGCACTTGCCACAGTCCCTTACTTCCAGAAAACCACTGTCAGTGACAGATCTACCCCCTACCTTGCCTCAAAGACTTGGAACATACTCCCTACAAGGCTACAACTGACCCAGGACCTGCTGGCCTTCAGAAGACTTCACCAGACTGGGATTTACAATATGTAGAAACCCCCCCACCAGCGCATTGAGACTCTCACGGGTAGGTAGGGCGCTTACTAATAGTACAGATTGATTGAGAGATAGCTTAGCCTAATTGTGTGTGTAGGATTGGAGAGCTGTAGATGATAGTCACAATGAGGGTGGACAGGCAGTTGTTGTGATCCCAGATGTGCAGATGTTTGACAATGCGTATTGTGTCCTTGGTGTTGTATGTGACTCTGAGGGTGTACCTCCCTAAGTTGGACCAATCATAATCCTGGTTTTGGTCTGTGGTCCGTGTGGGTTTTGGACTATCCATCTATGATGGCTATGTAGAAGCGCTGTTCTGATGTTGTGTACTACCACGTTACAGTAATGAAGGCGATGTGTGGTGCAGTAGTGTTGACGAGGTAACACAGTACAATGTGGTGCTGCTGGAAGGTGTGTGTGTGTGCTGTACGAGGCCCATATCCTGTTTGCACGTAGACGTACTGTTAGGTGGGGCTGCATCGTGTTGCCAGTATGAGTTGCACACACATGTTCGAGAAGCTGTCATGGGTGTGTTTGTGGTAGCGTGATACCGGGTGGATGATTGTCTGGTGTTCACTGTGTGGAGGGTGGCAGGAGCAAGAGTCTGTTGAGTCACATGAGTCATGAAAAGAGATGAGCGTCTTGCAGTGTGCTTGTTGCCGGTGTTGACCGACCTGCCTTTCTCATGGAGGTTGTACAACAGTGGCACAGACAAGCTACGGCATGCTTTAGGAATAGATGGATTTTAGGTGTGTGTGGTGCAGGATCTGGCCACTCGCTGCTGCGTTGTGGCTGGGGATGCAGCATCACAAATGAGTGAACACATGACGGCAGAAAGGGTGTGACAATATGCTAAACCAGCACACAAATCCAAGGATTCTAGCAGGGCACAAAGTTACATGTGTATGTGAAGGCTGGGGTGTCTGGTCACCCATGGTTCAACGCGAGGTAAATGTGTAAACAGTTGCCAAAGATCATGGGCACAGGATTAGGCAGGCTACGGACAAACGGGGCACAGGACACACAGCGTCAGCAGGTGTAGCATGCAGGTCGTCTGTAGCAAGCTAAAAACCACATACACAACCATGTACGTCTGGCACTATATGGTACATTTGCCATTCCCAACAGCATGCATGTTGTCACTGTACACGTAATCACATGTGAACAACCATCGTAAACAAGGCCATATTTAACGCATGCAGACTGGCAAGAGATGTGCGTTGACAGCAATGAGGCACAATGTACTGTGTTAAACACACTTAGTACACAATAGGATAATGTTGTTTGTGAGGCCATGCTACATTAGCCATTGTACATGCCCAGTGGCATTGCTCTGAAGACAATAACAGTCATTCAATGATGTCACCTGTAATGCGGCTGAAAGATTTTCCACATGACTGCCAGGGACTGGCCGTACCTTTGATCATCAGAGTGGTGCGATGCTGAAAGGGTTCCATCTCCAAAAAGCCCCTTGGTCTGAGTACAAGTGACAGACACAAAAGGGAGATCAGGCGAGGGAAGGAGAGGATGGGAACTGCATGGAGGGAGATCTGAAACAAAGTTAAACATGCATAAGGATTCAATACGTTTGTCACAGAATCACAGTATACCTTTGCACCTACACTATACCAGTCACACCTGTGAAGTGTAACCACTGGCACTGTACCCTATGTGTGATCTCAGATTTAGCAATGAGACTAGATCAGATGCATCAACACCAACAGATAAATAGGAAGTACAGTTTCTCACCTGAACAGAGCAAGTGTAACGCTCACGAGCCTGCTACTATGCAATTAGATCCATGCGGCCATCAAATATTTCACAGTGTATGATTGAGGGTCCTATTCTCAGAATATGTAATGTATAGCAGGGCTACTGATACAAGGACAACAATCCGTGTGTAGCCCTGTGAATCTGTAAGGGCCATGACAGGACAGTAGACATCACCCGCAAGAGCCGTTAGCTGCACCTCAAATGAGGAAAGGAACAACCTAAACACAAGGAAACCCCACAGCAGCCAGTCATTGGCTCTTGCAACTGTCCCCCACTATGGTAACATGACAAGCAGGTGTGACCTAACTCAACAGCGAGTAATGAGGAACCCAGCCACTAAATATAAGCCTACCGTGACCATAAGATGCTGCACGGCACAAGATAATCCTGTGAATTGCCTCGCTCGACTGGTGCCACGGACATGTAACATTTGCTACAGCCTAACGTAGTGATGACATCAGCGCAACATACCTGGCATCATGGGAATGGAAAGTGAACATCAACTCACCGAGAAGGCTAGCGAAGCAGTGTTCTCCACCGGCACTGAGGTAACGACATGACAGTGACATGACATACTGCCACTAGGAGAAATGCATCCATGCAAAAAGACTCACAGGACAGTTGACAGAACATGTGGGACATACACTGGCACACAACATTGTCATCAGGAAATCAAACTGTACTGGCCCACAAGGTTTAGTGGATAATTGGGACACATCCTGTTGCACACAGTGAGGCTGCATTTCTCCACGGAGCCTGTGTCTGTGATGTCACACACAATGGCAAGCCGTGTCATCCGCAATGTGTCAGGCTCAATGTTACTACACATTAAAGCATTCACCAAAGTCAATACTCAACTACAGATGACTGTCAAAAAAGGTGAGTGTCTTGTCATGGGAGTGGTGCAACATGAAAATGATCCATGGTAACATGACAATGTATGTATGGGCCTACAACATGCACATGAACAGTTTCCACACATTTATGAACCATACCAACAATAAACTTCCTGTGTGTAATCCTTACCCAAACTGACATTTCCACATGTCCGTGCAGGGAACGTAGATTCATCCGACGTTGCCATCATCAAGAGGAATAGCAGGAGGACCAAGATGACACAAACAGACAACAGGCAGGTTGACCTGGAAAGGACAGGCAGACAAGGGGACAGGTCATGGATATATTAATTCTGACATGGTCATGTACAGAACACTAACAATGTCGTACACTTGTACATTCAAAGTTCACTCATTGCGCTCATCTGTGCGGCATCACATCGGCACTTGTGTGACACTGCACCAATAACATCAAAGTGACATTGAAGACAGTCTGCTGGACACACAGTATGCTACACATGTCACTCCATGGTAGTAGCATGAACAGTATTTTGCAGGTACTCATCGTTATGAGAAGAATTTGCTTATAAGCTGACTCCGGATATCATCATCCTCCTCCTCATCGCTAGCATCCTGGCCGAGCCCTTCATCCTCAACGGGTGGATGTTCCTCATCATCAGGATCCAGGATGAGTGGCACGTCCTTCTCCACTGCCATGTTGTGCAGCACACAATGAAGATGTTACACACCTTGAGCGGGGCGTATGCTAGGGATCCGCCTGTCTTGTCGAGACACCTGAACTGGCTCTTCAGGAGTCCAAAAGTTTGCTCTATCACTCGCCTGGTCTGCCCGTGTGCATTGTTGTACCGCTGGTCTGCAGCAGTTCTGGGGTTGCGTAGTGGAGTCATGAGCCACAGCATGTTTGGATATCCGGCGTCTCCTACAACAATACATCATGGCAATGAGTGTGTAAAGAGAAGCCGTGAGAGAGACAAATCACATTAAGACATACATGAGAAACAGTGTTTACCCACCAACAAGACATGCACGATGGCTGCGCAGCTGCAGCATCATCTGTGGTACCCTGCTCCGCCTCATGATGAATGCATCGTGGCACGAACCTGGCAAACATGCATAAACATGGGAGATCATCATGTTAGCAAGACACACCACCAGGGCATTTATGGAGTGGTAATGTTTCCTGTTGCGGAAGGCCTGCTCCTGAGCCTGTGGTGGCACCAGTCCAACATGTGTCCCATCAATGGACTCAATTACATGTGGCATGTGTCCCAGGGCATAGAATTCACCCTTGACATTGGTCAACTCTTCTGGAGTAGGGAACTTAATGAATTCATCAATGTGCTCCAACATAGCAGCTAAGACATCACGTAATACACGGCTGAACATTGTCTGGGACATCCCCCCCACATCAGCTATGGTGAATTGGAATGTACCTGTGGCAAAGAAATGTAGGGCTACCATCACCTTTACCTTGGGTGTCAGCGCAGTTGGATACCTGTGTCGCGGTTGGAAATGTGGTTCCAGCCTGTCCGTCAACTTCTGAATTAACTCGCACGTGAATCTGTAGCGGCGTATGCAATCACGTTCCCTCATGGCATCCAAGTCAGGCAACGGGCTTGGCAGAGAGGGGGCCCTGCAGAACATGTTTGGGGAGAAAGGTGTACAACTATCAGCATACAACAATTACAATGTACATAGCACAATCAACACTGCTTCAACACATCAAATGAAAAAAGATTGTGCCGTGGGCAATACATCATGGACACTTATGCCAGCTAGTTGGCACTCCTACAACAAACTGATTCACCTGTTGTCAGTGAAATGGACATGACATGCACTGAAATGTTCAGCTGGTCAGCTCTGAGTTACCAGAACAATGTTTCACGTCAGTGACACACGTCACGTGACCTGCATGAGAAAGTTGTCAACACATCCAGACATCTGACTGCAAGGAACACACCCACATCCCATGTGCTATATTTTTTTACTTTCTGTGAATTTGTGCCTGATTTGTGCATTTGACTAAACTACACCACACCCATCCTCAGAATGCAGATCTGTATGTCTGTGGACACATTGCTCTATGATGCCATCACACACATGAGCTGTAGAAATGCCCCTGTGGCATGGTGCGCGGACATGTGAGACACTTGCAATCACGACTCAGACCCTTCACAGATGCACCTAAAGAGGATTACGTTCACTGGATACAAACAGCATGTCCAATCTGTTACATGGCACACACATTACATTGTCACACAGGGTAATGCTGAGCGTCAATTGGTCAAGTGAGACAGTGCCCCTGTCCCTGGCATCATGTGTCAGATGCCCGTACTGAAGAGTGTGACATCACAGTGTTCATGTGAATTACAACATGTTAATGATGTTACTCATGTGACAAATGTGAAGGTAATATGAACAACATAGTGGGCCATCACAAATGTCATGTCTCCACAGCACATCACACATCAACTGTGCCACTAGATCACATGCCCTCTGCTATAGAACTGTGTGCCACACCTAGGGCCTGCGCATGTAAATATACCATGCCAACACATACATGGACATCCTCATGATGACCCCACACCCACATCACTGCATGTGTTTTCCTGTTCTCACTATAGTAATGGTGCCATGCGTGAGCTTGTTGAATGCACTGTACACATGCATTCACTAGAGCGTGTGTAACGCCCAGTACCCCAATGGTACGTGCGTGTGTACGGCTCGTCTCCCTATTGCATTGTAGACATACGCGAGCAGAGCGTACCCCAATGGTACGTGCGTGTGTACGGCTCGTCTCCCTATTGCATTGTAGACATACGCGAGCAGAGCGTACCCCAATGGTACGTGCGTGTGTACGGCTCGTCTCCCTATTGCATTGTAGACATAGCAGAGCGTACCCCGATGGTACGTGCGTGTGTACGGCTCGTCTCCCTATTGCATTGTAGACATACGCGAGCAGAGCGTACCCCAATGGTACGTGCGTGTGTACGGGTCATTTCACTATTGCATTGTAGACATACGCGAGCAGAGCGTACCCCAATGGTACGTGCGTGTGTACGGCTTGTCTCCCTATTGCATTGTAGACATACGCGAGCAGAGCGTACCCCAATGGTACGTGCGTGTGTACGGCTCGTCTCTCTATTGCATTGTAGACATACGCGAGCAGAGCGTACCCCAATGGTACGTGCGTGTGTACGGCTAGTCTCCCTATTGAATTGTAGACATACGCGAGCAGAGCGTACTCCAATGGTACGTGCATGTGTACGGCTCGTCTCTCTATTGCATTGTAGACATACGCGAGCAGAGCGTACCCCAATGGTACGTGCATGTGTACGGCTCGTCTCCCTATTGCATTGTAGTCATACGCAAGCAGAGCGTACCCCAATGGTACGTGCATGTGTACGGCTCGTCTCCCTATTGCATTGTAGACATATGCGAGCAGAGTGTATCCCAATAGTACGTGCGTGTGTACGGGTCGTCTCACTATTGCATTGTAGACATACACGAGCAGAGCGTACCCCAATGGTACGTGAGTGTGTACGGCTCGTCTCCCTATTGCATTGTAGACATACGCGAGAAGAGCGTACCACAATGGTAAGTGCGAGTGTACGGCTCGTCTCCCTATTGCATTGTAGACATACGCGAGCAGAGCGTTCCCCAATGGTACGTGCGTGTGTACGTGTCGTTTCACTATTGTATAAGTTGCATTCGCGACGGAAAACACACCGTACTTGTGTGGGGATTCCAGATAATACATAGGGAACATCTAGGGGACGAGTAGAATGCCCAGAATTCAGGCTGGTTGTCAAGGAAACAAGAGATTTGAGTGTGTTCTACAGGTGTTCTGGAAAAGTCCGTTGGACAAAACTATACAATGTTGCAAATTTTGTTGTGGTGCTCAAGCTCAGTTTTTAAACCATGCAAATGTGTGTCATGGCCTTATGTGTGATGGGATTGGATGAAACATAGTATGCAAAGTTATGTGGCCTATCACATTGTACTCCTTGGGCTGACAGCCCCTCAGCAGCACTGATTTAAGGCTGCATGTGGCTGTGAGAGGGCACTTGCCTGCACAACATTCGAGTGGACAACACTGCTGCTGTCTCTGCATTCCCTGGACCCTGATTTTGCTGAGCATGGAGAGGGCACCTGCATTCAGTGAGGAGGAGAACCAGGCCCTGCTGGATGCCCTCCTGCCAAACTACAGCAAGCTGTATGGGAAACCAGGGGATCAGGTGAGTGATCACTACACTACCTCGGACTGTGCACCTGTTGTGTGTGTGACACTACAGCCATTGTGTATTAATGGAACTGAGATGCAATGTCGTTTTGAGTGAGTGCCGGCTGTGTACATTGTGGTATCTCCCATGCAGTGAATGATGTGGTGAAATTGTGTTTACTGCTCACCTGCATTGTGCTAACTGTAACTTTCAATGTAATGTGAATCACAATTTCTGCTGTACCACACCTTGCATGTTTTTGTGGCATGATTTACTGAGGTGTGACAGTGTTCCCCCCAGAGTGACAGATGAATGTACTTACTGTTGATGATTATTATTCATCACCTGTGTGGATGTTGGACAAATGCATGGTTTGAAGTCATGGACATTGAAGAGTGTGAATGTTCTTTGTCACCTGGCTAATTGTGTATGTGCGTTTCAGCGACACTGATGCATGACGTATGCCACAGCTGCACCCATCTGATGTGACAAGTGTGCAGTGCCGTGTGCATAACTTGGACAGTTAGCATGAGGCCTGTGTCACATCTTCCTAAAGCGTGACATGTGCAAAGAGAGGTTGTATACACAGTTGACAATGACAAGCAAATGATCTGTGCCAGGGTGTGCATGTGTGGTCTGCTGAGGGTTCTTAGGTGTATTGGGATATGTGACAGCATGTCACGTGCTGTCCAACACCCTGAAGTAGGATATCTTGTGCAGTGTGTGCCATGCTCAGTGAGTGGTTTGCAGCCCTTATGGCATCTCTAGCCTTTCAAAGACATGTAGTGCATTGGTGTTTGCTCACAGGCCACATTAACATGGTCAATGATGCAAGTCCGGTCAGCATCCCATGCCCTGTTGTCATCGTCAATGTGGTGCAAGTGTGTGTCTTTGAGACTTGGACCAGATGTACTGATGTTGTTTCACTTTATCTTCCTGACAGGTATCTGCCTATGAGAAGGGGCAGATCGGGCTTGCCATAGCCAGGGCTGTCAGGAGTGAGGGGGGCCCTCGCCGGAGGATATCTAACATCCGCAAGAGGTGGCAGGTCATCCAGTGCTGGACCCGCCGTATCGCCCGTGTCCAGCTGTAGCTGTCACCTCCACGCCGGCATGGCGGCGGACGTCACCTCACCCCCCACATGCTCCGGGTCCTGGAAGTGGTTTTCCCAGACCTCCATAGGCAGTTGCAGGAGGGACAGCAGCAAGGAGGGGGTAGGTACATATCTGTTTGTTGTCATGTGTGTCACATGCTACCTGCAGTGCTCCGAAGCCTGGTGACACTCCCACAGTTGGGGTGGGGTGGTCAGACAGGTACTTTATGCATTGTGTTTTAATTGCCCCATATTCAGCAGGTGCTCTTTTACATCCCTTCCCCTCCTCCACATTGTCCCCTGGTTTGGGTCTTTCATTTTTGCGCATGTCCACCTAGGGTGCAATGTATTAGTATGCATATTGCTTATGACATCATCATGTCAGAGGGAGGTCTGTGACACGTGTTGGTACCTTAACTGTTGCACTACATGTGCACTGTGTTAGGCCTTCATGATATGTTGGCACTGATCATGAGTCTCTACATGGAGTTCAGCAGGGGTCTGCCTCAGTGGCCTTTGTCCCTGGTATACTTTGTACTTCTCATGTGTTAGCTACATGTGCACACTGTCCAGGTATACAGAATTTTGCTGGTGCATACTCCCACTGGGCAGTGCGTGTGTGCATATTCACAAGAAATGTTGCAGCCTGGTTGTAAGTAATATTGATGGGCAGCCACACAATGTGACCTTGGCTTACTTGATATAGCTGCCCAGTTATTGATACCCAGATTATGAGTTCTCACTACTTCAGCTATATCACTCACATTGACAGAGTGATTGGGGTGTTGTGCATGGGAGGTGTGATGGGCCTGCCCTTTTGGCCTTGTCAGTGGTGTGCTGTGTATGTTATATCTGATGTGAAATTATCACTGTGCACTTAGCCTGTGCTGCTGGACAATGCAGTCATTGTTGGATTTACAGGCGATGTAATCGGCTCCCAGAGATGATTTTTCCACATCGTTTATTGCTACATGTATGGATTGGTGGTGCAACACAGTATTTTCTTGGTGTGCACACTAAAGTATTCAGATTTCCCATGTGGTTGCGGGTGTGTCAAGAATGCATCAATGTTTTTCACATTCACAATTGTAGGCACATTAGCTTTGTCACTTTCGGAATTTTGGACATGTGTGCAACTTCAATTGACAGCCAGTGTGTGTTCCGTGCTAGCATCTGTATGGTGTGGTGATAGTTGCCCCTGTGAGGAGTGTCACTACAGTGTGTGGGGATGGAGGGAGCCTCTCTACCAATCATATACTCACACAGAGTCAACAGGTCAGGGTTTTATCCATCACCTCTCTGTTGCCCACTCTGCCCCCCAAGTTCATACATGGTCATCATGCAAATCTGTCTGTCCATGTGCCTCATGGGAACAGTCCAGCCATTATTGTCAAGCAATGCCTTCCCTGGACTGGAAACAAGGTTAATTGAACGACTTTCTGGCATTACAGCCGTCTTCAGCCATGCTTGTCTGTATACACATCTGTGTTTCACACAGGCCTGGCTGTAGACAGCTGTGATGCCAGTGAGAGGTTAGTGAAAACTTGTTTGAGCTCCAGGGATGGCATCACATGGCAGTTCGGGCAGGACTGTTCCCATGTGGCACAGGGTCCAACAGATTTGAACATGACCATGTCTGGACTTGGGTGGCCGAGTGGGCAACTGAACGGTGATTGATCAACACCTCTCCTGTTGACAGGCAGTGGCTCATCATTGTGACTCTCATACAAGTGGTGGCCTTGCCTGTTACTTGTATCTTTGTATACAATGAGCATTGTGTCTATTACAATTGTGCATTACTAGACTTATATATGTGCTCAGTTATGTGGCATGTGACTCATGATGCATGCCATGATTAGAAAAGTCCACAATAGAATATTTTGCAGATATGTCTGATGTGTACAGGCGACTGATATATTTGTCTTTTTCTCCTTGCCAACAGCATCATCACCACAATCTGGAGGAGACACAGGCACGGACCGGACAGAGGGACCCAGCATCAGTGCCACCAGCTTTGAGGAGTCGGAGGGAGACAGTGGCACAGAGGGTGAGGGAGTCAGGCGGCCGGACCTCATGAGCACGACACCTCTTACCATGCGGACGGCTCGGATTCTGACTCCCAGGAGGAGGGGGAATATGCAGCTATGCCATCTGCAACAACTTTGCCTGTACCCTCCTCCTCCGGAACCACCTCCACCCTCCCAGTCGTTAGGGTCCCTGCTAGCCCCCGTGTCTCCTTTGTCCCCGGCACCGCAGCCCCTGCCCCTGTCTTCCCTGCTGCCCTCAGTGCTGAGTCTGTGGACCTGCTCCGGCAGATCCAAGTTGGTCAGACAACGATGCTGACTGTCCTCCATGGCCAAACACACATCATGACCCAGTTGTTGTCATACATGGAGGGCATGTCAGCAGCCATGTCTGGCCAAAATCGGAGTTTGGCTGCCATGGAGTGATCACTGACGGCAGCACTGTCCATCCTGCAGGTTCAGCCCCCCCACTCCTTCAGACCCATCCACATCACCCTCTCCCATACCTGCCCAAGTTACACGCAGACGCCACAGGTCAGACACCACAACAGACACACCCAGCACACCCACACGGAAGACAAAACGCAAATCACGACGCACCCAATCTCAAGGGGATGTAGGCACACCCACATGGAGAGGGGACTGACACCACACACGCATCCACAGACCCACGACACCTGACTCACAGCCCTCTACCCCCACCCCCATTGTGTCCCCGGGTTCAGGTGGTAGTTTGTCAAAACTGGCAGCAGTGTACAGCGATGAATATTTATCATCCTTTGGCGCTACGCCAGACACTGTGGAGGATTCCACTCCACCTGCACCCACTACACTGCCCTTCCCTCTCCTGTCCCTGCGGTGCCGGACAATTACCCCGATGATGCCCCCCATGTGCCACAGACATCTAATCTTGATGTGCAGGCAAGTTTGGGTGTCACAACATCCACTACACCACCACTGTTGGGGACTTTATTTGGACTGGCCATTGGCCTTCTGTGGGCCTGGACTCATTCTTCCATTTTTTCAATTGTGGCGTTGAATAAAGCTTTTCATTTTTCATTCTGAACTTTTGCATTTCAGGACATTGCTTTGACTGCTGTGTGCCTACCAGTTGTTGTGATGTTCATATTTGCTTACTGTAACATATGTTTATTTCCTGATGTTAATGACCTGGACCATGGTATGTTTGTGCTATCCCAATATTCAATCAAACTATCTCGATTGGTTTGTCTGCAGTTTGCATGCAGACATTGTACCAAAGAGTGTCCCTTCCTCAGTGACACATGTGATGTTCACTACGGACAGTTACACATTAGTGGTGATGACGTTTCTGTTGGTTCCCTATAAATTTGTACCTTCCCTTCAGCAATGGCCATGCCTGCTCACAGAGGAATTCAGATAATTGGTCAGTGCTATCCATGCTACTCACTGTGATTGGGTTTGTAGTATGTAGTAATGCCTTCAGGGAGACTGAGTCCTCTGAGGCGGAAGCCGGAGGTGCTGTTCACTCGGTTTTTTAAACTTATTTGCATTTGTGTTTGAATCATTTTTTTAAACTTGTAATCTCACCCTGAGCTCCTCTCTGTGTGAAGCGCCAAGCAGGCACCCCACAATCAGCTGACCTAGCGCTGTTTTCGTGGGACACTTTACTCGGCCGCCATCGCTGCTACACGCGAGGCCACGCCCCCTGTCAGGCCACGCCCACCCCCCCACCTATTAAAGCGCTGACTGATAGCGCATTCGCTGGAAACTGAGTCCTCTGAGGCGGAAGCCGGAGGTGCTGTTCACTCGGTTTTTTAAACTTATTTGCATTTGTGTTTGAATCATTTTTTAAAACTTGTAATCTCACCCTGAGCTCCTCTCTGTGTGAAGCGCCAAGCAGGCACCCCACAATCAGCTGACCTAGCGCTGTTTTCGTGGGACACTTTACTCGGCCGCCATCGCTGCTACACGCGAGGCCACGCCCCCTGTCAGGCCACGTCCACCCCCCCACCTATTAAAGCGCTGATTGATAGCGCATTCGCTGGAAACTGAGTCCTCTAAAGGGGAAGCCGGAGGTGCTGTTCACTCGGTTTTTTAAACTTATTTGCATTTGTGTTTGAATCATTTTTTAAAACTTGTAATCTCACCCTGAGCTCCTCTCTGTGTGAAGCGCCAAGCAGGCACTCCACAATCAGCTGACCTAGCGCTGTTTTCGTGGGACACTTTACTCGGCCGCCATCACTGCTACACGCGAGGCCACGCCCCCTGTCAGGCCACGCCCACCCCCCACCTATTAAAGCGCTGACTGATAGCGCATTCGCTGGAAACTGAGTCCTCTGAGGCGGAAGCCGGAGGTGCTGTTCACTCGGTTTTTTAAACTTATTTGCATTTGTGTTTGAATCATTTTTTTAAACTTGTAATCTCACCCTGAGCTCCTCTCTGTGTGAAGCGCCAAGCAGGCACCCCACAATCAGCTGACCTAGCGCTGTTTTCGTGGGACACTTTACTCGGCCGCCATCGCTGCTACACGTGAGGCCACGCCCCCTGTCAGGCCACGCCCACCCCCTCTCTCCCTAAATGTGTTTCCCACGCAAGCGCAGCGGACGAGCGCAGCGGGAGCGCCTAAGGCAAGCCCGTCTGCGCCCGTCCGCGGCCGGACGGGGCGCGGGGCCATAAACCCTGGCTCTTCTATGCCCAACAATATACGGTATGGCAGGCAAGAACTGCTGGATATGCGGCCAAACATTCCCTTATCTTGCAAACACTCTATGGATGCGTTATCACTACAGAACTGTCCCACATGTACTTTCACTCCTGAGAATACGATTACTAAAATAAGCATGGTAGGGATACTAAAAGCAGCACTGCTTAATTGCAGATCCCTTCGAAAACACTGCACTCAAATTTTCCATCTACTTGAGGATGAGAATATCAACATCTTGTTTCTCACTGAGACGTGGTTGGACGAGTAGTCTGATCCCGACATTATACAGGCCCTACCACCCGGTTATTCCCTCTCCAGACTTGATAGAAAGGATGGCAGAGGTGGGGGTATTGCTATTGTTACCAAAGCCCCTCTAGAATGTTCACTCTCTCCCATTACGATTGATCACAGTGAAGCCGGCTCTTTTACCATCATTACAGGGCCGAAACATTCTCTTTCAGGCATCCTTTTGTACCGTCCCCCTGGTAGGCTATATGACTTTACTCCCAGCCTTATGGAGGCCATAACCCATCTAGCACTTAGAAAAACCAGAGTGTTAGTTTTGGGGGATTTAAATGTCCATTTTGACGATCCCCTTGATAAAGAGGCGGCAGACATTAAATCTGAACTACTCTCTCTACAACTAGAGCTAAAGAATGACGATCCGTCACACCAACTGGGACATTTATTGGACCCTATATTTGGGAACTGGACGGGAGTTCAGACCTCATCTCCCCAACCAGTACCCTGGTCTGATCACTTTGTTATCCCCATGCAAATTCAATTAGATGAAACTGAACACAACAAGGATAGCGCACAACGATATCAGCGTAGGAAATGGAAAAATTTCTCTCTAGACACCTTTATAAAAATCCTTGAAAATGCGGGACCTCCTAGAGGATCTGACAGTGAGACAGCATATAAACATCTACAGAATTGCATTACTAATGCTCTAGATATCACTGCCCCTATTCGCACTTTAACCAACTCTAAGAGGACTAAAAAAACTGCCCCGTGGTTTACACAGGAGCTTCAGCTAGCTAAAACTGCCTGTAAAAAGCTCGAAAGGGAATGGCGCAATAACTTCTGCCCTAAAATCAAAACCCTATATAAAACGGCGCAAAAAGAATATAACAAAAAGATTCGAGTGTCTAAAGCATCCCATTATAATAACCGTATCCTGGAAGCTGAAAACTCCTCGAAAGAGCTCTTTCAGATCTTCAAGGAAATTTCTATAATAACCACGAATCCTACATCCCACAATGATTCAATAGACACTTGCAATAAAATTGCGAAGTATTTTTCCGGCAAGATCACGGACATCTATGCCAATTTCTCCAGTAATATAAAATCTGGCATTGACTTTGTTGAGAGTGAAGATACCACCCTTACAAAATCTTGCCTTTGTGCTTTTACTGTTCCTCCCTCCGAAATCCTTATGAAGACTTGTAAAAGTATTAAATCTGGCTCTCCCCGAGATCCCGCTCCCCCTAAAGTTTTAGCAGCTAGCCTCTCGGTCTTAGAGCCCTACTTTAGACATATGCTCCAAGTCTCTGTTAACACTGCCTGTCTGCCTGTAGAATGGAAGAAAGCAATTGTACTCCCTATCAAGAAAAAAACGAATGTGAGCCAGGACATCCTGGAGAACCTTCGCCCCATCTCCTTGCTACCCTATCTAGCAAAACTTGCCGAGAAAGTAGCCAACATCCAACTCATGGCCCACCTTGAATCTCAAAATGCCTTTCACAGCTCGCAGTCGGGCTTTAGATCGAGCTACTCCACAGAGACAGCGCTCCTGAGAGCGACCAAAACTCTGCGGGAAGGAGCCGATAAGGGTAAGATCATGGCACTCATCATGCTGGACCTCAGTGCCGCGTTTGACACTGTAGCGCACTCCATCTTGCTACAGTGTCTAAACAAAGCGGGAGTCACCAAAGAGGCTCTGGGGTGGCTGAAAGCCTTTCTCACCAACAGGAGCTTTCAGGTCCAGAGAGGAAATTTTCTCTCGGACAGCATGGTATTAGAACAGGGGGTACCTCAGGGCTCTGCCCTGAGTCCCACCCTGTTCAATCTCTATATGGCGCCGTTGGCAGAGGTGGTTCAATCGTACGGCGTAGAGCTTGTCTCTTACGCCGACGATACTCAACTGTTAATCTCCTTGTCCCAAGCCCCCACCTCTGATGCTGACAACTTCAAATCCTGCATGAGCAATCTCGCAGATTGGATGACTAAGCACTGCCTCAAACTAAATGGCACAAAAACTGAGGTACTCATAATAGGAGGTAAGGACACTAACTGGACCAAAGACTGGTGGCCTCCTTGTCTGGGACCTCTACCCACTCCCAGTCGGGAAGCGAAGAACTTAGGCGTCTGGATTGACAATAAACTTTCGTACGATAGCCATGTTAAGAAAACTGTAGGAAAGTGCTTTGGAGTCATGAGAACTCTCAATCGTACCCTGGATCTTCTCCCTCTAGATTCCAGGCGTCCAGGCACTTATAACCTCCCGTATAGACTACGGCAATGTGCTTCTGCTGGGTACCTCCGAAAAGAACATCAGAAGATTGCAGGTCTTACAAAATTCAGCTGCACGTTTAGTGCTAAGACTTCCCAGAAGAGCACCTTCTAAACCTACCTTGGCTACCCTCCACTGGTTGCCAATCAGGAAGAGAATCCTATTCAAGGCACTTCTCTGGTGCTATAAGATTATCTCTCAGAAAGCTCCATCCTATCTGTCCGATCTAGCCTTGCCCTACGAGCCCAACAGATCCCTTCGTTCCAAGGGAATGGGTTTGCTCAAGACTCCGCGCACAAAAAAAGCTAGAATGGGAGGTCGCTCTTTCCGTTCTCTAGCAGCCAACAGATGGAACACCCTTCCCATCAACATTAGACTAGCTAATAATGAGTCCTCTTTCAGAAAACTGCTGAAAACACATCTGTTCGCCCTTTAGACTCCCCCCCCCCCTTCTCCTCCCTTGACTCATTTCTCCACAGCGCGGGGACACACCGGGAGGCGTCACTAGGCGCTTTACAAACCCCTTTAATAATAATAATAATCATACTTTATCAAACTATGCATGATAATGTTATCAGCCTTGATGTTATGATTTAGATTGTACATTTCTAATCTTTGGACACACAAAATAGAATGTTTCTTTGTATCTAGGGGATTTCTATCCTGTTACATCCATGAGGGAGTACATCTTGCACCACCTGGACATTCACATCATGTCCGGGATGTACATGACACTTTATTATTACATTTATGCTTCATTTGTTTGGTGGTCTGTTACATGACTCAACACTATTGAGTCAGGATGGAGGGGGGGTGCCAGTGACCTAGAAGGGTGGATATACATGTGGGATCTGACAATACACCCACATGTGGTGTGTCACACAGTGTGTGACAGGATACCATTCTCCGTGGAGTAGGTCACTGCTTTGTGTGATGTGTTGCTATGCAACTATTATGAGTGTTCCCAGTTAGAGATGTACACATACAGGCAAGTACTTAAGGTTTGCTGTTGGACATGCACACCCCTATGTCTGGGCACTGCTGGGGGTTCTGTACACACCCCCTCTCCTATGTCTGGGCACTGCTGCGGGTCCTGTACCCACCCCTCTCCTATGTCTGGGCACTGCTGGGAGTCCTGTACACACCCCTCTCCTATGTCTGGGCACTGCTGGGAGTCATATCCACCCACCCCTGTCATGACTGGACACTGCTGGGGGTCCTGTACACACCCCTCTCCTATGTCTGGGCACTGCTGGAAGTCCTGTACACACCCCTCTCCTATGTCTGGGCACTGCTTGGGGTCCTGTACACACCCCTCTCCTATGTCTAGGCACTGCTGGGAGTCATGTACACGCCCCTCTCCTATGTCCGGGCACTGCTGGGGGTCCTGTAAACACCCCTCTCCTATGTCTGGGCACTGCTGGGGGTCCTGTACACACCCCATTCCTATGGCTGGGCACTGCTGGGGTTCCTGTACACACCCCTCTCCTATGTTTGGCCACTGCTGGGAGTCATATCCACCCACCCCTGTCATGTCTGGGCACTACTGGGAGTCCTGTACACACCCCTCTCCTATGTCTGGGCACTGCTGGGGGTCCTGTACACACCCCTTTCCTATGTCTGGGCACTGCTGGGGGTCCTGTACACCCCCCTCTCCTATGCCTGGGGCACTGCTGGGGGTCCTGTACACACCCCTCTCCTATGTATGGGCACTGCTGGGAGTCCTGTAAACACCCCTCTCCTATGTCTGGGCACTGCTGGGGGTCCTGTACACACCCCTCTTCTATGTCTGGACACTGCTGGGGGTCCTGTACACACCCCTCTCCTATGTCTGGGCACTGCTGGGAGTCATATCCACCCACCCCTGTCATGTCTGGGCACTGCTGGGAGTCCTGTACACACCCCTCTCCTATGTCTGGGCACTGCTGGGGGTCCTGTACACACCTCTCTCCTATGTCTGGGGCACTGCTGGGGGTCCTGTACACACCCCTCTCCTATGTCTGGGCGCTGCTGGGAGTCCTGTACACACCCCACTCCTATGTCTGGGCACTGCTGGGGGTCCTTTACACACCCCTCTCCTATGTCTGGGCACTGCACGGGGTCCTGTACACACCCCTCTCCTATGTCTGGACACTGCTTGGGGTCCTGTACACACCCCTCTCCTATGTCTGGGCACTGCTGGGAGTCCTGTACACAACCCTCTCCTATGTCTGGGCACTGCTGGGGGTCCTGTACACACCCCTCTCCTATGTCTGGGCACTGCTGGGGGTCATGTACACACCCCTCTCCTATGTCTGGGCACTGCTGGGAGTCATATCCACCCACCCCAGTCATGTCTGTGCACTGCTGGGGGTCCTTTACACACCCCTCTCCTATGTCTGGGCACTGCTGGGGGTTCTGTACACACCCCTCTCCTATGTCTGGGCACTGCTGGGGGTCTTTGCCACCCACCACTCAGATGTGACGCACCGTACCCGACATTTCAGACGTGTATGTGGCACGTATCACTATTTCAATAGTGATATGCGCTAGCGTGTGGCGCACCATGCCCCCACCCCACACGTTGATGGCGTATGTGCGGCACTTATCACAGTAGCAATGCTGGTATGCGCTAGCGTGTGCTGCACCGTACCCCGATGTTGTTGGCGTATATGCGGCACGTATCACTATTGCAATGGTGATATGCGCTAGCGTGTGGTGCGCCGTACCCCGACGTTCATGGCGTATGAGCGGCATGTATCACTGTAGCAATGGTGATATGTGCTAGCGTGTTGCGGACCGTACAGGTATACTTCCGTTGTTGTGGTACGTTGTACTCACCGTCTGCGCCGTCATCGATTTCTATATACGAGGTCGTAGGCGTACAGGGCTGGGATGACACGCTCGAAGGTGTTCATGTCGTGTATGTCGCGTACCGGGGTGCAGTTCGGGCAGGACTCAGGTTTTATGGCTGTTTACAGCCTCGTAGCAAAAGAGTCGTACAGAGTGTCGTCAACATGGATCATACTTCCTGGTTCGGAGATGGCTGCCTATTTACGTACGGATGTAGCGTACAGCATCACCCGAAGACAATATTATGTAATTTCTAGTTTTACGGTGTTTGGTACGAGTCGTACGGAGTGTCGCATTGGGTTTGGATCGTACTTGCTCGTTCGTATGGGGACGTTGAAGGTGTACGATTCGTACGGGAAAAAGGCTCCGTACGGCTAATCGGAGCGCTTTTTCCAGAATCGGAATCGACCCCTATATATACTTGTGATCAGAAGAGTTCGACTGATGCAACAGTATCATTACACTTGTAAATCAACCATTGGTGCAAAATGAAAACATTGCCTGCTATTTCTATTTATTCATACATGTCCATTTGTTTCTAATCTCAGTGCTTACTTTAGAAAAACTATGTGTTTTGGTGGAGTTGAGTTTAAGGTGGTAGATTGTCATCCTTTTGTCAACAGCATGGAGACACTTGTTAAGTCTAGAGAAGTGTAGGTTCTTAGGATTTTCCAGATTTAGGATAAACCCTGTACTATATGCATAGTTGTAGCACGTTAGGTTCAATTTTGTGATCAGATCTAGTAAGGGATATGACAGATATTAAACAGAAGTGGTGAAATGAATGAACCTTGTGGGACACCCCAATTTGAGGAGTGGAGGACGAAGTAAATAGTGATTTTGCTACCATGCTTCTCCTGGGCATGAGATGAGGTGAGATAAGGTTCAGGATAGTTCCTCATATGTTTTCTGCTCTCAATAGTATAGCCTGGTGGTGCATGGCGTGCACAGCGTCAACATCTGGTGGCAATATGTTCAAACAAATAACAAATGTGGCTGATTTGTACAACTGGATATTCAATACATTGGACAAACTAATACGAGCGAGGGCAGTCACAGGCCCAAACCATAGAAAAAGGACCCCTTGGGTCTCAGTGAGCCTCGATGAAGCCTGACTTGCCAGAATTTAGTGGAGTGTCCCGCGCATGCAGCACGAAGACGCATACGAGCTTTACTTCACCTCCACCTACTGAAATCAGAACTTGTTTGTACAATGGATCATAAATGAATTTCGGCCACAGTAAGTTTGAGGAATATGATGGGCAAGTAACGTTTTAACCTTGTTTTATTTATTTTAACCTGTTCGCAGTATTTTCAGTGGGCTATAGACACATGAGTCTTTGTTGCATAAGGGGCTGAATTATTCATTTGTTGCCCTAATATTCTCCCTCTTCACTTAGAAGTCACATTATGAACTAATTTCTACAAGTGTTTTTTTTTGTATGTTGTTAAAATTCCACATATTCGCACAATCACTTTATGAATTAATTTATGTAATCTTTGTCAAATATACTGCTAAGTTTTTTAGAGTCTGCACATTATTGATTTCTATGCAATGTATTCTTTTATGGTTTTATAGGCCGAATAAAGATTGTTTGATGATATTTGATGATGACTCCTTGGATCAAATAAAATATAAAGAAGATGAATGTAACAGTGGGCACTACTGAAATATCCACAGAACTATGGCTATGCAGCTCAATCCTTACCTGCATCATACTGTGGGCATCACTTTTGAGACACTCCTACAACGCACCTATTTTTATTATCCACTGCCACACAGAAAAGTTCACACAAAGCATGCATTCTTGGCCCAAAGTATTCATTTGTATCTCAGTACTGGCATTTCTGTATGCAGTTAGGAAAGTCCCTTGATCTAGAAATATAGCTTGCTGTCAGGGAATGAAGGTGGAGTGATATATTAGGAACCACAATAGAAAGTACAATTCGGATATGTCTACTAGGGCTGGGTACCACCATATGATCTGTCAAGCTCAAATTCTGTATGATAGCACTATTATTGGCAAAGAGAAGAGTATCAATGTATCGGGGGAGTAAGCAATATCCACAGGGTAAACAATACATTAGATATATGGCATATTGTAAAGATACGTTGAAGACCTATGAAGAAGAACTTCCTACCGGGTCTAAACCCAGGTAGTACTTACTGGCTACCTCTTGTTGATTACCTTCAAACTCAGCAAAATTTATTGATGTGTTCTAATGAATGAGTTATTGTAATATGGTTGGAAATAATGCAAACGTATTGTGCTGTACTGTATTAATTATCAATGTATATTAGAAGCCTGTATGGTTGTTGTAAAACTGTAAGACTTTAATAAAATACTGAAAAAAAAACTAGCGGCACAAGTTTTAGAACTAGAAAGGGCTCACAGGCAGACGGGAGCACCAAGAATATGTAAACAATTGAAGGCAGCGAGGGCTCAACTGGCAGGGCTGGATCTCGATAGGGCGGAATATGCGGCACTACGATTAAAGTACTCCTACTACATTGGGGGGGACAAGACTGGGGGAATGTTGGCGAATAAACTCAGGGCCAGGAGCCAGCAGTCCAAGATCCACACTATTAAGAATAACAAGGAGGAAGAGCTAGTAGAAGACGAAGATATAGCCCATGCATTAATTGAGTTATATGTTGATCTGTATAAAGGGGAAGCTAGGTCGGAGCAGCTTATGCTATCATATTTGGAAGGGGCGCATACAGCCACGTTATCTAAAGATCAGGCGGAATTGCTGGGCTCCCCCATAAAACTGGAGGAAGTGATCGGGCGATTTCACGACTTAAGGCCCTCAAGTCGCCAGGCCGGATGGCTTCTCAACAGGATTTTATAAATCTTTTTGCCATATATTAGGTCCAGAAATGACGCAACTCTTTAATTCAGTTTACAGACCGGGATTGATCCGTCCTGGAATGCTAACAAGCATCCATAGTGGTGCTGTCCAAACCTGGGAAAAATAAAACAGTATGCGGCTCGTACCCCCCAGTGTCCCTTCTTAATGTGGCTTTAAAACTGTTCACAAGCATATTGGCGGCGACACTAGGCCCATTGATGGCTGGCATAATAGACTCGGATCAAGCTGGCTTTGTCCAAACTCGGGAAAGCGGTGATAACACCAAGAGGATCCTACATTTAATAGATAAAGCCCATTGTACGAATATGGATGCCCTATTATTAATAGTTGACACCAAGAAGGCATTCGACCGGGTCGACTGGATACCTAGAATGAACTTTACTCCACTTTGGCATAAGTGACGGTTTACGCTGTCAGGTGGCGGGCTGCTATAGTAATCCTACGGCTATGATTAGGGTCAACGGGGTCTCCTCGCGACCCTTTACAATACAACAGGGCACCAGGCAGGGGTGTCAACTGCCGCCCCTCCTGTTCACTTATATATTGAGCCACTAGCTGTGAGAAGTTGGCCTGGTATATGATGTCACTATTCTAGTGGGCACCTTGCACCAGTCCAAACGACCCTTATTGATGGTAGGTTGTAAAGTCAACCTTATAGAAAGCTATCCAAGTGGTAGCTGTGGAGAGCAGCCTTCAGGGTAAGACTTAGAGGCGAGCTAAGCAAGTTGTTTTACCAATTATAATCTCTTGAATGATCAAATGAAAGCACACCACACAAGATATATATCAAATATATATGTATTTACAGGGCTCGAAAAATCCACTCGACCGCTCGCATATGCGAGCTAAATTTAACAAGGTCGAGCTGTTTTTAGGTCCTACTCGCCCTTTCTGGCGAGTAGGAAAACAAACTAACTTTTGCCCTCTGTCTGTGAAAACGGAGCAAATGTGACAAGATAACAAGATTTAATGGCATTTTTATTGCTCACAAAGTTAATGAGCAATAAAGATGCCTTCAAATCTTGTTATCTTGTCACATTTGCTCTGCTTTCAGAGACGGAGGTCAAGTAGGTTGCAGTTAGGTCGAGGACATTTTTTAAGGTACTAGTCCTGCAGGACTAGTACAATTTTTGGGATTTTTCGAGCCCTGATTTTATCTAAACACATACCCTCTGGTCTCTTTATGAGGTCAGAGGTAAAAGTACAATACAAGGTACTTAATTGGCATACGATAAGTTGCACAGAATACGTTATGCCCTAGGGGCCTCACAAACCATATTCTAAAATAGTGGTATAAGAACCACGTGAGAGTTAGAAAGCAGGCTTGGGCCTTTAGAACCGCTGGGGCTACCTGGAACCACCAAAGGTTAGGATGTAGGAGGCCCACGGTGGACGTGTGCAGTATCTAAACACAGCCGCGGATCACCATTGGCTTTCTATGGAGAACGAACAAGTTACAAATTTAAAGATTAACGGCACCTAGAGGTGAACTACGATGGAACCCTTTTAGACTTAGACAGTTCGAGAGTCAATACCCACGGGAGCACCGGAGTACTCGAGTTACCTCACCCACGGGAGCCGGGTGAATAGGTGTCTTTTGATATCGGGTTTCGTCGTCGATTCCAAGTGGGAGCTGAGAAGAAATGCTGCAGGCGACCAAAGGAAAAGTGTCCCGGTGGATCCAAGGGTGGATCGGAGATGTGAAGAACCTGAAAGCAGAAGGGATAGAGTCTGGGTCACTAGCCAGTGACCAGGATGGCGAGGAGAAGATGCTAGCCAATGTCGGGTGATTTCAGGTGAAAGAGGTGAAGCTTGACTCTTCAGCCACGAGGACCAGGAGGCGTCGACGACGACCAGGAGCTGGATTTGAGCTGTCCCACAAAGGATGTTGAGTGCTGCACTGTCAGAATCCGGATTGGATCCAACAAGCCTTGGCAACAGCAACCCATGCAAGTTTACAAGATTGGCTTCAGTGCAGACCAGCAAGGTTTGAGGGACTCCTTCTTTGGAGAGGAGTGGGACTAAGTCTGGAGCAACCAGCAAAGCTCAAGAAATCGAAGATGGCCCTTCATGGTGGCTCGCTAGCCAACGGACTAGGAACCGCGAAGGGGCCTCGAGCGGAAATGCACAAAGCAGGCCCACGGTACACTCGTGGAGTGTAGGCCTCTGAGCTTCGGTGCAAAAGGTGCTCAGGGCAGGGGCTTCAAATACCCCAATGCACAACTTCGGGATACCTCGGGAAGTAGGTGCAGTTGCAAAAATGCAGGATGTCCTGGAGTTCCGGTCCCACATCTCTCATGTCCGCTACAGGTCTCAGCTTTGTTGGGAGCGCAGGTCAGCGTCCGAGATGTCTGGAAGTCCATGTCGTGTGTCACAGATTCTTCGGGATCCGGTGGGAGCCTCGAAAATGCAGACCGGCAAAGATGCTTTTGTTGCCTGTTTGAACAGGGTGGTCACTCCTTGACCACAAGGGAGATTTCTTCCGTCTTCCAGTTGATGTGGAATGTCGAAGGTCCAAGATATATGTTTCAGAGTTTTGTCCAGGGTAATCTAAAGTCCTAGAGACTGGGATCCTATTCTTATAGCAAGCTTAGGGGTTGGACTAACCCTAGGGTCCCACCTATGGGAGGACCTGGGGAGGGGGTGGTTACACCCATTCCCCTTTGTACAGTTTCGCGCCAGAGCTGGGGCTGAGTGCCCCAGCAACCGGTTTGAACTGGGAAATGCATGGAGCACCTTGTGTGCCCCAGGCAGTGTCTGGAAAGCATTCACTGAATGCAACCCACACTGCCCCAATACACTAAAGCCTGTCTGCGGAGGTGCTAGCACCTCCTTGGACAGGAAACTTATTGTCCAGGCCTCCCCAGCCGGGGTTTCGTCCAGCAGCAGGAGGGCAGAATCGTCTCTGTGGCAGCATCCATTTTGTGATGCTGGGGCTCAGTTTTACTTTAACTGGGTTTACCAGTAACTACATGTCTTCTCCCTCTAGAAGGGTGGAATGCTACCCCTGCCGCCAGAACTGGCAGTGGGTGTACTATTGCAAAGTGTTTGACACCTTACACAACATGTTTTGATAAAGCCAAACCAAAGTTAGCATTAACCACAAGGATTATAATGCACTTAAGAGTATATGGTATGGCTATATCATAGAACAGATATAAGGATATGGTTCCGAAAGCTGCAGAGGGGCTCAGCTCATGCTAGGGCACCCTCTCACACAAAACCAAGCACTCTGCCTCCAGGATTTTCAAGGCCTGCCATAGCATTGACTTATAGGTTAATATGTGCTTATATATAATATATATATAGGTGTACTATACCGAAGTAAGAGGTGATTACACCACCTTACCCAGGCTGCAATTGCAGACCTGTGGTGTCAGTTTGGAAGGCTAACCAGGGGTGGCACAATATATGCTGCAGCCCCTGGTAGGCCTCTGGTGCACCTATGCCCTGGGTACCTAAGGTACCATATACAGGGGCTCACAAGGGTGACCCAGTAACTAATCTGGTATTCACCTAAAGTACATGGTATCAAATTAGAGAGAGAAGAGCTAGGCTGTGGTCCTGATTAGCAGGGCTATAGCCATACTAAAGTCGCAAAACCAGTGAATCACAGCAAAAAGTGGGGGATAACCATAGGAAGCAGACTCTACTATCCTACACAACCCCCCATACACAACCCCCCCCTAAATGCAGGACAATAAACTAACCTTGACCAGTTGAGTCTTCATGTTATAAGTGGAAATATCTGAAGAGTCCATCTGCATTTGCATGGTTACTCTCAGGTCTATGTTCCACTGTATAGTCTATCCCCTGTAGGGATATGGACCACCTAAGTAGTTTGGGATGTTCACCCTTCATCTGTTTTAGCCATAAGAGGGGCTTATGGTCTGTCTGAACTGTGAAATGAGTACCAAAAAAGTATGGCCTCAGCTTCTTCAGAGCCCAAACCACAGCAAAGGCCTCCCTCTCAATAGCTGACCAACTTTTCTCTCGGGGTCAGCCTTCTACTAATAAAAGCTACTGGCTGGTCCTGACTTCTTCATTCAATTTTGATAGTGCCCCCCCTACCGCCAACTCAAAAGCATTTGTTTGAACAATTAATTCTTTGCAGTAGTTAGGACTTTGCAGAATTGGTGCAGTGCACATGGCCTGCTTCAGGTCATCAAATGCCTTTTGACAGCTGACTATCCAATGACCTTTCTTAGGCATTCTTTTAGAAGTTAAGTCATTCAGTTTAGCTCACCGGCGAACAAGGCTATAAGAGCCGAAATGCATCAGGGAAAGGGAATGCTGCCTATGTGTATTTGAATAAAGCTGCTGTTTTACGGACTTGAAGCCTCAATATCTCTTCCTGTGTTGTGGTTTTAAAGGACAGGACTCCTTGCCTGTTCGAACGAGCCCGCCCTGCAGGGACGGGGGCTCCTAGCAAAGTGGAGAACTGTGCTTGGATCAAATCCCGCTCGCCCCTTTTGCGCCATTATGGATTTTTTCCTGGAAGAAGCAATTAAGGAAATCATATCTTCTCCCGGGAGCCCGTTTTGCTGTACCTTCACCTGTTGTCATCAGTTGTCCCTCAGTGCTGGACCTTCTTGGGTCCTGTTAGAAGCTGCCTGACGGCAAGCGCCGCTGAGCGCCGCCATTGTCCCACCGTCATCGGGGGACTACATTTCCCAGCAGTCCTTGCGGCAGTGAAGCCGTAATCACGCTTGTGAGCGACAGGAGGCGCATAAAAGGGGACCAGGGATCCTGCACTGCGGGAGCCCATTTGCTGTACCTTCACCTGTTGCCATCAGTTGTCCCTTGCTGCTGGACCTACTTGGGACCTGTTAGAAGCTGCCTGACGCCAATCGCCGCTGAGCGCCACCATTGTCCCACCGTCATCGGGGACTACATTTCCCAGCAGTCCTTGCAGCAGTGAAGCTCTAATCACGCTTGTGAGCACCAGGAGGCGTATAAAAGGGGGCCAGGGCACCCGCAGTGCGGGAGCCCGTTTTGCTGTATCGTCAGCTGTTGCCATCAGTTGTCCCTCGCTGCTGGACCTCCTTGGGACCTGTTAGAAGCTGCCTGAATGCAAGCGCCGCTGAGCGCCGCCATTGTCCCACCGTCATCGGGGACTACATTTCCCAGCAGTCCTTGCGGCAGTGAAGCCGTAATTACGCTTGTGAGCGCCAGGAGCGGTACAAAAGGGGGTGGTGATGGACGGAGCATCTGAATCAATCAAACACTCACACCCAGTCAAAAGATCTGGGTTTAATCCATCACTGTTCTTTAGCCCACTCTGCCACCCCAGTTCAGACATGGATATATGCAAATCAGTCTGACCCTGTGCCTCATGGGAACAGTCCAGCCCGAACTGCCAAGCCATGTCTTCCCTGGACCGGAAACAAGCTTCCGAGGACCGGTTTCTGGCATTCCAGCCGTCTTCAGCCCGGCTTGCTTGAATCCAGTGGCAAAGTGAGCAAGGGACTCACGTCTGAGCATACCCTGCCACACTTATGGCGGTCAAAAGCGGTACAAAAGGGGGTGGTGATGGACGGAGCATCTGAATCAATCAAACACTCACACCCAGTCAAAAGATCTGGGTTTAATCCATCACCGTTCTTTAGCCGTAATTACGCTTGTGAGCGCCAGGAGGCGCATAAAAGGGGGTCAGGGCTCCATTTTGCTGTATCGTCACCTGTTGCCATCAGTTGTCCCTCGCTGCTGGACCTCCTTGGGACCTGTTAGAAGCTGCCTGACGCCAAGCGCCGCTGAGCACCGCCATTGGCCCACCTTCATCGGGGACTACATTTCCCAGCAGTCCTTGCGGCAGTGAAGCCGTAATCACGCTTGTGAGTGCCAGGAGGCGCATAAAAGGGGTCCAGGGCTCCCGCAGTGCGGGCCCGTTTGAGCCCGTTAGAGGCCGGAGGAGGCTGGGCTGGGCCCCCCTCTAACTCGTGTGATTTCTCAGGTTAGTTGAAACCTACATACTACTGACTTAATGCTGACCTAAATATCCAGGGAGTTTCCTTTCACTTGTCAAGTTTTCTCTCTTTTTTTTCCTCCCTCTGCTGTGGTCGTATTTTGTCACAATGAGCAAGCGCGAGGGGAAGGGTAATCTGTAGTCCCTGGTGGGAGCGTTGTGGGGACTTTAGACCAATTTTTGATTAGAGCTAACTTGGTCTTGGCCCACGAGATAGCGCTGACCGAGCGACATCTCTCTTTAGATTTCACACAAGGCAAACGCTCATCCCTGCGTGGTCTGAAATCTGTATGTACGCCTGAGCATTCATTAACTCCAGACATTGATTGTCATGACCTAGCGAGGAGTATTCAAATAGACCTCTGGCCACGGAGAATGCCTCAGAAGGTGTACCCAGTAGTAGCTTCATGCATTGCTAAAGGTCGGCACCCAAATATAAACCTCCATCTACCGACTTGCCATCGGTTTTAAAGAGGAAGAGAGGAGGGGGCCCGCAAAGGCAGCAAAGCGCAAAAAAAGACTATGTCTAATAGGAATGGGGGGTCTCCATCTCCTTTGTCATCGATCCCCCTCCCTGCACGCTTCAGCAATGTCGCTTCCAATCAAGATCTACATACTGCTATGCCTATTGATACTTACGAGGCTCTGTTCGCCAAAGTGGGGGATCTTATTTTATCATCTTTGACTCCAATTTTGGAAAGACTTACGTCGATTGAGGACAGATTAACAAAATTTGAATCACAAATTGTACCCAATCTTTGTATTATTAAGGACACCCTGGGAAAAATTGATCGACGCCCTATACCTGCTACACATGTCTTGTGCAATCCGGTTATCCCCAAGCCTATTCCCGCAATTCCCCTTTTATCTAATTTAATTCCTGTACCTCCTGGCATTAATGATGGGGCGGGAATAGATGGTGTTGTTGATCCAGTGCCTAGGGGTGCCCATGTGGGTGATATAGGGAACATGTCCAGCGAGTTTGCTCAGCTTATCCCAAGTACCTCTAGGGAGGAGGGTAATAGGACCCAGGGAGGGATACTAAGCAATCCCACGTAACAACATCCTGCTTGCGGGACAACCTACCACTATTCATGGCTTTTCAGATTGTGATTATCCGGTTGTGCATAATCCCCTAGCCGGTAGGATAGACGCAATAAGTTCGAGAGCCCTAGATCTCCCACCGGCCGCTGCACCTCTGGTAGTGTTCTTAAAGAATGTTCCAAACCTACAGGACGGGCAGACGGAATCCTCTGAACAGCTAATGGCTAAAACAATGCAGTAGCTTACCACACAACTAAAGGCAGAAGGGATACAGGGATGGGATATTTGTAACCAAATGATTATGGCAAGACGGGCTCCGTGGGTTGGACATACTAAAAAGGAAGGGTGGGGTGACTGTGTAGTGGCCAATTTTAATAATGCAAAAAACACAGTTGATGGACAGAATGTAGAACAATGTCATACATTCACCCCAGTACAAGGATCTGGGCCTAAATCCATCGTTTTTTTGCACTCCACACCACCCTGGGTTAGACACTGGCTATATGCAAATCAGCTCTGACCCTGTGCCCCATGGGAACAGTCCAGTCCGAACTACCAAGCCATGTCTTTCCCAGACCGGAATCAAGCATCCAAGGACCGGTTTCTGGCTATCAGCCTTCATTCAGCCTGGATAGCTTGACTCCAGTGGTGTGGAGAGCCTGGGACTCACGTCTGAGTATACCCAGCACACTCGGGGTGAAAATTGCAAAAAACACAGTTGATGGACAGAATGTAGAACAATGTCATACATTCACCCCAGTACAAGGATCTGGGCCTAAATCCATCGTTTTTTTGCACTCCACACCACCCTGGGTTAGACACTGGCTATATGCAAATCAGCTCTGACCCTGTGCCCCATGGGAACAGTCCAGTCCGAACTACCAAGCCATGTCTTTCCCAGACCGGAATCAAGCATCCAAAGACCGGTTTCTGGCTATCAGCCTTCATTCAGCCTGGATAGCTTGACTCCAGTGGTGTGGGAGCCTGGGACTCTCGTCTGAGTATACCCAGCACACTCGGGGTGAAAATTGCAAAAAACACAGTTGATGGACAGAATGTAGAACAATGTCATACATTCACTCCAGTACAAGGATCTGGGCCTAAATCCATCGGTTTTTTGCACTCCACACCACCCTGGGTTAGACACTGGCTATATGCAAATCAGCTCTGACCCTGTGCCCCATGGGAACAGTACAGTTCGAACTACCAAGCCATGTCTTTCCCAGACCGGAATCAAGCATCCAAGGACCGGTTTCTGGCTATCAGCCTTCATTCAGCCTGGATAGCTTGACTCCAGTGGTGTGGAGAGCCTGGGACTCACGTCTGAGTATACCCAGCACACTCGGGGTGAAAATTGCAAAAAACACAGTTGATGGACAGAATGTAGAACAATGTCATACATTCACCCCAGTACAAGGATCTGGGCCTAAATCCATCGTTTTTTTGCACTCCACACCACCCTGGGTTAGACACTGGCTATATGCAAATCAGCTCTGACCCTGTGCCCCATGGGAACAGTCCAGTCCGAACTACCAAGCCATGTCTTTCCCAGACCGGAATCAAGCATCCAAGGACCGGTTTCTGGCTATCAGCCTTCATTCAGCCTGGATAGCTTGACTCCAGTGGTGTGGAGAGCCTGAGACTCACGTCTGAGTATACCCAGCACACTCGGGGTGAAAATTGCAAAAAACACAGTTGATGGACAGAATGTAGAACAATGTCATACATTCACCCCAGTACAAGGATCTGGGCCTAAATCCATCGTTTTTTTGCACTCCACACCACCCTGGGTTAGACACTGGCTATATGCAAATCAGCTCTGACCCTGTGCCCCATGGGAACAGTCCAGTCCGAACTACCAAGCCATGTCTTTCCCAGACCGGAATCAAGCATCCAAGGACCGGTTTCTGGCTATCAGCCTTCATTCAGCCTGGATAGCTTGACTCCAGTGGTGTGGAGAGCCTGGGACTCAGGTCTGAGTGTACCCAGCACACTCGGGGTGAAAATTGCAAAAAACACAGTTGATGGACAGAATGTAGAACAATGTCATACATTCACCCCAGTACAAGGATCTGGGCCTAAATCCATCGTTTTTTTTCCCTCCACACCACCCTGGGTTAGACACTGGCTATATGCAAATCAGCTCTGACCCTGTGCCCCATGGGAACAGTCCAGTCCGAACTACCAAGCCATGTCTTTCCCAGACCGGAATCAAGCATCCAAGGACCGGTTTCTGGCTATCAGCCTTCATTCAGCCTGGATAGCTTGACTCCAGTGGTGTGGAGAGCCTGGGACTCACGTCTGAGTATACCCAGCACACTCGGGGTGAAAATTGCAAAAAACACAGTTGATGGACAAAATGTAGAACAATGTTATACATTCACCCCAGTACAAGGATCTGGGGCTAAATCCATCGTTTTTTTGCACTCCACACCACCCTGGGTTAGACACTGGCTATATGCAAATCAGCTCTGACCCTGTGCCCCATGGGAACAGTCCAGTCCGAACTACCAAACCATGTCTTTCCCAGACCGGAATCAAGCATCCAAGGACCGGTTTCTGGCTATCAGCCTTCATTCAGCCTGGATAGCTTGACTCCAGTGGTGTGGAGAGCCTGGGACTCACGTCTGAGTATACCCAGCACACTCGGGGTGAAAATTGCAAAAAACACAGTTGATGGACAGAATGTAGAACAATGTCATACATTCACCCCATGCTCAGACGTGAGTCCCAGGCTCTCCACATCACTGGAGTCAAGCTATCCAGGCAGAAGAAGGCTGATAGCCAGAAACCGGTCCTTGGATGCTTGATTCCGGTCTAGGAAAGACATGGCTTGGTAGTTCGGGCTGGACTGTTCCCATGAGGCACAGGGTCAAGACTGATTTGCATATAGCCAGTGTCTGACCTAGGGCTGTGTGGAGTGCAAAAAAACGATGGATTTAGGCCCAGATCGTTGTACTGGTGTGAATGTAAGATATTGTTCTGCATTCTGTCCATCAACTGTGTTTTTTGCAATTTTAATAATGGGCATGTTGTTAGTTTCCTACTGGAGTACCTGGGGTGTAGAAAGCCAGGAAATCGCACAGAGAAAATCTCCCTTTTGCCACTGGGGTTTCTTTATAGCCCGCACCATTACCCCACACAAGGGAGGGGGGGCCTTTTGGCAGTAAAAAGACCTATAGACAGTCTCTTTGACTTCAACCATGCCAACAGGTATGCCCCTTTGTCTGGCCTAGATGCATGCGATTGACGGCCTTCCGATCTTTTAACAGAGGCAGAGGATTCTATTATACAGCCATCTGTTTCCCCGTTGAATACCATATCCCCTCAGATAGGTATTATAGGGGGGCCTGTGCACAACAAGGCCCCAAAGCTGATAGAACAGGGAGAAGGTCACACTCCTAGTACACTAAATATATTATCATGGAACATTGCTGACCTCTTATCAAAGACCACTTCTTCTGATTGGATTACTTTTATTGAGTTTTTTATATCCTTGCCTTCCAGGAGACCTGGTCTTTGAGTCAGATTTTTCACACATGCTACCTGGCTTTTGGTAAACCAGCCATCACAGGTTCCAAGGGGCGCCCCTCAGGAGGATTAACTGTTTGGGTCAGACAGCAGGTGGGGTATCAAGTAAAAGAACTAGGGGTAGCTAACCCGGATATTCAGGCAATTAAAATAACTGCCGAAGATGAACTCGATCTTATACTGATCAATGTCTATGCAAGAGGGATGGTGGGGGGGAAAGCCTCTCCAACCGTCTCTAGTCTAGATCAATTCATTAACTCATTAAACGTCTGGGCAGCACTCACCTTGCTGTAGTCTTCGCCGTGAGGGAAACGGCTTCTACATCACAGGTGCCTTCCAGCTAGCCGCAGTACCAGCCGTGAGGGCAACGGCTCCTGCAATCTCGGTGCTCCCCACGCCGGCACTACAACTCCCAGGTGCCCCGGGGGTCAGGGCGCACCTGTGATGCCACCGCAGCGCCCGGAGGCGCTTGAAAAGATCGGAGCGCCGGGAGCTGCGGGGGGAACGTCTGGGCAGCACTCACCTTGCTGCAGTCTTCGCCGTGAGGGAAACGGCTTCTACATCCCAGGTGCCTTCCAGCTAGCCGCAGTACCAGCCGTGAGGGCACCGACTCCTGCAATCTCGGTGCTCCCCACGCCGGCACTACAACTCCCAGGTGCCCTGGGGGTCAGGGCGCACCTGTGACACCACTGCAGCACCCGGAGGCGCTTGAAAAGATCGGAACGCCTCCCGCATTGAGGGACGCGCGCGGGCAGCGCCGGTTTAAGCCCGGGACAAGGGCGGGACCGTCTGTGGCCGTCCGTGGTCAACAGTGGTCGGGCGGGCCACCTCCCTAAGCGGTTGGTAAAGTGTGTGCATATATTAAAATGAGGAAACACACTACCACCACCCCTCAGGCCTCAAAGAATTCATCTATCATTTCCTCTTCATTTGAAAGCATGCTTGAAAATGCTTTTAATATGGTAACAACTGAGATAGAAAACACTGAAAGAAGAATGTCCATGGGTTTATCAGTACCCCATTTAGACTCTCAGATTAACTCAGGAAATAATGGTGATATACATCCCTTGCCGTTATCACCAAACATAATAATTGTCAAACCTGTCCGCCCTGACAATTTATCAGCTGCCCCGGATATGGACAGAAATGTAATTACCATTCCTGACACTCAACAGGATACTGAAGTCTCTGAAGCTACTACTAGTTTCACTATTTTGGACGTTAACAGTAAGAAGGTAGGAGAGAAAAGGAAGAGAGGGCCTTCAAAACTACCAGTTAACAAGAGGAAGCAACCCCCTTGGAACAAAGGTCAACCAACCCCGCAGAGTATGTGGTCCCGAGAAAAAATTGTATCCAGCGGGGTGTCAGCTAATGAGACTGTGCAGCCAGATGACAGTATTGTAGACCTGGACTTAGGTACAACGGTAGTAGGGTCTAACTCTACCCATACACAGACTGAGTCTACTATCACAAATGGTAATCACGATAGGAACTTAATTGATACTATAGTGGACTCAACTTTTAACCAATTGAAAAGTCTAATGGTCAAACATTTTTATCTTATTTTTAAATGTCTGGATAGGTTAGAAAGCCTGGTGAAAAAAGAAGATGTCAAAAGGAAAGGGGCCACTATAATTAAACAAATCAGGGTTAAATGGCTTTTGAAGGATATTCAGGCCGCAAACAGAAGCTCTACTGAGGGAAGGGACGTTAGCAGTACACTGGGCACTAATATCATAGGTGAAAAATGTGATACACAGAGTAACCAGCCTCCCTCTAATGATCCTATTAGTACTTCTGCAGGCGTTTTGTTGCAGCAATCAATGCCTGCAGCTGTATGGTCTTCTGGCTCAACTTGTCCGCCCACAGGTGTCCCATTTATCAAGCCAGTATCAGCCACAAAAAAGTCAGTAAATGATTCAAATAATAGGCCCACCCCTGTAATACGGAATAAAAAACAGGCTGAGGCCGCTCTTAACTTGCCGCCAGAAGCCTGTCCCTATTTTATAATTTTAACGGGTGTTCCACCCTTGAAAGAGGAGCAAAGTGAGTCCTGGGAACAGCTTCAAAATAAAAGCATTGACTAGTTGTTTAGGCATAAAGGGGTAGGGATGGAGTTCTCTAACGAAATCCTAATGGTACGACGGGTGGGATGGGTTGGCCCTACGTCTAAGAACATCCCTGGCGACTGTATAGTCATGAATTTTAGACACCCATTCCTAGTGAATTATATATTAAGACGTAATACAATTCACTCTAGTTTTCCAACTGCCATAAGTCTGTTACCTTTGGGATTTTTTTATAGACCACCCCAGAGACCATTCAACCCAGTCACACCAATATATCCGCTTTATAACCGGTCTAGGGCCAGATGTAGCTATCTAAATACCGGTCGGTAACGGCCGGAAAATACTGATTTTCGGCCGTTACCGACCGGTATTTGGATACTGAAATGTAGGGCCACCAAAAATACAGATTCGGTAATTTCACCGAATCGGTAATTTTACAAATTCTGTAAAATTACAGAATCAGTAAAATTACCGATTCTATATTTTTAGATGTAGGTAGCACTGTAATCAGTGCTACAGGGCTTTAAGAATTCGTTATTTACCACCAACTAGAAGTTGGTGGTAAATAATGAGAAGCCTTGAAAAGGCATTTTTTTTTGCTTTTCAAACGCTGCCATGTTGCAGACATACATGCCCTAAGGGCATGTACGTCTGCAACATGTGCACCCATACACGATTGAGGGGTGCAACAGGGTGTCAAAGTGACACCCTGCCACCTTTCAATGTTTCCCCCAATTACCGAATCGGTATTTACCGATTCGGTAATTGACATTCATTCCTATATTTAAGAGTAGGTAAATCGAGATTACCTACATCTGGCCCTTAGTGTTTTATCGGACCTGGAGAGCCAGGACTGAACATCAATAGGACTCCCAAATGCCGAAAAAAGGCCTCTAAACAGTGGAATGGTCAATCAGTTTGTGAATAAACAAAATTCCACTAGTACCCCTGATACAGTTTGTTTGGAAGAACCATCACCATCCCATCTCCCCACAAAAGGTCATGGATCCGCAGAACATAATTTGAACATACTCAGTTGGAACATTGCGGGCTTAAAGTAAAAAATGGAACTGACGGATTGGGTTGATTGGATTAGCAATTTTGATATTTTAATGTTTCAGGAAACATGGTGTACTAGTGGCTTGCTCCTGGAGGGATTCCTCTGTTATAATAATATCGTACCTAATCCTGTAGTAGGTCGCCCTAGTGGGGGCCTATCCATATGGATAAAGATTACCACAGGAAGTCAAATTAAACCCTTGGAGACTAACGACAGTAATTTCCAGGCCATAATCTATTACCAACGGAATGTCGTTATGTTTAATACATTTTTACAATAATGATTTTTCTTCACAACCCAATAAGAATTTTATACATTTGTTTGATTTTATTGATAAAATTGTAGTTGATCAAAGGTATGGCAAACTGGATGGTATCTGCTTGGAGGGCGATTTCAATGCGCATTTGTACAAAAGAATAGCCAACTCAGCAGCTGCATCCGTTCGGGCACTTCCTTGTAAAAGAGGGGAAGAACTCCTCAATCACCTAGCTACTAGGGACCTGGTTAATGTTATGGAGAAAGCTCGGTGCCTGAAGGATAATGGCCCATTGCCTACCTTTAGAGGACGCGGTTGTTCCTCGATAATTGACTATGTTTATATATCTTCCTCGCTTGTGAACTGTCTAGTGAAGGCCGATGTCTTAAGCACTGCCCATAGTGACCACAATCTAATTCTGACAACTTTTAAATCCGTTAATAAAACAAAAAGGCGGAAGGAAATAGGAGCAAGGAATCTGATTGTTTCAACCGATAAACTTAAAGTAATTTGGAAGGGCGTAGATAATAAGGCCCTCTTAGTGTGCATTATAAAAACTTATTCCTCACTTGTGGAAATTTGCTTGTCATGTAGACGCTCAGGCCCAGAGATTATTCAAGCTTTTTCTGGGTTATGTGTGGGTATCAAACAAGAACTTTCTAAACCTATCAATAACCTGAATAAAACTTCTAGCTGGTTTAATGGCATATGTTCACGGGCCAATCGTGAATTGCGGGCAGCACTTGCTGCTGAACCAAGGGATTGGCCTTTGGTAAGAATTCTGAGAATACGCTATAAAAAAGCCACAAAAACTCGGACAGAGGAGCTACTAAAGGAGCGGTGGTATTCTTTGGCCCGCTCCCCGGCTCTTAAAGATGTTACTGGGTTTTGAGGTGAGGTAAAATCAATGAGGTCTTTGCGTCCTAATACCACCCCGATTAGCTGTAATATAGCCAGTAAAATGTGGGAAGACAATTTTTCAAGTATATATTCATCCCAACAAAAGACTGCTGATGATAATTACCCAGTTAAGGCAGTTAACATCTCTGTAATCGAAGTGGAAGACACCATAAACCAAAGTGCAGGAAATAAAGCGCCAGGACCTGATGGTTTATCAATTGATCTGATAAAATCAGAGCTAGATGTCTGGTCCCCCTTGTTATGTAACGTTTTTAATAATTTATCCCATACCAGTATCCCAAATACTTGGTCTAATAGTATCATTATCCCTATCTTCAAGAAGGGCGATAGACTTAATCCTAGTTGCTACCTATATCCTTGATAGATAATACCTTGAAGATTTTAGGAAGAGTGATTTTTAATAAGATTAGGATCTGGGCAGAGGATAATCAGATTTTACATCCTTGTCAGTTGGGTTTTAGGAGCAACGTGGGAACTGTAGAACAGTGCTTGAACTTAAATCTCATATTGGGCAAATATACCATCGCCAAAAAAGCTCCTCTGTATTTGGGCTTTATGGATTTGAGTTCGGCCTTCGATTTTGTTAACCGTTCACGTTTGTGGGAGATTCTTTTAAATTATGGGTTGGATAAGGTACTTGTATATTTTTGGCACATTTGCACAGAGACCTGAAAGCCCGGGTCAGGATGAATAATGAAGGCAAGGTCTCCGGGGATATTTTAATTGGTAGGGGATTAGACAAGGATGTGTCTTGCCCCCCTACTTTTTATTCTTTATATAAATGAATTAAATAATTCCCTGTCTAAATTATCCAGCGATGTTCCGAAAATCAATGGCAAACTACTTCCCATACTTTTATATGCGGACGATGCGGTCCTGATGGGCTGCACGCCAAAAGCACTCCGCACTTTAATAACGGGTTTTGTAACTTTTATGGGTGATCTTGATTTGTGCACCAATTTTAATAAATCGTATATAATGTCTTGTAGGCCTAAAAAGCATTGTATCTGTCATATTGTGTCAGGAAAAGAGATCTTAAAAAGCACTAGCACTTTTCCCTATCTGGGATTAATTTACTCAGATTCAGGATCTTGGCATCCTCATGTAGTCCATGGGAAAAATAAATTCGGTAAGGCTATAAATTCTATCATTAGCCTCCGACAACCAAAACGGGCAGAGGTTGTAATACCGTTACTACAGATTTATAGAACACAATGTATAACGACGGCAACTTATGGTGCCGAGGTGTGGGGGCATACAAACTGTAGTAGTATACAAATAGAAGTTTGCTATTCCGTCTTAGGGATGGGAGTATAAAATATTCTCTCTCCTTCCCTTTAGGTTTTAATAAAAGTTTAGAGAGCCTGGCTTGCCCGTATGACACTAGATGTAAGCAAACTTTGTTACACTTTTTGTTTTTCTGTAGATAGTATGCTGGATATACCAGACAGTATTTAATTCCTTATTTTAAAGTACAGGGTATTGCTGATTTTAATTTGGCATTTCGGGAAATACAGTTGTTAGGTAGTGATTAAATGATTTTAAGAGCTAGCTCTTTCCTCCAATCTGCGATACGCTCACGAAATTCTATGAATATGCTATAGTTAAAATGGATTATTGGTGCACATATTTGCCGTTTTGCACATAGCTCACAAAATTTACATAGTGCTGATTTCCACATAGATATTACGGTATCACTGTTCATTTATTCCTGTACTATAAACATTTGTACTTTAGTATGCACACACAATTGTTGTTTGCACATAGTCTAATGTTTATATACTTTTGTTTTGTACATAGCTATTGTCAGACGCATTGCTCATAGTGTGTCAGTTTTAAATGATCACCCTCTTTTATTCTTTGAACAGAGTTTTTATTGCTGCTATTGAAGTCCTTTTTCCAATCCATCTTAAAATGTTTACGTGATTACATATCTATGCTTATTGCTTGTGATGAATTGTACTTTTATGGATGTTTTTATATCCGAATAAAGACCATTTGACTGACTGATTAACTCATTAAAAGGGACAAGTAACTGGGTTATTGCATGGGATTTTAATTGTACGTTCGAGCCACTTGGCTTAGAAGATGGCTGCCTCACTAGCAATGAGGATGCAACATGGGGTGTGCCGTCACTATGGCTCCCCCAATTAAAAAATGGACGGAGGCAGTCCTACAATTAAAAAGTCTCACTTTGGAAAGAGGGCTCTGAGCTGTTAATGGGAGATCTAAATCCGATAGCAAAGGTAACCCCACTTTTAACAATGGAATAAGAAGCAGTAGGATTGACTACTTTTGAATTAACTTAGAACTCTAGCTGAGGCTAAAGGATATGGTGGTCCTATTAAGACCAGAGAGTGATCATGATCCATTATCTCTGAATTTGGTGGTAAAGGACTGTTTACATTTGAAGGGTGGTACAGATACAATAACGGCAGATTCACTTATGTCACATGACTATCGAAGATTAAAATGGGCACGGGTCTCCGAGGATGAGGGTACTATGGCCCAGATAAAGCTGACATTAGAGGAATCCCTCTCAGCCCTTTCCCACCTTGATTCCAGCAAGGCTAATCTCTCTGCTCTTACTGAGATTCACCAGTCCTTGTTCGCTAAGTTGAAAAGCTATTTTACAAAAAATATCAAAAGATCTAATGCCCCTCCAGTGTACAAAACTGCTAAATGGTATGACGGGGCATGTAGGCTAGCTTTTAGACACCTGTCCCAAGCAATTAGAGTGGGTTCTACGTGGGAGGTAAGAGAGAGAAGGTTAGAATATAAGGCAATCCAACTTAAGGCAAAGAAGGCATTTGATGAGAATAGATGGAGGGACTTATTGGAAGCAAGTAATGGGAAAAACTGGTGTCGGTTCTGGCACTTGATTAAATGGGGTAGAGGTAGTGCCGGCCCGGTTAATAACGTCCCTCCAGAAGCCTGGGTGGCACATTATCAGAACCCAATTCTCATCATTTGAAGATAGCCCTAGGAATTTGCCCCGTGTAGAGAAGGACTTAGTTCTAACATTCTCTAAGAAGGAAATTGAGAGAGCTCTCGATTGTGTAGCAGCAGGCAGAGCACCAGGACCAGATTGCATACCGGCGGATGTATTTAAGTCAGACAGGGAGAACTGGTTGAATTATATCCTTATTATTGTTAATAGCTTGGCCAGAGGGGCACCTATTCCTGAATCGTGGCGTGGAGATGAAATTATCCCCATTTATAAAAGGGGGATCACGCCAGTCCAATTAATTATCGGCCCATAAGCCATAGAGACATCATTCAAAAAATGTTGGCTAGGATAGTGCTAACTAGGGTAAAAACCTGGATAGACAATGATTAAATCCTATCAAGCAGGGTTTCGCTCCCACGTTAGCACTATCGATCAAGTTTTTAGATTCATGTTGATATACTTGAATACTGTTGTCCTAGCAGAGGGGACACTTTATGCTGCATTTGTAGACCTCAAATCGGCGTTTGATTTAGTCCCCCGCCGCAAGATGTGGGACACATTTAGGGAAGCAGGGATGCCTGCTGAGATCCTATCCTTTATTGAAAAATTACATGAGTCAACTTATGCCAAAGTACGATGGGGTCAGCAGGGTGAGCTAACAGATTGCTTTCCTGTGAGCAAGGGAGAACGGCAACGGTGCGTTTTGGCCCCTACCCTCTTCTCCCTGTTCATAAATAATGTTATTGCTTACTATTCCAATTATCCAACGGAGGCCCCTACTCTTGCTGGCTCTAGGCTTCTGCTACTAATGTTTGCAGACAACACTTTAATTTTGTCTAAAACACAATCTGGTCTGCAGCAAGCCCTTGATCGATTTACTTTTTTTTTGCAGTGACCATGGCTTAGGGATCAATGTTGAAAAGACAAAATTCATGGTCTTGCATAGGCATAAAATAGTGAAGGCTAGAGTAGACATTAATAATAAGTCCTTGGACCAAACTGACTCCTTTACATATTTGGGCGTCACTATGGGCAAACGTATGAATTGGAAACCACATCTAGGCTTATTAGTATTAAGGCATAATCAATTAGCAGGGGCCCTTTTAAAAGAATTCAGGTTATCCCAGACCAAACCAGTTGGGCCGGCCCTCGTCATATATCAAGGAAAGGTTAGAGCATCAATAATCTATGGGGCGGAACTGTGGGGCTTCGAAAACTTAGCTCAACTAGTTGTAGCTCAGAATACATTTTTAAGGTCATTGACCGGCCTCCCTTAATCGTCTCTCCTTAGGCCCTTACTTTTAGACTTAGGGTGTATCTCTTTTGAGGAGGCAGAGGGTTTTAGACGGCTTGCTTACTGGCGCCGACTTTGGACCACTCCAGAGTTAGTGCCCTATGCTAATTATACTAGAGAAGCTGATAAATCTAATAAAATCATGTGATTACGAAAGATTAAGGCAATGTTAACAGTATGGGCCTCATTCACCTGTGGGAGGACCCCAGAGGGAATTCTTTCCCATCTAAACAAGATTTCAAAGCCATTTACAGGGACATGGTGTATCAAAAGTCTCTGTCTTTGGTCTCTAGTGCATCCCTCACAGGCCTCTTTCTTGATTTTAAAAGCGAAAATAGGCTCAATGCCTATTGGTATATGATTACGTGCCCCAGAGATAGAAAGTTATGTCATTAATTTAGAGTGGGCACTCTCCCACTAAAACCTTTCACGAAAAAATGGAGGGAATTCCAAGACACAAAATGTCATACTTGTGTAACTCTGGATGAGACTTTATTTATTTATTTATTTATTTTCCACATTTTTAGAGCGCACTGTTACCCGGAGGTGTCCTGGCACATGTCCTGTTTGTGTGCCCTGCATATAAGCACCCTTGGCAGAAGTGGCCTAAACCGGTCTGTAAAATTATCGGAACAAGATCTTGCCATATGGCTCTGTGTATCTTAAAAACAGATACCACTGAGGTCATAGTTATCACTATGGCTACATTTTTGAGCTGGACTTGGGCACTTAGACGGAATAAGTTGCAAGGCACAATGTAACCTGATGTATTGTGTAACATCATTCTCTAGGTTTTATAAAGAGCAAAATTAGATTAAAAAATAGAGGTCTCCAACTATGTTTAGCCTTGTATTGGATTTGGAATTGTTCTTACTTCAAAGTTTTACATTTTTATGATATACTTGATTTTTTTAACGTCACTGGTATCTTTCTTCGATCAGAAATGGAATTTTAATATGCTATTTCTTTTTAACAAAACTTCTGTACTGTTGTGTGTTTTAAAATATTTATTGTATTGTTTAAATGTTTAAATGTGTATTTTATGATTGATCTGATCGAATAAAGATGGAAATTGAATTGAAGTCATTCAGGGGTGTCCCTATGGAACCATACCCCTTGACAAATCTCCTATAGTACCCAGTCAGGCCCAAGAAAGCTCTGACCTGAGACTGGGTGGTTGGAGCAACCCAGTCCATTATGGTCTGGATTTTGCTCTGCAATGGTTGAATCTGGCCTCCACCTACAAGGTGGCCCAGGTACACAACCTGACTGTGCCCTATCTGGCACTTAGTAGCCTTGATAGTTAGGCCAACATTTTTTTCAGGTTGATCAGGTGATCTTCCCAGGTGGAGCTAAAGATAAGCAATATCATCAAGATAAGCTGCACAGTAGTCATCCAGGCATGTGAGGACTTTATTCCCCAACCTTTGAAATGTGACAGGTGCATTTTTCAGACCAAAGGGCATTACCACAAATTGATAATGTCCACTAGGGGTTGAAAATGCTGTCTTTGCATCATCAGCTAGTCGGTTCTGCTAGTAGCCAGCTGTCAGATCAAATGTGCTCAGAAATTTGGCAGAGGCCCACTTATCTATGAGCTCATCTGCTCTGGGTATTGGATGGCCATCAGTCTTAGTGACTGCATTGAAACCTCTGTAATCTACACAAAACCACATCTCTCTCTTACCACCCTGGGTGTGAGGTTTGGGTACTATGACTACTGGACTAGCCCAAAGGCTATCTGAAGGTTCAATCACTCGCAATTCCAACATTTTCTGGACTTCAGTCCTGATACAGTCCCTGACATGATCAGGTTGCCTGTAAATCTTATTTTTAACAGGCAGACTGTCTCCAGTGTCCACTTTATGAGTGCACCAGGTAGTCTGACTTGGAGTCAGTGAAAACATATGGCTGTACTGCTGCAGAACGCAGCCTGCTGCTGATCAGTGAGGTTGCCTGCCAAGGCTACACCATCTACTGCATTCTGTCCATCAACTGTGTTTTTTGCAATTTTCACCCCGAGTGGGCTGGGTATGCTCAGACATGAGTCCCAGGCTCTCCACATCACTGGAGTCAAGCTATGCAGGCTGAAGAAGGCTGATAGCCAGAAACCGGTCCTTGGATGCTTGATTCCGGTCTGGGAAAGACATGGCTTGGTAGTTCGGGCTGGACCGTTCCCATGAGGCACAGGGTCAAGGCTGATTTGCATATAGCCATTGTCTGACCTAGGGTGGTGTGGAGTACAAAAAAACGATGGATTTAGGCCCAGATCTTTGTACTGGGGTGAATGTAAGACATTGTTCTGCATTCTGTCCATCAACTGTGCTTTTTGCAATTTTCACCCCGAGTGGGCTGGGTATGCTCAGACGTGAGTCCGGGGCTCTCCACATCACTGGAGTCAAGCTATCCAGGCTAAAGAAGGCTGATAGACAGAAACCGGTCCTTGGATGCTTGATTCCGGTCTGGGAAAGACATGGCTTGGTAGTTCGAGCTGGACTGTTCCCATGAGGCACAGGGTCAAGGCTGATTTGCATATAGCCATTGTCTGACCTAGGGTGGTGTGGAGTGAAAAAAAACGATGGATTTAGGCCCAGATCTTTGTACTGGGGTGAATGTAAGACATTGTTCTGCATTCTGTCCATCAACTGTGTTTTTTGCAATTTACACCATCTACTGATCCATCATCAGTTTTCTGAGAGAGCAGGTCTGGGAGAGGGTCACTCTCTTCCTCCTAGGTAACCTCTCCCTTCTGTTCAACAATAGTGTGGGGTCCACTCCACTTGTCTTGGAGAGCTGCTGGGACCACAGGCTCCAACACCCACACTTTCTGTCCTGGCTGGTAAACAGTCAGTACAGACTTTTGGTCATGCAAGGCTTTCTGTAATTCCTGGCTGGCCTCAAGGTTTTTTGATGCCTTTTTCATGTACTCATGATAAACTTAAAGTAATTTGGAAGGGCGTAGATAATAAGGCCCTCTTAGTGCGCATTATAAAAACTTATTCCTCACTTGTGGAAATTTGCTTGTCATGTAGACGCTCAGGCCCAGAGATTATTCAAGCTTTTTCTGGGTTATGTGTGGGTATCAAACAAGAACTTTCTAAACCTATCAATAACCTGAATAAAACTTCTAGCTGGTTTAATGGCATATGTTCACGGGCCAATCGTGAATTGCGGGCAGCACTTGCTGCTGAACCAAGGGATTGGCCTTTGGTAAGAATTCTGAGAATACGCTATAAAAAAGCCACAAAAACTCGGACAGAGGAGCTACTAAAGGAGCGGTGGTATTCTTTGGCCCGCTCCCCGGCTCTTAAAGATGTTACTGGGTTTTGAGGTGAGGTAAAATCAATGAGGTCTTTGCGTCCTAATACCACCCCGATTAGCTGTAATATAGCCAGTAAAATGTGGGAAGACAATTTTTCAAGTATATATTCATCCCAACAAAAGACTGCTGATGATAATTACCCAGTTAAGGCAGTTAACATCTCTGTAATCGAAGTGGAAGACACCATAAACCAAAGTGCAGGAAATAAAGCGCCAGGACCTGATGGTTTATCAATTGATCTGATAAAATCAGAGCTAGATGTCTGGTCCCCCTTGTTATGTAACGTTTTTAATAATTTATCCCATACCAGTATCCCAAATACTTGGTCTAATAGTATCATTATCCCTATCTTCAAGAAGGGCGATAGACTTAATCCTAGTTGCTACCTATATCCTTGATAGATAATACCTTGAAGATTTTAGGAAGAGTGATTTTTAATAAGATTAGGATCTGGGCAGAGGATAATCAGATTTTACATCCTTGTCAGTTGGGTTTTAGGAGCAACGTGGGAACTGTAGAACAGTGCTTGAACTTAAATCTCATATTGGGCAAATATACCATCGCCAAAAAAGCTCCTCTGTATTTGGGCTTTATGGATTTGAGTTCGGCCTTCGATTTTGTTAACCGTTCACGTTTGTGGGAGATTCTTTTAAATTATGGGTTGGATAAGGTACTTGTATATTTTTGGCACATTTGCACAGAGACCTGAAAGCCCGGGTCAGGATGAATAATGAAGGCAAGGTCTCCGGGGATATTTTAATTGGTAGGGGATTAGACAAGGATGTGTCTTGCCCCCCTACTTTTTATTCTTTATATAAATGAATTAAATAATTCCCTGTCTAAATTATCCAGCGATGTTCCGAAAATCAATGGCAAACTACTTCCCATACTTTTATATGCGGACGATGCGGTCCTGATGGGCTGCACGCCAAAAGCACTCCGCACTTTAATAACGGGTTTTGTAACTTTTATGGGTGATCTTGATTTGTGCACCAATTTTAATAAATCGTATATAATGTCTTGTAGGCCTAAAAAGCATTGTATCTGTCATATTGTGTCAGGAAAAGAGATCTTAAAAAGCACTAGCACTTTTCCCTATCTGGGATTAATTTACTCAGATTCAGGATCTTGGCATCCTCATGTAGTCCATGGGAAAAATAAATTCGGTAAGGCTATAAATTCTATCATTAGCCTCCGACAACCAAAACGGGCAGAGGTTGTAATACCGTTACTACAGATTTATAGAACACAATGTATAACGACGGCAACTTATGGTGCCGAGGTGTGGGGGCATACAAACTGTAGTAGTATACAAATAGAAGTTTGCTATTCCGTCTTAGGGATGGGAGTATAAAATATTCTCTCTCCTTCCCTTTAGGTTTTAATAAAAGTTTAGAGAGCCTGGCTTGCCCGTATGACACTAGATGTAAGCAAACTTTGTTACACTTTTTGTTTTTCTGTAGATAGTATGCTGGATATACCAGACAGTATTTAATTCCTTATTTTAAAGTACAGGGTATTGCTGATTTTAATTTGGCATTTCGGGAAATACAGTTGTTAGGTAGTGATTAAATGATTTTAAGAGCTAGCTCTTTCCTCCAATCTGCGATACGCTCACGAAATTCTATGAATATGCTATAGTTAAAATGGATTATTGGTGCACATATTTGCCGTTTTGCACATAGCTCACAAAATTTACATAGTGCTGATTTCCACATAGATATTACGGTATCACTGTTCATTTATTCCTGTACTATAAACATTTGTACTTTAGTATGCACACACAATTGTTGTTTGCACATAGTCTAATGTTTATATACTTTTGTTTTGTACATAGCTATTGTCAGACGCATTGCTCATAGTGTGTCAGTTTTAAATGATCACCCTCTTTTATTCTTTGAACAGAGTTTTTATTGCTGCTATTGAAGTCCTTTTTCCAATCCATCTTAAAATGTTTACGTGATTACATATCTATGCTTATTGCTTGTGATGAATTGTACTTTTATGGATGTTTTTATATCCGAATAAAGACCATTTGACTGACTGATTAACTCATTAAAAGGGACAAGTAACTGGGTTATTGCATGGGATTTTAATTGTACGTTCGAGCCACTTGGCTTAGAAGATGGCTGCCTCACTAGCAATGAGGATGCAACATGGGGTGTGCCGTCACTATGGCTCCCCCAATTAAAAAATGGACGGAGGCAGTCCTACAATTAAAAAGTCTCACTTTGGAAAGAGGGCTCTGAGCTGTTAATGGGAGATCTAAATCCGATAGCAAAGGTAACCCCACTTTTAACAATGGAATAAGAAGCAGTAGGATTGACTACTTTTGAATTAACTTAGAACTCTAGCTGAGGCTAAAGGATATGGTGGTCCTATTAAGACCAGAGAGTGATCATGATCCATTATCTCTGAATTTGGTGGTAAAGGACTGTTTACATTTGAAGGGTGGTACAGATACAATAACGGCAGATTCACTTATGTCACATGACTATCGAAGATTAAAATGGGCACGGGTCTCCGAGGATGAGGGTACTATGGCCCAGATAAAGCTGACATTAGAGGAATCCCTCTCAGCCCTTTCCCACCTTGATTCCAGCAAGGCTAATCTCTCTGCTCTTACTGAGATTCACCAGTCCTTGTTCGCTAAGTTGAAAAGCTATTTTACAAAAAATATCAAAAGATCTAATGCCCCTCCAGTGTACAAAACTGCTAAATGGTATGACGGGGCATGTAGGCTAGCTTTTAGACACCTGTCCCAAGCAATTAGAGTGGGTTCTACGTGGGAGGTAAGAGAGAGAAGGTTAGAATATAAGGCAATCCAACTTAAGGCAAAGAAGGCATTTGATGAGAATAGATGGAGGGACTTATTGGAAGCAAGTAATGGGAAAAACTGGTGTCGGTTCTGGCACTTGATTAAATGGGGTAGAGGTAGTGCCGGCCCGGTTAATAACGTCCCTCCAGAAGCCTGGGTGGCACATTATCAGAACCCAATTCTCATCATTTGAAGATAGCCCTAGGAATTTGCCCCGTGTAGAGAAGGACTTAGTTCTAACATTCTCTAAGAAGGAAATTGAGAGAGCTCTCGATTGTGTAGCAGCAGGCAGAGCACCAGGACCAGATTGCATACCGGCGGATGTATTTAAGTCAGACAGGGAGAACTGGTTGAATTATATCCTTATTATTGTTAATAGCTTGGCCAGAGGGGCACCTATTCCTGAATCGTGGCGTGGAGATGAAATTATCCCCATTTATAAAAGGGGGATCACGCCAGTCCAATTAATTATCGGCCCATAAGCCATAGAGACATCATTCAAAAAATGTTGGCTAGGATAGTGCTAACTAGGGTAAAAACCTGGATAGACAATGATTAAATCCTATCAAGCAGGGTTTCGCTCCCACGTTAGCACTATCGATCAAGTTTTTAGATTCATGTTGATATACTTGAATACTGTTGTCCTAGCAGAGGGGACACTTTATGCTGCATTTGTAGACCTCAAATCGGCGTTTGATTTAGTCCCCCGCCGCAAGATGTGGGACACATTTAGGGAAGCAGGGATGCCTGCTGAGATCCTATCCTTTATTGAAAAATTACATGAGTCAACTTATGCCAAAGTACGATGGGGTCAGCAGGGTGAGCTAACAGATTGCTTTCCTGTGAGCAAGGGAGAACGGCAACGGTGCGTTTTGGCCCCTACCCTCTTCTCCCTGTTCATAAATAATGTTATTGCTTACTATTCCAATTATCCAACGGAGGCCCCTACTCTTGCTGGCTCTAGGGTTCTGCTACTAATGTTTGCAGACAACACTTTAATTTTGTCTAAAACACAATCTGGTCTGCAGCAAGCCCTTGATCGATTTACTTTTTTTTTGCAGTGACCATGGCTTAGGGATCAATGTTGAAAAGACAAAATTCATGGTCTTGCATAGGCATAAAATAGTGAAGGCTAGAGTAGACATTAATAATAAGTCCTTGGACCAAACTGACTCCTTTACATATTTGGGCGTCACTATGGGCAAACGTATGAATTGGAAACCACATCTAGGCTTATTAGTATTAAGGCATAATCAATTAGCAGGGGCCCTTTTAAAAGAATTCAGGTTATCCCAGACCAAACCAGTTGGGCCGGCCCTCGTCATATATCAAGGAAAGGTTAGAGCATCAATAATCTATGGGGCGGAACTGTGGGGCTTCGAAAACTTAGCTCAACTAGTTGTAGCTCAGAATACATTTTTAAGGTCATTGACCGGCCTCCCTTAATCGTCTCTCCTTAGGCCCTTACTTTTAGACTTAGGGTGTATCTCTTTTGAGGAGGCAGAGGGTTTTAGACGGCTTGCTTACTGGCGCCGACTTTGGACCACTCCAGAGTTAGTGCCCTATGCTAATTATACTAGAGAAGCTGATAAATCTAATAAAATCATGTGATTACGAAAGATTAAGGCAATGTTAACAGTATGGGCCTCATTCACCTGTGGGAGGACCCCAGAGGGAATTCTTTCCCATCTAAACAAGATTTCAAAGCCATTTACAGGGACATGGTGTATCAAAAGTCTCTGTCTTTGGTCTCTAGTGCATCCCTCACAGGCCTCTTTCTTGATTTTAAAAGCGAAAATAGGCTCAATGCCTATTGGTATATGATTACGTGCCCCAGAGATAGAAAGTTATGTCATTAATTTAGAGTGGGCACTCTCCCACTAAAACCTTTCACGAAAAAATGGAGGGAATTCCAAGACACAAAATGTCATACTTGTGTAACTCTGGATGAGACTTTATTTATTTATTTATTTATTTTCCACATTTTTAGAGCGCACTGTTACCCGGAGGTGTCCTGGCACATGTCCTGTTTGTGTGCCCTGCATATAAGCACCCTTGGCAGAAGTGGCCTAAACCGGTCTGTAAAATTATCGGAACAAGATCTTGCCATATGGCTCTGTGTATCTTAAAAACAGATACCACTGAGGTCATAGTTATCACTATGGCTACATTTTTGAGCTGGACTTGGGCACTTAGACGGAATAAGTTGCAAGGCACAATGTAACCTGATGTATTGTGTAACATCATTCTCTAGGTTTTATAAAGAGCAAAATTAGATTAAAAAATAGAGGTCTCCAACTATGTTTAGCCTTGTATTGGATTTGGAATTGTTCTTACTTCAAAGTTTTACATTTTTATGATATACTTGATTTTTTTAACGTCACTGGTATCTTTCTTCGATCAGAAATGGAATTTTAATATGCTATTTCTTTTTAACAAAACTTCTGTACTGTTGTGTGTTTTAAAATATTTATTGTATTGTTTAAATGTTTAAATGTGTATTTTATGATTGATCTGATCGAATAAAGATGGAAATTGAATTGAAGTCATTCAGGGGTGTCCCTATGGAACCATACCCCTTGACAAATCTCCTATAGTACCCAGTCAGGCCCAAGAAAGCTCTGACCTGAGACTGGGTGGTTGGAGCAACCCAGTCCATTATGGTCTGGATTTTGCTCTGCAATGGTTGAATCTGGCCTCCACCTACAAGGTGGCCCAGGTACACAACCTGACTGTGCCCTATCTGGCACTTAGTAGCCTTGATAGTTAGGCCAACATTTTTTTCAGGTTGATCAGGTGATCTTCCCAGGTGGAGCTAAAGATAAGCAATATCATCAAGATAAGCTGCACAGTAGTCATCCAGGCATGTGAGGACTTTATTCCCCAACCTTTGAAATGTGACAGGTGCATTTTTCAGACCAAAGGGCATTACCACAAATTGATAATGTCCACTAGGGGTTGAAAATGCTGTCTTTGCATCATCAGCTAGTCGGTTCTGCTAGTAGCCAGCTGTCAGATCAAATGTGCTCAGAAATTTGGCAGAGGCCCACTTATCTATGAGCTCATCTGCTCTGGGTATTGGATGGCCATCAGTCTTAGTGACTGCATTGAAACCTCTGTAATCTACACAAAACCACATCTCTCTCTTACCACCCTGGGTGTGAGGTTTGGGTACTATGACTACTGGACTAGCCCAAGGGCTATCTGAAGGTTCAATCACTCGCAATTCCAACATTTTCTGGACTTCAGTCCTGATACAGTCCCTGACATGATCAGGTTGCCTGTAAATCTTATTTTTAACAGGCAGACTGTCTCCAGTGTCCACTTTATGAGTGCACCAGGTAGTCTGACTTGGAGTCAGTGAAAACATATGGCTGTACTGCTGCAGAACGCAGCCTGCTGCTGATCAGTGAGGTTGCCTGCCAAGGCTACACCATCTACTGCATTCTGTCCATCAACTGTGTTTTTTGCAATTTTCACCCCGAGTGGGCTGGGTATGCTCAGACATGAGTCCCAGGCTCTCCACATCACTGGAGTCAAGCTATGCAGGCTGAAGAAGGCTGATAGCCAGAAACCGGTCCTTGGATGCTTGATTCCGGTCTGGGAAAGACATGGCTTGGTAGTTCGGGCTGGACCGTTCCCATGAGGCACAGGGTCAAGGCTGATTTGCATATAGCCATTGTCTGACCTAGGGTGGTGTGGAGTACAAAAAAACGATGGATTTAGGCCCAGATCTTTGTACTGGGGTGAATGTAAGACATTGTTCTGCATTCTGTCCATCAACTGTGCTTTTTGCAATTTTCACCCCGAGTGGGCTGGGTATGCTCAGACGTGAGTCCGGGGCTCTCCACATCACTGGAGTCAAGCTATCCAGGCTAAAGAAGGCTGATAGACAGAAACCGGTCCTTGGATGCTTGATTCCGGTCTGGGAAAGACATGGCTTGGTAGTTCGAGCTGGACTGTTCCCATGAGGCACAGGGTCAAGGCTGATTTGCATATAGCCATTGTCTGACCTAGGGTGGTGTGGAGTGAAAAAAAACGATGGATTTAGGCCCAGATCTTTGTACTGGGGTGAATGTAAGACATTGTTCTGCATTCTGTCCATCAACTGTGTTTTTTGCAATTTACACCATCTACTGATCCATCATCAGTTTTCTGAGAGAGCAGGTCTGGGAGAGGGTCACTCTCTTCCTCCTAGGTAACCTCTCCCTTCTGTTCAACAATAGTGTGGGGTCCACTCCACTTGTCTTGGAGAGCTGCTGGGGCCACAGGCTCCAACACCCACACTTTCTGTCCTGGCTGGTAAACAGTCAGTACAGACTTTTGGTCATGCAAGGCTTTCTGTAATTCCTGGCTGGCCTCAAGGTTTTTTGATGCCTTTTTCATGTACTCAGCCATCCAGGAGCGGAGACCAAGTACATAGTCCACAATGTCCTGTTTGGGAAGTTTGAGAGGTAACTCCCATCCCTCCTTCACCAGACAAAGGGGTCCTCTTACAGGGTGCCCAAACAGAAGTTCAAAAGGGCTGTAGCCAACCCCCTTCTGTGGAACCTCCCTGTATTCAAACAAAAGGCAGGGTAGCAGGATATCCCATCTCTGCCTAAGCTTTTCTGGGAGACCCTTAATCATACCCTTTAAGGTCTTGTTAAATCTTTCAACTAGACCATTGCACTGTGGATGATAGGGTGTGGTGAACTTGTAGTTCACTCCTTACTCCTTCCACATTGCAGTTAAGTAACTAGACATAAAGTTTGCACCTCTGTCTGATACAACCTCCTTAGGTAAACCCACCCTTGAAATAAACCCCAAGAGGGCCCTTGCCACAACAGGTGCTGTAGTGGTCCTAAGGGGTATAGCTTCTGGGTACCTGGTGGCATGATCCACTACCACCAGGATAACCTGTGCCCATATGCTGTCTGAGGATCCATTGGTCCAACAATATCAATCCCTACTTTTTCAAAGGGAGCCCACACCACAGGTAGTGGTATAAGGGGGGCCTTTGTAGTGCCACCTGCTTTGCCACTGGCTTGGCAGGTTACACATGAGCCACAAAACTCCTTTGTGTCTTCTGACATGTGGGGCCAGTGAAAGTGAGGGACAAGCCTGTCTCAAGTTTTGTTCTGGCCCAGATGTCCTGCAAGGGGAATATCATGGGCTAGTGTCAAAAGGAAGCTCCTGGATGCCAAAGGTATGACTAACCTCCTGGAAGCACCAGGCTTGGGGTCTCTATTCTCTGAATACAGGAGCCCTTCATCCCAATAAACGTTATGGGCGCCACTAGCATTCCCTGCAGCCTCAGCAGCAGCTTGCTGTCTGAGGGGTTCAAGCGAAGGGCAGTCCAACAGCGCCTGCCTCAGATCTGCCCTGGAAGGGCCCCCTGTCCCAGGAAACTCAACCTGATCAGGTTCAAGTTCTTCTAGGACAGATCCTTCTTCAGGCTCACAATCAGCTTCTTCAGAAAGCTGATCCTCACTCTGAGGCAGGGAGGAAGGCACTGCCTTCACTCTACTACTCTTTGTCCTGGAGGCAACTGGTCCATTATTCCAGAATCCAGTGCATGTTCAGTGTTAGACTTGTTGACCTGTGACATAGTCACTGCAAGTGTTAACAGCAGACACCACGCAATACCACGGAGACTCGAGCCAAACACTATCACGGTAAGCGCTGCGTTCTAACAGTTACTTCGCCTGATGGTAGGTCGGCCTTTTACATAAAAAAAGAGAGACATGCGGCATTAAAACAGCTTTTGCACAACGATATAGAACTCGTAGTTTAGCTCTTAGGGCGGGTCCTTACGCAACATAGTGACGAGGGTAACATAGGCAATCCATATGCGTAACTGGCAACTCCCATAACCAAGGAATTGTTACACCGTTTAAATGTTTTTTAACAACGCGGTATTTAACAACATGCATTAACATTAGGAGAGATATCCACGATTTCAAACAGGTTCGCCTGCACGTAGGATTTGTTTTGTCATTATCAAATGCTCACAAACGCATTAATTATGAATTCTGACAATATGATGAGTTGTTGTACATGTTTATTTGATGATTATACAAATGCATGATGTATGATTACATAGAATGGTGGCAAAGTATGCACAGCTAAATGAAATATACATTTCTGTCATTGCAGATTGATCCCTTGACAAAGGCGCAAACCGCGCCGAAATGCATTGGGAAAGTGAGAAGTTTGTAAATATATGAATAAGATACTCACAAAATGAAAACCATGACGTATTAAATGAGATGTGAATACAACATCCAAAATTGAAAATATGAAATAAAAGAAACGTTGGCAACAAACCACTACAGGCATCTTTTTTATTAGACTGTTGAACTGAATATTCAGCAAACACAGTGCCCAGGGAGACAGACCAAAGTTTCGGTTCTGCCCAATAATCAGTATTAATAAAGACACTCCTGAGTGGGGAGTGATACCCAGGAGCACGTAAACTTGAACAGACATTGTTGTACAATGCAGTGCACATCCAGCAGCCTTTGTAGATAGTCACTGCAAGGTCATGTGCTGAGATTCCTGCGTGAGTCCTAAACTCCACTTCAGACCAGGCTGAAGTCTCTAGGTCATTGCAAAGCAAACATTCTACAGGAAGGTCTGAACTAACATCAACCTTCTTAAGGCCTGTTACTCCTCCCCAGGAGAAATTAACAACTGCCATACTATGTGTGGTAGTGACATTGCTAGCATTGGTCACTTGGTAGGTTTCACCAAGTATTATCTGTCCAGGGTCCACAAAGTCAGGTATCACCATTGTGACACTGGCACCTGTGTCCCTGTTGGCCTGCACCTTTTCTCACCGACTAAAGGAGTTTGTCTGTACTTGCCCAGGTTACTGGGACTCACAGAGGAGGACATATCCATGCCTCCATCACAGATCAAAACAGCTTGAGTTGGTACTCTGACTAGGCCAGAGTCCATCTCAGTTCCCAGGGTTAACCGTACTACACCCTTCTGTTGAGAACCACCACTTGGAGCTGAACTAGGTGGAACAGTTGCCTTAGGGGCAATGGTGGCTGGGGCTGTCTCCTTTTTGGTGCACTCACTAGTCCAGTGAGTATTATTCTTAAAAACTTTGCACCATGGTTTCTTTGGACATTCTTTCTTTTTGGATTGGGAATCCCCGCCATTAGAAGCTTTGTGGGGACCTTGTGAAGACCTCTGGTCTTTAGCTTTCTCCCCACCCTGTGGATCTTGCTTCTTTTGGTCACCACCTTGGTTCTGTACCTTCTGCTCCACCCTGGTTCTGACCCATTTGTCTGCCTTCTTTCCCAATTATTGGGGAGAGGTCAGATCAGAGTCAACCAAGTGCTGATGCAACAACTGTTTCTGACAATTATTAAGAATCTGTTCTCTCATGATTAGATTTTACAATCCTGTATAGTCACACGCTTTACTGCCCATTACAAGCCCTCCAGAGCCTTAGTAGCACAATCTACAAAGTCAGTCCAGTCCTGAGTCTGTGTCTTCTGGGTGTCTCTGAACTGCAACCTATACTGTTCAGTGGTTAGGCCAGGACCTTGTAATTGTCAGCATCTTCTTCTCTGACTGTGAGGAGCCTATCTCTACCTGTGTCTGCAAAGGAGAGCCACAAGATTGCTGCCCACTGCCCTGGTGGTACCTGCTGTACTTTGCAGGCCCTTTCCAGTGTAGTTATCCATTTGTGGATGTCATCCCCAGTCTGATAGGGAGGGACAATCTTGCTTAGGTTTCTATGTTCATAAGACCTATCCCTACCACTAGGGATAAGGCTGCCACCAGGGGATTCTATCCCCATCTTCTTTTTCCCTCTTTCAAGACCTAGGGTCTCCTTTTCTAAGGCAATCTCTTGCCTTCTGATCCTGAGCTTGACTTCTCTCATTCTAGCTTCATGTTCCCTCTTCTCAGGAGAAGTTATTTTCCTATGAGCAGAGGCAGAGGACCCTACTGATGTACCAGACGGTGATCTGTTTCTTCTGGGTACACCACCAGGCCTACGTGAGGGGGTGGAGGGAGGCCCATTCTGGCCCACCTCATCTCCCGGTAGTCCTGTGTCTCCCAAGGTGGGTCCATTGACATCAACCTGGTTTGCATCCTCATCATCCTCAGAGTCCTGGTGGGGTAATCCACTGGGATCCTCCTCAGATGATGGGTACACCCCATCCCCATTACCTAGTCTATCTGGATCTGATGCTTTTTCCAAGTCATCTGCCACTAAGATATCTATCAGGTGTTGGATGGTGAGAATTTGTCCTTGCTTTAATTTCCTTATGGCGCACAAACCCCTTAACTTCTGGAAGAAGAATGTGTCATATTTAGATGGCAGCACTACACTGTCATTTTGCAGAGACCCACTAGGTCCACCCTTTAAAGCCATGACTAGTGAGGTGTGGTGTGTGCACCTACCTACACTACTTGGTTTCCTACTAGAACCTCTCTAGGAGTTGGAGTCAGGGTGAGCTAAGCCCTTACCACCTACAACTTCTAAGTTCAGTAGAACTTATGTATTATAAGGTTGATTTATATGTACCTACTGGTACCTTAATGTGATTTTTCAAATGATATTCTCAAGATTATTTGTTAAAACAATGCAAGCTGTAATCCCACATGCTGCACACCAATGTGAGAAGTTGGCCTGGTATATGATGTCCACTATTCTAGTGGGCACCTTGCACCAGTCCAAACGACCCTTATTGATGGTAGTTTTTAAAGTCAACATTATAGAAAGCTACCCTAGTGGTAGCCGTGGAGAGCAGCCTTCAGGCTAAGATTTAGAGGCGAGTTTCGCAAGTTCTTTTACCAATTATAATCTCTTGAATGATCAAATTAAAGCACACCACACAAGGTATATATCAAATATATATGTATTTAATCTAAACACAACCCCTCTGGTCTCTTTATGAGGTCAGAGGTAAAAGTACAATACAAGGAACTTAATTAGTATACGATAAGTTGCACAGTACACGTTATGCCCTGGGGGCCTCACAAACCATATACTAAATTAGTGGTATAAGAACCACGTGAGAGTTAGAAAGCAGGCCTAGGGCCTGTAGAACCGCTGGGGCTACCTGGAATCACCAAAGGTTAGGATGCAGGAGGCCCACGGGGGACACAAGTGCAGTGTGATCACCATTGACTTTCTATGGAGAACGAACAAGTTACAAATTTAAAGATTAAGGGCACCTAGAGGTGAACTATGATGGAACCCTTTTAGACTTAGACACTTCGAGAGTCAATACCCACAGAAGCACTGGAGTACTCAAGTTACCTCACCCACGGGTGCCGGGTGCATAGGTGTCTTTTGATGTTGGGTTTTGTCGTCGATTCCAATGGAGAGCTGCGAAGAAATGCTGCAGCCGACCAGAGGAAAAGTGTCCGGGTGGATCGGAGATGTGAAGAACCTGAAAGCAGAAAGGACAGAGTCTGAGTCACTAGCCAGATACCAGGATGGCGAGGAGAAGATGCCAGCGGATGTTGGGTGATTTCAGGTGAAAGAGGTGAAGCTTGACTCCTCAGCTACGAGGACCAGGAGGCGTTGACGACGACTAGGAGCTGGATTCGAGCTGTCCCACAAAGGATGTCGAGTGCTGCAGCTTCAGAATCCGGATTTGATCCAACAAACCTTGGCAACAGCAATCCACGCAAGATGACAAGATTGGCTTTGCTGCAGACCAGCAAGGTCTTAGGGACTCCTCCTTTGGAGAGGAGTGGGAGCAAGTCTGGAGCAACCAGGAAAGCTCAAGAAATCAAAGATGGCACTTCGTGTTGGCTCGCTAGCCAACGGACTAGGAACTACGAAGGGGCATTGAGCGGAAATGCACAAAGCGGGGCCACGGGACACTCGTGGAGTGTGGGCCTCTGAGCTTCAGTGCAAAAGGTGCTCAGGGCAGGGGCTTCAAATGCTCCAATGCACAACTTTGGGATACCTCGGGAAGTAGGTGCAGTTGCAAAAATGCAGGATGTCCAGGAGTTCCAGTCCCATGTCTCTCGTGTCCGCTACAGGTCTCAGCTTTGCTGGCAGCGCAGGTCAGCGTCACAGTTGTCTGGAAGTCCATGTCCTGTGTCGCAGATTCTTCGGGATCCGGCGGGAGCCTCGGAAATACAGACCGGCAATGATGCTTTTGTTGCCTGTTTGAACAGGGTGGTCACTCCTTGACCACAAGGGAGATTTCTTCTGTCTTCCTGTCGATGTGGAATGTCGAAGGTCCAAGCTATATGTTTCAGAGTTTCGTCCAGGGTAATCTAAAGTCCTAGGGACTGGGATCCTATTCTTATAGCAAGTTTAGGGGTTGGACTAACTCTAGGGTCCCACCTATGGGAAGACCTGGGGAGGGGGTGGTTACACCCCTTCCCCTTTGCCCAGTTTCACGCCAGAGCTGGGGCTGAGCGCCCCAGCAACCGGTTTAGGTTTAAAGCATTTTTATTAAGACAAAAAAACATGGGGAAGGGGAGTAGGAGGTTGAGGTTACATACAATGCAGTGAAAAAAGAAGCGTGTTTCAGGAGCGTTGGTCAAAAAGGTAGGTCGGTGGTCCAGAAGGGGAAGACAACAAATGTAAGGCAATAAGGCAATTTACATAACCCTCTCATGTACCCCAACCCCCCACCCAAAGCCGAGCGCGAGTAGTCAACAGCGATCCAACAAGGCACAACCCAGTCCCTCCGAGCCCCTCACCCCCAAGAAAGAAAAAAGAAAGGAAACAACACCCCAACTCCCCCGTCCAATGGCCCTGTAGTAGGATAACCCGCCCCAAACAGCCCACACCCCAACCCCTAAGATCTTATCCCCTATGCAGTCTAATCCGCCGGGGTCGCCGGTGGCGTCAGCCGAAGAAGACGAAGGTACCTCGGGCAGGTGAGCTCCCGGAATTCTGTGGACAATAGTGCTAGGAAGGGTTGCCATAGCTCCTCGAATTGATCTACATTCCCAGCCACTGTAAGCGACATCTTCTCCATACCCAATACCTGCCAGAGTCTATGCAACCAACCAGTAATGGAGGGGACAGTGGCGGTGCGCCAGTGGACAAGAATATTCTGGACCGCTGAGCCTAGCGCAATAGCAATCTGTCTACCCCTGCGGGACTTCAACGGGTACATTAGATCATTGGGAAGGCCTAACAAAACATACGCTGGGAAGCGTGGTAGCTCAATCTCAAAGTGCCTATCTACCTCATCCAAGACCTCCTTCCAATAAGCAGTCAGCACCGGGCAAGCCCAAAGAATGTGCGAGAGGGTACCCTCCTGTCCGCAACCCCGCCAGCACCCCTTGTCAGTGTGTTTATGCATTTCATATAGCCTCTCCGGGGTGTAATACCAATAAGTAGACACCTTAGTAAAGGTCTCCGTAAGCCCAGTGTGGTATGCAGAATGCCTCGCCCGATATGCGATTTTGTCCCATTCCTTGTGGCTTAGTGTCCTGCCCAATTCTCTGTGCCAGCGCTCCCTCCCCGGGTTATGATAGTGGAACGTCGGGGGTTGAAGGAATTTATACAAATCGGTAATGAGCTTGGCGTCCAAGGTCCGGGTCACCAGCCACCGCTCATATGGTGTGATTTGGCGGGCTGCGATGTCGCGTACCTGGGGTTGGAGAGCCCAGTGTCGGACCTGCATATAGCGCAGTCTGTCCATCTCCGTCAGGCCGAATTCCTGTCGGAGTTGTTGGAAAGGAACCACGCCCTCCGGCCCGTAGATCTGGAAAAGTGCCCTGCAGCCCGCGCTCACCCAATGGGAAAAGGCTCCCGGCTCTAGGCCTGGGGCAAAGTCCGGGTTACCCACTATGGGCGTGAACGGCGAGGGGAAGGTAGTCAGTTCACAGGCCTCGCAAACCGCATCCCACATCCGCAGGGGGACCCGCGTAACAAAGGAGGCGTAAAGATTAGCCGGGCGATGCGCGCGGCGCAGGAACGGAACCTCCTGGAGGGTACGGCCCGCCACCGCCTGGTCTTGAAAAAGCCAGTGTTTGTCAGATTCCCACCTGCTCCACTCCACCAAGTATCGCAGTTGCGCCGCCTGAAAGTACTTCCGGAGGTCCGGGATACCAAGACCCCCCGCCTCCGGAGCAAGCGTGGAGAGGACCCTCTTCATCCGTGGCTTGCGGCCTTGCCAAACGAAGCGGGAGATGTCAGCCTGCGTTTGCTGTATCCAACCCACAGGGGGTTGGAGAGGTAGAGCGCGAAAGAGGTACAGAATCTGGGGCAGCACCGTCATCTTAACCGCCGCGATACGGCCCAGCCACGAAAGCAGGCCCTTGCTCCAGCGGCCGAGTTCCTCCTTGATCTTCCTGCTGAGGGAAGTGTAGTTGGCTGTCACCATCTCAGGCAGCGTGGGCGCCAGCAGGATCCCCAGGTATGGCACCGTAGACGAGGACCACTGCATGGGAAAGAGACGCTGAAGGTCTCTCCTGGTGTCCGAGGCTAATGACACGTCCAATGCCGCCGACTTGGTCATATTCATTTTAAAGCCGGCCACACGTGCAAAGGCGTCTAGTTCCTGGACGCAAGCAGGGAGTGACCTCCTGGGGTCATCCAGGGTCAGCAGGACATCGTCCGCGTAAAGACTGACAGTGTGGACATATTGGCCCATCTTAACCCCAATGGCGTCAGGATTATTGCGAATCCTCTGAGCAAACGGCTCCATGTAGAGGGCGAACAAAAGCGGCGAGAGGGGACACCCTTGTCTCGTACCGCGTTCGATGGCAAAACTACCGGAGCTACACCCATTGACCCGCACCGACGCCGATGGTCTTTTATAACAGTTGAAGACCATGGTGCGGAACTTCTCGCCGATTCCCAGTTTCCTGAGAACCAACTCAAGGTACGGCCAATGAACTCTGTCAAAGGCCTTCTCCGCATCAACTGATAGCAACATCCGTTCCCCCGGGATACGTGAGGCCTTTTCTAGTACGTGCGTCACTCTCTTGGTGTTGTCCACCGTCTGTCTACCGGGTACAAAGCCAGCTTGGTCCGCCTCCACCAGTCCCGGTTGGTGTAGACCAAGCCTGGACGCTAGAATCCCCGTATATAGCTTGAGGTCAACATTTAAGAGTGAAATGGGCCTGTACGAACCACACAAGGTCCGATCCTTCCCGGGTTTCGGGATGACCGACACCGTAGCGTTAAGAAGGTCCGGTGGGATAGCGCCAGGCCCGGAGAAGGAGTTAAACAGTCGAGCCAGGATTGGCGCCACAGCGGAGCAGAAGGTCTTATAAAACAAAGCTGTGTAGCCATCCGGGCCCGGGGCCTTACCGTGCTTCAGTCGCGCTATAGCGGAGATGACTTCCTCCACATGGATGTCCCTCTCTAGATGGTCCGCCTGGGCGGGCTCCAGCACCGGGAGGGCCACTGACTCCAAATAGTCCTCGGCGTCTCGCGGCGAGGAGGGCTCCCCAGCATATAGTGCTTCGTAGAAGCTACGAAAGGATTCCGCCACCTCCGCGTCACCAGAAACAGTAACCCCGTCCGTACCCACCAGTTCCTTCACGACGTTACGCTGCTGTGCAACCCTGAGCCGATGGGCCAGGAGCTTACCACACTTGTCCCCCCCTGAGTAAAAGGCATGGTTCAGGCGCAAAGCGGCATACTCCGCCCTATCCAGGTCCAATGCCGACAGGAGCTTCCTCGCCACCTTCAGTTGCCTCCAAACTCGAGGAGCCCCTGTGCGGCGATGAACCTGCTCAAGCTCCCTGACCTGCGCAGTCAGTTCGTCCCTCTTACACTGCCGTTCCTTATTCTCGGCTGAGGAGATGGAAATAAATTCCCCACGGAGGACCGCTTTCAAAGCTGCCCACTGCGTTGCTTGAGACGTGTCGGAGTTGCCATTGTGAACCAAATAATCCTGAATGACCTCTCCTATGCGTTTCACAACAGACTTCTTATGTAAAAGAGTATCCCGAATACGCCACGCTCCTCGAGAGGGAGAGGCCGCTGGCCATTTGAAAACGCCGGAAACTGGCGCATGGTCGGACAGGGACAGGACCCCGATGTCCGCCGCCGTGGCGGCAGTGCGTAGCGGGCCACTCACCAGGAGGTAATCCAGCCGCGAATAAGTGCGGTGCGCATGGGAGAAATAGGAATAGTCCCTATCAGTGGGGTGCATAGAGCGCCAGAGGTCGTGCAAATCCATCTCCACAATCCGGTCCTTCACCGCGCGGGAAAGTTCCCCCGTCTGCGGGGAGCGTTGCGCCGACCTGTCCATAGCGGAGTCGAAAATGATGTTAAGGTCCCCCCCCAGGACAACATGGCGATCGGGCGAGGCAGTGACGTTCACCAACACTGAATCCAGGAAGCGATCCTGGTGATCATTCGGGCTATAAACGGAGCCAACCGTAAAAGCTATTCCCCCAAGTCGCATGCGATATGCAAGGAGCCTCCCCTTCTGTTCGGCATATTTATACAGAACCTCGCCTCTAAAGGAGCTAGCTAAAAGAATGGCTACGCCCGCAGTCTTGGTCGCTGCTGAGGAGAAGAACTGAGTGGGGAACTTGGCAGAGCGCAGCCTATGGCAGTCCCTGGGCAGCAAATGGGTCTCCTGCAGGAGGCATATATCCGCTTGCGTCCCCTCCAGCAGGGATAGGATCGCTCTACGTTTCACAGGGTTATTCAGACCCTTAACATTAAGGGTCACTACCTTTAAGGACGGCATTCCACCTGGGGAGCAGAAGCGCTATGCAGCAAGCAAGGGATCAGCGGGCGGGGCGCATGGGGCAGGCGCGCGGGAAAGGCCAGGACAGGCCGAGCGTAAGCATGGACAACATCGGACGGGACCCCCCCAACAACAAAACAACCCTTACGCCCTCCCAAAACATACTCATGGCAACTAGCCAAAAACAAAAACAAATGGAAACACCCCATTGTCTCAGTCAAGCCCAAACGGGCAAGTCCGTAGAAACCAGCAAAGTGGACGTTCAGCCACTCACCTCCAACCGCCCCCCCCCCAACCCCCGGCCCCAACCCAGCATCGTAGAGGCTAAGAATCTCTCCCCCCGGAGTGAAGTTAGGCCGTCATGGCCACGCCATTGGAGTCGGGCAAGTTCCTGGCCGCCGCTCTCAAAGCATCTGCCATGTCCGCCCTGATGGTAGGGGAATCAGGGCGACTCGCACTCGCCGGTGACTGTCTCCTCATCGATCTCCGTCGGCTCCGTCTCTCTGGGCGCCTCCACGACGGCGTAGCTCCGTCCTCCTCCGTGGCCGTGAGTCCCAATACTCCGCAGATGTCTTGTAGGGAGCGCAGTTGGTGTAGTGCCCCGTTCCATCTAAAGATCAGACGGAAAGGGTGTCCCCAGGAGTAGGGCGTCTCGTGTTCACGCAGAAAGTCAGTGGCAATCCTGAAGGACCTGCGCTTCTGCAGCGTGATGGCGGACAGATCTTGGTAGAGTGCTACAGGCCGCTCCCTGAAAGTTAAAGGCTGCTTCTTTCGGGCCTCCGCCATGATGTGTTCTTTCAGTGGAAAGTCGGGCAAGAATGCCAAAATGTCCGGAGGGGGCGCCGATGACTGGCGCTGTCGGCCCACTCTATGCGCTCTGTCGATGCGGACCGGGAAGTCTGCATCTTCCCCCAAGATCTCACGGAACAGGTCCTGTAGATAGGCCACCAAATCGGCCCCCTCGTCCGCGGACGGGACACCCCGCACCCGGATGTTGTTCCGTCTGGACCTGTTCTCAAGGTCTTCGGAGTGGGCCTGGAGCTCGACACATTGCTCCCGGAGGCGGAGAACGTCCTGTTGAAGATGGACTATCTCTTCGTCTCGGCGCTGGCCCGCCGTCTCCGCAGTTTCAACTCGCTCGCCAAGGCCCTCCACCTCCCTGCGCACTTCGCGGACTTCACTGGCCACTTCTCTCTTCAACGTCTGAAAGTCTTCCTTGAGGGAACTAAATAATTCCTCCATAAAGGACCTCGTGACCGGTGGTTCGCCCCCAGCCGCATCTGCCGAGGCCCGGGAGGATCCCGGCGACGGCTGTGTTCTGTCCCGCAACTGCTGGGCCCTGCCAAGCATATCCGGCAGGGTGCGGTCCCCCTTCCTCGAGCCGCCTCTGCCAGACATCGTGGCTGCTACAGTAGACGAGGCCCAGGTCCGGCCGCCTCAGAGGTGCCCAGTCGCCCGTGGGCGCCAGATGTGGAGACCGCACTGCAGGCAAGGGTGCTGCGTCACAAGCGACAAAATGGCGGTCCGGCCCGGGCACAGCCAGTCGCGGCACCCGACCAGGGTGGTGACCGGGAGCCATAGCAAGGGTCTCTCCGCAGTGCGCCCCTCGGGAAGTTAGACCAGTAGCAGAGGCGACAGCAAGCGCCCGCCAGCCAGAGGCACGGACGGAGGCTACCAACGCCAGCTCTTCAAGGGCAAGATGGCGGCAGGGCGGGGCCAGGTAGAGCGGCCTGGGCTGGCAAGACCGCTGGCGACCCTCGGGATACAGCGATCAAAGAAAGTCCGCAGCCAATGTCCCACAGTTTCACCGAAGGGCTCAGATGAGCCGGCCCCCGTGTTGAGGCCTCTGGTCGTCGCTCTCGGGGCCGGGATCCGCACCGCACAGTGTATCGCCGTCGCTAATCGGAGGGCCAAGGCGCCAACTCAAATCCAAAGTCGTCCGTGTCACCAAGACCCCGGCCGGAGGGCTCTGTTATCCTCCGGTGCGCGGCGGGTCCGATCCCCTCCGGATCGTCAGCTTTCAGCACCAGGCCCAGCCGTGGCGCCTGGACAGCACTGCAGTTCGCTCCGCCTCCGAGGCTCTCCTCCGTGCTTCGATCTTTGAACAAACTTTCGAAGTGCTTCCTCCGAGGCGATGAGAGCCAAAGTGGTATCAATGTGTGCACCAGGAACTCCGGCACACTCCTCTCGCCCGCTGAAGAGCAGCGGGGGGAGAGAAGCGCAGAAAACAGGGCTTGAGCTGAGCCGGGCCGGAGGAGCTACGGGAGGAAGCGTCCGCTCACCCCGCCATCTTGGCCACGCCCCCCAGCAACCGGTTTAAACTGGGAAATGCATGGGGCACCTGTGTGCCCCAGGCAGTGTCTGAAAAGCATTCACTGAATGCAACCCACCCTGCCCCAATACACTAAAGCCTGTCTGGGGAGATGCTAGCACCTCCCTGGTCAGCAAACCTATTGTCCAGGCCTCCCCTGCCGGAGTTTCATCCAGCAGCAGGAGGGCAGACTCGTGTCTGTGGCAGCAGCATCCATTTTGTGATGCTGGGGCTCTGTTTAACTTTAACTGGGTTTACCAGTAACTACATGTCTTCTCCCTCTAGAAGGGTGGAATGCTACCCCCACTACCAGAACTGGCGGAGGGGGGTAGTATTCCAAAGCATTTGACACTTTACACAACATGTTTTGATAAAGTCAAACCAAAGTTAGCATTAACCGCGAAGATTATAATGCACTTAAAGAGTATATGGTATGGCTATATCATAGAACAACTATAAGGAGATGGTTCCGAAAACTGCAGAGGGGCTCAGCTCATGCTAGGGCACCCTATCACACAAAACCAGGCACTCTGCCTCCAGGATTGTTCAGGCCTGCCATAGGAGTGACTACATATATATAGATATACTATATCTAAGTAAGGGGTGATTACACCACCTTACCCAGGCTGCAATTGCAGACCTGTGGTGTTAGTTTGGAAGGCTAATCAGGGGTGGCACAATACATGCTGCCGCCCCTGGTAGGCTTCTAGTGCACCTATGCCCTGGGTACCTAAGGTACCATATACAGGGGCTCACAAGGGTGACCCAGTAACCAATCTGGTATGTACCTAAAGTACATGGTATCAATTTAGAGAGAGAACAGCTAGGCTGTGGTCCTGATTAGCAGGGCCACAGCCATACTAAAGTCGAAAAACCAGTGAATCACAGCAAAAAGTGGGGGTAACCATAGGAAGCAGACCCTACTCTACTACACTTGCCAAAAAAGTGAGCGACAATCCACAAATCAAAGGTATTCCATTTGGGGGGAGCAACATAAGATAAGCATCTATGCGGATGATATACTAGTCTCCCTCCACTCCCCGAGAAGATTGTTTCTGGCTTTTCTGGAGGAATTTGAGTCTTTTGGGCGGGTATCTAGATTTAAGTTCAACGTGGAAAAATCTCAGATCCTCCCTTTTACTGGGACTTTGCCGGGCCCCTGACATGGGGACATAGCATCTCGGAGATCCAAATAGCAGAATCGATCCCATATTTGTGACTCGAGTTAGCCACAATGGTAGTACAAATGACCAAGCTTAATTATATGAAACTCTCATGACAAGTCAGGAAAGATCTGAATAGTTGGAGACACTATCATTTGTCCCTATTGGGTCGTAAGCCGTCAGTCAAGATGACCATCCTGCCCAAAGCATTATATTTATTTCATATACTGCTGGTCTCACCACCTAAGAAGCAGTAAATCTTAATAAGAGAGGAGGCGATATGGATACCAAACGCAAAAAGAGAGAACAGTTCTACATGTCCAAATTTGAGACCTTCAAAAGCGGACTGAATAACAGGGAAGAATGGCAAATAATCCTATAATGATCAGTTCTCAAAAGTAGAATACCGTCACAAAAATTTATCTGCAAAATAATTTCACCTGTTAAACAATAATAAAAATTCCCCTCTTAAACATCCACCCTCATACTTTAGCTAGTTCAGACCGATTAAAGTTGATAGATCAAGCCCTGCCTCACTGAAAAATGCAAATTCTACCCAACATGATAAGTCTGCCCACTGCTATGACCCCTGGAACCATTTAGTAGTTAAACAGACAAATGAAAATTAAACTTGAATCAAATATAACAAAAGGTTTTGATTCATTTCACCAATCGACCATTTATTAGCATCAGTGTAAATAATTTAAAAATGAAATTAAGGGTTGTCTATAGAGATTAAAACCTCGTTTAAAGAGGAGAGACAACGAACTACCACCTGAACCGTGTTAATCAAACTTGGATAGGACACTTGTAACCACTTTGCCAGGAGATATATATTGAAAAACCCTCATAAACGCCCTGTATATCGAGTAGCGGTTTATCTTATTCTCCGCCCCACACTGGCGTTGTGGCAATAGTCATAGGGTTAGACAACTTGTGCTTTGCCAGCCTCGCCCGAGGCAATCTCTGGTGTATCGTGGCAGTATCCAGAGAAAAAGGTTTTACCCCCCTGGTAAGTTGTCATGAAAGGTAAAAATAGTCTCCAATCGACAAGCTAATCTTTATTCACATCGTTGGGCAACTATAGTAAAATAATGAATGGGTATGCTCTTAGGACTGAGTTAAGGGTCCTTAGCATATCTGGACAGAGGGCAGCGCCAGCACAAGACGCGGAACCAGTTTCCCACGCGGCCTGGGACTAATTGTCCATACCCTCTGAGGGAGTATAAATGATGCAAGCTCTAGGTTCACGACATATCCACCTTAAATAGAGGTGGTGAATCCTGAACCACAGTGGGTAAGACTATTAAGTTTTGAGATACCCATCTACTTCACAAATAGTGATAGTATTTTATTTTGTGTATGTGTTTTTCTGTCCTGACGAAGGCTCCATAGACCTACGGGCCCAGTGAGCTGAAACATGTTGACGTATTCCACTAAAGTGATATGCTAAGGACCCTTAACTCAGTCCTAAGAGCATACCCATTCATTATTTTACTATAGTTGCCCAACGACGTGAATAAAGATTAGCTTGTCGTTTGGATACTATTTTTACCTTTCATGACAACTTACCAGTGGGGTAAAACCTTTTTCTCTGGATACTGCCACGATACACCAGAGATTGCCTCGGGCGAGGCTGGCAAAGCACAAGTTGTCTAACCCTATGACTATTGCCACAACGCCAGTGTGGGGCGGAGAATAAGATAAACCGCTACTCGATATACACGGCGTTTATGAGGGTTTTTTAATATATATCTCCTGGCAAAGTGGTTACAAGTGTCCTATCCACGTTTGATTAACACTGATAAGTTCTGGAGAACTGATAGGACAATTATTCCTCTTCCCTCCCTTTTGATAAACACATACCACCTGAACCGAACAAGTTCCAAAATGGCCGAATTAGTAAGCATACGATATACAAGAGTTCGCTAGCTGTAAACAATGCAATCGAAAAAAATCCGACAATAAAGCATGCTGCAAAACCATAAAATCTAACAGAATTAGACCTTAGTAATAAACTAAAATTTGTAGACTGAGCTATGCGGATCTAACACGAATCACTCATAACCGATGACTCTGCCAAACACAAATACAAATGCAACCACGTAAAGCAAGGCATAAACATGCAAGCATTAAGGAGATACTAGCAATAAAGAAAAGAATTACCAAAAAATATCACTTAGTTAAACGGGTTGAACCATAATCTTAAATAACACACCCGAACCCATTCCAAAATGGCGGCGATGCAAGCTTCTAATGTAAAACCTCTAATTTAAAACATCTAAATAAATCGAGTGGAAACTAGAAAACACATCATAAATGTGGGCATGTATAAAAATATGTAAAACGATCTGAGTGACAAACTAAAAGACAATCGAAGAAAGTAATATTACTAACAATAGATGTAAACCCACTCCAATATGGCCACAGCCCGAGACCAAAATTCAACATAAGGAGACTATTGTTTTTTTAAGAAAAACGATAACCAACAGTTGACCACAATTAGTAATTCCATTGAACACATTAGGGGTAGATAGATTCCCAAAAATACCCCGAATTAGAAATTCTATCAAAAGTGATTGTCGAAGGCACGAAGACGTGTTTAAATACGTCCCATACTCCACACCATATTCCCACTGGGACAATTTAACAAATACGAATGGGATCGAAAATAATACATTAATAAATAAATAGGATGTCCAAAATCCAAGAAATTTAACTGCACTAGCAGGAGTTTCAATACCAGAAACACGTTAAAAGATGGCTGAAACAAATACATATATACAAATGCAAGCTTTGAGAGCCCTAAACAATTAACCATCAATTACTCAATTAAGGCAAGGTATAAAAAGACGGCAAACCAAGCATCTTTCTCAGTTGCTATCGAGCCACAGGACGGTCTGGATGCGGTGCAGGTAAGGAGGAAACCTGGGAGGGGATCCCCCAAAAACCCTAAGTAGGATAGATTTATAATCAAAAGAAATAATTAGACTTTTTACTCTTTCCTCTTTCATTAGAACTTCCTGAAATTGAAACATCAGGAATCTTTAGAAGCATACAAACTACAAAGAAGAAGCTTCCAGTCTGCAATACTAAACCCCACGTTTTTTTTTAAAAAAAAAGGTAATAATGACATTGTAGTTAGACCCTTAGAAGTGAGGCTATTTCCTTATCCTATTTAAAACAACAAAAAAAGTTTTTTACAAAAAAATTGATATAAAATCATGCTCTTTCCAGCTACCAGATGCCCAACCTAGCCGTCCTGTACAAGCAATCTAATACATAGAAACAGAGGTAAGACCTTTCAAGTTGAATTACCGATAACAGGTGCATATTTAGCGAGTTTAAGGACCCTATTCATTGACTATAGTTTGAGACACCTACCAGTGAAAAAATTGAGAGTTAACACTGGTCATTATAGCCATCTAACTACCACAAAAACTTTGTCTCCACCAGTTGTTTTCAATAAGAGTCAGTATAGAAATCAAAGAGTAGAACCTGAGAGCAATTTGCCCCTTTTTTTTGTTTTACTCTCACAAAACACTAAAAGAATTCCTGTCCTTTCAGCTCACCTTAAATTAGACTACAATCAGCAACCTGAATAAGGAAATAAAGAATCCAAAAGCAATAAATATAAGTAAGTCAAATCAGTAGTCTCCTCAAAATCTTAAAACCAGAGAAAGAGAGAAACCTGATTGTTAACCTCATCGCTGCTAATGGAATTCCCCTGCTGTGCTGCCCCTTATTGAATTGGGTGTGGTTGTGACGGAACCATTCCGTCATCAGCACAGCCCAACCGTGACTGATGACGGAATGGTTCCGTCACAAGCATCGAAGGGGTTAATACTATATTAAACTTTTTTATTATAGTACAAACTTAACAAGAAGTCCCCCAAGGATGATCAACCTTGAGGAAGTTCACTGATAAGCCTTACAGAACAAAACAAAGGCCCTTATAATAACTAAGTAAGTACGATATCCACTCACCAAATCTTTTAGGTTAGAGTGCTAATACCGTATGAGGTAACATGGGGTAACAAATGCAAAGAGTGATTCTTGAGCTGTATTGTCATTTTGTCTTATTGAAATTATGTTCTGATTAAATCACTCTGTTTTGCGATGTACCTTAGGATAAAGAAAGTATGCAGATAGTTGTTATGAGACAATAGGTTACATAACTAACCAAACCATAGTGTCAAGAAAGTTTATTAAAGCTTAGAGGTCATTTGTACTAGAATGTTAAACTAATAAAAATACTTTTTATTCGTATTTTTACATAGATTGTTTTTAACCGTACAAAAAGCATTGTCCTGAAGAAGGTGTTCAAGCCAGTTCACCGAAACGCCGCGTCGACAGTTATTGTGCTTTTCCTTTTTTAAAATGTATTATGTTTTTATCAATTGAATGTAATGATTTATTCTTATTAAATGTCAATGAATGTAAAAACATTTTTTTCAATACAATCAAAATAAATGTGAAAATGTTAACCAATAGTAATTCTAGAACACCATCCTTTGACCTCCTACTTTTTTACCTTGTTTGTTAGAAAATTCTGTTGAAATCCTGTGGATATATTGTGATACACATATTTTGGATAAACATCTTTCAGTATAAATTGTAATTTTGTTACCATGTGGGGTACCTCATATTAAACCAGACCTCAAACAGGTTGCATGATAGTAGGACTGTTTCCACAGTCTGATCTATCCTCTATAACCAGGAAAAAGGAAACTTCCTTTTTTTTTCAACTCACCACCTAAGGGAACTCTCACTAAACTACAGACGGATATACTCCACCTTGTCTGGGAGTGAGTGCGCCCCCGAATGCACAGAGAACTGGTATAAAGGAAGCCAGAAGAGTAGGGTTTGGGGATTCCGAATCTTTTAGATTATTTCAGAGCACCCCAACTGAGATATCCAGTGGAGTGGAGTAGGGAGGAATCCGAAAAGCGATGGTTATTCCAAGATAGAGCATTAGCGGGACGTGCCCCGTGGAAGGTTCCCTTTTTAAAGAAAGCAGATAGGCCAAGGAGTCTCTGGAGGTCACCTGTCACAAAGTCAGTGATGGAAGCATGGGACAGGGTAGCAATTAAAGCAAACCTCACGACATTCCCTTCTCCGATGACAACACTATTCGATAACAGGTAGTTCACACCAGGGCTAGATAGCAAGGTGTTCACAGAGTGGCACAAGACACCTTGCAAAGCAGTGGGCCACTTATTCGATCTGGAAGGAATCATACCATTCACACAAATGCGACAAGACTATGCACTACCCGAGACAGAACGTTTCCGCTATACGCAGATGAGGCACTGGTTACTTCATCCCGATGTTCAACCACAAGCTAGTCAGAAATTACTGAAATATGAGAAATGGCTGATTACTAAAATGGATGACAAGAAATTAGTCTCTGAAGTATATGGCATGCTACGTCACAAGGCCCCTACACAACCCACCGCAAGCCAGAAGCGCTGGGCGAGAGAACTAGGACAGGACTTGTCCAGAAAGGAATGGGATGACATATTATAGGGCCAAACATACAGCAAGGAACACAGCAAGTAAGAAAGCTGCTTTTAAGATAGCAACATATTGGTACCTTACTCCAGGACGCCTTAATAAAGGGAACCCAGATGGAAGCCGTACTTGCTGGCGTGGGTGTGGGGAGGAGGGTCCTTTATTACATGTACTATGGGATTGCCCACTTTTATCATCTTACTGGCCCAAAATACTAGACGAGATAGACTTAAGTTTCAAGACACAGATCCCATGATTCCCGGCATCTATAGTACTGGGACTGCCTAACTCCTTAATTTTCCCATTGAAATCTCGCAAGGGGAAACAGATGGGGTTGGCCTTGGGGGCAGAGCTCCAAAATATCCTGACATACTGGGGTATGCAAACTATACCTACATTCCTCGGTTTGTTCCACAGATTATGGTATATCATGGGGAAGGAGCAAATACACGGCTCCCTCACAAATTCCGAAGAAGCATTCAAGGAGGTGTGGAAGCAGCTCATTGGGCTGCTGTCAACGGAATCCCACAAGATCACCTGTCCGAAATATCTCCGCCTCCTAAGGATAACAAACATAGGAGAACTCCCCCAAGACACATTGAATCCTGATTCAGACGCTGTCATGGAAGCTAAACACACAACAGATGCAGACAGAAGAGTACCTGTGGGGGTGGGATGGGAGGGGTATGGAACTGTTTGAAGTCTGGTTTCGTTGTACCTTTTTCTTAGATTTTTGCATGTTTCATATAAGACATATAAGACGTTTATGCTATATGACATAAAAGGCAGATGCCTTTCAAAACAGATCCAAACCGAGCAATGCCGCAGAACGTGTGTGTAATACATATTGTGAAAATTGTCATAAGGTGACTGTTAATGCTAAGTAAAAAACCAGAGGTAAACCTAAACAAGCGTTGGCAAAGCCAATAGGTTTCGCCTATTCAAGATCTATTGGCTTTGTCAAGGTTTTTTTTAATTTTGCATGGCGGCACAAAGTAAAAAAAAAAGCTATATGACGTGGCCTGTGTGCACCATTTTGCCCCATTTTAGGTCTCGCCTGAGCCAGCGCATGCGCTGTCTGGCGAGACTTTTAGTAAGTGGGCTTCAGAAATTGCTACCACACGCGTTTTGCTGGACTCAAACTTGTGGTTACGCGCAAGGAGCGCGCAATTACGAGCTGAGGCTCCATCTGGCTTTCCTCGTCATGCTCATTAAGCGCATTGTTTGCAGCGCACTATCACTTTCACTTTCGCGGCCGCGTCACTTTCACGGCTGCGCGGTTAATGCTTGTTTCTACATGCTTGTTTTATACTCGTGGCCTTCACTGATCCATTCTAGATACCTGAGGTACCATTGCTCCCACCAACATTCCTAAATCATTGTTTTCATAGAAATGCTTAATGTTTTAGCCCCGCGCCCCTCTCGTCTTTATTTGCAGGCGTTGTGCTTTATATTTAGCATGGCACCCACTTGTTGCTGTTTTTTTTAATTTATTTCTATGGCACTCACTTTATTGGTTGCTAAGCACATAAGTTTTATTTTTTTATATGGCTGTTGTGCTTTGTTTTAACACAGTTCCCACTTGTATTTTAGGTACTATTTACGTAGCTAAAGGCTGTGCTCAGAAAGATACCGTCCCGGGACCTGGAAAGTGCAAGAGCACTTATCCGCCTCTATTCATATGAAGTGTTTGCAGACCCTGAAAACGTGCACCCCATGCTTTTTAAATTATTTTTATTACCATGGACACGGAGTCTGTCAAATTCAAAAGCGTCTTTAAATACCGTCTAACACATGTATAATTGTAACTAAGACGGAGCACACAGTCGGAGATATTCGCTCAGTAACGGTACAGACAGACTACTAAGATATGCCACCTTTGAACACCTGTTTACTGTCTTAGTATACTATATACCACATAAATCTACATATTGCCCACTCGCACTTCCTGTGGCATTGTGTCCAGGACTCTCCTCCAGGGAGAAACAAAGAAACAGGACTGGCCCTGAGTGTTTTCAGCCCTGGGCCCGCACCACACACCTCTTAAGGGGCTATGATTGATTGATAGATCAGCTGACTGCCTGAAAATGGAGGGCAGCACGAGTCAGGAGAAAGATCTGAGGACCCACACAGAACCATCTAGATCCTGTTTCCAGGCCACGCCCCTTATGAGTTCAAAATACACAATCGTCACACTGAAATACAATCGTCCACCTCTGTTGTCTTAAACCGCTGTAAATTGTGCAGCATTCATCTAAATTATCCTAACTATACAGTTTTAACACATGTTTTACATTATCTATCGTATTACCTGACTAGACATATTGGCTGCTCATATGCCACTGATTTCATGCAGACATTCGTAAATCATCCTGCTTGAAATTACGTTTCAGACTAAAATAAGCACTCGCCTTTGCTTCGTGTTTTTATTAATTTTGTAATTTCCTTTATTGAACTTCTAGATTTTCAGACCTTAGACACCAGGATTTCCTAATGGTCTGTAAGATTTGCACCTAAATGTATCATGGATGAAATGGGTTTGCGGGCTACTTGTGCCTTTCCAGTTAAGGTCTTAGCAGCCTCTAAGCACACACTTTCTTCAGTAGCTCAGCTCTACATTAATAACCTACAGTAGTAAGGAAGTGGACGCCAGGAATGTTTAGACACAATACGCACAATTGAGCAACATTGAGAACAAGTTCTTCTTTGGAGAGATGTATACTCCCAAAATACAAGTAAAATGAGCATTATCGAAGTTACAGTGTCTGGCTTATAAAAACAAGCATTGGCATAGCCAATAGGTCTCGCCTTTGGGACCTTGTAAGTGTTTGGTTATCCAGCACAATATCCTTGGTGCAACAACATCAACTGTTGCATGGCTGAACACTTATTAGGTCCCAAAAGCGAGACCTATTGACTATGCCAATGCTTGTTTTTTTTACTTCAATCTATGCACGTACAAACAAGTTAACATTTTAATTTTCCCTATACTTAATATGCAGTTCATATTCTTGAACAAATGCATACACTGCAGTTACTAGTGTGTCAAAGTGTAGCTAGCTGGAACACTGAGTATGGAGAGGCTGTGGCGTTATGGCAGAGCAGCTGGTTCTGGACCTGGGAAACCAGGTTCGAGTCTCTCCGCTGGTTCAACATCTTGGGATTCTGGGCAAATCACTTAATCTCCCTGTACCTGTAAAAATTAATGTGTCCTTGTGTAATGTAACTGGCGCTTGTGTAAAGTGCTCCAAGTCCTTCCCGTCACCTTCAAAATATATATAAAGGAAGCTATGAGGAAGGTAGGCAACTAGCAACCGGGTGAAGAAGGGGCATGCAGTGATGGGAGCAAGGTGGTGGAAGGGACAGGCCAGCAACGAATGGGAAGTGCCATGCAGCAAGGAAGGTGTGGTGGTGGTAGCGAGGGGCAAGCAACAAAAAGAATGCAGATGTTGGGAAATGTAAATTAAAATAAAGAATGTTACTAGTGCGTTGCAAGTGAAAGGACACTGGCCGCTGGAAGCAGTACCTGGTCCAAGCTCCACAGCAGGGATGAAAACTTGCTGATTAAGAAGCTAGTCGCAGGAGGGGGCACTGACCAACAGGTGGAAAGGGAACAACTGTGACGTGGGAGCAAACCAATGGTAAGCACAAGTAAGTAATGGGCGGACTATAAGCCCCTTTTAAGATTTTTATTTGGTCTGGTTCTATGGTTACCCCCACTTTTTGCCTGGTGCTAAGCAGTATTTGACTAGTATGACTGGGATCCTGCTAATCAGGACCCCAGTCTATCTGCTTTCTCCCTAAATTGTAGCGTTCAGTACTTAGGTACACCCCAGATTGGATACTGGGGTACCCTTATAAGTCCCTAGTATATGGTATCCATGTACCCACGGCATAGGTACCCCAGAGGTCTCCCATGGACTGAAGCATGCATTATGCAACCCATGAGAGACCATTCAAAACGGAACTACAGGCCTGCCATTGCAGCCTGTGTAAGCTGGTGCTAGCAGCACTTACTAAAGATATAGGTTTCCTATATCTAGGGTCACTGCACTTAAAACCTATAAGCCACCCCTATAGCAGGCCTTTGACATCCTGAAGGCAGGGTGCTTCGTTCTAAGTGAGAGAATGCCCCAGCATGAGCAGAACACCCCTGCATCCTACAGAGTCCATTCTCAAGGGTTCTCAGTGAAGCAGCCATATGCTATATAGAGGGGCACATGTAATTACGCAATGACCATCTCGAAAACGGCTGCAACGAATCCTATCATGTTTGATATCAAACATGTTGGAATCATACCCCCACACCGTAAACAGTGTGGGAGGATGATTCCAAGCACTGGAAGAACCCTCTGTTAGACTCTCACTGTTCCCAGTGCCAACCTTCAAGACCAGGACAGCACAAAATGGTTGCTGCAATCCAGTGATACATTTCTGCCCTCCTGCTGCTGAGCCAAGTTTGAGCAGGGGAAGGGAGAACAATAGGCATCCTGTCACAAGGAGGTGTGACTACCTCCCAGACAGGATTTAGTGTATTGGGACCGGGTGGGTGCGCTTGCCAGCGCCACTAAGTCTGCATGAGAGGCACATTTGGTGTCCCCGTGCACAGTCCAGTTCAAACCAGTCATGGGAGCCGTTGGCTCCCACTCTGGGACGAAACTGGACTAAGGATATGGAAGTAACCTCCCCCCTGTCCAGACCCTCCCCATAATCTTTCCCACCCTATCCCTTAGGGTACTTAAGGGCTTACATGGGTGTAGGTCCCTAGATTCGTCAAGAGATAAGATTAAGATCAGACAACACTTCTTTTTCTACCGTCTGGGCATTCTAGACTTCGCTGGACTTTGTGGGCCTGACTTCATCTCCCTTCAAGTCTTTTGCATCGTCTGTGCCTGTGCTTCATACAGAAACCTTCCAAGGCCTGTGAAGCATCAAAGACACTTGAAGGAATCTACTTTAGAGTGAACAAGTCCCTCCCCTTCATTCACAGGCACCACAACTAAGTCAACCGGTCTTCTGATCCTGAGCTCCTCCAGACTCCAAAGGCTCTGCAACACAGTTGGTGGTTTTCCAGAGCTTCTGAGGCCTGCCCTGCCCTCTCACCAAGTTTGAGGCCAGTATCCCTCGTGGAGGTTGCAATAATTGAACCCCTGTGCACTGCACAACTTGCAGTTGCAAAGGATTGTTGACTTCTTTCCAAGAAGATCTTCAGGCTCGAGTGTGGCCCCTACCTAGAGCATCTCCAGAGACCAGATTCTTCAGCCCCACCGCACAGTTGGGCACCCTGGCCTGCATTTTTTGGTGAGCTGCTTATGGTCCTCTTGCGACTCCAGTGCCTCCGGCCTGTGGGTTACACTTGTTCTTTTGGGCTCCCCTGACTGCTCAGTGTATGCACTGACTCCCCTGCTTTTGGTGAGTCCCCTGGACCTTGCTGGTCCCAACTTGGCTTCTTATTCTCTTCCACCATTCGTTGCATTTGCCAAGGCTTGTTGGTGCTCCTGCCGGACACAGACCCTTCAGCACTTGACATCCTTCGTGGGACAGCTCGTGCATGGCTCCTGGTACTCCTCAGCATCGCCTGGTCCTCACAGCTGCAGAGTCAAGGTCATTGTCATCCATCCTGCAACACCCGACATCGGGGGGTATACCTCTTTCAAGTTTCCTGGTCACTCCTGAGTGACTTAGACTCTGCCCCATCTGCTTACAGATACCTCTCTTCTAGAATCTACCTACGGACACTTTCTCCTTCTTCGGCAGCGGTACTTTCCTGAAGCCCTCCACTGGGTTCGACTGCGGTTTCCTACACCACTTCACACGCATGCATCTGGCTTCCCTGGTGTAGGTAACGTGGGTACTAGGGTATCCACAGGTGGGTTGGCTCTCCAACTTTCTATCTTCAACTGAGTCTGCTGGGAAGGGACCTTAATCTTTAAAAATTCAACCATGACTTACAAGTAGAATTGTACTGCGCACGCAGTCGTGTTGCCACACTGGAAACGCTCTCCGTGGGGTTCCTATCTACTCACCTTGGGTGGTTCCTTGGGTCCCCAGAACTTTTACGTATTTTCAACCGAGTCTTGACCCGAGTTGTGGTTCTTATAGCACTTTTTTAGTAAATGGTTTGGTCCCCCCCCTGGGGTTCACTGTGTATTTCATGCTACTTACTGTATTTTTTTTACTAAAGTATTGTGTGCATTGTGCATATATCCGGGTAGGAAATATTTCTATTTATGTGTTATACTTTGTGTGGTTCTTTTTCACTTAATCTATACTATGAGGTTGCATTCTGGTAAAACAAGCCAGTTTTACACACCTTCTGGACTAAGCCTGTAGGCTGATCTCCACAGCTACCACTTAGAGAGTTTTCTAAGGTTGTCTAAGACCTCTTAAATTACCACAAGGGTTGCCTGGACTGGTGCAAGGTGACCACTTACATAAGTGTAGATCATATACCAGGCCAGCTTTTCATACTGAGCAAGGGGCCTTTATGGGCAAACATATAAGACCAGAAAATACAGAGGGCCTTAGCGCTCTAAGGATATACCAATGTCATCAACCAACAGGCGCCTCAAAGCACCAAACATCACATCACCAAATGTGAAACGTATTACATATAGAAAGGCCAGCATAGGGAAGAACCAAATCCTACACACTTACTTTGATAGCAAACTCACAAACAGAACAAGGGAACACAGAGTGTATTTAACGAATGTTGCAAAGATAAATCAATTGAGTCGAAAAGATGGTGACACCCTTAAAAGCAAAGTTATCTACTGGATTAGGCACAACTGGCAATGTTTGTCGGTTGTGCGTTCAGATATAGTGATGGCAGAATGCCTACAAGGTGAAAATGCAAATAATTATACTATTGCCCTTACTGACAGTAACAACGCAACAGTGGATGGTCTGATTATTATGGTTTTAAGATCCAGTGCATTGCTAAAATTGACAATGAGGTTTAAACCGCACAGACCACTTTCTGATTTAGATCATCCACTGAGAAATAGCCATACTGCAACCACCAAAGTATCCTAGAGTCAAAACATGTCAAAGTCAAATAATTTATATAGCGCGCTACATACCCCGAGGGTCTCAAGGCGCTAGAGGAAGGGTGAGGAGTTACTTGTCGAATATCCAAGTTTTAAGTTGCTTTCTGAATGCCAGGTGGTTCTGAGTGAGACGAAGGTGAGTGGGGAGTGAGTTCCAGGTTTTAGCTGCCAGGTAGGAGAAGGATCTTCCTCCCATGGTGGTTTTGTTGATGCGAGGTACAGTAGCAAGGGCTTGGTTGGAGGATCGTAGCTGGCGGGAAGGGGTGTAGAAGGAAAGTCGTGAATTGAGGCATTCGGGTCCAAGTTCGTAAAGTGCTTTGTGTGCGTGGGTTAGGAGGCGAAATGTAATCCTCTTATTGACGGGGAGCCAGTGGAGGTTTTTCAGGTGACCAGAGATGTGGTCTTTACGCGGGATGTCAAGTATGAGTCTGGCTGATGCGTTCTGGATGCGTTGGAGTTTCTTTTGGAGTTTTGCGGTGGTACCGGCGTAAAGGGTGTTTCCGTAGTCCAGGCGGCTCGTGACCAGTGCGTGGGTGACCGTTTTTCTAGTTTCGGTGGGGATCCAGCGAAATGTTTTTTTGAGCATGCGAAGAATGTTGAAGCAAGATGACGAAACGGCGCTGACCTGTCTGTTCATAGAGAGCGAGGAGTCCAGGATGACGCCCAGGTTTCGTGCGTGGTCCGTCGGGATGGGTGCTTTTCCAAGGGCTTCTGGCCACCAAGAGTCATCCCAGGCGGATGGGGAGGTACCTAAGATAAGGACTTCTGTTTTGTCTGAGTTCAGTTTCAGACGGCATTGGTTCATCCGCTCGGCTATTTTTTTCATTCCTTCATGTAGGTTGGTTTTGGCGGTGTTCGGGTCATTGGTGAGTGAAAGGATCAGTTGAGTGTCATCAGCGTAGGAGATGATGTTGAGGTTGTGTTGGCGTGCGATGGCCACGAGGGGGCTCATGTATACGTTGAAGAGGTTGGGGCTTAATGAAGATCCTTGTGGTACGCCGCAAATGACTCCAGAGGCCTCTGATTTGTATGGAGGGAGGCGGACTCTTTGAGTTCTACCGGTGAGGAACGAGGTGATCCATTCCAATGCTTTTCCTTGGACTCCGATGTTTCTGAGGCGTTGTAGTAGTGTGCTATGACAGACTGACAGAATCTTGCGGCAGTAGACTGACTATGCAAAGTGACACCAGCTGATCAATGTATCCTAAAATCACTGTATGACCATGACCTAAAGCTGGAGGGAATGCCAGCCATGAACCTAGAGAGAATTGTGCATCAGTCAGAACAGCGTATAGGAAGTAGGGAGCTAAATAATATCCCTGATATGGAGGCATGGCAAGACGTTTTATTAGATACCCTCAGAATATTGGATCAGGAACTCATTAGCCTGATTGGCATAAGTACATAGACCAATTTCACTTCTGCCTCTTTCAAGAGACTTTGACAATAGACCTGCCAAATTAGGGAATATAAACGTTTCCCGTCAATGCAGCCCCCTCTATGACTGGAAGGCCCTCTGGGCAGCTGGTTTTATGGGCAAAAATCACTTAAAATGTTGATATAGTGTTTATCATATACATTCTTAAAAAAGGAAAAACAGTCCCTAAGTTTAAGGATATCCCTTACGTCGAGGTGTCCCTTGTCCCAACTAATCCAGTGAGACACAACACGACTCAAAGAACAACCCTATGGTCAAAAGACAGCAATAAGACTCAGCTGGCCAGTAGCTGAGCGTCAATTTCGTTGGGTACTCAATGTCATATAAAGTCCTGTAGCATTACAAAAACAATCCTATGTGCATAAGTGATAAAAACAATAGTTTATTAAAAGGAATTTTTCATTACAGTACATAGATTTCAATATTGCACAATCATACAAACAATTACATTAAAAACCAAAAAGTCGACGCAGCGTTTCGGTGTCTTGTAAGGATAGGTACACCTTCTTCAAGACGGTTTTTAAAATCACTCAAATTATGAGCGAATCTGGTAGTAACGAGCTACCTTTAATGACAACTATTTCTTATTCCATTAGTTGCATATTTTCTGCTTAGTTGATTATTACAAATTATTTCCACCTGGATCCAAGTGTTTATATAAACTGGATAGGTTCGCTGTACCAGGGATGACCACCGTATGGATAATGTAATCGCATACAACCTCATAATTTGAGTGATTTTAAAAACCGTCCTGAAGAAGGTGTACCTATCCTTACAAGACACTGAAACGCCGCGTCGACTTTTTGGTTTTTAATGTAATTGTTTGTATGATTGTGCAATATTGAAATCTATGTACTGTAATGAAAAATTCCTTTTAATAAACTATTGTTTTTATCACTTATGCACATAGGATTGTTTTTGTAATGCTACAGGACTTTATATGACATTGAGTACCCAACGAAATTGACGCTCAGCTACTGGCCAGCTGAGTCTTATTGCTGTCTTTTGACCATAGGGTTGTTCTTTGAGTCGTGTTGTGTCTCACTGGATTAGTTGGGACAAGGGACACCTCGACGTAAGGGATATCCTTAAACTTAGGGACTGTTTTTCCTTTTTTAAGATTGTTTCACCCTGTCCCATATTGGTTCATAGGGTACCTACCTTGTTTGTTCTATCATATACATTCACCAGATATTCTGGGAGTAAGCATAAACGCCAAAGATACGACTTCATTGCACCAGTTCAATGTGTACATTAGACTACAAAGAAGCAATTTGGAATCACAGGTCATAGAAACAATAGATGGCGCCCTTACACATATAACTCTTAGTGACACAATTATTATAAGGAGCAATTTAATTGTACGTATGAACCAATAAATTGCCTAGGATTAGTAATGGAGGAAGAGAACATGGTTAGAGGAATTCCCCAATTGGAGGCTGGCCCACCTGTGCCTTGCATTGTAGCAGTTATGCAGTTGGTAATTAATAGCATGCAGTGGCAGGATTAGTTCCGATAATAATGAAAATACCTGTCTGTATACATTGAAAAGGGGCAGCCCCCAATCAAAGATAGACTATGTATTACATAGTATAATTACATGGCATAGGATCCCTGCCTTCAAAATAGATGCTAGAGAAGACAGCGACCACTTCCCTTTATAACTTGAAATGACAGGCTGCCTGTCACAACACGATCATTTGGCAGAGATAATTAGTCAATTCAACCAACGATTAGAAACAATCGTAGCACGGTCAAATGGCCCTGAATTCTCACTAACTTAGAGACCATGATGAATACTTATAATGCTTTTTCTGAGGTGGTGGGCTGTGTTCCATCTGTATCTTTAACTATGGCCATCCACCAATCCCTGGTTACCACTCTAAGGCCATTTCTAACACAACTGCCGGATTATAAAAAAAAGGCTCAGGGTACGAAGAGTTTCCTCATGTAATCAGGGTGGGAAGAGTTTCCTCCTGGCTGGAACCCGTGGCATACTGCGGAATACAAAGATGCCAAGACGTTTTTACTCAGAGCCCTAAAGACTGAAAATGCACTAGTGCTTAGAGAGGCAAGGGATAGTTACAAGAAAGAATTAGTCAGAGCACAACGAAGTTGGGAGGAGATGACCTGAAATGACCTGCTGCAGGTGGCAAAGTCCAAAGATACCTTGGTATTTTGGGAAATAGTTTCTCTTTGAAGTAAAGACTCTACTACTTGCACATAGCATTATCTGGACCCTGTCACTTGGATCCAACAATTTACTGACCTCTAGTTCGAAACGGCAGAGCACCCGCACAACTTAAATGGCTCCTGAATTATTTTATAAATGCAGGTATCGAATATATGGTCCCCTTCAGTTTAGAAGAAACGATGGAGGCAATTGATGCTATCAAGTTGGGAAAAGCTTCCAGTTTGGATAAAATTCTAGAGGATTTGTTTAAACATGATAAAGAAGTTTGGGACCCTTGCGCCAACTTAATTAGTAATGTGGTCGCATCCGGAGCACCTGTATCTTCCACATGGGGAGAGGCTGAATTAGTACAGATTTACAAAAAAGGGAGCACACATGAACTAGGGAATTACAGGCCAATGAACTTCATAGATGAAATAAAAAAAATCTATGCCAGGCAGATCCTGAATAAACTGAAAGACTGAATCGATTCGATTCATAAACTTTATTCGATTCAAAATAATAGAATCATAAAAGTATACAGACCTTAGTTTAAAAAAAATAAATCAAAATAATTCATATTACAGTTTACACATTTTAAAAGCTAAAAATAAAAATTTCCAACACATTTGACAATTGATCACACCCTATACCAAAGGATGAAGTTGTAGTTCATGTTATACAGATAGCAGAGAAAGGACGGTATTAACCAGACAGACTAACAGTACCGTTTCCTAAGTTGCAATAACAATCGTATAATACTTAGCATGGCAGAACATACTCCAGGTGAGGATAATGACAACAAATAATGATAACCCTCTTTATAATTACATGGTCGCCGTTTTTTTAGAATAGGCTTAGTAAACCTAATTCTTGGTTCCTTATAAAGAGGACAAAAAAGAACAAGATGGATGGTATTTTGTCTGGTTTTGTCATCACAAGTACAAAGACTGAATCAATGACAATAACATACTAACAGTCTATCAGGCAGGGCTTAGGGAATGCACAAGCACAATCAACCAGGTCTTCCGGCTTTTGTGCATCCTGTGGAAATACATTAAAATAAAGGGTGGTCACATGTATATTGCATTTATAGACATGAGGGTGGGGCTTGACCTTGACCCCCGAGGGCTCTTATGGGCCTCATTAAAGAACCAAGGTGTACCAGAAGACATCTTGACCAAGATAATCAGGTTACACCAAGGTAATTATGCCAAAGTCTGTTGGGTGTAAATGGTGATACTACAGAACCAATCCATTTCAATAGAGGAGTGAGGCAGGGGTGCATACTGGCACCTACCCTGTTCTCACTCTACATCAACAATGTTGTTGACCACCTCATGAAATGTAGTCACAATTCACCAAAGCTCTGTGGCATCCCTATTCCTGCGTTACTTTTCACGGATTATATCATTTTGGTTTCATGAATGCCAAGGGGGTCGCCAAAGTCTACTTGATGGATTCAACACATATTGCATTGGAAAGGGGCTAGAAATAAACATCAGTAAGACTAAGTATATGGATATAAAACTCCATTTGACTTTCAAGAGAAATCGTACATTTGGTAAACAAACACTGGGACATGTATCAAACTTCAATTATTTGGGAGTAACACTCTATTCTAGATTATCATGGAACCCTCAAATAAATTGTGCAAAAATGGTCCCACACACAGTTCAAGGGCTATTTATAATATACACCGCATGTCCACGATCAAGATGACTTCACTGGCCCTTGATATTAACAAACACGAGGCTTAAGCAGCAGGTTTATACGGGGCAGAGCTGTGGGGCACAGGTAATACAAAAGAACTTGCAGTTGGCGAAAAATACGTTTTTGAGAGGTCTAATATGACTACCAGCATCAACATCATTAATACCTATATACCACGATAGACCTATACTCTATGGGATAGGATTCAAACTTAAACATTAACAACAACCTCTGCAGAAATTACAAATGCTGTTAAACAACTCAAGAGTGACTGAGTGAAAAAATACAAAAGGAATTTTATAGGAATTTTTTTTTTAGAAAAATGTTTTAAAGTGTATTTTCTTATCTTTAGCCCCCTGAAAAGGCAAACCAGAAATAAGGAAACACCCAGGGCAACCCCTGCCCTTGTGCATACACAAAAAGAGAAAGAAAAATCTTTCTCTTTTTAAAGGACCCTCACTCACCTCTAATTGGTGACATGCTTCATCATAGGGTCCCCGCTGGGGTGACCGAGTGCCTCCCCAGCGTGCTACAACGCCTGAATTACAGCGGAGCTGGATGATGGTATGTGAAACAGTGCTCTAACTAATATGTGAATTTAAACTGTGAGTGAAATTTAAAAAATACATGGTTGTAACCCATAGAAAATTTTAATAGAGGTCAACCAGTATTGGGTTAAAATCAGTGCAAGGCGGACAAACCCAGGTTCTGTATTAAGAAACCTGTGTCCTGAATTCAATTGGTCAACATGTTTCTGCTGTTATAAATGCTTGTTCGCTCAGCATTCGTCAGGACCTAAATATAAAACCTAAAAGGTTACAAAATGCTTTGACATGCCTACTTTTGGGCCTTCTTAAACATCAATCTTTCTCCCAGGGTCTGGTCAAACTACAGTGGCTCCCAGTTGACAAAAGGATCAAGTTTAAATCATTATGCATTTCTTTTAATACGCTGCAAAATGTTCATGTTCATGTTATGTAGGATGTGCCCGCCACTGTGGCGGGCACATCCTAATTCCCCCTACGGGACCCACGCCCTTATGGTGGGCGGTCCCGTTCTCCGTTAGGGTGGCGGGCGGACAAAGTCCGCCCGCCATCCTAATGTGCCCCAAAGTTGCTGATAACTATAACAAGCTACGGTCTAAACAGTACGAGTACGGCGAAAGAGTCGGTCGCCTATTAGCTAATCAAATTGCAGATCAAAATGCTAAAACCCACGTAAAAATGATTAAAGCGGTGGACGGCTTAACATATACTAGGTCTGCTCACGTAGTCGAACAATTTGGGTTATTTTATGCTAACTTATATAGTGGTTCAGGCAGTTCTGGAGGACAGATCATTACGGAATACGCACAGGAATGTCAGTTGTCAACCCTCAGTCCAATGCTGTCCGAGTCACTGGATGCAACATTGATGCATACGAAATCGAGGAAGTCATTAATGCTCTGACGGTTGGCAAAGCAGTTGGCGAGGATAAGATTCCATTGGAATTTTAAAAAATCTTTAAAGATATACTGGTCCCTATCTTTCTTAAGGTATGCAACTCTATTTTTCAGGGAGAAGAGGTCCCTCTCTCTTGGAACTCATCTAATATCGTAATTTTCCCCAAAAAGGGGAAGCCGATTGGCGATATGAGTTCATATCGACTAATAGCGCTGATCAATACCGACGCTATGCTCTTTTCTAAAATTCTCGCGGCTCGCCTAGCTCTGGTAATTCACTTAATAGTCTCAGAGCAACAGCACAGCTTTGCTACTGGTAGAGACACCTCTGCTCATATTAACACTGCAATAGCCGCATTCGATATCTCCATTCAGTTGGGTCAGCAGATGGGTATGCTGATGTTAGACGCCAAGAAGGCTTTCGGCCGGGTGACATGGGAAACACTATGGATATGTCTTGTATGGGCTTCGGTCAAAGGTTTATCTCGGCGATACAGAAAATATATAATCATCCAACAGCTACAATTATACTCAATTGACTTTCCTCTCTTTTAGTCTCAGTTCAAAGGGGGATTCGGCAGGATTGTCCTCTATCCCCTTTACTTGCTATTTATATCGAGCCTTTTATCCAACATCTATTGATCAATGGCAATATTGATCCAGTTATTCTGAATGGGACAAAAACTAAAGCTAACCGCTTATGCGGATGACATCGAATTCTTTTCAGTCGACCCTGTTAAAGCTATGGCCGCAATCATGGATGAAGCACAGCGATTCAGCTCTTTTTCCAGTTACAAATTACATTTGCACAAAACACAGACGATCCTAAATTTTCAATTAGTTCCCCCCCACCCAGTAACTCTTGGAGTTACAAACACAGCTATCTATCTGGGGGTATGTCTTAGTAGCCAAGTCAACGAAATCATCCTACTAAACTATGATACATTACTAAAGAAAGTGCAGAGAAGTTATGGAGTTGGCACTGTCTCTATGGGCGGTGCAATGTTGTTAAAATGAATATTTTACCAAAATGTTTATATCTTTTTGGTACCATCCCACTAAATATACCATCTTCTTTTTTCAAATGCCTAGATAGTGTTTTGGGTAGTTTTATCTGGGGATATCGACGGGCTAGAAGAGCTATTCAACATCTAAAACTTTCATACATACAGGGGGGATTCAACCTCCCTGATTTTAAGTTCTGCTTTTGGGCAGTATTTATGGAATGGATACAGAGTCTACTCAGATGAACTGATACAAATCCCAATTGGTTTTCATAACAGCTGGAGTGCGGGCCAAATACTGGGTTTATACCATATCAAACACTTGATCCTAACTATTTTAAACAAGTCCACTTTATGGTAGTCAGAGACATTACTGAAATATAGTGTGAAATCTGTAAAATAGCCGATTTGCACCAATACACGGTGCTATTGGGGAATCCTCTGTTTCCTAATACATTCCACAATCCTATCGGAAAGAATGGCAAATTAAGGGCATAACGTGGATGGGTCAGTTGTATGACGATCAGGGCTTTCAAACTTTTTTATCATTAAATGAAGAATTCGATCTCTCACAAACCCATTTTTTCAAATACTTGCAAGTTAGGGATTATTTCACTCGAAGTCGGGGACTATCCAAGTTGTCTAGCTCATGCAAGATCTTGTCTATACTTGTCGGCACCAGTGGGTGAGGAGCTATCGGTAAAATTTATCAAAAACTTATTGGGGTGGTCGGCGATGACGGTGTACAAATTGCTGCTAAACGTAGCCGGGTTTTTGGCTCTGATATTTCTAGGGAGGAAATACAAGAGTCTCTTCAAACTATTGATTTAGCTGTAACATCTGTCAATCTAAAAATACAACAGCATAGAATTATTTTTATGCTATATTACACTCCAGAGCGAATTTCCAAATAGGCTAATAACTCAACATCTGCTAAGACCAACTGCCCTAAATGTCAGGAATACGCTGCTGATTTACATTATGTTTTTTACCTGCCCTCGACTGAAGGATTTTTGGTCTAACATTGCTCTGGCTTTGTCAACTTGGGTCTATGATAACCCTGTCTCAGGGAAAGAGCTGCTGTTGGGACTATTTTCCGAATCTGGGTGTCATACGAAACCCCTAGCCTCTCTTATTTCTTCTTGTGCTCATCTGTGTATAGCCCGTTCTTGGATACATGCCACACCTCCCAGTATTAATGAATTTTGGTCTCTGATGAGGGAGATCTTTGAAATGGAAACTGCATTGGCAAAAGCTAGAGGTCCCCGATCCCTGTTAAAATTGCACAGTGTTTGGTCCTGTCTTCATTGGGATTAATGATTGTAGGTGTCCTCTTCTTTTTCTTTCACTTCGTACTTTTTTTCTTTCTTCCCTGTCTTTTTCCTTCCCTCTTTCCTTTTACTTTTTTCATTCTTCTTTTCTTTTTCCTCTCCATAAATGCTCCTTTGAGCTCTGCATATGTATACTGATGTATTTTTATTAGAAAATGTTGTTTTATATTTACTATTTGTGCATCTTTTTTGTGGCGAATAAAAAATAAATAAGAAAATATATAGTTTTTATGCAAGAAACATGGGAGACTAAGGACATTGTTTTTGATGGATTTATGTGTCTTAACCTGCCCGCTGTTCCTTCTACATCAGGTAGAGCTAAGGGGGGCATGTCGACCTGGTTTGAAGTGGAAATTGCTGGTATGATTATTCAGCTATTCCATGAGAAGGGGGAGGCGAAGGTGTTTTGTTTTTCCTGGAAAGATACTTTTAAGCAGTACCTGGTAAATTTTTATATTAATAACTTTGCATCCAAAGGCATTCTCAAGGGCTGTTTATGCTGATTGACAAGCTTGTTGAGCGAGAGGCTCGAGTGGATCGTCCTTTTAAGCTGTTGGTGGCAGGGGATTTTAATGCGAAATTGGGTGTTCCAGTATCGCTTTCCCAGTCCACTTCTGATCCAGCCACTGCTGAGGCGGACCAAAATGTAATAGATGCTAGGGGACCGGTCCTACTTAGCCAGTTGTTAGAAAGAGATTTGGTTAATATGGCGCCCAATTTGACTGACCACTATATTCCCACCTTTACTGGATGAGGTACAGGAAGTACTATTGATTATGTATTCTCCTCCTGGGGCATGTTTCCTTTTATTAAGGATTGTGAGGTCCTTATCAAGGCTTATAGTGACCACAATCCTATCTCTGCTAAGTTAGTGTTACCGGCCAGGGGACTGAACCCTAAGCCTTTATCCATTCAGTCATTATCCACTAAAGATGCTGGGCGCAGAGTAGTCTTGTGTTCAGCAAACATTTATAGTATTAAGTCGCAGATAATTTCCTTTAGTTCTGCCATAGGTGTCTAGCTGAAATTGTATACCACGTGAGCCAGCTTGCATCTTACAAGGTTTCGCAATCTTGTTAGACAAAGTCAAACATATAGGGCCAGATGTAGGAGCCCTAATACCGGTCGGAAACGGCCGATTTCGGCCGTTTCCGACCGGTATTAGGGTTTTCAGATGTAGGGGGCTGAAAATGACAGAATCGGTATATTTACCGATTCGGCAAAATTACCGATTCGGTAAATTACCGAATCGGTAGATATACTGATTCTGTAATTACAAATGTAGGTGGCACAGTTTACAGTGCCACAGGCCCTTAAGAGTGGGTATTTTACCACACAATCCTATTGTGTGGTAAAATACCGAATTCAGGTGTGCATGCACATCTGTGCATGCACACCTGTGCAATGTGACACACAGACATGCACTTAGGGCATGTATGTGTGCCACATTGCACACAAGCCTGTATTTGCGGTGCTAGAGGGTGTCAAAGTGACACCCCCTGCACCCTTGCTGGAATCGGTATTTACCGAATCGGTAAATACCGATTCGGTAATGGCCATTGATTCCTATGGGCTTCAATGCCCATAGGAATCAATGGGCATTACCGAATCAGTATTTACAGAATCGGTAAACGAATCGTAACGATTCGGTATTTACCGATTCTGTAATACCTACATCCCCCCCCCCTCTATTTTACCACTTCTTAAATACCGAATCGGTAAAATTCGGTATTTAAGAAGTGGTAAAATAAAATTACCTACATCTAGGCCATACTTTCTAAACCAACTTTCCAGTCCTGTAATCAAGCGCACCCCTGGTCCGACAAGGCTTGCAGAGAGGCTGATAATACCGAACGTAGGGCTTTAAAACAAAACCCTAGAGACCCGATAGTGATAAGGGAAAGTAGGAAGCTGTAAAAGCTTGCCATTAAGAAAAGAAAGGCAACATTGAAGGAAGAAAGGTGGGTGAGCGCTTGCATGTCAAGAGACCCTCAGGCCTTCTGGAAGGCCGTACGGTCTGTCTTATCTCCCACCCTAACAACAGACAAAGTTACTGTCCATATCCCCACTGAGACTTGGGTGACTCACTATGCTGGCCTTTATTCGGCTGACTTTGCTGCAGAGAATGCCCCATCTGAATTTAACTAGTCAAAACCTTGTTTTTAATGTAGGGGAAGTACGGAATGCAATTGATACCAGTAAAGGTAAAAAGGCACCAGACCCAGATGGAATTCCCCTGGATTTATTTAAGGAAGATCCCGCATTCTGGTCCGCGGTACTTACTGCAGTTTTTAACTCAGTTTGCAGTGAGGGTGTCCCAAACTCCTGGCGCACCTCTGTGATAGTACCTGTTTTTAAAAATGGTGATGTGCAAGATTCCAAATTCTATTGTCCAATATCTCTTTTGTCCTCTTCTGTTAAAGTTATTGGGAGAGTCGTACTAGATCGCCTCCTGGACTGGATTAGTGCAAACCATATTCTGGCTACAATCCAGTATGGGTTTAGGAAAGGTCTAGGCACAATCGAACAATGTCTTAATCTCCACCTTATTCTGGCCAAATATAAATATGTGAAGGACACCTCTACTCACCTAGCATTCATGGATTTAACCAGCGCATTTGACTATGTCTCACGCTCAAGGTTGTGGGACATTTTAGTAAATATGGGTGTTGACGCAGGTCTAGTTTCCTTTCGGAGGCTCCTCGACCACGATCTTCCATCCTCAGTGAGGTATGGTAATGCTGGTGAATGTTCAGAACAGTTACGTATTAAGCGAGGGGTACGCCAAGGATGCGTACTCGCCCCAATCTAATTTCTCCTTTATACAAACGATTCATTCAATCAATCAATCAAGACACTTATAAAGCACACTACATACCCATGAGGGTCTCAAGGTGCTTGGGAGGGGGGGGGGATGCTGCTACTGAACGAAGAGCCAGGTCTTGAGGAGTCTTTTGAAGGCCAGTAGGTCTTGGGTCTGCCGTAGGTTGGTGGGGTGGGTGTTTCAGGTCTTGGTGGAAAAGTGGGAGAAGGATGTGGGGGACTGTGGCGAGGGCAAGGCCGGCAGAGCGGAGCTGGCGGGTGGGGGTGTAGCAGCTGAGAAGTCTGTTAAGGTATGCTGGGCCGGTGTTGTGGAGGGCCTTGTGTGCGTGGATTAGGAGCTTGAAGGTTATCCTCTTGTTGATGGGGAGCCAGTGCAGGTCTCTCAGGTGGGGTGTGATATGGCTGCGGCGGGGGATGTCGAGGGTCAGACGTGCCAAGGCGTTCTGGATGTGTTGCAGTCGTCCCAGGAGCTTGGCCGATGTTCCTGTGTAGAGGGCGTTTCCGTAGTCCAGCCTGCTGGTGACGAGGGTCTGGGTACCTGTTCTTCTAGTTTCGGTGGGGATCCACTTGAAGATCCTGCGGAGCATTCGGAGGGTGTTGAAGCAGGATGAGGATGCTGCGTTGACCTGTTTAGTCATGGAGAGGGTGGAGTCGAGGATGACCCCTAGGTTGAATGCGTGGTCGGTGGGTGTTGGGGCTGTTCCTAGTGTTGTCGGCCACAAGGAGTCGTCCCAGGCTGATGAAGGGGTGGAGCCGAGGATGAGGACCTCTGTCTTGTCCGAGTTCAGCTTCAGTCGACTGTTCCTCATCCATTCGGCGAAGGCCTTCATGCCTTCGTGGAGGTTGGTTTTGGCGGTGTGAGGGTCTTTGGTGAGGGAGAGGATCAGCCGGGTGTCGTCGGCATAGGAGTTGATGTTGAGGTCGTGCTGTCGGGCGCCGTGGGTGAGGGGTGCTATGTAGATCTTGAACAGCGTCGGGCTGAGGGAAGAGCCCTGGGGTATGCCGCAGAAGATCTCGGTAGCACTGGAGTGGAAGGGGGAGGCGGACGTTCTGAGTTCTGCCGGAGAGGAAGGATGTGGTCCAGTCCAGGGCCTTCTCTTGGTTCCGGCGTCGTGTAGGCATGTTCGTAGTGTGTGGAGGCAGACCGTGTCGAATGCGACTGACAGGTCCAGGAGGATGAGGGCCGCTGTTTTGCTGTTGTCGAGCAGGGACCTGATGTCATCGGTGGCGGCAATGAGGGTGGTTTTGGTGCTGTGGTTGCTGCGGAAACCGGACTGAGACGGGTACAGGATGCTGTTCTCCTCGAAGTAGTGGGTCAGTTGCTTGTTGACGATTTTCTCGGTGACCTTCACCGGGAACGGGAGCAGGGAGATGGGTCGGAAGTTCTTGAGGTCCTTAGGATCCGCCTTGGGTTTCTTGAGTAAGGCGTTGATCTCAGCAAGCTTCCAGCTTTCCGGGAAAGTTGCTGTCTCGGAGGAGATGTTGATTACTTTCTGGAGATGGGGTGCGATGGCTGTGCAGGTTTTGTTGAAGATGTGGTGAGGGCATGGGTCTAACGGTGATCCGGAGTGGATGGTGTTCATGATCTCGCTGGTGTCCTCATCGTTGATAGCAATGGTAAAACAAGGGTTTGTGGGGGATGTCAAGGAGAGAAATAGACGCTCACAGCGAGGGTATTTGGATGCAACATTTGTTTATAAATGAAAATCAAAATATATACATTACAAGTGTATTATGGTGCAACAAGTGTCCCAAGTGAATGTATAAGGAACCAAAAAGAACAATTGGGTGATTACTGGTGACAATACTTACAAGGCTTCTGTGCAATTTACAAGGAAAGCGACCATTCTGAATATGTACAGGAGAGATGAACAAACACTTTACACAATCATAAGTGCTGTTTGCAAGGTTTGTTTTCCTTATTTTATCGTCGACGGCGTTTCAACCCCGTGTTGAATAAAGGGTCTCATCAGGACTAGAAGATGGGGGACATCTGGGGGAAGAGATAAGGTAGAGTAAGGATTGGACCTGCGGGAAAGCCTAGGCAACTTCAAAGAAACAACTAAAAACGGGATGGTAAGTACCTGCGTGATGCAATGAAGGTCACAGTATGTGTGCAAGGTGAAACCAGTGCGTGAAGGTGAATTAAAATAAGTCACAGTGAACCCGGCCGGGTTCTGGAGGTGCCGTAATGGAGATGGGGAAAAGGAAAACTGAGTTTAAAAACGGTTCAGTTGTACATTTCACGTCTTCTAGTCCTGATGAGACCCTTTATTCGACACAGGGTCGAAACGCCGTCGACGATAAAATAAGGAAAACAAACCTTGCAAACAGCACTTATGATTGTGTAAAGTGATTGTTCATCTCTCCTGTATATATTCAGAATGGTCGCTTTCCTTGTAAATTGCACAGAAACCTTGTAAATATTGTCACCAGTAATCACCCAATTGTTCTTGTTGGTTCCTTATACCTACACTGGGGACACTTGTTGCACCATAATACTCTTGTAATGTATATATTTTGATTTTCATTTATAAACATCTGTTGCATTCAAATACCCTCGCTGTGAGCGTCTATTTCTCTCCTTGACATCCCCCACAGACCCTTGTTTTACCATTGCTATTATGCTTTATGGTTACTATACTAAGTAATTATATCATTCCACCGGAACCGCTGTTTCCTAGATTAAGTATATACCCTGGTTCCTTCGTGAGTTGGGTCCCCTTGTTCTTGCATTTCGGTCCAGGAGAGCAGGCGGTTGGTATAGGTGGAGGTCGTGGGGGCGGTGGTTGCCGGGGCGGTCATTGGGTTGAAACTGTCGTGGATGTCTGCGATCTTGCGGTGGAAGAAGGTGGCCAACGAATCGCACAGGTCTTGTGAAGGCGAGATGCCGTTGGTGTTGGAGCTGGGGTTGGAGAGTTCCTTCACGATGTTATAGAGCTCTTTGCTGTTGTGTGCGTTGTTATCTAGGCGGTCTTTGAATGAAGCCATCTTAGCGGTTCTGATGAGCTGATGGTGCCTGTGAGTGGCGTTCTTGTGGGCTGCGTAGCTGTCCGGTGTTTCTTTGCGGATCCAGTTCTTCTCCAGTTTTTGGCACGTTCGTTTGGAGGCCTGGAGGTCTTCGGTGAACCAGGTGGCTTTCTTGCTGGTGTGGCTGTTGGTGGCTGTCTTGAGTGGGGCGAGGGTGTTGGCGCAGTTGTCGATCCATTGTCTGAGGTTGCGGGCGGCAGTGTTCGGGTTGAGGGTGGTGGTTAGCTGGTCTTCTGTGACTTTGCTCCAGCCACGTCGAGGCATCTGTTGGGTGCGGTGGTGCGTGGTGGGCTTCCTGAAGGTGAAGTGGATGCAGTGGTGGTTGGTCCAGTGGGGTTTAGTGGTGTGGTTGAAGGTGACGTGGGGGCTTCCGGTGAAGATGGGGTCGAGCGTGTGGCCGTCGGCATGGGTGGGTGTTGTCATTCATGGAGGGCATGTCAGCTGACATGTCTGATCAACGTCGGAGTTTGGCGTCCATGGACTCAACACTGACGGCAGCACTTGCCATCCTGCAGCATCAATCCCCCCCACTCCTTCTGACCCATCCACATCCCCCTCTCCCATCCCTGTCCACCATACACGCAGACGCACAAGATCACACACCCCAACAGAGACACCCAGCACACCCACACGTAAGTTTAAGCGCAGACCTCCATTCACCCAATCTCAGGGGGATGTACGCACACTCACAGGGACAGGGGACACACATCAACCACCCACCCACAGGCACCATACACCTGACTCACAGCCCTCTACCTCCACTCCCATTGTGTCCCCGGGTTCAGGTGGTAACCTGTCTGAACTGGCAGCAGTGTGCAGCACTGAATATGTTGCAACCTTTTGCGCTGAACCTGCCACTGTGTGTGGAATCCTAACCACCTGCGTCCACTAGACACACACCCTTCCCTCTCCTGTCCCCGCGGTGCCGGACCCAGACTCCGATGATGCCCCCCAGGGGTCCATGGACCTCTAAGTCCAACATGTGCAGGCAAGTTTTGGGGTGACAGCCTCCACGAAGTCACCACTGTCATGGACTGGATTTTGGACAGGCCATTGGCCTTCTGTGAGCCTGGACTCATTTATTTGTTCTTTTGCAAATTGGCGCTGAATAAAGCATTTTATTTTTCAGTCTGAACTATTGTATTTCAGGAAATTGCTTTAGGTGCTGTGTGCCTACAAGTTGGTGTAATGTTAATGTTTTGGTATTGTGAAAGATGTCTACTTTTCAGATGGGAATGAGGTGGACCATGGTATCTCTGTGCTATCACAATGTTTCTGATAATTACATAGATTTGTGTGTGTGCAGTTTGCATACAGACATTATCCAAAAGAGTGTCCTTTCCTCTGTGACACACATGAGATATTGACTACAGGCAGTTGAACAATTGTTGTGGTGACTTCAGTATGGATTTCCCATTGATTAGTGCATTCACTTGCGCAATGGCCATGCCTGCTCACAAATGCTATCTGACAATTGGTCAGTGCCATCCATGCTACTCACTGTGCTTGGATTTGTGGTGTCTATTAATGCCTTCAGGGAGTCCATCATTATTTTCCACACTATGCATGACAATGTTATCCGCCTTGACCTCATGATTCAGATAGTCACATTTAAAAAATGTGTTACAAATACACAATTGGGTGCTTTGTATCTAGGGCTTTCCTACCCTGTTCCTTCCATGAGAGAGTACATGTTTGAACACATGGACAGTCACATCATGTCCGGGATGGACATGACTCTTCCTAATTCCATTTGTGCTTCATTTGTTGAGTGGTCTGTTGCATGACTACACACTATTGAGTCATGCTGGAGAGGAGGGGGGGGGGGGTGCCAGCAAACTACATGGGTGGATATGGCTGTGGGATCTGCCAAAACAACCACATGTGGTGTGTCACTCAGTGTGTGACAGGAGACCATTCTCCGTGGAGTAGGTCACTGCTGTGAGTGATGTGTTGATATGCAACTATCATGAGTGTCACAAGTTAGGGATGTACACATACAGGCATGTAGTTGTATGATGGTGGAAATGCACACCCCTATGTCTGGGCACTGCTGGGGGGGTCCTCTGCAGCCACCCCCTATACCCTTGGGCACTGCTGGGAGTCCTCTGCACCCACCCCCTATACTGTTGGGCACTGCTGGGAGTCCTCTGCACCCACCCCCTATACTGTTGGGCACTGTTGGGCACTGCTGGGGGTCCTCTGCACCCACCCCCTATACTGTTGGGCACTGTTGGGCACTGCTGGGAGTCCTCTGCACCCACCCCCATACTGTTGGGCACTGCTGGGAGTCCTCTGCAGCCACCCCCTATACTGTTGGACACTGCTGGGAGTCCTCTGCAACCACGCCCTATACTGTTGGGCACTGCTGGGAGTCCTCTGCACCCACCCTCTATATGATTGGGCACTGTTGGGCACTGCTGGGAGTCCTCTGCAGCCACCCCCTATACTGTTGGGCACTGCTGGGAGTCCTCTGCACCCACCCCCTATACTGTTGGGCACTGCTGGGAGTCCTCTGCACCCACCCCCTATACTGTTGGGCACTGTTGGGCACTGCTGGGAGTCCTCTGCACCCACCCCCTATACTGTTGAGCACTGTTGGGCACTGCTGGGGGTCCTCTGCACCCACTCCTATACTGTTCGGCACTGCTGGGAGTCCTCTGCACCCACCCCCTATACTGTTGGGCACTGCTGGGAGTCCTCTGCACCCACCCCCTATACTGTTAGGCACTGCTGGGAGTCCTCTGCACCCACCCCCTATACTGTTGGGCACTGTTGGGCACTGCTGGGGGTCCTCTGCACCCACCCCCTATACTGTTGGGCACTGTTGGACACTGCTGGGAGTCCTCTGCACCCACCCCATATACTGTTGGGCACTGATGGGAGTCCTCTGCACCCACCCCCTATATGGTTGGGCACTGTTGGGCACTGCTGGGAGTCCTCTGCAGCCACCCCCTATACTGTTGGGCACTGATGGGAGTCCTCTGCACCCACCCCCTATACTGTTGGGCACTGCTGGGAGTCCTCTGCACCCACCCCCTATACTGTTGGGCACTGTTGGGCACTGCTGGGAGTCCTCTGCAGCCACCCCCTATACTGTTGGGCCCTGTTGGGCACTGCTGGGGGTCCTCTGCACCCACCCCCTATTCTGTTAGGCACTGTTGGGCACTGCTGGGAGTCCTTTGCAGCCACCCCCTATACTGTTGGGCACTGTTGGACACTGCTGGGAGTCCTCTGCACCCACCCCCTATACTGTTGGGCACTGCTGGGGGTCCTCTGCACCCACCCCCTATACTGTTGGCCACTGCTGGGAGTCCTCTGTAGCCACCCCCTATACTGTTGGGCACTGCTGGGGAACTTCTGCACCCACCCCCTATACTGTTGGGCACTGTTGGGCATTGCTGGGAGTCCTCTGCAGCCACCCCCTCTACTGTTGGGCACTGCTGGGGGTCTTTTCCGTACACACTTTCCGTACACACTGTCAGCGTGTGTGCAGCACGTATCACTATTGCAATTGTGATATGCGCTAGCGTGTGATGTACCGTACCCCGAGATTTATGACGTGTGTGCGGCACGTATCACAATTGCAATGGTGATATGCGCTAGCGTGTGACGCACCGTACCTCGAGATTTATGACGTGTGTGCGGCACGTATCACAATTGCAATGGTGATATGCGCTAGCGTGTGACGCACCGTACCCGAGCTTTCTGACGTGTGTGTGGCACGTATCACTATTACAATGGTGATATGTGCTAGCGTGTGACGCACCGTACCCCGAGATTTATGACGTGTGTGCGGCACATATCCCTATTGCAATGGTGATATGCGCTGGCGTGTGGCACACCGTACAGGTATACTTCCGTTGTTGCGGTGGGTTGTACTCACCATCTGCGCTGTCGTCGGTTTCTATGTACGAGGTCGTAGGCGTACAGGGCTCGAATGACATGGTCGATGGGGTTCATGTCGTGTATGTCGCGTACCGGGGTGCAGATCGTGTCGGACTCTGGTTTTACGGCAGTTTACAGCTCTCGTAGCAAAAGGGCCGTACGGAGTGTCGTCAACACGGATCGTACTTCCTGGTTCGGAAATGGCTGCCTATTTACGTACGGACGTGGCGTACTGCGTCGGCCGGAGTGAATCCGTATGTACTTTGTAGTTGTACGGTGTTTGGTACAAGTCGTACGGTGTGGCGCTTGGGGTTTGGATCGTACTTGCTCGTTCGTATGGGGACGTTGTAGGTGTACGATTCGTATGGGAAAAAGGCTCCGTACAGCTAATCGGAGCGCTTTTTCCCGGATCGGAATCGACCCCCAGGTCACACAACAGTCTGACAGATACTTTTATTTTCCATTTGAGGGTCGCCTGAAGCCTGTGGACCTGGAAGTCAGAAATTTGGGACCAGAGAAGAGAGTAAACCAGTTCTCCGAGCTAAGACCACTTATGACGACTGCAAGGGAAAACGCGTCCAGACAGACTTTGATTTTCTTTTTCCCTTTCTGCCAACTCCCACAATAAAAGTCCTGAACTTACTAAAGGTCTTGAGCCTGTCAGTCCTACATCCGTGCCAGTTTACAGTGTCATTGTTCGGGTCATATACATCAAACAAAAAAGGGAAATGTTATTTTGCTTAAATTGCCTCTTACCAGAATGTATCATCTCTCACTATCAGTGTTTGCCTGCATCATCAAGAACTTACAGTTATTAGAAATAATGGTTAGTAAAACCTGTAGAATATGTGAAGTAGGCAGAAACAACCCATGCGTTACCTATTTGGTAGAAAAGTGCTTTTGTTGCAATAGATGGATAGGTGTCTCTTGTAACATAATCACATTTATTTCACACCAATCTAAGTAGGCTAGCACATACCTAATCTTCTTAGGATGCTTTAATCCTTTTACTTTCCAGCTCATATTAAACAATTGATTTTCAGCTGCTTTACTTCTATATGTGCCCATTTGCCTCTCAGTGTCCACCACTTTTGCAGCCATGAAACTGAGAGAGACCAACCTTCTGTTAATTACCCACATTATATCATTCCCTTTCTTGCCTCAAATATGAATGTCGACTTCAAACTTTGGGTTCTAATGAATTCTGTTCTTATTTCTATCAGGCAGGCACTCCCAAACCTCTGCTTACCCCCTTCCATACTGATCCACCAAGTAATCAAATAATCCATTAAACTAAACAAAAAGAGCATCACTGTACCAACCAATTATCCAAATAGGCACATACTTCAGGGTACGGTACGGAACCAAACTACTCTCAAACATGCAACATACTATACCTTTGACCTTGTTCTGGTTATAAAGTAGATGTAGCAGCCTTCCTCTCCGAGGTGCCTATGGCCCAAGACTAGAAGGTTCCCAATCTCACCTAGAGGATAGGTCATACATTCTGTGGAGAAACTACATCTTATAGTTTGTAGCCTGCAGTAAAGCCAACATTTATTTGCAGTGCTAGTGGAGCCATGAAGGCAACATCATTCTTATTGTCATTGGTTCATGTATTCCATGTCGTCCCAGTTGTCTCGTATTGCGGCCCACACTGTTTCCCTTTACTCTGTTTATTCTTTACAAATTCGGAGGTGTTTGCCGCTGTTGCTAAGATTTGAGTGTTGCCATCAAGAGTCAAGCAGAGGGTAGTTTATTAAAGCACTGTGCATTATATTTGGCTGCGTCACTTGGGAGGTCATGAGATCAGCTTTCTTCTTCTGCTCACTTTTCTGAACTTGCAGCCTGATTCATCATTGGGAGGTTTTGCGAGTCTGAAATAGCGAATCATAAGGAATCGCTATTCCAGACTCGCAAAACGGGATTCATGTAGGAATAGCAACATTTTTTGCGATTCCTACTGATTCCTTATTTGCGATTAGCAAATTGCTAATCGCAAATAAGGAATAACTCCCCATTCATTCCTATGGGCCAAAAGGAGCTGGTATTACTGGCATTAGTTATACTCTGACCAGATACCAGCAAGGCTGGGAAGAAAGAAAGCCCTGGTCGACTGCAAGAAGGAACAGATGACAAGGGGAACACAGGCTTTGGTGGGTTTCCTGGCTCACCTAAGAGTGATGATCAAGGGGAAGAAGTTTGTGTTCTCGCAAACAGACTCTGCAAAAACCTTTCTCAATACTTTTCCTGTGAACAAAGTACAATAATGTATTGTATTGAGTACTGCCGATTCAGCGTTGGGTATTCCTGCTGAAGGATGGGCATGGGATATCTTTCAAGGTGGACTGGAAGTTCTACTGTAGGACGAAGTGGGCAGAGACTGTGAAAAGGTGAATGCACCTACTTGGTTTCACGTTGTCTGATGATTTTCTCTCCATTTTCTTCCTTTCAGGACTGTTTTGGGCCTGCATATTACACCTCTGGGGTGATATCTAGAGAAGGATCAATAATATTTGTTTTAAAATGTTTGTTTCTAAGCGATGCCCCAGGCAAAAACAGTTTTTTATTGATAGCATAGGTGTCGTGTCAATGACTGACTTACCAATAAAGAAATCTCAAGTGCACTATCGGTTTCTTTGTTCTTTGACTCTCGACGTGAAATCAGGAAAAAAGTTACATCTGTGACCCTTGATACTACAATTCCAATGTCGCTCTTGCCAATCACATCGTTCTGTCATGGCCCCAATAGTTTAGAAGGTGTATAGTATTGGGGAGGGAAGGTATTTTGCGGGCCAATGATTTGTGCACTCTCGCACCCTCTCCAATGTGAAATGAACAGAACATGTTCCCTACTTTTCAGCTGAACAATCATCTTCTCCATGAACAGAATATGTTTATCCATTGCAGTAGTCTATGCTAGGCCAATCATGCACACACTATTTCTACTCGATCTCAATCCCAGGTCTTTATTTTTGCTGTAATACCATCCCCATCATGAGCAGCATTTCATTTGTGGCATATGCGTCTTCTGTGACATCTGAAATTCATGTAACAACTATGCCAGTTCTGGTATGCTGTTCATCTAATTGTACTTTCAAATGGCTACTGCGCATAGAGACCTTGACACGTGGTTTGTATTTTTTCACATTTGTGTACTCCCCATTTTGTAATTATTGTATTCTTATATTAATTCGTTACAAATGCATGTTTTTTAAAATATTAAATATGGAATGTATTATTATATGATAGTACGCACCAGTCTATTAAGTTAATGTGCACCATAATTCATATGCGAATTTGGGCATTTTTTTATCACAAATCCGAGGTTTCCAAGATAATGTGCAACGTGTATTTAAACTGGATGCACAAGCCTCCAGTGAAAAGGACATCTTCGGCAGCAGACATCTCGGCTCTGACAGCCATGGCTACAGACCTGTAGCTTGAATATTATCTGTACTCTGGGAGAATGGAATGCCAAACAAGACCACAAAGTGACCTCGTCTCTTAAGCTGGCTGAAAAACATCTTGTAGGGGTGTGTGTGTGTGTGTGTGTGTCACGGCCGTCTGAGTAACGCATGTAGGTGCTTTTGGTGGTGAATAGGAAGGAGGGGTTTCATTAGGGATTGATTATATACAAAACATACTTTTTTTTAATCTTTTGTTTTGTTATCCATATTGTGTGGCTCAGGGGTTAGAGGCGGCAGACCTGGAGCTGGAGTTCGGCCCTGGACCAGGGTTCAATTTCCGGCCTCGGCGGGTCTTGGGCTCAAAAATTCCACGGACTCGTTAATTCTCGCTCCGGTGCCTTCTCGACTCACGGGTTCACACTCTGCGACTCTGGGCAATAGCTTGCTTAATCTCCACATCGGCCCCTCGCGGTGGGATGCCTGGCTTTCACCTTGTGGATACCCTGCCAGGGTTATCTCACAGGGGAATACCAGGACTGGTTCCCTAAGCAAGCGTGGAGATGCCCCAGGGTAAGTCAAGCGCTATATAAGCTTCATTCATTTCATTTCATCATTTCATCATGTTTGTTCTGTTCATATTAATTACGTTTATTCATAATATTACACTAGGATAGGACATTAATTTGCTTTATGGAGGGCAAAAAGGTATCCAGCCCAGCGTATATTTCTTTCTTTCTTTCTATGGATTGTGAACTGCTTTTCATTTCAGCAGTAGTGAGCACACATAAGCATACACATTTGTTGATTCACCAGAGCTCTGTGTCCCTCCCCATTTCCTTCCACCTCGTGTGTCACCTACGAAGATTTTCTTTAATCAAGAGTAAGTTTCCTTGACTGTTCCGCACGACAGTAAGAAGTGTGGCTCAGATCTGCCTCCTGCTTCAGGCAGATATCCCATCTCTGTGAACACTCATCGGCCATTGGGGCTGTCTCTCTTCTTCCAAGGTGTCTGATATAGTACTGGGAGAGGGTCTCACCTTCAGAGCTCTGTAAACGTCCCCACCAGCTCCTAGCAGGCTCAGTTGAATGAAAGGTCGGGGGAGGCCGAACTCTTCCGGAGTGACAAGACACCGCAAGGGCAGGCATAGCCTCATGTTTGCTGGCAGCCCCTGGTGCTTCCGAGTCTGAGAGGTCACCGTCCACCCTTGCCCATAAGCTGCCAAACACAATATGCAATTAGCTTCGAATTTCACTCTCCCTGAAACAACCAAGTCTCTGCCAGCTTCTCCTCATTTGTCTCAGCAGCATTGCCATGTATAAAGGATGGTGTTGAGTTGCAGGATTGGGGTTTGGAGTGCCTCGCTTAGATGACCAATTTGGTAGGGCTCCGACACGCTCCCTTTGACCCATATTTCCAATGGCAAAAGCCAAGCCAACCCTACCACGAAGTGTTGCATCTAGCCTCTCTCTCCGCAAGACCTATTCCACTGTTTGTACATGTAAGGACTTGCTGTTGTCAAACATCTCTGAAAGAGATACAAAAGGATCTGGAGAAGGAGCTAGGAGTCACAAAATCGAGCAGCTTATACTCATCACTTATCAAACAAGCATTTGCAATGCAATAGGTCTTGCATTGCTAAAAGTTTGAGCTATTGCGTTGTAAATAATAATGCAACGTCAATATCTCAAACTTTCAGCAATGTGAGACCTATTGTATTGCAACTGCTTGTTTCTTTTTGTTGAAGCACTCCATAAGAGTGCATGTGTTTGCAGGCTGTCCCCTTCATACGCTCCTCTCCCCACCTGTTTCTTTATGTTTTTTCTCTCTTTCCTACCCCTATATTTTTTCTCTCCACCTCAGCTCTCACCCATCAACCTCTGAGTCCACCTGCTTTGCCTCCATCCCCACTAATTTTCCAGCTCTCACTTCTGTCTCTGCTCACCAGGCCCAGCTGCAGGATTTTTTCTCTGGGTGAGTCATAAAGATGATTGAGTACCGGTAAGTATTTAAGAGATTTTATATTTTAGGTGTTGGCATCTGCCATCTTTTGACATTTGTAACACAATAACCACCACCAAAACAACCAGCTTGGGAAGGGGAAGGACGTTTCTGACTGGGGATGGATGTTGCTAGTCAGAGCTTTAACGTGTAGATGCAGAACATTAAGACTGAAGCATGCTCCTGGTCATGTGCCACACAGGGCTACTTTTCAGTTTTACATTAAAAAAAAAGCTTTGCCAGCTTTTTACGTTGAAAAGCACTGGAGTTTAAAATATGTTACAATACGCCCAGAATCCTAATGAGAGAGAGAGAGAGAGAGAGAGAGAGAGAGAGCGTGAGAGAATGTCATTTTTCAGTGCTCTTATTGCACAACATGCAATAGAATAAAAAACCCATAATTCAAGGGAACCATGAAATGTGGAAAATAGTTCACGGTTACCTGTGAAATATGGATTTTATTATCATCATGGTATTCCCCAAACCACTTGGCAGAGCTTTAGCATTATCAACAAGGACTAGCTATGTGTGACCATATTATAGGACTCTGAACTGTATTATCAGCAGGCACCTATTAGGCATTTTCATGAAGCCCTCACCCACCAACCTAGTTGGTGGCATGCTTCATCATCGGGCCTACCCAGTGACACCTAATGTGTCCCGGGTGTGCTTCGACACCTGGTTACAGCAGAGCAGGTATTTTACTGAGAGTGCAGTGTGGTGAATTGTGAAGTGAAGTTAAAACGGCTAGACGGTGGTCCCAGTACCCGAGGGTGAATTACATTTTAATAACTGGTACTCCGTTAGCATTTAAAAACAAGGCAGCTGGATGTTGTGGTGGTAAAATTATGACCTCCTACATCCGGTTGTGGTCGACATGATTCAGCTAGTGCCTTTAGTAATGCTGGCTTTCCTCAGGACCGTAAATAGTGCAGGTTAAAAACAATTAAGTGAGTGTAATAAGACTATGTGTCGCACTCACTAAGGTGCTATAAGTGTGCGAGGGGGATACCCTCACCAAGCATACGCTAGCGATTTGCTGCGAATGGCCCCTGGAGTGATTCGGCTAGGGGTTTGACCGGGATTCTATGTCAAGGCCCTCGGGGTACCTGTTGTGCCGTCATTAACCTCCGGAGGTACACTCACTTAATTGTTTTTAACCGGCACTATGTGATGTCCATATTGCAGTAATGATCCAGTAATGAAAGAATGCAGGCAAAACGTCCCAATAATCCACATGCACAGTTTTACACGGTTTCATCGATTAAATATTACTTGCTGGATAAAATATTTAGTTCTTGCAAAGACTAAGCATTTAGCTAACAGCACTATGGTACATAACTTCCCACTTGACGTGTTCTTTTCACTTAGTCAAGTCCATTATATTCTTCCCATAGCCCCCACGATTTTTTTCACATTTCTTAGGACATCCTCTACCTTTACACACCACCACCAGTTTATATTTAGAGGTACATTTCTCAATGCCTAGTGGTGGTGGACTGCCCATCGTGATATTTCTCTCTTTGCTAGTGGAACTCACAGCTTCTTTTCAACTTACACTCAGTATTTTCTCTATAATAGAGCATCTCCTCTGTGTGTGGGCAAAAGTACCCACTCAGTTACAGCTTCATGTACACATTTTGTTATTAGTTCACACAACTTTGCACAGCTGATCCCTTGTGTAGTGCACTCTAGAAATGTTCCTTTGGACCTAGGGAACACAGATTTGCTGGTAACTCTCATGATTGTAGGTAAATGCTTCCTCCTATAATGCCTTTTGTATTGGGCCTCTCTTTCTCCCATCTGGCTTTGAATCTGTCTAGGTCTTTTTGTCTGAGGTGTTGCTTCTTTTGGTCATCCCATCCTCTGGTAGCCTTACTTATATTAGTGACACTTCTAACAATCCAATCGCCACCTTATCATTTAGTTGTTTGGGTGTTTTGTAACATGCATTTGGCATGCAATTGTGTCAAAATGGTGCTTAGCATGAACCAAGTGAACTGACCATAAAAGAGCTTTATTCATTCAGGAAAACAATACTGTTGTGCCTATTACTAAACAAACATAGAAAGCATATATGCTCAGACTGACAACACTATACTGTTCACTATGCAGCCCTGCTTAGACACTAATTCAATCTAAGGTTTTCAGCAAGAGTTAAGGACACAATGGATGCAAACTATGAACCTTACTACTAATAGTTCAAATGTACTGACATACGTCAGATAATGTACTTTGTTAAAAACATAATAGTACTGTAAAAAATGGTAACTAATTCTGAATGTTCATCAGTGTTACACAATACAAGGGTGTGACGATGTGCCAACGTTTTCTTTGTTTGTTTTTAGGTTTCATTGCAAGATTTATATTAATAACAAATTGTATCTGATGTTGCCCCAATTTACCATGGATATGTAAAGTTGAGATAGGATGGTTCATTTTCTCTCATCAGCATGGGCACTAAAAAGTGGTCCCCCTGTTAGCTGCTACCTCAAAAATGCATCCTCTGATCAGCAATTGGCCATGTGGACTTAATGTATATTGCAGTTAGCAACTGCACCATTAATGACTGCTGGCCCTCTTCTGTGCCTGTACTAGTCAAATGCCTATTCTCTTATCTGCACAAAATCAATTACCTGTCTCCCCCTCCTTTTTCCTCTCCCCTCCATTTATGTCCACTGTACTCTGTTTGTTTGACAAAATGCAACTAAAGATATTTTAAAATCAGTTTTACACAATACAAGTTACTGTATAGTTTCGGAATAACTGATGTATTAACAATAGTTTTATAATGCTTTTTCCTTTGTTTTTTTTTTAACTACAAATATGTTTCAATAATGGTTAGATTTCGTTCCTTACATTTCAGTTTTTTCCTTATGTGCTATAGCCTTTAGCAACTATAATTTTAAAGTCTATTGTAAGTCACTTGTTTTTTGTGTGGAATTTGCTACCTCATACTTTGCCACAAGTGTTCTTATCAGTCGACCATGAGACACCCATTTTATCAGCCTCATAAGAATAACATCCTACGATGACCATGCTGAGAATCATTAAAAGTGTCTTACAGGTTACACACAGTTAGGGGCACTGGAATTATGTGGTAGGGGAGGGCTAAATAATGGGTGAGGGCTGACTAAATTATGCAGCAAGAAAAGGCAAATTATGAGGTGTGATGCAGCACATTTTGCAATAGTATTATTCAATTATTTTTACACTTGTTAACATTGTCTGGGCATAGAATGCACCTCAATGGTACCAGTTTAAACATATATATATATATAGCATAAATTGTTATATGCACCTAATCCAGGAAGCTGATCCCCCGCGCTTAGTATCTGCATGTTTATTGTAACAGACCGGGACGTGAACACAAGAATGAGCGGACCAACATGGCAATTTGCATTATAATGCGGTTTATGTGGTATATGATATTTGTTATTTATAATAACTATATGAGCGCCTATTCATCCCATACAACCAAAAGTTTCAGCGCCCTATTACAGTTGCCGGCGTGGACAAAAGCAGGCCCTTAGGAGGCACAATACACCACAAAAAAGTGGAACAATTCCATTGCTTTGCATGAGAGCATCTCTTCCGAAGGGCTCAAGGGAGTCCTATAGGACTTCCAAACTTTCCCTGAATGCGGGTGCAGTCATTTACTGCACCTCTTTAAAGTGCAAATGGCTGCTGCCTGCACTGTGAAACAAGGAACAGCATGTAAGCAGCTCTCCCTATTTCCTCAGGCAGTGCATTCATTTTAATAGGGTTGTTAGACCTGTCAGCCCTAGGGTGGTCTTACCCCACATTTTATTCCCTTTTTGCCTCGATCTTGACGGCCATTTTTGTTGGACATAGGACTCTGGGTGTCTTACCACTACTGAACAGTGCTGAGGTGCAGGTGCTCTCTCCTAACAACATGGTTGCCACAGGCCCTTGCTACTGCGGAGTGGCCCCTGTCCTATCTGCGCACTAGTAGATGGGATAAGGCTGGGACCTAACAATACTGTAACCTTGACCGTCCCACCTCTTGTCACCAGAGACAGTCACCACAGAGTCCCCAGAGCTTTCTAGAACCTTTCAACCCCCCCTCCAGGTTGGGGCCAGAACTTGTCGCCTTTTTGGTAGGGTCACCTGACCTAGGGGTATAAAAGTAAAGGAGGGAAACCGGACAAGTCAGTTGTTGCTCTACTGGACCTGGGGACCCTCCGCTGGAGTAAAGGCTACTGAGCTAGGGGGATTGCTACACTACTGAGGCTGACTGATCCTAGGACCTACTGCCCCAAGTCAGATGAGTTGCCCTGCCTGCCTGCTGACCTTGCCCTGTGTGAGTGGAACCAGGGACACCAGCCCCAGTGTGCCTGCCCAGGACTAACAAAATCTCTTCACCTACAATTAACCCCTGTGTTAGACCCGGCCTCGTGGCATGGTCCTCCCTGACCCGTAGCAGCACCCTTCCAAGCTTACACCACAACAGACCCCTGAGTCCCCCGACCTAGTCAACCCTTCCCTCCATGTTAGACCTGACCATTCCCGGGCTTCCCAGCCCGTGCCTCCATCTTCCCGGCCCGTAGGCCCTGTGTGCCCACTTTCCGGCACCTAAGATGGCCGCCCGAGCCAGCGCGGCCTAGGCCGAGAGGCGCCACCCTGGCGGGAGGACAGAGCGCTCCCCGCGAGTGAGAGAGGGAGGAGCAGTATCCTTCACATCTCCGACCTCTCCTCGAGAAGTGGGTTTCGATCGCCCTCCGGCCACCCGAAGGGCTGGCTCCATGCCTGCTGTGTGTCTGGGACTCCTCCCGAAACCAACCTGAATGGATCAAAGGGCCGCGTGGCAGGAAACCCCAACAAGCGGCCCCCCAGGTGCCAAGTCCCCTGCAGACCAGAACTCCGGAGATCAAAGAGGAGCAGTCCTATAACTGGGGATGCTCCGGGACTATCGACAGATTTGATTCTGGAACGACGAGAGCCCTGCTGACGTGGTCGCGGCTCGTTTGTCAGAGAAGGACTTCTGCTGAAACCACCTGAGCCCTGCTGAGTGACTCGCGGCTCCCCTGCAACCTTGGAACACCTGAGCCCTGCTGAGTGACTCGCGGCTCCCCTGAAGATCGTAAGACCTCCGACATCTCGCTTGAGCCCTGCTAAGTGACTCGCGGCTCCCCTGCAACCTTGGAACACCTGAGCCCTGCTGAGTGACTCGCGGCTCCCCTGAAGATTGTAAGACCTCCAAACATCTTGCTTGAGCCCTGCTGAGTGACTCGCGGCTCCCTGACTCTGCTGGTCCGGCTGGACCCTGAAAGATCGCCCCGTATCCCCCGGCTCGAGGATTGAGAGCTGTGCGCCGGATACGCAACGATATTGACACTGATCCTATAAGACTGTCCCGCTACCCCTACCCTGACCGAGACTCGTTGAGCTCTTGCTCCACTTGTAACTACCAGCTTTCTCTGATCATAAAGATCCCTTGAATCACGAGATAAAGAAACGTTCTTAAGGAGCTACGGTGTGGTGTCTCTTTGTCGTGTGGTGCTTGTGTGGTGTGTACGATCCTAGATTCGAAACTCTCCCCCTGAGAAGTCTCCCTCCAGTGCTCGTCTTCGTACCTAGGGAGGTGGGTCCCAGGGTGGTCAGGTACACTTCCTACCCTCCCCTGAGGTCGTCTTCGAACACCCTCCCATCCTTTTGGTAACGCTGAGACTGGGAAGCGCTGTGGGCCTGATACCTTAACCTCTCCAACCAGCGCTGGGACTCCTAAGCGCTGTGTGTGCCTGTGAGAAGTTGGCCTGATATATGATGCTCACTAGTTCTAGTGATCACCTTGTATCAGTCCAAACAACCCTTATGGTGATTGGTTGTAAGTCAACCTTATAGAACAGCTATCCTAGTAGCGTGGACAAAAGCAGTCTTTAGGCTAAACTCTGAATGGCATGTGAAGCCAGCTGTTTTACCACATATAACCCCTTGAATACCAAGTGAAAGGACACCACACAGGTTGTTATGAAAATAAACAGATATTTATGAACTAACATACAACTCTGAACTCTTTATGAGTTCAGAGGGCTAAGCACATGACAATACTTGAAAAGAAATACGAGTTCGCACAGTATTTACAAGAACGCCTGAGGGGCGCAACAAACCATATACTGAATAAATGGAATGCGAAAGTCAATCAAAGGAATGGAGCTGTCCAGAGGCTGTAGGATCGTTGGGACCACACTACCCTACCTGGAGGTAAGTAATAGGAGGCCCACGGAACGCATGTGCAGAGTGTGAACTCACACGCGAGATGCGTACAATCGTCTATGGACAGTACAGTTTAAAGAAAAGGTGAGTACGGACGTCCCTGACTAGATAGGACTAAAACGACTGTGGAACTGGACACTAGGAGAGTCAAGCTACCCTTGAGCACCGAAATGCTCGTGTTACCTCACCCACAGGCTGCGGGTGCATAGGTGCCAAGTCGTGTCGGGTTCCGGCGTTGAAGTCTATGGAGCCTGGAGGAAAAGATGCTGCAGGCGGTCAGGAGGAAGATATCCGATGTGATCCAAGGGTGGATCAGTGAAGAGAAGAACCTGAAAGCAGAGGGGACAATGTTCAAAGTCACTAGCCAGTGACTGGAGTGGAACCAGGAGTGGAACCAGATGTCGTCGTCGCGATCAGGTGAAGGTGGACGCTTGTCTCTGCAGCCACGTGGACCAGGTGGTGTCTTCGACGACCAGGATGGAGGCACGAGCTGTCCCACGCAGGTTCTCGCTGTCGGTGGTGTCGTCTCCGGATTCGGGTTCAACAGGCCTTGGCAAAGGCAACCCACGCGGTGAGTGGAAACGGCGTCTGGAGTGGACCAGGAGGGTCCGGGGTGCTCCTCTTTTGGGAGGGAGCAAGGGCCAGTCTGGAGCAACCAGACCAGCAGCAAAGTTGTCGGAGTTCGTCGTCTAGGAGGTCACAAGCCAGCCGGCAAGTGACCAGACAACGCGTCGAGCAGCAAACAGGCAGAAGGGCCCCACGCAGATCTCGTGGATGCTGGAGGGCTGATCTTCGATGCAGGAGCTGCTCGGGGTCGGGGCTTCTCAGTCCCCAAAGCACTTGGACGAGGATGCCTCTGAAGTCGTGCTGGAGCGAAGTGCTGCTTCTTCCAAGATGGCCGGTCCCACGTGTCTCGTCGCACCCACGGGGCTCAGCTGTGCTGCAGATGTGGGTAGAGGTCGGAGAGGTCTGGGAATCCGGGTCTCGTCGGGCTCTGAAGTCTGGATCCTTGCAGGAAGACGACAAAGGGAAGCCGCTGTACGCTGATGGTGCCTGCTGGTGCAGGGTGCACACTCCTTGACCACAAGGGAGATATCTTCAGTCTTCTGTGGAGCAGAACGTCGAAGTCCAGAGTTTCGTCTTGGGAAGTTGTTCAGGATAATCTGATTTGGAATGGGACCAGCTCCTACCTTTATCCGGCTAAAGGGGGCTGCACTACGACTAGGTCCCTCCTCTGGGTGGGACCAGGAAGGGGGGTGGTTACACCCCCTTTCCTTTGTCCGGTCTTGCGCCAGCTCTGGGGCTGGAGTGCCCCAGGAACTGGTTCTGACCGGTGTATGCACAGGGCACCTTGTGTGCCCCAGGCATGTCTCATTCCTTTGAGCCCTGTCCTACCTAATACACAAAATCCTGTCTGGGGTGGTGCTAGCACCTCCCAAGGCAGGAAACCCTTTGTCTAAGCCTCCCTCGCTGGAAGGACTCCCAGCAGCAGGAGGTCAGACTTGTGTCTGTGGTGGCAGCATCCATTTTGTGATGCTGAGGCTCGAGTTAACTTTAACCGGGGTTCACAGTTACATACATGTCGTGTCCCTCTAGAAGGGTGGAATGCTAACCCCGTCGCCAGAATTGGCGAGGGGTTAGTATTCCAATTCGTATGACACCTTACTCGACATGTTTTGATAATGCTATGCCAAAGTTAGCATTTGACCGCGAGGTTCATAATGCACTTAAGAGTATATGGTATAGCGTTATCATGGAACAGCTATTAGGACTTGGTTCCGCAAGCTGCAAACGGGCTCAGATCATGCCAGAGCACCATCTCACATAATTCCAAGCACTCTGCCTTCAGGATTGATAAGGCCTGCCATAGGGGTGACTGATAGGAATATATGTGTCCATTTTAGGGTTAGATATAGGAATACTATATCTAAAGCAAAGGGTGACTACACCACCTTGCCCCAGCTGTCGTGCAGCCAGTTGTGTCAGATTTGGATGGCCAGCCAGGGGTGGCATAATACATGCTGCAGCCCCTGGTAGGCCCTGGGTACACCTATGCCCTGGGTACCTAAGGTACACTGTACAGGGACTGATAAGGTGACTCAGTATCCAATTAGATATGTACCTAGAGTACATGAAATCCATTTTACAGAGAGAGCAGTGGGTCTGGGGTCCTGATTAGCAGGGCCCCAGGTCAACTAAGTCGAAAAACCAGCAAAACACCAGGCAAAAAGTTGGGGGCAACCATAGTCAGATATCCATCTTCCTACATAACCCCCCCCCCACCCCCCCCAAAACGAAAGGAGATAAGGCTATCCTTGACCAGGTAAGCCTATATTGCCTGAGTGGCCATATGAGGTGGTATATGCACTGGCATGGTTACCCCCTATATCATGGTCCACTAAGCAATCCCTCACCCTAAGGGTACCTGAGGGTCTCCACCATAGGGAATCTCTACCTGTGGTGTGTTTTGGCAAAGTAAAAGGCTTTGGCTGGGATGGAGTACTGAAGTGAGACTCCACTAATGTTGGGCTCAACTTCCTCCAATCACTATCCACCATATATGCCTTTCTTTCCAGGACTGAGTTGCTGTGAGCTCTCAGGGTCAACCTCTGGCTACCTAAAGCTGGAGGCTGAGTCCCTCTGTTTGGCTTACTGGAGGGACAGGTCAGGTTTGGGGCCCTCAGGTCCCAGGTTTGGCTGTGCCCAGCAGTGTCCATCTGTGGGAGGTCCCTAACTGAGTTTAAGGGGGATCCCTCGGGAGTTTGTTTTATTTTCACTTGGCTAGGTCTACTAGCTTCAGTGCCCTTAATCTGCTGATTGGGGAGTTCTTTTGGACAGGGGGCCCTTTGGGGTCCACCACTGACCTCCCTGACCTCCAGAGCCCTGGGCTGACTGAGGCAGGGTAGAGAGGGGCAGGTTACCTGCTCCAGACTGGGTCTCACCTTGGAAGGGTCCACTGACATCAGGGTTTCTGCCAGGCTAGGCCTGACTACCTCTGGGGCAGTTTCTTCACAAGGGGTCAGATCAGTTCCCTGAGGAGGCTGATCCTTTCCTAAAGTCTGGTGGGAGGGAGATTTCTCTTCCTCCTCAATGCTCTCTCTCTGAGTGGAGTGATCCATAGTTTCAGGCTTCACAACACTATTATCTGTCTGAGTTTGAGCTGTGGCCATCACAACTCCACCAACTTTTTCAGGAAGGGACTCAGTTTGGGTATGGGCTGTGACCATCACAGCCTTGCCAACCTGTTCAGGGAAGGAATCTGTCTGAGATTGGGCTGTGACTGGCACAGCCCTCCTGACCTGTTCAGGGAGGACATCTTGGACTGGGGCTGTGGCTATCACTGCCCCACTAACCTTACCATGGAGGTTTACCATTTTAAAATGGGTTTCTTGCTCTACCTCAGCCCAGGCTGAGATCTCTAAATCATTCCCCAGTAGGCAATCTACAGGCAAGTTTGATGACACTGCCACTCTCTTGGGGCCAGTGACATCTCCCCAGCTGAGATTGACCACTGCTATGGGATGATCTCTCTGCACTCCATCAATGTTGGTCACCTGGTATGTGGCTCCAGGTATAAGTTGCCTTGAGGGGACTAGGCTTTCAGTCACCATGGTGATGCTAGCCCCTGTGTCTCTGTAGGCCTCAACTTTGAACCATTGATGAGGGGCTCCTGTCTGTACTTGTCCAAAGTGTTGGGACAAGCTGTGAAGTTGGCAAACCCCATGCCAGTCTCACAGACAAGAGTATCTAAGTCTGGGGACCTGGTTAGGCCAGAGTCCCCAGGAACTCCCAAAGTAAATGCACCCAAATTCTTGGGGGCACTCCCACCACCTGGGGGATTACTACTAGTAGTAACAGGAGGTTTGGAAGTGTTACTTGGGGGTATGTTCTCCTTATCGTTGTTGGCCCTTGGGCAACTGCTGTCAGTTTTGTAATGGCCTACCTGTTTGCAGGTATGACAATAAGGTTTCTTTTGGGTATTGGAAGGATTTTGGGACCCACCCTTTTCAGAGGATTTTTGGGGCCCTGTGGTTTGATCAGAAGATGTATTCCCACCCTTCTCTTGAGGCTTGGTTTATTCTTTCTTTTGGTCACCTCCCTGGTTCTTAGGCCTAATCCTGGTTCGGACCCATTTGTCTGCCCTCTTACCCAATTCTTGTGGAGAGGTCGGATCAGAGTCTACCAGGTGCTGGTGTAATAACTGGTTCTGACAATTATTTAAGACTTGCTCTCTCATAATTAGATTATACAATCCTTTGTAATCAGTAACCTTACTTCCCAGTAGCCAGCCTTCAAAAGCCTTAGTGGCACAATCAACAAAGTCAGCCCAATCCTGAGACTGAGTTTTCTGGGTGTCTCTGAACAGCAACCTGTACTGCTCAGTTTTTAAGCCAAACCCATCAATCAGTGTATCTTCAGGACTTGGTAATTGTTAGCATCCTCAGCTCTAGTAGTGAGGAGCTTATCTCTACCTTTAACTTCAGAGGAGAGCCACAGTATAGCTGCCCACTGACTTTGGGGGATGCACTGGACAGTGCAGGCCCTCTCCAAAGCAGTCATCCATTTGTGGATGTCATCCCCTTGTTTAAAGGGGGGCACTATCTTACTCAGGTGTCTAGTATCAAAACTCCTGTCTTTATCCTTAGGGATAATGCTGCCACCAGTGGGGTCTGCCCCACTCAATTTCTGCTCTCTGGCAAAGGCAAGTCTTTCTTTGGCAAGGGCAAGTTCTTCCCTCTCAATCCTCAGATTGACTTCCCTCATCTTAGCTTCATGCTCTCTTCTCTGAGGGGATGTCATCCCTCTCTGAGAAGATGCCTGAGAGACATGGGTATGAATAGATCTGTTAGAGCCTCTAGAGTGAGACCTAACTCGTCTATTCCCAATGTTAAGCCTTCCTGAGAGTGGTCCTGGGGGTCCCCCATTTCCATTCTCATGGATGCTTAAGTTGGTCCTGGTGAGCCTACTGACTACTACTGGACCTTTGTCTGCCTCGTCCCCTGATAATTCTTCCTCTTCCTCCTCTTCACTTTCTGCTCCAAGGAGGTTAAGGTCAGGATCACCAAGGGTTCCCTCTAACGGGGGCATGCTCCCATCTGGATTAGAGGGGCCTGTGTTAGAAGCCCTTCTGGCATCATATGTCTCTAAGAGACCTATCAGAAAAGGAGTGGTAGGGTTAGAACCCTGTTTTAGTTTTCTGGAGGTACACAATTGTCTCATCTCCTGGAAGCTAAGGGCTGCATATCTGGAAGTGACCTGTGGAGGGTCAATAACCACAAGGGGAGTCTCTGCAGACTCTCCATGGGTAGACATGCTTCTAGTGAGGTGTAAGTGGTGCACTTACCTACACTATGGGTTTACCTACTGATCCCTTGCTAAGAGTTGTAGTCAGGGTGTGCTGCTCCCTTTCTACTACAACAGTTGGTTCAGTAGAACTCAGAGTATTTCTAAGCTTTGTTATATGTACCTATGGTACCTTATGTGATCTTTCAAATGATATCTCAAGATTATATTTGGTAAAAACAACAGCAAGCTCAAATCCCAACCGCTGCACACCAATGTGAGAAGTTGGCCTGATATATGATGCTCACTAGTTCTAGTGATCACTTTGTATCAGTCCAAACAACCCTTATGGTGTTTGGTTGTAAGTCAACCTTATAGACCAGCTATCCTAGTAGCGTGGACAAAAGCAGTTTTTAGGCTAAACTCTGAATGGCATGTGAAGCCAGCTGTTCTACCACATATAACCCCTTGAATACCAAGTGAAAGGACACCACACAGGTTGTTATGAAAATAAACGGATATTTATTAACTAACATACACCTCTGAACTCTTTATGAGGTCAGAGGGCTAAGCACATGACAATACTTGAAAAGAAATACGAGTTCGCAAAGTATTTACAAGAACGCCTGAGGGGCGCAACAAACCATATACTAAATAAATGGAATGCGAAAGTCAATCAAAGGAATGGAGCTGTCCAGAGGCTGTAGGATCGTTGGGACCACACTACCCTAACTGGAGGTAAGTAATAGGAGGCCCACGGAACGCGTGTGCAGAGTGTGAACTCACACGCGAGATGTGTACAATCGTCTATGGACAGTACAGTTTAAAGAAAAGGTGAGTACGGACGTCCCTGACTAGATAGGACTAAAACAACTGTGGAACTGGACACTAGGAGAGTCAAGCTACCCTTGAGCACCGAAATGCTCGTGTTACCTCAGCCACAGGCTGCGGGTGCATAGGTGCCAAGTCGTGTCGGGTTCCGGCGTTGAAGTCTATGGAGCCTGGAGGAAAAGATGCTGCAGGCGGTCAGGAGGAAGATGTCCGCTGTGATCCAAGGGTGGATCAGTGAAGAGAAGAACCTGAAAGCAGAGGGGACAATGTTCAAAGTCACTAGCCAGTGACTGGAGTGGAACCAGGAGTGGAACCAGATGTCGTCGTCGCGATCAGGTGAAGGTGGACGCATGTCTCTGCAGCCACGTGGACCAGGTGGTGTCTTCGACAACCAGGATGGAGGCACGAGCTGTCCCACGCAGGTTCTCGCTGTCGGCGGTGTCGTCTCCGGATTCGGGTTCAACAGGCCTTGGCAAAGGCAACCCACGCAGTGAATGGAAACGGCGTCTGGAGTGGACCAGGAGGGTCCGGGGTGCTCCTCTTTTGGGAGGGAGCAAGGGCCAGTCTGGAGCAACCAGACCAGCAGCAAAGTTGTCGGAGTTCGTCGTCTAGGAGGTCACAAGCCAGCCGGCAAGTGACCAGACAACGCGTCGAGCAGCAAACAGGCAGAAGGGCCCCACGCAGATCTCGTGGAAGCTCGAGGGCTGATCTTCGATGCAGGAGCTGCTCGGAGTCGGGGCTTCTCAGTCCCCAAAGCACTTGGACGAGGATGCCTCTGAAGTCGTGCTGGAGCGAAGTGCTGCTTCTTCCAAGATGGCCGGTCCCACGTGTCTCGTCGCACCCACGGGGCTCAGCTGTGCTGCAGATGTGGGTAGAGGTCGGAGAGGTCTGGGAATCCGGGTCTCGTCAGGCTCTGAAGTCTGGATCCTTGCAGGAAGACGACAAAGGGAAGCCGCTGTACGCTGATGGTGCCTGCTGGTGCAGGGTGGACACTCCTTGCCCACAAGGGAGATATCTTCAGTCTTCTGTGGAGCAGAACGTCGAAGTCCAGAGTTTCTTCTTGGCAAGTTGTTCAGGATAATCTGATTTGGAATGGGACCAGCTCCTACCTTTATCCGACTAAAGGGGGCTGCACTACGACTCGGTCCCTCCTCTGGGTGGGACCAGGAAGGGGGGTGGTTACACCCCCTTTCCTTTGTCCCGTCTTGCGCCAGCTCTAGGGCTGGAGTGCCCCAGGAACTGGTTTTGACCGGTGTATGCACAGGGCACCTTGTGTGCCCCAAGCATGTCTCATTCCTTTGAGCCCTGTCCTACCTAATACTCAAAATCCTGTCTGGGGTGGTGCTAGCACCTCCCAAGGCAGGAAACCCTTTGTCTAAGCCTCCCTCGCTGGAAGGACTCCCAGCAGCAGGAGGTCAGACTTGTGTCTGTGGTGGCAGCATCCATTTTGTGATGCTGAGGCTCGAGTTAACTTTAACCGGGGTTCACAGTTACATACATGTCGTGTCCCTCTAGAAGGGTGGAATGCTAACCCCGTCGCCAGAATTGGCGAGGGGTTAGTATTCCAATTCGTATGACACCTTACTCGACATGTTTTGATAATGCTATGCCAAAGTTAGCATTTGACCGCGAGGTTCATAATGCACTTAAGAGTATATGGTATAGCGTTATCATGGAACAGCTATTAGGACTTGGTTCCGCAAGCTGCAAACGGGCTCAGCTCATGCTAGAGCACCATCTCACATAATTCCAAGCACTCTGCCTTCAGGATTGATAAGGCCTGCCATAGGGGTGACTGATAGGAATATATGTGTCCATTTTAGGGTTAGATATAGGAATACTATATCTAAAGCAAAGGTTGACTACACCACCTTGCCCCAGCTGTCGTGCAGCCAGTTGTGTCAGATTTGGATGGCCAGCCAGGGGTGGCATAATACATGCTGCAGCCCCTGGTAGGCCCTGGGTACACCTATGCCCTGGGTACCTAAGGTACACTGTACAGGGACTGATAAGGTGACTCAGTATCTAATTAGATATGTACCTAGAGTACATGGAATCCATTTTACAGAGAGAGCAGTGGGCCTGGGGTCCTGATTAGCAGGGCTCCAGGTCAACTAAGTCGAAAAACCAGCAAAACACCAGGCAAAAAGTTGGGGGCAACCATAGTCAGATATCCACCTTCCTACAGTGCCCGACACCTGCAGTCTCCACCCAGTGCTGGGACTGTGACGCGCTGTGACCCTGAGTGTGTTGCTGTGGGGACCCTAAGTTACTGAGCGCTGTGCCAGCGAAGCGCTGCTCGACTAGACTTTGCACTTGGTCTCGAGCGCTGTGCCCGTGAAGCGCTGCCGTGCCAGAAACTGAGCGTGCCGCCTGGAGCTGTCCCCGAACGTGCCAGGTGCCCAAGATCACCAATTTCCCACCCCCCGCGCTGTGGATAGGAGAAGCGCTGTCATGGGAAACTCACAGCCGCTGGCTGGATATCTGCATGTAAGCGCTTTGACCCTGAGAAGAGCGGTGGCCGAAAATCACTGCCACTGCCCAGGCGCTGCTAAAGAAGAAGACTGCATGGTCCTGAACACTGCCGCGGCCCCCGAAGCGAAGGGAGGGCCGCCACGGTTACTACGAAGGCCGCGCTAGGCCTGAAGCGGGTGAGGGTGAGCGTTGCCTGGCTACCGGGGTGCCGGCTGCGTCATCAGCCGCGCCCCCGGGAGGCCGTGCTCTGATTGGCTCCGGGGCCCAGCATCAGACAGGAAGCCCGGAGCCCGCGGGACCTAGCAGAGAGGAGCTCTGAGCGTGCCAGATCAATTCCCCCTGCTGCGGGGAAGCCTACAGTCTGCCGTGACGCCCATCCTCCAGGTAGTGGCCCGTGAGGAATGTAGAGTGGGCTGAGTGGGGGCGCGGCTAAAGTGAGGAGGGAGCACCCGGACGGGAGAGGGTGCCAGCGCGAACCTGCCTGCATGCCGCATTGCCCCCCCTCCCTGAAAGACTGGACTGGGGAGGAGAGGAGCGCTGGGGCCACCGTCACGTTGATGCCTGAGGCATACATATAGCAGGGAGGGCCGTCCCAGGTCACCATGGGGGTGGCTAGCTTTCGGCTGTAAGGTCCTCCCTGGACGAGTAGCAAACCTCCCTCCGATAAGTACTGACTAAGTGGAATTCTTTACCAGAGGAGCACTACCCCGGGTGAAGCTCAGCACCCAAATGATTACCTATGCTAAGCTTCTGCATGAGAATGAGTACCCACGTGGAATCTCTATGTGAAAAGCATTCCCCATGTTAAATCTTTGCCTAAGAGAGATTACCTGTAGAGAATACCTGCAGAAGACAAGTTGCCTATATTGTACCACAGCATGAGAAATGTGCCTGCATTGAATATCCACATGAGAGTTGTTGCTTATATCTTATCACTGCTCAAGAAATAGTGCAGGTATTGAATATATGCCTAAGAAATGTAACCTGTATTGTCCTGAGGTTACCACCCATTTCCCCTGCATATTGTGGGAACCCTACGTTACCTACCCTGACAAGAAATAGATAAAGATACTTGTTTTCAAAAATGAAAGTGGAGTGGTGTATTTTTATTGTGTGTGCTTACTGTGTCAGCTTACTGTGTCAGAGTGGGAGTGTGCTGCACAACTACGTCACACATAGCCTCGGGCGTGCCTACCTACCGTGTCGGAGTCAGTGGTCCCTGGAACCCTGGGTCTAAGAAATGTGCACTGCCCCTGTTTGCGCCACAACCCCACTGTAATACCATAGTGCCCTGGGGGAGCCGAAAACGGGCGCACCCGCCTGTTGTTCCACCCAAGGCACATTGCATAAAACAGCCCCTGGTGATCCAACAGCAATCTAAACACAGTCCTATTCATGGATGCTGAGAACAAGAGATTGTACTAAACGATCTACCCACAGGAAGGTAACTAACTGCAGCCAGGGAAACAAGAGGCTGAGATCTTACTAAGGTGGTCTTCACCAGTGGGAGCCCACTGAAGGGAGGTCAGATTATCTCTGAAGAAGACGAAAGGCTAAATCTAAATAATCCAAGAAGGAAGACCCTCCCAAATCGACACTCTTAACCGCAAGAACTCAAAGTCAGAAGCTACTCATCTATGGTTAATTATCTATTATAGGGAATTAACAAGCATGGGCGCATGGGGTTATTAAATTCCACTCTTATATGATTTACCAACAAATGCTCTCTTCTGATTGGAAATAATATAGCAGTTTATGCAAAGTAAACATTAAAGTTGCAGCCACCTCTCATTTTTTAATCTCCCTCAGTGTGTGAAATCCACCCTTGTGACCCCAAAGCACAGTGCGGTTCACATTATATGGACACGGTAAGGCATTCTTCAGAGCGCCAGTACTTTACGAAATACTCTCCCATGTGAAATTAAAATAAGGAGGCTAAAGTAAACAATGACGCTTTTAACCTTTTTTAACCAGTAATCTGCAGTGCACGCAATAACTAGAGAGTTCGAATTCTAGTAAGAAACAAGTTAACGAAGTGCTTTACTGTGTCAGGTGCAGTTCAGATTTTGCAAGGCAGAGTAAGCGTTTATGAGAAACCCTTAGCACCAATCCTTTCTTTGGTGAAAAGTCTCAGCTTTAAGCGGCTCTACTTATTTAATCCACTAGATGGTTTTGTTGCAGATTAGGGGCCTGTACACAAATCTGATATTGTTCTTACATTTCTCCCAAAGTAACGTGACGAATGTGATCTGGGTCCACTTCTCACGGGACCTGGGTGATTTAGGGCACTGCATAGTTGGTCGCGTGTGGACAAACCCCCAAAAAGGCACACATCCTGAACGAACACCAGTGGCAATGTTGAAGATGCTAAAAGACTCATCAAGACATTACACTTGATTCAAAATATGCTTCTGTCGGTTTTCATGGAGTGAAATGCCCAGTATCCCAAAACTCTGATTTGGAGACAGTGAGATGGTGGGCAACAAGGTACTAAATGGGTGGAAAATTGTTTTCTGGTATTAATGTAATCAAAATATCAGAGAAAACCAATTGTCTGTTTGGAACATCCGTCTCTACTGACACTGATACATGTGGAAAATATGTGGAAACAAATGCCAAAAGTGTGTCCACATTTATATATAAAATGCTGATAATTACCACAAATTAGCCAACTTGCTTTAAAAAAAAAAAGCAGAAGAATTACTGTCAATGTCTTACAATCCTAGACATGTTTAATAAAGAAACAATTACATCTTTTAATGACTGCGAAAGAGAATTTAATCTGAATGTGACAGGTAGGATGCAGTACGCTCATATAAGGCACTGGATCATGTATCCGAAGATGAAAGAAGCTGCAGTCAGACCCACGAGTCCATTTGAAAAGTTGATGCGCACGTACGGCATCAAGAAATGTCTGATTGTGTGGTATATACAATACAATCTTTATTTCGACGCTTAAGCATCATAAAAGAAACATAACAATTCATTAACAATGCAACTGCTGCACATAAATATATATATATATTTTAAATCAGAAGGACAAGTTTCACAACATATTTCAGGGCTCATTATCTCAAAATTCAAGACTGTTGTTTATGTACACTTTCATGTCAAACAATATTCTAGGAGCGAAGATTATATGCACAAGTTAAAATAATAAATAATGCGGATTAAAACAGCAGAATTAAAAAATGTAATTAAACAGATAACCGCTAGTTCGTAATTTAAAAATGAGTCCCTTTTTTTAGAAACAAATCAATTTTATGTCAATTGATTTGTTCACATGGATGGGCGAATTAGCGTGCAATATAAATACGTACCCTACAACTTGTTAAATTTTTGCGTATCCACCTTGTATTCGATATAATAGTTTTTCATTAAAAATGAAGACCCAATTTGATCCTAATAAAGTTAACAGCAAGGAGAAATCTACTAACACAAAAGACTACAACCTGACTCGTGTCAGACTTTAGGATTCTTCCTGCCACCTTATAGGATCTTGAGCCAATCCTATGACAAAGTGGCAACTTTCTCCGTGGTGTTGCATAACTAGGGCAAAACAGTAATACATGTAGATCATCTTCCCTCACCTGATTAGTACATACAGTGCAAAGATTGCATCTCGATTTTGACCAGCTCTTTTCGTTCACATTGGTCCTAAGTGTGCCGTATCTAAATTTCATATACAGAGTTTTTGCCAATGGCGGGTTGATCTCATCTAAGAACAATTCAAAAAATGCGGTATCTTTGAACATTATGAAATTTGTTGTTAGAGGGCCGTGGGCTTTTACATACACAGACTCATAGCTCACAAATGTCCAAAAGGAGAGTTTAACCATTTTTTTTGCGCTAGAGTTCATGGCCACTGGTTCTTTCCAATAATGGGATAAGCCAATCTTGGCCATCCAGTTGAGCCAGTAAACTTTGTTGCAAAAATCAAGAGCCATTACTTCTTGCAAGTCTTCCTTGTAGTTAGATAATTCGGGAGTCGTCCACAGTCTAACCCACAACATTAGGGGTCTCAGTATTGCGTAATGATCTATACGCTTCATATTAAGATCCAGAAAGAGCGGGGTTAGAGGGGTATTTACAGGTAGTTTTAACAGCCCCCTGAAGAACTTGTTCTCTGCTGTTTCAAATGTACCTTTACATGAGGGACCCCACAATTCTGCCCCATACAATGATGCCGATTGAACCTTATATTTAAAGATCTCTAGGGCTAGGGTTACTGCTTTGCTCAGGCATTTAGCATGTCTTTTAAGGATTGGAAGACAGTTTTGTTTAAAAACTATCTTGCTCTTTTCTAGCTGTGATCTCCACGATAAGGTAGAATCAAGTGATACGCCTAAGTAGGTAAAATTCTGCACGTAATCAAGCTTCTGTTCATTTAATGTTAGATTCTTCCTAAAGTTTTTATGCGGGTTCAGCGCCATGTATTTGGTTTTTTTAACATTCATTTCTAGGCCTTTGGAATTACAGTAGGACTGGAACCTATGCAGCAAGTTCTGGAGACCCCGGGGTGTTTGGGAAATAAGAATAGTGTCGTCCGCAAAAAGAAGGGACGAAACCCGTTCACCCCCCAATCTTGGGGAATCATTGACACACTCATCCATGTAGGACGGGATGTCGTTTACAAACAAGGAGAATAGAGTCGGGCCAATACACACCCCTGACGTACTCCCCTCTGTATTGAAATTAGTTTTGTTAGCTCCCCAGTTGGACCCCATCTGACCCTTGCATAAGTATCCGTGTGCAATCTTATAACTAATTTCAGTAAGTCTACCTGAAGGCCCTGGCGTTTGAGAGATTCCCACAGAAGTTTACGTGGGATTAAATCAAACGCCGCCCGTAGGTCGACAAATGCCACATACAAGTGGCCTTTGCGCAAGAGTGACATATTTCCAATACAAACAACAGAACCTTAGTACTTGGTCAATAGTTCCTGTTTTTGTTCTGAACCCAGCTTTATATTTAGTGAGAACTGACTCATCTTCCATCCATGTATTAATACGATTTAGTATATGCCTAGCGACATTTTTTTGTGTTATGTCGATAAGACTTATAGAGCGATAATTAGCCGGATCGCTTCTATCACCCTTTTTAAAAATAGTAATAAATTCTGCTCCCTTCCATGTGTCTGGGATTTCCCCCCAGCAGCGATAACATTGCATAGGTGATTTAGGTACGGTACCCAGACATCCACTTCTTGTTTAAATAAATCACCTGGGATTTTTTCAAGCCCTGGAGCCTTCCCATGTTTAACTAAGTTTATAGCTAGTTCTGTTTCCTGCAGATCAAAGGCTAATTGTATGCCTTCATCATCTGTAGGCGGCAGAGCATGCTCTTCGTGGACAACACCTTCAAGCTCTGGAGCAGCATACAGTTTTGTGAAGTGGACAATCCAGGTTGCCTCATCTAGAAAAACCTCTCGTGACCCCTTCTCCTTTTTGTTGCCCTTTGCTACTACTTCCCAAAATTCCCTTTGGTCCTTCATTTTAGCCGCCGACAGCATAGATGACCATAATTCATCATCCCAAGATGATTGGGCATTGGCCAACACTTTCTTAAAAGCTTTCCTAGATTCTTTAACTCCCACGGCGTTTTTAGTTTTGACTGTCTCAATCAAGGTAAGTTTTGCTTTGCGACATTCTTAGTTGAACCAGGGTTTGCCTACAGAATGTAGCTTAACAGTTCCTGCACTTTTTTTTAATCTTTTTGTCATGAGTTCTAGTAGTTCATTAAAAAGAGTTTGATGCAGTTTAAGAAATAGGCTAGGTTCACTTTGGGAGGGGTTGTATGCTTCAAATATATTTGAGAGGCAGCTATAGATGTTGGCCACAATCTCCTCTTGTTCTAGAATGTAAGCCCATTTAACAGACCGTCTATTATTACTACATACGATGTTGTCTGGGATTGCTTTATGTGTACCTTCTTTAATTTCCAACCCCAGTAATAGAGTGCTAGAGAAGCTTGCTTCGAGAGGGCGATGGTCACTATCTGATCTTGTTTTGACCATCATGTCTATGACATATGGCCACAGATCCAAGGAGACAATAATGTAATCAATTTTGCTCTGGCAATTTTGTCTGTAGAAAGTGGGGGCTTTGGGGCTATCAGATGGTAGGCGGCCATTGCACGCCCTCATACCGTGGCTTACCATTACCCTAGTAATTTGGAGAGCTAAAGTTGTACCAGCAACTACCCCACTACTAGATAAGCATGGTATGCCATTTACATGGTCCTCATCATCATACAGTTTATTCATCCCTGTAATGGGCTCAAAATTACAGTTCATATCCCCGCATATGATCTTGTTTGATCCTGGGTCCAGAGCGTCTAATATTGATTCTAGTTTATTAATGCAGGGTGACTCCTTGTAAGATGGAAAAGGCCTATTGTAAACATTAAATAAGTATAACACCCGTTTGTCGTTGGTAACCATTTTCAATCCAAGTATGTCTAGAGAGTCAATACTTAGTTTGCTAATGGTTATGTTAATGACCACCTTAACCCATATTATCAACCCGCCAGAGGGTCGGCCTCTTACCGATGGAACTGCGTCCAGCTGGAAGGTTTTGTATCCTACCCTGTGGACAGATTTTGTCGCCCATGATTCCTGCAGGGCGCAGATGTCACTGGTATTTATGTAATCATTCCAGTCGGGATCGCTTGTTTTTGAGCTCACTCCTGCCACGTTCCAGGAAACAAGCTTAATCCCAGAGGGACCGGAGATTAGATTGCCTCCAATGGGTGGTGACAGATTGCATATTGTACTATCTACTCCTACATTGTTATGATTACATACACCATTCCCTGTTAAATTTGGTAGGCCCACTCTTGCCATCAATCCCTTGAAATGCCCCGAATCTAAGATAATTGAGTTATTATCCCTCTGTAAACGGGGCGATAGCGACCATCGAGCAGGGCTATCATGGTGATCTGACAGCCTAGGCGAACTACTGTCAAGGGGAGCCAATGGAACAGAAGGGGAGAGTGTGGGTTGGGAAACCTCCTCGAGTACTCTAAGTCAATCGACTGCCTCTAATTCACTGAACCTATTGTAACATGGTATGAAGGGTGGTACAAACTGTGGACCCATCCATCCTCCATAGTGCTGTGGACCACCATCTGGAAATCTCCTGGCCCTGCGCTGTATTAGGGTCCAGCCATCATCCCTCTCCTCTCCCCAGTTGTTATAGTTCAAGTCCCTGTACATCTCACGCCCCCTCCCGCCCCTAACATGATTACCACCCCATGTCCAACTCCATCTATTGTCAGGCTGTTCCGCTGGCGTGTAAAAATACGCCAAGGGTCTTGCCTCAATCGTAGATCCATCGTTTCTGGAAGTTCCCAAGAGAATGTGGTCTACAGACCTACGATCTTCAAAGGTTATGACCACACAGTCCCCCTGCACTCTTTTTCTGTTGTAGCCTACCCAGGGAGCTCTCTCGACCATTAGGATGTTACTACTTCTTGTTGGTGGTAGAGGGTGATTAGAATTTAACCAGTAAATCACCTTGTTTTTAAGCACCCCATGTGGTTCAGAAATTGAGGGGTCCAATTCTGGGACCCCCGTCAAAATCACCACATAATCACACGCCTCTGGAGGTAAATTATTATTCCTACGCTTTTCTATCTTATCTGGTTGAGTTGTGTCAGCATTGTGAGTCGGTGTATTAAGGCAGGCTGTTTTTTTTGCAATTGACTCAGTTACCATGGGAGGCTTTGGGCTGGCTTTGCTTGCTTCAAGGCAGATTAGGCTTGGCACAGGGGGTTTGGGTGCTACCTTTTTGCTTTCTGCTTCATTTTTTTTATGTATCTGCAGTGCGGAGTTGGGAGCAGGTGCATGGGTTACCTTTTTTACCTAACTGGTGTAATAGGTTTTTATATCTTTCTGTAGCTTAAGCAGTTGGTTTTCCATCCCTCTTAGCCTTTCTTCAAAAGGAAGAAGTAGGGTTTTGAGTAGTGACGTTAGGGATGACATGAAAAGGTCTTCTTTATCCATTCTTGTACCTATACTATCAGCTATCGAGTTGTTGAATAGTATGTCAGCTATGGAGTCATCAAGGGTTGTATCATCTTGGATGCTCAGTGGTAGGGTTTAGGTCCTGCCCCTTCTGTCTCTGACTCCTGCCCGTGGGTATTCGAGGACACCCCTATAGTACCTACATAATTTCTATCAGTGTTCTCTGTCACTTTCCCTTTTTTAGCAGAGCGATTGTTTTTGTAAGTTTGCTTGTTTTTGTTTTTTGGGATAGCTCCTTCCCTTTTTCCTCTTATTTGATGGTTGCTGCTGTCCATCTGCGTATCTAATAGTGGAGCAGTTGTAATATTTCCTGAGATTACCAGCACCTGCGGATCATTGAGGCTCAGATCCTGGAAATCAGGTAGTCTGCTAATGGTCTTATGGACCTCAGCAGTTGTCTGTAGGAGATTGGAATTGTTTAAATTATTTAAAATACTTTCTGGCGTGCGCGCTGCAGCGATATGTCCCATGGAAGATCTCTTGGCTAACGCGAGGTCCTGTGAAACCCTTCTCTCCATAAGGACGGTTCCCTGGTCTATCAAAGTGTTAGTGTGTACGATAAAATCATCAAGTGTTCCTGTCAATTTTGTGCCACCTGCTGCTGCCTTACTCCTGGTTTCACGGGGAACCATTTCTGTATACTATGTATATCCCCTGAACAAGAGCTATGGGATGGTGGAACAAAAGGAAAAGAGGAATAAGTAGCTATTAACTATGCACCTTCCAAGGTGTTGATTAAGAATGGACAAAAGTGCATTCAGTTCGTAATTGGGCTATAAATATGAGCAGGTTGCAATTATTGATAATTCAAAACAAATAACAAACATAAGGATCCTTTCTGTAACGCTATAAACCATGTAATTAATAGCTCTATGCACTTAGCATTGTGTCCAGAAATAAACAAATTACATTTGGCAAGATCAATAGCTTACTCTTTCCTAAGTTTGTTATTTAAATAGAAATGGGCAGAGCCTCTGGCCCAGTCCAGTCTCTTCAGGCCTCGGAGGGCCAGAGAGGGCCCGCCCTTTGCCCGGGCTTAGCCCCGGCACGACCCGCGCGCGATCCCGCGACACAGGGAGGACACAGGATTTAAAGCGCCTCCGGGCGCTGATGATGGCGTGGGCAGCCCCTGCCGCTAGGCACCCTGGGAGGTGCAGTCCTCCACACAGCGGCCACGGTAGCTGTAAGTGCGGCAGCGGGAGGACTTCAAGGCTGGAACCCAGGTTACAGGCAGTGTCTCCTCAATTCAATAAATATGCCCCAATCTGTCCTGTCAGCAAGGGAAACACGGAAACACCAGCTCCGCCGGGAGGACGCAGGATTTAAAGCGCCTCCGGGCGCTGATGATGGCGTGGGCGGCCCCTGCCGCTAGGCACCCTGGGAGGTGCAGTCCTCCACACAGCGGCCGCGGTAGCTGTAAGTGCGGCAGCGGGAGGACTTCAAGGCTGGAACCCAGGTTACAGGCAGTGTCTCCTCAATTCAATAAATATGCCCCAATCTGTCCTGTCAGCAAGGGAAACACAGAAACACCAGCTCCGCCGGGAGGAAGCGGGTGTGGTATATAGTATCCTAATGGAGAGATCATCTGGACTCAAATGGTCCTATCAAAAGGCCCCAGAAGCAGACATAACTCGAGATGGGGAATACCAATTCGGTAAATACCGAATCGGTAAGGGGGAAAGACCTACAAGGGTGGCAGGGTGGTCACTTTGGGCACCCTGTTGCACCCCTGAATAGTGCATGGGTGCACATGTGGCACACATACATGCCCTAAGGGAATGTATGTCTGCCACATGGCATTGTTAAAAAAGCACAAATTGCTTTTTTAACGGTTTTCGTTATTTGCCACCAACTTGTAGTTGGTGGTAAATAACGAATCCTTACAGGTGAAAATCACTCACATGAGTGCTTCCTACATTTCTGATTCGGTAATTTATCTAATCGGTATTTAAGAATTCGTTTTTTTGCCGAATTCTTAAATGCCGATTCGGTAAATTACAGAATCGGAAATGTAGCCACCTAGGCCCACATGCATCAACATTGCCATTTGCGATTCCTTATTAGCGAAAAATAAGGAATCGCTAATAAGGAATCGCAAATGGCTATGCATGAAGAAATTGCTAAATAAATTGCGATTTCTTATTATTCCTTAATTGCCACTCGCAAATTGCGAATCACAATTAAGGACTACCTTCCCATTCATTCCTATGGGCCTAGAGGCCCATAGGAATGAATGGGAAGACATTCTCAATTTGCGATTCGCAATTAGCGAATCGAAAATTGAGAATGCTATTTCAAGGGTGCAGGAGTGTCCAAAGGACACCCTGTTGCACCCCTGAAATCAATCTGTGCACATATGTTGTGCACACACATGCCCTAAGGGCATGTGTGTGCACAACATGAAACTTTGAAAAATGCACAAAAGTGCATTTTTCAAAGTTTTCGCAAATTACCATGAGGTTCAACCTCATGGTAATTTGCTCCCCCTAAGTGAGAATTCGCAATTTTTTAAAATTTCATGCATTGCATTTAAGAAATTGCAAAATCCGATTCCTTAAATGCAATCGCAAATTGAGAATTCGAAAATATTTGCAAATTCTCAAATTGCGAGGCCCTTCACCCTTCATGCATCCCAAAAATTCAAATTGCATTCGCAAACGGATGATTTTTGCGAATCGCACCATTTGCGAATGCAATTTGCAATGATGCATGTGCCCCCTACATCCCAAATGCCTAATACCGGTCGGTAACGGCCGAAATTCGGTAATTTCGTCCGTTACTGACCGCTAGTAGGGTTCCTACATCTGGCCCTAAGTGTTGTGTGAGGGGGTTAGGAATAAGGGGAGAGGATGATTTGGTCTGTTACGTTTCTTTTACTTTTTATATCGACAAACAGAATTCAACCCGATGGCAATCAACAAGTGACCTGACAGGGCCTTGAGGAGGAAGCATGCTGTACCATGGATTTCATTTAGGGGTCGCCAGGGGTCCTAGCTGGACCCCTTAGCTTGTCCCATGCAACCCCTGGACTAAGAGGTGGCAAAATCAGTGCCAAGAACACAGGGGTGTCTCACACTATCAGAGTCAGGCTCTAAATGTGTTTTCTGCTCATTTGTATTACATTAATAGTGAATAATAGTTTATTATTCACTATTAGTATATATAAAAAAGTGGAGCAGCAAGATTTGGACCTTCACTGGCATCTGAAGTAAGAAAAATAAAATTGCTTTAAATGTAGCTGTGTGCATGCATGTGGGTGAGATTGAATGTGTGAGAAAGTGTGTATATGTCTGAATGTTTTTAAAATGTCCCACAGGACATTTTAAAAACATCGTTGGGTGAACTCATGTGGACTGTCATGTTTCATTAAGTAGGCACGCCATGAGAGAAGCGTGGCTCAATGGGTGGAGAAGCGTGGCTCAATGGTTAGAGTGGCAGACCCTGATGCAAAGGTCTGGCCCGGGACCAGGGTTCAATTCCCGCCTCAGCGGCTTTTGGACCTGATAATTCTCGCCTCGGTGCCTAGTCTAATCATGGGTCCAACTCTGTGACTCTGGGCAATAGCTTGCTTAATCTCCACAACGGCCCCAGCAGCGCTTGGATGCCTGGCTTCACCTTGGGGGTGCCCAGGAGTGAACATTTCACAGGAAAGCCAGGAAGGGTTCCATAGCGGTATGAATACAGCGCTACGAGACCTCAGGGTAGAAGGCGCTATATAAATACAAACACATTTACATTTACATTTACATGAAAGGACTTGAATATTTAGTGAGTGTTTTTTCAGAGCCTATGTCAGTTCTCCCCTAGAGGAATATAGAATTTTAATTTTGTGCAATTAGGATGAGGGTCGTGTGACATCACTTCTTGGGACGATTCAGGGTCAAAAGTCATATTATGTCACTTCCTGTGACATCATTGAGGTCAAAGGGAAGATGATGTTACATCCACTACCCCAGAGATTTTAGTGAATCGATGCCCATGTGCTGTATAACGGGAAAGCACGTCTGCTTTCTGGTAAACCCAAGTTTTCGCCCATATCAGACACCATCAAGACATATCACTGGCTGACGATCCGTAATCGGATCAAATATAAATCACTTTGCATAGTATACAAGACACTTCATGACCAAGGACTACATTATTTTAAGGACCAGCTGATACCCTACAGACCTGCCAGACAGCTTCGATCTGCGACTCTCAACCAACTTGTGGTTCCACGGTCAAAAACAGTTTCATGGGGTGATCACCGCTTTTTAGTCGCTGCACCCAAATTATGGAACACCCTGCCGCAGCATATCAGGACAAGCATCTCACTTCTCCAGTTTCGCAAAAGACTGAAGACCTGGCTTTTTAATCAGTAATATTGACAATTAACCTCAGGATCCGTTTTATCGGGAGAAAATTAGGTGAATAATCTAGCGCCGAGACGCCTACGGGTATTCGTTCGCGCTTAATAAGTTGCAAAAATAAATAAATAAATAAAATACTCTTGTTGACAAAATCTAGATGCTGTAAATCACACTATCACACAGAAAAGAAGAAATGTAGAAAAATCAAAGTACAATACAGCTGGTGGGTAAACATTATGCTAAGCAGCGGCCTACCCTGTTTTTAAGGTAATCATACTTAAAAACAGTTTAGTGTTTAAATAAACTTTGGGGGTGTTGTCTTAACCCCTGAGCTGGAAGATGTGAGAATTCTCCGGTTATAGTTTCGTTCCTGGTCAACTAAACAGACAAGCCTCTAACAAGAGAAAGGAGACAGAGATTTTTACAATCACAGGGAGCTAACAGTGGAATAACGAATCACACAACAACACGTAGTAACGCAAGTATCTGATCTAAAAAAGAATTAACTAAACTTTCTTATACATAAGACCTGCATATTACAACTGTGCTTTGCAGCACGCACATTAATACACTAAGCTGTTTCTTGACGAGTAAAAAGTATGGCTAGGAAAAGCACACCGATCTCTCCAGGAGGTGCATTGACGACCGAAAATACCTTATCAGTATAATACTAAACTCCTGAATAAACATAGCTCTTTGCAGCTGGTGTGTTAAAACACTCAACTGCCTTCAATGTAGCTCAATGGTGACCAATTACATTTACTAACACATTTCTCGTTGTTACCAACTTTTGGGGGCGGGTGGAGGCCTGTCAACGAAACTGCACAGGTTTAGCATGATTCTGTCCACTCCTCTCATATTGCTGTTCATGACTCTTGCCTCTGACCACTAATTTATAGCTTTCTGGAATGAATCTACAGTATTTTGCCCATGACACCCTAAGACCCAGCAGGCCTTCATTATAAATTGACTTACATAATCAAATCTGAGCCCCTCGGGTTCTGGTTAGCTTAATGGCCTGTTCCATCTCTGTTGGAGAGCTAATTAAGGCAAAACTAGAGAGCCTGCCTGGTCAAATTTTAGAATGTTTTGTATTCTCTGATATGCCGTTGAAGAATTGTCAATTTGGATGATGATCTGCGTATCATCGGCGTAGTTATAAATGCTGCAGTCCATCAGGTTTAGTGCTGAAATCAGGGGCTGCAGGTAGGCGTTAAACAGTAGGGGTGACAAGGCTGAGCCCTGTGGAACTCCACATGTGAGACCCACTGCCTCCGATACCAGGTCAGCTAATTGCACTCTCTGAACCCGGTCACCAAGGAAAGATGTCAGCCAGGCATGGGCAGTGCCCTGGATACCGAGGTCTTACATCCGCCACAGCAGTAGGTTGTGATTGACCGTATCAAATGCCGCGGAGAGGTCCAACAGCACCAGGGCACACAGGTTTTTTTTTTATCTGCTCTGAGTCTCAGGTCATCCAGCACGGAAAGCATGACCAATTCCGTGCTGTGATGGTCCCTGAAACCAGCCTGGTTAGGTTCCAACAGGAGGTTGTTTTCGAGGTGATGTGAGAGTGTGGGCAGCACATGTTGCTCCATTATTTTTGCCAAAAATGGTAGTTGTGAGATGGGCCTATAGTTTTTCATGATCTTAGTATCTGCCCCTGCCTTCTTTAAGAGCGGGATCAGCTGGGCTTCCTTGAAGTTGGTAGGAACCTGTCCAGGTGTAAATGAGCTATTCAGGAGCGATAGTATGTCATCCTCCAGCCCCGGCCAGGCTTGTTTGAAGATCCTCGGAGGACACGGGTCAGCCGGTGAGCCCGATTTGACTCGACCCATCACTATTCTCACTGTCTCCTTGGTGAGTGGGGGCAGTGTGGTTAGGGGCTGAGTGACTGCTGGGATGGTTCTTGTGATGTCTCCCAGGCAGCCTAGTCTAGGGGTGGTCTCAATTTCTGTCAGGAAGTCTGCTATCTTGGTGGTAAAGAACGACTGAAATTTTTGAAAGTCTTCTTGCGAGAAGGAGGGGGGCTGTTCTTTCTTTTTCCTCAATTCTGGCAGGACCTTGAAGATTTCTTTCTGGGGATTGAGTGCTGCAGAAATTCTATCCTCATAGAACTCTGCTTTCCTGACCCTGATTGCTTGTTTGTAGGTGGCAAACTCCTTTGCATATATGGCCTGAATACTGGGATCATACCCCTTATGCCAGGCTCTCTCACTCCGGCGTAGGGAGCGTTTCAGTAGCCTCAGTGTGTCTGTGTTAATTTTATTCCAGCTTCTCACGACCTGCCACTCAGCAGGAGGGGATGAACTTTGCCCTGGGAATGCCATTCTCCCCTGCAGCAGGTGATGGTCTGACCATATACAGGGCGAGATGGTAATTGGGCTCAGCATCGGGACTGATGTCCAGATCAAGTTCAATGTGTGGCCTTTCTTATGTGTCGAGCCAGTCACCCTCTGAATTAAATCTAGCGAGGTCATGGCCTCTTCTAGCTGTTTTGACATTGCGTCTTAGGGGGACTCCTCCCAGTGGAGATTGAAATCTCCCATAACCACGAGACCCTCATACCTTGACCGCAGGCCGTGGATCAGTCCCAGGAAAGGCTCGATAAAGCCCGGAGGAGTCCTTGGGGGTCGGTAGACAAGGAGTATCACCAGACAGTTGGTGGCAGAACAAAACTTGACTCCCAAAATATCTGTACACTCCAGACTTTCTGCACAGATGGTTTCAGTTTTTAAGGAGTTATTGTAAAGGAGGGCAACTCCCCCCCCCTTCCTACCATCTTTCCTATTGTAATTAATGGCGCCAAAGTTAGGTGGAAGTGCTGCCACCAGGTCGGGGGTCGGACGAATCTTCTAGCCATGTTTGCGTAACCCCCAACACATCCAGGTTGCCTTCTTGGAGCAGTGAAAAAACCTCCAGATTCTGTTTTTGGAGGGAGCGTGTGTAGAGCAGGGCAACGGTCTGTGATGTTACCCTTTTTCTTTCCTTCCTTGGACTCGCCTTGCTAATGAATGGCTTAACTGTAAGTTTCAGCAGCCCCTCCCGCCGGAGTGTCTCCACTGTCTGCGGGTTTATGTGACGAATTTTATTATTGTTTAATGCAAGCAAGGCTTCCCTGGAGTACCAGGGCCCTGGGCCAGGGGTTGTGGCCCCTGGTCCCGGCCAGGCGCGGACGGGCGCAGAAGGGTTTGCCTTAGGCGCGCCCGCGGCTCGCCCGCCGCACGCGCGCGCCGCGCGCTTGATCCAGTCTGGCTTTTGACCCCATTGCTCCTCCCATCCACCACTCAGCCCTGCTGTGCAGCGGCTGTCCTGAATCAACCACTAGACCGGGGAAGATCCGGATACCGGAAGTGAGGGAACATGGAGGTGAGGATTAGGGATTTTGTGACACAGAGTAAATACCGAATTGGTAAGGGGGAAGACCTACAAGGGTGGCAGGGTGGCACATTGACACCCTGTTGCACCCCTGAATAGTGCATGGGTGCACATGTGGCACACATACATGCCCTAAGGGCATGTATGTCTGCCACATGGCACTGTTAAAAAAGCACTAATTGCTTTTTTAACGGTTTTCGGTATTTACCACCAACTTGTACTTGGTGGTAAATAACGAATCCTTACAGGTGAAAAGCACTCACTTGAGTGCTTCCTACATTTCAGATTTGGTAATTTACCAAATCGGTATTTAAGAATTCAGTAATTTACCGAATTCTTAAATACCGATTCGGTAAATTACCGAATCGGAAATGTAGCCACCTAGGCCCACATGCATCAACATTGCCATTTGCGATTCCTTATTAGCGAAAAATAAGGAATCACTAATAAGGAATCGCAAATGGCTATGCATGAAGAAATTGCTAAATAAATTGCGATTTCTTATTACTCCTTAATTGCGACTCGCAAATTGCGAATCACAATTAAGGAATACCTCCCCATTCATTCCTATGGGCCTAGAGGCCCATAGGAATGAATAGGAAAACATTCTCAATTTGCGATTCGCAATTAGCGAATCGCAAATTGAGAATGCTATTTCAAGGGTGCAGGGGTGTCCAAAGGACACCCTGTTGCACCCCTGAAATCAATCTGTGCACATATGTTGTGCACACACATGCCCTAAGGGCATGTGTGTGCACAACATGAAACTTTGAAAAATGCACAAAAGTGCATTTTTCAAAGTTTTCGCAAATTACCATGAGGTTCAACCTCATGGTAATTTGCTCCCCCTAAGTGCAAATTCACAATTTGTTTAAATTTCATGCATTGCATTTAAGAAATCGCAAAATCCGATTCCTTAAATGCAATCGCAATTTGAGAATTCACAAATATTTGCGAATTCTCAAATTGCGAGGGCCTTCACCCTTCATGCATACCAAAAATTCTAATTGCATTTGCAAACGGCCGATTTTTGGGAATCGCACCATTTGCGAATGCAATTTGCAATGATGCATGTGCCTCCTACATCCCAAATACCTAATACCGGTCGGTAACGGCGGAAATTCGGTAATTTCGGCCGTTACCGACTGGTATTAGGGTTCCTACATCTGGCCCTAAGTGTTGTGTGAGGGGGTTAGGAATAAGGGGAGAGGATGATTTAGTCTGTACGTTTCTTTTACTTTTTATATCGACAAACAGAATTCAACCCGATGGCAATCAACAAGTGACCTGACAGGGCCTTGAGGAGGACGCATGCTGTACCATGGGTTTCATTTAGGGGTCGCCAGGGGTCCTAGCTGGACCCCTTAGCTTGCCCCATGCTACCCCTGGACTAAGAGGTGGCAAAATCAGTGCCAAGAACACAGGGGTGTCTCGCACTATCAGAGTCAGGCTCTAAATGTGTTTTCTGCTCATTTGTATTAAATTAATAGTGAATAATAGTTTATTATTCACTATTAGTATATATAAAAAAGTGGAGCAGAAAGATCTGGACCTTCACTGGCATCTGAAGTAAGAAAAATAAAATTGCTTTAAATGTATGCTGTGTGCATGCATGTGGGTGGGATTAAATGTGTGAGAAAGTGTGTATATGTGTGAACATGTACGTTTGCATGCCAGATCGTGAGTATATGTCAAAATGAGTGAGTAATTATAAGGTAGTCAGAGAGAGTGCAAATGATGGATTCAGAGTGAGAGTGAGTGCAAGACACTTGGTGAAAATGAATGGATGCCACTAAATGCTAATGTGAGAAAGAGTATGAGTAAGTGAATGTAAGTGAACCTGTGTTGTTATGTTTGCAAATCTGCTGTTGGGCCTGGCTAGAAGTACCTATTGAAAAATGTTGGCAATGGCATACTGGAGACAATACTTGCAAATGGGATGCCTTCAGCAAAATGCTTTTGCTGGCACACTGCAGGTACATTTTGGCAAGGGGTACCAATGAATAAATGCCAGAGCTGGCCTATAGGAGGAAATCATTGGCATAGTAGCAACTGTGGCAAATTGTTGGTGATGACGACAATGGATGTAGCGATCAATAGAGAGGAGAACAAATTCTCCACCACCTTATACAGAAAAAACACAGATCGTAACAATCTACTCAGGTATGACAGTCATCATCCACCATCATTGAAAAGACACCTACCTTATTCCCAACTAATGAGGGTAAAACGAGTTGTCTCGGAACCGGATAAAGCAGAGAAACAAATGGATGAAATGACAGCACGATTCCACAAGAGAGGCTACCCCACACCCATTTTAAACGAAGCCAGACAAAGAATCAAAAATGTTACTAGAGAAAATCTTTTAACCAGTAAACCAGTAAGTAAGGAACAACGCATCACATGCGTCAGTAAATTCTCTACCTCTAGCCAAGCGTTTAAAAACATCATTAAAAAACATTGGACAATTCTACGAGTGGAGCCAGACTTTAAAGGAGCTTTAGAAAAAGAACCCTTGTTTGCGCATACAAGGTCCATGAATGTGGGACAACTATTGAAACCCAAACCTAAAACTAGCGTCATCACCAAATTCAGAGGCACCCAACCATGCATGAACTGTACAAACATCAGTAAAGGTAACTTGTTATCACCCCCTGAATTTAAAGAAACAATCACCCTCAAAGTAAATGGAACGTGTGACACAATGAATGTCATATATCTACTCAGTTGTCCGTGCAAACTGTACTACGTGGGACACACAGAGCGGAAATTGAAAATCCGTCTCAATGAGCATAAAAGCAATATTAGAACGAAAATGCTCAAATCAACAGTGGCCACGCATTTCATGGAAGCTAAACATGAAATACCACAATTAAAGGCACGCATTTTGGAAATTGTGGACAAACATGAAGGCACTAACAATAAAACGCAGCTCCTCAAGAGAGAAAATTACTGGATTTATCGCTTAAAAACTTTGAGACCGGGGGGCCTAAATGAAAGAGTGGAATTTTCTTGTTATCTGTAATCTAATCTAACCTTTATGTTATAGGTTGCTTGACATTGAGCACTGGTCAGCTATTTTCATTTTAATTTTTTTGTTTTCCGCTTTAAAAATACAAGTTCCAGCAAGCTTAGCGCTTAGGCGTAGTCATAGACACCGCCCACCCATTTCCCCGAGGTTCCTTTCCCGCCACTCCGTAGAATCCATAGGGAGCACAGCGGCACAACAGATAGAACGGGACGCAGTATACCTGTGTTTATCGGTAAGCGGCATTAGCGTAAACTGTAGTGTTTCAGCATTTTGACATTAATCCCTTTAATTCGTATATGTTAGAGTGCAACCTTTTGGCGGGCAAGTTAGACTCTCTATCACACCGCACCCCCTTAAATCTTTTAGCGGTTTCTATTCGTATTATAAACGCCCAGACAACAGTTTAGGCAGAGTTTTTATGCACTAGGACCCATCACACGGTTTTATGTTAAACCAGCAAGTTAAGCATCAACAGCGTTACAGGGGAAATAGAACCACCTTTTCTTTAAATATCATTGTTTATGTTGCAATACTATCACTATTACGTAAGAGACATGTTAGACATTGTGCAATAACAGTATGTCATGTATATAGCTAACTTTAGTATGGTTTAGTTTATTTTATTCAAGTAATTATTATGTGATGTTGGTAGCTATTATTAGCACTATTTGGTTGGCGACAGTAAAGTAGTACTAATTACTTGCATTTTGACCTACAGATCCCTTGATAAAGGCGCTGGTCGCGCCTAAATGCATTGGGAGGCCATTTAATGTCTACAATGAAAGGAAAGCTATACTGATGAAAATTCAGACATTTTGATTGATGTGAATCAACATTATGGATTTTGTTGTAAAACCTGGATCATAATTAAAATGGAACTATTCTAATGAAGCATTGAACAGTCGTCTCACTAATTTATGCTAGAGATACCAGCCTATACTTGTGCCCAGGGAGACAAGCCGATCAAAGACTTGCTTTATCCTTAAATTGCTGGTGATGGCACATTGGAGGAAACTCTTGACATATGGAAAAACAACCGTGGCAATGTCATGGGGCTACCCATGACAAATTGTGGTCCACAACATATTTATTAGACATAACATTTGACATAAGGGAAATCCATAGTGCAAGAGGAGCAGTATTCGGAACATTTTGGCACTGGCCTTATGTTTGTAATGGTAGGGCAAAAAGGTCTATCGCAGTAAAATGCTCAATGCTGGCCTATGTAATGGAGGTAATTTTTGACATAAGGGGGCGCCCACAGTACATTTTAAAAACATCATTGGGTGAACTCATGTGGACTGTCATGTTTCATTAGGTAGGCACGCCATGAGAGAAGCGTGGCTCAATGGGTGGAGAAGCGTGGCTCAATGGTTAGAGTGGCAGACCCTGATGCAGAGGTCTGGCCCGGGACCAGGGTTTAATTCCCGCCTCGGCGGCTCTTGGACCTGATAATTTTCGCCTCGTGCCTAGTCTAATTATGGGTCCCACTGTGTGACTCTGGGCAATAGCTTGCTTAATCTCCACAACGGCCCCAGCAGCGCTTGGATGCTTGGCTTCACCTTGGGGGTGCCCAGGAGTGGACATTTCACAGGAAAGCCAGGAAGGGTTCCATAGCGGTATGAATACAGCGCTGCGAGACCTCAGGGTAGAAGGCGCTATATAAATACAAACACATTTACATTTACATGAAAGGACTTGAATATTTAGTGAGTGTTCAGAGCCTATGTCAGTTCTCCCCTAGAGGAATATAGAATTTTAATTGTGCAATTAGGATGAGGGTCGTGTGACATCACTTCTTAGGATGATTCAGGGTCAAAAGTCATATGATGTCACTCTCTGTGACATCATTGAGGTCAAAGGGAAGATGATGTTACATCCACTACCCCAGAGATTTTAGTGAATCGATGCCCATGTGCTGTATAACGGGATAGTACTCTGTGCTTATGAAAATCACAATAAAATTTGCTATACAAAGAATTGTTGACAAAATCTAGATGCTGTAAATCACACTATCTCACAGAAAAGCAGAAATGTAGAAAAATCAAAGTACAATACAGCTGGTGGGTAAACATTATGCTAAGCAGCAGCCTACCCTGTTTTTAAGGTAATCATACTTAAAAACAGTTTAGTGTTTAAATAAACTTTGGGGATGTTGTCTTAACCCCTGAGCTGAAAGATGTGAGAATTCTCCGGTTATAGTTTCGTTCCAGGTCAACTAAACAGACAAGCCTCTAACAAGAGAAAGGAGACAGAGATTTTTACAATCACAGGGAGCTAACAGTGGAATAACGAATCACACAACAACACTTAGTAACGCAAGTATCTGAGCTTAAAAAGAATTAACTAAACTTTCTTATACATAAGACCTACATATTACAAATGTGCTTTGCAGCACGCACATTATTCCACTAAGCTGTTTCTTGAGGAGTAAAACCTATGGCTAGGAAAAGCACACCGATCTCTCCAGGAGGTGCATTGACGACCGAAAATACCTTATCAGTATAATACTAAACTCCTGAATAAACATAGCTCTCTGCAGCCGATGTGTTAAAACACTCAACTGCCTTCAATGCAGCGCAATGGTGACCAATTACATTTACTAACACTTTTCTCGTTGTTACCAACTTTTGGGGGCGGGTGGAGGCCTGTCAACGAAACTGCACAGGCTTAGCATGATTCTGTCCACTCCTCTCATATTGCTGTTCATGACTCTTGCCTCTGACCACTAATTTATAGCTTTCTGGAATGAATCTACAGTATTTTGCCCATGACACCCTAAGACCCAGCAGGCCTTCATTATAACTTGACTTACATAATCAAATCTGAGCCCCTCGGGTTCTGGTTAGCTTAATGGCCTGTTCCATCTCTGTTGGAGAGCTAATTAAGGCAAAACTAGAGAGCCTGCCAGGTCACTTCAGTACTAAACTACTAAGGGCCTCATTACCAGTGTCCTGGAATAATCCCCGTTATATGCTCTCCGTGGAATTACCATTGCTGGGGGTCTCGGGGACAAGAACAGAACGGAGATGACAAGTTTTTAAGCATAACACGCAAGAAGAATCGGTGTTTTTGTACGATTTCCAGTTTCTCCAGGTAGAAGTGCCACCATTTACAAATTCTGATGGAATTAACGGGCCACTCGTTACAGGACTCTGTGCTGTATCTCTCCTTCTAATACAACCACAGGCATTTTCTCTCTGTCTCCAGAGATATATAAATCACACCGGTCAGATGACTGGTAAGGTTAAGGGGCTTAGTGCTAGCCACATTCTTTCTGTTAGATTCACTTCAAGACTATAATGCATCAGGAATTTTCTCCACAGAGATCCGAGTGTGCAAATCGGCTCGATTTTGCAAAGTTGAGGAAATAATACAAATCTTATGTTAATTCAATCACCTTTTAATCTGATCTCGTCTCTCTACCTTACACATCGTTTGCATATATACACGAACTGAATATAAAAAATGGACTGCCCATGGCATCACAATACATATATCAATTCATAAAAGGACTTAATAATACAGTCAGTCAAATAATCTTTATTTCGGTCAAGGACCATAAAAAATGCGTAATACATAATACACTCATTAAACAAGCATTTACAATGCAATAGGTCTCGCAGTTGTTAGAGTTTGAGCTATTGGCATTGTAAATGGCAATGTCTTTTATTTATGTGTAGGTTTTTAAAACATAAATAAAAGGCATTGCCATTTACAATGCCAATAGGTTAAACTCTCGCAAATGCGAGACCTATTGCATTGCAAATGCTTTTTTTTTATGTAGTCTGTGAACTTCCACTTGCAAGTCATGGAGCACGCCCAGGTCAAGCAGAATCTGTGGTGTTTCTAGACAACTGAAACAGCCAATTGTTTTATGGCCATTTCTTGCAGGGGCTTCACAAAAAACAACCACGATGACTGACAGGGGAGACCCCTCAGCAATCCTGCATATTAATGTTTTAGGAGAAAAGATAGTTGCAAAAAAATACTAGGTGTGACCGTCTGGACAAGATTGGACAAAACCAAAGAAAAACAGCAGTCTTTTCCACGTTTGGGGTGTCTTTAAAGCCCTAGCCTAGCAACATTTTAACTGCACTCTGCATCTGCACTCTAAATCTGCACTCTGCACTCTGAATCTTGAATCTGCACTCGGAATCTTGAATCTGCATTCTGCACTCTGAATCTGCACTCTGCACTCTGAATCTGCACTCTGCACTCTGAATCTGCACTCTGAATCTGCACTCTGCACTCTGACTCTGCACTCTGAATCTGCCCTCTGAATCTGCACTCTGAATCTGCACTCTGAATCTGCACTCACAATCTGCACTCACAATCTGCACTCTGAATCTGCACTCTGAATCTGCACTCTGAATCTGCACTCTGCACTCTGAATCTGCACTCTGCACTCTGAATCTGCACTCTGCACTCTGCACACTGAATCTGCACTCTGCACTCACAATCTGCACTCTGCACTCACAATCTGCACTCTGCACTCACAATCTGCACTCTGCACTCGCAATCTGCACTCTGCACTCGCAATCTGCACTCTGCACTCACAATCTGCACTCTGCACTCACAATCTGCACTCTACACTCGCAATCTGCAATCTGCACTCTGCACTCGCAATCTGCAATCTGCACTCTGCACTCACAATCTGCACTCTGAATCTGCACTCTGAATCTGCACTCTGAATCTGCACTCTGAACCTGCACTCTGCACTCACAATCTGCACTCACAATCTGCACTCACAATCTGCACTCTGCACTCTGCACTCTGAATCTGCACTCTGCACTCTGAATCTGCACTCTGCACTCACAATCTGCACTCTGAATCTGCACTCTGTACTCACAATCTGCACTCTGCACTCTGCACTCTGAATCTGCACTCTGAATCTGCACTCTGAATCTGCACTCTGAATCTGCACTCACAATCTGCACTCACAATCTGCACTCTGAATCTGCAACTGCAAAGCTGTGGGGCGTAGGGCAAGGCTGAGTGTGTTTTTTTGTGTTTTTACATTGGCACACAAACACTACTCTGTGTTTGGGAAACATTGCTGCTATTGGTACAACCAAACCACATTTGTGATAAACCTGTATGTGTTTGCATTCCGGAGGAAGCCTGGACCACGCAATGAGCTTGTGAGTTGTTTGCGATTAGCATGCTGCATTCCTCATTCTGTAATATGAGCTCTTGGGCCACTCGTCCCCCTGAGTTTATGTGACTTTTGTGTTCTCTTCAAAAGATTTACGACAAACACTACATAGGAAAAGCGATGACATCACTCACCTACGAAACCGAAAGCAGCCCGGGCTGAGAGTGAGGGCGGGGGCTGCCGGCGCATGCGAGATCCGAGCCCCGGCGCCAAAGCTGAGTGCGGCATCTGAAGTCCCGGGTCCCAGGAGGGGGCCCGGGTGAAGACCAGCGCTGCGGAGGGAGATTGAGGATCGAGACTGACCACGGGACACCTTCATACAAACTACCTTAGGTTTACTCCAGAGATCCGGGAAACCCAACCTCTTACTCTCCTTTCTTATATGGGCAAACCATTGGATGATATCTGTCCCAGGGAGTCTCATAAAAGTTCCTTGACTTCTTCTCTGAAGTACCTCAATTCAGGGGTTACCCATAGTCTACGCCAGTATGCTAAAGGGCGAAGACCGATTACCTCGTCTATAGGTCTGATATCTAGGTCCATTCTTAGGGGGATAAGGGGGGTGCTAGCTGGAAGGGACAGCAAAGATCTTAAAAAACAATTTTCCACCTTAAGGATATCTTCAGTTCGACAGTGACACCACAGTTCTGCCCCATACAAAATGGCTCCCCGAGCTTGTGCTTTATAAATTTCCAGGACTGGAGCAACCGGTTTAGCTGTCGAATACCGGTGCAATTTGAGTACACCCCCTGTCAACTGCACAAGCCTAAGTTTGGCCTTGGCTATCTGAGGGCCCCACTCCATAGTATCGCTGAGGGTAATGCCCAAATACTCGAACACAGTGACCCTATCCAGAGCAATGCCATTTAGAGAGGGATTGGAGCGGGTGATCTTTGGCGGATTACAGATCATATACTTTGTTTTTGAGATGTTAATCTCCAACCCCTTTTCTGGCTGAAACTGGTAAAGCTATCTAGGGCACGCTGTATTCCCATCGGGGACTTGGACAAAAGGAGGGTGTCATCGGCAAACATAAGTGCCACTACCTGCTCACCACGTATCTTAGGTGCATCAATATCTTTGACCCCTTAAAGGTGGACAATTAGGGTATTAACAAAGAGGCAGAAAAGGGTGGGCACCAGGACGCATCCCTGCCTTACTCCTCTGTTGACCACAAACCTAGGAGTCAAGGCATCCCTCTTGCCACTTCTAACCTGTGCAAAATTGTTAAAGTGGAGTCTCCTAAGAATATTAAGGAGGTAGATTGGAATACCCATGTCGGCCAAGACATCCCAAAAAATTTCCAGGGGTACCAGATCGAATGCCGTCTTAAGGTCAACGAAAATCAAGTAGAGGCTGCCACCCTCTACTTTAACCGTTTTCCAATATAACAGTTGCAATCTTAAAACTTGGTCAACGGTAGATGTTTTTCCCTAAATCTGGCTTGGTAGGGGCTCAGTATCTCCTAGTCCTCCATCCAAGTCTGGAGGCAATCGAGGATAATCCGTGCAAACAGTTTTTGACTCACGTCGATCAAGCTGATCGGGCGGTAGTTTGCAGGGATTAATGGACAGCCCTTTTTAGGTCGAGGACCTAAAGGGTGCGCTTGCTCAGTCTGGGGTCAGAGAATTAATGTGCCTTAGTAGCGCTTTGGAACCCGCCTCCCTGCCCTGTCTCTTCTCCATTGGCTGGCTTCCTAAACGGACGCCAGCCATTGGAGGAGAGAGCCGTCACTCCGATTTAGACCCATCTCTTTCGGATTCGGGGGCGTAAGTTTTGCTGTTCTTTAGCTCGTGACGTCGTCCGTCTCTCAGGACAGCAAAACACGCCCCGAATTCGAAAAATTTCGGAAGCTTGAGGCCGCCATTTTGTTTCCTTCGCAGTGAAGGTGAGCCGTTCCTCGCTGTCCTCTTGCCTTTGATTTGTTGTATGGCATATTGATTTCATGCATGTTGAGTCGGCGGAGCAGCCGTTTATTTTCATTTGATTGTTATGTGGGCATAAAACGAGCAAGCCTGCTAGTGAAGCAGTCATACGAGAAAAGCTGCTTATGCTCGTGTTTTTAGTCTTGTTGTGTGAATGGCTGCTAATAATGCCCGATGCAATTGTAGCCCGTGTTCAGTATGCCCCGGCTCCCTCAACAATTCTCCCGCTGCCGCAGATGATGCCCCCCACCCCATATGTTTGTCACAGCCTTGAATTAATTAATTAACAAAGCTAATTTTCTTTTCCAGCACATGGGCAGCTACTGCCCACTTGAGAGACAGGCTCATCCGGGTAAGTCTGACCAGAACCCCGACTCCCGGACCACGCTCCGACTTTAAGGAAGTTGAAAAGTTAGTCACTGAGTCCCGACGTGCCTTCTTTGTGCAGGTGCGTAGGGATAAAACCACGCAGCCGCCGCCCTCCATGTCCCCAATGCGCCCAGTCCTCCAAGTTCCTAGCACCTTGAGATAATTCATTTCGGAGCTACCGAGCGCGTGCAGTCTCTTACTCAGAGCACACATCGCTACGGTAATATGTGGAGCTGTGCCGGTGTGCGACGTGAATCCAGGGGTGCTGTGATCATCACCCCCACACTAGTGATGTTCCGAGGGAGTCCTCGTGACTCAAATAGTGCACATACTGTATTATCCCCCCCTCGTTAGAAGCATTTTGGTCTGTAGGTTTGAGACTGGGGGTGGGCATTGTCTGTAGGTTTGTGAGACTTGAGGCGAGGGGGGAGCATTGTGGTCTGTAGGTTTGTGAGACTTGAGGCGAAGGGGGGAGCATTGTGGTCAGTTTGTTTGTGAGAATGAGGGGGCATTGTGGTGTGTGTGTGTTTGTAAGACGTGGAGGGGGGGCAAGCTCGAGCCGACCAGTATATTGTCACACACACTCATTTGCCCTGTTTTTGCTCCCCCGTGCGTGCCTTGCGGTTACCTTGTTCTTTTCAACGGTTTCCTCTTTTTCTGGTCATGCTTGTCCAAGGGGCAGGCCAGCTCGTAGGAAGGGGGAGTGTGAGAAGTTGGCCTGATATGCAGTGCTCTCTATTCTAGTGATCACTATGTATCATACCAAACAACCCTTATTGATGATTGGTTGTAAGTCAACCTTATAGACCAGCTATCCTAGTAGCATGGACAAGAGCAGTCTTTAGGCTAAACTCTAGAGGGCGTGTTAAGCCAGCTGTTATACCATCACATATACCCCTTGAACACCAAGTGAAAGGACACCACACAAGTTGTTATGAAAATAAAAGGATATTTATTTATAACACAACAACCCTGGACTCTTTATGAGGACAGGGTGCTAAGCACAATACAAAACTCTTAAAGAATACTGAAAGTCACACAATTTACACAAATGCCCGGGGGGCACGAAAAACCATATACTATGGAAGTGGAATGCGAAATTACTAGCAGGTAAGTACTACTCTCATAGACTCTAGAAACGCTAGGCATACAATGCTGAACCCTTAGATTAGAAGCAGGAGGCCTAGGGACGTCGTGTGCAGAGTGGGAACTCTCACGCGTAATGCGGGACAAAGTCTATGGATCCTAGTAAATACAAAAGTTAGTGTTCTCGGGCGAACCCGACTAGGTAGGTCCAAAACTAAAGTGGATCTATACACTTAGAGAGTGGATCTACGCTGGAGCACCGTGGTACTCGGTTTACTTAGCCCAGGGGCTGCGGCTGCATAGGGTTCAAGTGTCGTCGGGAATCCTCGTTGACGAACCAGGAGCCTGAAGTGGAAGTTGCTGGCAGGCGACCAGTGAAGATGTTCCGGGCTGATCCAAGGACTGGATCAGTGAAGAAGAGAACCTGTAAGCAGAGGGGACCGAGTTCTGAATCACTAGCCAGTGATTAGGTTGGCACCAGGATGGCACCAGACGAGGTCACTCAGCCAGGCGAAGAGGTGACACTGGATTCTGTTGCTGCACGGACCAGGGCGCTGATGTCGACCAGGCTGGAGGTCTGCGAGCTGTCCCACGTCGGATGACTGCTGCTGGCGATGCTGGATACGGTGAAGGAGGCAACAAGCCTTGGCTACGGCAAGCCCACGTGGCGACACAAAATGGCGTCTTGAGTGGACCAGGAGGGTCCGAGGAAGGTCCCCTTCAGGAGGAGACTAGGGCCAGTCTAGAGGAGCTAGACCAGCGGTGTAACAAACATAGGACGTCGTCTGGAGGGTCACTAGCCAACGGGCAAGTGACCGGACAACGTGGCAAGCGACACAGAAGCAAAAGGGCCCCACGCAGATCTGGAGGATGCTGGGGGGCTGGTCTTCGGTGCTCGTGCTGCTTGGGGTTGGGGCTTCTCTTACCCCAGTGCACCCACTCGAGGGTCCCTCGGTGGTCGTGCTAGGTCAGCGTCGTGCTGGTTCTGATGGTCGCCGGGTCCTCTGGTCTCGTCGCACCTACAGTTCTCAGCTGTGCTGTAGAGGCAGGTTGAGGTCAGAGAGGGCAGGGAGTCCGGGTCTTGTCGTGCTGGTCAGTCTGGTTCCGGAGGAAGGACGTCTTAGCAAACCGCAAGATACTTAGTTGGTGCCTGCTGCTGCAGGGTGACTACTCCTTAGTCACAAGGGAGAAATCTTAAGAAGAAGTCTTGAGTTCCTTTCGTAGAAAGTAGTTTCAGGATTCAAAGATGATCTAATTTGGAAGGGCCCCCGCTCCTACCTTTATTCTAAAGAAAGGGGCTGGTACGCGACTAGGTCCTGCCCATGGGTGGGACCAGGAAGGCGGGTGGTTACACCCCTCTCCCCTGTCCGGACTTTCTCCAGCTCAGGGGCTGGTGTGCCCCTGGAACTGGTTCAAGCCGGCCTGTGCATAGTGAGCACAGGGGTGCCACTTGCAGTCACCTTCCTATTCAGCCCTGCCTACCCAGGATACACAAAACCCTGTCTGGGATGGTGCTAGCACCGCCCCTGACAGGAAACCCTTTGTCCAAGCTCTCCTCGCTGGAAGGACTCCCAGCAGCAGGAGGTCAGACTTGTGTCTGTGGTGGCAGCATCCATTTTGTGATGCTGAGGCTTGAGTTAACTTTAACCGGGGTTCACAGTTACACACATGTCGTGTCCCTCTAGAAGGGTGGAATGCTAACCCCGTCGCCAGAATTGGCGAGGGGTTAGTATTCTAATTGGTATGACACCTTACTCGACATGTTTTGATAAAGCGATACCAGAGTTGGCATATAACCGCGAGGATTATAATGCACTTAAGAGTATATGGTATGCGTTATCATGGAACAGCTATTAGGACTTGGTTCCGCAAGCTGCAAACGGGCTCAGCTCATGCCAGAGCACCATCTCACATGATTCCAAGCACTCTGCCTTCAGGATTGTTAAGGCCTGCCATAGGAGTGACTGATAGGAATATATGTGTCCATTTTAGGGTTAGATATAGGTATACTATATCTAAAGCAAAGGGTGATTACACCACCTTGCCCCAGCTGTCGTGCAGCCAGTTGTGTCAGATTTAGATGGCCAGCCAGGGGTGGCATAATACATGCTGCAGCCCCTGGTAGGCCCTGGGTACACCTATGCCCTGAGTTACAGGGTCTGATAAGGAGGCCCAGTACCAATTGGTAAATGCACCTAAGGTACATGGAATCCATTTTACAGAGAGAGCAGTGGGCCTGGGGCCCTGAATAGCAGGGTCCCAGGTCAACTAAGTCGGAAAACCAGCAAAACACTTGGCAAAAAGTTGGGGGCAACCATAGTCAGGCATCCACCTTCCTACATAACCCCCCCCCAAACGAAAGGAGGTAAGGCTATCCTTGACCAGGTAAGCCTATATTGCCTGAGTGGCCATATGAGGTGGTATATGCACTGGCATGGTTACCCCCTATCTCATGGTCCACTAAGCAATCCCTCACCCTAAGGGTATCTGAGGGTCTCCACCATAGGGAATCTCTACCTGTGGTGTGTTTTGGCAAAGTAAAAGGCTGGTGTGGGAATGGAGTACTGAAGTGAGACTCCACTGATGTTGGGCTCAACTTCCTCCAATCACTATCCACCATATGTGCCTTTCTTTCCAGGGCTGAGTTGCTGTGAGCTCTCAGGGTCAACCTCTGGCTACTTAAAGCTGGAGGCTGAGTCCCTCTGTTTGGCTTACTGGAGGGACAGGTCAGGTTTGGGGTTTTCAGGCCCCAGGTTTGGCTGTGCCCAACAGTGTCCATCTGTGGGAGGTCCCTAGCTAATTTTAAGGGGGATCCCTCAGGAGTTTGTTTTATTTCCACTGGGCTAGGACTACTAGCTTCAGTGCCCTTAATATGCTGATTGGGAAGTTCTTTTGGACAGGGGGCCCTTTGGGGTCCACCACTGGCCTCCCTGACCTCTACAGCCCTGGGCTGACTGAGGCAGGGTAGAGAGGGGCAGGTTACCTGCTCCAGACTGGGTCCCACCTTGGAAGGGTCCACTGACATCAGAGGCTCTGCCAGGCTGGGCCTGACTACCTCTGGGGCAGTTTCTTCACAAGGGGTCAGATCAGTTCCCTGAGGAGGCTGATCCTTTCCTAAAGTCTGGTGGGAGGGAGATTTTTCTTCCTCCTCAATGCTCTCTGTCTGAGTGGAGTGATCCATAGTTTCAGGCTTCACAACTCTATTATCTGTCTGAGTTTGAGCTGTGGCCATCACAACTCCACCAACCTTTTCAGGAAGGGACTCAGTTTGGGTATGGGCTGTGACCATCACAGCCTTGCCAACCTGTTCAGGAAAGGCATCTTTCTGGGATAGGGCTGTGACTGGCACAGCCCTCCTGACCTGTTCAGGGAGGACATCTTGGACTGGGGCTGTGGCTATCACTGCCCCACTAACCTGACCATGGAGGTTTACCATTTTAAAATGGGTTTCTTGCTCAACCTCAGCCCAGGCTGAGATCTCCAAATCATTCCCCAGTAGGCAATCTACAGGCAAGTTTGGTGACACTGCCACTCTCTTGTGGCCAGTGACACCTCCCCAGCTGAGATTTACCACTGCTATGGGATGATCTCTCTGCACTCCATCAATGTTCATCACCTGGTATGTGGCTCCAGGTATAAGTTGCCTTGAGGGGACTAGGCTCTCAGTCACCATGGTGATGCTAGCCCCTGTGTCTCTGTAGGCCTCAACTTTTGTACCATTGATGAGGGGCTCCTGTCTGTACTTGCCCAAAGTGTTGTTGGCAAACCCCATGCCAGTCTCACAGACAAGAGTATCTAAGTTTGGGGACTTGGTTAGGCCAGAGTCCCCAGGAACTCCCAAAGTAAATGCACCCAGATTCTTAGGGGCACTTCCACCACCTGGGGGATTACTACTAGTAGTAACAGGAGGCTGGGAAGTTTTACTTGGGGGTATGTTCTCCTTATTGTCGTTGGCCCTTGGGCAACTGCTGTCAGTTTTGTAATGGCCTACCTGTTTGCAGGTATGACAATAAGGTTTCTTTTGGGAATTGGAAGGATTTTGGGACCCACCATTTTCAGAGGATTTTTGGGGTCCTGGGGTTTGATCAGAAGATTTATTCCCACCCTTCTCTTGAGGCTTGGTTGATTCCTTCTTTTTGTCACCACCCTGGTTCTTAGGCCTGACCCTGGTTCTGACCCATTTGTCTGCCCTCTTACCCAATTCTTGTGAAGAGGTCAGATCGGAGTCTACCAGGTGCTGGTGTAATAACTGGTTCTTACAATTATTTAAGACTTGCTCTCTCATAATTAGATTGTACAATCCTTTGAAATCAGTAACCTTACTTCCCAGTAGCCAGCCTTCAAAAGCCTTAGTGGCACAATCAACAAAGTCAGCCCAATCCTGAGACTGAGTTTTCTGGGTGTCTCTGAACAGCAACCTGTACTGCTCAGTTTTTAAGCCAAACCCATCAATCAGTGTATCTTCAGGACTTGGTAATTGTTAGCATCCTCAGCTCTAGTAGTGAGGAGCTTATCTCTACCTTTGCCTTCAAAGGAGAGCCACAAGATAGCTGCCCACTGACTCTGGGGGACGCACTGGACAGTGCAGGCCCTCTCCAAAGCAGTCATCCCCTTGTTTAAAGGGGGGCACTATCTTACTCAGGTGTCTAGTGTCTAAACTCCTGTCCTTTTCTCTAGGTAAAATGCTGCCACCAGTGGGGTCTGCCCCACTCAATTTCTGCTCTCTAGCAAAGGCAAGTCTCTCTTTGGCCAGGGCAAGTTCTTCCCTTTCAATCCTCAGATTGACTTCCCTCATCTTGGCCTCATGCTCTCTCCTCTGAGGGGATGTCATCCCTCTGTGAGAAGAGGTCTGAGAGCCATTGGTTCTAATGGATCTGTTAGAGCCTCTGGATAGAGACCTAACTCGTCCATTACCAATGTTAAGCCTGCCTGAGAGTGGCCCTGGGGCTCCCCCAAGTCCCTCCCTGTACATCTGTCGTCTCCTACACAAGTGTCTGTTCCCCTTCACCAGTGTCTGCTGCTTAGTGTCTACCCCTCCCCCAATATCTGCCCTAACACCAGTATCTGTCCCTCATACCAGTACTATCCCCATACATGTCCCTCCCCATTCATCCGTCACCACCTACATTTGTGTCTGGCTCCTGTCGCCAGTGTCTGTTCCACTTCACCAGTGTCTGTCGCTTAGTGTCCACCCCTACCCCAGTATCTGTCCCTCATACCAGTGTCTATCCCCATAAATGTCCCTCCCATACATCCGTCGCCACCTACACTTGTGTATGTCTCGCACCACCAGTGCCCATCCTCACCACTGAGGTCTGCCCCAACACCATGTCCGTCCTTACACCAGTAAGAGTCTGCCTGTCTCCCTACGCTGGCACCAGTCCCTGCACCAGTAACAGTGTTTGTCCCCAAATGTTGCAGTGAATAGGTCAGCAGCTGTTAAGTGTCTGGGAACCACTAGGAATCCATTTCAGAAAGGGGCCAATGCCACCAGGAAAGCAACATTTTCCCTCTACATCCGTCCACCAGGCATGCCCTCCACAGACATTTAGGAGCAGTTAGAAGTGTGAGTGCATGGAAAGAAATGTGGGATCTGCCCCTTACGGACACCAACTGCTGGAGTCTGTATCAAAGGGTTGCCTCTTCCCCGCTTTCCAAGAAGCAGACTCAGTTATAGGTGAGACTCTATGTGTGGGTGGCTCTGAGTGTGTGTGTGGGTAGCTCTGTGTGTGTGTGGCTCTGTGTGTGTGTGTGTGTGGTTGGCTCTGTGTGTGTGTGGGTGGTTCTGTGTGTGTGTGTGGGTGGCTCTGTGTGTGTGTGGGTGGCTCTGTGTGTATGTGAGTGGCTCTGTGTGTGAGTGGCTCTGTGTGTGAGTGGCTCTGTGTGTGAGTGGCTCTGTGTGTGTGTGGCGCTGTGTGTGTATGTGTGGCTCTGTGTGTGTGTGGCTCTGTGTGTGTGTGTGGCTCTGTGTGTGTGTGTGTGTGTAGCTCTGTGTGTGTGTGGCTCTGTGTGTGTGGCTCTGCGTGGGTGTAAATGCAATAGGTCATGTATTTGCGAGCGATTATGCTATTGGCATTGTAAATGACAATGCAATTTATTTAACGATTAAGCTATTGGCAATGTAAATGACAATGCCATTTATTTATGATTTAAAAAAAAAGTCATGAGCAATGCCAATAGCTCTACCTTTAATAATGCCGAGACCATTGCATTGTAAATGCTTGTTAAATATTGGGACAATTTCTGCCCCCAGCAAAGTTTCAGCTATGGGGCAGCCCTGGCCTGATTCTCGGGCTGATGGCCGCTTGGTGCCGGAGGGGCACGTGAACTCAGGTACCGTGGGTATGTTTGTACTTTTTGAGAAGACACCACGGACCGTGGCCCTGGGTGACCCCTTGGTGGGTTCCTGACCCCAACCCAGGGACTGTTCTGCGGACTACTACAACCTGGGACTGTTAAGTACTTTTCTTTTGTTTGTTCGCTTGTTGGGGGTGGTGGGGGTGGAGGGTTCTGGGGTGGATTGAGAGGGGGAGTAGTTGGGGGACGAGGTGGGGGTGGGAGGGTAGTGGTGGCAACGGGTGTGTTTTAATGGCTGCGATTTCTATCTTGTGGTGTGCATGTGTTATATCCTGGGACGATCTAGGTTTGGTCTCTGGAGTCCTAAGTGGTTGCTCTTTGGCTGTGAGATTCTGGAGCGGGTGTATGGGAGGGCCTCAGCCTTCTTGGGGAGCGGGGAGAGGGGAGGGAGTCTGGGGTTGCTTGGTGGGGGGGCCTTGGTACAATGGGGGGCTGTGGAGAAATGGGTTGGTCAGAATACCCTTGCTCGGGGCTACTCCTGCATGCTACTCCCCTGACATGTTGCCTATGGTCTTCGAAAGTGGATGTAGAGGGATGGGGCGGGGTGGCATGGTGATAGCGAGGGCGGGATTGTTGCCTAATGATGCCTCTTAGTATTGGTACGTGGAATGTTAAGGGCCTGAATTCCCCGCAAAAACGTCAGAAAGTATGGAAGTATGTGATTGACCACCAGCTTGATATTGTGGGCCTCCAGGAGACCCACTTGGCACGTAGAGATGAACTCCGCCTCCGGCATAAGCACTTCCCCCTCATATATAGATCTTCGGCCTCTACGAAGCATAGGGGAGTGGCCCTCCTCTTTCGGGCGGCCCTTCATTTTCAGCCTATGGATGCGCGCAGCGATAAAGAAGGCCGTTGGCTGATGGTGAAGGGTCTGGTCCATGGTAGGCTGAGCACTTTTGTGGTGGTGTATGCCCCCAATGCGGGACAAAATGGCTTTCTGCAGGGGTTGCTGCGAAAGATAGGTGACTTTGTTGAGGGACACTTGTTCGTGTTGGGGGACTTTAACTTGGTGTGGAGTAAGGAGATGGATAGCTCTGGAACCCAGAGGGCTGCTGCGGGTCTGTTCTCTGCCGAGACACAGCGACTTCTGGGAGACCTGGGCCTAATCGATGGGTGGCGTTCCATGCATCCCCTATCCCGTGACTACATCTTTTTCTCCCATGTCCACAACTCTTACTCCCGTCTGGATCACATCTTTTTGGGCCAGGGCCTCAGGGGAGATATCTGCAACTCTAGCATATTCCCGCTATCTGTTTCTGATCATAGTTTATTGGTGCTCGGACTTCGCTGGCCGCCTCCCGGAGACGGTCTACGGAAATGGTACTTTCCGGCAGCGGTTGTTCGGGAAGAAACCTCAAGCAAGGAATTAAGGAAGGCTATTAGGGAATTTTTTGCTCTCAACCCTGTTTCTGATACCTCTATATCCACTACCTGGGACGCCTTTAAGGCGTCAATCAGGGGTACCTGCCTGGGCCTCAATGCCAACCTCAACAAGATGCGTCGGAAGGAACGGGAGAAGTTAGAGATGGAGCTTGAGACCCTTGAGCAAGCGCACAAACAGAACCCATCTAGATTGACCCTCCGCCCCTTGACGGCTGTTAGGGGGAAGCTGAAGGCCCACTATAATAATAGAGCAGAATTCACCTTGCTAAGACTCCGGCGCCTCTCGTACTCCCAAGGGAATAAGGTGGGGAGGCACCTGGCTCGTCAACTTAGGGAGAAAAGGGAACGGGATTACATAGGAGGGGTTCGGGATACGAGGGGAGAACTGCAACACCGCGATGAGATTAAGGCTGGACTCTTTGGCCGCTTTTACTCGGACCTCTATGCGGGGGACCACCTCGACTCCGAGGCCCAACGGGAATATCTACGGGGTCTGCCTATACCGCAGGTGTCGAGGGAGTGGAACGACCTTTTAGCTGCCCCGTTCGTTCGCGACGAGGTGCTGGATGCCATCAAGAACCTGAAGCTCCACAAAGCTCCGGGACCGGATGGCTATACCGCCCTCTTTTATAAGACGTATGCCACTGAGGTGTGCGATTTTCTGGTCTCCCTATTTAATGACATGGTTGTATCCGGAACCGCGCCTGGCTCACTGGCCGAAGCCGTAATTTCAATTATACCTGAGCCAGGGAAGGACCCCACACAGTGCGCTTCATATCGCCCGATAGCCCTCCTCAACATTGATGCCAAACTGTACTCCTCGATTATTGCTAGCAGACTCCAAGATCTGATGCCTGCAATTATACATCCGGACCAATCTGGGTTTATTAAGGGCCGCCAGACCCATGATAATACTAGGCGGGTGGTCCACTTGATAGAGAAAGCTAACAGATTCCAGATCCCAGCAGTCCTAGTAGGCCTCGATGCGGAAAAAGCTTTCGACCACGTGAACTGGGGCTTCATGTTCCACACTTTAGCTGCTTTTGAGTTCTCGGATAAGTTCTTATCGATGGTACAAGCGAACTACTGCAACCCCCGCTCTAGAGTATCGGTGAACGGCCACCTATCTGCATTTTTTTCACACTCACAAGGTACCAGGCAGGGCTGTCCTCTTTCCCCCCTGCTCTTTGCCCTAAGCATTGAGCCATTAGCGTTGGCAATTCGGGAGCACGAAGACATACGAGGTCTTCCCTTTACTGGGGAGCAGCACAAAATCTCCCTATTTGCGGACGATGTCCTGCTCTCTATTATGGATCCGGCACATTCTCTGCCGTATGTTCAGGAGGTGTTATCGCGCTTTGAGGAGGTGGCCGGCTTCAAGGTCAACTACGACAAATCTTATGTTCTGAACCTCACGCTACCCCCCGCTGGGGTGGAACAAGTGCGGCTGCTCACCCCGTTGGCCTGGGCCTCCAGCTCCATTGTGTACCTGGGAGTCCATTTGACACCCATGATTGGGAAATTATACGCTGCGAACTTTCCACCGCTGCTAGCGAAGATGCGGGCGGACTTGGATCGGTGGAAGCCCAGATACATTTCGTGGCTAGGCAGAATCCACGCCATCAAGATGGTTCTCCTTCCTAAATACCTGTACCTCTTTCAGGCGCTCCCCATTCCACTGGATGTAGATTTCTTTCGGCGCCTTAGAACCCAGATGCTCCGGTTCATCTGGCAGGGGGGTAGGGCGCGGTTCTCCTTTGCAATGTTACGATGGCCACGAGGGGAGGGAGGAGTGGGGCTTCCCGATATGCATCTGTACTACAAGGCAGCGCAGTTGAGAGTGCTGGTGGAATGGTCCCAGCAGACCTCGGAGAAACACTGGCTACACATGGACAGGAATGTCGCGGGTAGATCTATATGGGACCTTGCCTGGAAGCCCAAGAAGGACAGGCCCTTGAACGCCTACATTAGTACTCCCACCAGTACCACTCTGAAGGTCTGGGACACGTTGGCCACTGACGAGCGTTGGACTACCTTTCCGTCTCCGTTCACGCCCATTCACTTTAATCCGGATTTCCCACTGGCATTGCAGGAGGGCCCTTTCAAGGTGTGGAGGGAGGGGAGGTGCAGAGCTTTGACTCACCTGTTCCACGGCTATACGCCACTCACCTTTGACAACTGTATGAGGGACTATGAGGTTCCCCCATCCGAGCGATTTCACCATCTCCAGCTGCTCCACTGGGCTACCACTCCCAGTGTCCTAGATGCGGCCACTAGGCCTCCGTCGCCCTTTGAGGCCTTCATCCTTCGGACCTCAGCCATGAAAGGGGTCATATCCTTTCTTTACCAGCTACTCCTTACCTCGGCGATATCGCCTCGCCCTCGATATATGGCACAATGGGAAGAACTCCTGGGACGGGACATTTAAGGCAAGGAGTGGTCAGCATTGTGGCACAACCACTCGATGGACCTGAGAGAAGCCCACCTTAAGACTCTTATGGACTGGTACTTGTACCCGTCCAAACTCCATTGTATATTCCCGACTACTTCTGATAGATGCTGGAGGTGCTGTGGCCTGCTGGGGGACTTCCGCCATATTTGGTGGGATTGCCCGATCATCCGACCATACTGGGAGGAGATCCTTTCCCATGTTAAGGAGATCCTTGGATACCCGGTAGAGGACTCTATAGCCTGTGTGCTTCTGGGCCTCCAGGATCCACTTTTTGAACATCAGACGCGTGCGGATAAACAAATCCTGTGGCTCTGTCTTGGAGCTGCCAAACTTACCTTAGCGTCAGCCTGGAAAAAAGCAGAGGCACCGGCGATCTCCCTGTGGCACGCAAAATTGTGGAAACTGCTTAGCATGGAACGTGTAGCGGATATCTTCCTGGGCAATTTAAAAAACTTTCAGTTCCGCTGGGGCCCCTTGGTCCGCTTTCTGCAGTTTGCCCTTCCTCCATATGAGCGCTCCATCTATTCCAAATCTAATGGAGGACCCACATTGACTGAATGATTGTTGAGTGGTGTTGTCGCCACCACTACGGGGGGGGTGGGAGGGGTGGGGGGGTTACTTTCTTTGTTGAAACTTGTTTGAGGCTCCCATACAGAACATAATAACGTTCAGATTCAGGCAGGATGAGTTGTGTGACGGGCGGCTTCCCCGCGGGTGATTGCATGTTTAACTCATTGGTTCCTTAATGCTGTGCTCACCCTACAACAGCTCCTTTGCCATATGACACTGCCCTTCTGCTTTGCCCGATAGCAGCCAGCTCTTACCTGAGACTATTACCATATGCCTATACCTACGCCCCCTGCGTGGGACGATGTGCGGGACTGCCGCTGTTCTTTTTTTCCTGTGTTCTCTCTAAAATACCTAAATAAAGATTTTACAAAAAAAAACCAAAGGTCACTAACCAGCTACTGGGACGCCAATAAATGTTCTGTGTGCCCGGCATGCGAACACTCCCTGGAAAATGAAAGCCATGTGTTCTTTGTCTGTCCGGCATACGGGCTGGCACGCCGTCGCTGGGTAAAACCTATTTGTAAGAACTTGGGTTTCTGTAAGTGTGATCATGCGCTCAGAGTCCTAAAATACGACACACATCCCCCTGTTGTTTTCGTTGCCTCCCGTTTTTTACATTGTATATGGATTAAACGCAGAACCCACATAATGATTTGAAATAGATTAATGGTTTGTAATGAATGTTCTGTATCGCATTGATAACATATTAGATGGTTTAATTCTATTTTTAACAATGATAGACTTGATTGTATATAGGTGTATATATATGAAATTTATTTTTATTCAATTTTATGTACCATCTGAAAATGGATTTTTATGCTTTGATATTTGTTTCAATATGTACTTTTATGGCCCGAAGTGGTCGAAATAAAGTTATCAATGATGATATTTTGCTGCTTCTGTCATTGCATCCAGATATATAATACAAAATGTAACATTACACCTACAACAAGCCAGGAATATTGGCTTTGTCAATGGTTGTTAGATGTATAAGATAAATAAGCAACAACTATGGCTTTGTTGTGTATAATATTGAAAATGCCTCCGTTTTGAAAAGTTGAGACTGTGAAAGAACTATAAGGAGGTTCTTTGAAGTTACATCTAAGGCTGTGAAGGGCTGGTACAGCTGCAAAGTTATGATTTTATTTTCTTCACCCTGAGGGTGAGGGCAAAAAAGGGAGCCAATAGGGACCCGTCTCAGCACCTGCTTTTTAGAACTGCCGGTGCTGAGCACCGGCAAGACTCGGCCCACTTAAAGCCCTGCTGTAACTCAATGATCTGTGATCTCATCAATAACACTTGGCAAATCAAACACTGAATCATTCAAGGTCATTTACATAGTGCTAAATCCGAAGGGTAGGGTGACTAAACAAACAGAGGGGAGTGACCAAACAGCTGTGTCTTAAAGATTTACTAAAAAGGAGGAGCTGATCCATTCACAAATGCCTCAAGGCAGTGGTGCCACCGGATTCTGTAGCACTTACAGTTTAATTACACTTGATCTGGGCCAGGCATTGCCACAGTCCAACATATGTCTGTGCCAAGAACTGGAAATGTGTATAATGGGTGCATTAAGGGGCCAGATTATGAGTTAGGAGGATGTATGTGCAGAGATTTCGGGATGCTGGATTTTATGATTTTTGTTGGTTCTTCTGCTTTTCCTCCTCTTACGCGTTAAACCATGAAGAATGGGGAATAACTGTATGGACTCTGTTTTTTCAGTAGGCATGCTGCATCGTGTATAACAAAAAAGCTTCTTACCTTGAGTAATAGTCTTTCTAGTGGATGCTTTATCTAACCGCAGATTCCTCACCTTCTGAATATTTCCTTAGGAAAAGAATGATTTGGGAAACTTTACAGCAGTACTTTTGCATGCCATTAGGTGGTGTTCTGCGGCTCTGCGCCAACGTTGTTTAACTTCGCAAGTGACAAGCGGGGCTATTGTTAGTTGCTTTCAAGGCTGTCCGTGCCTGCAGACGCAGAGCACATCAGCAGATTGGGTATCCACCAGAAAAATTGTTACCGAAGGTAAGAAACTTGTTCTTCTGATGGATACTTCTAACTATAGATTTCCCACTCTGTTCCTAGATACCATAACAGTACCTACCACGGTGGAGGTTGTGTGAACTGGCTCAGACTAAAACTCCTGCAGGATTGACCAAGCAAAATGTCCCCCTCAACGGACCGGACTGTCGGAGCACTAGGGCTTCAGGAACATGGTAACCAGTGCCCAAATAACTCCCTGACAAATGTCCAGGACAGGCACTCCACTAGAAGAAGCTTATTGCCTACTCGATGTTCATTGGTGTAATCAAACGAAAAGCTTAGCCCCCTCTTAGGGTCCGCATGATAGAGTCTCTCTTCCTCTTTGGAGGGATAAGCTGGGACAAATACTGCAAGAAGGGTGACATCTTGCCCGACATGAAAAGAAGGAGAGTCCACTTTCGGTAGAAAGGAAGTTCAGGTTCTCAAGATTAACTTATCCGGCAAAAACACTGTGTAAGGTCGGTTGACAGAAAAAGTCTCACTCACATATCTAGGAATATTATGGCAATGAGAAAGACCATTGTCAATGTCAGAAGTCTCAAAGGACAGCTCAAAAGGAGTGCATATCGAAAAAGTAAGGGGTAGGTTCAGGACCAACTGCGGCATCACATAGCATTTTGGCAGATATACATATTGCAACCCTTACAAAAATGTCATCATAACAGGTGAATGAAATAAAGAGGCCTGATCCGGCAACCACAATAAAGCTGAAATAGCCAATAACTTGCTCTTAACAGGACCCAAAGCAAATTCTTCTTGGGCCAAGGACAGAACAAACAATAAAACTTTAAACACCTATGCTTGTAATGGGTCAGTTTGTTGGGGCCCACACCAATCCACAAATGTGTCCCAATGACTGGTGAATACTGATTTTGTGGAAGTATGCCTCCCTGCTAAGATACCATCAATAGCCTCAGAGGGAAGCATACAACAAGGTGTACCCTGGCACTCCTAATGTTTAGATTTCAAATATATGACATTATTTGGTCAAGACTAACAAGACTAGAGTCTGCCTTAACACAGGAAAACACCAGAGATTTACTTATCCAAACATATAATGATTTATTCCGTAAAATTTCAAGATTAGCTAAAAGCCTTTTGTACAATATTTATCAGGACTGAAAACACTAAAGGTTCAGACATATGGTTACAAATTGAGGTTTCTTAGATTGTGATATTGTGATCCAGTCCTTGTAACAGAACACGAAAACAGCCACACGTGTTTCGTCACATCTGTGACTTCCTCAAGGCTGTGAAAACAATAAAATACACATATACATACTGTTAGTTGTAACCTTACACTACATAATACATCTTGTCTGCTTGAGACCGAGGCATACATAAGGAAGGATTTTAGGAAAAAAGAAGGTCCGTAGCCGTGCAAAAAGATGAAAAGTGCTTAGCCCAAGTGAAAAAGACATATAGTGCAATTAACAGGATTTTATTGGAGGAAATAAAAACCTTTCCACAAGGAAAGAGAGATACTCAAAAAGGAATCCAGAACCATCATGCACAATGATACTTCGAAAAAAGGTGTAGCTCAATATAGAAATATAAAGAGATGAAGGATTTATAGAAATAGACATATTAATAATTCTAACCTCTGAAAAGATTATTATGCTATGAGATGATAGTGGTTCGCCAATAATTTCACGTAGTAAAATTGGAAATTCAGATTCAAAGTAGGTTTTGAAGGATAAAATAAGAGCAGGATGAATTAGTACAGTAACAAATGTATGTGTCTAAATAGTTTATAGCCACTGCATTATGTGCTAACTTCAAAATTACATCGGAGAAATCATGGGTAACCTGAACCAAATTACGGATAATATAGTCAATAAGGCCATCAAGATGGAAATTCACATCTTGTACTGGAATACAGGTGGTGACCAAAATTCAGATTCGTAGATGACTCCTGACGGACTATTATAAGCTCCTAATATATAAAAGAGAAAAGGAAAACCGTTCTTTTATTAGTGACCCTTTCGTTATTAGATAGGTGGTGACAGACAGACTTCCTGTTCCGCTGAGCTCCGCCCCTGGAGGCTGTTCAATGTTGCTGCTCCTCGCTGCTTTCCCGCTCCATGCAAAACGCGAGGTTGACGGCTGAAAACTCCCCGAGGTAGACGCTCAAAAACCCCCCCGAAAGCCTGGAGGACTGATAGCTGATGGCTCTGAGAGCCTTAGAGACCCGTAAACTGCCGAACCGCCGGACTGCAGAGACCGGTAAAGCTGAGGTGAGCGTCCAGGCTGACTGCGTTCACGCACCACACCGGAGGTGGGGCGCTTCCTGTCACCGGCATGCCACATTCCTGAGAGGTGGGGGCTGAAGGCTGAACGGCACGCTCGAGCAGAGGCAGCCGCGGGGTTTGAATTTGAGATTGCCGATGGTCCTGAGGAATTAAAGCTCGGGTGCCGAATGGTAGTATGGAAACTACCGCTGTCTAGAAACCCCGGATTGCGGTCTGCAGTGCCTGTATTGTGGCATAGATGTCATCATGCACAGGGGGCTTTCAGTGAAAATGCGTCTGTCCTGAGAAATCTGACCCTGAAGTGGACCCTGAAAAGGCTTGCTACTGGGGACAGCTATAGTAATAACGGGACTGCTAGCTCCAGCATGCATTGAGGTCCAGCATCGAAGGTCTAGAAGGGGAGAAAGATAGTTTTTGCTTGGAGTACCGGGAACTTACCTGGGGCGATTCCAGCGCAGTGGAAGGCGCTGCTGGTCCTGCATTAAACCCTCCAAAGGCTACAGGCAACTCACGGGTGTTTGTCTTCCCCCCTCCCGCCGCCGCAGCCAAGACCTTTGCGGCCGCAGTGCGGAGGAGGGGACCACACCCGCCTCAACCCTCAGCGGCGGCAGCGGAAGCCGCGCACAGCCATCGGCGCCTGGAGGCGCATAAAGCCCCACCTCCACCACTGCGTCGCCGGGCTGAGCCCGGGCAGAGGGCGGGCTGTCTGTGGCCGTCCGTGGACGACTGGGAACGGGACGGGCCACAAATTCATGGCTATCCTGAAAAGACACGCTCACCCCAGGTACTGACAAAGCAATTTTAACAGAGGGTGGAAAAATAGCAAGCGGTTAGTGAACCACCGACCAGACCACTGTAACAGAAAGGCGCACACTATAGCAAAAGAATCCACCATGGCTACAAAGCCTAAAACTCGTTCCACTAAAAATAAACTAGGCACACCTGCGAGACCCAAGAAGGCAGTGGTTGAAAATGCTACCTCGGCACCCCTCAAGGGTACCCCAACTGTAATAGACTTAATGCTAAAAAAGGTGGCGGGGGAGATAGAGCGAACGGAAAGACGCATATCCATGTCATTAATAACAGTGCCACTCTCACCCACGCAGTCGAGGGACGGGAACTACAGCCAGATTTCCAATAGGGACTCACAAAATGATCCAAGTGACGAGGTCCCATGTGCCCAGTTACCCAAGGAGGACGATTCACTGTTAAGTACAGGGGAATCCTTATCAACGAGCAAGGATGCGAGAAAAGGGGGGACGAAAACGATACAAAGACGACGCTTGAAGCTCCCTGCCAGGAGTAGTAAAGTAAGAGTTAGGGAGGATGCGCCCTCTACCCCAGAACCTAGTGTCCGCTTTGTTCCACCAGGCTGGCTGAACGATATAGTTCTAGATCTGCAAAAGCACCTAGAAACCTTCATAGTTAATCAAATCAAACCTTTGATTAGTAGACTGGATAAAATAACACATGAAATCCAGAAGCAGGGAAAGGCTAAGGACACACAAACTGCAAATCAACCAGTCAATTCCAGACTAGACTCCACTGCCCCACCACAACAATCCCGACAGGTAAATAATTGCGTGAGCAATGCCCAATGCAGTATCGCACAGGTACATACTGAACCGAATACACCACCAAATAGGGGTCAGAAGGAAGCAAGGAAAGTGCAGGGTACTGGGGGTAATGACATAACACCAAGTCAGGGAAACCCTGTGTCTAGGCCACAAGGACCCCTCCCTACACTAAACCATGACTTTGAACACTACGATAGACACCAAGCCCATCTTCCATATGTCAACCTCCCGCCGGAAGCAATCCCCGTTTGCAGTTATATTTACAGGGGTCCCTGAACTTAGAATAGGGCAGAGAGAATCCCAGATGGAACTGAAGGGGAAAATTGTTAATTGGTTAAACTTCCATAGACCATTGCAGGCCGAAGAGGAGGGGGAAATCCTACATGTCAGAAGGGTAAGCTGGGTGGGCAGTAGACGAAAAGATAGAGAAGGCAACTGCGTTATTGCAAATTTTAAGAATCCAAACTTAGTACAGTACATACTGGAGAATCACAATAGAAACACCACGAGTACAATCAGGACAATGCCACTAGGTTTTTTCTACCCAAGAAAACTGGTTGCCTATCCCCCAAACCCCAAACAGGGGACTAGAGGAAGGATTGTGGACGACCACTGGGTAAGGCATAATGATAGCAGTGCGCAGTACCTCTCACACCAATGAGGCCCCCAGTGGACCAATAGATTTACCCCCCTTTACACGCTAGACGGAAATGAATGACTAGGGCTGCCATGCAGGGCTGAAGTGGGCATAGACAATAGGGGGAGGACCAAGGACCTGGCACCTATGGAGCCAAGAAATGCCCTAAGAATGCAAGCTTCAGTGGGCCCTGAACCTAATACTAGAAGGGAGGGGATTGGGTCACAGGCTAGTCCACCGCACCAGGGTCCAATTGAAAGTGATGCCCGGGATGGCAATATAAGAGTTATTTCCTGGAATATAGCAGGGATAGCGGGTAAATTTGAAGACCCAGATTGGAGAAAAGAACTTCAGGGCTATAGCATATTAGCCTTCCAAGAGACCTGGGCAGTGGACCCGGCACTGTACCAACTAGAAGGTTTCAAGTGCTTTGCTGTCCCAGCACAGGAAAGTAGAGCAGGGAGAGCGAGAGGAGGGTTATCCATTTATGTTGACATAACTCTAGAAGGTAAATGGACAGTCACATCCTGGACGTCGCATACCCTGCAGGCACTCAGTTACAAAGGTAGAGGGCAGAAAATACAGTTTTTCAACCTTTACAACCCAGGGCCCTCACAAGGGGAACACGTAGCACTACTGGAATTAAGCAATAGATTAAGGGAGGAGACGGAACAGAGAAGCAAGGGGGGGGAGTTCAATCATTGTATTATTGGGTGACTTTAATTGTCACCTCTGTCCAAATATTTCCACTACACAAATAGATTGGGATGCCTGCCCACTACGAAAGGGGTTGCAATTTGAGCACACACAGGAGGGCACGTTACTATCCACTATGCTAGATACATACTCACTAGTCCACACTTTGGACATGGTAGCCCGGGAGAGGGAGGATTCATATGTTCCTACATTCAAAAGCAGAGGTTGCTCCTCAACGATTGACTACATAATCATCTCTTCTTTTGAGTCAAGAAGGTAATAACAAAATGGAGCCCCTTTAGTGATCATAACCCACTAACCATAGATTTAAACCATGGGGGCCGTAGAACTAATAGCAACAAAAGGGAGGGCAGGTTGCAGCCTGTAGCCCAAGGAAGGCGCCTTAAGTGGACAAAAGTAAACCCGCGGGAATTCTATAAAACACTAATAGTGAAAGGCGGGAAATATGTGGAGTAGTGTTTGGATCTCCAAATAAAAGGCTCAGACCTAGTAGCCTCTTTTGAATCCCTAACAAAACTAGTGGATACATTGCTGGAAATAAAAGGCCCCATTAAGAAATCAACTCACCCACGTTGGTTCGACACAAGTTGTTCCAAAGCACTAAGGAACCTAAAAAAAGCCCTCAAACGCAAACCAAGGGACACGGCACTAGTGGCCAATTGTAGACAAATTTACAAAGCCAAAACAAAGGAGAGGAAGCTGGTACTACAGGCAGAGGTATGGGCAGACCTGAGAGAGGCAGGTGAAAACAGGGATTATTCTGAATTTTGGAGAATTGTGAATAGGCCCTGTTTTCAGGATAACACTACCCCAGTTATTAGTGCAAATATCCTCCCTGACCAGTGGGTTAAACACTTTGAGGGCCTGTATAATAACACCAAGGGGCCCACACAAGAGGGATTGTGGGAAGGTGACAGGAGTGTAGACCTAGCCTTTACACTTGAAGAACTCAAACTAGCGATACAAGGGCTCACACCCAATAAAGCACCAGGCCCTGATGGATCACCACCGGATCTATATAGAAGCAACATAGACCTATGGGCACCTATCCTAACAAGGGTCTTAAATGCGGCGGTTAGGTCTGGCCTGCCACGCTCCTGGTCCACCGCACTGATTGTACCCATTTTTCAGAAAGGGAGCCGAGAAGATCCCAAATGCTACAGGCCGATTTCTTTAATCGATGTTTCAGCAAAAATACTAGGGAGGGTGATATTAAATCGGCTAACAGAGTGGACCGAGGAACACCATACCCTAGTGGACACCCAGTATGGTTTTAGATGTGGTAGATCAACTAGCGACCAGTGTTTGAACCTATATCTGTTAACTGCTAAATATACCAAAGCCAGCAAGGGCACTGTTTATATGGGGTTTATGGACCTGGCAGCCGCATTCGACAATGTCAACAGAAGTAAACTATGGGCGATGATGGTCACGATGGGCATGGAAGTGGAGCTCATTAACATCCTAAAAGAGCTCCATTGGAACACTACGGCTAAAGTGAGATTTAGCCCAGAGGGGGGACGTAAGGAAGCTTTCCCTTGCTTAGGAGGAGTAAGGCAAGGTTGCATCCTTGCTCCGTTTCTTTTTTCGTTATATATCAATGGATTAGAAAGCTCCCTCATCTCCCTTGCCCTGGATTGCCCAAGAGTAGGATCGCGTCAAATCCCAGTACTTTTGTACGCGGACGACACGGTGCTGCTGGCCCGCACACCGAGGAGTCTACAACACCTGGTAAAGGGTTTTGTGGAGTTTATGGCTAACCTGGACCTTGCAGTAAATTTTTTTAAGTCTTTTGTCATGGTGGCCGGCAAAAAAACAGCTAAGAAGCCAGTGTTCAAGATAGGGACACATACTCTTGGATAGTGACATGCATTTTAAATCGCTAGTGGAAGAACATTGCTCAAAGCTCATATCCTCCAATGGGGCAATTTTAAGTTTTGCGAATAGACTTGGCCGGTGGTGTCCTGAACAAATAATGACGCTCTATGGTTCGATTACCACGTCAAAAGCAGTATATGGAGCTGAGGTGTGGGGATTCAAGGACCCGACAAAATTACAAATTGAAGAAGACAAGTTCTTCCGTAGAATCCTCAAAACTCCAAAATCTACCTCCTCAGTCATTGTGCACCAAGAATTGGGGATGGGATACATCTCGGACGAGGTGAAGATTAGGCCTATCACCGCTTGGATTAGAATATGGACTAACCCAGAGGCTGAATTAACCAGGGAAATTGCAAAAGACTGTCTGCTAAGGGACATTGCACTCCAAATCCCCTGGTTGAAATATGTTAATGTTACTCTGACAACTATTCACCAGTCTCATTTGTTTCTTGATCACGCGTTGATTACAAACAATTGTAAAACGACAGTGAAGAAACTGTTATTAGAAAGCTTTGCAGCTGCCAGACTAAAAGCGGGGATACTTAAGAGATCAGTAACAGCACATAGCCTGGTAGACAACGGGGTGGGCATGGAACCCTATCTGTTTTTAATGTATAATCAACAGGACAGATTTTTAATGTGTCGTTTTAGGCTCAATCTTTTACCTAATATTTTAGCCTATCCTTCGGGCTTTACTGTAACGATTGAGCAGAAGGGTGCCTGCGGCTGCGACAATAGGTCTCCGCACGACACCCTTCATTTTGTACTTTTATGTTCATTTTATCAATTGCCTAGGCGTCGATTTCTGGTCCACATACTTAAAAGCCAGAAAATACGCCATGCGAAAGCAGCCCTGTTGTTTCTACAAAAAGCAAATGATACGTATACCCTGTGCGCCATTTCAAGTTTTCTAAAAATAGCTGTTAGATTAAGAAACACAAGAAATTAACTTTAGCACGAACCTCATCGTCGAATCATGGTCCATGTACAATGTGCCCAGTCAATGTTTTAATCTTTTTAAATAGTCGTAAATGATCAGAAATTTAATTTTATAACATTTTATGCACTGTTTACCATGTATTTTTATGATGATTTTTAATTATCGAAATAAAAAACGAACTGAACTGAACTGAGATAGGTGGTGGACAACCCCTACCCACGTGAACTGGATAAAAGCAAACGCTTACGTGTCACAACATTTATTTATTTAATATTATTTATTTATTTTACAGTTTTCTATAGTGCGAACATGACCCATGGGTATCAGAGCGCTTAACATCCTATGGTATGGGTTACACACACAATGTATATAAAGCAATACGATCGTAAAAGTCTGATATAGGGGAAAACAATAACGGAACGGTATTAATTGAGACTTAAGTTACAATGTTCTGAGGTAGTATTTCTTTGAGGTTCAGTCAAATCCTATTCCCATATTGGGTATACGGTCATACAGTCAGTGGCAAGTCTTTGGTAGAGTTTGTCTTGTTATGGGAGGAACTTGCTCATAAGAAAGTTCTTGATTTCTTTCTTGAATGTTATAGTGTTTGTAATTTTTCTGATGTTTGCAGGAAGGGAGTTCCATATCCTGGGAGCTATGCCTGAGAATGTTCTCTCATATGTTTTTTTGTTCTTAAAGATAGGTGGTTTCAGGAGTAGATAATTGGCACTCCTGACAAGTCTGTTTCTTCCTGAGATTTCTATTTTGTGGGCTAGATATTTAGGTGTGTTGTGATGAATCGCTTTATGGGTGATACATGCCATTTTCATCTGTACTCTGGCTTCGTACGGTAACCAGTTTAAGGCCTTCAGGTGAGGCGAGATATGATCAAATTTCCTTGATCCTGTAATAAGCCTTGCCGCTGAATTGAGGCAAGCTTTTAGGGGTGCTGTTGAGATTTTTGGTAGGCCAGCAAGTGTAGTACACCCATATTCTATCCTAGAGACAACCAGTGATTGCACAGCTAGTTTCAAGTCTGTCTCCGTTAAAAAGGATTTCACCTTCCTCAGATAGTTCAAGTGGAAACTGGCGTTTTTTGACATAGATTTAATGTGTGTTTTCATATCAAGGCTCTCATCCAGTGTGATTCCGAGAGATTTTGCAGAGTCAACTAGAGTTGGGATGCAATTTAATGCTGTAATCATTTTGGACCATTCTTTCACTAAGGAAAGATTTTTTTGTGGTGTGATGAGTAAGAATTCTGTTTTGTTAGCGTTGAGCTTGAGATGATTGTTAGTTAACCATTTTAGTGATATTTTGAGGGCGTCGTTCATTGTGGTTATGTCTTCCAGGCTAGCAATCTTGATGTAAAGTTGCGTGTCATCTGCGTACACGTGGTAGGATATTTTCGAATTCCGCAGAATTTCTGTGAGAGGTTTGATGTATAAGTTAAACAGAGAGGGAGATAAGGTGGATCCTTGCGGTATTCCGAGTGTGTTAGGGCATGATGGCGATAATGCTTGTTTTCCTAGGAATCTCTGAGTTCTGTTCTTTAAAAATGATTCGAACGGGGGCGTGGCCAAGATGGCGGCCTGAGTGGACGCGGATTCGAGTGGCTCCCCGGCCGGAGGCCCCGTTCTGCCCAGAAACAGCATCTAAACCCCCCGGTTGCGGTGATCAGTGCCCGGTGACAGGAGAGCGAGTGGTGCTCACCCGGGTGGCGGAGACTGTGGGCGGTGCAGCCCATCAGGGAGACCTTTACCCCGCAGCACAGAAAGCAGACGGCGATGGCGGCCGGGATCGCGAGGCACCCTGTGACGATTCCCTGCTGAGGCGACGCATCTGGAGGTCCTCTGCCGAGGAGCCGACAGCTAGTGCGGCCAGCGGGCGCCAGAAGAAAACAGCGATCTCGGCGACTGGTGACAGCCGAGGCAGCGGAGCGCTCGCCGTGGATCTCGGCGGCGCCAGCCTGGGGGCTATGAAATCGAACCCGAGGATTTCAGGCCTACGCCCGGCGGCCGGGGCTCGCCTGCTGGGGCGGCGACTGCCGGAGCGGGACCCAGCGCAGTGAGTCGGTGGGGGCCGCCTTCCGGTGGGGGACGCCGAGCTGCTGCGGGGATCTGATACTGGAGAGAGCTGTGGTGCAGCAGGTCGACGGTGAGAGGCGCAGCGCTGGGGGAGCGCGGAAATCGAGTCCCTGGCGTCCGGGCCTGCTGCGGCTACCCGGTCTTCATTGGCCATGCCGGTGAAGTACTCAGACAAGCATGACAAAGCCAGTGACCTGCTGGGAAAGATTTGAAGGGCTGGAGGCATCCTTTCTCTGAGTCAGCGGAGTGTGTTGGTCTCGGAAGCCAAACCGCCTACGACTCGTTGCACCTCACGGTCTGTGTCTGGTGTAGAGGATTCCGGGCCTCGGTCCTGGGCCTAAGGGAGAAGCGCCGCCGCCGCCCATCCAATGAGCCTGGCTGGAAACCCTGGAGCACTGCAGCACCACAGCAACGCGCCTACTTTGCCGCGCTGCCCCCGGGAAGAGGATAAAGTCGGCTGACTCTGGCCCTTAGTACCGGTGGAAACCATCCTGCATTAAACGCCGGTCCAGAGCCTGACAGGTGGCCCGACAGCAGAATAGAGGGCCGGTGGCAGTGGCGGTGGGGGATGGGGTGTCGGAGTCGGGGAGCAAGGCGGCTTGCAAGCTTTGGGGGTGCGCAGCCCTGACCAACCAGCACACAGAGGTGAGGAGCACAAAGAAGGGCCCCTGGTGGGGGTTGTCGGGGGCAGGATCGGGCTCTCGGGGTCCTGGCTGGGCATACAGCTGAACCTGAGAGCGGCGACGCGGCCTGCGCGCTCTGGGGGTCCACGGCCTGACCGACTAGCATGCAGAGGGAGAAGCGCAAAGGAGGGTACCTGGCGGGGGTTTTCGGGGGGGCGAGATCGAGCTCCCGGGGATCCTGGCTGGGCCTACAGCTGAACCTGACGACAACGCTACCCTATTGGAGCGGTGAGGAGGTGGTGTGCCGCTGGGGCGATTGACTATTTGGAGCCCGGTGAACGCAGGGAGCAGCCGCCTGACGGGGGCTGCGCTCCGGCACAGGTGTGTGGCGATCTACCCCCAACTGCTGCCTAAGCCTGGTCTTTGCCCCTGATTGAGTCGCCGATTGGACCTGCCATGGCTAACTCCAAGGGGAAAAGAGCAACCCAGACCTTGCCGGAACTGCTAGCAAGGCCACAGCGCAAACCCGGCAAAGAACCGCCCTCTCCAGACACCGCAAAAATGTCGCTGGAGCCGACTGATGACCAGGCGCCCATCACCAGGACATTTCTGGAAACTCTATTCAACTCTCTCAGGGAGGACTTCAAATCCCTAAAACAAGATGTGGCCGGAGAAGTGAGAGAGCTCCGGAGGGACGTAGAGGGCCTTGGGGAGCGGGTAGTCGCCATTGAGGAGAATGACCAAGCCAGTTGAACAGCTACAGCAAGAGGTTCTGCGACTTACGGATCAGCAACTGGATCGTCAAGCCCACGCGGAAGATCTTGAAAACCGCTCCCATCGCAATAACATACGGGTCCGGGGAGTACCTCAAAAGGCCGAAGGGGCGGACGTCACTGGCTATTTACAAGACCTCTTCCGACACATCTTGGGGGGGCCCGCCGATTTTCCCATCCGGATCGACAGAGCGCACAGGGTGGGGCTGCCCCTGCGCGCTGCTGCCCCGCCGCCGGATATCCTGGCCTTCCTTCCCGACTTTCCAGTCAAGGAGAGGATCCTTCGAGAGGCCAGCACAGCCGCTCCAATTCAAAGGGTCCTCCATCGCCCTATACCAGGATCTCTCGGCCATCACGTTGCAAAAAAGGAAAGCATTTAGAGTGGCAACGGACTACTTGCGGCAAAAAGAGGTTACGTACTCCTGGGGTCATCCGTTCCGGTTGATCTTTAAATGGAATGGGTCCTTACATCAAATGTGCTCTCTTAAGGACACCTGTGCTTTGTTGGACCTAGACTGGGAAGAGGACGAGCCGCCGGTGAGACTCTCTCAGGAGCTCTCTAGAGATGGATGGCGGACCGTGAACCGCAGAAAGACCCCCTCAAGCGTTCGAAACCCGAGGCCCACATCATCACACAAGAAATGGCGAGTGCGGTGGCCAGAGAAACTTCGCCCTCCAAGTGATCCCTGACCCCCGGGTGGGTTCCTTATGACACATGACATGCACACGGGCTGAGGGTTTCGGGGGGGGAGCCACGATGGGCGCCGCTGGACATGACCCCACTACGTAACTTTTCCATGGCCCTATATGGACTAACAGGACTGGGACTATATGTTCTTGGAGTTTGGGTGTTGGGGAGTGGGTGGTGGGCGGGGAGGGTTGGGTGCTTGGATCTGAGCACTGGGGCTCACGTTTTGAGCTCCTGGAGTTGGGACGGGGAAGGGGAGGGTGGGTCACGGGCTCAGTTGGAACTGTTTGAGGATTGCGGGGGGGATTGTGGGTGGGAACCAGTGTGCCAGAGGGGCTCTGTCTATGACGGGTTAGCTATGTTCCTCAATTGCCAGTCTCGAGTAGAGCTGACTGCAACCCACGGGGAGGCCGGGGGAGATCTGGTGTGCTGCCGGGAGGGTTTCCGGGACGGATGTGTTGTAATTCACGTTTATGTTTTCACAAAAGAGAAGACCCCACTAAGTTCCAGGGACCAGGGTACTGTCGACAATGTAAGTCAAAAAGGAATCCCTGGACTACACATGCTTTTCTCCACACTCTTATCTTATATACACCCAAATCTTAAGAGCAACACAATTTTTTAAATATGTATCAAACCAACATGAAAATATGACGTTTACACTCTCTGTATTTTATTAATTTGATTTTTTTTCCATTTAAAATTCAGATCACTTTCTGAAGAGCATTATTTAAAAACATACATGATATTATCACATTTGAACCAATTGATCACAATATTACATAAAATATACAATGTTAAAAAACAAAATCATATAAAAACCACAAAATTGTTACTACTAAGCTTCCACAGCTTCCAAGTACAGAGTAAATCACAATAGACAACCCCTCCTAACCTGTAGGTACAAAAATTCCTACTACCGTACTTTCCTGACCCAATAACCTCATATAATTTTAGAGTAGTTCGAAATTACAGTATCCAAAATGGTGGTATATCTGCTATCTCGTTGGGTTTGTATTGGGTTCTATTTATCCATGCGTCGACGCGTTTCGGTGTTATTTCATTGATATAGTAACACCTTCAGGACAGCAAAATTCATGGGGTCATCGTTTATAAATTTCCTTTCAGTGTGTATGAAACAGTAATAAATCACAAATAAAAAGGAGCTTTCTACAACATTCTCTTATCCTTACATTCTAGGTTCTAGTTCATGTCTTTCATCTCACGGTACAATTAAAACATGTTTCTATCCTATTATATTCAATTATAATCCTCCACATTGTAACTGTTATTAAAGAGAAACATTTTTTCAGGGAAAAAAATGTTTTGTATTGTAACATGGTCACAGCAGTCTCGATTGGTAGCCCCATACTACAATGAGGAAACGAGGTAGACGCGCGCTTTGAAAGGAACTCTGGTAAGTGTCTCGGAAAGATTGCGCGAATGGGAATACGTAGAACCTATAATCAGGATTAGAAACTCTATTTTTACCATATGACAAACCTCCGGGCCCATTTTGGTTTAAAAATAAAAATAAAACCTTTCTAATACAACAGTTACCAATGCCCTTACTTTCAAATGCTACGTAGGGATTAGCTAAAATACAGAGAGTGTAAACGTCATATTTTCGTGTTGGTTTGATACATATTTAAAAAATTGTGTTGCTCTTAAGATTTGGGTGTATGTAAGATAAGAGTGTGGAGAAAAGCATGTGTAGTCCAGGGATTCCTTTTTGACTTACATTGTAATTCACGTTTACCCCTCCTGCTTTGTTTGCCTCTTCCCATCAACATCTCTTTTTTGCCCGCTTGGCAAGCAGCCCCCTTTATATGTGACGCTACAAGTATGTTTCCTCCAGAGGCCGAGGTTTCCGGGGATGTACGTGGGCTGGCTTGACTCTTACATCCCTGTGCACCATATACACACGACTCTGATTCTGCGCTGTACCACAGGTCCTCCTTACCATGGCTGACACCGCGTTAAAAGTTCTGACCATTAATGTGAAAGGGTTGAATAACCCCACAAAGAGGAGAGCGGTCATCTCTTACCTGGAAAACTCAGGGGCTGATATTTGTTTACTGCAAGAGACCCATCTTTTGCCAAAAGACTGGCATAGAATGCGTTCCCGCGCCTTCCCACAGCAATTCTTTTCCTCTCTCCCCACAAAGACTGCCGGAGTGGCGGTTCTAATATCTAGACATTTCCGGGGACGGGTGGGGATCAAAGTAGGGGAGATTAAGGGTCGCCTGTTGGCATACACACTTCAGCTTGGTGACACACACCTTACGGTTGGTTCTATCTACGCCCCGAATACGGGACAAGAGACATTCCTGAAAGGCGCTATCTCGGAGTCATTTCAATCTTCTAATTCACTTTTGCTCCTGGGTGGGGACCTCAACATTGTTATGGACACCCATACAGATAGGTCAGGGCACCGCTATGGGGAAGCGGGCGCGGTCTCGGCGACTGGATACGAGTGGCTACAAGAGAGGGGTTTGGTAGACCTCTGGAGAACCAAACACCCGACTGCGTCGCAGTTCACCTTTTATTCGCACGTGCACCACACGTATGCCAGGCTCGATCATTTGTTAGGCTCCTCGGAGTTGCTCGCGACCCTTGAGGAGGTCGACATAATACCTGCGGCCATCTCGGATCACGACGCGGTGGAACTGTCGCTCAAAGTCCCAACGTCCCCTCGCCCCCGAGGCTCGTGGCGCCTACGCGAAACCCTGTTGCAGCGACCAGAAGTCACTAAAAGAATCAGCGAATGCATTGTTAACTACCTAGCCACCAACGACACGCCGGGGATATCTATGACAGCTCTTTGGGGGGCTCTGAATTAGGTCACCCGCGGGGAACTCAATGCTATAGCCGCCGCTGAGGCCAAGGACCGCAAAGCTAAAAGAGAAGACCTCACCGAGCGTGTCTCAGAACTTGAGAGGGTCCACAGTCGTACCTGCGCTCCACGTGTTTGGAGACAACTGAAGGCTGCCAGGGCACAACCAGCCAGTCTAGATACTGATAGGGCGGAATTCGCCGCACTCCACCTTCGACATACCTATTATGGTATTGGCTAGCGCTTTGAAGGCCAAGACCCAACGCTCCAAGATAACCGGCCTCACAGACGATACCGGCGTCGCTCTCACCGAAGACACTCAGGTTGCCGAAGCATTCCGATCTTACTATGCCTTGCTATATGGAGCCGAGGCGACATCCCAAGAGGAGATCGATGTGTACTTGAACACAACAGCGATCACCGAGTTCTCCCAGGCTAATGCTGACGACTTGGATGCCCCCATTCGCCAAGATGGGGTGTTAGCAGCTATATCCCGTTTACCCCCGCTTAAGTACCCGGGGCCGGACGGCTTCTCAACAGGTTTCTATAAATCCTTTAGCCAGCTGATAGCTCCGGTGCTTACCCGACTCTTCAACTCATTTGAAGGCCCTGGTTCCATCCCCCCAGATATGTTGGCTGCCGAAGTAGTGGTACTGCCGAAACCGGGTAAAAAACCCACGCATTGCTCTGCATTCCGCCCTATTTCACTACTTAATCTTGACCGAAGCTCTTTACTGGCATTCTGGCCGCACGTCTTGGTCCCTGCCTACCCGGGATTCTGGAGCCAGACCAATCGGGTTTTGTGCCCAACCGACAGTGCAGTGATAAACCAAGCGGGTACTCCATTTGATAGACAAAGCTCACTTTCAGGCCTCGGATTCCTCACTGCTTGCCATTGACGCTGAGAAAGCGTTTGACCGAGTAGAATGGACTTATTTACAACAAGTCCTGAGGCGTTTTGGGCTGGGTGACCGCTTTCGATCTTGGATTGCCTGCTGCTACCACCACCCCCAAGCTCGGGTCCGGTTGGGTGGCCTTCGCTCGAACCCATTTGAAATCCAGCGGGTTCAAGACAAGGGTGTCCCCTTTCCCCCCTCCTGTTCACCCTGTACATAGAAACCCTGGCGCAGAAGGTTCGGGACAACCCCGAAATTCGAGTCATCACTTTTGGTCACGAACCCCACACGATGATGTCATAGCCGCCCTCGACCATCCTGACCGCTCTATACCCGCCTTTATGGAGGAACTTGACTCATTCGGTTCTGTCTCGGGATTCCGCATTAACAGGGGGAAATCTCTGTAACTACCACTGGGCAAAAATGCACACTCTAACGATCCTGCCATTGGACGGGGGAGTGGTCTTCAGCTCACCACACAAATCCCATACCTGGGAATCACCCTCGCCGCCTCAACGGAGTCGACGATAACAAATAATTACAAGTCCCTCGCTACCCAGATCCGGACGGACCTCGCGCGCTGACCCACAGGCATTTTCGCAATGGCGCGGTACCGCCTGTCGTTCTGCCGGCGACCTTTTCAACTTCTGGGGCTTTCTTCCCCTCTCAGAAATCAAGCAAGGATACGCGATAGAGAGCACCCACCTTTTCCAATATTTCCAGCTCCGACACTGGCTCACCAACCCGACCACCACTACCATGGTAGGGCGCCCAATGACAACTTTTGAGAAATGGTTACTGACTAAAGACACAGACAAACATCTCATATCAGACATCTACAAGATGCTCACACCACCACCCACTCCAGGTAGGACACCGGGTCAAAGGCGCTGAGAAGCCGAATCGGGTAGGACATTAACATCTAAGGAATGGAGCTACATATACTACAGGGCCTCACACACCACACGAAATACAGCGGCCAGGGAGGCCGCGGTGAAGCTGGCAATGTATTGGCACCTCACCCCAGTCCGGCTTCACAAAGGGAACCCGACGCGCAGTGCATTGTGCTGGAGGGGCTGTGGGGAGCGGGGCACTTTAACCCATCTCCTCTGGGACTGTCAAGAGAGCCGGAATTACTGGGAAACTGTCCTGGACGACATTAATTCTACCTTCGATACCGAAATCCCAATTTTTCCGGCCTATGCTATACTGGGCCTCCCTAATGCACTCACCTTTCCCCTGAAAACGACACAGGGTCGCCAAATGGGGATTGCCATACAGGCAGCCACACAACACATCTTATCACTGTGGGGTTCGACAACTAAGCCAACGCACACAGATTGGTTACACAAGCTCTGGTTCACCTTGGGATGGAACGCATACAGGCCATACTCACAAACTCCACCACCACATTTAAAAAAGCATGGCTTCCTTTGCTATCCCTCCTGTCTAAGGAATTCAAAGAGGGCACATGCCCTAGATATCTCCGTGTTCTACGCCTCACTGACGCTATGCATGAATCCCGGTGAACCCTGGTCTGCTTGTACCGCTCATTACTGGCCTACTCGTAGATTTATTTCCGACACATGGCACACTGGTTGGGGTGGGGGGGTTGAGTTGGGGTTGGGTGGGGGGTTTGGTTTTTGTCTTTATTGTCCTGCCTTATCGCACTGGTTAACATTTGCTTCCTAGGCATCGTATTCTTGTCTTGGCATATGTACCTCCCTTCGCCTTTCACTTTCAGGGAAGACATGCTTGTCTGTCCCGCCAGCTGTATATGCCCATTGCCTCTATACTGTGTCAAGATGCCTAATGATGCTTTTGTTGAAAAAATTAATAAAACACATTTGAAACAAAAAATGATTCGAACCATTTCAGTACCGTGCCAGAAATTCCCATCATGTCGTGAAGTCTGTTCAGTAATTTTTCGTGGTTAACTGTGTCAAATGCTGCTGAAAAGTCTAGGAGGATGAGTAGACAGGATTGATTGCGATCTAGAGCTTGAAGAGCATCATCGACAATGTGTAGGATTGCTGTTTCCGTGCTATGATTTGCTCTGAATCCCGATTGACAGTCATCTAGCAATGAGAAATTAGCAAGAAAAGGGATGTTGGTCACTGGGCGATAGTTGTTTGGATCTGTTGGGTCCACTGTGGGTTTTTTGATGATCGGGACTACTTGTCCAGTCTTCAGGCTTTCTGGCAGGCCCCCCTGTGATAGTGAGGCGTTTATGACATCTGTCCATATTGGGATCATAGTATGGCTGATTTCCTTCAGGCATTTAGATGGTAGTGGGTCGTTATAATGGTTGTTGGGTTTCGTGGTCACAAGTGTTTTAGCAATTTCCTTATGGTCTAATAATTTGAAAGTGTCCCAGTGTGCTTTGATTTTAGTCGACTTGTTTGCATAATTCGGGTCAGATAATGCTGGGGGCATGTTGTCTTTAATGTTATCAGCGGCGGTCCTAAGTTCTTCTTCCAACTTATTGGCTTTGTTAATGAAGAAGGTAGAGAATTCATCGCAACTTAGTTGTGTTTTAGTGACCTCTTGGACAGATTTTGCCAGCTTGTTGGATTGTTGTTTTATGATTTCATATAATTTACGTGGTCTGTTTTTGGCGTTATCCAATTCTGTTCTGATGAATTCCTTTTTTGTGTTGATGATCTTCTTGTTATATTCATTTCTGATTTTTCTAAGTGATTTCAGTGTAGGGGAGGAAGGGTGTTGTCTCCATTTTCTTTCTACTCTTCTCAAATTAGGTCTTTCTTCATTCAATATTCCATTGAACCATGGATTTTTATTCTTTTCCGTAGCTCTTTTTAATTTGAGTGGTATGGTGGCATTGACTATTTCCGTTACTGTGGTGTAGTAATGGTTCGTTAGATCGTTCACATATTTCAAGTTTTCAGGTGGGTTTAAGTCTCTCTTGCAACTTTCAGCTAGCAAATCCAAATTTGAGACCCTGGTGTCTCTAATCCATCTTTTCATTTTGGTAGTTTGTGTCGTTTTTATTTTCTCCCGTGTAGGTATTCGGAAGGTTATAGCTTGGTGATCTGACCAGTCGCACTGTTCAATGGAGAGGATTGCGATGTCCTTGTTCTTCGAAATAATCCAGTCCAGTGTGGCTCCTTTTGAGTGAGTAGGTTGAAGACAAGCTTGGGATAGTTGTAGATCATTTAAAAATTCTTTAAAGGCGTTGACCTGTTTGTCGTTGTTGTTGTTCCAACGTAGATTGAAATCACCTAAGAATATATTATTAATGTCGGAGTTGGTGTTAGCAGTGATGATCTCCATCAGTTGGTCAATGAAGTTCATATTGTTTCCTGGTGGGTGATATAGGGCATGTAGATTGCAGATCTGTTTGTTTTCCGCTCTTATATTGAGCCCTAGGTATTCGCATGATTCGAGGGGGTCGGATTGAAATTGGCCAACTTCTAGAATCGATCTATGGATACAGGCAATACCTCCTCCTGTCTTTATCTGCCTGTCTAGCCTTAGAATGTTGTAGTGCGGTGGTACCAGAAGGTCCAGGACTGGCGATGAGTATTCAGATAGCCAGGTTTCAGTCAGGATTGTTATGTCTATTTCTTGTTTTATGATGATGTCTGCTATGTCCGAAGTGTGTTTCGTGGCCGATCGACAGTTGAGTAACAGACATTTTAGAGATTTCTCCGTTCTGGTTGAGGTTATGTTTACCGGTTCCGTGGTTATTTGGATTTGTTGTAGGTTGTTGAGGTTTCATTTCCTTTCCTTCCTTGTGGATGTTCTGTTTGTGTCTATTGCTACTCTTTTGATTTCCTGTGCTTTCATGGGATCTGATGATTCGTATTCCTGGAGTAGTGCTGTTATGTCTTCTTCGGTTAGTTTGTTTTGGTTCCTATCTGGTCTGTTTTGTCTGTCTGTCAAAGGTAGAGATCTCATGTTGTTTATCTCTATGGATGTATTTACTAGCTCTCTGATGAGTTTTACTTCATTCTGCGTATTCTTTGTGATATCATAAAGTTTTTCTATCCCTATCTTGGAGTTTTGTATATTCTTTACTAGATTGCTGATTTGTGTTTGGGTCTCGTGGATATTTCTCATGACTTTGTGTGTCATAGTTTGAATAATCTTTCGTAAGTTCCCAATATCACTATTTCTGTTCCTGAGTTTCTGTTTGGATCACTGTATCATTGGTTTTTTGATATTTCCCTTGTGTCGATTATTATCTCTCTCATTGGTTTTCGGGTTAGTCGTTCTATCATGCTTTGTTAAGCCACAGTTATAACTGTTTTGTGTTCTCTCTGATTTATTCTCGATTAATGAGTTTTCTATTTCGTCTATGACTCTAGGTTGAGGGACTAGATCCTGTGGGTTATTCAATGGGGTGTTGGTTTGTACAGTTTCCTGTTGTTCTCTGGTTGGAGTAATGTTTATAGTGTTGGTGTCGGCTGAGCTTGGGTTGTCTGTTGGCGTATTCTGGACTTGTACCAGCCAAGTGTCTCTTATTTGTTTCGGGTCGGGTTTGATTGGGCTACTACTTATAGGGTTGTTGTCAGATGAGAAAGGGTTGTCCGTTGACCGATTCTGGTGTTGAAAATGCCTAGTGTCTTTTCTTTGTGTGGCTTGCTCCGGTTCCTGGTGTTCTCTGGTTGTTGAGCTGCTTGTAGAGAGAGTGTCGGTTGGGGCGGGTTGTCTTCTGATATACTCTGGTGACGAGGTGGGTTCATGTTCTCCACATTTCTTTTTAGGGTATCGAAGATGTTGTCGAATTTTTCCAGATCGTCCTTAGAGGCTTGGATCAATACTATATCATTCTTAAAGATAGTTATGCAAATGTCCGCTCTGAGTTTAGGTGATGCCCTGGTCATGAATTTTGTTCCATTTGGGATGTTGGTAGTGGCTTTAATGTGTAGCAGGTTTGTAAAGGTATTGCACCATTTTGCCCTTCTTCTGGTGAAGAAAATCATATCTTTTAAAATGATCCCTTTATCCAGACAAAAGGAAGTGTCAGAGATCAATGTGTCCGGGTTTCTCCTCATGAGGTTATGCTCACATTTTTTGGCTGCATTTTTGGAGAGATATGAAGGGTGTAGGCGTTCTTGCCTATTCATTCCAGGTAATTGTCTTCCATCTTGTGATATGTGTTGGCGTTGTAGAATAAGGCTGCCTTTTTTCTCGTGGTATTATAATTCTCTTAGCATTAAATACTAATGGTAATTATCACACTTCTATCAAGAATTATAGCAATAGAGTTATCTTTAGTAATTGTAAAGGATTCTTGTTATAGTCTCCTTTTCCCTGTAGATTATTCTGTGTTCCACTAGAAATTGCTCTCTTCGTATAATTGGTTAGCTAGCCTTAGTTATGAACTTATGGTGTTAAAAATGGACTTTCCAAGATGTCCGCCGTTTTGGTCGACCTTGTATGGGCTGAATACTTTCTCTCTTTCTATTCATAGAATTTGTCCTCTTTCACTTTCCATCCTCTGTTTAGGATTTGGAATAGGCTCCTTTCTCTCTGTCCATTAATTCGTCGGTCCTCTTTCTATTGTATCTGCCTCCGGATAATTGCCATTTTGTAGTACTCTCTCTTTAAACAGCAAGAGCTACCTATCCTTTCCTAAGGAGGGTAATCGAAGTGTCCTGAGCGGCCGCCATTTTAAAGTCAGGTGCGCCGCTTTGAAAAATATTTCCTTCAGTCTCCTGCTACATTTACTATCCTTTAGTAGTATTAGTAGTTCTTCTTTTAGCCCCCGCTTGCGTTATTTTTAGTGGCGCAGGGTTCCTTTGAGTTCTTCCCAATTCCCAATTGCTTCTCATGCGCCCTGCCTCCTTGCCATCTCTCACCTCCGTTCGATGCCGTATTTGTAGTAACACACAGCTATCATGGAGAGCTGTAATAAGCCCCTAAAAGTCCAAAATACACTCCATCAGTGTTCCATATTTTAAATCGACAATAATCGTTAAGGCGGCCAAAAGTGGTACAAAAGGGGGTGGTGATGGACGGAGCATCTGAATCAATCAAACACTCACACCCAGTCAAAAGATCTGGGTTTAATCCATCACCGTTTTTTAGCCCACTCTGCCACCCCAGTTCAGACATGGCGACATGCAAATCAGTCTGACCCTGTGCCCCGTGGGAACAGTCCAGCCCGAACTGCCAAGCCATGTCTTCCCCGGACCGGAAACAAGCCCAGAGGACCGGTTTCTGGCATTCCAGCCGTCCTCAGCCCGGCCTGCTTGAATCCAGTGGCAAAGTGAGCAAGGGACTCACGTCTGAGCATACCCTGCCACACTTATGGCAGCCAAAAGTGGTACAAAAGGGGGTAGTGATGGACGGAGCATCTGAATCAATCAAACACTCACACCCAGTCAAAAGATCTGGGTTTAATCCATCACCGTTCTTTGGTCCACTCTGCCACCCCAGTTCAGACATGGCCACATGCGAATCAGTCTGACCCTGTGCCCCGTGGGAACAGTCCTGCCCGAACTGCCAAGCCATGTCTTCCCCGGACCGGAAACAAGCCCCCGAGGACCGGTTTCTGGCATTCCAGCCGTCCCCAGCCAGGCCTGCTTGAATCCAGTGGCAAAGTGAGCAAGGGACTCATGTCTGAGCATACCCTGCCACACTTATGGCGGCCAAAAGCGATACAAAAGGGGGTGGTGATGGACGGAGCATCTGAATCAATCAAACACTCACACCCAGTCAAAAGATCTGGGTTTAATCCATCACCGTTCTTGAGCGGGAGAGGCAGATTTACAAAAATATATAATAGTTTGGGGAGGACGATCATCTTGGCAATTCCTATCCTGCCAGCCAGGGATAGCGGTAGTTTGGACCAGGTGGCCACTTTACCCTCCAGCCAGGTGACAGTGTGACCATAGTTCATGTCCCAGAGTTCTTGCGTATCCCAGCATAGCCATATTCCCAGGTACTTAACTGGGCCATTAGCCCATTGGAGAGGGTAATCAAGTTCCAATGGCTCAGTAGAGTTTGTTAAGGGGAATAAAGTTCATTTAGTCCAGATGATCTGTATGCCCGACAGGCCCCCAAATTTGGTGATTTTGCGGAGTATAGGGTTTTTGTTCTCTTTGGGTCATGTATGAACATTGTGATGTCATCACTGTTTAACGAGAAGATCAAACCTCTGGTTGAGAACCCCAGTCCTCTTGCCGCATGATTTGGTTTGAGTTTGCCATTGTAAATTAGAGGGGTGATGGAGAAAGGGGTTTAAAGCAAGCCTTTTACACATAGACGGGCTTTGGGTGTTGAGTAAAGTAGCTTGATTTGCTGTATTAATAGTGAGGTAAGCCCCAATCTGGCTAAAATTAGGAAAAGGTATGACCATTCCAAAGAATCAAAAGCTTAAGTGGTGTCTAATATGGCCGTCGGGGCAGGCGTCTTGGGATCTAGGTAGTTTAACACCGAGAAAAATATACAGAGATTCTGTGCGGTGGATCGTCCTGGTACGAAGCCTGACTGATCAGCTCTGGCGATAAGGGGGAGAAGTGGTTGTAATCTGTTTGCTAGTAATTTGGCATAAATCTTACTATCAATATTTATAAGAGATAAGGGGCGGTAAGAATCACAATGATTCAGGGCCTTACCAGGTTTGAGCAATGTTAGTATTGCCGCTTCACGAGTGGTGAGGGGAGGTGCCCAGTTTTAGTGACTCCTGATACATTACCATGAGGTGGTCTGCTATGAGTGAGACATGGCATTTATAGAATGAAGTAGTCAGTCTGTCTAAACCAGGAGCTTTATCATTTGGTAAGCCGTTTATGACCTGTATAATGCCTTCAGTAGTGAAAGGTTTGTCGAGGTATACCCTATGTGTACTACCTAGCCATAACAGTTCAATGGAGTCTAGATAGGTTGTGAGCTCATCAGATATGTTTGGGGAGGTGAAAGAGTAAAGTGTAGAGTAAAAATGTGTTAGGTGTTCCAGTATTTCCTGTGGGTCTCTTACTGGACTAGAGACTGCATCTAAGAGTTCTACGATATAGGATGTATTTTGTGAAGGTTTGAGAATGTTGACAAGCGTTTTGCCCGGGCGATCTCCCACCCCGTATCTCCTAGCAGCGGAATATTTCCCCAAGAATGTTGCCTCTCGTTGCGCTTCACTTTCGAACTCTGAGATTTTTCGCAAATAGTTGCAAGAAGAAACGGGTCATTGGTGTTGTAGTATTTCAGTTCAATGTCTCGGATATGGGATTCCAGGTTTCTGAGTAATTGTCTTATAGCTTTTAGTACCCCTGCCTGTCTAGCTTTGCATTTACCTCTAATTACTCCTATTAAGGCTTCCCATAGTGTCGAGGGGGATGATACTGATTCCACATTGCGTGTAAAATATTCTGTTATGTCCCCGCAAATTTCTTCCAGAAATGCTGTGTCTATTAAGGCATGGGGCTGTAGTCTCCAGGTAAACTCCAGATGGGGGGGATAGTGTCAATGTTAGTCTAAGGAGGCAGGGGGCATGATCAGACAAAGTCCTGGACAAGTGCCCAGCATCAGTTTTCCATGTTGCAATGTCCTTGGACAACAGCCAGAAATCCAGCCTGGGCCATGCACTGTTCTGTGACGTAATACAGGTGCTCTCCCTTTTCCCAGGGTGTTGTTGTCGCCAGATGTCTACTAGATCGTTTTCAGATATAATCGTGTTCAGTCATGCTCGCACTGGGGTGTAATTTACACGAGGAGCCCAGTCTATACAGGGTATCCTCTAGTATGGCATTCATTTCACCTCTCCATATGATGGTATCGCAACCGATTGTTATAACTTTAGACAAGATACTGTTAAAAAATTCTGGGTCATCTGTGTTTGGGCCCTAGACCACCTCCATTGTGATCTTGGTATTCCCTAAGGTGCCCCCCAAAATAATGTGTCTGCCCTCTGGGTCCATCTGTGAATGTGTCTTAGACCAGTCGAGTCCCTGATGTATTAATGTGGCCACACCTCTAGCATAATTTGAGTACATCGATGAATAGACATCTCTCCAGCGACTGTGCCGTAGTTTAGTGGATGATGTGCTGATGAGATGTGTCTCTTGAAGGGAACATATATCAAGAGTGAATATGTGACGTTACAAGGCGGTTGTTACAACGCAGTACCTTACATTGCAGTTATTACAACGCAAGTCGTTACAATGACTTGCGCTGGAGTGTGCTGGACTTAGGAATAGTATGATTTACTATTCCAACTCCAGCCTAACTAACAGTAAGGAAGGTGTTGGAATAGTAAAGACGCTTCGCTGCCATACCCGTTGCTTGCTGACACTCACCACAGGACTCCAGCAACCAGAGAGTCGCGGGGGCCGCCGGGAGACCGCCCCTCCCCTCCTCTCTGCACCGGGCCGCTTAAAAACCTCTTGCGCCTCCCCCTTCATGGGAGATGCTTCGCTGCCATACCCTTTGCTTGCTAACACTCACCACAGGACTCCAGCAACCAGAGAGCCGCGGGGGCCGCCTGGAGACCGCCCTCCCCTCCTCTGGGCATCGGACCGGAAGTACTTAGGAAGGCATCCGTTTTCGCAGCGCGAACACGCGCGGACGCGCGCCGGGCGAAGCCCGGGCCATGGGCAGGCCCGTTGTAGCCCGTTAGAGACCGTTTGAGGCCGGGACGGGGCCGCCCTCTTACATCCTCCATCTTCCTAAAGGTCAGTGAAAGTTTAACTTCTGCCTTTAATCACGGGCACCTCTACCACAACCCTAATGATTTAGTCGCTGGATGTGTGCAGATTGTAAAAACTGTGAATCTTATAATGGCATCACCTCTAGGGAGAAGTGGAAGAAAGTCGCTAACGAGTGGTTCAATAGTGGGAACTCTGGACCAGTTTTTGAAAAGAGTGACCACAATTGTTGAAAAGGAAATAGTCATGGCTGAAAAAAGATTGTCTATTGAGATCCTTTCGGAAAAACGCTCTTCTCTGGGTCTTCTGGCACAAGCACGATCACCATTGCATCCCTCTGGTGTGGAGATTAATCAAGGAAGCACTACAGCGGGAGAGATAGTAAACTGTGTGCCCCAGAACGAAGAGTCTAATCGCTGCCTCCCAGAGTCTGATGAAGCCAACCTTACCAACAGAGTGACATTGAAACAACTCGGTAATAGTCATGAAGGCGAAGTGGCACAGTGTATTACAACACGGTCCGCAACTTATGCTAAGCAGGGCCAAAATAGCCTGCTATTTGACAGCAGGGGGAAGAATCAAAGCTCCAAAAGGAAACGTGGGGTAGCCACTGCCAAAGGGAAACATCCAAAGGCCCAGAAAATTAACACAGATTCTGGTAATGTCATCCCCCCAGCGAACTTGCGACCAGACCACGATTGCACTGCAAGTGATGTTATAACCTTGCCCTCGACTCCCAATGATGAGGCCCCAATGGAAATGGGAAGGGATTTTTGGACCAGGTTGGAAGCTATCTTCCACAAAACATGCCTTCCCATTTACGACAGGCTAGACACAATTGAGAGCAGATGGGTTTGTTTAGAACTAGCGTATGCATCGGCCCAGGCTCGGACAATATCCAGGACTAAATGCCCCGGTAATTGCCAACCGCCCAACAAACCTACTGATAATTGTCGTGTTCCACCAGTGGACACTGTAAATGCTGTTGTTATTCCTCAGGGCTCTCCACCAAATTCTTTGTGTCCAGGAGTTAATGTTGTGTCTAGTAATCCAGTAAAAGATGGCGGGGCGGGAGGAGGGCGGCCGCGAGTGTGGGCCCACTTACTTCGCAAACAAGGGGGGATGCACCACGTTCTCAAATGATGAAAAAGTTGCCTTGTATTGATCTCCCCCCGGCATCTGTTCCTTATGTGGTGATATTAGCAGGGGTCCCCCCATTAAGACAGGATAAGAGGGAGGAATATTGTGAACTTAAGAATAAGTGTATTCACTGGCTTAATGCTAATCGCCCCCTGCCCCCATATGTTTCATCTGAAATTCTGTTTGCCAGACGTGTGGATTGGGTGGGCCCCCTACGCAAGTCTATAGAGGGAGATTGTATAATCATTAATTTTAGAGACAGGAAGGCAGTTGAACACATCTGTAATTGGCAGCATGTAAGTCCAGGAACCCCAATTCACTCTCTGTCCCTTACCTCCTTCTACCATGCACCGCCACAATACATCGCAAGCAATCTAATTCCAAGAGGGTTAGATAACCAGGTAGCAAACAGGGGAGGGGTCGGGACGAATAATGGTTTGACAGGCTCTCGGGCTGAATACTGCGGCTGACAGTCATCCTTGCCCAGATCTGGGACTAATAACCTAGCCCATCCTCAGCGCATTGAAACTAGGGGAAATGATTTACTGGTGGGTAGTGCTAAAGGTGACGAGGACATTCCAATTCCTAGCTATAATAACATTATACTGGTACCAGAATATAGTGTCCACCCACCACCTAGAATTGAAAGCACAACACACTTATTGAGGGTACCAGAGGCCCAACCCCTCCTTGCTTGACCCCCTAACAAAGGTGATCGGTACGATCTCCTACATAGGGTGGACCTGGTGTCGGTGAATGATCTGGGTTTTGAAGAGGGTGTTAGTCAGTGTGACCCTTTGCCAGGGCTGGATTGTGTGGGAGGAACAGTTAAGGGCAAAAGAAGTATCTCGATAATATCATGGAATTTGGCTGGGTTAGGCTCAAAGGTAGCCTTACCTGAGTGGATAGATTTTATTGAAAAATTTGATATATGCCTTTTTCAGGAGACATGGCTATTAGAACCAGCTTTCCATGATGGTTACCTAAACTTCTACATCCCTGCATCGAAAAAAGATAGGGGCCGTCCAGCTGGGGTACTGACAACATGGGTGAGGCAGTGTTTAGGGTGCCAACTTAAGCAAAGTACCGCCCCTAATAAGGACATATTGTCAATCAGAGTCAGTACTACCGAGGGAAAAAGCATAGGGATTATCAATGTTTATGCGCGAGGTATACCGGGGGGGGGGGAAATCTGAGGTTATAAACGATTTAGAAGAGCTATTAGGGGCGCTGCCCTTGAATACTCTACCCCTGGTAGCAGGGAATTTCAATACCACCTTCGAGCTCTTAGGACATGATGACTCCTTATTAACAGAAGAAGAAGACCTAAGATGGGGTATTCCAACTATCGAGGCAGCCCCAGTAAAAGGTGGACAGAAGCAGCAATCCAGGTGAAAGGGTTGTGCATGGGCAGCCACATGAGTGCTGCGAATGGGCGCAGTCTGTCATATAAGTCTGGTAGAAATACCTTCGAAAACGGCCTAAGTTTGAGCAGCATTGACTACTTGTTAGTTCACCTAAGGCTTTGGTCCCATTTGGTAGATATGGAGGTTATAGAACGAATAGAGAGCGATCACCATCCACTCACCTCCGTTTTTAATCTGATTACCCCTGGGGGTATATTATCCATCCACGGAACATTAGCACCCGGCCAAGTTTTAAATAATGATATGCGCCACATAAAGTGGTGCAGAATCATTGAGGTCCCCAAAACTGTAGTTGCTATTAATAAGGAAGTAGCTAACACACTATTAGAATTGGGATCCGTCTCTTTTAGCTTGGACAATAGACATTATGTGACGGACGTCCATATCAAACTCTTTGAAGGGTTAAAAATCTACTTTTGTAGGCCAAACACAAGAAATAAAATAAAAAGAAATAAGCTGGATGAATGGTATAACTCAGCTTGTCGTAAGTCTCGGGCCAACCTAGGCAGAGCACTCAAACTTGGAGATATATCATCGGTAAGGTCTGCTCGTGCCCACTACAGGAAAACAATGACAGAGGCTAAAAAAACCTGGGACGAAGAAATGTGGAAGGAGCTTAAAGAAGCTTGTGCAGCAAAGAATCCTAAATCATTCTGGGATGATGTCAAATGGGACAAGGGAGGTTGTCCTGATCGCCCTCAGAATAATGTGGCTCAAAATGACTGGGTCGACCATTTTAAGCCACAGTATGCTGGAAGACATGATGAAGCGTCTGGGGACCTGCCCTCTGACATTTACTATGAAACGGAGATTTTTACTCCAGCAGATGTAGATAGGGCATTAGACGCAGTGACTGAGGGTAGAGCGCCTGGTATAGATGGCATCCCGGCAGACGTTTTTATAAATGACATTCAAACGTGGCGCCTTTATATTGCGCATATTGCTAACACAATTGCTCAAGGAGCGGACATTCCACCTTTCGTGGAAGGGAGCGGAGATCGTCCCAGTGTTTAAAAAGGGCGACAAGTCCCTAGCAGCTAATTATAGACCAATTAGCCTAATAGATTCCATGCAGAAGGTGATGGACAGACTGGTTTTAGAAAAGATTCAGACCTGGATCGAGATCCATGACATCTTAAGCCCTGTGCAGGCTGGGTTCCGGTGCCGCACCAGTACGATAGACCAAGTATTCCATTTTATCAATCTGTACTGGAGGACGGTGGTTAAAGGTAGAGGAGCCCTTTACGTGGTATTTGTTGACTTAAGGGCAGCTTTCGACCTAGTACCGCGAGGGAAACTATGGCAGGTCTTGAGAGAAATGGGGATGGCCCCAGAAATACTCTCCCTAATCATCTGTTTACATGAGGGGAATTATGCCCGGGTCCGGTGGGGGGGAGGGGGGGGGGGGGGTCATGGGCGAAGTGACAGAAGACTTCCCTGTTGGCAGGGGTTTAAGACTGGGATGCGTCTTGGCGCCTACCCTGTTTTCGCTCTTTGTCAATGGGGTGGCCGACTTCCTCGCCCTGTCCCCCACGGATGCCCCGAGACTGGCAGGGTCACTCATCCCAATCCTCATGTTTGCGGATGATACTCTAATAATCTCCAAGACGCCAAGTGGCTTACAAAAAGCACTTCGGATTTTTGAAGAATTCTGTAAACTACGCGGTCTGGAGGTAAACACTGCAAAAATGAAGTTTATGTCATTTAACATGCATAAGTCGTTCAAGGGCAATGTATTTATGGATAATCTGCCCCTGGAACAGGTCGCTTCTTTTACATACTTGGGCCTCACGTTACAGGGTGACATGCGATGGAACTGCCAACTTGATCGGGCAGTTTTGTCGCATAAACAGCTAGCAGGAATTCTTTTAACTAAGTTTAAAACTTCCCTTACAAAACCCATCAGCCCAGTCTTAGACATTTATGGGATGAAAGTCTTAAGCTCATGTCTTTGTGGAGCAGAGCTGTGGGGGTTCGAAAATTTTAAGTATTTGACCACATTGGAGAATGCGTTCTTACGCAAACTAACAAGCCTCCCGCAAAGCACGCCTCTAAGACTACTACTACTTGACCTTGGTAAGAAGCCTGTGGAACACCTAGCAAAGCTTCGCCCTCTACTATACTGGCGGAGGCTTTGGTGTACAGAGGAACTTACTCATTACTCTAGCGGTCTTATGGATGTTATAAAGGCTGACTCGTCCCAAAAAATAAAATGGTTAAATGAAATTAGACTCCTCTAGTATTATCAGAACTTTGGACTGACCCATCTAATGCGGTATTCCCCTCGAAGGACAAGTTGAAAGAACGCTATTGGGAAATGGTATACACAGTAGAAACCGCTAAAGGCCTCTCAACCCACCTAACAGGTCGTTTTCTCAAGCTAAAGTCACGCCCAACTTTTGAAAGATATTGGGATACGATCGAGAAAGTACATGATCGCAAATTGTATTTCCAGTTAAGAGTAGGTGCATTGCCAATGCGTGACAAATGCCATAAGTGTACCAATCAACCTGAAACTGTGGGGCACATATTTTTCCTCTGCCCCCTGTACACTGTGCCACGTTAAGTCTGGTTAAAGCCCATTTGTAGAGCTATGGGAATCAGAAGGTACGCAAGAGCTTTGAGAATACTGTGCTCTGGTCCGGAACCTCCAATCTCCCTAGCTGTTGCAAAGTTCTTGGGGTGGGCCTGGCGAATTCAGCTGAGCACATTGCACTCAGGTCCTACCGAGTAAATAGTACTTCTTGCTTTCTTTTCTTTTTGCTCCTAACCTCTATGGGCTTATGTATTCACGGTGCTCTGTTCCCCCAACTGCGCTATCTGATACCTTAGGTTTTTAAATTGAGTAATAACTTTTGTGCTAATGAATGAATTAATTGTTTGCATTTTTTGATACAGTCTTAATATGATTGTGTGATTACTTATTCGATGGTTAATGAATGGTTTAATTGTATTTTAATATTTTTTAGCTAATTTAAAAAAATTTTTTTAACTGTATTGTAATATGTGCTTTTATGACATAACTGTCGAATAAAGTTTTTTGTGAATTGAATAGTAAATCATACTATTCCTTTGTGTATAGCCCCATCCAGAGCAAGTCGTTGTAACGACTTGCTTTGTAATGATCGCGATGTAAACGTACCGCGGTGTAACGACTGTGTTGTAAAGGTCATTCGCCATCAAGAGTGCATAAGGGGTTCCTGCCTGTTGCAAGATCCGCTTGACAGGAGCAAATTCACAACGGCCCGCTTGGACCGTTGGCGTGAAATCTGGTTAAAAGGAGATGTTGTTTTCTTGGTGGTTTATATTTCCTTTTTCAGGATAGTGTCCCTGTCACGGTAGTTAAATAGTCTTGCAAGTATTAGTCTAGGGACAGCTCCAACTGGGGGCTAGGGACTTATGAGCGGCGCAACGATAAACATCACAGAGAGATCTTGATCAAACAACTCACGTAGCAGCCCCTCGACATATGTTACCATTTTGAATATTGCAGTGGTCTCTTGTATGCCAGTGATGCATAGATTGTTCCTTCTGCAGTTGGCCTCCAAATCCTCATTTTTCTCTTTATGTTTAGGACCTTCTCCATTTGTAGCAAGTGCTCCTTTGATTCAACTTGGTAGTCATGTGCATCTGAGGCCCTATTCTCTAGGTGGTCTAGTCACGTTTCATGGGTGTCCACGCGTTTTCTAACTTGATCCAGCTGAGAGGTGAGTTTATCAAGTTTTGTGGTTATTGTTTTAAGTACGCCTGGGCGGTAAATTCCATTACGTTCGTGGGTGGGTAATTTCGCGTTCCGCGGAGAATGCGAAATTGCCCAAAATTCTGCGTTCCGCAACCTCGCAAAATGTTTGCTTGTTCGCGTTCTCCAAATGCATGTTTGCGAGACTTTTCCCCCCGAGCACGCAAACAGCGATTGCGACCAGTAAAAAAGCATCACGAACACGCAATCCTGCGTGTTCGTGGAATTTCTACGTGTTTGCGGAGATTTTTTACCATTTTGCAGAGATTTGCCTAACGCGATTCCGCAAATTCCGCCCACCCCTAGTTTTAAGACTTGTTTTTACTTCCAGTAATGCGGAGATAAAATGAGAGAAGGAGTGACTCAAGCCGAACCGGAAGAGACAACAAGAGAATCCTTTCTAAATAAAACACTTCTAGAATAGCTAAAACTGTACACTATGACAATAAAATAGTGGCAAACAGGACATCAAGCAGTCATTAGCCCTTGTTGTTTCCACTAATTCCCTACACACTAGTTTGTGTGGCCGTTTCCCATCAAGGGGTGCTCGAGGCTAGTTACATCCCCCAACCAATGGTGTCCACATGAGGAATCTGGAAGGTGGAGATACTTGAGGAATTAGTCCCCTTATATATTATGGATATTAGAAGTGCAATTCCTCATAGGTGGGCTCTTGCTCTTGGCCCGAGGTCTCCGTGAAGCTTGTATCACAAAGGCACAACGTTTGTATATGTTTCGAAAGATGGGCAGAATCCAGGGTAATTGTCCTAGGTTTTCATAAATGTGAGAAATGATGCCCATATTTTCTTACACTTAGGGACCTTCTCTCTTACCACAGCTGTGAAACACCAGTTCTGGATCATCGAGGGCACCTGGGCTCGCCACTGGCGAGCACTTATTTGCGTGGCAGAGAGGAGCTGAGTAAGAAGTCGGCCCCCCAGATTTGTTAATGGGTGGTCCAAATGCTTACCCGTATCACCCAACAGCAAAAATGTAGGGTCCAATGATAGGATGATTTTTGTAATGGCCTTAATCTGATGTAGCACCTCTTTCCAGAACAATTGGATGTTAGAACAAAACATCCACATGTGAGCCATCACGCCTCGATTAGTCTTTCAATGCCAATGCTCTGGGTTTGAGCCACAAATAGCCTCCAACTGGGCTTTTGTGAGAAAACATCACAACAGCATTTTGTAACTTTTTTCCCTAAAAGGTGGAGCAAATGGAAGAGGTCATAGCACATGTCGAAATATGTGACCATTAGGTGTTGTCTAGTGTAACACTCAGTTCATCCTCCCATTTAAGGGCCTACCAAGGTTTAACGTCCTGAGGCGAAGACTCAAGGAGATGATACAAATGAGTACTACCTTTCCTAGTCGGATGGTCTCTCCAATAGACTTCAGTAGTCGTAAGGGCTTGTTGGGCACAAGAATGGCTGAGGACTCCCAGTGTAATACTTGTAGCATGTACAGTGGACAATAAGACCAGCTCTCTCGTCTAAAGAAAAGTTAACCCTTTCTTCCAGAAAGGTACTTCAGGACACTGCTGTTAAAGCCCTCTTACTCTCCCAACTAGATGGACTAGTGTGGCAGGGTATGCTCAGACGTGAGTCCCTTGCTCACTTCGCCACTGGATTCAAGCAGGCCGGGCTGAGGACGGCTGGAATGCCAGAAACCGGTCCTCAGGGCTTGTTTCCGGTCCGGGGAAGACATGGCTTGGCAGTTCGGGCTGGACTGTTCCCACGGGGCACAGGGTCAGACTGATTTGCATGTGGCCATGTCTGAACTGGGGTGGCAGAGTGAGCTAAAGAACGGTGATGGATTAAACCCAGATCACCTAACTCTATGTCCCTTATTGTAGCAGTCTGGGTGGGAAGACTATAGATGAGCGCAAAAGCCATGAAGGCCACTGATTGAAAAATATACAGTCCCTACCCTCTACCTTTGTATAAGTATAGTACCAAAAGTGGCCAAAACAACGGAAACACATTGGGACGTGAAGAGACCCAGTAGTTTAAATAGGATATACCAAGTTTTATCTCTCTAAGTGGGCTAACCGCCATTGGCGCAACAGAGACCACTGCTGTAAAAAAGTTGGATCTATCACTTAAAGCATGGAGTGCACATAGGTCAAAAACGAAAAGCAGGCCTAAATACCAGAAAACAAAAATATTACCCAACACTCACCTCACTGTTAGGACAGACCGTCCGTAATCATGGCCCCTAGTAGGTCCGTATCACATATAACTAGGGAGGCGTTTGGACACGGATTTTAAATTCATGCTGTTCCTGGAACCAGAATTGAACGAAATAGAAACAAACACAGGTCGCCCTGAAAGAGTAGATCTAAGGCTGATATTCTGTAGTCCGATGTCGACCAACTTGGAAGGATGCATTTGGTTCGTGTAATCAGACATAAACTAAATGTCTGGAGACACTTGAAGCATATTTTATGCAAAAATATTGGCGATCTTATGGTAGTCACTAAAGTGAAATTAAATATGATAAGAAATGTAAATACGGAGAAACATATCAGATGAAACACTAATATCACCAGGTCCAGTGCCAACCATCATGAGAGGTGGCATTAATTTCAGAGTTTTCTGTTATACAATATGTCTTAACTATAGTAAAAAGACAGGTTAGGAGAGACCTCGTCAAAATGGTGCATTGTAATGAAGAAAAGCAACGCAGACAACACATTTCAAGGGCCGATGGCGGCCATCATGGAAGAGAGCATTTAATTTATGTACCTAATGTATACTGATTAGGAATGATTCTAGAAGCGTATTTTAGTTCAGGGGGTCTCACATAAAGAACAGGACGTAAGTGACCACTAACCTAGCCATTGGACCTGAAATTTGTTACCGTACTAATTCATCCTGCTCTTATTTTATCCTTCAAAACCTACTTTGAATCTGAACTTACAATTCTACTACGTGAAATTATTGGCGAACCACTATCATCTCATAGCATAACAATCTTTTCAGAGGTCAGAACTTGCAATATGTCTATTTCTATAAATCCTTTGTCTCTTTATATTTCTATATTGAGTGACACCTTTTTTTGAAGTATCACTGTGCATGATGGTTCTGGATCCCTTTTGGAGTATCTCTCTTTCCTTGTTGAAAGGTTTTTATTTCCTCCAATAAAATCTTGTTAAGTTCACAATATGTCTTTTCACTTGGGCTAAGCCTTTTCATCTTTTTGCACGGCTGCAGGACCTTCTTCTTTTCCTAAAATCCTTCCTTATGTATCCCTCGGTCTCAAGTAGACAAGATGTGTTTTGTAGTGTTAGGGTAAAACTAACAGTATGTATATGTGTATATTAATGTTTTCACAGCCTTGAGGAAGTCACGGATGTGACGAAACACATGTGGCTCTTTTCGTGTTCTGTTACAAGGACTGGATCACGATATCACAATCTAAGAAACCTCATTTTGTAACCATATGTCTGAACCTTTAGTGTTTTCAGTCCTGATAAATATTGTACAAAACGCTTTTTGCTAATTTTGAATTTTTAAGGAATAAAGCTATATATGTTTGGAAAAGTACATCTCAGGTGTTTTCCTGTGTTAAGGCAGACTCTAGTCTCGTTAGTCTTGACCAAATAATGTCATATATTTGAAATCTAAACATTTGGAGTGCCGGGGTACACCTTGTTGTATACTAATTTCACAGGCCACCTTTATGGTCACCTGTGTTCTCTGCACCCAAGGTAGTGGGTGTTTTCTACCCTGATTGGCACCATCTTATATTTCCTTGCCTCTTGAATCACCTAATTGTTATTTGTACATGGTAGCCTATCTCCATTTGTTCAGTCATTGATGTGCAACCCTTGTATACACAACTACAGTCCTTTGACCTGTATAGCCTCAGAGAGAAGGTCGAAGGAGGTCAACTACCAGAGCACAATATCCAAGCATGGAGATTCAAATTGTGCAGGCCCCGGTCCAGTACCCTGCCGTGCTGCTGAGGCAGAACATACTCCCGAAGTGACAGCTCTTGAAGCCCAATCAGTGCCACCAAGATGTCTTGGGCCAAGTCACTCCTGAGTGTCAGCAGAACTCAGGGCAGGAGAGGCAATGGTGGGAAGTCATAGAGAAGTTTTCCACACTCCACTGTAGACGGAAGGAATCTCAGAGAAAGATCTGCTTTAGAAACTCCAATGCGCAAACATGCTACCATTGTACATTCTAGGCGAAGACTTAAAGATCAAGCCTGGACTTCCCAAATGAAGGAAGACGCCATGTGCCACCTCTGAGTGCAACTGCCCTTCACAATCTCGTAAGTGCTGGTGGCTGAGTTTGTCCATCCTGGTGTTTACAGATCCCGCCAGGTGGTTTACCACCAGAGAAATGCCTTGGTGGTCCAGCCACTTACAGAGGAGAACAGCCTCCAGACACAGGGCCCAAGACCCCCTGGCCCGCTTGCCGGTGGTGGTCAGGGAGGCCTTAAACCCCAAGCAAATAGCCCTTAACTACAACAAATTGATAGTGAATCAAGTAACTGCCGGACACCAGAGGACCCTGATTTACACATCATTCATATTGCCTCTCCAATTCAGTAGTGATGCATCCATGACTACAATCAGCTCTGAGTAAGGTAGGGAGAGGGGTCTGCCACTGTCTCAACCGTGGTCCATTAGCCACCACTGCAGGTCTTTTGCAGTCTTTTCCCAAATCTGGAAAACATATGACAGATTTTCCTTATACAATGCCCAATGGGACTTAAATCCTATTGCAGAGCCCGCATGTGCCACCTGATATCTTTGGTCAGCAGGATGCAGTAGGCTAACAAACCCAGGAGTGTCAGAGTCATCACACAGAGATCAAAGACTGAGGTTAAAACATCTGGATCGTAGCCTGAATGTCCTGGGCTCTCTGCTCTGGGGGAACCCTGTATCCAGAATGGCTCTAATGAATGGAAGCTTCTTCAAAGGAGTTCGGTATGATTTCAGCACTTTGGTAATGTTAGAAGGTTTTCTGTTGTCTGGATGTGGTTAACGAATTCCTAGGGCAAGCCTGCCTTCAACAGCCAGTTATCGAGGTAGGGTTAGACTAGTCATCCCAACCTCCGAAGGTGTTCTGCGACCAGTGCCATCACTTTCGTAAACACCCGAGGGGCAATGCTGAGGAAGCACCGCAAACTGAACATGCTTCTTGCCCACTATGAACTGCAGGTTGCATCTGTGGACTGCAAGATAGAGATATGGAATTAAGTGTTCTGCAGTCCAAAGCCAACATCAAATCTCCAGAGTCAACAGCAGACAAGACCTAGCCCAGCATGAGCATCTTGAATTTGTCCTTTCACAAGCAGGCATTGAGAGGAGGAAGATCCAAAATGTGATGTAGGTCTCTGTCCGTCTTCGGTGCAAGGAAATAGAAGAAGTAACACTAATTTCCTATTTCCGAATGCAGAACCTTCTCCATGTCACTCTTGGCCAAACGGCCCTGCATTTCCTGTTATAAGTCAGACAGATGGTTCTCCATCAGCTGTCCTGAAGGTGATGGAGGGTGCCAAAGGGTAGAGAGAAATGGAAGGGTGTAGTCCGATGGACAATTTGAAGGACCCACTTGTCTGAAGTGATGATCTGCCACTTCTGGAGAAAATATTGGATCCTGCCTCTGTAAGGCCGGCAAGGACACACTAAAGCAGTTTTGTGGCTGTGGATACTAGAGGGGTAAGGGACTGAGCTGCACATTATCCCATGCTGTCCTGGCCATTGTCTTTGAATACCATGGCCTGGGCCACAAAAGGGCTAACATGCTTGCTAGGCTGGTGTTAGCAAAATGGTAAACCCAACCACAGCCAAGAAGAGGGCAAAATTGTTGGTGGAATTGTTTTGCAGGAGCAGAAAGGCCCAAGGAACTTGCTGAGGTTCTGCTCTCCATGAACCGTTTCAGGTTAGAGTCACTTTTTTAGCCAAAAAGGTGAGCTGTAAACGGCATATCCATTAAGGGTGATTGAACGTTAACGCCTCGGCGAGTCTTGGGCTCAAAAATTCCACGTACTCGATAATTCTCGTTCCTGTACCTACTCGACTCACGGGTTCACACTCTGCGACTCTGGGCAATAGCTTACTTAATCTCCACTACGGCCCCTCGCGGCGGGATGCCTGGCTTTCACCTTGTGCTGGGGTTATCTCACAGGGGAATACCAGGACGGGTTCCCAAGGCAAGCGCCTTGATGCCTTCGGGTGATACGTGCGCTATATAAATCGCAATACATTTACATTTACAACGGAGAAGCCTGTATACTTCATACAGGCACTGCATCTAAGAGCCACACTAGTGCCCATCACTCGACCTCAACAGTTGTATCCAAGCCATACAGTATGACATATTTTTCAGCATTACGACCATCTTGAATATCTTGTGTAAGGGATAAGAACATCCAGAAGAGCTATTAAAACCTTTTCCATTATATTGCACAGGGATTGAGAGCAGCAGCCTAAAAAGCAGCTGACATTCACTGACCTCATGGCAAGGCTTGTGGAGAATATTGATTTCCCAATGTCTCTATATTTTTAGATTCATGATCAAGGGGAGTAGAAGGAAAAAGGGTGGACTGGCAGTCCCCTGTCTCGAACATTACTACCTAGCTTCTCAGTTGCAGTGGATAGCACGGTGGCTCTCCAATCGCAACTGCGTTGATACAGCAACTACACAGCCGCCTTACGCCCTGGAACACATAGTTCGGTTGTTTCACCCAAGGGCATGCCCACGACCACCAGAGCCCCTACTACTTGTGGTAGGCTACAGGTGTTTCCGCAGAAGCTTGTTTCTGACACACAGCGTTATCCCCTACGCACCAGCGCTACCCCTAGAGGGCACCCCCACCGGACACTCGGTACTGATGGCACCCATACTTCGTGAATGGTATGACAAAGGCATCCACACACTGGGGGACCTATACCATGAAGGGACACTCACACCCTATACATCCCTGGTGGAAGAGGAATGGCTACCACCTGGGCAGTTCCTTACTCACCGCGCACAAGTAGCCTCACTCAAGGCAAAATGGGGCGATATCACGGCAGAACTGCGAACGCACCTCACCATACAATATCTACACGTTATGGACGTGGTAGGCATTTAATGTGCTGGTTTGCGGCCTCACACCAAACTCACGCAGCACTCAGCCTCGCCACAGTCTGCCACAAGTGGGAAGAGAACCTGGGTAGCCAACTCACAGATAAGGAATGGGCTGGAGTGCTTGAGAGCCCAACACTAGGAACATGCGCTTCTGTCAGATACAGCTTTACATTATCCACAGAGCGTACTTTACGCCTGTGAAAATCAATCAATACTTTAACCGCGGAGATGCAGCGTGCTGACGGTGCGGAGAGGATGGGGCTGATCTACTACACATGGTTTTGGCCTACCCCAGGGTGGGGGAATACTGGAGGGATGTAGCCAGTCTACTACATAAGAGTACTGACAGGGAGCTGCTCTTCACTTGGTCCACATATTTACTACACAAATTCAGCAGAGCCCTTAGTACGAAGGTCACGTCTAGCTTTATAGATCTAGGGCTAATAGTGGCCTAGTGACTGATTAGTAAAAGATGGAAAGAGCCAGACCCCCCACACATACAAGCTTGGCGCTATTCTATGCTTGTGTGGGCCAAAGCGTAGAGCCTCGCTATTAAGCGTGAGGAGACGCTGGGCCTACGTGAGGTCCCTATTGCCATTCACTGTGATACAATCTACCTTGCACTACAACACAGCCTGGGCACGCTGACTGCGGACCTCTCTGAAAAGCCAGTCTATGGCAGTGCTTAGCCTTGTGAGCGACAGCAGCGTATGCGCCGCATCGATCTCCTACCGGTGGGCACATACTACCTGTGGACCTCAGTCGACACACACTCTAGGCTTGGGGTAGCGGTCGATCGCTGTTGAGCATGGGAGCTACGAACCATGTAGTGTATGGATACACGAAGAGGAAGGGGGGGGGGGCCCATGGGCTAAATGTTAACTGTTCGCTGTTTACACTGTGCACTCCTCCTTTTTATTTATTTTACCCCTTTTCTTTTTCACATGCACAGTTCCTAGTTTCTATCATTAACAATGAATCTGTTATTGGCACTCATTCGCAGCTGTGCTCCTACTGGTTTCATGGGACAGTACCTGCACGTATGTCCGGAAACAGACATTCGCCAATATTCGTGCCCTGGAAGGCACCCAATATGGGGAAAATGATGTGATCATTCTGCCTTCCTATTCGCCTTCTTTTGCTGTCTCTCACTCCTCACCTGCCCTCTAGTACAGGCCGCAAATATATCTGTCAATCAGATGCCTGGCCGCTTTGTACATAACTCCAAATGTGAGCTGTAACAATGCTATATGATATTACTGTACCTCGTATGTTGACTGTGATGCCCAACACCGCTCGCTATTTCACATGACCTAGGTTGTACTAATGTCAAAATTCAATAAAACCGATTCGCAAAAAAAAAGAGGAGTAGAAGGAAAAGTTTTGGGATTTACTTTGCATGTAGACCCTTATAACCGCAAACTCTCTGGCTTCAGATGTTCAGTAAGAAAGGCTGAGTACCTGGTGCATAAAAATGGTGATGAGCAACCTGCGTATTAACAGGGGGATCAAAGCATGGTTACAGCCACATGTCCAAAAGGGTATCTGTAAAGGCTTTAAATAAATGATAACATGGACTCTGTAGGGGCATCACCTGGTTGAAGTAACTCAGTCAACACATTAAACTTCATCTCCACAGTGGGGAGATATAAGTCTAGAATTTCTGCTGCCTTTCACATAACAATTGTTAAGGAGATGCTCCCCTCTGTGACAGTACCAGGTGGAGACACAAGACCAGCATCTAGAGAAGTATACAGACCAGCGGCATTATGAAGTTCCTCATACTGGTTTTCCTCATCATACTGAGGAACACATTTCTCTATTTCATTGGACTTGTCATTGATAGAGTCAGTGTCAAAAAGATTGTGTAAACTGTAGGCAAAGTACCAGAATCTGAAGGATTGCCTTTCTGCTGCATGCCAATCAGAGTTGAGCACGATCTTGGACGTTGTAGATTTTGCTTGTATTCAGATAGCACAATGGGCTGTACATCCTGTGCTGGCAATAGGGTCAGGACGGAAGTTGACATCAGAGATTGTGCTGAACCCAATACATATTGAAGGGACACAGACAGAGCCATGGGCAAACCCATCAGTGGAAGTCCGATTGGAGGCCACTGCAGGGACCCGGTAAATTGAAGAAAATATGCAGCATGCCTCTCAGAGGACCTATACTTGCGACAATGTTGGCAAGGACACAGCAATTCGGAAGTACTGGGACTACACTCTGAATTGGCTACGATGGAGATCATAAGCGAGACCTGGAGGCACACTGATGCCCTTGTGCTCTCTCTGGAGTCCGAGATTGGTTGAAAGGGGACAAATCTCGCCTCAAGGACTTTTGCTTTCTCTTTGACCTACCCGAAGACTTCACCATGGGCCTATCAGCTGTGGGAACAACTCCCTTGATCCGTCATGGAGTCTTTTTGTGTTTGCGACGTAAAGTCTGGCCTCACAGACATGTTTCAGAAGTACCTACACAGTTTGCGCCTTGTCATGTTAATGGTGAAATTTTTCCTTGGAAACTTGCTAAATCTTTATAAATGTTGTGTTCTGACAGACAGAGGAGAAACTTTGGTTCTATGGTTGAAAGTTTTTAAAGAAAGGAACTGATGTCAGCACAAATCGGTGGCTCTTGCATGCAGCTCTGCTCCTCAGTTCCTGAGTTGAATGACACTGGTGTAAAGCCACACAATGCCACAAACCGGCATACACGAGTAATGCTGTAAAGTTTCCAAGTGCAGTTGAAGCTGGGGGGATATTCACAAGGGGATGAATCTACTATTAGAAGTAGCCTTCAGAAATGTTCATTCAACACCTGCTATGAGCAGGTAGTAATTGTGAGAGGAGGTGGGGAGGTGGGATTCATGGATATAGCGAGATGGTAAGTGGATACAGAGGGAAAGGGTGAATGTTGCCTTGCTCCCCTGTGCCTTGGTTAGGGTTAGGTGGTGGCTGGGCTGCACTTCAGCCTATTTTCAAGATGGCTTTACCTGCTGGATTTTCAGTCATGTGAAATCGGTTAAATGCTCCTAACTAGGAAATCCAGGTGCAGGTACACTATCTCATTATTAATTAAGTGGAGTAGAATTCCCCACACAAAGGTTTTTAGATGAAGCCCTTCAGCTGAGTTCCAAGGGATCAAGCTCCATTGCTGCTGAGTTAGGAATCTGAGAATTTTGTCTGACAATAATGTCATTTTAGTCAATCAAATCAATTGCTGTCTCTAAAACCTATATGTATGTATGTGGCATTCTATCATAGGAACCCATACAAAAGGGGTGGAGTGCTGTATAGGGGCAAAAACATGCAGTGATGGCTGACATAGCTGGTTTGTGGATTGTAGTGCTATTTAAAGAGGTGAGTCTTCAACTCCTTCTTAATTTGGAGCAGCACTGCAGTGGTCCTGATGGATATGGGGATGCTGTTACAGATCCTGGCTGCATACATGGAAAAAGTGTGCTGTGCTGCCTTATTTTTTTCTTTGTTACAATTAGTCTCTAGTCTGATGGTGTCCTGCATACACGTGTGCCAAATACAACCGGAGATGATGAACTGATCTGCAAAATGAGCCGAGGGGCTGGTTGTGATACCTTTGCAAATTAATGTAGTTGTGAAGATGGTGAGGGCCGGCAAAAAGAGTCAATTGAATTCCATCAGGATGGGGGTGAAGTGATCATATTGCTTCAGAGCCTGGATGAGACTTGCTGTGGCATGTAGTATGACTTTAAGCGGTGCCAGTGAGGAGTCTGGGAAGCCACTGAGCAGCGTGTTACAACCATCTAGTTGGGGTCCATCACCACCACCACCACCACCACCCCCTTTTGTACCACTTTTGACCACCATAGGTGTGGCAGGGTATGCTCAGACGTGAGTCCCTTGCTCACTTTGCCACTGGATTCAAGCAGGCCCGGCTGAGGACGGCTGGAATGCCAGAAATTGGTCCTCGAGGGCTTGTTTCCGGTCCGGGGAAGACATGGCTTGGCAGTTCGGGCTGGACTGTTCCCACGGGGCACAGGGTCTGACTGATTTGCATGTGGCCATGTCTGAACTGGGGTGGCAGAGTGGGCTAAAGAACGGTGATGGATTAAACCCAGACCTTTTGACTGGGTGTGAGTGTTTGATTGATTCAGATGCTCTGTCCATCACCACCCCCTTTTGTACCACTTTTGGCCGCCATAAGTGTGGCAGGGTATGCTCAGACGTGAGTCCCTTGCTCACTTTGCCACTGGATTCAAGCAGGCCGGGCTGAGGACGGCTGGAATGCCAGAAACCGGTCCTCGGGGGCTTGTTTCCGGTCCGGGGAAGACATGGCTAGGCAGTACGGGCTGCACTGTTCCCACGGGGCACAGGGTCAGACTGATTTGCATGTGGCCATGTCTGAACTGGGGTGGCAGAGTGGGCTAAAGAACAGTGATGCATTAAACCCAGATCTTTTGACTGGGTGTGAGTGTTTGATTGATTCAGATGCCTGTCCATCACCACACCCTTTTGTACCACTTTTGGCCGCCATAAGTGTGGCAGGGTATGCTCAGACGTGAGTCCCTTGCTCACTTTGCCACTGGATTCAAGCAGGCCGGGCTGAGGACGGCTGGAATGTCAGAAACCGGTCCTCGGGGGCTTGTTTCCGGTCCGGGGAAGACATGGCTTGGCAGTTTGGGCTGCACTGTTCCCACGGGGCACAGGGTCTGACTGATTTGCATGTGGCCATGTCTGAACTGGGGTGGCAGAGTGGGCTAAAGAACGGTGATGGATTAAACCCAGATATTTTGACTGGGTGTGAGTGTTTGATTGATTCAGATGCTCTGTCCATCACCACCCCCTTTTGTACCACTTTTGGCCGCCATAAGTGTGGCAGGGTATGCTCAGACGTGGGTCCCTTGCTGACTTTGCCACTGGATTCAAGCAGGACGGGCTGAGGATGGCTGGAATGCCAGAAACCGGTCCTCGGGGGCTTGTTTCCGGTCCGGGGAAGACATGGCTTGGCAGTTCGGGCTGGACTGTTCCCACGGGGCACATGGTCAGACTGATTTGCATGTGGCCATGTCTGAACTGGGGTGGCAGAGTGGGCTAAAGAACGGTGATGGATTAAACCTAGATCTTTTGACTGGGTGTGAGTGTTTGATTGATTCAGATGCTCCGTCCATCACCACCCCCTTTTGTACCACTCTCCCGCTCACCCAAACATTTCTGAAAACATTGTGCTCACTTATGATTTCTATAGTCTGGGCGGGCAAGCAGGCATGTATTTCTTGGAAGCTTCTCACGCTCCTGTTACATCAGGGTGGTACGGGCGCACCGGGCATTCCCCTTTATGCTTTGTGCGCTCAGGCACAATTTCTTCATCACTGGATACATCAGAACCCGTTCCATCCTCATGTGGCTGTGGAAACAGGCTGGGTAGCCCCAATTCCACTGCGCGTTATATCAAGCACACAGGCAAAATAGAAATGACATTAATGCAATTGAAAGTCTGTGCTGGACTTGGGACGGGCTGCGAAACAGAACTGGCATTCTTATACTCTATGCTCCATCTCTCCCCTAGCTCACAATCCACAAATGCCCCCATTAGAAGATAAGGGTAATGTGGCAATAGCGCAACAACTTGGCATTAACACTTTTGCGGACTTATATCCTGACGAACAAGTTACTTACCTTCGGTAACGCTTTTTCTGGTAGATACAGTATCTGCCTGTGGATTCCTCACCTTGTGAATATCCCCCTTGCGCCAGCAACGTTCGGAAAATTCTTTGTAGCACGCTGGCGTGGTCGACGTCATAGGAGCACGGCATTGCGCGCGACTCCGTCTGACGTCACCGACTCCTTATAAGGCCCACGTCGGCGTGATGACGTCAGTTCCCTTTTTTCCGCGTCGTCGACGCTAACGGTTTCTGGGATCTTCTGCGATACTTTGAGTATCTTGTTGCTATTTTGTGTAACTGTTTCTCTTTTGAGATTTTCTTCTTCGTCGAGGATGTCGTCGAGGAAGACGGGGTTCAAGCAGTGTGGTTCCTGTGCCCGGATGATGTCGATCACTGATCCGCATGCCGATTGTCTGTGGTGTCTTGGGTCGGACCATGATGTTAAGAACTGTCGTTCCTGCTTCAAGATGAACCCCAAGGCCTTACGAGAGCGGGAGGCGAAGCTTCTTCTTGCGAAGGTGAAAGAAAGAGAAGCTGGAAGGTCTTCAAGGTCGGTTTCCAGGCGTTCGAAGTCGAGGCAGATGTCGCGGTCGAAGTCGAGGTCGAGGTCGGCTTCGAGATCGAGGTCCAGAGCGAGGTCGAGATCCAGAGAGAGGTCGAGGTCTGGATCCAAGTCGGCTTCGGGTCATGCTTCGAGCTCCTCGAGGAAGAAGCACAAGAGGAGTAAGCATCGCTCTAAACATCATTCTGGCAAGGAGTCTTCGGATTCGAAGAAGAAGTCTCGTAAACATCAAAAGTGAATCCATAACAGGTGAACAATGGCGGTTTTGCTGCGGCCAATTAGAATTACTATCCCTGAATTATAAACTGAGACCCATTCACTTCAAATTTCTGCATCGACTCTATCGGACGCCCCTTCAACTCCACCGTATGGGACTCCGATTAGATACAAATTGCTGGAGATTTCTTGCTCCTCGAGCCTCATTTCTTCACCTAGCCTGGGACTGACCCCAATAGCACAGTTTTGGGCAGAAACGTTTCTTAAAATCTGTGAAATATTAGAAATACAAATAGATCCAACACCTCTGGTGGGGTTGCTGGGTTATGTAAAAGAAGCCCAGACCGAAACCCGCCGTCCTCTAGCCAGGCTACTCCTGCTGGTGAAAGGCAGAATCGCCTTATATTGGGAAAAGGCAATTGCCCCTTCCATTAAAGCCTGGGTGCTTGATATCACATTTTGTCAAGAACAACTGATCAACTTTTGAGATATAATGCCTACATCCAGATCCAGAGATATATGAGGACCGTTCCTGACAAGTCTCCGCACTCAACATTCAGATCAACCAAACTCATCTATATCAATGTGCCACATACAAGATCACTTCCCAAGACTGGACGCTTCCTAAGTCTCCTACGTAGGTATAACTAGTCAGCCACAATCTCTAGCTACTACCACAACATTTATGTAGATATAATACAACTTCCACAGTCATTAAATATTTTTGTATGGAAGGATCATTTTTTAAAATTAAGCTGTTAGGTGAACCCCACATCTGTTTGATCATACTGTCTCGCTCTCTCAAGTTCATTTGTTGTGTTGGTAGTTTCGGTTACTGATGGCACTAGTAAAATACATGCTGTTTAATACTTGCTGCTACTGAAATGTATGTTATAATTGCTAATGCCAATTAACAAATAAAAAAACATTTTTGAGTGCCCAGAGAATCCGTGATGGTAGCCTTTTCAGAGTAATAGGGGATTGCCTTTCTAGCCCTTATACCATACTATACATAGGCCCCTGCTCTAAGAGTCTACAACCTAATGTTTTATAGAACTCTAGGGAGCCGAATTTGTAGAGAAATCCACTACCCCCGAATTAGCTTTTTAACATCACCTGCCACAATTATACTTTAGTAGTATGGTAGGGCGAACCTAGTAGCATCCCGAATGACTTAAACTGAACAACCCAACAATAAAATAGAATGTCAGGGAGTTTTAAGCCACCTTGCTTCAATTTCACCCTGCTTTTTCCAAGCTATTCTAGCACCCTTCGAGGCCCAGATAAAGCTATTTAGAATACATTGGATCTTTTTTATTGCTTTATTCTTGGAACTGGAGTGGGATGCAAGTAAAAATATATGCAAGATTGTGGAGAATGCATATTTTAATCAAATTGATATGGTCGTATATTGACAACGGCCAGCTTTCCCATTGGATTAATAAGACGTTTACTTCTTCTTAAACCCTGTCTATGTCCAGGTTGATCTTAGGAATCATGCCCAATATTTGAGTAATTTTGAGACCTATATACCTCACTTTCTATTTGAAAAAAACAGCTACTATTTTTCATACAACTTCAGTCTTTAAATGTTAATTTATATCCTGACAGAGTTCCAAACTCAGAAGCTAATCGCTCAAAATTCGGCACCGCTTTCTCAGGGCTCTATGTAAATAAGATTCAATCGTCAGCATATAAGGCTAGCTTCTTCTTATACCCCTCGGCCTATAAAGGTGAAATCTTATCCGACTCTCTTACTTTATGGGACAGGGATTCAATGTAAAAATTATGGAGACAAAGGGTATCCCTGACGCATGCCTCTGTGGTCAGAAGTCTCTCCGACAATGTATCATTGACCAAGACCCTTGCAGAAAGGTTTGAGTATATATTTTTCAAGACATTTAAAAACTGTGTTGGAACTCCAAATTTTCCCAAAAGGGACCACAAATATTGACATTTCACCCAGTCAAAAGCGTAGGCTGCCTCGAATCTTGCAATTGCAAGCAAAATAGAGTTTGCTGTTGCCAAGTCTATCATCCCAATAAACTGTTGCACTTGCTCAATGAGCTGTCTCCTGAGCATAAAACCTTGCTGATCTTCAGAAATTAGTTTTGATGTAAAACCTGAGAGTCTTCTCACAAGGATTCGGGCAAATATCTTGTAGTCTACAATAAGTAGGGAAATAGGCTGGTATGACTCACCAAGCTTGAGTTTTTTTTAATAAGATGACTACATTGTAGCTCTGGCCCAAGATGGAGCAGGTAAGAGACCAACCTGTTGTATACCATTTAAAAATGACTTCCATATTGGCCACAGTTCATCAGCCAGAGATGTATAAAGTCCACCTGGAATACCATCAAGCCTGCTGCCTTCCCATTTTTCATTTTGACAGAACTACTCTTATTTCTTCTTGCATTATCTTCTGCGTCAGGCTTTCCAGAGATAGAAGTGGGGCAGCTGGCAAGGTGGGAACATGGTAGCAGCTGGCTGACCGGTCGTCGCGGGTGCAATCTTCCCTCCCAATCTCAGCAGAGTGGCTGATGGCTGCTCAGAAGTAAATGCGCTTGCCGTAGCTTGTCTTCGTAGAGCCTCAAAGATATTGTTAGTTTCTTTTCTCCTCCACCCAACTTACCATATGTCCTCTGGTAAATGAAGACTCTTGCTGGCTGGCAAGGTGGGTGGGAGTGAGCTTCGATTGCTCTCTTTAAGGATAGGAGGGCGGCAGCAAGGATACCCTTTCGGGGGAGAATAGGCAGAGACACACAGGTGTTGGTATTTCCAGTCAGCTTTTCTCACATTCTGTGTGGATGCCCTTGAGTGAAGAAGACGTGCTTCTAAAGCAGACATGCTTTCCATCACTACCCCTATTCACGTAGACTGGTCTGACCACCTCCTCATCCCATTCTCTATACAACTATCACACGCTATAACACTTGGCCAACCCAAGAGGGCTACCTCCTGGTTCCGTGATGTTAAAAATATTGATGTCGGCCCCCTCTGTGAATCAGCTTTGTTATCACTTCCAAGGCTAGACCCGAACCTTGATGTTGACGATCTCACCTCCTAATGCCTCACAGCTCTTGCAGATGAAATCAATAACGTCGCTCCACTCAAAAGCAAAAGGTTAAGGCCCACCCCCTCAGCACCTTGGTTCAACAAATCCCTCTATGAAGAAAGGAAACAGCTAAGATTCCTGGAGAAACAATGGAGGCAAGTGCCCTCCACCGACAACTTGTCCACGCTTCGATCCGCAAGATCCAAGTACCACAAACACATCTTCCTTGGGAAAGCGGCGCACTTCAAAACCCTCCTTGACTCAGCCAAAAATAGACCCAAAAAACTATTTGATCTCATCAAGAGTCCTGACTGCTCTCCCCCTTCCTCCAAGCTGGAGGATTCTGCAAAGAGAGCAGCGGGTTTCGCTATATTCTTCGACGAAAAAGTGAAATCACTTGTGGATCAGGTCGCTCATCCTACCCCTCCAGAGGAGTGCAAATCCTTAGCCATTTGGCAAAACTTTGACCCCATATCTGAAGATGCCCTTCTCAAGTGCATCCGGGAAACAAAGCCCTCCAACCATCATCTGAACCCCATCCCCAGTGCCATTGCCATTGACTTTTATACCCTTTCCCTCTCCTACTGGACCATCTGGTCAACATCTCCCTCGATCAAGGCTCCCTTCCTGTCTTCTTCAAAACTGGGCAGGTCACCCCGCTTCTTAAAAACTAACTGCTGATGCGTCTGACCTCAACAACTTCCGCCCCATCACTAACTTACCCTTTCTTGCGAAGATTACAGAAAGATGCGTAGCGAAACAACTCTCTCGTCATATCAAGGATAATGATCTTCTTGACAATTTCCAGTCTGGCTTCATTCAAAACTGCAGTACTGAAACAGCCCTACTGCAAGTGATTGATGACGTGCTGAGGATCCTCGACTCGGGGGGGTCCTGTCTTCTAATTCTCCTTGACCTTTCTGCAGCCTTTGACACTGTCAATCACAACACCCTTCTCAACATTCTTAAACAGAGAATGGGCATGGAGTGCACTGTGCTTAAATGGTTTGCCTCCTTCCTCTCTGATAGATCACAAATGATCAAAATAGCGAACAGTCTTTCATCTCCTGTGGCAGTAGGTCAAGGTGTTCCTCAAGGCTCTATACTTGCACCCACATTGTTCAACCTCTATTTAGAACCACTAGGAAATCTCCTAAGTAAATCCGGGATTCACTATCATCTCTATGCTGACGACACTCAAATCTACCTCAAGGTTGCCTCCACTCACGATCTCTCTATCCTAAGCTCTACTCTCGACTCCATTCATAACTGGATGTTTACTCATCAACTGATTCTGAATCCCTCCAAAACCGAATTCCTCCTCTTCTCCTCTTCAATCTCTCCTCCCCCGGTGCAATCTTGGATGGATCAATTGAATCTACTGAACACTAAACCCATCATTGCCGACAGCGCAAAATCCCTGGGCGTCATTCTCGACAAAAACTCAATCTAACCCCCCACATCAATTCCATTGCAAAGTCTGCTCGATACCATCTGCGCCTTCTGTGGGGGATGCGTCGCTTCTTCCCGGAGCAGGACCTTATAACCCTGGTGCAATCACTGGTCCTCTCCAGACTTGACTACTGCAATTCTCTTCTTACTGGCCTCCCCAAATCCCACCTGTCCCCCCTTAAATCTGTTTTCCATTCAGCAGCTCGTTTCATTTATGGGGCCAAAAGAAGCAACCACATCACACCGATCTTATCCACCCTCCGCTGGCTTCCAATCGAGGCTAGAGCTATCTACAAAATTGCTTGTATCACCCACAAAGCCTTGCACTCCTCCTCTCCTCGCTACCTGGCGAATAAACTGAAACTCTCTGGAGGCTCTAGATCATCACGTAATGCGGAAAATCTTCTGCTTGAACCTCCCACTTTCAAGAAGGAAAGAACGATGGCACAATCCTTTTCAGGCAACGCGGTGAGAATCTGGAACTCCCTTCCGCCGCAGCTCCGGACCACCACCTTCTCCCAGACCTTCAAAACGAACCTCAAAGCTCTCCTCCTTCAAAGACACTTCCAAATCTAATCCATGCCCTCTCTATTTTCTGAAGGAAGCCCTTCCACTATAGAAAAATTCTACTGTACATGACTTTGGAAGTGTCTTCCCAGTGTGTTCTTGTGGTTTGAGAGTCTACCATTTATTGCGGTATTATCTTTCTACCTGTGTTTGGTACTCGTGTGTAACATGCACCCGTCACTTTTTCTTGTAACACACTGTTTCCTACCTCTTACATTTGTTTATTTCCGATACCTGCACAAGTGCCATCATGGCCTACATAACGTTTGTTCGTGTGCTTGAGGGCCCTCCATATATTGCAGTATTATACCTCTTTGACTTTATACGCTTTTGTAACCTGCACAAGTCACTTTTTCCTCCTGTAATGCACCGTTTGCTACCTCTTGTATTTTGTTGTTTCACGATTGTCACTTTTGTAATGCACCGTTTGCTACCTCTTGTATTTTGTTGGCTAACGATTGTCACTATTGCTTCATTTAATGTAAAGTTTGCTTTTGTATTTTGTTCACTTGTAATGTTCTCATGTATCAGTTCTGTTCCTATTGTGAAGTGCTCTGACACCTCCGGGTAAAGTCCGCGCTATATAAAAATGCACAAATAAATAAATAAATATCTAGTGAGGGGGAGGCTTCCCCATTACGGATGACTCAGACAGGCCTCACCTAGATGATACCCGGAAGCAGAAACAAGAGAAGGGATCTGGGCTTAAGACCAAACTGTGAGTATAGCGCTCCTTTTTTCGAATGCCTCTGAGATATTTGATAAATGAGAAAATGTGAAAGTTAAAGCACATCCACCCTGGTGTAAGCAATCTGGGCACTCTAAGTAGCCCAAAAGGTACCAAATAAGATCAGGGGGGTTAATCAAAGTAAATTCTTTAAGGCTTACTCAAGGGAAAGCATAACACGGAAGAGGGAGTGGGAGATCCTAAAGATCTAAAAGAAAGAGGGAGGGCGTGTCCAAGATGGCGACCGAGCGAGTCGCCGCTTTCTGGCTTCCACCAGACACATTTTGAACAAGGTTCAAAATAGTGGTGCATGGCTGCCACTATACCGTGAACCCCACCTAATTTGGCTCCTAGCCCCGCTGACTAGGGCAGTGAATGCCGCAGAGTGGTCGAGGAATCCCCAGATCCGACCGAGGAAGCGCGGACGGAGGGGAGACATCGAACGCCACAAGCAGAGGCCGACAGGGAGGAGTGTTGCAGTAGGCTCACCCCTCCTTGTGTAAAAGGGTGTCATATCTCCTCTTTTGGTCAGCGGTGCCCCTCTGGCCCATGTCCTGACTGGCGAATTCACCTGTGGGCCTGGGGAGTGCAGTACCTGGTAGCTGCAGCTGTGTGAGTGGCGCAGGGACAGCGACATCTTTGAGCGATCTTTGGCCCTCCCAGGCTTTTGCCCTCCAGCTGCCCCTGCTGACAAGTGGCTGGACTTTGCATTCCCTTGCCAAACCCCACCACCTCTGGCTCGACTGGAGTGTGTGAGCGGGGAATGGATGAACCCCTGGAACGGGCTTTTGGATAGTGGGCCCTGCTGCACGATGGTGCGGTGTGGATCGTGATGTGACTTTGGCTCCCTCCTGCCTGCCTTTCTTTGATCTACTGGAGGAGAGGCATGAGACGAGGCTCAGTTGGCATGGACCAACTGCTGCTCACTGGCAGTGGGCTGGCCCTTCTCCATAACTGACCCCCCCCCCCCCCCAGCTCTGCCTCATCACTCCTGGCACACTGGATTGGGGCTGATTTGGATATATATGGGGGAGGCATTGTGTTATCTTCAGCACTCCCATTGCAAATGTTGGTAGCTGGTGCCCCGTTATCCCTGCTGGTGATCGCGAAAGAGGTAGGGGGCACTATCTTCGAACCTGTGTAGTCTTGCTGGGCAGCGGACAATGCTTGGCGGATTGATGAGCAGAGGTGCACTTTCCGTCTCGTGTGTACCCTTGCACACTCTCCTGGGTGATAGCTATGTCCACTCCATGCATCAGCGGGGGCTCCCAATCAGATTCCTACTGGAGCCCTTGATCATAACGCATTCCAGGATCACATTTTTGGCCCCAGGAAGCTCTGGGACGGCCATTTCTGTCCCTAGGGAGCTGCCACCTGATCTGCCATGTCCTCTCAACGCACCACAAAGAAGGACCCTTCGTTGAAGGATCTTTTTGCTAAGAACTTGGCGAAGACGGCATCCACATCACCCACTAAGGGTGATCGGATGGACGAGACGACCCATGGGGATTCCCCATTAACAAAAGCATTTATGAAGCAGTAACTTTTCAAAGTAACATGTATCCCCACCCAACAGCCTTCCCCGGATACTAATTGCAGTATGAATATACAGAAAGAAAGTTATCAGATGAGTGTCACTCAGAAGGGGCATCTTTATCTTTTGGCAGAGCAGGATCTGTAACAAGTAATAATCGCAAACAGCGGGGCAAGTCAGTTCCCTAAATTCCTTGTACATGAGGGTTATGAATGGTGGCCAGAGGGCTCTATACATGCCACCCTGAGCAGAAAGCGCGAGGATCAGCTTTTCCATCACACAAACAAACCAAAGGTGCATTGGTATAGTGGCGGTGCCCCAGAGTGCTAGGATGTTTAAAGCCCTCCCCCCCAGATGTATACTAATGTGACGCCCCCTGCATGTTGTAAGTGGGTATGTGAGGGTGTTGGGGAGTCCTAGCAAGATAAATGATGGGGACCGGTGGAGTTGGTCGTGAAAGTGGGCATCAATGCAATTTAGCATAGATTCCCAAAATGAAGTTACCTTTGGACAGCCCCATAGAATGTGGATTTGGGTGTCCTTTGTAGGGGTTGCTAGAATCAGAGGCTCACCTTGCTAGCGCCGGACACTCTGGACCCCTGCCTCACCCTGGACTCTTGTCTCGCCGCATCCCCGTCTACCGGCGGGATTTTGTTTGACACCACCGCATTCTGCTGCTGAGTAGCCGTTCCCCCCCGCCGCAAGCGCCGCTGGTCACCAGGCGCAGCCGCAGAGCGGGGGGAACTGAGGACTACACCACCCAGGAGACCTTATTATGGACACGCCTACAAACGCGACCGGAGGCGATAGAAAAAGGCGTAGTACCTGCTGGCGAGTGGGTTGGTAGAATCAGAGGCTCACCTTGCTAGCGCCGGACACTCTGGACCCCTGCCTCACCCTGGACTCTTGTCTCGCCGCATCCCCGTCTACCGGCGGGATTTTGTTTGACACCACCGCATTCTGCTGCTGAGTAGCCGTTCCCCCCCGCCGCAAGCGCAGCTGGTCACCAGGCGCAGCCGCAGAGCGGGGGGAACTGAGGACTACACCACCCAGGAGACCTTATTATGGACACGCCTACAAACGCGACCGGAGGCGATAGAAAAAGGCGTAGTACCTGCTGGCGAGTGGGTTGGTAGAATCAGAAGCTCACCTTGCTAGCGCCGGACACTCTGGACCCCTGCCTCACCCTGGATTCTTGTCTCGCCGCATCCCCGTCAACCGGCGGGATTTTGTTTGACACCACCGCATTCTGCTGCTGAGTAGCCGTTCCCCCCCGCCGCAAGCTCCGCTGATCACCAGGCGCAGCCGCAAGGCGGGGGAACTGAGGACTACACCACCCAGGAGGCCTCACTTGGGACACGCCTACAAACGCGACCGGAGGCGATAGAAAAAGGCGTCGTACCTCCCGCCTCGCGGGACGCGCGCGGGCAGTCGCCGGGCTGAGCCCGGGCAGAGGGCGGGCTGTCTGTGGCCGTCGGGGGCCGGATAAGGCCGGGCTGGGCCACCCCCCTTGATTTTGACATATCCCAAAGGTACTTTGCTTTCATTCTTGATGATTTTCTTGTTGGGGGCATACTAACAACAATACATTGACTTCACTATTGAACTGCCTGTTGAACTAGCCTCATCTAACACAAAACTGCGAATTGGGATAAGGGCTGGATCAGACTGCTCTAGACTTTTGGTGTACCTACGAGTAGGAACTCAGGGTGAACAGGTTGGGTGATAATCCATTGAACCCCAGTCATGACCAAACCACCAAAAACACGCTCGGTTACGAGCAAAGCAAACCTAGTTGATACACCAAATCAGGTCATTTCTGGAACAATTGATGTACCATCTAACAAAGTTAAAAAACCTACCGCGATAGACCTGATGTTGAGGAAAGTCTCGGGGAGATTGAGCGCATGGAAAGGAGTTTGTCCTCCTCACCAATCCCAATACTAGTTACCCCCACACAATCTAGAGACCAAAGTCTCTCAGAAAGCCCAAGTATAGAAACAGTGAGCAACTCTATTGAGGGTATTCCCTGTGCTCAACAGCCAGCACAACCTGGGGCAGGAGAGTCAACGGAGAGTAACCTTACTACACGGAGTAGACCCAAACAACAACGGGGGAGGGGCAAGGGACTCCCCAGGAAAAATATTTCAAACACAGGTGCTCGTAGACCCAAAAATAGCAAGGAGACCATCACTGAGGATGAAGTAGGAGCTCCCCACGTAAGACCGCCAGGGTGGATAGAGGAGGTAATTGGCGATCTAAAAAAACATCTGGAAGTCTTTATCATCAGCCAGATGAAACCGATAATTAGTAGGATAGAAAAATTTGCAAATGAACTGACCAAACAGGGCAAGACAATGGCCCGATAAGCAAGAACCCTACTATAGGCTCTAACCAAGCCATAAACACGCCCACTAATCAAACTGCGGCCACTAACAATTGTGTTAGTCACACAGAACACACGATTGCACAGGTCCATGATCCGCCTAAAGCACCAGTACATCCAGAGAGGGGACCCTCCCAGAATGGCGGAACTAAACATTTAGATAAAGCCCAACAGCAAACAATCACACAAATAGTGCAGGAAGGTCAGCATTCAAATCATGGCCCAACTAGCTCACCCCTATACGAATTTGACCCATTTGAGAGATTAGAAAGCCCCCCACCACACATAAATCTACCCCCGGAAGCTTGCCCCTACATCATAGTATTTGCAGGGGTGCCAGAACTTAGACCAGTAGAAAAAGAAACCCATTTAGAATTAAAATCCAAAATAATAAAATGGCTAAATATTCACAGGCCCTTGAATACACGGGAAAGGGGGGAGATACTACATGTAAGAAGAGTGAATTGGTTAGGAGGCAGGAAAAAAGATGTAATAGGGGACTGTATTGTGGCAAACTTCAGAGACGTTAATTTGGTAGATTACATATTGGGAAAAACAAATAGAAACCAAACTAGTACAATCTGCACTCTCCCCCTGGGATATTTTTACCCAAGGAGGCGGAGGAATAACAATCAGATTTATCCAATCTGGAACACAGGAAGGGCACCATTCAGACAAAGGGACAGACGGCCTAATCAGACAGGCCAATTCTTACTAGCCAGAGACTACCCACAGTGGAGAAATAGATTTGCCCCCCTGCAGTCACTAGATGAAAACGACTGACTACTTCCCGCTGAAAATGGACAACAAAATATAACCACAGGGGAGGGACCTGATTACAGCATGAAAGGTGTGGGGGAAAGCCTGGAAGTATTGAGGACAGATGTTCCACCAATGATGAGAGGCGAGGATGCTACTGAGTTTACGACTCATAACAAGAAAGTGTGCAGACGGAACGACCAGGCATCAGAGGGAGAAAAAGACCCCAAAGTAGGAATAGCTCTATTGTCCTGGAATATAGCCGGCCTGGGGGGAAAATTTGATAACAAGGACTGGAGGGAGTATATCATTAGCTTCCATATCATAGCCTTACAGGAGACTTGGGCACAAGACCTCTCTCTCTACCAGCTGGAGGGTTACAAATGCTTTTTCATGCCAGCTTTGGAAAGTAGATCAGGAAGGGCGAAGGGAGGGCTAGCCATATATGTCGATTTAGATTTAAAAGGCACATGGTCACAACCCTCATGGGTATCATGCACTCTACAAGCAGTGATATTCCAGGGACAGGGACAGAGGTTCCTAATATTAAACTTTTACAACTCAGGGCCGATAGATGGGAACTACCCAGTGATACATGAACTAGAGAGCAGATTAACCAAAGAAATTGATCAAAGGCAGGGCGGTCAAGAACCAATAATCCTACTCATGGGTGAATTTAATTGCCACCTATGCCAGAAACTTCTGCCCGGATTGGTCCTCCTGCCCTGTAGAAAGTGGCCCACACTTTGAACATAATAAAGAGGGAACACTCCTTATGAAGTTAGTTGATAGGTTTGCTCTTACCCACACTAGACTCCAACTGCTCGCGGGCTCTGAGGGAGCTAAAACTGTGCCTAAAGACGCTCCAGAGAGACAAAAGTAAAGTAGCCCGGTGTAGACATAATTATAAAATTCAGGTCAAACAAAGAAAGATCACGCTCCAAAAGGAAGTCTGGGCAGACATACTTAAAGCGGGGGAAAACAGGGATTATACCCAATTTTGGAGAATTATCAATAGTCCCCGCTTTCAAGATTCTAGCTCCACTGTTATCAGCACTAATATTCTTCCAGAACAATGGGTCACCCACTTTGAGAGTTTATATAATCATCAGGGCGAAATAGCTAAGACCGGACCATGGGTGGGGGCGAGACCCAAGGAATTGGAATTTTCCCTATTGGAAATCACTAAAGCAATCCAAGGTCTCACTAAAAATAAGGCACCAGGGCCGGACGGCACCCCCCGATCTCTATCTAAGTAACACCGAGTTATGGGCGGCGATCATGACCAGAGTACTAAATGCAGCGATTAGAACTGGGCTTCCACGATCTTGGTCTACAGCACAGATTGTCCCTATCTACAAGAAAGGGAGTAGGGACAACCCGCAATGCTATAGACCAATTTCGCTGATAGACGTGTCAGCCAAACTACTAGGCAGGGCAGTCTTAAATCGCCTTGTTGAGTGGACTGAAGCACACCACACCCTAGCAGACACCCAATACGGATTTAGATCCGGCAAATCAACTAGTGATCAATGTCTCAATCTCTACCTCCTAGTTGCCAGATACACTAAAGCCAGTAACGGAACTCTGTATAAGGGGTTTATGGACTTGGCGGCTGCATTTGATAATGTAAACAGAAGTAAACTCTGGGCCCTCATGTTCAAACTGGGAATTGACCCTGACCGTATAAACATATTAAAAGAACTACACTGGAACACCACTGCCAAGGTCCGCTATAGTGCGGGGGGGGCGGTGGGTACTGATCCCTTCCCGTGCACTAGCGGAGTGAGGCAGGGGTGTATCCTGGCCCCTTTCCTGCTTTCTCTTTATATAAACGACCTAGAAAGCTCCTTGCTGGATATGAAGACTGACTGTCCTAAAGCAGGATCACGCCATATACCAGTTCTGCTGTACGCGGATGACGCAGTCCTGCTGGCACGAACAGCAATGAGCCTACAACATCTGGTGAATGGATTTGTAAAGTTCATGGAAAATCTGGACCTCTCCGTGAACTTGACCAAATCGTTTGTAATGGTGGCAGGGAAAAAACCCACCAAAAGATTTGGATTTAAAATAGGAACACATGTCCTTGAAACTGTTAATACATTCTCGTACTTGGGTCTTCTGTTTGATGTAGAGATTAGGTTTGCCCCCTTGTTGGAGGAAAGATGCAGGAAATTGATCTCAGGAAATGGTGCTATTTTAAATTTTGCACGTAGACTGGGCCGGTGGTCACCAGAGCAAGTGATGACGCTGTATAGAGCGGTCAGCACCACCAAAGCCACGTATGGGGCAGAGGTGTGGGGTTTTAGGGATGCACACCAGCTGCAAGTAGAGGAAGATAAATTCCTACGTAAGATGCTGAAGACACCACAGTGCATCCCAGCAGAGATTGTACATACGGAACTTGGTATTCCATACATTACAGACCAGATAAAAGTAAGACCTAGTCTGACCTGGCTCCGAATCTGGGTAAACCCAGAAGCAGAGCTTAGCAGACAAATAATCAACGATTGTCTCCAGAGAGATAGGTGGCCACAAATTCCCTGGCTTAAATATGTCAAAGAAACCCTAGGGTGCATAGATCATCAAACACTATTCACAGATCCATCTCTGATTGATCCATTCTGTAAAAATCGGATCCAGAAATTGTTACTGGGCAAATATGACTCGAGCAGGAAACAACTTGACTCTACAAAAACATCTGTAATATCACATTCCCTAGTTAGTAAAGGAGAGGGTATGGAACCATATCTATTTTTAATGTATAATCAGCAAGATAGATTTTTAATGTGTCGTTTTAGGCTCAATTTGTTACCCAATATTTTAGCTTACCCATCTGGTTTTACCCTAACAATTGAGCAGAAGGGTGCCTGCGGCTGCGACAATAGGTCTCCGCAGGACACCCTTCATTTTGTATTATTATGTTCATTTTATCGTTCCCCCCGTCGTAGATTCCTTGTAAATATTTTAAAAGAGTCAAAACTGCGTCACGCTAAAACTGCCCTATCATTTTTGCAGAGAGCAACGGACACACGCACTTTGTGTTCTATCTTGAGCTTTTTAAAACTTCCTGTTAAATTAAGAAATACCAGGGGCTGACTCAGGCTGTATTGAATGCTTTTTAATCAATCTTGTTTTTAACACTGTACGGTTCAGAAATGTAATGTTATTGATGATTTTTGATGATTTGTATTATGTAATATGTATTTTTATGATGGTTTTTAATAATCGAAATAAAAATTTACTGAACTTACTTACTGAACTGGGTGTCCTTAGCCCTGCATTGTCACCAGCACTCATCACTACGGGCAGGGTTACCCCTGTGAAGCCTGACGGGGGTCAAATACCAGTAAGTGGCAATTTTTACAACTGTTTCTGTGTTAGATGTGTTGAATGCAGTGTGCCTCCTTCTATATAAGATGTCTTGCCACTCTTTATGGGTGTGTTGCCTTTCCAATTCCGCCTCCCAGCGTGATTGGGTGGGGGATTTGTTCTCAGACCTCGATGGTTGAAGCAGAGTGTATAATTCTGTGATAAGGCGTTTATTTGAACTTTTGACAAGAAGCCATTTTTCAAACATTGTTATTGGCCTCTGGGCTCCCTTTCCAACGAATGGGTGTAAAATCGAGTGTCTAATCTGAAGAAAACGACACCGCTCATCTTCAGGAATAGAATAATCCACCCGTAGAGTATCGAAGGAAATAGCACTTTCCTGATCAAAAAAGAGCCCAATCGCCTACCAACCGGCCTCCCGCCATGCTCGAAAAGTGGGCCCCATACCCGGCATGAAGGCTGGATTGTCCAACACTGATGTCTGGGGGAGTGGTTATGTTCCCCTTGAGAGTGAAAGTGTCCCACAGTCTCAACAGTGAGCTCGTGATTGAGGATACATAGAGGCTGGGGGCTCAATGTACCAGAGGATGAAACAGAACTTTCCCCAGTGAGGTCCCAGCGAGTGCTTGATCCATAAACAGCCACAACCTTTGGGACTCTGCTCTAGACCACTCGACCAGGTAGTAAAGCTGGGCTGCCTGGTAGTCATGAAGTAGGCTTGGCACTCCAAGCCCTCCTTCAGCCGGTGGGTGCCTGCTCAGCTCCTTTCACAATTGGGGGGATTGCCCCAACTGGAAAAGGTGATGTAGCAAGGCCTGTAGGCCAGAATTCATGCATGTCGGAGGAGTCAGAGGAAGGGTCTGGAAAAGGAAGAGTATCTTGGTGAGGATTGTCATCTTCAAGGCCGCAATGCGACCTAACAAACACAACTGATAGTGTCTCCAGCGGTCCAGGTCGGCCCGCTCTCGCTCTAGTAAATTCTCAATAGTTAAAGATTTTTGTTTTCTCCAGTGTCAAGGCAAAATGCACTCCCAGCTAGGGGATGAAGTCCTTTGCCCATTGTAACGGGTAAGCCTGGTTTGAGGAAACAGCGGCTTGGGCGAAACTGATAGTTTAAGGGCTTGTGACTAATAGAGGTTCATGCAGAACCCTGAGGTCTCCCCAAACTCATCTCCTCTAAGAAGTGGGGTAAAGTCTCTCTGGGATTGTCTAACATCATCATGACATCATCTGCATATAAACTGATCAGATGTTCCTCCCCACCAAAGAGAACTCCCTTGATTCGAGGATGATCCCTCTGAGTGAATGGCTCTATATAGAGCGCAAATAGAAGGGACAGCAAGGGGCAACCTTGCTGCATACTCCTTATCGGGAAGCATGCAGAGTTTTGTCCATTTGCTTTCTCGGGATCGACCGATAGCAGCATTGTTTCGCTCTCGACGCAGTAGGCTTTTTCTATGATGTTAAGGAGTCGCTTTGTGTTATCAGCGCACTGCCTCTCAGGGGCTATGAGAACCTGCATAAAAGGGTTGAGACAGACTACCAGGACACCAGTGAATATTTTCGCATCTAAGTTCAGTAGAGAAATGGGGCGATTGTTCACACAGTGCTGGCCATCTTTTCCAGGCTTTTCCAGGCTTAGGGTTGACGATGAGGGTTGCCTCCCTTATCGAGGGTGGGAGTGTGCCTGCATTTGATATTGAGTTAAAAAGCCTCGTGAGGAAGGGAGCTAGTTCAGGGCAGAAGAATTTATAGAAGCCTGTTGGAAGCCGTAAGGGCCTGGTGACTTAAGAGATTTCTGCCTGGATATGACAGTTTTGACCTCCTCTGTGCAAATCGGAGAGTCAAGTGAAGCTGCTTGCGCTTCATTCAGCTGGGTTGCGGTCGCGGTGTGGAGATAACGGGCCGAATTTCGAAGGGGGAGGGGCTGCTCCGAATATTAGGCTTTGTAGAACTCTCTGAACTTGGATGATATCAGGTTGTCCCTATCAACAGGTGCCCCTCATTGGTCAGCAGGTAGTCAACCCTCGCCGACTGTTTCTGGGCTTGTTTGCCAGGAGCCTCCTGCATTTATTCCGCCCCAACACAGAAGGAGTGTTTTACTCTAAAGAGGGAGTATTCAGCCCTATCTATGTCCAACTCCAGCCCCAGTTTCCTGGCCTTTTCCAGCTTGCGCTACATCCTCGGAGCCCAGGTGCGTTGATGGCTATGTTCCAGTTTGCGCACCTGCCTCTAGAGTTTTGCCCTCTTGGCCTCTCGCAGCTTGTTCCCTACCACCGAGAGCGCAATAATTTTGTTCTAATATCTGCCTTCAGGGCATCCCATACTATGGACATGGGGGCGTTGGGATTATCATTGAGGTCAAGGTAGAAAGTAATGACCATTCTAATCTGTTCCACAACTTCTGGTATCTGAAGCAGCGTCTCCCGGAGTATCCACTGCCGAAGGCCATCTCCCATCAGTAGAGGACGTAACTCAAGATCAAGCACCAAGTGGTTAGAGAGAGATCTTGGCTCAATCTCCACCAACTTGAATAGCTGATGGCGGTCAAAGGAGCACAGAAAATGATCCAGCCGTGCGTAGGACTTATGCGGGTCTGAGTAGAAAGTGTAATCGCTGGTATGGAATGGTGTTCTCTCCACAAGTCTATCAGGCAAGTCTCCTAGAGCCAGGCTGTGCTCTCCCCTGGAAGTGCACCCGCATCTCCCTCCCTGTTGGCCAAGGGATCTATGTCATTAATAAATAACAAATTAATGTCGCCCCCTATTAAGACTATTCGGTCCTGCGAGGTAAGGCTGTCCGCAATGGCCCTCCATAGGAAGTGTTCCAGGCCTTCGTTAGGGGCATAAAGGGAGCCCAAGGTAAGTGTCTGGGTGCCTAGCTTTACACAATAGACCCTTCCCATGGAAGTTATGTGAGACCAGGATGGCGAACCCAACCGCATTCTGGCTGTCGAAGACAGAAATTGGTGCGGGAATGTTCTAGATTTCAGCCTATGCCAGTCCCCTGCAATCAAGTGGGTCTCCTGGAGAAGGTAAATATCTGCCCCAGAATGCTCCAAATACGAGAGAACCGCCCGCCTCTTGATGTGGTTGTTTAGTCCCTTCACATTCAGGGAGTTCACCTTCAAGAGCTCACCTATCTTCTGAGGGCGAATGCGTGCTAATGCTAAATTCCATAACCCAGACCTGTTTCACCCAGTAGTGTGAACTAGTGTGAGAGGACCCAACTGAGTGTGAAAACATCATCATGTATAGTTTAGGAGCTAAGGACATAGGTACACTCTTAACATCCCCAACAAGAAACAGAACTATAACAGTAGAATGAAGAAGGAACATAAGTAAAGTCCATGGAAGGTGCAAGGCATCCAACGACGTCAGCGCCAGTCTAGGAAGTAGACTAAGATTGTGGTCCATGGTTGGCCAGTCTCCACGGTGAAGGTCCTCCCTCCAAACCCCTGCCAGCTTCTAGGATGCATATGAGAAACAGTGGAGGGGCTGCCTCGGGCCTCAGGTGGTATCTTGTGACGCCGGGTCCTCTGCAAGACTCTCCAGAACCGCCTTTCTTTCTTGGGAAATCGTGGCGAGGTTGGGCCTCATGAACCCCGTACCACAAAGTTTCTTCTTCCAATGTAACCGTCGTCCAGTCACAGGGCCAGCCACTGCAGCACAGAGAGAGAGGCAGTCAGGAGCATCCATCCACAGCAAGTCACAAGCTGCCCTGAGAGATAGGATTTGGTGGAGCTTCCCCTCCCAGTGAACACCAAGCTAAAGGGATGGCCCCAGGAATATGTGATGTTTTTGTCATGGAGAAAGGATGTCACAGAGCGTAACTCTCATCTTTTCTGCGGCGTGATTGTCGAGAGGTCTTGGAACAGCTGAAGTGCATGGTCACGGAATTGAAATGGGTTGATGTCCCTGGAACTGCAGAGGATCAGCTCCTTCAGGGGAAAGCAATAGATGCATGCTAGAATGTCCGGGGGTGGCATGTTTGCGGATCTAGAGGGACCCACTCTATGAACTCTGTCCAGCCGAATGTCCTCCGCCTTTGTGTTCCCTAGGATCTATGCAAAGAGGGCCGTTACGTATTCCCCTATGTCCTCTGCCTCCACTGCTCTGGGTGCCCCTCATATTCTAATATTGTTGCTCCGCGACCGGTTTTCAAGGTCCTCGGCGTGGACTACGACATCGATTTGCTGGTCCGTGAGTCAGATGAGTTCTTGCCGGAGCTGTTTGATTTTCTTGTCTCTGGTTATCTTGTGGTTTTCCAGGGAGTTCACTCTGTCTCCAATCTCCAACACCTCTTTACAGACACCTTGTAGTTCCTGCACTAGATACCTCTTAATTGTTAGCAAATATTCCCTTAGAGCCCGATTCACAAAAGTAATCTGAGACAAAATCCTAACTTTACGACTTTCAGTATTCACAAAGGGCATTTAGGAGTAGTAAAGTTAGGATTTTGTCTTAGTTAAACTTAAGCTTTGGTATTAAGTTAAACTTAAAACCAAAACTTAAACTTAAGACCAAAACTTAAACTAAAGACCAAAACTTTGTCTCAGTTAAACCCAAGTTTTGGTCTTAAGTTAAGCTTAAGACCAAAACTTAAACTTAAGACCAAAACTTTGTCTCAGTTAAACTTTCATTTGGTTTTAAGTTAAACTTAAGACCAAAACTTTAGTTTAACTGAAGTTAGGATTTTGTCTCAGATTACTTTCGTGAATCGAGCCCTTAGGGAGGAGATTATTGTCTCCAGGTATGAATGGGTGACCTGAGCCTCACACTCGACATCACCCAAGGACGGCGGCCAGCACAAAGAGCAGGAGCGTTCTTCAGCAGCGAGGTGGAGGGCTTTGTAAGCATGTCCTTGAGGGAGTGGTCCTTTTTAGTGCGTGGCGCCGGCAATCCAGAGCTGTGGGTTCCCAACTCCTCAGGGGTCGTTGGTCATAGTCCATCACCCGAGCCACGGACAAACGCAGCCTTCAAGCTTCCGATGCCCCAGGCCAGCAATGGGCAGGCAGAAGGGAACGCAGCCCACGATCACCCCAGTGGAATGCAGGAAGAGTCACTCGCGTCTCTCTATTCTGGGTACACCTGCCGAGTCCCCTAAGGCACCACCCTTTATTCCAGGCCTCTCACCGGCATGTCTTAAGGCCCACAGGAGCGACACAGAGTTGGACAAGCCTACTTCCCAGGCAGCGAGGGCAGAGAGTTAGAGCAGGTGCTATGAGACTGTCTTTGTGGAGGGGGGATCTGCACTGACATTGAGTCCAGGCTGGCCCCCGGGGTCTTGGAGAACACCCCCGGGGTGCCCTGTCCCCCTCATGTACCCCCTGCAGATCACTCACCACGATCCTCTGGCTACTCCATGGCGGGCCGCTCTTGTGCACTCCGATGCACTCCTGTGCCTGCTTCACTGGACTAGCCCCTCGCTTTGACCCCGCAGGCCCCAGGGACAATGAGCCCACTCCAATGTTGACATCAGGGCCATCCAGCAGCCAAGCAACTCAGGTCCAAGAGGGGCAGAGAGGGCAGTCCCCAAGTCAGCCACCCTGCGGGCCTCTCACTGTTGCAGTAAATCTGCGTTGCCGAGGTTGCGGGTTGCTACGGTCCCCATATCTGCAGCTTTCCTCACTGCCTGCTGGTCCCCAGGACCGGCAGGTCTCCCCCGGCGACCCCAGCAGGCCACCCCACAGCAACCGCCACACAGCCAGGGCAACAGGGAGCAGGGGAGACCAATCTTGAGGCGTGTCACCCTCAGTGGGCCTCCTGTCGCCGAGGACCGGACAGCGCCGCCCGATCCTCGGTCTGTAAAGGCACAACTGCAGATTCCCACTCGAACTTGACTCACCGCTCTAGTGTGATGTCTCCCTCTGGGGACCAAGTGCCCCACCAATCCACTCAGATCTGGAGGACCTCTCTGTACCCTGAGGACCCAGCTCAGCACTCATTTGAGCTTGGCTCATTTGAGCTTGGGCGCTGAGGCAGCAGGCTGAATCGCTGGGACTGGAGCGGAGGGACCCCAAAGCATGTCTACTCACTCCATGCTCTTGGCCATGCCCCCCTCATTCCTTAGAGACACCAAATGTGATATATGTTATCTACAGGAAACTCACCTGGTGCAGGTGGATTGGCTGTGGTTGTGCTCCCGCTGGTTTGACCGCCAATATTTCTCAACTGGGATGGTCAAGAAGGCTGGGGTTGCAATTCTTCTAGACATGCACTTCCTAAGACAGGTGGCACAGGTTTACACGGAGACACTGGGCAGGTTTTTGGCAAAATGTATATACGTGAAGGGGATTGGGTTCACACTGGGTAATATATATGTGCCCAATGTCCACCAATAAGTTTTTGTTAGGGATGCCTAGGGTCTGATGCTTGCTACGCCGGACATGGATGTTATTGTGGACGGTGAGCATTGTAGTGGATGCACAGCAGGATAGATCCACACCACAGGTTGGTCAGGTTAGAGGCCTTACATTGGCTACTAGACAGTGGGAGTGGAGCTGGTCTCATGGATATATGAAGGTACACGCACCCCACAACCAATGAATGCACTTTCTTCTCCGCCGCACACCAAACATCCACACGCATCATTACACTAGAGAGAGACTGTGGTGGGCTGGTCTGATTGAGTCCCCCAAATGTCTGAGATGCAGCCAAGAGGTGGGCACCTTACTTCACACGGTGTGGAACTGCGGAGCTTTGGCTGGGTTCTGGACAGAGATATGGGACTGTTTGTCTGAAGTGTTGGGTTGGGACCTTCCTCGTACTCCACAATTAGGCCTCCTGCATGTCTTGGAAGGCGTGGGCAGTAATTTATATAAAAGGCATCTGTTGTTGCTGGGCCTTACCATTGCCAAGAGAGACTTGGCTCAGGCCTGGAAAGACCCCCGGGCTCCTCCGGTTGTGGTGTGGAAGAAAGGACTAGATTTTTGTATGGGACTGGAGCGTCCTATCTTTGAGGCCAGGGGCTGCCCTAGGAAACATTATAAAATATGGAAGAGATGGGCAGATTACAGGGGTCTGTGGTTAGAGCCACCAGTGCAACAGGAGGATTGTACGCGACTAGTGTGAAGGGGCCACGGGTGCGGCATTGTGTACATTGTTCTATTCATGTGACTTCTTTCAAGAAGGAGACGAAATTGTGCAGGGGGTTAGGGTGGGATCTGGGCGTGGGGAGTTGGCAGTGGGGGGGTGGGGTACATGTTCTGTTTCAAATAATGTATAATTGCTTCTCATTTGCTGATGTCTACTTGTTTGCCGTTTCTCCGGAGTGCAGAGTGCCACGCCTTGTGTGCGATCTGTCAATAAAATTTGTTTTTAAAAAAAACCATACCCACTCATCAATTACTTTTTCGCTTGTATGTGCATAATGCAGGAGTCGATGTCAGTGGATATTGGTGTTGCTGTGCTTTCCAATCACTCCCCCATAATCTTAAGATATGCAACATGTAAAGACTCACCGGCCCTAAGATCTGTCAGCTCAATACGAAACTCCTCACCTATGATCACATTCTTACCGACACCTCAACAGCGTTAATCTCATTCTTACAGATTAATGACACACCAGGCACATCTGTCTCGATCCTGTGGGAGACTCGAGAGGTGGTTATGTACGGCCATTTTATTGTGATAGCCAAGGGCTACAATAGCGATAATCAACAAGCAGCTCCAACTGGAAAACCAAGTCAAGAAGTGGAAGTCTCCTACACCCAATCCAGTTTACTAGCAGGCTGACAACACCGCAGAAACAATTATGAGCACTGGACATGGGTAGGGCAGAATAGACAAACCTCAGAGTAAAACAGAAATATTATGCTGGGGCAATAGGGTCGGACGTATGCTGGTGCATCGCCATAGAGTTGTCTGTGCCTTTCACCATCACTTGTGGAACTAGGCAGGGCTGTCCTGCTCAATATATTGAGCTTTTTGCAGAACAAAAGGCTTCAAAAGGGAACATAAAATTGTGCTATAAGCAGACGACGTCCTCCTGACTCTAACTGACCCCATACTTCACTGGAGGCAGTAATGGTGGAACTGGAAGCATTTGGTGGAGCGTCCGGTTTTAAGACCAACTTGCAGAAGTCTTCATTCTTAACTTGACTATCCCCGTCTTGGAGCAGGCTCACTTTGCCTCCCAGTTTCCTTTTAGGTGGGGGGATCAGGGACTATCATATCTAGGTTTGCAGGTCTACTCCACACCTGAGAATACGGCCGCACATAATTATGGGGGTGTTTACTGACCATAAGATCGGATCTTATTAGGTGGAAGTGTCATGGTCTGTCTTGGCTACGAAGCCTGGCGGCAGTCAAGATGAAACTTCTGCCCAAGATCCTTTATGTAATGCAAACCCTTCCCCTACAACCGCCACCTCCCCCCCACGAATATTAGCTAAGCTGCAATCTCTTATTTGGGACCTTATCTGGGAAGGCAAGAGTGCACGGATGGGCAAGGCCCGCGCACATCTTCTACAATCAGCCGGTGGTATGGGGGTTCTGAACCTGCGGTGCTATTATCAGAACGCAAGGCTACAGTATATGGTGGAATTGTCTCGACCCTGAACTGAAAAGCATTGGTGCTGCCGTCACTGGCATCCCCATTTGGAAAGGGCCCCGGCTGCCGTAGTCCTGTAGGCCAGCAGGAGTCTATATCTCCCTAGCGGTGCGAGCCACGGTGGCTGTGTGGGACAGGGTACAATTGAAACAAGGCCTGTCTACCCCTTTGTCTCCATAAACACAGATAATAGGCAACCCAGATTTCTCTGCGGCATTAATGGGGACTGCATTCACAGACTGGCAGGACACTAACTGCAAGCGAGTAGGAGATCTTTTTTTTAATTTCACAAAAGTTTTATTTGGAGTTTGAACAGAGGAAAAACAATACATACAGAAGCATAAGGATACATACAAAATCATAAGAAAATACAAAATCATAAGAAAATACAAAATTACGTTGCATTGTCTTCACAAGATTAAACATCTCAAATAAAACAAATACAATAATAATAACAGTTCTAAGAAGCAGACAAAATGATGCAGGCAAGCATCGGTAATTGAGTACTGTGTCACATATAAGGGATCTGTACACACTACCACTCGGGAGGTGGGGGAGTAACACTGAGGACCTATAGGGCAGTACGGGTATTCATGGGGGTTTATGTAGGTTAAAATAATCGTCAACGGGAGGACCAGATTTTCCTGTGTGGGGGGCGCCAGGGAGTACTCGTGAGAGAGATGTTGTCGGCGCCTCTTAGATTAGAGATCCAGTTAAGCCAATGTGGAAATGATGCCTTACGGGTGTCCTTCCAATTATTCAGGATTAACTTAACAGCAGCAGTTAGTAGTAGATCAAGTAAGGCCTTATCATTGTCATTGAGTATGTCGGCTTTGGTAAAGCCCAACACAAGGGTTGAAAATTCACGTGGCAGAGAAATGGAGAGCACCTTGGTAATGAACTCAAAAATTCTATGGCAGGACCGGAGGCTCAGATTATGCTTTTCTTTCTCCGCCATTTATTAACATACAAAACGCACAGCAGCCCAGAAAAGCTCTTATTGGAACATCATCATTGGTTTCAATAAAAGGAAGAAAAACCATTAAATAAAATCAACATAGTGCAAATGTCCCAGACTTTAACTTCAAGTCCAAGCACTCCAACTTGTAAGGATCCGAGGGTAGTCCTTTCACAGTGTCCATTATCCTTATATAAGCAGTCCCCTCTCTATGTTCCTCCTCTTTCTTCGCTGCTCCCGCAGCCAGTTAAGTGTTTTCTCTTTTGCTCTTGGGTTTGTAGTGATATTTACCTCACATTGGGGGTTTTTCTTGGTTGCTCTTTCGGGGTCTGTGTAAGCGCTGTGGCGGTTTCTCTTCACAGAGCCCCGAGAGCGTCGCGGGGGCGGTTTTCCGCACCTTTCGCAACCGTTATTCCTGTTGTGGTTCCGTGGCGTGTATCAGCCGCTAGAGGGCACTGCGGCGTCTCGTTGGTCTTTAGCGCGGTTCCTCCTCGGAGGGGCCGCGCTGAGGAACCCAACGGACGTGGAGCCTTGCCCTCGTGCCCCCTCAGTGACGCTCGGTGAATCCGGGTCTGTAGCCCCATTTCAGTGATTTTTTCACTCTTATGCCCTGTTGAGGGTCTGTATTGCGGTCTTACCGCGTTGCTGCCGGTGGTGCCGGTTCCAGCACTCCTTAGCCCCTGGTGTGGTAGCGCGCTGTGGGGGGGCAGACCTGGTCCCTTGTGGTGGGTCGGCGCGCTGTGTGGGGTCCGAGTGCGCCCTAATTGCGGTCAGTTCCTGACGCCCAAAAGCTATTCAGTCCTCCGGGCTGTTTGAATACCTTTGACCCCCTCGTGTCTGGGGCTGTGTTGTGGAGACCGTTGGGAGTCTCTAAGTCAGGTGGTGGTCGTCGGTCAGAGTAACTTTCATTATGGAGGATGAATACTATGAGGAGCCCCATTCCTACCTGAATGATGAGGAGTTCTATCAGGCGGTTGATAGTTCTATCTATAGGTGTGTGACTGAGGTAGTTGGCCCTATGGAAGACCGCCTTTCGGCGCGCATTGTTAAAGAATGCGCCAAGTTGGCGCGCGCTGATCTTCCAGGTCCTTTGGGCGAGGGTCCTCCAGCACCGAAGAAGCCTTGCAAGGAAGGGCCGTCGGAGCTGGCCCACGGGGTGGACAAGGGCGCCTTTGAGCGTCTTCGGGATGCTTTCTTAGCGAAGGCGACCGCGCCCCCCGCGGAGCAGCCCGCTGCCCCGGTCCCGGCGGCGCCTTCGGAGATGGCGCCTTCTTCCCCTGACAGGGATTCCCCAGATACCGATGATGACGACGAGTCGGAGCGTTCCTGGCGTCCTTCGGGCCCGGTTGCGGAGTTGCCTCGGGATAGCTCTGGCATGCTGGACCCGGACGAAATTATTCATCCGCGGTCAGCAGCCTTGGCCCCGGGCGACAAAGTGGCCAAGTTCGTGGCGAGCAGGCTTTGCAAACCTCTGGAGAAGGAGGCGAGAGGTTGTCTGCGGGGGGAATGTCCTAGGCCATCATTGGAAGGCAAGGTAGCCATGACTCCAGACCTGGACGCCAAGATGGCGACATTTCTGGCCAAGTTCATGAAGGATCCACGCAAGGGCATAGACCGTTCTTGGCGGTCCTGCCAAGATAAGTTGTTGGACGCGGTGGGTCCGATCACGAAGATTTTAGATATGGCGGAGGAGGCGAAGGTCACGGGTGCGACCATTTCCCCTGAAGTGCTGTCTAATTGGGCACAGAGGGTGATTATTTTCCTGGGCAACGCCAACTGTGCCCTTTCCACAGAGCGCCGTCGGTCCTTTCTAATTAAATTGGACCCGAAGCTTGGAGACCTAGCCTCTTCGGAGGCAGGGGCTGTGGCCCAAGGGGGTCTCTTTGGGGAGCCTTTCATTAAGGAATTGGGCAAATTCGTATCTACCTTTACCTCGCTGGACAAGGCCCAATCCAGCATCAAGCGTGTTTTCCATCAGCGTTTTTCCTCCGGGGCTGGTCGCAGCAGGGGCCGTGCGACCGGCCGTACAGGGCAGAATGCCGGCAACAGAGGGCAAGGCTCCGGACGAGGGCAGTATAATACATCTGCCAACTATACCAACTTCTATCCCACCAGAGGACAGCGCTTTGGAGGTCGCGGCTTCAAGAAAGGAGCAGGAAATAACTCCAATGCCGGTGAGTGTAATTCCTGCAGACCAAGTTTGTGTTGGCGGCCGTTTAGCGGCCTTCTGGGGGGAGTGGGCACGTCTCACCACGGACGCGTGGGTGTTACAAACCGTCCGCGGTTTCCATATAGAATTCTACGACCAGCCCTTTCAGGTGAGTGCCCCTCATCCGATGGTGTTCTCGGAGGCCGATGCGTTGTTGATAGACGAAGAGGTCGCGGACTTGCTCCGCAAAGGGACCGTTCGTCGTTCAACTCGACATCCCTCGGGGTTCATCAGCAACCTCTTTCTAGTTGACAAGCCAGGCGGCAGACGTCGCCCTGTCATCAATCTCAAGGAGTTCAATGGGTGGCTGGTGTATCGCCACTTCAAGATGGAGGGCATCCATCTGTTGCGCGACATTCTTCTTTTCCAGGACTGGTTGGTGCGGTTGGATTTAAAGGACGCCTATCTGGTGGTTCCAATTCATCCCCCGCACCGTCGTTTCCTGCAGTTTGTCTGGAAGGGTCAAGTGTTCGAGTTCATGGCCCTTCCTTTCGGTCTGTCTTCTGCTCCGTGGTGCTTCACGAAAGTACTGCACCCGGTGATAGAATTTTTGCGCGGTCAAGGTGTCCGGCTAATCGTCTACTTGGACGACATCTTGCTTTTAGACCAATGCCCTCAGAGGCTGCGCGAACACCTGCAGCTGGCGGTGTCGCTTTTTCAAAAGTTGGGGTTTGTTATCAACGAGACCAAGTCGGTTCTGGTTCCCTCTCAACGGATAGAGTTCTTGGGTTTCATCATAGACTCTGTCGAGTCCAACCTCAGTCTTCCAGCCCGCAAGTTGTCGAAGATCCGTCATGTGTTGCGACAGACTGTGGGGAGGTCCCACACCTCGTTGAGGCAGATTGCCAGAGTGGTGGGCCTCTTGTCCTCTTCCATCCAGGCGATTTTCCCAGGGCCGCTGCATTACAGAGCTCTTCAACGCCTCAAAGCCTTTCATTTGTGCAGAGGTTTGTCTTACGATCAGATGGTTCCTCTCTCCGAGGAGGTGAAGGAGGAGATGACGTGGTGGCTCTCTCACATGGAAGCCTGGAATGGTCGGGCGATATTTGGGTCGGTCCCGGATTTAGTGATCGAGTCCGATGCCAGCAGGGCCGGTTGGGGCGCTCGCTGCGGAGAATTTTCCACAGGCGGCGCCTGGTCGTCGGAGGAGCAGAAGTTGCACATCAACTGTCTGGAGCTCTTGGCGGGGTCCTTTGCTGTTCGTTGCTGGACCAAGGATACGGTGCAGACGTGCGTCCTTTTGAAGATGGACAACGTCTCAGCCGTACGGTATGTGAACCATCTGGGAGGTTTTCGGTCCCGTGCGCTAGCGAACCTAGCGAAGGAGTTTTGGACCTATTGCCTGGACAATCAAGTGTCGGTACAGGCAGAGTATCTACCGGGCCAGTCCAATCAGGTAGCGGACTGGCATTCCGGATATCTACGAGATTTCAGTCAGTGGAAGCTGGATGTACCGGTTTTTCAATGGTTGAACGGCCTCTGGGGTCCTTTTTCGATCGACCTTTTTGCCTCCCGGTTGGATCATCAACTTCCGAGGTTCTTCAGTTGGAGGCCGGATCCGGTGGCGGAAGCCACGGACGCGTTTCTTCAAGACTGGAGTCGGGAGTCTCCTTATGCGTTCCCTCCCTTCTCCATGATAACGAGAACGGCGGCTCAGCTTCGCTGGCAGAAAGGGGAGCTGGTCCTAGTGACTCCATTCTGGAGGTCGCAAGTGTGGTTTCCGGTTCTACTGGAACTTTCCTGGGATTTTCCAATCCTACTCCCCGAGTTTCCTCACCTGCTTCTCAGTCCAGATCAGGAGCCTCATCACCTCCTCGCGCAGGGTTCTCTCCACCTTATGGTATGGAGGCTTTCAGGGGACGCTGGTCGCTCCCAGGCCTTTTGCGACCGGCTGAGGGACTTTTGACCAAGGCTTGGGCTCCCAGTACGTCGAAACGCTACAAGTCCGCTTGGGCTAAGTGGTTTCGTTGGTGTCTTCGACATGACCTGGATCCCTTGGTCGCAGGAGTGGTTCCCATCCTGAATTTCCTAACGGAATTGGCTACGGCGGGTTTGGCGATCGCACAATCAATGCCATGCGTTCAGCGATTTCTGCTGCGCACCTGCCGGTGAACGGTTCCCCAGTGGGTGAACATCCTTTTGTGTGCAGGCTCTTGTGGGGTGTCCGGTTGTCTTTGTCCCGGAACCCCGTTACTCCGTCCTCTGGGACGTGAATGTGGTGCTGAATTTGTTTCTCTCCTGGCAGGCCAATAGATACTTGTCTTTAAAGGAGCTTTCAGACAAACTGGCCATGCTGTTATGCTTGGTGTCGTGTCGCAGAGTTTCAGATGTTCGAGCCCTGGATGTGTCCACACGGGTGTTTTCGCCGGAGGGCGTCACCTTTACGGTTGGCCGCTGTACGAAATCTGGCTCCAGAACCATTACGTATCCTACTTTTGTGGATGTCCCAAAATTATGTGTTGTAAATTGTTTGAAAGCGTATGAAGATATGACTTGGGATCTTCGCCCTCCGGGTGAACGTCAGTTGCTGATTGCCTTGCGAAAGCCACACCATGCTGTCTCTTCCCCCACAATTGCCAGGTGGGTGCGCTGGGTCATGCAAGAAGCAGGCATTGATACTAAACGTTTTGGGGCTCATTCTGCCAGAGGGGCCATGGCCTCTAAGGCGTTTGCAGTAGGTGCACGTTTGGAGGACTTGATGCGTGCAGCGGATTGGTCTTCAGAGTCCACTTTTAAGAAGTTTTACTTCAAACCAGTGGTGGACATTGCCCGGTTGGTGGTGAGTAAGCTTTAAACTAGCATAATCTGAGCCTCCGGTCCTGCCATAGAATCGAAATTTGCCTAGCTAGTGTGACGGTAAGTTTCAATTCTATTAAGGACACGGAGGCGAGGATTATCCTACCCAGATCGTCCGCGTGTGGCGTCTCACCCGTATGCCAGTAAATACGTAGGTTTCCAGTTTGATGCTGTTAACTTCATGCCTGTTGTGGTCCATGTTTTGTTGCGGACATGCTTCTGGTTGTACAACTCTCACGTAGTTGTGTTTTCTCTAGGTAATGATGGTGCCAAGCAAGACCAGTAAAGATGTAGCGTAATTCCCGAAGAAAGAGGAGGAACAGAGAGAGGGGACTGCTTATATAAGGATAATGGACACTGTGAAAGGACTACCCTCAGATCCTTACAAGTTGGAGTGCTGGGACTTGAAGTTAAAGTCTGGGACATTTGCACTATGTTGATTTTATTTAATGGTTTTTCTTCCTTTTATTGAAACCGATGATGATGTTCCAATAAGAGCTTTTCTGGGCTGCTGTGCGTTTTGTATGTTAATAAATGGCGGAGAAAGAAAAGCATAATCCTCGCCTCCGTGTCCTTAATAGAATTGAAACTTACCGTCACACTAGCTAGGCAAATTTCGATTCTATCCCAATTGTTTGTAACACAAGTGCATTTAAATATTAAGTGTTCGAGATCACCTCCTTCCTCTGAGCAATTCCAGCATGTATCGTCATATCGAATGTTGTGTAGGAAGAGTCTCTTGGGGGTCCAGAAGGCTTTATGGAGGAGCCAGAATTTAGTTTGGGAAAGAGTAGGGCTAACTTTGTGACGTGTGGTGGATTCCCATGTTCTGGCACACTCCAATTCTGAGGTTGGTGTAGAGGAATAGGTCTCCCAAAAAAGTTGTATAGAGTCAGTGAGGGTGGACTGCTGTGGCCGTATTAGTTTGTAGATTTTAGAGACTTGGTGGCCAAGCTTATTGAGGGTAGCCAGAAAGCTAGTAAGAGATGGGGTGCTCTTGTTAAGTTTCGCTTTGAAGATTGCCACCTTGACATTTAGGAAATTGTAAAACTCTATTTCTTTAAGGTCATATCTATCCCATAGTTCAGCAAAGGAGAGCGGAACTAAATTGTTAAAAAGTTGGTGTGGGAAGAATATGTCATTGTGCAGCGACTTCCCTTTATATGTCAAAGTAGGGCTGTGCCATAGTGATTCCCATTTCGAACTTTTAAACTGATGTGGTAGGTGTTTCCTCATTTGTTTTTTTTTTAATTTTTAGCAACACAAAAGCAGCCCTCCTACAGGTGAGCAAACACCTACTACATCAGTTTAAGAGTAGGAGATCTTTTTAATGTGGATCGTCTTATGGACTTTTCAACACTTGTGGTAAATTTAAATTACCTATACTTAATTTATGCGGTAAAGTTCAATAAGAATAACTCAGTCAAAAATAAGAGACAGAATCCGTGGTATTTGAGGTTTTAAAAGGGGTTTTATTCCTTAAAAAGGAATTGGTTCGAACCAGGCAATCGGGTTCCATCACCACGAAGGTTCAGGAAGGGATAGACAATACTTTATTGACAGGTTATCATATATATAGTCAATGCATTACAGTAAAGACATATGCAGGAGGCGTAACAGCTGAGAGAAACGAGATAAGGACATATGTGCGTAACAGAAGGCGTGCATGAAGGCGTGCATGAAGGCGTGTGCTAGACAACGTCATATGAAACGTATCACAGGTGGGTGGATCCATAAGAGAATCCTGCAGTGTCAGCAGAAATATGTGGCAGAGATGCGCGCGCAGCAGCATGACGTGTGATTGACGTGGAACTGGAGGGTGAAGGGGACTTGACATTTAGCCCTACATGAGGAGACAGAAGTCTGGGGTGTCAGAACAACCTAATCCCAAATCATATCTAATATCTTGTGTTTGAGGAACTGTATTATCTAGAAGGAAAGGTCTCTCGGGCAGAGGCTATTCTATACTGACTGCTAGTGCGTGCATATGCGACTACGTGTCTACATGAGATGTGAGGGGCCATGGGCCTACCATGGTAACGGAAGCTATGAATTACTTGCATGGAGACAGTGAGGCTGGGCCCTTTGCTCTGCAGCTGGGAAGGATGTTTCCGTAAACTACTAGACAGGAATGTATTTTCGAGGAGCGGAGCAGATAACTTGAAGGTCGAATACAGTCTTGGCAGGCAAGGCAGGCCGAGCCAGGCACAGCTCGCCGCGCAGGGAGTAAGTCAAGGGTCAGGAAGCAGCAGACTGCAGCTTTCAGAGACAGAAGGCAGGAAAAGGCTCGATGGCAGAATTCAGGGCCTAACTCGCCAGAGCTAGAAGACATGAAAGTGCACCATATAAAGACGTTGGCAAGGCACACTTAGGAACGGAATATCTGACCCATTCATGGTGGATCAGAAAGAGGACATGTTAACGTTGGACGCAAATGTATTTGCGTCTTCATAGCTGGAAGTGGAGGGAACATACATGTACTTAAAGCACGTACATGGAGCCGGTGGGGTCTACGATAGGGGACACAACTGACCATAAAATTCATATTACCTCATTCCCTCCTTGTCCCCTACGGACCCTTCATGAAATATCAATCCTCATTAATCTATCAATCTGTTCATGTAACATCATTTGCTCTTCTTTCTTCTTACGGCGTTTTGAATGAGGACTTGAATGAGGAATACATGATGTGGCGCACAAGCCGCAAATCGCTGGCCCACATTGCAGACATAGGCAACAACTGAATACTATGAGAAGGCCAATACCTAGGAAGGATAGGATTTTCCATCCCCAGGCTGATAACGTGGTCCAGAACCAACCGGACCAAGTCCAGGTGCCTGGATTCTGGTGTATCAGACTTGCAATCTTGTGAAGACGAGTGATGGCTTTATATACTGATGGCGCGTTTTCTGGAATGAAAACACAGCAGCTCGACCCGATGACTCTACAGGCTCCGCCCCTATCGGCCAGGATGACGTCAAGGACGAGACGATTTTGAAGAACAACAATCCGCATAGCAGACTGCTCCTCTGTTAAGTTACCTAGGGCGGAAGTAGTTTCATTCACTACTGCTTCGAGGGTTCTGGTTAGTTTACGTATCAGTTTACTATTAAAGACAGCACCTAAGTAGGGAAAGAAACTTTTATTGAAGTCTGTATATTGTTCCCATGCCGTTTCAGTATAGTCGACAATCGGGAGATCTCTCTGTGGTCTATTGTGTACTAGATGGGTGTTCCTATGATAATCAGGAGGGGCTAGGAAAACAGGTGGCAGAAGGAATGCAATGTAACAGGTGCCATCCCAATCTAGAGGTAAGCGTATATATGCAGTATGACCACAAACGAAGTAAGAATGACGTGAAGCTTTAAATGTAGACTTGCCCTTATCACTGAATTCGATCACAGTAGTACATTTACTATGACCCAGGTGTACTGAACCATTCTTTCTGACACATAATTCACCTTTGACTGGTAATACGGACATAGCAGGCAAGATTGGTTCGGATTCGGATTCAACATTCAGAATCATGAGGTTAAGTGTAAAGTTACCTAATCCATATACTTCATTTTCTAAATCAGTTCCTGTTCTTTTTGGTAGACCCTCCTTGTCAGGGAAACATACTTTATGCAGAACTGTGTTCAGATTTCCCCATACCCAGTTGCCCTGGTAAACTACGGAATTGGAATCTAGAGAGTTTATTAAACTAAACCATGCCCCACAGGAACCATTGTGTGTAAACGGGTACGGGAAGAGGGGCAGAACTCCCTTGTATTTCTGATAGGGAGGGAGTCGGCCACATATCCAACAATTGGTAGCATTGCTGGTCTGATGGGAGTGATGTAACATACTAATGAATGTGTTGTTGCGCAGCGCAAGTCGGTAAGACAATTCATGCGGGGGCAGTTCACTGAAAGAGTGCTCGGCAGTGACATTGAAGGGAGAATGTGCACGCTTGAAGATAGGGTAATAGATGTGTAACAGTATACTCGCAGCAATAATCAGAAGACTTAGAAAAAACATAATCAATAGTGTCACGATGCAATGGCTGCGAAGAGATTTACAATATTCACGTTTCTTGAGCTGTTTCTGTCTATCTCTCTCTCTATTGGGGTCTAGGGGATACATGTCAGAAACTCGTCTAACCGATTCACCTAGGGGAGTACTTAAACAATTAAACTGTCTGACTTGCTAGACCTCAATTTAAGTCTGTATTCCTGGGAAGAAGTTTTCTCGACCAGGGGGAGTTTTGAGTCAGTCTGTGGAGGAGGGCCGGGCTGAGAGTTCAGATCTGGAGGCAGTCCATGAAATTTCTTGATATGACTTGAGTGGAGCCAGCCCTTGCGGCCCTCCACTTTCACGGCTGTCCTTGTTGTCAGAAGTACTAGTCTTGGGGCTTGCCAACGGGGCTCCAGCGGACTTCTTCGGTCGAAATTCCTTATGAAAACATATTCTCCTGGAACCACTTCATGGGGCTTCACCTCGGTGTTGTCGGGAAAGGCTGCAGCTACCTGTGAACGAAAGATTGTAGTGCAGACATCAAGGAGGCAAGGTAATCGGTCAGCATAATACAGTCAACATCGGTAATCTTTCGAGGCAAAGGCGTCCCCCACATATTCGGTGGCCTACCAAAGACCACCTCGTACGGGGATAGCCCTGTTCTGGAGTGTGCGACCATTCTTAGGTAAAAGAGTGCGACCGGCAAAGCTACTATCCAGTCGACTCCCTTCTCTCTACAGATCTTGGCAAGGCGAATTTTCAGAGTCTGATTATGACGCTCCACGAGGCCTGCTGCCTCGGGATGTCGAACACAGTGGAACTTCCATTGGTAGCCGAGCAGGAGAGATACCTGCTTCATTAACTCGGACGAGAATGGCTGACCGTTATCGGAGTATATGATGCGGGGCAAACCATATCTGGGGAAAAATTCACGAACCAGCTGTTTGGCAGTGGTCGGAGCAGTGTAATCTGGGACTGGATATGCTTCTGTCCAACGGAAGAGTGCACATACAACTACGAGGACATATTTGAATCCTCGACAACGTTCCATCTGGATATAATCCATCTGGAGGACTTCAAAAGGGTGATCGGGAGGATGAAATCCACCTTGCTCTACGGGAATGCTTTTACCTGGATTGAACTGACAACAAATCATGCAAGTACGCACTTTCTGTTTGGCTGCTGCTCGTAAATGTTTATTGAACCAGATGTTTTGAATACTGTCTAACATGGCTTTTTCTCCTAAATGTGCAGGACTATGTACTGTGTTAATGATTACTTGGACCATAGAGTCAGGGAGAAACCATGTAGATTTTCCCTTCGTCATCCATCCTTGATCTGTCTGGATCCCTCCTAGTTCAGTCCATTTCTTGATTTCGTCTGGTGTAGCATGTGTCTGTATGTCAATTACATCTAGGGCAGGATCCCTAACTGTCATGCAATGTGTCGGTGTCTGGACTATTGTCTTTGTCAAGTCAGTTGCGTGAGTCTGGGCTGTATGCTTAGCTGTTCGGTCTGCCAGGTCGTTACCCTGGGAAATGATATCAGTGACTTTGGTATGTGCCTTGCACTTCATGATCGATATCGCTGTAGGCAGATGTATTGCATCTAACAGAGTTTGAATGAGGGGACCGTGCTGAATTTTGGCACCGTGAGAAGTCAGATAACCTCTCTCTCGCCACAGGACACCGAAGTCGTGTACAACTCCGAATGCATAACGTGAATCTGTGTATATGTTAACTCTCTTGTTTTTAGCTTGAATACAGGCTTGAGTCAGAGCGATGAGCTCTGCTGCTTGAGCTGACAGGGTGTCAATACAATTTGTTTCTATGACTTCAGTTTCTGTCGTGACTGCATAAGCGGCCACTAATTCTCCTGTACTTGTTCTCATGCATGAACCATCCACATAAAGTGTCAGGTCTGGATCTGGTAATGGAGTGTCCGTCAAGTCTTGTCTAGGTTTCGTCGTAATAGTAATAACTTCAATACAATCATGTGCCAATGGGTCTGTCTCCTTTAATGGCAAAAGTGTAGCAGGGTTTAATGTGTTGCAACGTCTGATTTCTATGTGTGGCTGAAACAATGTCAATTCATAACCTGTCAGTCGTGCTATAGTCAAGTGCTGGGTCTGTGTTCGATTTAAAAGAACTTCCACGGAGTGTGGAACTTGTACTGTCAACTGGTGTCCTAACACTATGGAATCACTTTGTCTGATTGCTAGAGCTGTTGCTGCTACTGATTTCGAGCATGGATGCAGAGCCTGGCCTACTGGATCCAATGTACTAGAAAAATAAGCACACGGTTTGTGTGAACCTGCTTGTTCTTGGGTCAGCACTGACAATGCAGTACCTTCGCGTTCTGTGACAAAAAGTGTAAAAGGCTTGCTGTAACATGGTGCCGCTAAAACTGGTGCTTGACATAAGGCTTTCTTTAAGTCGTCAAAAGCTTGTGTATGTTCCTGGGTCCAAGGAAGGGCAGTCGATGTCGCTGCCTCCTGAGTTGTCAACTGTATGAGTGGTTTTGCTAGAAATACGTACTGGGGAATCCATTGTCTGCAGTAAGAAGTGAGGCCTATAAAGGCTCGTACCTCCTTTTGTGTCTTGGGCTGTGACATGTTTACAATTAACTGAATGCGGTCAGGTGTTAGCTGTCTCCCCCCTTTGGACAGCAAGTGCCCAAGGTAAACAACTTGCTGAACACAGAATTGCAGCTTCGAAGGGGACACCTTGTGTCCCTTGTCAGCCAGGAAATGTAAAACTGTCAGTGACGCTTGCTCACATTCAGGTTCGCTGCGGGCGGTGATCAGCAGATCATCGACGTACTGTAACAGGGCAGTGTTATCAGGCATGTGTATACTGTCTAGTTGTCTTTTCAGTGCTTGGCTATAGATGCTGGGGCTTTCTGTGAATCCTTGAGGTGCGCGTGCAAATTTGAAGCTTCGTCCATTTAAACAGAATCCGAAAAGGTATTGGCTTTCCGGGTCAATGGGGACACTAAAGAAGGCGTTCTTCAGGTCAATTACAGTAAAGAACGTTGCTTCGGAATCAATGGCAGTCAATAGAGACGAGATATCTGGGACCACGGGATATTGTGGTACAATGCATTTATTTAATTCGCGCAAATCGATAACTAATCGATAAACAGGAGGTGCATTTGGATCAGTACGTTTAAGAATTGGAATGATGGGGGAGTTACATACATTGGAGTCTGTTTCTACAACCACTCCTTGTGCAATGAGCTCGTCAATGATTTTCAGTAAAGCCGCTACAGCATCTGGAGGTAACTTGTATTGTCGGATTCGTGGTAAGACTACTCCTGGTCTGAGTGTGACTCGATATGGTGTAATGTGCATATAACCTACATCAGTGGGGCCTTGTGCCCATATATGTGCAGGAACATTCTGTAATCTGGGATCAATATCTCTCAACACATAGTGACCTTTAAAATCGCGTAGAAACAGTCTTACTCCTTCCGGAGAACAGCAAATAACAGCTCCTAGAGCTTTCAATGTCTTTATACCTAACAAGTTTTCTGGACATGATTTCGTTAGTAATAAATCTGTAGTACGTGTCAATGGACCAACTGCAAGAGGAAGTGGTTGCGAGACTTCATTAATAATAGGCTTTCCTGAAAATCCAAGGGAAACATTCTGTGAGCCTGAGAGGGGTGCCCCTGGAACCTCGTCGTGACTAATAGTTGTCCTGCTTGCCCCTGTATCAATTAAAAACTTTCTGTCTTTCCCTAATACTTGACTATGTACATAAGGACCTTCTTGATCTACAGGAACCTCAATAAGAGGCAAGCCAACTTCCCTCTCTAGGCTGTTTCATGTGTATCGCTGATAATCGGGATAGTCATTCTGTGCATACTGGTACATCTGTTGTGTCGTGTTTTGTGTTGCGGCAATGGGTTGTGGCTGTGGGACTGCTACGGTCTGTACTGTCTGTTGTGAAGCTTGCATAGGCTGGATATTCTGTGGTACTTGTGGTTGGACCTGATCCTGTCTAGGAGGACGCGGTCTCTCTTTAGTTTTACCTGTAGAGATATTGTGTTTCAATACTGCGCAATCGTTTATATAGTGACCTGGCTGTTTACAATAGTTGCATATCCCTTTAACAGGAGCTGTTGAATTATGGGACTGTGTCTGACCCTTTTTCTGACCGTCAGCTGGAACTGACTGAGCAACTAACATTTTCATTTTCGTGTCTTTCATACGTCTTTGTTCGTGCTCTTGTTCTTCTCTAATTCTGTTCTGGTGGTACTGTAACATTTGTAACATTTGTGAAGGGGTATTAGCTTGCCATGTGCTCTCGACTTTCAGTACTCTGTTCTTAACCTGGGGCAGGGAATTCTCGACTAATTTTGTTACAAAAAGATGTGGATATGACTCGCTACTTGCTTTTAGGCCACTATTAATACCAAAACATTTCTCAAATCGGGAATAAAAATCACTAGTATCTTCATCGGGTTTCTGTTTGCAGGCTGAGATTGCACCCCAGTCTTCCTTTTTCGTTGCTAATAATCGTGGCAATACTTGTACTAACAATCCTGGTAATGCTTTAGTTTTTTCCCCAAGTCCTAGGCCTGCGGTTCGAGTATTTTCTTCGTTCTCTAATTCAGCCCAAACAATCTTTTGTTCTCCCACCTCCCATTCTTTTTCTTTGAGTTTCTCGTAAATACCGGCAGGCAATAATACTTTTAATATTTTCATGATATCGGGATAGGTGTAATCACCCATGAGTAACATGTCTTTTATTTCACGGTGGAAACCTGCTGGATCTTTGTCATGGCTGGGCACTAATTTCTTCATTTCCAATAGTTCTATTTTAGTTATGGGCGTGTACACAAACACGCGTCTAAGGGTATTATCATCATTCCTAACTGGGTGCACTTCTCGCAAGGGGTTCTGTCTGTCTATGTAATACATTTTTCTGTCTGCGGGTGGTGCTGGATCAAACTGCGGACACAGGAAGGCACTATATCTGTGCCGATGTTCTAGAATTATTTTAATTAAGTCGGTACCTAGGCCTCTCCATCTATTCATGAGTAGTTCTATTAATATATCAGGTAGGGGACCTGGATCGGAATGTTGGCTTTTATACAATATAAGGAGGTGTTGTATCATGTAGATACCAGCTAAACGCTGTTCATCTGGGGAAAGATTCAAAAACGTTTGTGCTAATGCGTCATCACTATATTTATCAGAACTGTCAGCCCATTGTACTGCTGACCTGGCTAATTCTTGTTCATCCATAGAATTGAGTACATGGTACCCCATTCGTTCTTGAAGTATTTTATCGGTAGCCTGAAATAGGTGTTCAGGCGTCTTCGGGTTCGACATGGCAGCTTGAAAAAGTCTCTTACTTTCTGGACGTACCGGACGCATTGAATTATTAAAGGGTCTTCCCTTACCTACATATGCTATCATTTCTCTAGCGGGTAATTGTAATGGTCCTGTTGTCGTTTCTGGTTGTTCCTCCTCCTCCGAGGATTCAGTCTTATCTGCATCTATTTCTCTTTTGGGCCGTGGTCTTTCATGTATTTGTTCTACTGCTTTTCGGATCCTTCGGTACATATTTTCTATACTACTCTGTTTATCATGTTTTCCGTCTGCTATATTCTGACCCCATTTGTTGAGTGCTTTCATTTCTTCCGGGTCTACACCAGGCCTATCTTGGTTTCTTATCAAGCAGTTTATGAAAAAACGTAATATCATTTTCTGAGTCTCAACTTTCTGGTATGCCATGGCCTCGCCAATACTTTCAGGACCTTCCCCCGTTTGGACAAAATGATATATTCTGTCTAGATGATCAATCATCCCTGGTAGTAACATTAGATAGTTTGCAACTCGTCGTAGACGTACTGATGATAGCATCATTCTGTCGTCTTTACCGGGTACTGGATCATATCTACAATCTGTAAGAGGCTCTTTAAGTATGTCGTAACTCGCTGTTTGAGGTGTACGTTGCTGTGCTAGATCCCTATAAGTCAATCGATGTGTTTGTGGCGGTGTTTGAAAACCTCCTGTCGCACCTCCTGAAGTGCCAGGTCCAAAAGGATTTGTTGGGTGAATGGTAGGGAGAATAGGCGCGGGAAGGAGCGGAGGAACAGGCGGAAGATGTGGAACGGGAGGAGGAGTATGTCGTTGCGGAGGTGGGGGTAGATTATCTCGAGGTGGAGTGCCGTCAGCAGGTGGTGTGCGTGGCGGCGGAATATTAATATATTCGGGGGCTACATCGTCTAAATAGGAAGAAAGGAAAATGTCCTTTGCGGTCTTGTGGTGTAATTTAGTCGGAAGCAATGGAGGTGGCAGGTCTTTTGGTACTTCCGGGGTGGCCTTAGGTAAACCCTCGGCCAGGAGAGGATACATACCATTCATAAGAGTGTTTCGTTGTCGGTCTACTTGTTCTGCTTTTACTCGTATACCTTCCTCAACTAATACGTTTTCTCGGGCTTTGTCTGAATCCTCTCTACTTTTCTCTGCTTTTCTGAGTGCTTTCTCTGTGCGTCTATGCAATTCTTTACGCCATAATTCAATGGCATCTTTCTGTGACTGTCTGGCTTTCTTTTTCCATAATGCTTCTTCTACTCTCATGATGCAATCGGCATCCCATGTCCCAGCAGCGGGCCATCTCTGATTCTCTGCTAAATCTTTGGTGTAATCCACCCACAGATCGAGATATAATACGGCATCTAGGCCATGTTTGTGGTACATAAAGTACCCTGGAGTGTCCCTGGGTGGAATAGGAACAGCTTCCTCTAGTGTCCCTTTTCTAGTTTTTATCTGTCTTAGTTTAGAGAATAAAGGCATCTTGAACCTTACTACTTGATACTTACTTGGACTTGGACACAATTAATACAATGACACGATAATGTAGATCGAACAATCACTCATACCACAACATTAAAACACATTTAAAACATTTTGAAAAACGAACAATAATAATTAAAATAAAACTAGCTACCTACATACTCGATATACTGCTAAACAGTACAGATACACCGCTAAAACAGTGCAGACCGGGTCTGTGTACCCAAACCTGTCTTGACCGGCACAAATTAATGCGCTCGTCTAGATGCGTCCCCAGCAACGGTACTCACCGGGAAGCACGGAACAGAAGGCCTCGGAAACTCGACACTGGACTGGACTGGACTGGACTCGACTCGTGACGTAGATACTTCGGAACTTCGGAACCTGGTGGGCCTCTGAATACCTCGGACTTTGCTCTCTCAGCTAGGCTCTGGTCGGAATCCTCCGCACTCCTCACCGCCTCGTCTGGGTGTTGATCGCAGCCTCAGTCACCTCCGTTGGCCTGAGGGAGATACAGGAAATCCTGCGGGTACGCGTAGTTGTCCGTCCGGCTGTGGCAGGGGACCAGGCCTGCAACGCACCGCCGGCGCGTAAGGTGGGGGAGGGGTCCCTATTCGGGCGCCAATTATGTGGTAAATTTAAATTACCTATACTTAATTTATGCGGTAAAGTTCAATAAGAATAACTCAGTCAAAAATAAGAGACAGAATCCGTGGTATTTGAGGTTTTAAAAGGGGTTTTATTCCTTAAAAAGGAATTGGTTCGAACCAGGCAATCGGGTTCCATCACCACGAAGGTTCAGGAAGGGATAGACAATACTTTATTGACAGGTTATCATATATATAGTCAATGCATTACAGTAAAGACATATGCAGGAGGCGTAACAGCTGAGAGAAACGAGATAAGGACATATGTGCGTAACAGAAGGCGTGCATGAAGGCGTGCATGAAGGCGTGTGCTAGACAACGTCATATGAAACGTATCACAGGTGGGTGGATCCATAAGAGAATCCTGCAGTGTCAGCAGAAATATGTGGCAGAGATGCGCGCGCAGCAGCATGACGTGTGATTGACGTGGAACTGGAGGGTGAAGGGGACTTGACATTTAGCCCTACCTGAGGAGACAGAAGTCTGGGGTGTCAGAACAACCTAATCCCAAATCATATCTAATATCTTGTGTTTGAGGAACTGTATTATCTAGAAGGAAAGGTCTCTCGGGCAGAGGCTATTCTATACTGACTGCTAGTGCGTGCATATGCGACTACGTGTCTACATGAGATGTGAGGGGCCATGGGCCTACCATGGTAACGGAAGCTATGAATTACTTGCATGGAGACAGTGAGGCCGGGCCCTTTGCTCTGCAGCTGGGAAGGATGTTTCCGTAAACTACTAGACAGGAATGTATTTTCGAGGAGCGGAGCAGATAACTTGAAGGTCGAATACAGTCTTGGCAGGCAAGGCAGGCCAAGCCAGGCACAGCTCGCCGCGCAGGGAGTAAGTCAAGGGTCAGGAAGCAGCAGACTGCAGCTTTCAGAGACAGAAGGCAGGAAAAGGCTCGATGGCAGAATTCAGGGCCTAACTCGCCAGAGCTAGAAGACATGAAAGTGCACCATATAAAGACGTTGGCAAGGCACACTTAGGAACGGAATATCTGACCCATTCATGGTGGATCTGAAAGAGGACATGTTAACGTTGGACGCAAATGTATTTGCGTCTTCATAGCTGGAAGTGGAGGGAACATACATGTACTTAAAGCACGTACATGGAGCCGGTGGGGTCTACAATAGGGGACACAACTGACCATAAAATTCATATTACCTCACACTCTAAACAGCATTTGGACTCCCCGACACAGGTCAGTGGCAATATATGGTCGTTTGTCATTGGGTGATGCAGCCTTGGCTTCATCCACATACTAGCCGGGTGCTTACACCATTTGAAAAGTGGATTCTTACTTGCTTTTCTGATAAGAGGATCCTTTCCGACATATACACCTTTCTTCTCACTCCTCGGACTCCTTTGAAATCTGTTGCAAGAACTAGATGGGAGGGGGAATGTGAGCGTACTTTTACAAACAAAGATTGGAATGACATATTGCACCGTGCTTGAGCCTCTGACCTTAACACTACTAGTAAGATGTTACTAAAGATTGCCCACTACTGGTATTTTACTCCAGATAAGATCACCCGTTGGGACCCGAGCAAAGATGGAAACTGCTGGCACCAGTGTGGATAGCAGGGCATCCTAGCACACTTTTTATGGCAATGTCCCAAACTAGAATCCTTTTGGGATGGGGTACTTGAGACTGTGAACACTATATTCAACATTGACATCCATAAATTTCCTAGCCTGTGCTTCTGGGTCTTCCCAATCCGTTAATGTCCAGATTTAAGGCAACTAAGATATAGACAATGATTGAATGCTAATACATAAACAATAAGGATCAGAAAGTTCTAGTCACTCCTGAGGCGGAAGCCGGGAGTTGAGTTGCTGCACGTCTGTGTTTTTAAATATCGCACTGCGGCATTTTGCTATTTTGTTGTTATTATTTGTACACTGTGGCATTTGCTCGTATTTTTAACTGAATTCACCCCACATCCACTCACTTGTCACTCAGCCGATTAGATGCTGAAGGACTCGCTCGCCTCGGCGGCTGCTGGAACACCGAGCGGCCATCTTGGTGGAATTCTGGGTTGCGGGCTAGTGGTTGGGACGCAGGGACCTGACACGCTTTAAAAGAGATGGGCATGCCTCCGCGCAGCGGACGCGGGCAGCGGACGGGCCATCATCGCGCCGAAGGAGCACCAAAGGAAAGCCCGTCTGCGCCCGTCCGCGCCAGGACGGGCCCAGGGGCCAGTACTCTTGACCCCTTGCCGGTAGGGACGGGAATTGTGAGGTATAATAGGGGACAGCTTCTGGCACTTATGGGAATTAGAAGCCATAGATGCGTAAATCTTAATCTACCTGTGCCATACAGGTGTGGAATATTACATGTTTGAATATTATCATTAATGTGATCTTCTTTCACAGGTTATATGATTCAGTGATGGGACAATGGTCATGCTCTGGCATGCGAACTGAAATAGAGTCAGTAAGGATATATGAGTGAAGGGGGTGATGGACACTGGACATTTTTGGTTGGACTTGTATCTCTACAGTTTGGCTGTTGTTTTCCTCCTAATGGGGTTGTTGGTTGTACTGTTATATATATACATGCAAGGGGCACGGCTTTGCATTGGATATGGTGGGGGGAGGTGGAATGTTCAGCTCTGTGTTGTTGCACTGCTTTATATTACAACATGTCCGCATCTCTCTGCTTTTACCATTCAGGGGAGGGGCCGTTGAGAACTACGTTCTGCTGTTTATTTGTGGAAGGTTGTTTATATGTGCTCGACTGTGTGTTAGATTCTGACAATGTCTAGGTTATTATTGTTGGTATGATGACCGTTAGATGTGATGGGGAGGGAATGTTGGCTTGCCCCGACCCCCCTAGGTACCACCATGGGGTCTGTGGGCGGCTGGTGTCCCCCTGGAGGGAATAACCCAAGTGTTCTTTTTGATATGGGGGTAGGTAGTGAGAGGGTTAGCTTCTCACAATGGGTGGGGAGGGGGGCTTTGTTTCTGTACTTTTTGGTATGGGGGTTCCTTGGCAAGATTGGGATGCTTAAGGGGGTGGGGGTATCTGTTGGGGATGTGATTCATGGTGGCTTGGTGCAGCGTGGAGTGCAGAGGCGGGTGCTTCTATTGCATGTGACACAGGGGCAGGGTGCGCAACTCTTGTTCTATTTCTGAACTTCCCAGATACTGGTGAAGGGTGGTAAGGTGACATGCATAACATGGAATGTCAGGGGATTGAATAATCCAAAGAAAACTAGGCAGGTTCTAGCTTTCCTGGATCGGCACAATGTGCAAGTCGCACTATTACAGGAAACTCACTAAAACAAACAACCTGCAAACAATGTTGCCACTAGATGGGGGGGGGGTGTCAAATTTGTATTGTCATAACGCTCGTATGCGAGGGGGGGTCATTATTTTGATCAAGAAAAATCTTGTGTTTGAGCCGTTCCATGTCGAGGCGGATACAGATGGTCGATATTTAATAGTGCAGAGGAAATTATGTGGAATGATGGTCACCATTATCAATGTATACGGCCCTAATGTAGATGACCCTGCCTTTTATGATGTCCTATGAAATAAAGTCTATAGGCTGCAGCCAACCGCTATTATTTGGGGTGGTGATTTTAATGTAATCTTGAATCCGGATCTGGATAGGCAAACTGAATCTGACCCAACTGTCAAGAAAGCTGCGCAGGCGGTTCTAGCTGGGATACACAACCTGTCCCTTATGGATATTTGGCGGCTGAGGCATCCTGCGACTCGGGAGGGTACTTGCCACTTGTATGCGCATCAGTCTTGGTCCCGTCTGGACTTTTGGCTGAGTACTAGTGATATCCATTTGCGCGTTACGTATGTTGCCCATTTACCTAGGACGCTTACTGATCATTCTCCTTCGCTGTTCACTATGCTTACTCCTAGTTATACCCCCCCCGCTGTTTCAGTGGCGATTGCAATCCTCACCTTTGCAGGATCAAGTGTTCCGTGAGGGTGTTAGAGAAGCTATTACTCAGTACTTTGAACATAATTCAGGCATGGTGGAAGGTTTGGATATTCTGTGGGAGGCGTTCAAGGTAACGATTCGCGGGGTATGTATTGGTCTCCAGGCTGGTGTACTTTAGTCGCTCTGGGGATCTATGAAAACCCTTGAAGTGGAGCTCCTTGAACTCGAGAGACAATAAGACAGTGTACTGGACGTTGATACATTAGCGACCATCAGATCAAAGGTCCCTGAGTTTAATAAGTTGGCCGACATGGAAGCGAAACACATGACATGGAAATGGATGGCTAGATATTATGAGGAGGGAGGGCGGCCAGGCAGGGCGCTGGCGGCAAGGATAACAGAACGCTGGGTAAAAAAACACTACAGTGGACTCAATTTGTGTGGATGGGGTCAGGCATTGTGACAGTGAGGGCATCCTAGCCTCTTTTGTTAAGAACTATGAGCGTATGTACAGGTGCAGGCAAACTGCTGAGGAGTCGGAAATAGCGGAATATCTGGCTGACAGCCTTGGTGTGGTTTTAATGCATCCGTTGACTTTGGAAAAGATAAGCGATGCTGTCAATGCATTGCCTAATGGCAAAGCAACAGGCACGGACGGACTCCCTACGGAGTTTTATAAAGAGTATCTGGATCTTCTAGCATCACATCTGCAAGCTATGTTTGAGGAAGCGTATGAACAGCAGAGGCTACCGGCCACGCTCCGTGAATCATTGATTGCGACTCTTCCTAAACCGGGGAAGGACCCTGATAGGTGCGACTCATATCAGCCATTGTCGTTAATGAATACGGATGTTAAAATTCTCGCTAAAGTGCTTGCCACTAGATTGCAATTGTTACTGCCTGTGATGGTCTTCCGGACCAATCGGGCTTTGTCCCGACCCGCTCCACGGCGCACAACTTACAAACTCTATTTGCAGTAATACACCTTTTGAAGCCTGAGCTCCCTGCAGAGGCAGTCCTGCTGGACGCTGCAAAAGCATCCGACTCCAAATCTTGGCGGTACATGCTAGCAGTGCTACATCGGATGAGCCGGTGGCTCATGTTCGAGTCAATGGTAGAACTTCCGATGCATTCCTGATAGGGCGCTGGACTAGGCAGGGATGTCCACTGTCGCCGTTCCTTTTTGCCCTTGTGTTGGAGCCCCTGGCCTGTGTCCTACGGCAGCGGCATGCACAGGCGGCACTTCGGTTTCAGCAGAGGCCATTGGCGGTGTCAATGTACGCTGATGATATGGTCCTATATGTCCGTGAGCCTGAGGTGCATTTAGAGAAACTGATACGGGAGTATATCAGATTTGAATGGTACTCGGGGTTGGGAATAAATTGGGACAAGTCAGTGGTTTTTGCTTTAACGGAATGTACGGGGCTGTGCACCCGGTGCCATTGAAAGCTATGGTAGTTAATGATGCCACGGTCTTTGAGAAAGATGAGATCGATACAGTACACTGCATGCGACATGCGTGGAGGAACTTGGGAGACGGGCTGGGAGGTTGCCTCTGTATGCGCCAGCCATGCCGCTGCTTCATCATGGGCAGATTTCAGTGACATGTGAGACAGGAGCGTTGAAAATTTTGCAGTCTGTGGATATGTGCACTTTGGGGGATATTTTTTCAGGTGGGGAGTTTATTGGACTGCAGGCCATTCTGGGAGACGGGGGAAGAACGGTT